>NW_027667640.1:0-1245000 GCF_963924665.1 Micromys minutus | reverse complement strand
AACATTAAACAATCTTAAAGGCTAAACCCTATACCCTAAACAAAAACCACCCTAAAACTTAAACAATCCTAAACCCTAAACCTTAAACCATAAACCCTAAATTTTAAACCATAAATCTAAGAATAACCATAACCCTAACCCTAACCCTAAACCTAAACCTAACCATAACCCCAACCCTAACCTTAACCCCATAACCCTAACCCTAACCTTAAGCCTAACATAACCCCATAACCCTAACTCTAACCCTAACTCTAACCCTAATGCTAACCCTAACCCTAACCCTAACCCTAACCCTAACCCCTTAACCTTAATCCCTAAATCCTAAACCCTGAACAACCATAAATCCTAAACCCTGAACAACCCTAAATCATAAACCCTTAATAACCCTAAACACTAACCTCTAAACAACCCTAAACAACCCTAATCACTAAACCATAAACAACCCTAAACACTAAACCCTAAACAACCCTATACCCTAAACCATAAACACTAAACCCTAAATGAACCTAAACCCTAAACCATTAACACTGTACCCTAAACAACACTAAACACTAAACCCAAAACAACCCTAAAACCTAAACCTTAAACACTAAACCTTAAACAACCCTAAACCCTAAACACTAAACCCTAAGCAACCCTAAACTTTTAACCCTAAACACTATACCCTAAACAACCCTAAACCTTAAACAATCCTAAACTCTAAACCCTAAACCCTTAACCTAAACCACCCTAAATCTTAAACAATCCTAAACCCTAAACCTTAAACCCTAAACACTAAACCCTAAACCCTAAACCTAACAATAACCATAACCCTAACCCTAACCCCTAACCCTTACCCTAACCCTAACCCTAACCCTAATCCTAACCCTAACCCTAACCCTAACCCTAACCCTAACCCTAACCCTAACCCTAACCCTAACACTTACCATAAACCTAACCCTGACCCTAATCCTAACACTAACCCTATTTCTAATTCTAACCCTAACACTAATCCGAAACTTAAACCTAACCCCCTAAAAATAACCCTAACCCTAATATTAACCCTAACCCTTAACCCTAACCCTAACCCTAACCCTAACCCTAACCCAACCCTAACCCTAACCCTAACCCTAACCCTAACACTAACCCCTAACCCTTACCCTAACCCTAACACTAACCCTAACCCTAACCATTACCCTAACCCTAACCCTAACCCTAACCTTAACCCTAACCCTAACACTAACCGTAACCATAACACTAAACTCTAAACCCTAAACCTAATCCACCCTAAACCTTAAACAATCCTAAACCATAAACCTTAAACCCTAAACACTAAATCTAACAATAAACCTAAACCTGACCCTAAATCTAAACCTAACCCTAACCCAAACCCTAACCCTAAACCTAACCCGGACCCTAACCCTAACCCTAATCCTAACACTAACCATAACCCTAACCCTAACCCTAACCCTAACCTTAACCCTAACCCTAACCCTAACCCTAACCCTTACCCTAACCCTAACCCTAACCCTAACCTTAACCCTAACCCCTTAACCTTAATCCCTAAATCCTAAACCCTGAACAACCATAAATCCTAAACCCTGAACAACCCTAAATCATAAACCCTGAATAACCCTAAACACTAACCTCTAAACAACCCTAAACAACCCTAATCACTAAACCATAAACAACCCTAAACACTAAACCCTAAACAATCCTATACCCTAAACCTTAAACACTAAACCCTAAATGACCCTAAACCCTAAACCATTAACACTATACCCTAAACAACACTAAACACTAAACCCAAAACAACCCTAAAACCTAAACCTTAAACACTAAACCTTAAACAACCCTAAACCCTAAATACTAAACCCTAAACAACCCCAAACTTTTAATCCGAAACACTATACCCTAAACAACCCTAAACCTTAAACAATCCTAAACTCTAAACCCTAAACCCTTAACCTAAACCACCATAAATCTTAAACAATCCTAAACCCTAAGCCTTAAACCCTAAACAATAAACCCTAAACCCTAAACCTAACAATAACCATAACCCTAACCCTAACCCCTAACCTTTACCCTAACCCTAACCCTAACCCTTATCCTAACCCTAACCCTAACCCTAACCCGAACCCTAACCCTAACCCTAAACCTAATCCTAACCCTAACCTTAACCCTAATCCTAACCCTAACCCTAACCCTAACCCTAACCGTAACCATAACACTAAACTCTAAACCCTAAACCTAATCCACCCTAAACCTTAAACAATCCTAAACCATAAACCTTAGACCCTAAATCCTAAATCTAACAATAAACCTAAACCTAACCCTAAATCTAACCCTAACCCTAACCCTAACCCTAAACCCTCCCTGACCCTAACCCTAACCCTAACCCTAACCCTAACCCTAAACCTAATCCTGACCCTAATCCTAACACTAACCCTATCTCTAATTCTAACCCTAACACTAATCCTAAACTTAAACCTAACCCCCTAATAATAACCCTAACCCTAACACCAACCCTAACCCCTAACCCTAACCCTAACCCTAACCCTAACCTAATCCTAACCCTAACCGTAACCCTAACCCTAACACTAACCCCTAACCCTTACCCTAACCCTAAACCTAAGCCTAACCATTACCCTAACCCTAACCCTAACCCTAACCCTAACCCTAACCCTAACACTAACCGTAACCATAACACTAAACTCTAAACCTTAACCTAATCCACCCTAAACCTTAAACAATCCTAAACCATAAACCTTAAACCCTAAACCCTAAATCTAACAATAAACCTAAACCTGACCCTAAATCTAACCCTAACCCTAACCCTAACCCTAAACCTAACCCTGACCCTAACCCTAACCCTAATCCTAACACTAACCATAACCCTAACCCTAACCCTAACGCTAACCTTAACCCTAACCCTAACCCTAACCCTAACCCTAACCCTAACCCTAACCCTAACCCCTAAACCTTAATCCCTAAATCCTAAACCCTGAACAACCATAAATCCTAAACCCTGAACAACCATAAATCCTAAACCCTGAATAACCCTAAACACTAACCTCTAAACAACCCTAATCACTAAACCATAAACAACCCTAAACACTAAACCCTAAACAACCCTATACCCTAAACCTTAAACACTAACCCTAAATAACCCTAAACCCTAAACCATTAACACTATACCCTAAACAACACTAAACACTAAACCCAAAACAACCCTAAAACCTAAACCTTAAACACTAAACCTTAAACAACCCTAAACCCTAAACACTAAACCCTAAACAACCCTAAACTTTAATCCGAAACACTATACCCTAAACAACCCTAAACCTTAAACAATCCTAAACTCTAAACCCTAAACCCTTAACCTAAACCACCCTAAATCTTAAACAATCCTAAACCCTAAACCTTATCCCTAAACACTAAACCCTAAACCCTAAACCTAACAATAACCATAACCCTAACCCTAACCCCTAACCCTTACCCTAACCCTCACCCTAACCCTAATCCTAACCCTAACCCTAACCCTAACCCTAACCCTAAACCTAATCCTAACCCTAACCTTAACCCTAATCCTAACCCTAACCCTAACCCTAACCGTAACCATAACACTAAACTCTAAACCCTAAACCTAATCCACCATAAACCTTAAACAATCCTAAACCATAAACCTTAGACCCTAAATCCTAAATCTAACAATAAACCTAAACCTAACCCTAAATCTAACCCTAACCCTAACCCTAACCGTAAACCCTCCCTGACCCTAACCCTAACCCTAACCCTACGCCTAAACCTAACACTGACCCTAATCCTAACACTAACCCTATTTCTAATTCTAACCCTAACACTAATCCTAAACTTAAACCTAACCATTTAATAATAACCCTAACCCTTTCACTAACCCTAACCCCTAACCCTAACCCTAACCCTAACCTATCCCTAACCCTAACCCTAACCCTAACCCTAACCCTAACCTAACCCTAACCCTAACCCTAACCCTAACCCTAACACAAACCCTAACACTAACCCACTAACTTTTACCCTAACCCTAACCCTAACCCTAAACCTAACCCTTACCATAACCCTAACCCTAACCCTAACCCCATCCCTAACCCTAACCCTAACGGTAACCATAACACTAAACTCTAAACCCCAAACCTAATCCACTCTAAACCTTAAACAATCCTAAACCATAAACCTTAAACCCTAAACCCTAAATCTAACAATAAACCTAAACCTAACCCTAAATCTAACACTAACCCTATCCCTAACCCTAAACCTAACTTTGACCCTAACCCTAACCTTAATCCTAACACTAACCATAACCCTAACCCTAACACTAACACTAACCTTAACCCTAACCCTAACCCTAACCCTAACCCTAACTCTAACCCTAACCCTAACCCTAACCGTAACCATAATACTAAACTCTAAACCCTAAACCTAATCCACCCTTAAACTTAAACAATCCTAAACCATAAACCTTAAACCCTAAACCCTAAATCTAAAAATAAACCTAAATCTAACCCTAAATCTAACCCTAACCCTAACCCTAACACTAACCCTAAACATAAACCTGACCCTAACCCTAATCCTAATCCTAACACTAATCATAACCCAAACACTAACCCTAACACTAACACTAAACCTAACCCTAAACCTCACACTATCCCTAATCCTAACACTAAACCCTAAACTTTAATTCTAACCCTAACCCTAACCCTACCCTTAACCCTAACCCTAACCATATTTCTAAACCTAACCCTGACCCTAATCCTAACACTAACCCTATTTCTAATTCTAACCCTAACACTAATCCTAACCTAAAACCTAACCCCCTAATAATAACCCTAACACTAAACCTAACCCTAACCCTAACCCTAACCCTAACCCTAACACTAACCCCTAACCCCTAACACTAACCCTAACCCAAACCCCTAACCCTAACCCTAACCCTAACCCTAACCTTAACCCTAACACTAACCCTAACCCTAACCCTATCCCTAACCCTAACCCTTGTTCTAACACTAACACTAACCTTAATCCTAACCCTAACCTGAACCCTCACCCTAACCCTCACCTTAACCCTAAACCTAACCTTAACACTAACCCTAACAACCTAAATCCTAACCCCTAAACCCCGAAAAACCCTAAACACTAATTCCAAAAGCACCCTAAACCCTAAACTATAAACACTAAACGCTAAAAAACTCTAAACCCTAAACCCTAAACACTAAACCCTAAACAAGCCTAAACCCTAAAACCATTAACACTATACCGTAAACAACCCTTAACTCTTAACCCTAAACATTATACCCTAAACCCTAAAACACTATACAACCTTAAACCCTAAACCTTAAAATATCCTAAATCATAAATCCTGAACAACCCTAAACACTAAATTATAAACAACCCTAAAAAACCCTAAACAACTCTAAACGCTAAAACCTAAACAACCCTAACCATTAAACAATCTTAAACGCTAAATTCTGTACCCTAAACCTAAACCACCCTAAAACTTAAACAATCCTAAACCCTAAACCTTAAACCATAAATCCTAAATTTTAAAGCATAAATCTAAGAATAACCATAACCTTAACCCTAACCCTAACCCTAAACCTAACCCTAACCCCAACCCTAACCTTAACCCCATAACCCTAACCCTAAACTTAAGCCTAACATAACCCCATAACCCTAACTCTAACCCTAACTCTAACCCTAATGCTAACCCTAACCCTAACCCTAACCCTAACCCCTTAACCTTAATCCCTAAATCCTAAACCCTGAACAACCATAAATCCTAAACCCTGAACAACCCTAAATCATAAACCCTGAATAATCCTAAACACTAACCTCTAAACAACCCTAAACAAACCTAATCACTAAACCATAAACAACCCTAAACACTAAACCCTAAACAACCCTATACCTTAAACCTTAAACACTAAACCCTAAATAACCCTAAACCCTAAACCATTAACACTATACCCTAAACAACACTAAACACTAAACCCAAAACAACTCTAAAACCTAAACCTTAAACACTAAAACTTAAACAACCCTAAACCCTAAACACTAAACCCTAAACAACCCTAAACTTTTAACCCTAAACACTATACCCTAAACAACCCTAAACCTTAAACAATCCTAAACTCTAAACCCTAAACCCTTAACCTAAACCACCCTAAATCTTTAACAATCCTAAACCATAAACCTTAAACCCTAAACACTAAACTCTAAACCCTAAACCTAACAATAACCATAACCCTAACCCTAAACCCTAACCCTTACCCTAACCCTAACCCTAACCCTAATCCTAACCCTAACCCTAACCCTAACCCTAACCCTAACCCTAACCCTAAACCTAAACCTAACCTTAACCCTAATCCTAACCCTAACCCTAACCCTAACCTTAACCCTAACCCTAAACCTAATCCTAACCCTAACCCTAACCCTAACCCTAACCCTAACCCTAACCCTAACCCTAAACATAAACCTAATCCTAACCCTAACCTTAACCCTAATCCTAACCCTAACCCTAACCCTAACTGTAACCATAACACTAAACTCGAAACCCTAAACCTAATCCACCCTAAACCTTAAACAATCCTAAACCATAAACCTTAGACCCTAAATCCTAAATCTAACAATAAACCTAAACCTAACCCTAAATCTAACCCTAACCCTAACCCTAACCCTAAACCCTCCCTGACCCTAACCCTAACCCTAACCCTAAACCTAACCCTGACCCTAATCCTAACACTAACCCTATTTCTAATTCTAACCCTAACACTAATCCTAAACTTAAACCTAACCCCCTAATAATAACCCTAACCCTTTCACTAACCCTAACCCCTAACCCTAACCCTAACCCTAACCCTAACCTAACCCTAACCCTAACCCTAACCCTAACCCTAACCTAACCCTAACCCTAAACCTAACCCTAACACAAACCCTAAAACTAACCCACTAACTTTTACCCTAACCCTAACCCTAACCCTAAACCTAACCCTTACCATAACCCTAACCCTAACCCTAACCCCATCTCTAACCCTAACCCTAACGGTAACCATAACACTAAACTCTAAACCCTAAACCTAATCCACCCTAAACCTTAAACAATCCTAAACCATAAACCTTAAACCCTAAACCCTAAATCTAACAATAAACCTAAACCTAACCCTAAATCTAACCCTAACCCTTTCCCTAACCCTAAACCTAACCCTGACCCTAACCCTAACCCTAATCCTAACACTAACCATAACCCTAACCCTAACACTAACCCTAACCTTAACCCTAACCCTAACCCTAACCCTAACCCTAACTCTAACCCTAACCCTAACCCTAACCGTAACCATAATACTAAACTCTAAACCCTAAACCTAATCCACCCTTAAACTTAAACAATCCTAAACCATAAACCTTAAACCCTAAACACTAAATCTAACAATAAACCTAAACCTAACCCTAAATCTAACCCTAACCCTAACCCTAACACTAACCCTAAACATAAACCTGACCCTAACCCTAATCCTAATCCTAACACTAATCTAAACCCAAACACTAACCCTAACCCTAACCCTAAACCTAACACTAAACCTCACACTATCCCTAATCCTAACAATAAACCCTAAACTTTAATTCTAACCCTAAGCTTAACCCTACCCTTAACCCTAAACCTAACCATATTTCTAAACCTAACCCTGACCCTAATCTTAACACTAACCCTATTTCTAATTCTAACCCTAACACTAATCCTAAACTAAAACCTAACCCCCTAATAATAACCCTAACACTAAACCTAACCCTAAACCTAACCCTAACCCTAACCCTAACACTAACCCCTAACCCCTAACACTAACCCTAACCCAAACCCCTAACCCTAACCCTAACCCTAACCCTAACCCTAACCTTAACCCTAACCCTAACCCTAACCCTAACCCTATCCCTAACCCTAACCCTTATTCTAACACTAACACTAACCTTAACCCTAACCCTAACCTTAACCCTCACCCTAACCCTCACCTTAACCCTAAACCTAACCCTAACACTAACCCTAACACCCTAAATCCTAAACCCTAAACCCCAAAAAACCCTAAACACTAATTCCAAAAGCACCCTAAACCCTAAACTATAAACACTAAACGCTAAAATACCCTAAACCCTAAACAATAAACACTAAACCCTAAACAAGCCTAAACCCTAAAACCATTAACACTATACCCTAAACATCCCTAAACCCTTAACCCTAACCATTATACCCTAAACCCTGAAACACTATACAACCTTAAACCCTAAACCTTAAAATATCCTAAATCATAAATCCTGAACAACCCTAAAAACTAAATTATAAACAACCCTAAAAAACCCTAAACAACTCTAAAAGCTAAAACCTAAACAACCCTAACCATTAAACAATCTTAAACGCTAAATTCTGTACCCTAAACCTAAACCACCCTAAAACTTAAACAATCCTAAACCCTAAACCTTAAACCATAAACCCTAAATTTTAAAGCATAAATCTGAGAATAACCATAACCCTAACCCTAACCCTAAACCTAAACCTAACCCTAACCCCAACCCTAACCTTAACCCCATAACCCTAACCCTAACCTTAAGCCTAACATAACCCCATAACCCTAACTCTAACCCTAACTCTAACCCTAATGCTAACCCTAACCCTAACCCTAACCCTAACCCCTTAACCTTAATCCCTAAATCCTAAACCCTGAACAACCATAAATCCTAAACCCTGAACAACCCTAAATCATAAACCCTGAATAATCCTAAACACTAACCTCTAAACAACCCTAAACAACCCTAATCACTAAACCATAAACAACCCTAAACACTAAACCCTAAACAACCCTATACCTTAAACCTTAAACACTAAACCCTAAATAACCCTAAACCCTAAACCATTAACACTATACCCTAAACAACACTAAACACTAAACCCAAAACAACCCTAAAACCTAAACCTTAAACACTAAACCTTAAACAACCCTAAACCCTAAACACTAAACCCTAAACAACCCTAAACTTTTAACCCTAAACACTATACCCTTAACAACCCCAAACCTTAAACAATCCTAAACTCTAAACCCTAAACCCTTAACCTAAACCACCCTAAATCTTAAACAATCCTAAACCCTAAACCTTAAACCCTAAACACTAAACTCTAAACCCTAAACCTAACAATAACCATAACCCTAACCCTAACCCCTAACCCTTACCCTAACCCTAACCCTAACCCTAATCCTAACCCTAACCCTAACCCTAACCCTAACCCTAACCCTAAACCTAACCCTAACCTTAACCCTAATCCTAACCCTAACCCTAACCCTAACCGTAACCCTAACCCTAAACCTAATCCTAACCCTAACCCTAACCCTAACCCTAACCCTAACCCTAACCCTAACCCTAACCCTAACCCTAAACCTAATCCTAACCCTAACCTTAACCCTAATCCTAACCCTAAACCTAACCCTAACCGTAACCATAACACTAAACTCTAAACCCTAAACCTAATCCACCCTAAACCTTAAACAATCCTAAACCATAAACCTTAGACACTAAATCCTAAATCTAACAATAAACCTAAACCTAACCCTAAATCTAACCCTAACCCTAACCCTAACCCTAAACCCTCCCTGACCCTAACCCTAACCCTAACCCTAAACCTAACTCTGACCCTAATCCTAACACTAACCCTATTTCTAATTCTAACCCTAACACTAATCCTAATCTTAAACCTAACCCCCTAATAATAACCCTAACCCTTTCACTAACCCTAACCCCTAACCCTAACCCTAACCCTAACCCTAACCCTAACCTAACCCTAATTCTAACCCTAACCCTAACCCTAACCCTAACCTAACCCTAACCCTAACCCTAACCCTAACACAAACCCTAACACTAACCCCCTAACTTTTACCCTAACCCTAACCCTAACCCTAAACCTAACCCTTACCATAACCCTAACCCTAACCCTAACTCCATCCCTAACCCTAACCCTAACCATAACCATAACACTAAACTCTAAACCCTAAACCTAATCCACCCTAAACCTTAAACAATCCTAACCCATAAACCTTAAACCCTAAACCCTTAATCTAACAATAAACCTAAACCTAACCCTAAATCTAACCCTAACCCTATCCCTAACCCTAAACCTAACCCTGACCCTAACCCTAACCCTAATCCTAACACAAACCATAACCCTAACCCTAACACTAACCCTAACCTTAACCCTAACCCTAACCCTAACCCTAACCCTAACTCTAACCCTAACACTAACCCTAACTGTAATCATAATACTAAACTCTAAACCCTAAACCTAATCCACCCTTAAACTTAAACAATCCTAAACCATAAACCTTAAACCCTCAACCCTAAATCTAACAATAAACCTAAACCTAACCCTAAATCTAACCCTAACCCTAACCCTAACCCCAAACATAAACCTGACCCTAACCCTAATCCTAATCCTAACACTAATCATAACCCAAACACTAACCCTAACCCTAACCCTAAACCTAACCCTAAACCTCACACTATCCCTAATCCTAACACTAAACCCTAAACTTTAATTCTAACCCTAACCCTAACCCTACCCTTAACCCTAACCCTAACCATATTTCTAAACCTAACCCTGACCCTAATCCTAACACTAACCCTATTTCTAATTCTAACCCTAACACTAATCCTAAACTAAAACCTAACCCCCTAATAATAACCCTAACACTAAACCTAACCCTAACCCTAACCCTAACCCTAACCCTAACACTAACCCCAAACCCCTAACACTAACCCTAACCCAAACCCCTAACCCTAACCCTAACCCTAACCCTAACCTTAATCCTAACCCTAACCCTAACCCTAACCCTATCCCTAACCCTAACCCTTATTCTAACACTAACACTAACCTTAACCCTAACGCTAACCTTAACCCTCACCCTAACCCTCACCTTAACCCTAAACCTAACCCTAACACTAACCCTAACACCCTAAATCCTAAACCCTAAACCCCGAAAAACCCTGAACACTAATTCCAAAAGCACCCTAAACCCTAAACTATAAACACTAAACGCTAAAAAACCCTAAACCCTAAACCCTAAACACTAAACCCTAAACAAGCCTAAACCCTAAAACCATTAACACTATACCCTAAACAACCCTAAACCCTTAACACTAAACATTATACCCTAAACCCTAAAACACTATACAACCTTAAACCCTAAACCTTAAAATATCCTAAATCATAAATCCTAAACAACCCTAAACACTAAGTCATAAACAACCCTAAAAAACCCTAAACAACTCTAAACGCTAAAACCTAAACAACCCTAAACATTAAACAATCTTAAACGCTAAACCCTATACTCTAAACCTAAACCATCCTAAAACTTAAACAATCCTAAACCCTAAACCTTAAACCATAAACCCTAAATTTTAAATCATAAATCTAAGAATAACCATAACCCTAACCCTAACCCTAAACCTAAACCTAACCCTAACCCCAACCCTAACCTTAACCCCATAACCCTAACCCTAACCTTAAGCCTAACATAACCCCATAACCTTAACTCTAACCCTAACTCTAACCCTAATGCTAACCCTAACCCTAACCCTAACCCTAACCTTAACCCCTTAACCTTAATCCCTATATCCTAAACCCTGAACAACCATAAATCCTAAACCCTGAACAACCCTAAATCATAAACCCTGAATAACCCTAAACACTAACCTCTAAACAACCCTAAACAACCCTAATCACTAAACCATAAACAACCCTAAAAACTAAACCCCAAACAACCCTATACCCTAAACCTTAAACACTAAACCCTAAATAACCCTAAACCCTAAACCATTAACACTATACCCTAAACAACACTAAACACTAAACCCAAAACAACCCTAAAACCTAAACCTTAAACACTAAACCTTAAACAACCCTAAAACCTAAACACTAAACCCTAAACAACCCTAAACTTTTAATCCGAAACACTATACCCTAAACAACACTAAACCTTAAACAATCCTAAACTCTAAACCCTAAACCCTTAACCTAAACCACCCTAAATCTTAAACAATCCTAAACCCTAAACCTTAAACCCTAAACACTAAACCCTAAACCCTAAACCTAACAATAACCATAACCCTAACCCTAACCCCTAACCCTTACCCTAACCCTAACCCTAACCCTAATCCTAACCCTAACCCTAACCCTAACCCTAACCCTAACCCTAACCCTAAACCTAATCCTAACCCTAACCTTAACCCTAATCCTAACCCTAACCCTAACCCTAACCCTAACCGTAACCATAACACTAAACTCTAAACCCTAAACCTAATCCACCCTAAACCTTAAACAATCCTAAACCATAAACCTTATACCCTAAATCCTAAATCTAACAATAAACCTAAACCTAACCCTAAATCTAACCCTAACCCTAACCCTAACCCTTAACCCTCCCTGACCCTAACCCTAGCCCTAACCCTAACCCTAACCCTAAACCTAATCCTGACCCTAATCCTAACACTAACCCTATTTCTAATTCTAACCCTAACACTAATCCTAAACTTAAACCTAACCCCCTAATAATAACCCTAACCCTAACACTAACACTAACCCCTAACCCTAACCCTAACCCTAACCTAACCCTAACCCTAACCTTAACTCTAACACTAACACTAACCCCTAACCCTTACCCTAACCATAACCCTAACCATTACCCTAACCCTAACCCTAACCCTAACCCTAACCCTAACACTAACGGTAACCATAACACTAAACTCTAAACCTTAACCTAATCCACCCTAAACCTTAAACAATCCTAAACCATAAACCTTAAACCCTAAACCCTAAATCTAACAATAAACCTAAACCTGACCCTAAATCTAACCCTAACCCTAACCCTAACCCTAAACCTAACCCTGACCCTAACCCTAACCCTAATCCTAACACTAACCATAACCCTAACCCTAACCCTAACGCTAACCTTACGCCTAAACCTAACCCTAACCCTAACCCTAACCCTAACCCTAACCCCTTAACCATAATCTCTAAATCCTAAACCATGAACAACCATAAATCCTAAACCCTGAACAACCATAAATCATAAAACCTGAATAACCCTAAACACTAACCTCTAAACAACCCTAAACAACCCTAATCACTAAACCATAAACAACCCTAAACACTAAACCCTAAACAAACCTATACACTAAACCTTAAACACTAAACCTTAAATAACCCTAAACCCTAAACCATTAACACTATACCCTAAACAACACTAAACACTAAACCCAAAACAACCCTAAAACCTAAACCTTAAACACTAAACCTTAAACAACCCTAAACCCTAAACACTAAACCCTAAACAACCCTAAACTTTTAACCCTAAACACTATACCCTAAACAACCCTAAACCTTAAACAATCCTAAACTCTAAACCCTAAACCCTTAACCTAAACCACCCTAAATCTTAAACAATCCTAAACCCTAAACCTTAAACCCTAAACACTAAACCCTAAACCCTAAACCTAACAATAACCATAACCTAACCCTAACCCCTAACCCTTACCCTAACCCTAACCCTAACCCTAACCCTAACCCTAACCCTAACCCTAACCCTAACCCTAACCCTAACCCTAAACCTAATCCTAACCCTAACCTTACCCTAACCGTAACCATAACACTAAACTCTAAACCCTAAACCTAATCCACCCTAAACCTTAAACAATCCTAAACCATAAACCTTAGACCCTAAATCCTAAATCTAACAATAAACCTAAACCTAACCCTAAATCTAACCCTAACCCTAACCCTAACCCTAAACCCCCCCTGACCCTAACCCTAACCCTAACCCTAACCCTAACCCTAAACCTAACCCTGACCCTAATCCTAACACTAACCCTATTTCTAATTCTAACCCTAACACTTATCCTAAACTTAAACCTAACCCCCTAATAATAACCCTAACCCTAACTCTAACCCTAACCCCTAACCCTAACCCTAACCTAACCCTAACCCTAACCCTAACCCTAACACTAACCCCTAACCCTTACCCTAACCCTAACCCTAACCCTAACCATTACCCTAACCCTAACCCTAACCCTAACCCTAACCCTAAACCTAACACTAACCATAACCATAACACTAAACTCTAAACCCTAAACCTAATCCACCCTAAACCTTAAACAATCCTAAACCATAAACCTTAAACCCTAAACCCTAAATCTAACAATAAACCTAAACCTGACCCTAAATCTAGCCCTAACCCTAACCCTAACCCTAAACCTAACCCTGACCCTAACCCTAACCCTAATCCTAACACTAACCATAACCCTAACCCTAACCCTAACACTAACCTTAACCCAAACCCTAACCCTAACCCTAACCCTAACCCTAACCCTAACCGTAACCATAATACTAAACTCTAAACCCTAAACCTAATCCACCCTAAACCTTAAACAATTCTAAACCATAAACCTTAAACCCTAAACCCTAAATCTAACAATAAACCTAAACCTAACCCTTAATCTAACCCTAACCCTAACCCTAACCCTAAACCTAACCCTGACCCTAACCCTAACCCTAATCCTAACACTAACCATAACCCAAACACTAACCCTAACCCTAAACCTAAACCTAACCCTAACCCTAAACCTCACACTATCCCTAATCCTAACACTAAACCCTAAACTTTAAATCTAACCCTAACCCTAACCCTACCCTTAACCCTAACCCTAACCCTATCCCTAAACCTAACCCTGACCCTAATCCTAACACTAAACCTATTTCTAATTCTAACCTTAACACTAATCCTAAACTTAAACCTAACCCGCTAATAATAACCCTAACACTAAACCTAACCCTAACCCTAACCCTAACCCTAACCCCTAACCCCTAACACTAACCCTAACCCTAACCCCAAACCCTAACCCTAACCCTAACCTAACCCTAACACTAACCCTAATCCTAACCCTAACACTAACCCTAACCCTATCCCTAACCCTAACCCTTACCCTAACACTAACACTAACCTTAACCCTAACCCTAACCTTAACCCTCACCCTAACCCTCACCCTAACCCTAAACCTAACCGTAACACTAACCCTAACACCCTAAATCCTAAACCCTAAACCCAGAAAAACCCTAAACACTAATTCCAAAAGCACCCTAAACCCTAAACTCTAAACACTAAACGCTAAAAAACCCTAAACCCTAAACCCTAAACACTAAACCCTAAACAAGCCTAAACCCTAAAACCATTAACACTATACCCTAAACAACCCTAAACTCTTAACCCTAAACATTATAGCCTAAACCCTAAAACACTATACAACCTTAAACCCTAAACCTTAAAATATCCTAAATCATAAATCCTGAACAACCCTAAACACTAAATCATAAACAACCTTTAAAAAACCTAAACAACTCTAAACGCTAAAACATAAACAACCCTAAACATTAAACAATCTCAAACGCTAAACCCTATACCCTAAACCTAAACCACCCTAAAACTTAAACAATCCTAAACCCTAAACCTTAAACCATAAACCCTAAATTTTAAACCATAAATCTAAGAATAACCATAACCCTAACCCTAACCCTAAACCTAAACCTAACCCTAACCCCAACCCTAACCTTAACCCCACACAATTCCTCCAATAGGCCACGCCTACTCCAACAAGACCATACCTTGTAGTACTACCACTCCCTGAACCAAGCATACTAAAACCACCATTGTTCAAATCATAAAATTTTCTATTCATTTGCAGTAAAGTTTGTACTACAAGACATGGCAAATTTCTGTGTAAACGCTGCCTTTCCTGAACTAAGCTTGGGAATTTAGAGATAGTTAGAGTCGAATACAATTTCAAATAATAAACAGGAAACTCTGATATGATAATTTTTATATTTGTGTAAATCCATGAGGTTTTATTTCTGAAAGCAATGCATGAACTAGATTATAGGCATCAAGAATAGGACTGTTATACAATAATCTGGGAGTTCTGTTTCCACAGCAACATAAAAAAAAATCTAGGAAACAAAAAACCTATCTTGAACCATTTATGAAATCCATAAATTATTCTTCTTATAATGTTTTATTATTTGAAATTTCTTTTATGTGTCAATTATCTTAATTATATTGATAATTTTAAGAATCAAATAATACATTAACATATTTCATCTATCTTCTCTATTAATACCTTTTATTACCCAAAAATATCATTAACAGATTTTGAGTGATACCCATAGCTCAAGATCCCACTTCTATTGCTTGAGTACTAACTTATGTTTCATAGCATACAAAATAATATTTGGAAATTACACTTAGTAAAAGAACATAAAATATTAAAAATAGAATTATTGAGAAACATATATGATAGCCCATGACATAAAGTGAGAGTATACAAAATGCATTACATGTCTCTATAAATTGTCTAATAATCATATACTTATTAAAATAACCACATTATTATGAGAAAGTTTATTTAATCCTTAATAATTTTACAAAAATTAAAGTAGGAAAAGTTTTTTGAAATCAAACATTAAGAAAATGTTAATTTTGTTATTGTTGATGGACAACCTAAGTAGTGAGGGCATCCAATTGGTGACCCCAGCACATGTATATTGGAACAAATTTTTCTGGCCTCAGTGGGAAAAGATATATCTAATCCTGTTGAAAGTTGGTGTTCCATGGAAAAAGAATGCTGTTGGCCTAGGTGATGGGAGGTTTGGTGGAGATGTTGTGGTGGTGAAGTAATGGCAGTGTGTGGTGTGGGAAGATCAAGATCTCAGATGATAAAAGGAGGGGTAACGGTGTGAAGATCTCTGGGAGCATAGACTGGGAGGGGAGCAATGTAAATGAATAAAATAATTTCTAAAGTGCTAACTTCATAGAGAATCGGAAATTACTACTAATAATAGTTGAATGATATTCGTAAAATATGCTAATATTTATGTTTTTGGTTTTGTTATTGGTTATTTTATGTATTTAAAGTTCAAAAGTTATACCTCTTACCCAATTCTCCTCTGCAAGCGTCCCATCTCATCCCCACTCTCCCTTGCTTCTGCTTCTATGAGAGTACTATACCACCCACCCACTGGCATCTCACTGACCCAGCTTTCCCCTATTGGTTAAGTCAGGGTTTCTATTCCTGCACAAAATATCAAGACCAAGAAGCAAGTTCGAGAGGAAAGGGTTTATTCAGTTTACACTTCCATATCGCTGTTCATCACCAGAGGAAGTCAGGACTAGAACTCAAACAGGTCATTAAGCAGGAGCTGATGGAGGGATGTTACTTACTGGCTTGCTTCCCATGGCTTGCTCAGCCCACTTTTATTAGAACCCAGGTCTACCAGCCCAGGGATGTGACTACCCACAATGGATTGGGCCCTCCCCGTGTTGATCACTAGTTGAGAATTTGCCTTACAGCTGGATCTCATGGAGATATTTCCTCAACTGTGATAACTCCAGCTTGTGTCAAGTTGAAACAAAACCAGCCAGTACAATTGACCAGCACCTTGTCAACTTGACATGCAAGCAAATCTATATTTAGCTTCCACCCTTACTTTCTTTTACATTCCAAAGACCTTGATAGGTTTAAGAGTCCCACAGCCTTTGCCAATTCTTACATTTTAACACTGAAATACCTTTAAAATATTCTGTCTCTTTTAAAAATCAAGGTCTTTTTACAATTCAAAGTCTCTAAACTGTGGGCTCTTCTTCTTTCTTCAAGAGGGAAAGATATCAGGACAAAGTCACAGTGAAAGCAAAATCAACCTCTATCCATCCAGTGTCTGGAAATCCACTTACAAAATTCTGTCTTGGTTATGGTTTTATTTTCTGTGAACAGACACCATAACCCAGGCCAGTCTTATAAATAACAACATTTAACTGTGATTGGCTTACAGGTTCAGAGGTGCAGTCCATTTTCATCAAGATAAGAACATGGCAGCATCCAGGCAGGCATGATACAGCAGAAGCTGAGAGTTCTACATCTTCAAACAAAAGAAGCCAGGAACAGACCAAGCATCCTCAGGCAGCTAGTAGGAGTGTCTCCACACACCACCTCAAAGTGACACACTCCTCCAACAAGACCACACCTTCTAATAGTGCTGCTACCTAGGCCAAGCTTATACAAACCAAAACAGTGTTGCAAATCATTTGGGCACCTTGATTCATTTCTTTAACTCCTCCATTGGGTTCCATGTCTTAGTTTTGATTTTATTGTTTTGAACAGATATAAATGACCTAGGCAACCCTTAGAAGAATAACATTTAATTGGGCTGGCTTACAGGTTTAGAGGTTCAATCTATTATCATCAAGGCAGAAACATGGCAGCATCCTTGCAGGCATAGTATAGAATATGAGAATTCTACATCTTCTTCTGAAGGCTGCTAGCAGAAGACTGACTTCCTGGCAGTGAGGAGTGAAGTCTTAAAGTCCATGCCTACAGTGACACACCTACTTAACGAGGCCATAACTCCACACACTGCCATTCCCTGGGCCAAGCATATATAAATAATCACATTCTACTCCATGGCCCACATTGGCTTGTTCAAAAACATGAGTCTATAGGAGCTATATCTAAACATAGCATAATACTAAATACATTCAGTTATTCAAAATGACTTCCAAAGTCCTCATAGTCTATAGTGGTCTCAAATGAATACCTCTATGTTGGATGTCAATGTGGTCTTTAGATCTCTAACTCCATTTTTCACCTTTGTTAACTGCAACAAATTTCTTTCTCCTGCCAAGTTTCCACTCATTGTTAGCCGATTCCCTTAGTAGAAATTTCACAGCTCTGGCTTCCTGAATATCTTTGGGCCTCCAAGGCAACTTCAACATTACAACTTCTTGTCCCAATGTCTGGGATCCACACATGATATTCTGGACTTCCCTAAAGGGATTCATTCACTTATCCAGCTCTGCCCTTTGTAGTATTCTAAGCACAAAATGATCATGTTAGATACTATTATTTTGGGCCTCCCTTTCTTCCCTCGCTAAGCCTTTTCACCTGCAGTGGTGCAAACCTGTTTATGCCCTTCAAAGCTGCTTTCTGCCCCATTTGGGGGCTGGGACTTCCCATAATTCAGCTGTTGCTTATTGGTTCCTCATTAGGTGCTTTCCACCTGAGCAACCTTGTGACTTCTGAGATGCACCTAGCACTTTTCCATGGCCTCATACTTGCTTAGTTGCTGCTCCATTTCTGCTTAAGTGAGGCATAACCTATAATGGTACTGCTTCTTGGAATCCATCAGAGTCAGCCAAGGAATCTGTACACTTTTATTCAGTTAAGGAGTAGGAATTTTAACATGCTGTCTTCACCATGCCTATTGGCACCACTTTCTCATCTTGGTATGCCATGAGACAGAGGCATCATCTGGGGAGGAGATTCTCAATTGTTCTAGGAATTGCCTGTTGACCAACTGTTGGGAGAGGGAGGATTTTGCTCAGGTTGTTTGAGTTCCTGGTGTGATCCCTGTAGCCCTTGAGGATAATGGCTGCTTCTTATTGTGCTCTACCGACACAAAAGAGACTTTGGCATCACTGCTGCTATTATCACCACCATTGCCATCTCTGCCACCACCACCACAGACGTCTCTAAATCTGCAGCCAGTACTGGAACTGAGGACAAATTTTCTGGGGAGTTGCTTCAATGCTGTCTGTGCAGAATAATATTAACTCTCAAATTAAGCTGGGCATTCTCAATCTCAACCAGTCACCTGCAGATACTCCAACTGACTTTAATGAGCCACAGACCTTGCCTACTTTGCTTGTTCTCCCACAATCTGAGATGCCAGAGCTCTGACATTCAGAGCTTCTCCTCTTGTACTCTGGCACTTTTCACATCTACATATTGAGATCCTCTCTTGTGCTTAACCCCAGGACTTATTATTTACAGTGGGCTAAGTGAAACCCTCCCAGTCTACAACCCAGGCTAGACTCAAACTAGATATGGTCCTGTTTGTGCCTCCATGTGTAGTATGAGCCTTAACCCTGACTTGCTCTCATTCTTGGTGGTGTACCATCTGTAGACAATGTGCCAAGATGATTCTTTCTGCTTTTCTTCTTAAGATTCATAGAATAAGCGCAGGAAAGAAGTTTAATCAGTCATTAGCAACGGCTATACTTCCAGTGAAATTGTGTTCATTCCCATAAAACATAGGATGATCACAACTGTCTGTGCTTCCAGTGCCATGGGACCCAACACCTTCACAGAAATATACATTCAGGTAATATTCTAGTGCATGTAAAATAAATGATAATAAATCATATAAAAACTCAAATGCATATTTATATAATATTTAACTTATTTATTTTATTTTTTAATCTTTGAACCATGGAGTACTGTGTATGTCTAATGGGCATCAGATGTTATTCTATAAAATGGGGTTATAGACCTTTGGGAGCTTCTTTGTGGATGCTGGCAAATGACCTTTGTGCTCTTAACTGCCTAATAATTTCCCAACCTTGCCCTTCTTTGTGTTTTTTGTTTATCGAAAATATATTTTTTTCCATAAGAGTATGCAGTGATTACATCTTTTCCACACCCAGTTCCTCTGACATTCTCACCACCTCCTCTTCCAACTATATCAACACCCTTTTGTTCTCTCCTAAACAACAAATAGGCAGCTAAAAATGTAGTGGGACATTTCTTTAGTCCTAGGACTTAAGAGGAAGAGGCAGGTAGATCTCTGTGAGCTGGTCCAGTATTATTTACAAAGTGAGTTCATGGTCAAATTAAATTAAATTTAATTTACCAATTAAACAGAGAAGTCATGTCTTAAGAAACAAACAATCAATTAAACAAACAGAGAAATGAAAGCTAACAAAGGATCATATGAAATAGAACAAAAAGAAACATATTGGAATATGACAAAATAAAAAAAATAGATGGAAAAGAGACAAAGAAAATACAAAAAAAATACATAGAGATGCAGGACAGGATCACACTCACAAGAGTGTAATAAAAACTCAAAATTGGTAGCAATAACAGATGAGCAAAGAAAGGGGTAAGGTCCCTATAGTAAGTCCAACAGAGTCAATTTCCATGGACACTTGAGGTTCTCAGAGATGGAACCACCACCTAAAGATCATACATTGGCTGAACCTAGGTCTCCCCACTCAGATGTAGGAGATGGGAATCATGGTCATGATGTGGATCCCCTAACTTCAAAAGTTATTGCCTCTTTGTGGGATGTGTTGTTCTAGCTGGGCTGCTTTGTCTGAACTCAGTGAGAGAGGATATGCCCAGATTGAAAAATACTTAAAGTACTAGGGTGAGGGATAGCCAGGGAATCCACTCACTTAGATGAGAAAGAAAAGAGATATGGGGAATGGGATGTGAGAGGGTATGACCTTGAGGGGAGCTTTGAGTGTATACAAGCCATCCTCCTGCATCAGCCTTCTGAGTGTTGTCATATTAGAGATTGTCAAAGCATCAAGTTCATCTCTTTATTCCAGAAGAGTCAAGTGATTGTGTAAACTGGAAAGAATCCTGCTCAGTCAGTCAACAGGGTCTCAAGGGAGAGAATGAAGATTGAAAAGATAAAGACAATTAGACAACACTATAACATGACTTCAGACAGTGCAAGGCTGAAGGGAATTTAATTTTCTCCAGACTGCTTACATACCATTTTACATACTTGCAAAGAATAAAGTCAGTTTTAGGACAAGAAATAAACAAGGAAAATAAGCTAAGTCTCCTGATTAATGTTTTACAGATATATCAGGAAGACCAACATAAAAGGAGTGCCACAAATCTCTCTGTCTAGTTTTCCTTGAGCTTTGTAATAGCCTCCCCTCCCCCAAAAAGTTCTTATCTGAACCTACTTCACTGTCCTAGCCCAATTTTGAATTCCTGCTGTATTCCTACAAGGAGGTCCCTAAAAGCTCTCTTTAAAAGGGATTTGTCATGTCCATTTACCATGCCAATTGATGGTTTGTGGATGTATTTACAAGAACAGGTTATGGCCCCCAGGTGATTTTCCCTCTAAAACATGCTGCTCACAAATGAAAAAAAAAAACAATCATGTGACTTGTTCCACCTGGTGATCCTTCAGAATGAAGCCATAGACAAGAGGATCCCTGTGTGATAGAATTCTAAATTATCTCTAGCTATAGAACAAGGCAGTTGTCTAGGAATATAATCCAAATCAAGAATCTCAAGAGCATAAAAAGAAAATCAATTATTACCATCTGAATGAGGAAGAAGCATGCTTATTGCAGTGGGCTCAGCAGAGAAAAGACTTCATACATTTCTGCTGTGTGGAGATGAAGATCTAGGCTCTGCCTGTTTATGGTATCCAAAAAATTTTGGAGGTTTTCTATCCAAAGCACATAGAGGATTTGGAACTCAACATGACATTGACTGAGTACACAGTGTCAAATTTTACTCCTTTCTTCTGGCAGATGAGGAAACTTCATATATTTTTCATGGCATGCACCTCAATGGAAACTTTTATGAATGGCTGGAACACATATGCTAGAGAACAGATGTATGTCAATGAGTTCATTTCCCAGTTTTCCCATCTCTAGGGACTTCAGCATCTCTCCATGAATGGCATGTGCTTTCTAAGCCATAAAGCAGGTGTTCAGGTAAGGATGGTGAACTAGGTGAGCTCCCAGAGTAAACATTTCCCTTTTATTTTAAGGACTCATGGACCATGAGGGAGACATTTGAATGCAGAAGGTATAAGTAGCATGAATTAAGGTCTCAAATGGCCATTTATGAAGCAGCTGACTTAAGTGAGTTAAGGAGTAGGGCAAAATAGGATGTAATTCTTGGTATCATGGCAACCCAATCAATACAAAAGGAAAGGAGGGAGAATGTAGTTAGGAGCCTCAGGACTCACCCACACAGCAGTTAGGCCAGCAGTTGTGCTGAGGTCAGTGATAGCATTCTACAGTCTGCACCTGATTTGTTATGGAAAAAAATGTTTGAGACCCAGCAGGTTTGAGAACATGAAACAAGGGAGGAAACTTTGAGTCTGTATATGATAAAAGTAATTGTGCAGAGATCTTGATTTAATGTATTTTCTGCTTGAGATGGATGCCAGGAGATGAACTATAGGACTGACTTGTCTCAGCATGGTACAATACATACATCATACCTAAGATAATATCCTTGAATATCTGGTCAAATTTCTATTGTGGCAACTACCTAATTTTATTATTTCCACTCTCCATCACCATTTGCTAGAACTAACCCGCTGCTTTTCTCTAGTCCCTGATGATGCCCTTGGAGACCTTCTCCATCACACAGTACCAAATTTCACAGTCAGACTTGGATTCCTTTTCTTTTTCTCCAAGGATCTGTCAGCTAAAGTATCTGAACATGAGAGGAATAGTCTTATTGTGTTTAGATATTGTGCATCTCTGAGTTCTCCAAGAAAATGTGGAAGACTCTTTGCAGTCCCTGGGCTTAAAGGCTTGTAGGATGAATGACTCTCAACTTACTCTCCTGATACCGGCCATCTGCCACTGTTCTGAGCTCACCAAGGTCAGCTTCTATGACAATAATATCTCTGTTCCTGTGCTGAGGGACCTCTTGAAGCACACAACTGACTTGAGCTGACTGAATATGTGAGAGAACCCTGCTCCTTTACGGTGCTATGATGACTTGGGTGTTCCCACCAAAGAGCAATTTTTCAGATTTGTGCTGTGGTCATTGTTACCCTCAGGCCATAAGACAACCCAAGAGCATCTCCTTTGCAACAGAAATGTGTCATTCATGTGGTAGTCATTGTCTTTGATGGCTGTAAATGATCTTGGGTTTCAGAAAGAGCCAGAAATCACACAGACAGTAGTACCAGTCAGATACCAGATATTTTGAACATATACCTGAAGACTGATCTATTATGGTTGCAGATCAGAAGGTGGACCTAACCTGGACATTGAACATTTCACAGGATAATCTAATCCAGGAGAAAACAGATTAGCTGCTCTATATTGGGCTCTGACTGAAGATATTTTCACAAGATATACTAAATAGTTCTAACTGACCTTCATTCTGATTGGTTGTATTTGGAAATTATAGATGTGTAACTCCATAATATTAGCAAACCTCAGAACATGCTCAATATAACTAGGCATGTACTGAGCTTTATCCTGCCCTTAGAAGGCATGTGCAGAAGGAAAAAAGGAATATGAGAGACAGAATGGTTGTTTTAATGCCTTTCTATGCACCCCACATTTACCCAGATGTCCAGATGTGTCAAACAATGGTTGTGTTCCTTTTTTCCCCTCTCAATAATATGAAATATCTGACATACATGGAACAAAATAACTACAGTTTTGGTATAAAGAAGGCCTCACCAAATGGGAAACTATGACTTTTGAATGTGAAGAAATGGATGGCTTCAGACTCGTTTTGAACTGGGTCTCTCAGAGATTGTGACTTCACAGACTGCTCAGAAGGTTGGAAAGAAAAGAATGTCCAGTGACTAAGATCTTGGATGCTGCGTTTTACACAGGGAATATTCAGATGGACTCTGGGAAGAGGGAACTTGTGGAAACAGAAGCACACCTTGGCAATTTTGATTGGATTCTGACAAGATTGTTTAACTAGATGATCTTTCAACAATGTGTAAACTTTTTGTCCTTCCTTGTAGTATATAGTGAATAAATAAATCATTGATACATTGTTTAGATGTCATTACTGTTTCCTGAGTGGAATAAACTAAATAACAAATCTGTACCACCTGACCTCTTGAGGAGTCAAAATGTATACATTGGTGCCAGGCATGTTATGATTGAAAATCATGGGTAGGTGGGTAAAGTTATCAGCTAAGATGGTTCACATGTGGACATCTAGGTTGGCCTATGGTAAAAAAGAATAATAGAAACCACCTCTATGTATCTCTCACTCCTTGTTTCTTTCTCTCCTGCCCCTACACTCTCTCCCTGTCAGCCTGTCAGCTTTGCAGGCCTTGTTATTTGGAACCTGTTGATTTCCTGGAGGTTTGCTCACAATAAACTTCTTTCATGCTTAGCAGAGAATCAATAAAACAAACAAACACACAAATAAAAGCCCAGGAACTGATAGTTGAAGTGCGATTACTCATGTTTTAAGCGCACATGTTTCTTTAAAGGAAAACCGGAGTTTGGTTGCAGAAGTAATATCAAGTGGCTCTCAGCTGGATCTCTGGCTTCAGGGTGTAGGCCCATGTATGTAGATTGTTGTGGTTATCAGGTTTTACAGGCACAATATGCACAACACCTATGTATTCACCTAACTGATAATATCTTGGAAAAAAAAAAACCTCTGTTTCACAAACACTTCAAAAAACCAACTAATTAATTAAAATGGTGATGTTCAGTAGCAAGGTATTTGCCAGACTTGGTGTGGCTCAAATATTACTCCAATACACACCACAAAGAAGAGAGTTTGTGGTATTTCATGTGTGTGCATTGAGCTCAATTGGTGAACAATTGTCTAGACTATACTGGATTCCAGTTTGAGGTCTGCACCGTGGAGGAACAAAAGAGTACAAAGAGTTTATATAAGAAAACTGGGTGTCTGTCTGTTGATCCAAGTCTGTATCTATCCATCTGTGTCTCTGTCTATATGTTTATCCATCTGTCTGCCTGGCTCTTTATCTATCTATTAGGTGAGACCACACTCATATAGATACCTAGATCACAAAACCATGACCAAAAAGAAAAATTTAAATTTCAGACCAATTTTTCATATAAATATTGATACAATACTAAATAAAATACTGGTAATCCACATTCAAGAACTCTACAAAAACATGAACTATCCTATTCAGTACGCTTCATCCAAAGGATGCAGGGATGGGTCAACATAGTAAAATAAATACAGCAGTGTAATCCACCATAGAAACAAACAGACAAAAAGGTCACATTCCATCTCATAAGATGCTAAAAAAGCCTTTGACAAAATCCAGCACCCCTTTGTGATAAAAGTACTGTAGGGTAAAAGCCATATACACAACCACAAGAAATCAAATATACAGAAATCTGATAACCAACATAAAATTAAATGGAGAGAAAGGTAAAACAATTCCACAAAAACCAGGGATGAGAAAAGACAGTGTACTATCTCCCTATCAATCCAATATAGAATTTTGTATTCTAGCTAGAGCTATAAAAGAAATAAAGTGATTAAGGTGTAACAAGTTGGAAAGGAAGAAGACACAGTATATCTATTCACAGATGATAGTTTAGTATAAATAAAAACCCTAGAATTTCTTTTTATTGTTTTTCTTATTCTTTTAAACTTTATTTTAAAAAACAAAGATTAAAGAAAAAATTTTAAATATTTTTGCATAAATGTATACAAATACATTTTTATCAGTGCTTGGCTTTTTTTTCTTTTTCTTTTTTTTTTAAGGTTTGATACTATGCATTAAGGTCTTACTAGTTACAATGAGCAAAAAGTACATGTAAAACAGGATGTAACCCGGAATTAGTCAAAGTTTTCTTGGTGTATAAGGATTGAGCATAATGGGTTTTTTTTTTGTTTGTTTGTTTGTTTGTTTGTTTTCTTTTCTTTTTTTCTTGAAATTTAAACAGTCTGTGAGTTGTTTTGGGGGCAGTCCCAGCCTCTGGGGTTAGCATCCCACTATCAGTGACTGCATATTATGTCTGTTCTATTGTGACTGGGTTATCTCACTCAGCAAGATATTTTCTAGATGCAAATGGACATCTGGGACTTTTCCAGCTTCTGGCTACTCTAAATAGAGCTGCTATGAACATTGTGGTGCTTGTATCTTTGTTGTATATTGGAGTGTCTCTGGGTTATATGCCCAAAAGTGGAATAGCTAGATCTTCAGGTAGTACTATGTCCAATTTTCTGAGGAATCGCCAGACTGATTTCCAGAGTGGTTGTATCAGTTTAAAACCCCACCAACAGTGGAGAAGTGTTCCTCTTTCTCTACAACCTCGCCAGCATCTGCTGTCATCTGAGTTTTGGATCTTGGCCATTCTGACTGGTGTGAGTTGGACTCTCAGGGTTGTTTTGATTTGCATTTCCCTGATGGCTAAGGATGTTGAGCACTTCTTTAGATGTTTCCCAGCCATTCCATATTCCTCAAATGAGAACGTTTTGTTTAGCTCTGTACCCCATTTTTAATAGGGTTGTTTGATTCTCTGGTGTCTAGCTTTTTGAGTTCTTTGTATACCTTGGATATTAGGCCTCTATCTGATGTGGAGCTGGTAAAGATCTTTTCCCATTCTGTTGACTGCCGTTTTGTTTTCTTGACAATGTCCTTAGCCTTACAGAAACTTTGCAATCTCATTAAGTCCTATTTGTTAATCTTTGTCCTTAGAGCTTGAGCCATTCACATTTTGTTCAGAAAATTTTCTCCTGAGCCTATGTGTTCTAAGGTGTTCCTTTTTTTCTCATTTAATAGTTTCAGTGTATCTTGTTTAACGTGGAGATATTTGTTCCATTTTCACTTGATCTTTGAACAAGGAGATAAGAAAGTGTCTATTTTCATTCTTCTGCATGCTGAGTGCCAGTTGGACCAACACCATTTGTTGAATAGGCTGTCCTTTTTCCATTGAATGTTTACATCTCCTTTGTCAAAAATCAGGTTACCATATACGTGAGGACACATTTCTGGTTCTTCTATTCTATTCCATTGATCCTCGTGCCTATTTCTGTACCAGTACCATGCAGTTTTGAGCACAATTGCATTGTAATATAGCTTGAGGTCAGGGATAGTGATTCCCGCAGATGTTTTCTTGTTGTTGAGGATGGATTTTGCTATTCTACTATGTCTTTTGTTATTCCAGATGAAATTGCACATTGATCTTTTCAACTCTATGAAGAACTGGGTTGGAATTTTGATGAGGATTGCATTGAATCTCTAGATTGCTTTTCGAAGGATGGCCATTTTTAAAATGTTGATTTTTCCAATCCATTAGCATGGGAGATCTTTCCATTTTCTGAGATCTTCCACAATTTCCTTTTTTAGAGGTTTAAAGTTGTTGTCCTACAGGTCCTTCACTTGCTTAGTTAGAGTCACACCAATGTATTTTATATTGCTTATGACTATTGTGAATGGTATCATTTCCCTAATTTTTTTCTTCACATGTTTGTCCTTTGAGTAGAAGAAGGCTACTGATTGGTTTGTGTTAATTTTATATCCAGCCACTTTGCTGAACTTGTTTATCAGCTCTAGGAGTTCTCTGGTGGAATTTGTGGGGTCACTTAAGTACACTCTCATGTCCTCTGCAAAGAGTGAGGTTTTCCCTTCTCCATTTCCGATTTATATCCCCTTGATCTCCTTTGGCTGTCTAATTGCTCCAATCAGGATTCCAGACTGTGTTAAATAGGTAGGGGGAGATTGAGCAGCCTTGTCAATTCCCTGATTTTAGTGAGATTGCTTCAAGTTTCCCACCGTTAAGTTTGATGCTGGCTGCTGGTTTGCTGTATATTGCTTATATTATGTTTAAGTATGGACCTTGGATTCCTGTTCTTTCCAAGACTTTTAACATGAAGGGGTGTTGAATTTTGTCAAATGCTTTGACAGCCTCTCGTGAGATGACCATGTGATTTTGTTCTCTGAGTTTTTTTATATGTTGGATTACAATGATGGATTTCCTTATATTAAACCATCCCTTCATCCCAGGGATAAAACCTACTTGGTCATGGTGAATGATCGTTTTGATATATTCTTAGATTCAGTTTTCAAGGATTTTGTTGAGTATTTTTGCGTCAATGTTCATAAGTGAGATAGGTCTGAAGTTCTCTTTCGTTTTAGGGTCTTTGTGTGGTTTAGGTAAGATGGTTATTGTAGCCTCTAAAAATGAGTTAGGTATTTTTCCATATGATTCTACCTTGTGGAATAGTTTGGAGAGTATTGGTGTTATGTCTACAATAAATGTCTAATAAAATTCTGCATGTAACAGATCTGGACTTGGGGTTTTTTTTTTTTTTTTTGGTTGGGAGGCTTTTGATTACTTCTTCTATCTCTTTATGTGTTATGGGATTATTTAGATGGTTTACCTGGTCCTGGTTTAAATTTAGGATCTTGTATCTGTCTAGGAATTTATCCATTTCCTCCAGATTCTCCAATTTTGTGGAGTATAGGCTTTTGTAGTAGGATCTGATGATTTTTTGAATTTCCCCAGTTTCAGTTGATATTTCTCCACTTTCCTTTCTGATTTTGTTAATTTGGATACTCTCTCTTTGCCCTCTAATTAGTCTGGCTAGGGGTTTATCAATTTTCTTGATTTACTCAAAGAACCAGCTCTTAGTTTTGTTGATTCATTCAATGGTTCTTTTTATTTTTATTTGGTCTATTTCTGCCCAAGTTTGATTATTTCTTGCCATCTACTCCTCTTGCGTGTACCTTCTTCCTTTTCTTCTAGAATTTTCAGCTGTGCTGTCAAGTTGCTGATGTGTGCTCTCTCCAGTTTCTTTTTGGAAGCACTCAGGGCTATGAGTTTTCCTCTCAGTACTGCTTTCATTGCATTCCATAGATTTGGGTATGTTGTGTTTTCGTTTTCATTGATTCTAAAAAAATCCTTAATTTCTTTCTTTATTTCTTCTTTGACCCTGCTATGTTTTAACAGAGAATTGTTTAGTTTCCATGTGTATGTGGACTTTTTGTTGTCTTTGTTGTTGTTAAAGACCAGCCTTAGACCACGGTGATCTGAGAGGATGCATGGGAGTATTTCTATCTTCTTATATGGATTGAGGCTCATTCTGTGTCCAATTATGTGGTCAATTTTCGAGAAGGTGCCATGGGGTACTGAGAAGGTGTATTTTTTTACTTTAGGATGATATGTTCTGTAGATATCTATTAATTCCAGTTGGTTCATAGTCTCTGCTAGTTTTAGAGTGTCTTTGTTCAGTTACTGTTTCCATGATCTGTCCACTGGAGAGAGTGGGGTATTAAAGTCTCCCACTATTATTGTGTGGGGTGAAATGTATTTTTTGAGCTTTATTACGGTTTCTTGTATGAATGTGGGTGCTTTTGTATTTGGAATATATATGCTAAGGATTGAGAGTTCCTCTTGACCTATTTTCCCTTTAATGAGTAAAAAGTGTCCTTCTTTATCTTTTTGATATCTTTTGGTTGGAAATTTACTTTATTTGATATTAGAATAGCCACTCCAGATTGCTTCTTGGGGCTGCATGCTTGGAAGTTTTTTTCCCAACTTTTATTCTGAGATAGTGTCTGTCTTTGTCTCTGAGATGAGTTTCCTGTATGCAGCAAAATGCTGGATTTTTTTTTTATGTATCCAGTCTGATAGCCTATGTCTCTTTATTGGGGAGTTGAGACCATTTATGTTAGTATATACCAAGGAATAGTGGTTTCTGTTTCCTGCTATTATTGCTTTTGTAGAAAGAGTTGTGTCTTTGTCTCTTTCTTCTTTTGGTTTTCTTGCTTAGGGGTTTTCTGGTTTTTACTAGGATGTAGTGCCCCTCATTGTATTGGGTTTTCCACCTATAATTTGTTGTAGTGCTGGGTTTGTAGTCAGATATTGTGTAAATTTAGATTTGTCTTGAAATATCTTTATCTCTCCATCTATGGTGATTGATAGTTTTGCTGGGTATATCAGCTTGGGTTGGCACTTGTGCTCTCTTAGGGTCTGCAAGATGTCATTCCAGGCTCTTCTAGCTTTCATAGTCTCTGTTGAGAAATCGGATGTGATTCTGATTGGTCTGCCTTTATATGTTACCTGATCTTTTTTCCTTACTTATTTTAGTATTCTTTCTTTGCTTTGGGCACTTGGTGTTTTGACTATTATGTGTCAGGAGGAATTTCTTTTCTGGTCCAACGTATTTGGATTTCTGAAGGCTTCTTTTATGCTCGTGGTCATCTCATTCTTAAGAGTAGGGAAGTTTTCTTCTACAATTTTGTTGAAGATATTTACTGTGCCTCTTAGTTGATATTCTTCTCTTTCTTCTATTTTTATTATACTTACGTTTGGTCTTCTCATTGCGTCTTGGACCTTCTGGACATTTTGGGTTAGAAGCATTTTGGTTTTTGCATATTTTCTAATTTGTCTATGTTTTCGAAGTTGTCTTCAGCCCCGGAGATTCTTTCTTCCATCTCTTGTAGTCTATTGGAAATGCTTGCATCTGTGACTCCTGATTTCTTTTTTAGGTGTTCTACCTCTAGGATTATCTCTTTTAGTGTTTTGTTTATATTGTCATTTTCCGTTTTAAATTCCTTCTTCCATTCCTTCATTTCTTTGGTTCTGTTTTCTTCTAGTTCGTTGAGTTCTTTGAGTGTTTTCCTTGTTTCCTATTTAAAAGCTTCTGATACTTTTTGCTTTTCTCCCTGTTCTTGTTTAAGGATCTCTATCATTATCTTGAGGTATGATTTTAGTTCTGCGTCTTCTTTTGTGTTTGGAATTCTGCTGTTTGCTGTGTTGGGAGAGCTTGGTACTGGTGTTGCCAGGTTGTCTTGGTTTCTTTGGGATATGCTCTTTTGCTTTCCTCTTGCCATCTCATTGTCAGTGATATGTTCTCGCCTTTCTCTTGTAACAGGTCTGTGTCCCTGGATCTCTGCTGGTCCAGAAATAAGATGGTCAGAGCCCTGTTCTTGGCCCCAAAGCCACCGGGCGGGAATGCTGGGTTCCTGGATCAGGTAGAGCAGGGGCGTGCTTTCCGGGCACACTCGGCAGAGATCTCTCTGCCCCCTGGCCACTCAGATCTCCTTATCACCAGTCCTTTATCTCTGGGAACTGATCCTAGTATTTCTAACGACAGAACTGCTGCAGATGATAAAGATCTTCAACAATGTGTCTAGAAAAAAACTTAATTCAAATAATTCAAAGGCCCTTTTTATCATAAAAAATAAATAGGCTAAGAAGGAAATTATGAAAACAATACCTTACCAAAGAGTAAAGCTATATATTTATAGGTGTAACTATCTGAGCAAGCAAACTACCTGTATGAAAAAGTCAAGTATCTGAAGAAATAAATTGAAGAAGCCACTAGAAGATGCACAGGTCACATATGCTCCTGCATTAAGAGGATTAATGCAGTACAAAATGCTATCTTACCAACAATGTTCTACTGATTCAATGCAAAACCCATTAAATCCCAACCGAATTCTTAAAGATCCTTAAGGAACAATTCTCCCTATGGAAAACTAAAAACACCATAAAAGCTAAATCAATCCTCCACGATAAAAGATTTTTTAGAAGTGTTACCATCCATTGGTTGGCCATGATTGCCAGAAGAATGACAATCCATCCTTACCAGATCTGACCGATTCCTTACCTCACTTTTGTCCTCTGATTCAGGTGTGCTTATTTGAGACTTTGAATTGAGATGCCAAAATTTTCAATTTCAGAGTCCATTTTAGTGAACCTGATGTAATGTAATTTCAGATAAACTAAGAGGGTGTTACATAGCTATAGTCTCTAGGCTAATTCTCATCACCACCAGCATTTAAAGTATTACACTCTCAATAAGACCACTGCTTCCAGGTTATTCACAAATCAAAACTGTAGCCCAGGTTATAAGCCTGCCCCCTGCTTAAGGAGTAGGAGAGCAGGAATCAAGTTAATGTTATGACCCGTTTTGATTGGTATCATCCCAATACCAATGAATTATATTAAAGGCCACAGTTACTTTCCAATTAGGTGCTTGCACACATACTCCCTGTTTTTTGCTTACTATACAGCTTTGCCCTGATAGACATTCAGGACCAAACACCATCAAAATCTTCCCACAGGGTGGTGGTGCACTGTGGCAGTGGAGGGACCAAGGCTTGCTAGAATGGTAAAAAGACGCTGCAGTGAGTTGTATTATATTTGCTCATTTCTGTTTTGAGGATCACAAGCACTTCCCTAAGACAACATTTTGGTGGGTTGGCCATAAAGTTCTTCATAACATACAAAAAATACTGATCTGGAGGGCCTTGAAATCACCAAAATTTGGCTAGGAAGGCTAGTACCAAATATATACAAAGTACTCAAGAAGTTACACTCAAGAGAATCAAATAATTCTATTGAAATTAGGAGTACAGAGCTAAATAAGGACTTATCAACTGAAAATATTGAATTGGTGAGAAGCAACTAAAGAAATGCTAAACATCCCTAGTTATCAGGTAAATGCAAATCAACACAATCCTAAGATTCCACATCACATACACCAGACTGGCTAAAATATAAAAACCTCAGGTGACAACAGATGCTGGTGAGAATGTGGAGAAAGAGGAACTCATTTCCGAAGTTAGTGGGTTTCTAAATTGGTACAACCACTCTGCAAATGAGTCTAGCTGTTCCTCATAAAGTTGTACATAGTACTACCCAAGTACCCAGCTATACTACTTTTGGGCATATACCCAAAAGTAGCTTCAACATCAAACAAGGATGCATGCTCAAATATGTTCATAGCAGCCTTAAGTATACTAATGAGAAGTTGAAAAATCCCAGATATCTTTTAACAGACGTATGAATACAGAAACTTTAGTATACAATAGATTACATCTCAACTATTTAAAACAATAAGTTCAAGAAATTCTAGACAAATATATGGATCTTGAAGCTATTGTCCTCAGTGATGTAATCCTGTCACAAAAGAACACTTATCTTATGTACTCTCTCCTAAGCAGAAACTAGCCCAAAAAGCTCAGAATACCCAAGAAATTATCCACAAAAATTATGAAACTCAAAAAGAAGAAGTCCCAGAACGTGGATGCATCAGTCCTTCTTAGAATGGAGAATAAAACAGTCAAGGGATGAAAAACAAGATCAAATAGAGGAGCAGGGATTGAAGAAAACATCTACTGAGATTTACCTACTGAGAGAACCACCCATATGCACCCAGCAAACCCATGCAGTATTGCTGGTGCCAAGAAGTGTTTACTGACAGGAAACAGAAACGGATGTCTCCTGAGAGATTCTTCCAGAGTCAAATATATAGATGAGGATGCTTGCAGCTACCCATCAGACTGTACACAGGGACACCAATTAAAAAGCTAGAGAAAGGACAGAAAGAGCTGAAAGGTTTGCAACCTCATAGGAAAAATAACATCATCAACCTGCCAAGGCACTGAGATCAAGAGGGTAATTAGGAGAGGGAGCACCTTCATGGAAGCAGGTTAAGATGGAGGACTGAGAGTAGTGGGGGGGAAGAGTATAATTTTTGAAGTGTAAATGCAGATAATATTCAGTAAATTTGAATAAAATATTAATAAACAAAAAGGTGAAATAACACAATTAATATGCAAATCAGACATTCTAAACCAAAACCTAATTAATGAGAAATTTGATATTAGAAATGTGCCTATGTCTCATGATGCCCTGCTTGCTGAACTTTTATGAGTCTTATGAGGGAGACTGATGTAATCTTTATTGGGATTGGTCATTTATGAGAGCATTATTGACTAAGCCAAGTATAAAGTTCACATGTCTTGTGAATGTTCTCTAAGCCTAAGGAGGAGGCTATACTTTTATGCTGGGTAGGGGCCAGGCTAGGCTCTTAACTACTATCTTATTAACAGGGAGCTTCACTACCTGCTAGATTGAACTCTTTAATCAATGTCTTTTCATCTTCTGACATCCACATTCTACCTCATATCTTTGGGTTTAAATAAAGTGTCTTTGTTTGATAGCTTCAAAGCTGCTCCTCAGTGCCCCTGAATGCACTCTCAGTTTTAGGACTGCTCTGTCTCTTGCAGCTGTCCCTTACATTGGCATCTTGGTGACCTGGAGCCAGGAATTAAATGCTTACAGAACAGCCAGGGATACCTTTTTAGTACCTAGAACACTATAGGGTTAACTTAGAACCTTAATTATGCTCAGTCTAAGTTGATGTCAGTACAAGGGTCATTGCTCCTCTAGAGAGGTACTTTGAGTGATTGCAAACAAGTCCAGTCCTGCCCTTTGTCTGTCCTCTTCTCTACCACATATCACTGTTGCTTCTAACCTTATTCCTTGGCCTCTAGGCTCCATTAAACATTCTTTTTTTTGCTTGCCACAGTTCTCAGTTAGTGAAGACCTTTGTGATACTAATCCCCCCCCCCCACACTGGCTTTTTCTTCATACATATAAGTCAACCCTTTAGTCTGGCCACCCATGAGGCTAGGTGTGAGACCTAGCAAAATCAACCTTATATGGGATTTTCAGCATCTAGTTTGATTTTCCAAATGTTAGAGACAGTTTGGCTATGTAAAGCAGTGATCTTCTGTCAATAGCATTCTCTACTTTGACAAAGAACCAAGTTAATAAAAGACAAAACAACAAGCCATGTTTTTCCCACTGCCCTAATTTTTTATTAGATACTCTCTGTATTTACATTTGAAATGTTATCCCTTCCCCCACTCTGCTCCCATTCCCCTCCCCCTTCCCCTTCATTTGTCTTCACAAAGGTGCACTTGCTCCTAATCAACCTCTCCACTCCATTGCCTTGGCTTTCCTCTATATTGGAAAAATATGTCCTCCCTGAACCAAAGGCCTCTTCTCCCATTGATGCCAGACACTGCTGTCTTCAGCTACATATGCAACTGGAGCCATAGGTCTCTCAATGTGTGCTCAGTGGTTGGTGTTTTAGTTCATGGGAGTCATGGAGGGTTTGTTTGGTTGTTCTTCCCATGAGGTTGCAACCCATTTCAGCTCCTTCAGTCCTTTCTTTAGCACCTTCATTTGGGGTTCCTGTGTTCAGTCTGATGGTTACTTGCAAGCATGTTCAGCTATATCTGTATGAATATGGCAGAGCCCCTGAGGAGATATCTTTATCTGGTTCCTGTCATTAAATACTTCTTGGCATCAGCAATAGTACTTGGATATAGTGGCTGCATATGGGGTGGATCCCCAGGTGAGAGCACTTCTGAATGATCTTTTTTCAATCCCTGTTCCTCTATTTGACCTTGTATTTCCTCCTGTGGTTGTTTTGTTCTCCCTTCTAAGAAAGACTGAAGTCTTGTTTTCATCGAACCTTCTCTCTAACTGATGGTTCTTGTCTTGGCCCTACTATTCAACAATGATTGACAAAAAGTCAAATGAATCATAAAAATTAAATAGATAAATCTGGAAAAAAAAAGAAATAAATGTGCCTATGTCTAATAAGCCATAAGGGCTGAGAATTTCATAATTCCAATAAGTTGGATCATGTGACTATACAACAGCATGTGGTCATATTGTCTAGCCTCACATTACTGGATAATTCAATCCAGTGACTCTTCTGCCTTTTTTGTTGTAAATGATATATTTCAGAATTCTGTGCGATTTTATATACTTAAGAGTATTTTACCAATATTCACTTTCTTTTTATTTTATATTTTATTTATTTTTATTTGATGTGGGCATGCTTTTCTTTATAATTATAAAAAAATAAAGGTAAGAAAGTACATCAAAATTAAAGGTAAAGGAAAACATTTTATCTAAAGAACAGCAACTGGTGCACACCTTTAAAAGATTACACACACACACATACAGACACAGACACACACACACACACACACAATATCACTGTCTTCAGACACACTAGAAGAGGACATCAGATTCCATTACAGATTGTTGTGAGCTACCATGTGGTTGCTGGGAATTGAACTCATGACCTCTGGAAGAGCAGTCAGTGCTCTCAACTGCTGAGCCATCTTTAATCCCACACCTTTAATTCTAGCATTTGGGAGGCAGATATCTGAATTCCAGGCCAGCCTGGGCTAAAGAGTGAGTTCCAGGACAGCCAGGGCTAAACATAGAAACCCTATTTCAATAAATATGCAAGTTATGGGGCTGAAGAAGAGATAGTTCAGTTCAGAGCTCTTGCTGCTCTCCCAGAGGACCTGATTTTGGTTCCAAGCAACCACATCGGGTGACTCACAATCACCTGTAACTCCAGCCATCTTACTTCCTCTTCTGGCTTCTGTAGGCACCTGTACTCACATACACAAACCACATCTAGTCAGTCAGTCTATCTGTCTGTCTGTCTCTCTCTCTCTCTCTCTCTCTCTCTCTCTCTCTCTCTCAGTAAGAAAGAAAGAAATTAAGAAAGAAAGAAAGAAACAAACAAACTGTGGTATTAAAAACAAGTATTGAACTTGTACACTTTTATACAGAAATATTTCAGACCCAAATTAACTACTGTTCAAGAAAAAAAAGTCCCCTAATATATTAATTACTCTCAGTATTTCTTTACAGTTTTTAAACCACTGGTGCTTTAATTGCTTAGGCATGATGAAAGGTAATTGCTGCTTCCTTAATACAGCACTCATTCACCAATGAGATGGTGTTCAAGAGCTATGGGTGTGCCTGCCATTATTTTCCTCCTGGAGCTGGTTTCTTAGGGAGAAGTCTGAGGAACTTTGATCTTTTCTAGTGTTTTCTTCTTCCTTAGATGCACTTTCTTTTCAACAAAGCTGGAAAGCTTGCCCTCTCCCATCTACTCCAAGGTCTCTGCCCTTTGTCAACTGGAATTTATGACTGTTTGCTCCCGAAAAAAGGAGATTTTCTGTCTTTTTGCCCCAAAATAAGGAGAATTTCTGCCTTTTTGCCCAAAAATTATGAGAATTTCTGCAATTTTGCTTCAAAATACGGGGAATTTCTGCTTTTTATCCCGAAAGTAAGGGGAATGTATACCTTTTGCCACAAAAAAGGGAAATTTCTTCATTTTTGCCCCAAAATAAGAGGAATTTCTGCCTTTTAACCTCAAAATAAGTGAAATTTCTGCCTTTTTACCCAAAAATAAACGGAATTTCTGTCTTTTTGCCCCAAAATATAAGGAATTTTTGAATTATGCCCTGAAATAAGTGAAATTTCTGCAATTTTGCCCCAAAATAAAAGAAATTTCTGCATTTTTGCCACAAAATAAGAGGAATTTCTGTCTTTTTGCCCCAAAATAAGGGAAATTTCAGCCTTTTTGCTTCCAAATAAAAGGAATTTCAGCCTTTTTACCTCAAAATAAGGGGAATATTTGCATTTTTGCCACAAAATATTAAGAATTTCTGCATTTTTGCCCCAAAATAAGGAAAATTTCTGCCTTTTTTCCCTGAAATAAGTGAAATTTCTGCAATTCTGCCACAAAATAAGTGAAATTTCTGCAATTTTGCCCCAAAATAAGGGAAATTTCTGGAATTTTGCCCCAAAATAAGTGGAATTTCTGAGTTTTGCCCCAAAATAAGGAGAATTTCTGTCTTTTGCCCCAACATACAGGGAATTTCTGCGTTTTTGCCCTACAATTAGGGGAATTTCTGCAATTTTGCTCCAAAATATGGGGAATTTCTGCCCTTTTGCCCAAAAATAAGGGGAATGCATACCTTTTTGTCATAAAACAGGGAAATTTCTTCATTTTTGCTCCAAAATAAGGGGAATTTCTGCCTTTTTGCCTCTAAATAAGTGGAAATTCTGTCTTTTACCCCAAAACAAAGGGAATTTCTGTCTTTCTTGCCCCAAAATAAGGGGAATTTCTGACTTATTACCCTGAAATAAGTGAAATTTCTGCAATTTTGCCCCAAAATATGGGGAATTTCTGCCTTTTTGCCCTGAAATATATGAAATTGCTGCAATTTTACCCCAAAATAAGGTGAATTTCTGCCTTTTTGCCTCAAAATAATGGGAATTTCTGCCTTTTTGCCCCAAAATAAGAAAAATTTTTGCTTTTTTTCTCTGAAATAAGTTAAATTTCTGCAATTTTGCCCCAAAATAAGGGAAATTTCTGCCCTTTTTCCCCCATATAAGGGGAATTTCAGCCTTTTTACCTCAAAATAAGGTTAATTTCTGCATTTTTGCCACAAAATATTAGGAATTTCTGCCTTTATGCCCCAAAATAAGAAAAATTTCTACCTTTTTTCCCTGGAATAAGTGAAATTTCTACAATTTTGCCCTAAAATAAGTGAAATTTCTGCAATTTTGCCCCAAAATAAGGGAAATTTCTGGAATATTGCCCCCAAAAAAGTGGAATTTCTGAGTTTTGCCCCAAAATAAGGAAAATTTCTGTCTTTTTGCCCCAACATATAGGGAATTCCTGCATTTTTGCCCCACAATTAGGGGAATTTCTGCAATTTTGCTCCAAAATACATGGAATTTCTGCCTTTTTGCCCGAAAATAAGGGGAATGCATAACTTTTTGCCATAAAAAAGGAAAATTTCTTCATTTTTGCTCCAAAATAAGAGGAATTTCTGCCTTTTTGCCTGAAAATAAGGGGAATGCATAACTTTTTGCCATAAAAAGAGAAAATTCTTCATTTTTGCTCCAAAATAAGGGGAATTTCTGCCTTTTTGCCTCTAAATAAGTGGAATTTCTTTCTTTTTCCCCCCAAACAAAGGTAATTTCTGTCTTTTTTGCCCCAAAATAAGGGGAATTTCTGACTTATTACCCTGAAATAAGTGAAATTTTTGCAATTTTGCCCAAAAATAAGGGAAATTTCTGCAATTTTGCCCCAATGTAAAGGAAATTTCTGCAATTTTGCCCCAAAATAAGGGGAATTTCTGACTGTTTGCTCCCAAAAAAAGGAGATTTTCTGTCTTATTGCCCCAAAATAAGGAGAATTTCTGCCTTTTTGCCCGAAAATTATGAGAATTTCTGCAATTTTGCTTCAAAATACAGGGAATTTCTGCTTTTTATCCCGAAAGTAAGGGGAATGTATACCTTTTGCCACAAAAAAGGGAAATTTCTTCATTTTTGCCACAAAATAAGAGGAATTTCTGCCTTTTTAACGTCAAAATAAGTGAAATTTCTGACTTTTTACCCAAAAATGAACGGAATTTCTGTCTTTTTGCCCCAAAATAAAAGGAATTTTTAATTATGCACTGAAATAAGTGAAATTTCTGCAATTTTGCCCCAAAATAAAGGAAATTTCGGCCTTTTTGCCACAAAATAAGGGGAATTTCTGTCTTTTTGCCCCAAAATAAGGGAAATTTCTGCCTTTTTGCCCCCAATTAAAAGGAATTTCAGCCTTTTTACCTCAAAATAAAGGGAATTTCTGCATTTTTACCACAAAATATTAAGAATTTCTGCATTTTTGCCCCAAAATAAGGAAAATTTCTGCCTTTTTTCCCTGAAATAAGTGAAATTTCTTCAATTTTGCCCCAAAATAAGTGAAATTTCTGCAATTTTGTCCCAAAATAAGGGGAATTTCTGAGTTTTTCCCAAAATAAGGAGAATATCTATCTTTTTGCCCCAACATATAGGGAATTTCTGCCTTTTTGCCCCATAATTAGGGGAATTTCTGCAATTTTGCTTCAAAATACCGGGAATTTCTGCCTTTTTGCCCGAAAATAAAAGGAATACATAACTTTTTGCCATAAAAGAGGAAAATTTCTTCATTTTTGTCCAAAATAAGAAGAATTTCTGCTTTTTTTCCTCTAGATAAGTTGAATTTGTGTCTTTTTCCCTCAAAATAAAGAGAATTTCTGTCTTTTTTGCCCCAAAATAAGGGGAATTTCTGAATTTTTACCCTGAAATAAGTGAAATTTCTGCAATTTTGCCCCAAAATAAGGGAAATTTCTGCAATTTTGCCCTGAAATATGTGAAATTTCTGCAATTTTACCCCAAAATAAGGTGAATTTCTGCCTTTTTGCCCCAAAATAATGGGAATTTCTGCCTTTTTGCCCATAAATAAGAAAAATTTTTGCTTTTTTTCTTTGAAATAAGTGAAATTTCTGCAATTTTGCCCCAAAATCAGAAGAATTTCTGACTTTTTACCACAAGATAAAGGAAATTTCTTCCGTTTTGCCCCAAAATAAGGAGAATTTCTGCCTTTTTTGCCTTTAAATAAAGGGAATTTCTGCCTTTTTGCCATGAAATGAGTAAATTTCTGCAATTTTGCCCCATAATAAGGAAAATTTCTGTTTTTGCCACATAATACGGGGTATTTCTGCATTTTTGCCAAAAATAGAAAGAAATTTTCATTTTTGCCCTAAAATAAGGGGAATTTCTCCATTTTTGCCCAAAAATCATGGAAATTTCTGCCTTTTTGCCACAAATAAGGAGAATTTCTGACTTTTGGCCATAAAATAATGTAAATTTCTGCATTTTTACCCCAATATAAAGAGAATTTCTATATTTTGCCTCAAGATAAGGGGGATTTCTTCTTTTTTGCCCCAAAATAAGGGAAATTTCTGCTTTTATACCTGAAATAAGTGAAATTTCTGCTATTTTGCTGTAAAATAAAGGAAATTTCTGAAATTTTACCACAAAATAAAGGGAATTTCTGCATTTTTGCCCCAAAATAAGGAATATTTCTGCATTTTTGCCCTGAAATAAGTTAAATTTCTGCAATTTTGCCCCAAAATAAGGAAAATTTCTGCTTTTTAGCTGTGAAATAAGTGAAATTTCTGCAATTTTCCCCCAAAATAAGGAATATTTCTGCATTTTTCCACAAAATAAGGTGAATTTCTGCATTTTTGCCCCCAAAAATGGGGAATTTCTGAATTTTTGCCTAAAAATAAGGGGAATTTATGCATTTTTGCCCCAAAATAAGGGAAATTTCTGCCTTTTTGCCCAAAAATAAGAAGTATTTTTGCCTTTTTGACCCCAAAGTAAAGGGAATTTCTACCTTTTTGCACCAAGATAAGGGGAATTTCTGCCTTTTTGACCCAAAATAAGGGGAATTTCTGTCGTTTTGCCCTGAAAGAAGTGAAAATTCTGCAGTTTTGCCCAAAAAATAAGGGGAATTTTCGAATTTTGCCCCAAAATAAGGAGAAATTCTGCCTTTTGGGCCCAAAATAAGTGAAATTTCTGCAATTTTGTTCCAAAATAAAAGAAATTCCTGCCTTTCTGCCAGAAAATAACAGAAATTTCCTGCTTTTTCACCAAAATAAAGAAAATTTCTGCATTTTTGTTTCAAAATTAGGGAAATTTCTGCTTTTTGCCCTAAAATAAGGGGAATTACCGCCTTTTGGCCCCAAAATAGGGGCATTTCTGCCTTTTTGCCGCAAAAGAAGGTAATTGCTTCCTTTTTGCAAAAAATAAGTGGAATTTCTGCCTTTTTCTCTAAAAATAAAGGGAATTTCTTTGTTTTAGCCCCAAAATTAGAGAAATTTCTGAATTTTTGCCACAAAATGAGGAGAATTTCTGCTTTTCTACCCGAAAATACCCATAATTTCTGCGTTTCTTTCCCAAAATAAGGGAAATTTATGCCTTTTTGCCACAAAATAAAAAGAATTTCTCCTTTTTTGCCCCAAAATATTGAGAATTTTTGCCTTTCTACCCGAAAATACGGAAAATTTCTGACTTTTTGTCCCAAAATAAGCGGAATTTCTGCAGTTTTGTCACAAAACAAGTGAAATTTTTGCCTTTTTGCCCCCAAAAAATGGCATTTCTGCTTTTTGGCCCAAAATAAAGGGAATTTCTGCATTTTTGCCCCAAAATAAAAGGAATTTCTGCCTTTTTGACCAAAAATAAGGGTAATTTCTGCAAATTTTCCAAAATAGAGAAGGAAAATTTCTGCCTATTTACCCCAAAATAAGGGGAATTTCTTTCGTTTGCAACAAAATAAAAGGAATTTCTTCATTTTTGCCCCAAAATATGGGGAATTTCTGCATTTTTGCCCCAAAATAAAAAGACTATCTACCTTGTTGCCCTAAAATTTAAAAAATTCTGCAATTTTGCCTCAAAATAAAAGAAATTTCGGCCTTTTTGCCCCAAAATAGAGGAAATTTCTGCATTTTTTTTTCAGAAGTAAGTTATATTTCGCCAACTTAGCCCCAAAATAATCGAAATTTCTCCAATTTTGCACCAAAATAAAGGGAATTTCTGCCTTTTTGCCCCAGAAGAAGGAAAATTTCTGCATTTTTGCACTGAAATAAGTGAAATTTCTGCAATTTTAACCCCAAAATAAGGAAAATTCTGCCTTTTTACCATGAAATAAAGGAAATTTCTGCTATTATGCCCCAAAAATAGGAAAATTTCTGCTTTTTTGCCCCAAAATAAGGTGAATTTCTGCTTTTTTGCCAAAAAATAAGTGGAATCTCTGCATTTTTTTCCCAAAAGAAAGGGAATTTCTGTCTTCTTACCCCAAAATAAGGGGAATTTCTACCTCTTTGCCCCAAAATATGTAGACTTTCTGCCTTTCTAGTGATAATGTCTTAATTTTATCTAAAATAAAAGAAATTTCTGCATTTTTCCATGAAATAAGTAAAATTTCTGCAATTTTGCCCAAAATAAGGAGAGTTTCTGCATTTTTGCCCCAAAATAATGGGAATTTCTGCTCTTTTGCCCCCAAATAAGGGGAATTTCTGCATTTTTGCCCCAAAATAATGAGAAATTCTGCCTTTTGGCCAAAAAATAATTGAAATTCCTGCAATTTTGTTCCAAAATAAAAGAAATTTCTGCCTTTCTGCCAGAAAATAACAGAAATTTTTTTCTTTTTCATTAAAATAAAAAAATTTCTGCATTTTTGCCCCAAAATTAGAATTTCTGCCTTTTTGCCAAATGAATTTCTGCCTTTTCCCCCCAAAAGAAAGAGAATTTCTTTCTTTTTGCCCCAAAATAAGAGGAATTTCTCCATTTTTGCCCCAAAATAAGGGGAATTTCTGCCTTTCTACCGGAAAAATTGGAAATTTTTTCCTTTTTGTTCCAAAATAAGGGGAATTTCTGCGTTTTTTCCCCTAAATAAAGGGAATTTCTGCCTTTTTGCCGTGAAATGAGTGAAATTTCCAAAATTTTGCCCCATAATTAGGAAAATTTCTGCTTTTTGCCACAAAATACAGGGTATTTCTGCATTTTTGCCAAAAATAGGAAGAATATCTGCATTTTTGCCCTAAAATAATGGGAAATTATGTTTTTTTGCCACAAAATAAAGAGAATTGCTGCCTTTTGCCAAAACATAAGTAGAATTTCTGCCTTTTTCTCCCAAAATAAAGGGAATTTCTGTCTTTTTACCAAAAAATAAGGGAAATTTCTAACTTTTTGCCCAAAAATAAGTAGACTTTCTGCCTTTCTACCAGAAAATATGGGAAATTTCTGCCTTTTTTTCCCAAAATAAAAGGAATTTCTGCATTTATACCACAAAATAATTGAAATTTTTGCCTTTTTGACCCCAAAAAATGGCATTTCTGCTTTTTGGCCCAAAATAAGGAGAAGTTCTGCATTTTCCTTAAAATTAAGGGAATTTCTGCGTTTTTGCCCTAAAATAAGGGAAATTTCTGCCAATTTGCCCCAATAGATAAGGGAAATTTCTGCCTCTTTACCCCAAAATAAGGGGAATTACTGCCTTTTTGCCCCAAAATAAAGGGAATTTCTGCATTTTTGCCCCAAAATAAGGGGAATTTCTGCATTTTTTGCCCCAAAATAAGGGGAATTTCTGCTTTTCTGCCCCAAAATAAGTGAAATTTTTGCAATTTTGTTCCAAAATAAAAGAAATTTCTGCCTTTCTGCCATAATCTAATGAAAATTTCTTTATTTTATCCAAAATAAAAGAAATTTCTGCATTTTTTAGTGAAATAAGTAAAATTTCTGCAATTTTGCCCCCAAATAAGGAGAGTTTCTGCATTTTGGCCCCAAAATAATGGGAATTTCTGCTCTTTTGCCCCAAAATAAGGGGAATCTCTGAATTTTTGCCTGAAAATACAAGGAATTTCTAACTTTTTGCTCTAAAGTAAGGAAAATTTCTGCAATTTTGCCTCAAAATAAAAGAAATTTCTGCCTTTTTTTCTAAAATAAAGGAAATTTCTGCATTATTTACCAGAAATAATTGAAATTCCTGCAATTTAGCCCCAAAATAATCAAAATTTCTCCAATTTTGCCCCAAAATAAAAGGAATTTCCTCCTTTTTGCCACAAAATAAGGAAAATTTCTGCCTTTTTGCACTGAAATAAGTGAAATTTCACCAATTTTGCCCCAAAATAATGAAAATTTCTGCCTTTTTACCATGAAATAAGTGAAAATTCTGCAATTATGCCCCAAAATAAGCAAATTTTCCGCATTTTTGCCCCAAAATAAGAGGAATTTCTGCATTTTTGCCCCAAAATAAAAGAATTTCAGCCTTTTTGCCTCAAAATAAGAATTTCTTCCTTTTTGACCCCAAAATAAAGGGAATTTCTACCTTTTTGCACCAAGATAAGGGGAATTTCTGCCTTTTCGCTCAAAAATCATGGTAATTTCTGCCTTTTGCCACAAATAAGGGGAATTTTTGACTATTGGCCATAAAATAATGGAAATTTCTGCATTTTTGCCCCAAAATAAAAAGAATTTCTATATTTTTGCCCCAAGATAAGGGGAACTTCTTCCTTTTTGCCCCAAAATAATGGAAACTTCTGCCTTTTTTACATGAAATAAGTGAAATTTCTGCTATTTTGCTGCAAAATAAGGGAAATTTCTGAAATTTTACCCCAAAATAAAGGGAATTTCTGCATTTTTGCCCCAAAATAAGGAATATTTCTGCATTTTTACCCAGAAATAAGTTAAATCTGCAATTTTGCCCCCAAATAAGGACAATTTCCTCATTTTTTGCCGTGAAATAAGTGAAATTTCTGCAATTATCCACCAAAATAAGGAATATTTCTGTATTTTTTCCGCAAAATAAGGTGAATTTCTGCCTTTTTGCCTCAAAAAAAGGGAATTTCTGCATTTTTACCCCAAAAGAAGGAAAATTTCTGCCTTTTTGCACTGAAATAAGTGAAATTTCTGCAATTTTAACCCCAAAATAAGGAAAATTCTGCCATTTTACCATGAAATAAGGGAAATTTCTGCTATTATGCCCCATAATAGGAAAATTTCTGCCTTTTTGCACTGAAATAAGTGAAATTTCACCAATTTTGCCCCAAAATAATGAAAATTTCTGCCTTTTTACCATGAAATAAGTGAAAATTCTGCAATTATGCCCCAAAATAAGCAAATTTTCCGCATTTTTGCCCCAAAATAAGAGGAATTTCTGCATTTTTGCCCCAAAATAAAAGAATTTCAGCCTTTTTGCCTCAAAATAAGAATTTCTTCCTTTTTGACCCCAAAATAAAGTGAATTTCTACCTTTTTGCACCAAGATAAGGGGAATTTCTGCCTTTTCGCTCAAAAATCATGGTAATTTCTGCCTTTTGCCACAAATAAGGGGAATTTTTGACTATTGGCCATAAAATAATGGAAATTTCTGCATTTTTGCCCCAAAATAAAAAGAATTTCTATATTTTTGCCCCAAGATAAGGGGAACTTCTTCCTTTTTGCCCCAAAATAATGGAAACTTCTGCCTTTTTTACATGAAATAAGTGAAATTTCTGCTATTTTGCTGCAAAATAAGGGAAATTTCTGAAATTTTACCCCAAAATAAAGGGAATTTCTGCATTTTTGCCCCAAAATAAGGAATATTTCTGCATTTTTGCCCAGAAATAAGTTAAATCTGCAATTTTGCCCTAAAATAAGGACAATTTCCTCATTTTTTGCCGTGAAATAAGTGAAATTTCTGCAATTATCCACCAAAATAAGGAATATTTCTGTATTTTTTCCGCAAAATAAGGTTAATTTCTGCCTTTTTGCCTCAAAAAAAGGGAATTTCTGCATTTTTACCCCAAAAGAAATAAAATTTCTGCCTTTTTGCACTGAAATAAGTGAAATTTCTGCAATTTTAACCCCAAAATAAGGAAAATTCTGCCATTTTACCATGAAATAAGGGAAATTTCTACTATTATGCCCCATAATAGGAAAATTTCTGCCTTTTTGCCCCAAAATAAGGTGAATTTCTGCTTTTTTGCCAAATAATAAGTGGAATCTCTGCATTTTTCTCCCAAAAGAAAGGGAATTTCTGTCTTCTTACCCCAAAATAAGGGGAATTTCTACTTTTTTGCCCCAAAATAAGTAGACTTTCTGCCTTTCTAGTGATAATGTCTTCATTTTATCTAAAATAAAAAAAATTTCTGCATTTTTCCATGAAATAAGTAAAATTTCTGCAATTTTGCCCAAAATAAGGAGAGTTTCTGCATTTTTGCCCCAAAATAATGGGAATTTCTGCTCTTTTGCCCCCAAATAAGGGGAATTTCTGCATTTTTGCCCCAAAATATAAAGAATTTCTACCTTTTTGCCCTAAAATAAGGAAAATTTCTGCAATTTTGCCCCAAAGTAAAGAAAATTTCTGCATTTTTTACCAGAAAAAAAGGGATATTTCTGCAATTTAGCCCCAAAATAATCAAAATTTCTCCAATTTTGCCCCAAAATAAAGGGAATTTCTATCTTTTTGCCCCAATATAAGGAAAATTTCTGCCTTTTTGCACTGAAATAAGTAAATTTCGGCAATTTTGTTTCAAAATAAGAAAAATTTTTGTCTTTTTACCATGAAATAAATGAAATTTCTGTATTTAAGCCCCAAAAAAAGCAAAATTTCTGCCTTTTTGCTTGAAAATATGGGAATTTTGCATTTTTGAACTAAAATAAGGGAAATTTCTGCATTTTTGCACAAAATGAGGGGAATTTTTACATTTTTGCCCCAAAATAAGGGGGAATTCTGCATTTTTGCCCCAAATGCCTCCTCTTCCATCAGTGTCAGATAATGACATCCTCTGCTACATCAAGAGCTGAAGCAAGGGTCTCTCCATTTGTGCTCTTTGGTTGCTGGTTTAGTCCCTGAATGTACCGTGTGGTCAGGTAAGTGGATATTTTTTTTCCCTTGGGGTTGCAATCCTCAGTTTCTTCAATCCTACCCCCTGACTATTCTGATGGGGCTGTTCTTTTGTTCACAGGAAGAATTCTGGAATAAATATTTTGATATGAGCGGGAGGCACATGCCTATCAATTGGGAGCAATCTCTACAGGTTCTAGCTTCCCTTTGTTGTGTAGTTTGGCTAATGTCATTTCTGTTGGGTTCTGGAAACCTCTTATTTCCCTGGCACCTGGGACTTTCTAGAGGCTACTCCCAGTTATCCATTATCTACTGCAACATATTTCTATTTCCTGACCCCCTGTTCTCTGTCCATTCCTATACCTGACCCTGTCCACCCTTTTTTTATCTCCCACTCTTGACTCCCTCTTATGTGCCTTATTCCCTCCACCTCATGTGATTATCTATGTAGGATGGAAGCATGCAAATTTTGTTTGCCCCTCTCTCTCTTGGCCTTGCTCCTCTATTCTTTCACTCTCTCTTCCTTTCCCTTACTCTTCTCTCTCCAGTTGCTCATGGCCAGCCTCTGCTTTCTGTCTCTTCTCTTCTCTTCTCTTCTCTTCTCTTTTCTTCTCACTCTTTCTCTCTCAATGTCTTTGTCTCTCTCTTTCTATCTCTCTGTCTCTGATTATCTATTTATCTATGTCTCTGGTTCTATTTTTTATTATGTATTTCTCTATGTCTCCAATCTCTCTCATATCTCTCTCTATATATGTTTCTCAATCTATGTGTCTCTCTCTGTGACTCTCTGTTTCTTTCTATCTCTCTATTACTATATCTATGTTTCTCTCTATATGTCTCTCACTTTATGTCTCTCTCTCTCTCTCTCTCTCTCTCTCTCTCTCTCTCTCTGCCTCTATTACACTCCCAAGTCCCCTCCCCATGCCCTGAATAAATTCTATACTATAATATCTTGGTACCTCAGGGAGAAGGGATGCATCACATGGGCTATTTACACAACCACATATACACTGTTGGGATTAAATTAAGTATTTTCAAATGAGCCTCCCCAGCTCTAAGTGGAAGTGCCTGGCTTTAATCACAGCTTCCTCACAGAGGACAGAGGGAGTCAGCATGGGAATGAACCCCGGGGCCACTGCTTGTCAGATAGGGGCTGAGAACCATCAGGAAGACTCCATTGATAAAATAAAATGCAGAGAGCTTTATGGTATATACTGTGTATTTGATGAGGAATAAAAACATTGGTGCTTGAAAGATCGTTCAGTGGTTAGAAAACAAACTGCTCTTTCTGAGTTCCTTGCTCTAATACCCAGCACCCACACAGAGGCTCACACTCACCTAGCTTCCAGTTTCAGGGGAGAGATTGTACTTACACAGTGACACATTCACAATGGAAATAAATATTTAAATTCATATTGATTAATTTTATTTAAAATAAATACATATTAAATTAATTTTATCCAGATTATTTTAAAAGAAAGCTTATATAAAATTAATTTTACATAAGTTAACAATAATTAAATTAATACTAGATTTTATTTATTTAAGACAGTGCTCACTGCTGACCTTTGACCCTAGCCCATAACCTCTGACCCCTCTTCAGGACTCATGGAGCAAGTCCATACCTATAGCACACCTATAGCACCTATAACTGCTGGACCAGATGTGAGGTTTCCCAGTCATCCTGGTCTGCCCTGAGATAATGCACCTGCCCACCGGGACTGGAAACAGGCAAACCAGGCCCCAAAACAGGGTATCTAGGAAAGGAAGCAGGTCTTCAAGGATGGAAAGAGGACATTGGGAATGGAAACAGGGCACGGGAACCAGAACAGGGCATCAGACCGGAAGCTCTGCATGGACGACAGGAAATAGGACGGGGCCCGGAAACAAGGCTTCATGGACAGGGAACAGGATTTCATGGGCCAGAAACAGGGTATTGGTAAACAGAAAAACAGCACTGGGAATTGGAAACAGGGCACTGGGAACTGGAAGCAGGGAACCAAGCACTGGAAACAGGACATGGGGATCAGAAACAAGATATCAGGGTCCAGAAACGTAAGCATTGTCATCCAGAAACAGGGCATCAGGAACGGAAACAGGGGATGGGGGACCAGTAATAGGGCATCAGGGACCGAACAGGGCACCATGAACCAGAAACAGGGTATTGGGTACTGAAACATGGAATTGGGGAATGGAAACAGGGCAGAGAAAGTACTGTGAACAGAGTTAAAAACAAGGGGACATTATGAGGTGTGGGGACACATCACAGGGGACCGATTATAAACATTTTAAAATGACTTGTTTATTTTTATCTTATTTGCATTTGTGTTCAGTCTTGATTTTGCCTCAGATCCCCTGGAAGTTGAATTACAGGGAGTTTCGAGCTTCCCTGCAGGTGCTGGGAATCAAACCCAGGCACTCAGGTAGAGCAGCAGCTGGTGCTGTTAAGCTCAGAGCTGTCTCTCTAGGCCCTAGTTATTAATACTTTTAATTATATGAGTTTGCTTGTTTGTTTGTGTGATTGATTGATTGACTGATTTAGCTCTTAACAGAAATGTGCCAAGACCTGGAAAAACTATTAAGAGATACTTCTGAGAAAATACCCATGATGCACAGCAACCAAGGAAAGAAAATTTACAAGCAGATACATGGCAGCACCTTTGTGTCCTTGTGAGGTAATGAGCGCTGTTGACAGTTGGAGATGAGCTCACTGCGTTTATGTGCCTCTGTCCCCTGCCTCTCTCTTCCCCTACATCCCCTGTGAGTGTGTCTGTGTGTGCTGCACATGCATGTGCTGACGTACCACATTGTATGTAATGATGTCTTAGGTACATTTTCTTCTCTTTCCCCCTCATCTCTGTTTGTGTGTGTGTGTGTGTGTGTGTGTGTGTGTGTGTGAAACACACAGGTGCTGATTTTCAGCATGTATCTTTAATTGAGAAATCGTTTATCTATCTTTAATTTTTAGATTTTTTTCCATGTGAATGTTAAATTTGATCAGAATTTATTTTCTCAGAAATTTTGATGTAAATTTTCAATTTCAAAATGTTTTTCTACATTTATTTCTAGTTTAATTGTGAAAAAATTTAAGTCTCCATTTTAAAAATTATTCTTTTTTTATTTGATTTTTCAATTTTATCTAAATTCTGTCAATATATTTCTACAAATTTCCCTAAAAATATTTATAGGGCAAATATTAAATTATTTCAAAATATGTTTCTAAATGCCTCTTCAATTTTTGAATAAACATTTTCAGTCTTTTATCTTATTAGGATTATTTCCCATGTGAATCATCAGTTTTGCCAGAATTTTGTTGATATAATTTATTATTTTTCTCAGAAAAATTATTGATGTATATATAAAATATTTTAAATATTGTCTTTCATATGTCATCAATTTTGGGAGAAATATTTTCTATCTGGTTTATTTTATCATTATTATTGCATGTGAATTTTAATTTTATCATATTTCTCTCTATACATTCCTTCAATGTTCTCAGAAATATTTTTATGTATAGACAATGTTTTTACAAAATTTTCATACATGTGTTTTTCATATTTTGAAGTATATTTGCAGGGTCTTCAATTTTATTATTATTTTTCCATGTCAATCTCCAGTTTTATGTGATTTCTGTTCATACATTTGTTCAGTTTCCTTCCAAATGTTTCAGATGTGAATTTGAAATTTTAACAAAACGTTTTTCTCTATGTGTTTTCAGGTTTTCGAGAAATGTTTCCCGACTTCTCTCTTTTTTTCCTTTTTTGTTTTTTTTTCTTTTGGTTGTATTTTATTTATTTCATTTTTTAAACTTTAATTTTGAAAACCAAGATAAATGTACAAATTTTTAAGCATTTTTGCATAAAAGTACAGGAATATATTTTTTATAAAGTTGTAATTTAGTATTTGTGGTTACATATACAAACACATATGTATATATGTAACAATAATATAGGAAAAGAGGTTATTAATTGAAGGGATAGGAGAGAAAATGGGAGGGGCTGTAGGAAGGAAAGGGGGATGTGATACAGTTCTATTTTAATTAAAATATGTTCTTTTTTTTTTCTTGAACTTCACACATTTTGTGAGTTGTTTCTGGGGTGTTCAGAGCTTTATGGGGTTAGTGTCCCATTAACAGTGACTGCATATTATGTCTGTTCTTTTGTGACTGGGTTATCTAACTCAGGATGATATTCTCTAGATGCATCCATTTTCTTAAGAATTTGGTTAAGTCATTGTTTCTGGTGGCTGAGTAGTATTCCATTGTGTAAATGTACCACAATTTTTGTATCCATTCATCTTCTGAAGGACATCTGGGTTCTTTCTAGCTTCTGGCTATTATAAATAGAGCTGCAATGAACATTGTGGTGCATGTATGTTTGTTGTATGTTGTAGCATCTCTTGGGCAAATGCCCAGAAGTAGAATAACTGGGTCTTCAGGTAGTACTATGTCCATTTTTCTGAGGAAACTCCAGACTCATTTCCAGAGTGGTTGTATCAGTTTACAACCCCACCAGCAGCGGAGAAGTGTTCCTCTTTCTCCACATCCTCGCCAGCATCTATTGTCATCTGAGTTTTGGACCTTGGCCAATCTGAATGGTGTGAGGGTTGTTTTGGTTTGCATTTCCCTGATGGCCAAGGATGTTGAGCACTCCTTAGATGTTTCTCAGCAATTCAATATTCCTCGATTGAGAACTTTTTGTTTAAGTCCGTACCTCATTTTTTAATAGGGTTTTTTGATTCTCTGTTATCTCCCTTTTTGAGTTCTTGGTATACCTTGGATATTAGGCCTCTATCTGATGTGTGGTTTGTAAATATCTTTTCCCACTCTGTTAGCTGCCGTTTTTGTTTTCATGATAGTGTCTTTAGCCTTAGAGAAACTTTGCAATCTCATTAAGTCCCATTATTATTATTTTTCCATGTCAATCTCCAGTTTTTTGTGATTTCTGTTCGTATATTTGTTCAGTTTCCTTCAAAGAATTTCAGATGTGAATGTGGAATTTTATCAAAACATTTTTCTCTATGTGTCTTAAGATTTTCGAGAAATGTTTTGTGTTTTCTCTTTTATCTGTAATCAGTATTATATTCTATGTAAATCTTGAAATTTATCAGAAATTTTTTATATGTATTTTCAATTTTTTAGAAATTATTTGATGTAATTTTTGTGTTTTTTAAAATGTTTTCTACATACATGTTCAATATTTGTTAAATGTTTTTATATCTTCTATCATAACGTGATTTTTCTACTTGTGAGTCTTCAATTTTATCAGATTACTTTCTTCACATTCTTTCTATTTCTTATAAATATGTTTGCTTTATATATTATTTTTTAAAAAATCTTTTACATGGGTTTTCAAGGATTTAAATAATATTTACTTTTTCTTGCATTTTAACATGACTTTTTTCATGGTAACCTTCAATTTTATCAAAATTTTTATATATTTCTTGAAATTTTCAGAAATATTTTTGAAGAGAATGTAGAATTATTTAAATAGTTTTTCTTTATGTGTCTTCATTTTTTTGAAAAAAATATTTTACTCCTCTCTTTTATCGTATTTTATACTTGAAACTTTCATTTTCATCAGACGTTTATTCTATTTTTTTCAGTTTTCTCAAAAAAATGTCCAAGTATATATTAAAATTTTCATAAAATTTTTCAATATTCGTCTTCGTGTTTTAGAATAATATTTTCTGTCTTTTATGTTAGCAGGATTATTTCCCATGTGAATGTTCAACTTTATCAAAAATAACTTGATACAATTATTTAATTTTCTTAGAAATATTTTGGATGTAAATACATAGTTTATTCCACAAATTTTTCCACATGTGTCTTCAAGTTTTGGGAAATACTTTCTACATGATATATTTTATCATTGTTATTGTATGTAAATTTTAATTTTATCAGAGTGTTTTCTATATACTTCTTCAATTTTCTCAGAAATATTAGCAATAAAAATTTTCTTTAAACGGTTTCTGCAGAAGCATCTTCATTTTTGAATTTTTTTTTTCTTCTTTTTTTTAGGATTATTTTTCATGAGAATCTTCAAATTTATCAAAATATTTCTGTGTATTTTTCAAATTTATTCAAAGAATATTTTATGTAAATTTTAATTTGTCAAAAAATGTTTCTAAATGCCTGTTTACTTTTCTTAATAATATTTTGCATGCTGTTTTAGTAGGATTATATTCCATGTGAATATCCAATTTTATGAAAATTCTTTCTATATATTTGTTCAATTTTCTCAGAAGTATTTCCAATATAAATATGTATTTTTTCAGAAAAGAGTTTTTTAATGTATCTTCAATTTTGAGATTGACATTTTCTGCTTCTTTTTTACCATGATTATCTTAAAGGTGAATTTTTGATATTATCACAATTGTTTCTATATATTTCTTCAATTTTTTTCAGCAGTATTTTCGAGATAAATTTTCTAGTTTTTCTAAAAAAATACTACATTCTTTAATTATGTGAGTAATATTTTCTATGCATTCTTTTTATCTTTTTTTTTTTTTTATAGAAACCTTTGATTTTATCAGAATTCTGTCTTGGCAGTTCTCAAGTTTTCTCTCAAATATTTTCAATGTATATATGAATTTTTATCAAAATTTTTTTCTACATATATTTTCAGCTTTCCGAGAAATTTTGTAGAGAGCTTTTGGGGTCTCTTGGCAGGAATCTGACATGGGGCCAGGAAAAGAAAGTAGAGCTACTCCAGAAAGGAATTTGACATTGGGCTAGGACAGGGAATTAAGCTCAGAGAGGAATCTGATTTCAGGATCAAATAGAGAAATAGGCTTCAGGCAATAACTTCACTTTGGGTTGGACAGGAAATTAGGTTCAGATAATCCCATCATCTTTACAACCCTCCTTAGAAATAGTGATTATGGAATTTTCTATGGCCTTTCTTGTTCTCTTAACCTAGACCTGGCCTTATTATTATCTGCATGTAATTAAAATGGAATAAAAGAGAGTTAAAGAATTGAACCTGCCTTTCAGCCTCAGAACTGGCTGGGGTCATGCTGCAGTTTTGTCTAATCATCTCTTTTTCTTTAATCCTAGCTCTGCTGCTGGAGAATCTCTTTGACTGAGCTGGTTTGGTGAGGTGGAACTCAATGTGAGTCTCCAGTGGATATAGTGAAGGACACCATGGGAAAGGAAGGGCATGCAGAGGAAAGTTTTGAAAAGTCTCAGCCAGCAGTGAGTAAAGCCTAAAAGAATGGGGCTTGGCAATGGCACAATGCCATTTATATATATGCTTAAAATATGCTAAAGGATAGAGGAGCAAAAATAAGTCAGAAACAAGTTATCCAGTTTCTGATTTTTAAAGAAGAAATCTGTCCTTGGTTGCCTGAGGAAGGTTCTGTAAGTTTACAGACATGAGATAAAGTTGGAGAAGGAATAAAAGGGCACTATAAAATCCATGGTTTTGATAAAATGTTCTATGTTCCATGGCTATGTTGGATGGCCTGTCCACTGAAGATCATTCACCTGCAGATTGGAAAAGAATAGCTCATGCATGTCTAGGGTGACTAAATTTTTTGCTGTGGAAAACAGAATTTTTTGAAAGAGGTCAGCAAACAGCAGAATTAAAAGCTACATCAAACTATCCAGTTACTTATGAAATGCTAACAGGAGAAAGTCAATATCGCGATATTCAGGATCTATGCTGGGAAAGACATGATTGCAGAGACTCAGAGACTCTTCACACATGGTCAAAATTAGTCCAAGAGGTAAAACTTTTAGAGATTTGATTATAGCACACCTTTTTTAAGGGGCCAACAGTATAGAACCTGAACCCTCACATTGCTTCGAAGACAAGGATGGACAGACATATTCTGTGCCAAGTGCTGGGGTTAAGACCCTCTTAGTCACTCACCAATAGTATTGATTTTCTTGATTCAATTCCTGGAACTTGTACAAGGCCTCACTTTTCTTCTGGGGCATTTCCTGAAGGTCATTCATCACCTCATGATGTGTGTTTTCAGCTTATGGGACTCAGAGTTGATCCTGGGGAGGGCATGGCAAAAGACCAAATAACCCTTTGAACTAAAGATTCAAGGATCACATGAATTCAAACTGAAATGTGACCTTAGGCAGTGGGGTAAGTAGTCCAAACAAACATTATTGGGATGAAGCCCCTGTGGATATCTAGTTCTGAAGAGAAGGAAACCCAGCCTGACACATGGGATTCTAAGTAGAGATAGAGCCGATATTCATTGTCTGAAGGGAAGAAATAGTTATCAGTATCTGAATATCCAAGACTGATTCATCAGGTTAGACAGGGGAACAGAAAAAATGGAGAGGAACTCAGTAAGCACCAACAGGGAGAAGGGAGGCCAGGTATTCCTGGTGGTCATGAACTCTGCCCAGAGTTCATGGCAAATTTCAATGTGAATTCATGAAACTAGAGTATGCTTGCGTGGTTTTATTACATTAACACTGTCTGGTCAGATTAGCCAAGCAGGAAAGCTGCAAAAGGGCCAAGGTTTCCACCAGTCTTGAAACCACTACTCTCTTTTAGGTCTCCACAAGGTGAAGATTAACAGTGAGTTCTGCAAACAGGGTTCTTGGCTAGTTAGGGGACCAGCTTTAGGCAGCAGATTTTGGAAGTGGCAGAGTCAGACATGAAACTGGTGTTTTAGTTACACCTTTACACTTCCATGGCAGCTTTTCTCAAGAGGGAGACCAAATTTCAGGGCCATGTTTCTCTACACAGTAAAATTCCAGAGGTGATACTCATTTGCAAGTCAAAAATGACAGTGACTCTTAGCCAGCCTTTGAGGCATATAGTTAAATGAACTGTGGGTGACATCATGCTTGGAATAAGTCCTGGATCTATTGTTACTTTTTTATTGCTCAGCTTTCTAAGCAGTAGCTTCTGTCATGGTTGCTTTGTGTATTTCAAATATGTAGGCAAGGCCTTATTGTGGGTCATTCCTAATTATTAGCTCTATGACCACTGCGGAATCTGACTTTCCTTCTGGAGGGGACAAGCCCATAAAAATGTGAGACAGAATTAACTGGAGTTTTTTTCTTTATAATTCAACATTCTGGGACAGCAAAAGACTTTCAGCTTTGAATTGTTGTAGGAAGGTTTGGGCCAAATTATCTAAGCAGGTAGATTAGTCCTAGCTTTATTTGTGGTTGACTCTGCCTAATCTGATGGACAGAATATGGGAGAGGGCAAGGCCCTATTTCTCATCATGAAGGGTGGGAGAGAAGCTGCCTCCAGTTGAATATTTTTCCAGCTTTTCATGTCATGTATCAGGAAGAGTTTAACCTTCAGAATTACACAGAAGAACACTTAGGTTTCTGGCTTAGTAATTCAACTTAAGTTGTGTGAGGAGTTTCAGTGTCTTTCATGTAGAATGTGTGTGTGTGTGTTTTTTTTTTTTTTTTTTTTTTTTTTTTTTTAACCTCAGAGGATTGCATTAAGCATGAGGGAAAATAATCATGTACTTGGCACAGTGTAACCACAGGAAAAGCTAATTTTGAGAACCTTGTCTATGCTGGATAAACCTAGGCCTTTCAGGATGCACTGATTACAAAGGCACTGCATCGGATTAGCTCTGTTAACTGTGACTTTTATATCAACCCCATTTCCTACCAAACAGTGATAAATTTAGGGGAATCCCATATGGGTAGGATAGAGTGGAAAGAGAAGGAGAACCTATACGCATGGGTAGGCGACACTGTTAAGACTAGGGTCTCTTCTTCAGACTGACACATTCTGGCCAGTGTAAATATTTCTATGAAGTAACAATCCATAGAATGTTGTGTCTGCCCTCTACATTTTACATGTTATACATTGTTTTTAAATTATGAATTTGTATCACATTTATAAACTTTTGTACCACTTCACTTGTGTGTAGCCTAAAGGATATGTTGTGAAGAAAAATTCATCCATCTTGAGATTTCTGGACATCAAACTCTGGTCACCAGCTTGGTTTCAAGCAAGTTCACCTGCTGTTCCACCCATCGGTGCACTTACCCACCTTTCATTTGGTTTCTGTTGCACAGGACACATAGCCCTGGCTGGCCTGCAACACCTGGGTATCAATCCCTGAGCACAGATTTAACCACACTCATTACCATGCCAAAGTGTTGGAGCTTTAAAGTATAGACACTGCATATTTCCAATAAGTACCTCAGTTTTCCCAGCATGTGTACACTGCAGCATACATGACAAGGCTGCTGTCATAAACTACCTTCAAAACCGCAATGCTCTGGTCTAGACCTCATTTTACTAGTTTTGTGGATTCAAGTGTGTATAACACACAGCAAAATAAATTGTAAATATACAGAAATAGCTTCTGAAAGGCCCCATATGAAATCATCTACATGGCCTGTCTTTGTGCCTCCCAACGCTTTCTCCAAACCCCTGAGCAATACAGACATTAGTCCATGGTGGGTACCCAAATTCTATTTTCATGCCTTTAAGCAAAATCTATTGTGAAAGTGATATTTTCCTACTTTTGTATTTAACATTCATTGAGCACCACTAAACATCTAAATGAACCAGATCTTTCATTCTTTTTATTTTATTTTGAAGTTTCAGCATAAAATTAATATTTTTATTCTATACATTTTATTTACATTTCAAAAGTCATCCCCTTTCTCAGTTTCCCCTTGTGATAGTTTGCATATGCTTGGCCCAGGGAGTGCCACTATTGGTATGTGTGGCATTGTTGGAGGATGTGTGTAACTCTGGGAGTGGGCTTGGAGTTACTCCTTCTAGTTGTCTGAGGATTTTCAATCCATTCCTGGCTTCCTTTGGATAAAGATGTAGAACTCTCAGCTCCTCCAGCACCATGCCTCCCTGGATGCTGCCATGCTTCTGCCTTGTTACTGGACTGAACCTCTGAACCTGTAAGCCAGCTTTAATTAAATGTTATTTGTAAGGCTTGCCTCGGTCATGGTGTCTGTTCACAGCAATAAAACCCTAGCTAATATACCCCTCCATCTCATCCACTCTCTTTTGTTTTTATAAGAGTGCTCTCCAGTTAACCCTTTCACCCTCCCACCTACAACTCCTGCTTCCCTCCCTGACATTTCCCTACACCAGGGCACTGAACCTAAGAAGGACCAAGAAATTATCCTCACATAGATGCTCAACAAGGCCCTCCTCTGCTACATATGCTACTGGAGCCATAAATCTTTCCATGTGTATTATTTGGATTGCGGTTTAGTCCCTAGAAGCTCTGGTTTGTAGGTATTGTTGTTCTTTTGGGTGAAAACCTCTTTAGCTCCTTCAGTCCTTTTTCTAGCTCTTCCATTAAGGACCCTGTTCTCACTTCAATGGTTGGCTGAGATCATCTGCATCTGTATTGGTCATGCTCTGGCAGAGACTCTCAGGACACAGCTATATCAGGGTCCTGTCACCATATTCTTCTTGGCCTCTGCAATACTGTCTGGATTTGGTGGCTGTATATGTGGTTTATTCCCAATTGGGGCAGACTAATGATAGCCTTTGTTTCAGTCTCTGCTACAAAATTTGTCTACATAATTCCTCCTATGAATATTTGTTTCCAACTATAAATAGCACTGAATCATCTGCACTTTCGTTTTCCTGCATCTTGAGCTTCATGTGGTTTGTGAATTGTATCTTGTGTATTCAGAGCTTCTGGTCTATTATTCTTCTGTCAATGAGTGCATGCCAAGAGTGTTCTTTTTATGTCTGTGTTAATATTTTCTAGTTCCATCCATTTACCTACCAATTTCATGAAGTAATTGTTTGTAATAGCTGAGTATTACTCCAATATGTAAATGTACATTTTCTGTATCCATAATTTCTGTTAAAGGACAACAACTGTTTTTTTTTTTTTCTGGCTTCTGGCTATTATAAGGCTGCTATAAGCATAGTAGAACATGTGTCATTGTTATGTGTTGTAACATGTTTGGATATATGCCTAGGAGTATTATAGCTGGGTACATGGATAGTACTTTGTCAAATTTTCTAATGTGCCTCAAGACTGACTTCCAAAATGGTTATACCAGACTTCAATCCCAGAAATAAATTTGAGTGTTCCTCTTTCTGCATACGTTAGTTGGCATTGGATGCCACATGAGTTTTTAATTTTAGCCATTCTGGCTGATTTGAGGTGGAATTTCATGTTTGTTTTGATTAGTATTTTCCTGGTGACTAAGGATGTTGGACATGTCTTTTGTTGCTTTTCAATGCTTCGTTATTCCTCAGTTGAGAATTATTAGTTTACCTCTGTTGCCCAATATATTAATAGGTTTATTTGATTCTCGAAATCAAATTTCTTCAGGTCTTTGTATACATTGGCTATTAGTTCTCTATCCGATTTAAATTTCACAAAGGTCTTTTCACAATCTATTGGTGGTTGTTTTGTCCTACTGACAGTGTTCTAGCCTTACAGAAGCTTCACAATTTTATGAGGTGGCATTTGTTGAGTCTCTATCTTATAGTATAAGCCATTTATGTGCTCTTAAGGAATTTTCTCCAGTGATCGTGTGCTTGAGGCTCTACCCTAAGTTCCCTTCTATTAGGTTGAGTGTATCTTGTTTTCTGTTGAGATGCATGGACCACTTGGACTTGAGATTTATACAATGAGATAAGGATGAATAGATTTGCATTCTTCTTCATGCTGACCACCAATTGATCCATCACCATTGTTTAAAAATCCTATCTCTTATGACACTGGATTATTTTAGCATATTTTTAAAAGGTCAAGTGACTACAGATGTGTAGGTTTATTTCTCAGTCTTCGATTTTATTCCATTGATGTACCTTCCTGTCCCTGTACCAATACCATACAGGTTTTTTTTGATTATTATTATCATTTTTGCTCAGTAATACAGCTTGAATTCAAGGATGATGATTCTTCCTGGATGTTACAAGTAAGGATTGATGTTCACTGTTTACACAGCAGCTCAGCAATTGGCACACACTTAATGAGGGTAATAGAAAATTCTTTAACACTGAAAGATTACCATTCTTTAAGGCAGTCAAGGCCTGTACCCACCCAACAAGTGACTTCCTTGGATTCATATTTGTGCCTGTCTTTAGCACAATACAGGAAACAAGGGAACAAGGCATCCTAGATAGCCTGCAAAGATGCTATCTCCATCCAAAATTTATTTTGGCAATAAATAATTGCCACAGATTCATGCTATGGCACTAGCAGAGTCACCTGGTCTGCTCTTAATCTTAGCTCACCTGGTAAATGTCTGAGGACTAAGAGTATCAGAGAAAACAGAACAGCATATCCTAGTTTACAAGGCTCTCTGCTGAAACTATAAGAGGGTTTTTATTATTTTTTTTTTGTTTTAGGATTTCTTAATTAGAAATATCTAGAAAGCTGTTCAGAGTTGGCACATGTAGTAGTCCCAGCACTCAGAAGGTGTTTTAAGAATTGATGCCTTGTTCTTGTTCTTCTGGTTGTGTTTTTGTATTTTTAATTTTGTAATCTCCAGCCAGGTACTAGTTTCATACCTAGAATGTTCATACCATGCTCTGTAAGGCCAGATGAGTCATATTAATCAATACTTTTATTGTGATCAGCCACACTACAGACAATGCTATTATTCATTTTCAAATAAGGAAAACAGTTATTGAGAAGGTACTTAACCAGTTTGTACTCACATATCCAAGATATCATAACTATAGAATGACATTCCGACCTTTTAGATTACCTATTACTCCCATTTTAGAGGACATGGATAAGTGACATGGAAAATCAATGTTGGGAATTTGTAATTTCAATTATAAACTCAGAAGAATGTGTACATGTGTATATATGCATTTTGTTTTTAATTTGAGATATAAATTTTTCAGAGAATCTGAGACCTAAATAATAAGACCAGGTCTTGGCCAATCTTTGTAAACTGCATATACTTTAATGAGTCAAGACTGTCTTCTCTTTGTGTTGGGAGTGTACTTGAAAAAAAAGATTTTAATTTATATCTAGAGGTAGCCTAAGCCCTAAGGATCAGGATGAATTCAGAAACTGTCGTTGGGTTATGCACTGAGCCATAACTGGATGTCCCATTTTCAGGCTGTGGAGCCACGCTTATTACTGAGAAAACAAATCACCTAATATCACAGATATCAAGATGGCAAGAGGCAATCACAAGAACATAAGCAATGGAAACAAAGACAACCTGGTGCCATCAAACACAGCACAATTACTGAGCTCTTATCAGCTGACCTACTTCATCCAATGTCTGGTATCAGAGGCCACCAGTTTCAGTTGCGCTAAGATCTTACATGACTGTTGTATCTTACTATTTCCAAAGCCTGTCCGATGTCTTTTTTCTCCCCATGTCCCTCTTCTTCCTTCTGTAACCCAAAGGCCCCATCGTTTTCTTTAGGGCCAGCAATTAACTTCTGCCTTCTTTATTGACATAATCAAGACTCAATTAGGGAATCAAATTTTAGTATCAGTTTCACCCCCTTACAAAATGTCATCAAATACTGGCAAGGAGATGGTGGACTTTTCTTCTCTGACTTTCATAATTAGATCGCTAAATTTTCTAATGCTCTTTAAACTCTTAAATTCGTAAGACAAACATAGTTTGCACTTTGTGCTTTATGTGTTCTTTCAACTGATTAGAAAGTAAGTTACATATTACATAGTAAAATTGTGTATTGCTACCTCTCATTGCCATTGATATGGCAAACAAGGCCTTCAGTGTTCCTGTGCAGCTTGTACAAGTTAAATCCTGCTCAGGAGAACACAGAGATGTTCCTGAACAACTGTTGGCCTACAGTTGTTTGATCTCCACCTCTTCACTAAATCAATCTGCAAGACTGGTGTTGTGTTAGAACTGATTTTTTGGTGTCATTTCAACGAATATTTAGATATTTCATAAGAATCTGCATAATCTTTACTTGTCTAGTTTTGTAATAGCAGCAGTAGTTTAATCATTGGAGTGCTTACATGTAGAATTCATTCATTAGGTGTCACAAAAATGCCAGTGTCCTTATGATATCATTTTCATCACATTCATTAGCTGCACTGGGTTGTGCAAGAGGCAGTGTGGGCACACAGGCCCTGCTGCTGGGTACAGTTGTAAGCAGTGGCTACAGTGATTAGGCTGTGGGTCTGGATGGCAGGCAGTGTAGAGCAGTGTGGCTGCCACCTCAGCCACCACCAAGGAGCAGCATGTAGGGTCACTGGAGTGTGTGTGGGCTCTGTAGGCAGAGGAGTAATAGGGCTGCAGTTTGTGGAAGTGGGCCAGTTCAGCAGTTGTAGCAACCTCAGCCCCACCACTCCCTAACACCTCTGGTGGCCAGAAATGGGGGGAAAAGCCTGAGAAACTTAGGCTGTGGTGCAGTTTGTGCAATGGTTTTCAGGCAAAGCCCAGGTAGAGCAGCACATCACCTAAACCAAGCAAACCAAAGGCTCACAGGGGCTCAAGAGGTGCCCCTGATGACACAGGCCAGTACTTGTCTGTGTTTCGAATAAAATGGCAGCACAGGTCATAGGGGTAGAAGCCAATAGTGTGGAAGTTGCAGTAGAGCTCCATCATGTAGTTGGGATGTGGGGAGGGGCTGCACAGCTCATGGAAGTCATGTGCAAACTGACATGTCTCTCGTCCTAGCACATTGTTGTCGTCCTTGTCATTGTCATCATCCTCCTCCTGCTCTTTCTTTTTCTTCTTCCTGCTCCTCTTCCTCCTCCTTCCTCTTCTTCTTCTTTTTAAATTTTCTACTGGCAACCATACTGTTTCAGATCTTATGACCTTTTCTTAATGCTACTGGGAAGCACTTTGCTGTGACAAAGCCCCATTTGCCTATTCTCAGTCTTACTGCCCAAGATTCCTCTTGGGACTTTGGAGACATTGGTGGTAAAGCTGAGCTGGAACCTGTGATTCCCAACATGAATTCCATTATTCTTTCTCCACCGTAAGATAAATGCATAAAGTTTTTGCTAAGGCAAATATTATGAAATGTTCCTTTCTTTTTTGTATCGGGAGGGGTACTTTTGGGGTTTTTGTTCATTTATTTACTTATTTATTTATTTAGGCTATTACTCTATAGCTCTGGTGAACTGCAACATGTTATTTAGGGAAGGTTAGTCTTGTACTCACAGAGAGCTGTCTGCCTGTGTCTCTTGAGAGCTCCAGTTAAAAGTGTGAGGTATGTCATCAATTCATCTATTTTGATTTGACTTGTTTATGGAGTATGATAGTTGTGTAGTTTTTTATTTTTTTTTTCCTTTTTACCCACAGACATCTAGTTTCCACAATATAATTTATTTCTGTGTGTGTGTGTGTTAATAAGTGTTTTTTTTCAACTTTATTTTTTTAAAAACAGAGATACATATTAAAGCATTTTGGCATAAAACTATATATTTTTCTCAGTACTTTTTCTGAAAGTTTGATCGTATGCATTGAATTCTTACTAGTTATAATGAGCATAAAGTACATTTAAAATAACATAACATGGAAATGGTAAAAGTTTTCTTGGTGTTTAAAGATTTAACATATGATTTTAAATACCAAAAATTGCCACAAGGCTATCTTCTTAACTTTTGAGTTATTAATGATTTAAAATCTAGGTGTACCCACTCTGAGAAGGTGCTATAAACTTGTTTTTTTTTTTTTGAACTTAATATAGTCTGTGATTTGTTTCTTGGGTATTCATAGATTTCTGGGGCTAGTATCCAATTATCAGTGACTGCATATTATGTCTTTTATTTTATGAATGGGATACCGCACTCATAATGATATTTTCTAGATGCATCCATTTTCCTAAGAATTTCATAAAGTCATTGTTTCTAATAGCTGAGTAGTACTACATTGTGTGAATATACCACAATTTCTGTATCCATTCATTTACTGAAGGACATGTGGGTTCTTTACAGCTTTTGACTATTATAAATAAGGCTGCTATCAACATGGTGGAGCATGTGTCCTTATTGTGTATTGCAGCATCTTTGGGGAATAAGCCCAGAAGTGGAATAGCTGGGTCTTCAAGTAGTACTATGTCCAACTTTTTAAGGAACTGCCAGATTGAATTCCAGAGTGGTTGTACCAGCTTACAGCCTCACCAACGATGGAGGAATGTGCCTCTTGCTCTGCATCCTTGCCACCATCTGCTGTCATCTGAATTTTTGATCTTAGCCATCTTGATTTTTTGAGTTGGAATCTCTGTGTTGTTTTGATTTCCATTTTCCTGATGACTAGGGATGTTGAACATTTCCTTAGGTACTTCTCAGCCATTCAATATTCCACAACTGTGAATATATTTTAGATCTGTACTCCAGAATTCTTTTTTAGATCTGCACCTTCTTTTTAAAAGGATTGTTAGATTCTCTGGAGTCTAAATTTTTCAGTGTTTTGTATATATTAGATATTAGTCCCCTATCAGATATGGGAGTTGTAAAGATCTTTTCCCAATCTGTTGGTTGTCATTTGTTTTCTTGCCAGTGTCCTTAGCCTTACAGAAACGTTGGAATCTCACTAAGTCCCATTTATCCATTCTAGATCTTAGAGCACAAGCCATTGTTCTGTTCAGAAACTTTTCTCCTGTGCCTGTGTATTCTAAGTTTTTCCCCAATTTCTCTTCTAAGAGTTGAAGTATACCTGGTATTATGTGGATGTCTTCGATCCTCTTGGAATTGACCTTTGTAAAAGGAGATAGGAAAGATTGATTTTCATTCTTTTGCATGCTGACTGCCAGTTGAAACAACACCATTTGTTAAAGAGTCTGTCCTTTTTCCAAGGAATGTTTTCAGCTCCATTTTCAATGATCAAGTGACCTTAGGTGTGTGGATCCATTACTGGGTCCTCAGTTTTGTTTCATTGATATACCTGTCTATCTCTGTAGTAGTACCATGCAGTTTTTAACACAAATTCTTTGTAATATAGTTTGGAATCAGGGATGGTGATTCCCACAAAGGTGTTTTACTTTTGAGAATAGCTCTCACTATTCTCGTATATTTTGTTATTCCAGATGAATTGGTTTTTTTCAACTCTCTGAAGAATTGAGTTGGAATTTTGCTGGGAATTGCATTGAATCTCTAGATTGCTTTTTACAATTCATGAGCATGGGATATCTTTCCAACTTCTGAGATTTCCTTCCTCAGATTCTTGAAGTTTTTCTCATACAGAACCTCCATTTGCTTGTTTAGAGGCACCCCAGATATTTTATCATTTTTGTGAGTATTGTGAAGGGTGTTGATTCCCTAATTTTTTGCTCAGCCTTTTTATCATTTGAGTAGAGGAAGGCAGGAAATTTTTTGAGTTAAATTTATATCCAGCCACTTTGCTGAAGATGTTTATTAGTTGTAAAAGTTTTCTGATAAAATTTTTTGGGGTCACTTAAGTATACTCTCATATCATTTGCAAATAGTGATATTTTGACTTCTTCCTTTCCAATGTGAATCCCTATGATTTCTTTTTGTTGTCTAATTGCTCTGGCCAAGACTTCCAGTCTATATAGAATAGGTAGGGGATAGTGGCCAGCCTTTTCTAGTCCCTGATTTTAATGGGATTGCTTTAAGTTTCTCTCCATTTAGTATGATATTGGCTACTGGTTTGCTCTATATTGCTTTTACTATGTTTATTTATGGGCTTGTAGCAAACTTTGAGATTAGAGTCCACTGATGTTGTTTTTATCTCAGTAACATTTTTGTTCAGATAATGTTTATGGGCCCTAAAATAAGGGGTTTGGCATGTTGGGTGGTTTCACTAGGAAATGATCCTCTTGCTCAAATGTCTTTTGCTAAAGATTCTTTTAGAACTGCATAGGGTTTCACCATTCCTTAGATAGATAAACAGGCCTTAGAACATACTCCTATGTACATTTACCTTAGTGAATAGGACTATGGAGACAGTTGGTGGTAAATCTGGGCCAGATTCCAAGATTTCTAAAGTTACCACCATTACTCTCTCCCCATTGTAAACTAAATGTATAGGAAGAAAGTCATGGAGGCAGGAGACATATGCAAAGTATACTTGTAAAACAAATCTAGAAGTACCTTCAATGAACACTGATTTAAAGAAATTGCTGGCAGTGTTTCATTTGGAGAAGTGCCTTTTGCTTTTTTTTAACAAATGATCTCTATTTTTAGTAAATTACCATGTGTCCCTCTTGGAGTTCTTTGCCCTGGACATGAGAATCTGGAAGACTCTTGAGAATGGGATTAGTCCATGAGCTGAGAAAAGACATGAGTCCCATGACTGTTTAATGGTTATTTATACAGTACCTACGACTTCTGACGTTTCTCCAGTACAGAGATTTCTTGATCCTGATCTGTTTATTACATAATTTATTTAATACCTTCACTCCCAGGAGAGTTCTCAAGTCTCCATTTCATTTGACAGACTCATCTACATTGTCATGCAGGATGACACATGAGAGATCTCCTTCAACCCTGAAAATAAGAGATGAAAAGTCATGATCCTGACACACTAATGCCTTACATGCATGCCTGGAAATTTAAACATTTAACATGCCTATTCCAAGTATGTTTCCCTTCATGTCTCAAGAAACTTCCCTCTTTGGTTGGGTGTGATCCAGTCCAACTAATACACCACACAAGTAAAACAAATGTCCAGGACAGGGGCAAGAGAGATGGCTTTTATCCATTTGAGGCTTTTATTCTCATAGTGGCTAAAAAGCAGTTAACAATCCTCTATCACATCAGTTTCAGATGGAATCCATTGATCTCTGCTGGACAATGTGGGTATTACATGCATGTAGAGCACAGACCGCCAGGATGTAAAACACACACACATATAAAAAAAAATTTCAGAATGTGAGGGGATATTGAACACACACCCTAATACTAAATGATCTTAGTGCCATAGCTCAAAGTTTGTGTGCTGAGGTAAGATTCTGAAATTTTCTCAAGTCCAAATCATAATTGAAAAGCAAGAGAACAACAAACAAAAAACCCCAAAACACTAATTACTCTTGTGAAGTTTTATAAAATGTTCCCAGGTTGTTGCTTTTGATCCCAGCTACTTTGGCTAGCTAGACAGAAATTTCTCATTATACTGTATTCTGATTTGTCCTGAGGGGACCTTATGGTTGTGGTACTTTTAAGATTAAAAAAGACCAGAACATACAGAACGTCACAGAATAAGTGGTTAGCAATGCCCTTCACTGAGGCAAGTTCTTTTTCTGTGTCAGGAGCTGCTGAGCACAAGATCAATATCCAGAAAGGGGAGGAGCTGGTTGTTGACCCTTGTTAGGTGGACCTGCCAGGTCAGCTATCCAGCAAACACCAGCTTTATTCAGAGGACACCCTAGTACAACCTTTCAGCTAAGGTCATTCTAAGCATCCTGAAAGGAGAAGGGACAAAGAGTACCTGGGCCTGAATTTTATTTTCAGATTTAAAAAAAGAAATTTTGAAACTGAATTGTGAACTAAACATTGTGCAAGAATTAAAATAAAATGCAACATTACTTCAGTAGTCAATATATATTATATTGAAAAATAACAGTTTAGCAATGTCGGAATCTCATTTCACAATAGGTGTGAGCAGCCTAGAAAACCATTTGGAGGCCTTCTAGGGAGTCTGGCTAAAACTTAAGCAAACTCTCTTGTTTCTAGAATGCAGAAACCTGCCTCTGTTCTACTTGTGAACCACGAAATCTGTGAAACCCAGAGAAACCATCTCACAGAAAATCTATGCACACTGAAGAGATGATATGATCTACAATTCTGTACTGCATGCAAATCTTCCCAATGGTTAGCATTAAACTCTCAAGTTATACTCATGAAGAAAGAGATGACACCCCAGCTATGTGTGTGAGTATTCTAGGACTTTTTCTAAGGAGACATAAGTGACATTAGGCTGAGGTCATAACACAGAACTCAGAAGGGTGGAAGGAGTACACCATCACCATCGCCAGAAACTCTGTGGCCAACATGCATTATATCATGGACATAAGGATTTTAAACTGGACGAGATCAATACTCTGATATGCTTCTAGTTGATTGAGGTAGAGAGTAATATTGAATACCAGTCACCCAACATAGACTATTGTACACGTCCAGGAAATCTACATGGCTCCTGCCATCCTGTGCTACTACTACTTCCTATAGACATCAAAAAGATACTGCATCATTTCCACTAATCCAGGCAAACACAAGTGCACACAGACACACATAGATACACACACAATCTCTCTCTCTCAACACACACACAACAGACACAGAGAAAAATGCAGAGAGAAAAAGAGGGGGGAGAGAGGTTGACACCCAGACACACATTCCACAATACATGCAATTACATGTGCTCACACATGCAAGCAGACTTCATTGCAGAAACATTTTTAGATTCCCAGAAAAGATAAAAGTTCACCCAGGAAGGTATGAAGGCACAGGATACAACCCTTGAATGTAGTACGAACCTAGTGGGCATAGCAGATAGACAGCTAGGTCAATAATGTGTTTTCCCCTACTAAACAAACTTTGCCTGTTAGCCAAGCCTGCTTAGCAAGATTCCAAGGTTTTGCACAGCAAACTTGGCTCCCAGCAAAGACACACTGCATGGTATTGGACAAGCCTGTTCCTGCCTCTTTTACACTGTCTCTCAATGGCTCTACAGTGGGCAGCATGTTCCAATAAGTACTCCATTTACTAGAGGCTGCATAACTTTGGAACCAAAAATATGAGACCAGGCAATTACCAAATCTGTATAACCAGGTTGCAAAATAAAACTATTCTCCCTGTAAGGATACAATTTGAAAGATATTTTGAGTAAAATAAGGCTGGCTGCTTCAAGGCCAAGTGGTTGCATGAATGATCACATTTGGAAATGGTTCCTGAATGTGTTCATGAGATCTGGATAGTTCCTACTGCAAAGCTGCTATGAGAAGTACCAGTACAAACGTGATTACCATAATTTTTTTCAGGATACTGACTTCTTGTTCTGGAATCGCTGGGTCAGTGGGGACTGCTGTTTCAATTTCTGAAGAGTTGTACATGGCTTCTCACAGAGCTAGCACATTTTATACTATCAAAAATATCTGAGGGTGCTCATTGTTCCCAATCCTCCTTTAGGCTGATTTTAACTCGGAGAGAATGATTTTGATTAACAGCAGTTACAGAGTGCTACAGACAGAACACGGGGTGAGTGTTTTAGACTATCATGAGGGTTAGGGGCTGTCTGAGGTTCCCTGTTCTTTACTCACATTAGAATTCTGGGCTTTATACTGGATGCATATGCACAACAAGCAAATCAGTCTTTCAAATAATAATGCACAGGACAAACTCCAATGCCAAGGATAACTGAGTCACGTTTAGGGGAAGTTGGAAAAAAAATGTTAACAGGCAATGCAGAGAAAACTAGGATGCTGAGAGTATGCAACCTGCCTGCTGTATTCCAGTAACCAGGCACTGCACATTAGGACCATATGATATTCACAAAACTTAAGCCAGCACTTTTGACTCTCAGGCTCATTCATTTGACACAGCAGCATCTTTCGCACCTGCATGTACCACAGTTGTTTGATTTTTAAAAAATGATTTCAATACTGACATATTTTTCTTACAAAATCAGTTGAATATCAGACTTTAGAGAATTCATTATCTACTCTTGTCCTATTGAGCTAGGTGGCTGGGCCTAAAGGTGGCTGCTGTATTTAGTGAGGCTCCGATGCAAAGAGAACTGACAGTTTACTTTATCCAGTAAACTTGGCCATTGTTATTTTTTAAGATAATTGTTTTCAAAGTGAATCTGTATATATGGAGATAATATACACATATATGTAGAGAAGAACACATCTTCATGCCTTTACACACAAAAGAACACACACATAGAGTTTTATATGCAAGTACCCACTCTGCAAATATCTACATCAAAGAACTATCACCAACCACATATATCCCATGATCATGATAACCCAGACCTAAGCTAAAACACATACATGCACAAACACATACACACAGAAACACACATCAGAGACAATCTGCTTTGTGGTATAGGATGTCTATGGGCATTATGGTTACAGATGAGGACAATCTACCCTGATGCTTCATTAGTTTTACCTACTGCTGTTTGGCAATAGTCCATAAATGTTCATGCTGGCCTTACCACAGAGCTTCTTTCTCCTGCTATATGGCATTTCAGTTACCTTCTGCTTTGCTTCAAGCATTTCGTTTTCCTCCCACAATAGCTTTGCTTTCTTCTGCATATGAATTGACTCTCTCTGGAGATAGCAGTTCCAGATGCTGAACCACAAAGAAAATTGGTGACTCCAAACTAGAATTTATCTTCCTCATTCTCCTCCAAATACCATGCACACTTCATGGGTTCTTATCCCCAGACAGACCCAGACTACAGTTCAGATCACTCATGAATCATCACATAGGAAAAGGTCAAATTCAGAGAACAGACCCATTCCAGAAGACACAAAGTACCAATGAAATCCAAGAAGACATGGCTCCCATGTATGCTTATATGTCATTGGAATTATACAACTACTTGTAGGTAGAGAGCAAACTTTCTGTGTAAGTCAAGAGGAGACCCAATAAGTACACATAAATTCTGTATATCTTATGAAATTCAGTTTTGCAAATCTACTTTAAGGGCCCTGGAAGCTCAAGGTTGATTGATATTTCCATCATGATGCAAACCTTTTTTATCTAGAGGATCCTTATTTTGGAAGGAAAATGATCGGAGGTACTTACATACTCTTCACATTTGGTCAAAATAAGTCCAAGAGGTAACAATCCTAGAGCCTTCCACTTTCCATTAAGAGGTAAACAGTACAGAACCTGAACCCTCACATTGCTTCAAAGACAAGGATGGGCAGACATATTCTGTGCATAGTGCTGGAATCAAGTCTCTATTAGTCACTCACCAATAATACTGATTTTCTTGAATCAGATCCTGGAACTTGTACAAGGCCTCACTGATCTTCTGTGGCATTTCCTCAAGGTCAGACATCAACTCATGATGCTGTGTCTTCAGCATATGAGACTCAAAGTTGATTCTGGTGTAGGGCATGGCAGAAATCAAATAACTCTTTTGACTAAGGATTCAGGGATCACATGATTCTAACTAGATTAACTACCCCTGCCCATATATTGTATATACTTGTTCCTTGGTACTGCATCCACTAGGATCTTATTAAATTTATTATTATTAGCCTCAGGCCAGTAGAACCAGGGAAGCAAAAGGAGGGATTAATCTCCTTTAGCTTCCTGAGGGTGTTTGAAGGAGTAGCTTAGCTCTCCAAGAACTTTCTAAATGCCTGTGCCCCATGCCTTGGTCCAACTTAAATCTGTGATGACTCTTCTCCATTTTTAGACAAGGATTGATAATCATTGTTTCTACTGATTATGTCAATTTCCCAAATGACATAATTAGTATTTACAGGGGAAAAGCCTGTAACTTACAGCAGGATATTCTAAGGTTCATCCAAGTTGGACACACAGGTCACATGCTGCTCAAAGTGAGGCTTCTTGGCCTCACAATTGTGATTTAGTGAAAACTGAGTCAACAAATCTACACGGCCATAACTCGATATAGACTCTTGAGGTCTTATGTGGAACACACACACACACACACACACACACACAAACACTCACACACTCACACACACACACACACAAAGGCACACCCAAACACAATCAGAATCCTAAAGAAATACAATGATTTGTCTTGATCTCAGAGTATAATGAAGAAAATTTGAGGAAAGCAGTGCTAACATGCAGCCAATCCAGTCACACAGTAAGAGAGAGCAAATGAGACCAGGCCCCTCCAGCTGTTGAAAGGACCAATTAGATCCAAAGCAATTTTAGATCAGATAGAAAGAGTTTGACCATAAAGAGCAACATCTAGCCTCTCCCACACACCAAGAATTGTCTAGATTTTTAAAATGAATAGTGGGAGTTCACACAATACTACCAATATCCCCAGACCGGGATTCATTCCATGGGTTCTGATTTACTCTTGGAGGAATCAAAATGCCCTGTTACTCCATCTCACTCCTATATACTTTCAATTCTGTGTTTGAAATCCAGTTAGGAAAAAAAAAAGAAAAGAAAAAAAAATGAGTTTGGGCATGAGGACAGCCTGGAGTTGAAGACTTCTGTGATATGAGGAAATCTGGGGTTAACAGAGAGGGCCCAAGATAGTTTTCAAAATACCAAGCATAATGACTACCTGTTGTTCAAATCTTTGTCAGTGTAATTACCCAGGATTCCCCGAAGTTCGTCCCTCTCATTTGTGATCTTCTGCAGATAAATTTTCAGCTTTTTCAACCTCTTCATCATCTTCTTATTTTTGGTGTTGCTGGTGGTTGCAGGTTTGGTTAATGCCTTCCCAACAGACCCTGTAGATATATAAACACAAGTAAACTTGTAGAGATAAAAGGACAGAGACAAGAGCAACCATGCTTAGTCCCAAACAGTGGCCCTAGGAAGAGGGAACACTAGAGACACAGTGAATAACAGAAAGAACAGGAAAGCTATCTTCAAGCTGGGCTCCTCAACATGTCCCTGTTTCCAACCACTATCACTAAACACATGCCTCATTCCCTAGTGCAGTCTCCCTGGCCTTGAAACTCATAAGCTGACCAAGGCCAGAAGAATTGGAGGGCATTCTCTCCTCCTATCTGATAGATACAGGTCAGTTCTGGAGTTCATAGTGCTCACCACTTAAAATATTGTCAATAAATACCAACACCTGGCATCTGACACAAGCCAACACATGTGCAGGCTTCTTAAAGTACATGATGAGACTCCCCAAACTACTACCCTTACCCCAGACTGTGTTGCATGCCACATCATTTATGTTTAAGGATAAAGTGTCTGACACCTTGATACATTTCCAGAGGAATATTTCCCTCTCTTACTCAAGTTATCTACAGAAATCTGTTGAGATCAGAGTACTTTTCAAAACTGTATTCCTGAGAACAACACATTGTTTCTCTCACAGAGCTATTTCCTGAAATCCTATGCTACTCAGCAGATAATTTAGGTCTCTCAGCAAAGCAACTTCTGGCCTGTCAATTCCTGGCTTTTTGAAAAATTAATCAGAAATTCTTGACTCATGGTCTGCCATTTAGGAATGTCAAGGCTCCAGATCATAAGCCCTACTCCTGGAAAGACTAGCTCAGGCCCACTCCTCCAGTAAGTTCCCCAACCCCTGCCAAGAACTCACTGTGCTTTCCCCAGGACCACTTCTTTTTACCTGTTTTTGAACATGACAGAAGGTTTGCCTCTTTCTGCCTCAGTGTAATCTCTGCTTGTCCTCTATTCTCCCTCTGAATTAGCCTGAGCAGCATGGACATCATGCCTACTTGTGAACCCAATAGGCTCTGAAGGAATACCCCACAGGCAGTTTCTATCATCACAACACTGCTGACATCACAGAAGATTCTAGGGCTCTCCTGGATACAAGAGAATGTCCAGGGAATTGACGGCTGATGAAGTCACTGGGAACTGCCACGATCTATATGCTAACCAGCTTGAGCCAAATTGACTAGTTTCTGAGGTGTAATTACTTGAGATCCCCTTTGGAACCTCAGTACCTTTCCCTTCATAAGATAGACATTACTTTGTGCTTAATTTCATATCTAATTAATTGGATGGAAAGTGTTTTTTTCATGGTCATGGCATGGGTGCATCATCTTCAATCAGACATAAAGGTCTATGCTATTTGAATGGGCAAGATTCTACTCCATAATAAATGTACTCCTTGGGTATATTCAGACAGACAGTCCACAGACACAGGATTTTCCAGAGGCCAAAATTATTTTTCTCCACGTTTAATTTTATGCAAGTTTGGTTACATTTTCTTATTGTGCATGCCTTGATGGTGAACATTCTTTCAATGTATACAGACATGAGTTTTTATGAAATATCTCTTTCAGAATCCCATTCTTTTGCAATGAAAACTTCCAAGGACTTGACACCATAGTTTTCCAGGTAAAAGGTACATATCAGTTGAAAAGTTAGTTCCTTTTTCAAAATATAAAATCTCATAGTCTCCATTTCTCCAATACAAGTAATTAAGTAAATATTTGTGAGCAAATGTCATCAGGGCTATTGGAATGTAGCTCTATAGTCCAATTAGCTATCACTTCTCCATTCTCTACCATCCTGAGTTCTCAGGTCCACTCCTGAGGGTGTTGGGAGTTTGGAATATGATACTGTATTTAAGATACATAGGACACAATAGGATGGGTAAGGAATGGAAAGGCCACAAATCTTGTGAAACTTCAATGTTAGTGGATGCATATATTCAGGAGACTTCTTCCTTCTTGACATGGGTGTTCTGAATCCATGGTTAAATACCACCTAATCTCTAAGGTATAAGAGTGGGAAAAAATCATGTAAATGCAGGAGCTTTTTTCGAACTCAGAAGTCCCCTCAGTCTTTCAAATAGTGAGATGACTTGCCTTTATAAAGAAATGTATGACCGGGTAATGTGAAAAGAAATAGAGAATTGATATCTATCTGTTGATATCTGAACCTGGGAAACAGTGAGGAAGCAATCTAAACAAATATATAGGGATGAACCTGTTCCTGTATTGGGTACAGCAGGCACAAAGCAAGCAGGAGACACGACCACCATTCTCTAGACTGTACTGAGAGATCTGCAGTGTTTCTTTCCTTCAATGTCCCTTTCTTTATTTTCATGTGTTCAGGTCTCAGAGATCTGCATTCAGAATCAAGGTTCCCTGATATACCTAAATCATTCCCTGTTAATTGACAAGTTTTGGCTTCTCCAAATTGGTGTTTGGGATCATTTACATGGAAAAGTATTTTACAACACTTTACTCTGGAGTCTTGTCTTTCTTTATCAACAGGGTGTGTTTCTTCTATGCAGCAAAAGGCAGGATTCTTTTTGTTTCCAGTTGGTTAGGCTGTGTCTTTTATTGTGAATTGAGTCCATTGATATTGAGAGATATTAAAACCCAATGGTTTTTAGTTTCACTTATTTTTGTTTTTCAAATTAGTATTTTGTGTGTGAGAGATTTTCTTATTTGATGTTCTTTTTTATTGAAAAACTTTATTTTAAAAAATGATGAATGTACAAATTTTCAGCATTTTTGCATAAAAATATACAAATACATTTTAAGGTTGTAATTAAGTACTTGTGGGTATGTATACATAAACATATGTATATATGTAACAATAATATAGGAAAAAGGGCTACTAATTTGAGGGGATAGGTTAGAAAGTGAAAGGTTCTGTAGAAAGAACAGGGGGATGTGATACAGAGCGAATTAATTAAAATATATTCTTTTTTTCCTTAAACTTCATACAGTCTGTGAGTTGTTTCTGGGGTGTTCAGATCTTTCTGTGGTTAGTATCCCAATATCAGTGACTGCATATTATGTCTGTTCTTTTGTGACTGGGTTATCTCACTCAGGATAATATTCTCTAGATGCATCCATTTTCTTAAGAATTTTGTTAAGCCATTGTGTCTGATAGCTGAGTAGTTCTCCATTGTATAAATGTACCACAATTCTTGTATCCATTCATCTACTGAAGGACATCTGGGTTCTTTCCAGATTCTGGTTATTATAAATAGACCTGAAATGATCATTGTGGTGCATGTATGTTTGTACTATGTTGGAGTGTCTTTGGGTCTCTAGGGTAAATGCCCAGAAGTGGAATAACTGGGTCTTCAGGTAGTACTATGTACAATTTTCTGAGGAATCGCCAGACTGATATCAAGAGTGGTTGTATCAGTTTACAACCTCACCAACAGTGGAGAAGTGTTCCTCTTTCTCCACATCCTTGCCAGCATCTGTTGTCATCTGAGTTTTGGATATTGGCCATTCTGACTAGTGTGAGGTGGAATCTCAGGGTTGTTTTGATCTGCATTTCCCTGATGGCTAAGGATGTTGAGCACTTCCTTAGATGTTTCTAGTCATTTGATATTCTTTGATTGAGAACTTTTGGTTCTTCCTGATTTCTGTCATCTCTGGTGAGCAGTCTGATGTAATTCTCACAGATCAGCCTTTGTATATGACTTGACCATTTTTCATGAACCTTTTAAGATTCCTTTGTTCTTCTATGCATCTTCTCTTTTGATTAATATGTGATTGGATGATTTTCTTCTCTAATCCAATTTATTGGTGTTTTGTGGGCATCATGCACATCTATGGTCCTTTCTTTCTATAGAGCTAAGGAAGTTTTCTACTATGATATCTTTAAGATGTTTTCTGACCTTTTGAACTGGTAACCTTCACCCTCTTCTAGGTCTATTATTCTTAGCATTGATTTTTTCATTGTGTCCTGAATTTACTGGATGTTTTGGTTTAGGAGCTTTTCAAACATTATATTTTCTTTGATTGACTTATCAGCAACTTCTGTGTTATGTCTTACACCTGAGAGTCTTTTTTGCTCTTCTGTATCATGTGATGATAGCATCTGTACCTCCTGATCACTTTAGTGGGTAATCTACAAGTTTCCCCCAACTTGTGATTTCTTTGTATCTATTTCGCTATATAGATCTTAGAAAGTTTTATTCAATTCCTTTAAGTACTTGAATGAATATACCTGTATTTCTTTAAGGGATTTGATTTCTCTTTAAAGGCTACTACCAGTTTGCTTGTGTTTTCTTGTGATTTTAAATGGAGTTTTTTTTTTTATATCCTCTTTAAAGGACTTTATTATCAGAATAAAGTGAGATTTTTTTTTCTTGGTTATAATTTTGATTTTCATTTGTGTTAGGCTTGCTGTGATGGGAGAACTGTGTTCTGATACCAAATTACATGGGGTCTGTTGCTTATGTTCTTCTGTTTTTTTTTTTTTTTGTTTGTTTGTTTTTTTTTGTTTTTTTTTTTGTTTTTTTTTTTTTTTTGTAATGTAGAAATCTTTCCACACAGAGAATAATCTCTAACAAATGATTATGAGTTTCTCAGGAATCATTTGAAATATGACATTTATAAATCTAAACATAATGAACAGTATTTTTTACCTGTTTACAGTTTTGGAATATTCTCTTTTTAAATTCTTCTCCTTCTCCTCCTCCTCCTCTTTTTCCTCTTCCTGCTTCTCTTTCTTTTACTCCTTCTTCTTTTTTACCATTTCCTGAGAAATGTTGAAGAATGAGTTCATAGTAGGTATGGGCCACAAGGTAAACAACATTATACCAGTTGTAGCCTTCTTCACTCAGAACCATATCAGGTTGTGCTGTGCTAACCATTCTGCTTTGTTGGAGAATATAAAATGTTCCATTTCACTAATACTGTTCTCAGAGATTGAACAAATAAAACAATCCACTCTAGCATAGTCTGAGAAATGTCTATTGGATATTTCAAAAGTTCATTGTTTGTATAAATATTGGAATAATCATCCCAACTCTCAGCATCTGCTTGAGATTAGCTTCACTGCCTGCTTGCATGTCTTGACCCTGGGAGAGATACACACCCCCCTTTGTTATGCAATTTCGTCCAGTCACACTCCACACCTGGCCTTCCTGTTCCCAGTTGCTAAAAGATAATTACAGACTTCCACCCCAGGGGGTGACTCTTACACCCAGCAGCTAGGGAATTTACATACCTCCCCTGTAATTACCTGAGGGTATAATACTGGGACCACTGTCTATGTGGGCAGTTCAATATGAAGTAAACTTTCTGGTAACACGAATAATAAACTTGTGTGTTTCTTTCAAACCCTTAGGCCTTCGCCTGGTTTCAAGTAGCTGTTATTGGTACAGGAACCACAAATGGAGGTCTACAATTCCACCCGAAAATGGAGATTCCACCAAGATATGGGAAGGAAGAAACGACCCGTAGGGTTTGCCCTATGGAACTAGCCAGCAAAATAAGTAAGGATAGTGGGGTGGATTGGAGATGGAAACCACTAGTTCTATTTTATGGTTGTTAGATCAGTTGCTGAATTTGCTTAAACAGTAGGGGAACTAGAATCAAGGTAGAAGACTGCAGTAGAATTCACTTGGGCAGCCTAAGTAAATCTTATTGATAGTTAGTAAGAATAGACTTGTGACAAGGATTAAGGAAAGAAGAATTGACTGCTCCTCTCACCATGGCCACATTCTTAGAAATCAAATCCACTGCTGGTAGGTGTGGTGTTTGTGCTTAAGCAAGAAACTTAAAGAGCTAATAGAAAAAGGATATTTCCCATTAGTGTTTCTAAGTCTTTGTAAACAGATTAGAGGTAGTTTATTTGGAAGAGAGAGAAAATAGATCTCAGAAAAGCATGCTTTTCTTTTGTCTAGGACAGTATGGGAGGAGAGGAGGAAAATTATTGTAAACTGTTTCAGAGTTCCTCCAGTAGGAACAGGGGAACAGGAGAATTCCTGACTCTTAGGATCCCACTGGAGAAATGTCCAGTTCTGGTTCTGGGTTCCTAAGGAAGGATATCAGGGTCTTGTTGACAAATGTAGTTCTTGTCTCTCTGTATTGTTGTCCCTTGGTGCCAAGCTGTCCATGTGTGTCAATTTGTGTCCATGTTTCTGTGTCTGAATGTTGCTCGTGCTTTATGTTCAAAAATAAAATGGTTGCTTACCTCTTGACTTATTCTTAACTTGTGTCTAAAAGGGAAACAATAGAAGGTAAAAAAGAAGAAAAAGAAAAAGAAAAAAAAGAAAGGAGGCTTCAGACTCTACCCCTTAAGTCAGCTCAACTGGAGACCCAATGGGAGTTAGATGTCTTCCCAGGCCACTGGTAAAGGGTGCTGGCTGTGTCTCAGCTTAAAGCAGATGATTGTTTTTCCTAGAAAAATCTCTGACTGTGTTTATTGAGCTCTGCAAGTGACAAGGTGCTCATTTCTTGAATTTACTGATAGAGAAAATGAGAATTTTATATGGTTTAAATATATAAGATGTGTGGTCAGTTCATGTTTGCTTAACTAGTTTTAATTGGAATAAATGTGCTCTGAATGTCTTGGTCTTAGATTATTGGCTTATAAGCATTGGGTATGTTTAAAATTTTGTAACTTTGGCAACAAAGTTTGTTTAAAACTAGTAACTTGGACAGAGTCATCCTAAAGTGCAACAAGTGGCATGAGCCACATGTTTTCTATATATAAGGAAAGGGATTTCTGTGGATACCCCAAACTTGGGACAATATTTGAATAATTCTTCTTCTAGAAAACAGACTTAAAGGATACAACTTAAAGTAATGAGGTATTAAAAGATGCATAAATATATATAAACTTGCAGCCACTTTGTGGCATGAAAGTAGGAAACTTAGGAGGGAGTTATGGTTATGGCCTGGTTTACAGCTTCAAAAATTATCCGTAGATTTAAAAGATTGTTTTTATACCATTCTGTTGCATCCTCGTGATTGCAAAGGGGTTGCTTTTGGCTTGTCTGAGGTTTTAAAGAGCCCTTGAAACAATGGGTATCACTGAATATCTTTGCCTCAGGGAATGGCTGATGGTCTGTTGTTATTTTGCTGCTGCCTGGATAACAGGAAGCTGAAACTTAAAATCCTCAGTGTTTACTGTTGTAAATGCTTTGTTAGCTAACCACTCCCTAGTCAGACTGTGGCATAGGAGATTCATAAAGTTAATTTACTTGTTTAATGTGATTTTAAAAAATCATCAGATGTTAGCTGGCAAAAACCTCGCCTTAAGCTCACCATAGAATGTCTCAAACCTTTTTCTGCTGTTCTTAAGAGATGCAAATCCTCTGCAGTGAACTGAGAGGCTCTGCAGTGAATATAGAGGAAACAATTAGTTAACAGCAAATATTATATTTGATCAACTGTTGGCTATATGTATTTTTTCTTTTGGCAAAAGGAACCATTAATGTGAATTCATCTTATTTCCTTTTTAAATACAGTTTTAACATTCTTTGCTATGTTTATGCAGAATTGTATGATAGGTTTTTTTTTTTTTTTTTTTTTTTTTTTTTTTTTTTTTAAGGAGAATGTTTTAACCTGATGAAATATTTTTTCCTTATTCTGAGCAGCAATTAAATTGGTTATGGCTAGATACTGATGTTTGGCTTTTTCAGGCAAAATTCAAAATTGATAAATCATTATCTGAAAGACAAGTTCTTAAGGTTCCTTCCTCTATGCATGCTTTTTTATTTCCTGTAAATTTATGCATGCAGCCCATTGATAATGCAATTGCTGTATTTATAGATGGTTCATCTATGGAAAAGCAGTATATACAATTAAATCACACAAGTTCATTATCTTGAATTTGCCTGCTGCAGCATAGATTATAAAATTTATATACTGGTAGCCACTGTTTTTAGATGTTAAAAATAAATCAGTTAAACTCTGAATTTATATACTGATAGCATATATATATATATATATATATTTATAGCTAAAGTCCTGCACCAATATATAATTAATTAATAGTTTATAATTGCTTAAATTTGTTCTGTTTTTAGATATTGCTAATTCTTGAGTTTTGCAATTGTTTATGCAAATACAACTTAATTTAAGAGAGCTTATTATCCCATATTTCATAGGGTATTTAAGAGATACTGGATTGCCTGGATCACATAGAAAAGGCAATGAATGCCACAGCAGATTTGTATACCAGGCAGATTATAATCACATTTATAGCTTGAAAGACCTCCGAAGGGAGACCGTCACTCAAAACTTAGGAGAGGCGCACACCCAGCGAGGCACCGAGACCAGACTTGCTGCAATCGCATGAGGAAGTTTATTGAAAGTGAAAGAGTGAGATCTCAGGCCAGCATGCTGGTATCCAGACTCATACACCATGCAGGGGTAGAGGAGTTCGACCCCGGCCTGAACTTGTAACAGGCTTATAAAGGCAAAAATCACAAAGGAGGGGGAAGACAGGAGGAATGAGAAAATTCATAAGGGGAAGAATCATACATTTTATTAATCAGTACACCCCCAGGCACACCTAGGGCGTTGGAACATTCCACAGAGGTCATCCGGACCTTCTGTAGTATTTTGGGAATTCAAATCTCAAGAAAGTGGGATTTCCTGGGAACGGCAGAGGAAATCCCTAGGGCAAGGAATCAGTGTCCTTTGACAACCTTTTACTCTTCATTCCCCCATTTTTCTTTTTGTAAAAAGCTCTAGCTTAGAGCGATCCCTCAGCTTCTTGTAATATCTGGTATTGTTGTCTTAGGACCATTACCTGTACAGCACTCACCCTTTCTTTTATAAAAGTCACCAGTCTATTGAGGATGCATGGCCCAAAGGTTAGGATTAGCATTAAAATGAGTAAAGGCCTGACCAAAGCAGAGACTAGTGTAGATAACCAGAGTGACTGGTTAAACCAATTTTCATACCATCCTTGGTATGTTTCTCTTTCTTTTTTTCTGTTTTCTAGTCTTTCTCTAAGCTTTGCCATAGAATCTCTTATGACACCAGAATGATCTACGTAAAAGCAACATTCTTCTTTTAGGGCAGCACAGAGCCCTCCTTTCTTTAGAAAAAGCAGATCTAATCCCCTTCTGTTCTGTAGCACTACCTCTGATAATGAAGTCAATGACACTTGTAGTTTTGTTATGGACTGTTCTAATGCTCCCAGGTCCGCGTACATAGATGCTCTGAGTTTATTATAGTAGTAAGGTTGTTGGATGAGGGCAGCTGCCCCTGTTCCAATTCCTGCTGCCACTCCAAGTCCTAACAAGACAGCTAAGGTCAAAGTAGTGGCGGTTTAAAACAACAAATGCACTATCAAGCAGATTGAACAGGCGGTCCTCAGTTCTCATAGGGAGATAAGAGGGTGTGGTCAAAAGGGGATACGAGTCCTCCTTTGGTGACAGAGTGAGACAAGGAGGACTCTCAGGCCTGGGTGCAGGGTTATCAAGCACCGAATTGGGGCCTACGGGTCATGTGGGTTGACTCTCTATCTTTATCTTAATAACAAAAAATGAATCTAGGGTCCCCTCTGCCAGTATAGACTCTCCATCCCCAACGGTTTCCTCTTACCCACTGACGATCTTGTTTTCCATATGGGGTGAAGCTGATATTTAGAGGGTTACAATAACTGTCTTTGCACGGTCCCTGAGGGCTACCGGAGCTTTCAGAGGCACACCCAGTCCTATAAGCCAGGTATTTGGATGGATCTCTTTCCCCTTTCTCTGGCTCCCCTGGCCTACGACCCTTTTTAACTATAATTAGAACCCAAGCGGTGGAAGGGTTCCAGTAGGCTTTTCCCATGGTCTCACATCCCCATTTACTACAAAAATAGTCTGAGGCACCTCTCTTCATTTCCCTGGTGTGTCCCTGTCCGGGGCAGACATAGAAGTCTGCTGCCTGAAGGTTGGCTCGGTAAAACTGTCCTGAACACCCCAATGTGCTCCCTATGCCATGAGGGACACACTGTTCTTCTGGGGGTGGCTTTTCTAAATTGGTATAACTGGAAAGATCCTAGGCCATAGAGCCGGCTGCTAACTTACAGACATCGGGTGCAAGATCAGGCCACCAAGTCCAAGGGGTAGTTGACCACACGATGTCGTCCGCTTCATTAAGCACTTCCCAGGTTAATTTTTGAGGGGCATGGGGGTTATTACCCAAGGTTGGGGCTACGATGAAGGTGCAGCTTAAGAGAATTGTCACCAGCTGCCACTGTACCCAAGCAGCAATCTCGTTGACCTTGACTGCCGAGGGGGTAGTCAACAGCACCAGGTAGTGTCCCTTCCACCGGGGCTCAAGCATGCCAGCACGATGTTGTCTGACCAGGACTGAGTCTCCGACCTGGAACCCGTGGGGCACCGCGGTGGTTCCTGGAGTGTAGGCTTCTTTGATTTGACTCCAGATCTGTGTTTTAATAACTTCTAAGGCCTTTAAGTGGGCAAATAGAGCAGAGGAGGAGGGGGAGTTAGTGCCAGGATCCAATATCCCGCATGACTCCGTTAAGGGGGGGCGGTCCCCCATGTAGGAGTTCATAAGGGGTAAGGTCGAAACGCTCCGGCGTGTTTCGGACTCTAAGAAGCGCAAAGGGGAGGAGGGTCACCCAGTCTTTACCGCCGGTCTCAATAGCTAATTTAGTAAGGGTCTCTTTTAGAGTTCTATTCATTCTTTCTACCTGTCCTGAGCTCTGGGGTCTGTAAGCACAATGTTATTTCCAATTAGTCCCCAGTAAACAAGCTAATATCTAACTTACCTGGGCAACACAGATGGCCCATTGTCTGATCCAATTACCTTAGGGGTGCCAAACCTAGGGAAGATCTCCTCTGGAATCTTCTTAGCTATGACCGCTGCTGCCATTTCTCTCTTTGTGGGGAGGCTTTTACCCACCCATAAAATGTATCTATAAAGACTAATAGATACTTATATATCTATATCTTCTTGGCTCAGTTCTGTAAAATCCACTTCTCAGTAAACCTCATGTCTATCTTCTCTCCTCCCAGCCTTCTACATACATTTGCTTTCTAACATGGCACACAGTTATCTAGTCAAATCTGGCACAAAAGAATTTGACCTCAAGACAGTCTTTACAAGTTTGTCTACCTCTAGATGAGTCCATTGATGCATTTTCTTCAAGTCCAGTGCTGTACACCAGGTCCTGGATAGGGCAATGAGCTCAACAGGTTATAGGGGTTAAGTACTGTGAGGTTCTGCCACCAATTGGTTTACCTCCCAGAGATCTTGAGCTGTCCAGCAGTCGTTGGTTCCATGTTTCCGTACCTGTAGGAGAGGCATACCTCAGGATGATGGACACATCGAAGTAGTTGGAGTAACCGAATGATGAGTGTCTTGATCCCGTCTCATGCCTCCTTTGATATGGGGTACTAACGCACCACTAGCGTGGACTTTCAGCTCCATATGGGCAGGGGCTGGTTCTTAGCCTCTCTCATTCCTGCAGTCTCCGCCCAGGCCTGTGGATATGCCTGCAGCCACCAGTCCGTCTGATCTGAGGCAGGCTGTTTAGAGTTGGTACTTGTCCTCCAGCTGAATGGTTAGAACCTGCACAGGCTCCCCTTCTGGACCTCTAACCTGTGTTCCATCAGAGTGGAAGTGAATCTGTGCCCCATCTTAGTCAGGAGGTCTCTCCCCAACAGGGTGCAGTGACAGTCTCGCTTTACAATGAATAAGTGGGATACCCGGCCCACTCCGAGATCCACAGATCTTCGGGTAGTCCATAAATATATAAAACTTTGGAGCCACATGTCCGGGACTTCTGTTGCTGGTGTCCCCTTTTTTTCTTGTTGGGGCAATTTTTTGTCTCAGTGGTCTTCTTCTTTATAGTAAGCACATTGACCTTTGCCAAGAGGCTCCCTCCTAGTGCCAGACTTGATTCCTAACTCCCTGGCCCTTCACTACTGTGGCCAAAATCCTACAAATTCCTTTTTTGTATACTACCCTCCAGTCCTCTCTTTCCTCTACCTTCTGCTTCTCTCTTTCTCGCTTCTCTTCCTCAGTCTCCTCCTTTTCAAACACTTTCTCTGATTCCTTCACCAAATCCTGCAAGGTATAGTTTTGGAACCCCTCTAGCCATTGTAACTTTTTCTTAATATCTGATTCTGACTGCTGTATAAAGGCCATAGCCACCTCTGCCTGCTGACCCTCAGAGGTTGAGTCAAGGTATAACCCCTGTCAAGAAACACAGACGGCGGCTCAACAGGTCCCTGAAGAACCTCTCTTACCTTAGCCAAATTCGTGGGTCGCCTTGTGGCTCCCTTGAGACCTGCCACTAGAGCCCGGTGGTAGACCTTGAGACGCTCCTTACCTTCTGCAGAGTTGTAATCCTAGTCAGGGCGGATCAAGGGAAAAGCTGCATCTATAAGATTAGGGAGATTGGTGGGGGTCCCATCTGGTCCTGGAACATTTTTTCTAGCTTCCAGGAGGATCCTCTCCCTCTCTTCCGTAGTAAAGAGGACCTGCAAAAGCTGCTGGCAGTTGTCCCAAGTGGGCTGATGAGAAAACATCAGGGACTGAAGGAGTCCCGTCAGGCCCGAGGGGTCCTCTGAAAAAGAGGGGTGGTTAGTTTTCCAGTTATACATATCGGCTGATGAAAACGGCCAATACTGTAGCAGGACTACTTCTCCTGGAGCTGGGACGGGTCCATAAGCCTGTAATGGTACGACAATAGCAGAGCCAAGCCCCGCGCCATTTCCCCCTGGGCTTCGAACCCGGGGGCCTCGGGTCCCGGCCGCTGGTTCTGTTTCAGAGGCCGTCTGGGAGTCAGTGGGAGTCGGCGCCTGTGGGGGACTTGCATGAGAAGCCAGTTGAGGGTATGGGGTGGAGGGTTGTCGAGGAGAAGAAAACCATCATCAATTTCAGGATAGATCTTCGTGGGGGCCGATGGCGCAGGTGCCAGCTTGTTCGAGGCCACGGCCACCGTTGCCGTTTCTGCCCCCGCTGTCCAGGGTCTCACCCAGGATGTCGGGTTTTAGACCAGGTCCTCCCACACGATGATGTATGGAACCTGATCAGGGTGTCCCCCTGAAGCCTGAAAAACAATTCTCTTAACAGTGGAAATAAGAGATAGATTAAAAGTTCCCTCCGAAGGCCATCCTATGCCAAAACTCGGCCATTTGGGACGGGGAGCAGAAAGTTTGCCACGGTCCTTTCCTGACTTCAACAGAAAGATTATGGGCCCTTGCCTTAACGTCCGTCCAATGGTTCAAAGTCAGTGTTAGTGGGGTCGTCACAGTCTGGCCCATTTCTAGTTCTGACACACACACATAAAACGCTCACAGATACTACAAAACAGAGAGACAAAATCAGTGGCCGACCTCGAGTCGACCCGAAATCCCGAAAAGAGCCAGATGGCCCAGAATTGGCCCTCTGACACAGATCGTCAAGGAGAAAAACTGATCTCCCGACTTTTCCCGTGGGGGTCCACCAGGCGTCCCTGGTCCTCCCCCTGTCCTCCTGGGACGTCTCCCAGGGCGAGCAAACGGTGGACCCTGGACACGTCTATCCAGTCCACTCCACTCCTCCCTTGGAAGAGCAGACTTGGTTAGAGCGTTTGCGAATACCGAACTGCTATCGCACCAGACCTCTGAACAAATCACAAACACAGAATCACAATCTGGACAATCCACAAACACAGAGTCACAACAGGACAATAAGAAAAGAAAAAAAAGAAAATCCTTACCTTCAAGTAGGTCTAGGGCCCCTGGATGGTCGCGCAAATCTCGGACGAGCCCCCAAATGAAAGACCTCCGAAGGGAGACCCTCACTCAAATCTCAGGAGAGGCGCGCACCCAGCGAGGCACCGAGACCAGACTTGCTGCAATCACATGAGGAAGTTTATTGAAAGTGAAAGAGTGAGATCTCAGGACAGCATGCTGGGGTCGAGACTCATACATCACGCAGGGGTAGAGGAGTTCGACCCCGGCCTGAACTTGTAACAGGCTTATAAAGGCAAAAATCACAAAGGAGGGGGGGACAGGGGAATGAGGAAATTCATAAGGGGAAGAATCATACATTTTTTTTTATCAGTACACCCCCAGGCACACCTAGGGCATTGGAACATTCCACAGAGGTCATCCGGACCTTCTGTGGTATTTTGTGAACTCAAATCTCAAGAAAGTGGGATTTCCTGGGAGCGGCAGAGGAAATCCCTAGGGCAAGGAATCAGTGTCCTTTGACAACCTTTTACTCTTCAGCTACCAAAATAGTAATGGCCTGAGACAAAAATTTGAAATTTCTAGAGAATGTGCATGTCAAATTGTAAAGATTTGTTCTGAATGTCCTCAGTTTCTTATACTACATGATGTTGTTAACCCTCAAGGACTTGTACCTAACCCATTATGACATATAAATATTCCTTATATTTCTGGTTTTAGAGAATTAAAATATGTATTTAAATATTAACACCTTTTCAGGCTGTCTAGTTGTAATCACTTTAGCTTGAGAAGCAACTAAATGTGTATAGCCTCTGGACAATTGTGTTCTTAAGAGTAATTCTGATCCCATGATTTGGCAAAGAAGTTTTCCATATTTGTAGGGCACATTAGAGCCCATACTGCATTTCCAAGACCACTATGGAGAGGGAATCGTCTTGCACATGTATACACTTGCCCTTATGCATTGGCTATAAAAGAATCTAATGTGGATAAGGCTATGCAGGTGCATACTAAATTTCATTTGAATGCAGGATCCTTAAGATTTCATTGTAAAATTATAAAAGGACAAGTCCTAGAAACATGTCCCATGTCTGCAGAGTTCATTTCTGCCCCTAATTTAGGAGTCATTCCTAGGGGACTGAATCCCAATGATATTTGGCAAATGGATCTCACACATGTCCCTTCTTTTGGAAATTTATAATTTGTGTATGTTTTAATTGATACTCATTCAAGAATTATATATATATATATATATATGCACATAGTAGAAAATATTAAAAGATGTCAAAAATCACTGCTTACAAGCTTTTGCATATATCAATGCTCCCAAAAAGATTAAAAAAAATATGGTCCTGCCTATTCCAGTAAAAGTTTTAAACAATTTTGTTCATATTATGCTATAATTTATAAGACTGGAATTCCTTATAATCCTCAAGGACAAGCAATCATTGAATGTGCTCACCGCACCATAAAGTTGTATTTGTCTAAAACAAAAAAGGGGGAGCATATCTCCCCTCATGTGCATCTATCCTTAATTTTATATATTCTAATTTTTTTAACTGTAAATTCTGAAGGCTGCTTTACAGCTGCTAGACACTGGAGGGCATGCTCAGTCCAGCAAGGAATGGTGCAATGGAAGGACCTTGCATTGTGGCGGGGACCAGACCTTGTTTTGAATAGTGCTCGGGCCTCTGTTTGTGTTTTCCCTCATTATTCTGAGTCACCTGTCTGGGCCCCTGAGTTCTGTATATGTTCTCTGAAAACTGCAGATTAGCACTATTGTTATTAACAAGGGGGAGGGTTTCATTTGTTCTCAACAGGTATGAAGCCGATGTAGGCAGCCGGTATATGAAGCCAGTGTGTGAAGCCAGTGTGTGAAGCCAGTGTGTGAAGCCAGTGTGTGAAGCCAGTGTGTGCAGCTGATGTGAAGCCAGTGTATGAAGGAGGTGTGTGAAGCCAGTGTGTGAAGCCAGTGTATGAAGCCAGTGTGTGAAGCCAGTGTGTGAAGCCGGTGTGAGAAGCCAGTGTGATAAGGCAGTGTAAGAAGCCTTTGTGAAGCTGATGTGAAGGCGGTATGTGAAGCCAGTGTGAGAAGCTGGTGAGAAGCCAGTGTGAAGCCGAAGTGAGAAGCTGGAGTGAAGCCAGTGTGAAGCTGATGTGAAGGCGGTATGTGAAGGCAGTGTGAGAAGCTGTTTAGAAGCCACTAGAGGAGTTAAAACGTGTAGCGGTGACAAGAACCCCAGAATCTGCACCCATACTTGTGCCCATGGAACGTACCAGAGAGAATCAAGAAAATTTTAGCTGCAGCCCTATTAGTGCTGTTTCAGCAGCAATCTTTGTAGCTGTGATCCTCTTCTCCCCACCTTATTGCCATAGCTGCCCCGTGGAATTTTTAGGAAAAGTGGCTGAGGCCCTCTCAACTTAGGTTAATCTATAATCTTTCATTAACTTGGATATACATTCAATTAGGAATGTTAATTTTGAATTAACTCCACACTGTTAACAGGAACAATTCCGAGTGGTTTCTGAGACTATTAAAACTGAGATAGTATTAGCTTTGGGTGCGCACCCCTTAGTGCACTTTGGGTGAGTATCCTCTCTAATATCCCTCAGGCAAGACAAGCCTGGAACCAAGCTGTCAGCTGGCAGACTAGCAGTAAGCAACCCTATAGCCCAAGAATGGTAGAGCATGTATAAATTAGGTGACCAATGACGAGAAAACCTACGGGGTGCTGCTCAACCTAAGACCAAAAATCCACGGGGGCCCATGAGGATATTTCCAAAACAGGTAAAAGCAAGTGTTGAGGTCTCAGCCAGTTCTCTAATTTAAAAAAATAATATTGGGGGAGATGTTGCAATAATCACCCCAACTCTCCTCATCCCCTTGGGATAGAAGCCCCCCTTTTGTTATGGTATTTGGCCTAGTCACAAGCCACTCCACACCTGACCTTCCTGTTCCCAGTTGCTAAAAGATAATTACAGACTACCACCCTAGGGGGTGACTCTTACACCCAGCAGGTGAGAACTTACATTCCTCCCCTGTAATTATCTAGGTGTATAATACTGGGACCACTGTCTATGTGACTGTGACTGCAAGGTGTCCTGAGAGAAAGCAGTTCAATATGGAGTAAACTTTCTGGTAACACAGATAATGGACTTGTGTCTTTCTTTCAAACTCTTAGGCCTTCGCCCAGTTCAGAGTTGCTGTTAGTGGTGCAGGTACAACAAATGGAGGCCCACAAAGCCTCCTCCATATAATATTGTTATATATACCAATTTCTCCATTGTGGTGTGCAAAAAAGACAGATCCCATGAAAGAAGCCAAGGCTGAAATCTCTTTAGTTGATCACATCTCATTTTGCATTTGTGATCCAGATTCTCTGTGCACATAAATATCCCCATCTTCTAACACTGACTTCTACAGTAGAGTTCATTTTACCATAAATGTAAACAACCTTTGCTGTTTGTGCCATAATTTTTTGTCATATATCTTAGTCCTTGCCATGTGTGAGTGAGTGTATGTGTGTGTATGTGTGTTTATACATGTGGGTGTGTATAAATGTTTTCTGGTATCTCATTCACAAAAAAACCAAACTGATCCCATATCTTTGCATTTGTTTCTGTTGAGTCTGAGAGAAACTGAATACCCAGGTCATCATCTGAGGTGACCAATCTGATCCAGGTTCACCTACATGGAAGGATCATATTTGGGATATTTTAGGACCACATTCCTCTAACCAAAATGATGGTCAGTCCTATCACAATAATACCACAGTTTCTAACACCAAGTTCTGTCTTTGTTAAGATTTTACTGCTGTGAAAAGACAGCATTAAAAAGGAAACAGTTATAAAGACAACATTGACTTTGGGACTGGACTAAATGTTCAGAGGTTCAGACCATTACTGTCAAGAAGATAGCATGGCAACATCCAGGAATGCATGGTAGAGGCTGAGCTGAGTGTTCTGCATCTTCATCTGAAATCCACTAAGAAAAGACTGGCTCCCATGTGGTTAGGAAGAGGGAGGGTCTCATTGGCAGCCTCAAACCCCATAGTGACACAATTCCTCCAATAGGCCACGCCTACTCCAACAAGACCATACCTTGTAGTACTACCACTCCCTGAACCAAGCATACTAAAACCACCATTGTTCAAATCATAAAATTTTCTATTCATTTGCAGTAAAGTTTGTACTACAAGACATGGCAAATATTTGTGTAAACGCTGCCTTTCCTGAAGTAAGCTTGGGAATTTAGAGATAGTTAGAGTCGAATACAATTTCAAATAATAAACAGGAAACTCTGATATGATAATTTTTATATTTGTATAAATCCATGAGGTTTTATTTCTGAAAGCGATGCATGAACTAGATTATAGGCATCAAGAATAGGACTGTTATACAATAATCTGGGAGTTCTGTTTCCACAGCAACATAAAAAAAAATCAAGGAAACAAAAAACCTATCTTGAACCATTTATGAAATCCATAAATTATTCTTCTTATAATGTTTTATTATTTGAAATTTCTTTTATGTGTCAATTATCTTAATTATATTGATAATTTTAAGAATCAAATAATACATTAACATATTTCATCTATCTTCTCTATTAATACCTTTTATTACCCAAAAATATCATTAACAGATTTTGAGTGATACCCATAGCTCAAGATCCCACTTCTAATGCTTGAGTACTAATTTATGTTTCATAGCATACAAAATAATATTTGGAAATTACACTTAGTAAAAGAACATAAAATATTAAAAATAGAATTATTGAGAAACATATATGATAGCCCATGACATAAAGTGAGAGTATACAAAATGCATTACATGTCTCTATAAATCTTCTAATAATCATTTACTTATTAAAATAACCACATTATTATGAGAAAGTTTATTTAACCCTTAATAATTTTACAAAAATTAAAGTAAGAAAAGTTTTTTGAAATCAGACATTAAGAAAATGTTAATTTTGTTATTGTTGATGGACAACCTAAGTAGTGAGGGCATCCAATTGGTGACCCCAGCACATGTATATTGGAACAAATTTTTCTGGCCTCAGTGGGAAAAGGTATATCTAATCCTGTTGAAAGTTGGTGTTCCATGGAAAAAGAATGCTGTTGGCCTAGGTGATGGGAGGTTTGGTGGAGATGTTGTGGTGGTGAGGTAATGGCAGTGTGTGGTGTGGGAAGATCAAGATCTCAGATGATAAAAGGAGGGGTAACGGTGTGAAGATCTCTGGGAGCATAGACTGGGAGGGGAGCAATGTAAATGAATAAAATAATTTCTAAAGTGCTAACTACATAGAGAATCGGAAATTACTACTAATAATAGTTGAATGATATTCGTAAAATATGCTTATATTTATGTTTTTGGTTTTGTTATTGGTTATTTTATGTATTTAAAGTTCAAAAGTTATACCTCTTACCCAATTCTCCTCTGCAAGCGTCCCATCTCATCCCCACTCTCCCTTGCTTCTGCTTCTATGAGAGTACTATACCACCCACCCACTGGCATCTCACTGACCCAGCTTTCCCCTATTGGTTAAGTCAGGGTTTCTATTCCTGCAAAAAATATCAAGACCAAGAAGCAAGTTCGAGAGGAAAGGGTTTATTCAGTTTACACTTCCATATCGCTGTTCATCACCAGAGGAAGTCAGGACTAGAACTCAAGCAGGTCAGGAAGCAGGAGCTGATGGAGGGATGTTACTTACTGGCTTGCTTCCCATGGCTTGCTCAGCCCACTTTTATTAGAACCCAGGTCTTCCAGCCCAGGGATGTGACTACCCACAATGGATTGGGCCCTCCCCGTGTTGATCACTAGTTGAGAATTTGCCTTACAGCTGGATCTCATGGAGATATTTCCTCAACTGTGATAACTCCAGCTTGTGTCAAGTTGAAACAAAACCAGCCAGTACAATTGACCAGCACCTTGTCAACTTGACATGCAAGCTAATCAATATTTAGCTTCCACCCTTACTTTCTTGTACATTCCAAAGACCTTGATAGGTTTAAGAGTCCCACAGCCTTTGCCAATTCTTACATTTTAACACTGAAATACCTTTAAAATATTCTGTCTCTTTTAAAAATCAAGGTCTTTTTACAATTCAAAGTCTCTAAACTGTGGGCTCTTCTTCTTTCTTCAAGAGGGTAAGATATCAGGACAAAGTCACAGTGAAAGCAAAATCAACCTCTATCCATCCAGTGTCTGGAAATCCACTTACAAAATTCTGTCTTGGTTATGGTTTTATTTTCTGTGAACAGACACCATAACCCAGGTGAGTCTTATAAATAACAACATTTAACTGTGATTGGCTTACAGGTTCAGAGGTGCAGTCCATTTTCATCAAGATAAGAACTTGGCAGCATCCAGGCAGGCATGATACAGCAGAAGATGAGAGTTCTACATCTTCAAACAAAAGAAGCCAGGAACAGACCAAGCATCCTCAGGCAGCTAGTAGGAGTGTCTCCACACACCACCTCAAAGTGACACACTCCTCCAACAAGACCACACCTTCTAATAGTATTGCTACCTAGGCCAAGCTTATACAAACCAAAACAGTGTTGCAAATCATTTGGGCACCTTGATTCATTTCTTTAACTCCTCCATTGGGTTCCATGTCTTAGTTTTGATTTTATTGTTTTGAACAGATATAAATGACTTGGCAACCCTTAGAAGAATAACATTTAATTGGGCTGGCTTACAGGTTTAGAGGTTCAATCTATTATCATCAAGGCAGAAACATGGCAGCATCCTTGCAGGCATAGTATAGAATATGAGAATTCTACATCTTCTTCTGAAGGCTGCTAGCAGAAGACTGACTTCCTGGCAGTGAGGAGTGAAGTCTTAAAGTCCATGCCTATAGTGACACATCTACTTAACGAGGCCATAACTCCACACACTGCCATTCCCTGGGCCAAGCATATATAAATAATCCCATTCTACTCTATGGCCCACATTGGCTTGTTCAAAAACATGAGTCTATAGGAGCTATATCTAAACATAGCATAATACTAAATACATTCAGTTGTTCAAAATGACTTCCAAAGTCCTCATAGTCTATAGTGGTCTCAAATGAATACCTCTATGTTGGATGTCAATGTGGTCTTTAGATCTCTAACTCCATTTTTCACCTTTGTTAACTGCAACAAATTTCTTTCTCCTGCCAAGTTTCCACTCATTGTTAGCCGATTCCCTTAGTAGAAATTTCACAGCTCTGGCTTCCTGAATATCTTTGGGCCTCCAAGGCAACTTCAACATTACAACTTCTTGTCCCAATGTCTGGGATCCACACATGATATTCTGGACTTCTCTAAAGGGATTCATTCACTTATCCAGCTCTGTCCTTTGTAGTATTCTAAGCACAAAATGATCATGTTAGATACTATAACTTTGGGCCTCCCTTTCTTCCCTCGCTAAGCCTTTTCACCTGCGGTGGTGCAAACCTGTTTATGCCCTTCAAAGCTGCTTTCTGCCCCATTTGGGGGCTGGGACTTCCCATAATTCAGCTGTTGCTTATTGGTTCCTCATTAGGTGCTTTCCACCTGAGCAACCTTGTGACTTCTGAGATGCACCTAGCACTTTTCCATGGCCTCATACTTGCTTAGTTGCTGCTCCATTTCTGCTTAAGTGAGGCATAACCTATAATGGTACTGCTTCTTGGAATCCATCAGAGTCAGCTAAGGAATCTGTACACTTTTATTCAGTTAAGGAGTAGGAATTTTAACATGCTGTCTTCACCATGCCTATTGGCACCACTTTCTCATCTTGGTATGCCATGAGACAGAGGCATCATCTGGGGAGGAGATTCTCAATTGTTCTAGGAATTGCCTGTTGACCAACTGTTGGGAGAGGGAGGATTTTGCTCAGGTTGTTTGAGTTCCTGGTGTGATCCCTGTAGCCCTTGAGGATAATGGCTGCTTCTTAATGTGCTCTACCGACACAAAAGAGACTTTGGCATCACTGCTGCTATTATCACCACCGTTGCCATCTCTGCCACCACCACCACAGACGTCTCTAAATCTGCAGCCAGTACTGGAACTGAGGACAAATTTTCTTGGGAGTTGCTTCAATGTTGTCTGTGCAGAATAATATTAACTCTCAAATTAAGCTGGGCATTCTCAATCTCAACCAGTCACCTGCAGATACTCTAACTGACTTTAATGAGCCACAGGCCTTGCCTACTTTGCTTGTTCTCCCACAATCTGAGATGCCAGAGCTCTGACATTCAGAGCTTCTCCTCTTGTACTCTGGCACTTTTCACATCTACATATTGAGATCCTCTCTTGTGCTTAACCCCAGTACCTATTATTTACAGTTGGCTAACTGAAACCCTTCCAGTCTACAACCCAGGCTAGACTCAAACTAGATATGGTCCTGTTTCTGCCTCCATGTGTAGTATGAGCCTTAACCCTGACTTGCTCTCATTCTTGGTGGTGTACCATCTGTAGACAATGTGCCAAGATGATTCTTTCTGCTTTTCTTCTTAAGATTCATAGGATAAGTGCAGGAAAGAAGTTTAATCAGTCATTAGCATCGGCTATACTTCCAGTGAAATTGGGTTCATTCCCATAAAACATAGGATGATCACAACGGTCTGTGCTTCCAGTGCCATTGGACCCAACACCTTCACAGAAATATACATTCAGGTAACATTCTAGTGCATGTAAAATAAATGATAATAAATCATATAAAAACTCAAATGCAAATTTATATAATATTTAACTTATTTATTTTATTTTTTAATCTTTGAACCATGGAATACTGTTTATGTCTAATGGGCATCAGAAGTTATGCTATAAAATGGGGTTATAGACCTTTGGGAGCTTGTTTGTGGATGCTGGCAAATGACCTTTGTGCTCTTAACTGCCTAATAATTTCCCAACCTTGCCCTTCTTTGTGTTTTTTGTTTATTGAAAATAGATTTTTTTCCATAAGAGTATGCAGTGATTACATCTTTTCCACACCCACTTCCTCTGACATTCTCACCACCTCCTTTTCCAACTATATCAACACCCTTTTGTTCTCTCCTAAACAACAAATAGGCAGCTAAAAATGTAGTGGGACATTTCTTTAGTCCTAGGACTTAAGAGGAAGAGGCAGGTAGATCTCTGTGAGCTGGTCCAGTATTATTTACAAAGTGAGTTCATGGTCAAACAATTAAACAGAGAAGTCATGTCTTAAGAAAAAAACAATCAATTAAACAAACAGAGAAATGAAAGCTAACAAAGGATCATATGAAATAGAACAAAAAGAAACATATTGGAATATGACAAAATAAAAAAAATAGATGGAAAAGAGACAAAGAAAATACAAAAAAAAATACATAGAGATGCAGGACAGGATCACACTCACAAGAGTGTAATAAAAACTCAAAATTGGTAGCAATAACAGATGAGCAAAGAAAGGGGTAAAGTCCCTATAGTAAGTCTAACAGAGTCAATTTCCATGGACACTTGAGGTTCTCAGAGATGGAACCACCACCTAAAGATCATACATTGGCTGGACCTAGGTCTCCCCACTCAGATGTAGGAGATGGGGATCATGGTCATGATGTGGATCCCCTAACTTCAAAAGTTATTGCCTCTTTGTGGGATGTGTTGTTCTAGCTGGGCTGCTTTGTCTGAACTCAGTGAGAGAGGATATGCCCAGATTGAAAAATACTTAAAGTACTAGGGTGAGGGATAGCCAGGGAATCCACTCACTTAGATGAGAAAGAAAAGAGATATGGGGAATGGGATGTGAGAGGGTATGACCTTGAGGGGAGCTTTGAGTGTATACAAGCCATCCTCCTGCATCAGCCTTCTGAGTGTTGTCATATTAGATGATTGTCAAAGCATCAAGTTCATCTCTTTATTCCAGAAGAGTCAAGTGATTGTGTAAACTGGAAAGAATCCTGCTCAGTCAGTCAACAGGGTCTCAAGGGAGAGAATGAAGATTGAAAAGATAAAGACAATTAGACAACACTATAACATGACTTCAGACAGTGCAAGGCTGAAGGGAATTTAATTTTCTCCAGACTGCTTACATACCATTTTACATACTTGCAAAGAATAAAGTCAGTTTTAGGAGAAGAAATAAACAAGGAAAATAAGCTAAGTCTCCTGATTAATGTTTTACAGATATATCAGGAAGACCAACATAAAAGGAGTGCCACAAATCTCTCTGCCTAGTTTTCCTTGAGCTTTGTAATAGCCTCCCATCCCCCAAAAAGTTCTTATCTGAACCTACTTCACTGTCCTAGCCCAATTCTGAATTCCTGCTGTATTCCTACAAGGAGGTCCCTAAAAGCTCTCTACAAAGGGATTTGTCATGTCCATTTACCATGCCAATTGATGGTTTGTGGATGTATTTACAAGAACAGGTTATGGCCCCCAGGTGATTTTCCCTCTAAAACATGCTGCTCACAAATGAAAAAAAAAAACAATCATGTGACTTGTTCCACCTGGTGATCCTTCAGAATGAAGCCATAGACAAGAGGATCCCTGTGTGATAGAATTCTAAATTATCTCTAGCTATAGAACAAGGCAGTTGTCTAGGAATATAATCCAAATCAAGAATCTCAAGAGCATAAAAAGAAAATCAATTATTACCATCTGAATGAGGAAGAAGCATGCTTATTGCAGTGGGCTCAGCAGAGAAAAGACTTCATACATTTCTGCTGTGTGGAGATGAAGATCTAGGCTCTGCCTGTTTATGGTATCCAAAAAATTTTGGAGGTTTTCTATCCAAAGCACATAGAGGATTTGGAACTCAACATGACATTGACTGAGTACACAGTGTCACATTTTACTCCTTTCTTCTGGCAGATGAGGAAACTTCATATATTTTTCATGGCATGCACCTACATGGAAACTTTTATGAATGGCTGGAACACATATGCTAGAGAACAAATGTATGTCAATGAGTTCATTTCCCAGTTTTCCCATCTCTAGGGACTTCAGCATCTCTCCAACAATGGCATGTGCTTTCTAAGCCATAAAGCAGGTGTTCAGGTAAGGATGGTGAACTAGGTGAGCTCCCAGAGTAAACATTTCCCTTTTATTTTAAGGACTCATGGACCATGAGGGAGACATTAGAATGCAGAAGGTATAAGTAGCGTGAATTAAGGTCTCAAATGGCCATTTATGAAGCAGCTGACTTAAGTGAGTTAAGGAGTAGGGCAAAATAGGATGTAATTCTTGGTATCATGGCAACCCAATCAATACAAAAGGAAAGGAGGGAGAATGTAGTTAGGAGCCTCAGGACTCACCCACACAGCAGTTAGGCCAGCAGTTGTGCTGAGGTCAGTGATAGCATTCTACGGTCTGCACCTGATTTGTTATGGAAAAAATGTTTGAGACCCAGCAGGTTTGAGAACATGAAACAAGGGAGGAAACTTTGAGTCTGTATATGATAAAAGTAATTGTGCAGAGATCTTGATTTAATGTATTTTCTGCTTGAGATGGATGCCAGGAGATGAACTATAGGACTGACTTGTCTCAGCATGGTACAATACATACATCATACCTAAGATAATATCCTTGAATATCTGGTCAAATTTCTATTGTGGCAACTACCTAATTTTATTATTTCCACTCTCCATCACCATTTGCTAGAACTAACCCGCTGCTTTTCTCTAGTCCCTGATGATGCCCTTGGAGACCTTCTCCATCACACAGTACCAAATTTCACAGTCAGACTTGGATTCCTTTTCTTTTTCTCCAAGGATCTGTCAGCTAAAGTATCTGAACATGAGAGGAATAGTCTTATTGTGTTTAGATATTGTGCCTCTCTGAGTTCTCCAAGAAAATGTGGAAGACTCTTTGCAGTCCCTGGGCTTAAAGGCTTGTAGGATGAATGACTCTCAACTTACTCTCCTGATACCGGCCATCTGCCACTGTTCTGAGCTCACCAAGGTCAGCTTCTATGACAATAATATCTCTGTTCCTGTGCTGAGGGACCTCTTGAAGCACACAGCTGACTTGAGCTGACTGAATATGTGAGAGAACCCTGCTCCTTTACGGTGCTATGATGACTTGGGTGTTCCCACCAAAGAGCAATTTTTCAGATTTGTGCTGTGGTCATTGTTACCCTCAGGCCATAAGACAACCCAAGAGCATCTCCTTTGCAACAGAAATGTGTCATTCATGTGGTAGTCATTGTCTTTGATGGCTGTAAATGATCTTGGGTTTCAGAAAGAGCCAGAAATCACACAGACAGTAATACCAGTCAGATACCAGATATTTTGAACATATACCTGAAGACTGATCTATTACGGTTGCAGATCAGAAGGTGGACCTAACCTGGACATTGAACATTTCACAGGATAATCTAATCCAGGAGAAAACAGATTAGCTGCTCTATATTGGGCTCTGACTGAAGATATTTTCACAAGATATACTAAATAGTTCTAACTGACCTTCATTCTAATTGGTTGTATTTGGAAATTATAGATGTGTAACTCCATAATATTAGCAAACCTCAGAACATGCTCAATATAACTAGGCATGTACTGAGCTTTATCCTGCCCTTAGAAGGCATGTGCAGAAGGAAAAAAGGAATATGAGAGACAGAATGGTTGTTTTAATGCCTTTCTATGCACCCCACATTTACCCAGATGTCCAGATGTGTCAAACAATGGTTGTGTTCCTTTTTTCCCCTCTCAATAATATGAAATATCTGACATACATGGAACAAAATAACTACAATTTTGGTATAAAAGAAGGCCTCATCAAATGGGAAACTATGACTTTTGAATGTGAAAAAATGGATGGCTTCAGACTCGTTTTGAACTGGGTCTCTCAGAGATTGTGACTTCACAGACTGCTCAGAAGGTTGGAAACAAAAGAATGTCCAGTGACTAAGATCTTGGATGCTGAGTTTTACACAGGGAATATTCAGATGGACTCTGGGAAGAGGGAACTTGTGGAAACAGAAGCACACCTTGGCAATTTTGATTGGATTCTGACAAGATTGTTTAACTAGATGATCTTTCAACAATGTGTAAACTTTTTGTCCTTCCTTGTAGTATATAGTGAATAAATAAATCATTGATACTTTGTTTAGATGTCATTACTGTTTCCTGAGTGGAATAAACTAAATAACAAATCTGTACCACCTGACCTCTTGAGGAGTCAAAATGTATACATTGGTGCCAGGCATGTTATGATTGAAAATCATGGATAGGTGGGTAAAGTTATCAGCTAAGATGGTTCACATGTGGACATCTAGGTTGGCCTATGGTAAAAAAGAATAATAGAAACCACCTCTATGTATCTCTCACTCCTTGTTTCTTTCTCTCCTGCCCCTACACTCTCTCCCTGTCAGCCTGTCAGCTTTGCAGGCCTTGTTATTTGGAACCTGTTCATTTCCTTGAGGTTTGCTCACAATAAACTTCTTTCATGCTCAGCAGAGAATCAATAAAACAAACAAACACACAAATAAAAGCCCAGGAACTGATAGTTGAAGTGAGATTACTCATGTTTTAAGCGCACATGTTTCTTTAAAGGAAAACCGGAGTTTGGTTGCAGAAGTAATATCAAGTGGCTCTCAGCTGGATCTCTGGCTTCAGGGTGTAGGCCCATGTATGTAGATCATTGTGGTTATCAGGTTTTACAGGCACAATATGCACAACACCTATGTATTCACCTAACTGATAATATCTTGGAAAAAAAAAAACCTCTGTTTCACAAACACTTCAAAAAACCAACTAATTAATTAAAATGGTGATGTTCAGTAGCAAGGTATTTGCCAGACTTGGTGTGGCTCAAATATTACTCCAATACACACCACAAAGAAGAGAGTTTGTGGTATTTCATGTGTGTGCATTGAGCTCAATTGGTGAACAATTGTCTAGACTATACTGGATTCCAGTTTGAGGTCTGCACCGTGGAGGAACAAAAGAGTACAAAGAGTTTATATAAGAAAACTGGGTGTCTGTCTGTTTATCCAAGTCTGTATCTATCCATCTGTGTCTCTGTCTATATGTTTATCCATCTGTCTGCCTGGCTCTTTATCTATCTATTAGGTGAGACCACACTCATATAGATACCTAGATCACAAAACCATGACCAAAAAGAAAAATTTAAATTTCAGACCAATTTTTCATATAAATATTGATACAATACTAAATAAAATACTGGTAATCCACATTCAAGAATTCTACAAAAACATGAACTATCCTATTCAGTACGCTTCATCCCAAGGATGCAGGGATGGGTCAACATAGTAAAATAAATACAGCAGTGTAATCCACCATAGAAACAAACAGACAAAAAGGTCACATTCCATCTCATAAGATGCTAAAAAAGCCTTTGACAAAATCCAGCACCCCTTTGTGATAAAAGTACTGTAGGGTAAAAGCCATATACACAACCACAAGAAATCAAATATACAGAAATCTGATAACCAACATAAAATTAAATGGAGAGAAAGGTAAAACAATTCCACAAAAACCAGGGATGAGAAAAGAGAGTGTACTATCTCCCTATCAATCCAATATAGAATTTTGTATTCTAGCTAGAGCTATAAAAGAAATAAAGTGATTAAGGTGTAACAAGTTGGAAAGGAAGAAGACACAGTATATCTATTCACAGATGATAGTTTAGTATAAATAAAAACCCTAGAATTTCTTTTTATTGTTTTTCTTTTTCTTTTAAACTTTATTTTAAAAAACAAAGATTAAAGAAAAAATTTTAAACATTTTTGCATAAATGTATACAAATACATTTTTATCAGTGCTTGGCTTTTTTTTCTTTTTCTTTTTTTTTAAGGTTTGATACTATGCATTGAGGTCTTACTAGTTACAATGAGCAAAAAGTACATGTAAAACAGGATGTAACCCGGAATTTGTCAAAGTTTTCTTAATGTATAAGGATTGAGCATAATGGGTTTTTTTGTTTGTTTGTTTGTTTGTTTGTTTGTTTTCTTTTCTTTTTTTCTTGAAATTTAAACAGTCTGTGAGTTGTTTTTGGGCAGTCCCAGCCTCTGGGGTTAGCATCCCACTATCAGTGACTGCATATTATGTCTGTTCTATTGTGACTGGGTTATCTCACTCAGCAAGATATTCTCTAGATGCAAATGGACATCTGGGACCTTTCCAGCTTCTGGCTACTCTAAATAGAGCTGCTATGAACATTGTGGTGCTTGTATCTTTGTTGTATATTGGAGTGTCTCTGGGTTATATGCCCAAAAGTGGAATAGCTGGATCTTCAGGTAGTACTATGTCCAATTTTCTGAGGAATCGCCAGACTGATTTCCAGAGTGGTTGTATCAGTTTAAAACCCCACCAACAGTGGAGAAGTGTTCCTCTTTCTCTACAACCTTGTCAGCATCTGCTGTCATCTGAGTTTTGGATCTTGGTCATTCTGACTGGTGTGAGGTGGACTCTCAGGGTTGTTTTGATTTGCATTTCCCTGATGGCTAAGGATGTTGAGCACTTTTTTAGATGTTTCCCAGCTATTCCATATTCCTCAAATGAGAACGTTTTGTTTAGCTCTGTACCCCATTTTTAATAGGGTTGTTTGATTCTCTGGTGTCTAGCTTTTTGAGTTCTTTGTATACCTTGGATATTAGGCCTCTGTTTGATGTGGAGCTGGTAAAGATCTTTTCCCATTCTGTTGACTGCCGTTTTGTTTTCTTGACAATGTCCTTAGCCTTACAGAAACTTTGCAATCTCATTAAGTCCTATTTGTTAATCTTTGACCTTAGAGCTTGAGCCATTCACATTTTGTTCAGAAAATTTTCTCCTGAGCCTATGTGTTCTAAGGTTTTCCCTACTTTCTCATTTAATAGTTTCAGTGTATCTTGTTTAATGTTGAGATATTTGTTCCATTTTCACTTGATCTTTGAACAAGGAGATAAGAAAAGGTCTATTTTCATTCTTCTGCATGCTGAGTGCCAGTTGGACCAACACCATTTGTTGAATAGGCTGTCCTTTTTCCATTCAATATTTACATCTCCTTTGTCAAAAATCAGGTTACCATATACGTGAGGGCACATTTCTGGTTCTTCTATTCTATTCCATTGATCCTCGTGCCTATTTCTTTACAAGTACCATGCAGTTTTGAGCACAATTGCATTGTAATATAGCTTGAGGTCAGGGATAGTGATTCCCGCAGATGTTTTCTTGTTGTTGAGGATGGATTTTGCTATTCTACTATGTCTTTTGTTATTCCAGATGAAATTGCACATTGATCTTTTCAACTCTATGAAGAACTGGGTTGGAATTTTGATGGGGATTGCATTGAATCTCTAGATTGCTTTTCGAAGGATGGCCATTTTTAAAATGTTGATTTTTCCAATCCTTTTTTAGAGGTTTAAAGTTGTTGTCCTACAGGTCCTTCACTTGCTTAGTTAGAGTCACACCAATGTATTTTATATTGTTTATGACTATTGTGAAGGGTATCATTTCCCTAATTTTTTTTCTTCACATGTTTGTCCTTTGAGTAGAAGAAGGCTACTGATTGGTTTCTGTTAATTTTATATCCAGCCACTTTGCTGAACTTGTTTATCAGCTCTCGGAGTTCTCTGGTGGAATTCGTGGGGTCATTTAAGTACACTATCATGTCCTCTGCAAAGAGTGAGGTCTTTCCTTCTCCATTTCCGATTTATATTCCCTTGATCTCCTTTGGCTGTCTAATTGCTCCAATCAGGATTCCAGACTGTGTTAAATAGGTAGGGGGAGATTGAGCAGCCTTGTCAATTCCCTGATTTTAGTGAGATTGCTTCAAGTTTCCCACCGTTAAGTTTGATGCTGGCTGCTGGTTTGCTGTATATTGCTTATATTATGTTTAAGTATGGACCTTGGATTCCTGTTCTTTCCAAGACTTTTAACATGAAGGGGTGTTGAATTTTGTCAAATGCTTTGTCAGCATCTAGTGAGATGACCATGTGATTTTGTTCTCTGAGTTTTTTTATATGTTGGATTACAATGATGGATTTCCTTATATTAAACCATCCCTTCATCCCAGGGATAAAACCTACTTGGTCATGGTGAATGATCGTTTTGATATATTCTTAGATTCAGTTTTCAAGGATTTTGTTGAGTATTTTTGCGTCAATGTTCATAAATGAGATAGGTCTGAAGTTCTCTTTCGTTTTAGGGTCTTTGTGTGGTTTAGGTAAGATGGTTATTGTAGCCTCTAAAATTGAGTTAGGTATTTTTCCATCTGATTCTATCTTGTGGAATATTTTGGAGAGTATTGGTGTTATGTCTACAATAAATGTGTAATCAAATTCTGCATGTAACCCATCTGGACTTGGGTTTTTTTTTTTTTTTTTTTTTTTTTGGTTGGGAGGCTTTTGATGACTTCTTTTATCTCTTTATGTTTTATGGGATTATTTAGATGCTTTACCTGGTCCTGGTTTAATTTTAGGATCTTGTATCTGTCTAGGAATTTATCTATTTCCTCCAGATTCTCCAATTTTGTGGAGTATAGGCTTTTGTAGTAGGAACTTATGATTTTTTGAATTTCCCCAGTTTCAGTTGTTATGTCTCCACTTTCCTTTCTGATTTTGTTAATTTGGATACTCTCTCTTTGCCCTCTAATTAGTCTGGCAAGGGGTTTATCAATTTTCTTGATTTACTCAAAGAACCAGCTCTTAGTTTTGTTGATTCTTTCAATGGTTCTTTTTATTTCTATTTGGTCTATTTCTGCCCAAAGTTTGATTATTTCTTGCCCTCAACTCCTCTTGCGTGTATCTTCTTCTTTTTCTTCTAGAATTTTCAGCTGTGCTGTCAAGTTGCTGATGTGTGCTCTCTCCAGTTTCTTTTTGGAAGCACTCAGGGCTATGAGTTTTCGTCTCAGTACTGCTTTCATTGCATTCCATAGATTTGGGTATTTTGTGTTTTCGTTTTTATTGATTCTAAAAAATCCTTAATTTCTTTCTTTATTTCTTCTTTGACCCTGCTATATTTTAACAGAGCATTGTTTAGTTTCCATGTGTATGTGGACTTTTTGTTGTCTTTGTTGTTGTTAAAGACCAGCCTTAGACCTCGGTGATCTGAGAGGATGCATGGGAGTATTTCTATCTTCTTATATGGATTGAGGTTCATTCTGTGTCCAATTATGTGGTCAATTTTCGAGAAGGTGCCATGGGGTACTGAGAAGAAGGTGTATTCTTTTACTTTAGGATGATATGTTCTGTAGATATCTATTAATTCCAGTTGGTTCATAAGTCTCTGCTAGTTTTAGAGTGTCCTTGTTCAGTTACTGTTTCCATGATCTGTCCACTGGAGAGAGTGGGGTATTAAAGTCTCCCACTATTATTGTGTGGGGTGAAATGTATTTTTTGAGCTTTATTACGGTTTCTTGTATGAATGTGGGTGCTTTTGTATTTGGAATATATATGCTAAGGATTGAGAGTTCCTCTTGACATATTTTCCCTTTAATGAGTAAAAAGTGTCCTTCTTTATCTTTTTGATATTTTTTTTTGTTGGAAATTTACTTTATTTGATATTAGAATAGCCACTCCAGATTGCTTCTTGGGGCTGCATGCTTGGAAGTTTTTTTCCCAACTTTTATTCTGAGATAGTGTCTGTCTTTGTCTCTGAGATGAGTTTCCTGTATGCAGAAAAATGCTGGATTTTTTTTTTTTATGTATCCAGTCTGATAGCCTATGTCTCTTTATTGGGGAGTTGAGACCATTTATGTTAATAGATAACAAGGAATAGTGGTTTCTGTTTCCTGCTATTATTGCTTTTGTAGAAAGAGTTGTGTCTGTGTCTCTTTCTTCTTTTGGTTTTCTTGCTTAGGGGTTTTCTGGTTTTTACTAGGATGTACTTCCCCTCATTGTATTGGGTTTTCCACCTATAATTTGTTGTAGTGCTGGGTTTGTAGTCAGATATTGTGTAAATTTAGATTTGTCTTGAAATATCTTTATCTCTCCATCTATGGTGATTGATAGTTTTGCTGGGTATATCAGCTTGGGTTGGCACTTGTGCTCTCTTAGGGTCTGCAAGATGTCATTCCAGGCTCTTCTAGCTTTCATAGTCTCTCTTGAGAAATCGGATGTGATTCTGATTGGTCTGCCTTTATATGTTACCTGATCTTTTTTCCTTACTTATTTTAGTATTCTTTCTTTGCTTTGGGCACTTGGTGTTTTGACTATTATGTGTCAGGAGGAATTTCTTTTCTGGTCCAACGTATTTGAATTTCTGAAGGCTTCTTTTATGCTCGTGGTCATCTCATTCTTAAGAGTACGGAAGTTTTCTTCTACAATTTTGTTGAAGATATTTACTGTGCCTCTTAGTTGATATTCTTCTCCTTCTTCTATTTTTATTATCCTTACGTTTGGTCTTCTCATTGTGTCTTGGACCTTCTGGACATTTTGGGTTAGAAGCATTTTGGTTTTTGCATCTTTTCTAATTTGTCTATGTTTTCAAAGTTGTCTTCAGCCCTGGAGATTCTCTCTTTCATCTCTTGTAGTCTATTGGAAATGCTTGCATCTGTGACTCCTGATTTCTTTTTTAGGTGTTCTACCTCTAGGATTATCTCTTTTAGTGTTTTGTTTATATTGTCAATTTCCGTTTTAAATTCCTTCTTCCATTCCTTCATCTCTTTGGTTCTGTTTTCTTCTAGTTCGTTGAGTTCTTTGAGTGTTTTTCTTGTTTCCTATTAAAAAGCTTCTGATACTTTTTGCTTTTCTCCCTGTTCTTGTTTAAGGATCTCTATCATCATCTTGAGGTATGATTTTAGTTCTGCGTCTTCTTTTGTGTTTGGAATTCTGCTGTTTGCTGTGATGGGAGAGCTTGGTACTGGTGTTGCCAGGTTGTCTTGGTTTCCTTGGGATATGCTCTTTTGCTTTCCTCTTGCCATCTCATTGTCAGTGATATGTTCTCACCTTTCTCTTGTAACAGGTCTGTGTCCCTGGATCTTTGCTGGTCCGGAAGGAAGATGGTCAGAGCCCTGTTCTTGGCCCCAAAGCCACCGGGCGGTAATGCTGGGTTTCTGGATCAGGTAGAGCAGGGGCGTGCTTTCCGGGCACACTCGGCAGAGATCTCTCTGCCCCCTGGCAACTCAGATCTCCTTTTCACCAGTCCTTTATCTCTGGGAACTGATCCTAGAATTTTTAACCACAGAACTGCTGCAGATGATAAAGATCTTCAACAATGTGTCTAGAAAAAAACTTAATTCAAATAATTCAAAGGCCCTTCTTATAATAAAAAATAAATAGGCTAAGAAGGAAATGATGAAAACAATACCTTACCAAAGAGCAAAGCTATATATTTATAGGTGTAACTATCTGAGCAAGCAAACTACCTGTATGAAAAAGTCAACTATCTGAAGAAATAAATTGAAGAAGCCACTAGAAGATGCACAGGTCACATATGCTCCTGCATTCAGAGGATTAAAGCAGTACAAAATGCTATCTTACCAACAACATTCTACTGATTCAATGCAAAACCCATTAAATCCCAACCGAATTCTTAAAGATCTTAAAGGAACAATTCTCACTATGGAAAACTAAAAACACCATAAAAGCTAAATCAATCCTCCACGATAAAAGATTTTTTAGAAGTGTTACCATCCATTGGTTGGCCATGATTGCCAGAAGAATGACAATCCATCCTTACCAGATCTGACCGATTCCTTACCTCACTTAAGTCCTCTTATTCAGGTGTGCTTATTTGAGACTTTGAATTGAGAGGCCAAAATTTTCAATTTCAGAGTCCATTTTAGTGAACCTGATGTAATTTAAATTCAGATAAACTAAGAGGGTGTTACATAGCTATAGTCTCTAGGCTAATTCTCATCACCCCCAGCATTTAAAGTATTACACTCTCAATAAGACCACTGCTTCCAGGTTATTCACAAATCAAAACTGTAGCCCCATGTTATAAGCCTGCCCCCTGCTTAAGGAGTAGGAGAGCAGGAATCAAGTTAATGTTATGACCCGTTTTGATTGGTATCATCCCAATACCAATGAATTATATTAAAGGCCACAGTTACTTTCCAATTAGGTGCTTGCACACATACTCCCTGTTTTTTGCTTACTATACAGCTTTGCCCTGATAGACATTCAGGACCAAACACCATCAAAATCTTCCCACAGGGTGGTGGTGCACTGTGGCAGTGGCGGGACCAAGGCTTGCTAGAATGGTAAAAAGACGCTGCAGTGAGTTGTATTATATTTGCTCATTTCTGTTTTGAGGATCACAATCATTTCCCTAGGACAACATTTTGGTGGGTTGGCCATAAAGTTCTTCATAACATACAGAAAATACTGATCTGGAGGGCCTTGAAATCACCAAAATTTGGCTAGGAAGGCTAGTACCAAATATATACAAAGTACTCAAGAAGTTACACTCAAGAGAATCAAATAATTCTATTGAAATTAGGAGTACAGAGCTAAATAAGGACTTATCAACTGAAAATATTGAATTGGTGAGAAGCAACTAAAGAAATGCTAAACATCCCTAGTCATCAGGTAAATGCAAATCAACACAATCCTAAGATTCCACATCACATACACCAGACTGGCTAAAATATAAAAACCTCAGGTGACAACAGATGCTGGTGAGAATGTGGAGAAAGAGAAACTCATTTCCTCTGTTAGTGGGTTTCTAAATTGGTACAACCACTCTGCAAATGAGTCTAGCTGTTCCTCATAAAGTTGTACATAGTACTACCCAAGTACCCAGCTATACTACTTTTGGGCATATACCCAAAAGTAGCTTCAACATCTAACAAGGATGCATGCTCAAATATGTTCATAGCAGCCTTAAGTATACTAATGAGAAGTTGAAAAATCCCAGATATCTTTTAACAGACGTATGAATACAGAAATTTTAGTATACAATAGATTACATCTCAACTGTTTAAAACAATAAGTTCAAGAAATTCTAGACAAATATATGGATCTTGAAGCTATTGTCCTCAGTGATGTAATCCTGTCACAAAAAACACTTATCTTATGTACTCTCTCCTAAGCAGAAACTAGCCCAAAAAGCTCAGAATACCCAAGAAATTATCCACAAAAATTATGAAACTCAAAAAGAAGAAGTCCTAGAACGTGGATGCATCAGTCCTTCTTAGAATGGAGAATAAAACAGTCAAGGGATGAAAAACAAGATCAAATAGAGGAGCAGGAATTGAATAAAACATCTACTGAGATTTACCTACTGAGAGAACCACCCATATGCACCCAGCAAACCCATGCAGTATTGCTGGTGCCAAGAAGTGTTTACTGACAGGAAACAGAAATGGATGTCTCCTGAGAGATTTTTCCAGAGTCATATATATAGATGAGGATGCTTGCAGCTACCCATCAGACTGTACACAGGGACACCAATTAAAAAGCTAGAGAAAGGACAGAAAGAGCTGAAAGGTTTGCAACCTCATAGGAAAAATAACATCATCAACCTGCCAAGGCACTGAGATCAAGAGGGTAATTAGGAGAGGGAGCACCTTCATGAAAGCAAGTTAAAATGGAGGACTGAGAGTAGTGGGGGGGAAGAGTATAATTTTTGAAGTGTAAATGCAGATAATATTCAGTAAATTTGAATAAAATATTAATAAACAAAAAGGTGAAATAACACAATTAATATGCAAATCAGACATTCTAAACCAAAACCTAATTAATGAGAAATTTGATATTAGAAATGTGCCTATGTCTCATGATGCCCTGCTTGCTGAACTTTTATGAGTCGTATGAGGGAGACTGATGTAATCTTTATTGGGATTGGTCATTTATGAGAGCATCATTGGCTAAGCCAAGTATAAAGTTCACATGTCCTGTGAATTTTCTCTAAGCCTAAGGAGGATGCTATACTTTTATGCTGGGTAGGGGCCAGGCTAGGCTCTTAACTACTATCTTATTAACAGGGAGCTTCACTACCTGCTAGATTGAACTCTTTAATCAATGTCTTTTCATCTTCTGACATCCACATTCTACCTCATATCTTTGGGTTTAAATAAAGTGTCTTTGTTTGATAGCTTCAAAGCTGCTCCTCAGTGAACCTGAATGCACTCTCAGTCCTAGGACTGCTCTGTCTCTTGCAGCTGTCCCTTACATTGGCATCTTGGTGACCTGGAGCCAGGAATTAAATGCTTACAGAACATCCAGGGATACCTTTTTAGTACCTAGAACACTATAGGGTTCACTTAGAACTTTAATTATGCTCAGTCTAAGATGATGTCAGTACAAGGTCATTGCTCCTCTAGAGAGGTCCTTTGAGTGATTGCAAACAAGTCGAGTCCTGCCCTTTGTCTGTCCTCTTCTCTACCACATATCACTGTTGCTTCTAACCTTATTCCTTGGCCTCTAGGCTCCATTAAACATTCTCTTGTTTGCTTGCCACAGTTCTCAGTTAGTGAAAACCTTAGTGATACTAATCCCCCACCCACACACACACTGGCTTTTTCTTCATACATATAAGTCAACCCTTTAGTCTGGCCACCCATGAGGCTAGGTGTGAGACCTAGCAAAATCAACCTTATATGGGATTTTCAGCATCTAGTTTGATTTTCCAAATGTTAGAGACAGTTTGGCTATGTAAAGCAGTGATCTTCTGTCAATAGCATTCTCTACTTTTACAAAGAACCAAGTTAATAAAAGACAAAACAACAAGCCATGTTTTTCCCACTGCCCTAATTTTTTATTAGATACTCTCTGTATTTACATTTGAAATGTTATCCCTTCCCCCACCCTGCTCCCATTCCCCTCCCCCTTCCCCTTCATTTGTCTTCACAAAGGTGCACTGGCTCCTAATCAACCTCTCCACTCCATTGCCTTGGCTTTCCTCTATATTGGAAAAATGTGTCCTCCCTGAACCTAAGGCCTCTTCTCCCATTGATGCCAGACACTGCTGTCTTCAGCTACATATGCAACTGGAGCCATAGGTCTCTCAATGTGTGCTCAGTGGTTGGTGTTTTAGTTCATGGGAGTCATGGAGGGTTTGTTTGGTTGTTCTTCCCATGAGGTTGCAACCCATTTCAGCTCCTTCAGTTTTTTCTTTAGCACCTTCATTTGGGGTTCCTGTGTTCAGTCTGATGGTTAGCTGCAAGCATGTTCAGCTATATCTGTATGAATATGGCAGAGCCCCTGAGGAGATATCTTTATCTGGTTCCTGTCAGTAAATACTTCTTGGCATCAGCAATAGTACTTGGATTTAGTGGCTGCATATGGGGTGGATCCCCAGGTGAGAGAGCTTCTGAATGATATTTTTTTAATCCCTGTTCCTCTATTTGACCTTGTATTTCCTCCTGTGGTTGTTTTGTTCTCTCTTCTAAGAAAGACTGAAGTCTTGTTTTCATCGAACCTTCTCTCTAACTGATGGTTCTTCTCTTGGCCATACTACTCAACAATGATTGACAAAAAGTCAAATGAATCATAAAAATTACATAGATAAATCTGGGAAAAAAAAGAAATAAATGTGCCTATGTCTAATAAGCCATAAGGGCTGAGAATTTCATAATTCCAATAAGTTGGATCATGTGACTATACAACAGCATGTGGTCATATTGTCTAGCCTCACATTACTGGATAATTCAATCCAGTGACTCTTCTGCCTTTTTTGTTGTAAATGATATATATCAGAATTCTGTGCGATATTATATACTTAAGAGTATTTTACCAATATTCACTTTCTTTTTATTTCATCTTTTATTTATTTTTATTTGATGTGGGCATGCTTTTCTTTATAATTATAAAAAAATAAAGGTAAGAAAGTACATCAAAATTAAAGGTAAAGGAAAACATTTTATCTAAAGAACAGCAACTGGTGCACACCTTTAAAAGATTACACACACACACACACAGACACAGATACACACACACACACAATATCACTGTCTTCAGACACACCAGAAGAGGACATCAGATTCCATTACAGATGGTTGTGAGCTACCATGTGGTTGCTGGGAATTGAACTCATGACCTCTGGAAGAGCAGTCAGTGCTCTCAACTGCTGAGCCATCTTTAATCCCACACCTTTAATTCCAGCATTTGGGAGGCAGATATCTGAATTCCAGGCCAGCCTGGGCTAAAGAGTGAGTTCCAGGACAGCCAGGGCTAAACATAGAAACCCTATTTCAATAAATATGCAAGTTATGGGGCTGAAGAGGAGATAGTTCAGTTCAGAGCTCTTGCTGCTCTCCCAGAGGACCTGATTTTGGTTCCAAGCAACCACATCGGGTGACTCACAATCACCTGTAACTCCAGCCATCTTACTTCCTCTTCTGGCCTCTGTAGGCACCTGTACTCACATACACAAACCACATCTAGTCAGTCAGTCTATCTGTCTGTCTGTCTGTCTCTCTCTCTCTCTCTCTCTCTCAGAAAGAAAGAAAGAAAGAAATTAAGAAAGAAAGAAAGAAAGAAAGAAAGAAAGAAAGAAAGAAAGAAAGAAAGAAAGAAAGAAACAAACTGTGGTATTAAAAACAAGTATTGAACTTGTACACTTTTATACAGAAACATTTCAGACCCAAATTAACTACTGTTCAAGAAAAAAGTCCTCTAATATATTAATTACTCTCAGTATTTCTTTACTGTTTTTAAACCACTGGTGCTTTAATTGCTTAGGCATGATGAAAGGTAATTGCTGCTTCCTTAATACAGCACTCATTCACCAATGAGATGGTGTTCAAGAGCTATGGGTGTGCCTGCCATTATTTTCCTCCTGGAGCTGGTTTCTTAGGGAGAAGTCTGAGGAACTTTGATCCTTTCTAGTGTTTTCTTCTTCCTTAGATGCACTTTCTTTTCAACAAAGCTGGAAAGCTTGCCCCCTCCCATCTACTCCAAGGTCTCTGCCCTTAGCCAACTGGAATTTATGACTGTTTGCTCCCCAAAAAAGGAGATTTTCTGTCTTTTTGCCCCAAAATAAGGAGAATATCTGCCTTTTTGCCCGAAAATTATGAGAATTTCTGCAATTTTGCTTCAAAATACGGGGAATTTCTGCTTTTTATCCCGAAAGTAAGGGGAATGTATACCTATTGCCACAAAAAAGGGGAATTTCTTCATTTTTGCCCCAAAATAAGAGGAATTTCTGCCTTTTTACCTCAAAATAAGTGAAATTTCTGCCTTTTTACCCAAAACTAAACGAAATTTCTGTCTTTTTGCCCCAAAATATAAGGAATTTTTGAATTATGCCCTGAAATAAGTGAATTTCTGCAATTTTGCCCCAAAATAAAAGAAATTTCTACATTTTTGTCACAAAATATGAGGAATTTCTGTCTTTTTGCCCCAAAATAAGGGAAATTTCTGCCTTTTTGCTTCCAAATAAAAGGAATTTCAGCCTTTTTACCTCAAAATAAGGGGAATTTCTGCATTTTTACCACAAAATATTAAGAATTTCTGCATTTTTGCCCCAAAATAAGGAAAATTTCTGCCTTTTTTTAATAAAATAAGTGAAATTTCTGATATTTTGCCCTAAAATAAGTGAAATTTCTGCAATTTTGCCCCAAAATAAGGGAAATTTCTGCAATTTTGCCCCAAAATAAGGGAATTTTCTGGAATTTTGCCCCAAAATAAGTGGAATTTCTGAGTTTTGCCCCAAAATAATGAGAATTTCTGTCTTTTTGCCACAACATATAGGGAATTTCTGCCTTTTTGCCCCACAATTAGGGGAATTTCTGCAATTTTGCTCCAAAATATGGGGAACTTCTGCCTTTTTGCCCGAAAATAAGGGGAATGCATACATTTTTGCCAAAAAAAAAGGAAATTTCTTCATTTTTGCTCCAAAATAAGAAGAATTTCTGCTTTTTTGACTCTAAATAAGTGGAATTTCTGTATTTTTTCCCCAAAACAAAGGGAATTTCTGTCTTTCTTGCCCCAAAATAAGGGGAATTTCTGACTTATTACTCTGAAATAAGTGAAATTTCTGCAATTTTGCCCCAAAATAAGAGAAATTTCTGCCTTTTTGCCCTGATATATGTGAAATTGCTGCAATTTTCCCCCAAAATAAGGTGAATTTCTGCCTTTTTGCCCCAAAATAATGGGATTCTCTGCCTTTTTGCCCCAAAATAAGAAAAATTTTTGCTTTTTTTCTCTGAAATAAGTTAATTTTCTGCAATTTTGCCCCAAAATAAGGGAAATTTCTGCCCTTTTTCCCCCATATAAGGGGAATTTCAGTCTTTTTACCTCAAAATAAGAGGAATTTCTGCATTTTTGCCACAAAATATTATGAATTTTTGCCTTTTTGCCCCAAAATAAGAAAAATTTCTGCCTTTTTCCCTGAAATAAGTGAAATTTCTGCAATTTTGCCCCAAAATAAGTGAAATTTCTGCAATTTTGCCCCAAAATAAGGGAAATTTCTGGAATATTGCCCCAAAAATGTGGAATTTCTGAGTTTTGCCCCAAAATAAGGAAAATTTCTGTCTTTTTGCCCCAACATATAGGGAATTTCTCCATATTTGCCCCACAATTAGAGGAATTTCTGCAATTTTGCTCCAAAATACATGGAATTTTTGCCTCTTTGCCTGAAAATAAGGGGAATGCATAACTTTTTGCCATAAAAAAGGGAAATTTCTTCATTTTTGCTCCAAAATAAGGGGAATTTCTGCCTTTTTGCCTCTAAATAAGTGGAATTTTTGTCATTTTCCCCCAAAACAAAGGGAATTTCTGGTTTTTTTGCCCCAAAATAAGGGGAATTTCTGACTTATTACCCTAAAATAAGTGAAATTTCTGCAATTTTGCCCCAAAATAAGGGAAATTTCTGCCTTTTTGCCCTGAAATATGTGAAATTTCTGCAATTTTACTCCAAAATAAGGTGAATTTCTGCCTTTTTACCGCAAATTAATGGGAATTTCTGCCTTTTTGCCTCAAAATAAGAAAAATTTTTGCTTTTTTTCTCTGAAATAAGTGAAATTTCTGCAATTTTGCCCTAAAATAAGGGAAATTTCTGCAATTTTTCCCCATAATAAGGCAAATGTCTGCAATTTTGCCCCAAAACAAGAGGAATTTCTCCCTTTTTGCCCCAAAATAAAGGAAATTTCAGCCTTTTTACCTGAAAATAAGTGAAATTTCTGCAATTTTGCCCCAAATAAGAAAATTTTCTGCAATTTTGCCCCAAAATAAGGTAAATTCCTGCAATTTTGCCCCAAAATAAAGGAAATTTCTTGAATTTTGCCTCAAAATAAGGGGAATTTTTGATTTTTCCCAAAAAATAAAAGGAAATTTCTGCCTTTTGCCCCAAAATTAGGGGAATTTCTGCAATTTTGCTCCAAAATACGAGGAATTTCTGCTTTTTTGCCTGAAAATAATGGGAATGCATACTTTTTTGCCATAAAAAGGGAAATTTCTTCATTTTTGCTCCAAAATAAGGGGAATTTCTGCCTTTTTGCCTCTAAATAAGTGGAATTTCTGTCTTTTTCCCCCCCAAAAAAGGGAATTTCTGTCTTTTTTGCCCCAAAATAAGGGGAATTTCTGACTTATTACCCTGAAATAAGTGAAATTTCTGCAATTTTGCCCCAAAATAAGGGAAATTTCTCCTTTTTTACCTCAAAATAAGTGAAATTTCTGGCTTTTTACCCAAAAATAAATGGAATTTCTGTCTTTTTGCCCCAAAATATAAGGAATTTTTTAATTATGCCCTGAAATAAGTGAAATTTCTGCAATTTTGTCCCAAAATGAAAGAAATTTCTGCCTTTTTGCCACAAAATAAGGGGAATTTCTGTCTTTTTGCCCCAAAATAAGGATAATTTCTGCCTTTTTGCCCCCAAATAAAAGGAATTTCAGCCTTTTTACCTCAAAATAAGGGGAATTTCTGCATTTTTGCCACAAAATATTAAGAATTTCTGCATTTTTGCCCCAAAATAAGGAAAATTTCTGCCTTTTTTCCCTGAAATAAGTGAAATTTCTGCAATTTTGCCCCAAAATAAGGGAAATTTCTGGAATATTGCCCCAAAAATGTGGAATTTCTGAGTTTTGCCCCAAAATAAGGAAAATTTCTGTCTTTTTGCCCCAACATATAGGGAATTTCTCCATATTTGCCCCACAATTAGAGGAATTTCTGCAATTTTGCTCCAAAATACATGGAATTTTTGCCTCTTTGCCTGAAAATAAGGGGAATGCATAACTTTTTGCCATAAAAAAGGGAAATTTCTTCATTTTTGCTCCAAAATAAGGGGAATTTCTGCCTTTTTGCCTCTAAATAAGTGGAATTTTTGTCATTTTCCCCCAAAACAAAGGGAATTTCTGGTTTTTTTGCCCCAAAATAAGGGGAATTTCTGACTTATTACCCTAAAATAAATGAAATTTCTGCAATTTTGCCCCAAAATAAGGGAAATTTCTGCCTTTTTGCCCTGAAATATGTGAAATTTCTGCAATTTTACTCCAAAATAAGGTGAATTTCTGCCTTTTTACCGCAAATTAATGGGAATTTCTGCCTTTTTGCCTCAAAATAAGAAAAATTTTTGCTTTTTTTCTCTGAAATAAGTGAAATTTCTGCAATTTTGCCCCAAAATAAGGGAAATTTCTGTAATTTTTCCCCATAATAAGGCAAATGTCTGCAATTTTGCCCCAAAACAAGAGGAATTTCTCCCTTTTTGCCCCAAAATAAAGGAAATTTCAGCCTTTTTACCTGAAAATAAGTGAAATTTCTGCAATTTTGCCCCAAATAAGAAAAATTTCTGCAATTTTGCCCCAAAATAAGGTAAATTCCTGCAATTTTGCCCCAAAATAAAGGAAATTTTTTGAATTTTGCCTCAAAATAAGGGGAATTTTTGATTTTTCCTCAAAATAAAGGGAATTTCTGCCTTTTGCCCCAAAATTAAGGGAATTTCTGCAATTTTGCTCCAAAATACGAGGAATTTCTGCTTTTTTGCCTGAAAATAATGGGAATGCATACTTTTTTGCCATAAAAAGGGAAATTTCTTCATTTTTGCTCCAAAATAAGGGGAATTTCTGCCTTTTTGCCTCTAAATAAGTGGAATTTCTGTCTTTTTTCCCCCAAGAAAAGGGAATTTCTGTCTTTTTTGCCCCAAAATAAGGGGAATTTCTGACTTATTACCCTGAAATAAGTGAAATTTCTGCAATTTTGCCCCAAAATAAGGGAAATTTCTGCCTTTTTACCTCAAAATAAGTGAAATTTCTGCCTTTTAACCCAAAAATAAATGGAATTTCTGTCTTTTTGCCCCAAAATATAAGGAATTTTTTAATTATGCCCTGAAATAAGTGAAATTTCTGCAATTTTGTCCCAAAATAAAAGAAATTTCTGCCTTTTTGCCACAAAATAAGGGGAATTTCTGTCTTTTTGCACCAAAATAAGGGAAATTTCTGCCTTTTTGCCCCCAAATAAAAGGAATTTCAGCCTTTTTACCTCAAAATAAGGGGAATTTCTGCATTTTTGCCACAAAATATTAAGAATTTCTGCATTTTTGCCCCAAAATTAGGAAAATTTCTGCCTTTTTTCCCTGAAATAAGTGAAATTTCTGCAATTTTGCCCCTAAATAAGTGAAATTTCTGCAATTTTACCCCAAAATAAGGGAAATTTCTGCAATTTTGCCCCAATGTAAAGGAAATTTCTGCAATTTTGCCCCAAAATAAAGGGAATTTCTGACTGTTTGCTCCCAAAGGAGATTTTCTGTCTTTTTGCCCCAAAATAAGGAGAATTTCTGCCTTTTTGCCCGAAAATTATGAGAATTTCTGCAATTTTGCTTCAAAATACGGGGAATTTCTGCTTTTTATCCCGAAAGTAAGGGGAATGTATACCTTTGGCCACAAAAAAGGGAAATTTCTTAATTTTTGCCCCAAAATAAGAGGAATTTCTGCCTTTTTACCTCAAAATAAGTGAAATTTCTGTCTTTTTACCCAAAAATAAACGGAATTTCTGTCTTTTTGCTCCAAAATATAAGGAATTTTTTAATTATGCCCTGAAGTAAGTGAAATTTTTGCAATTTTGTCCCAAAATAAAAGAAATTTCTGCCTTTTTGCCACAAAATAAGGGGAATTTCTGTCTTTTTGCCCGCAAATAAGGGAAATTTCTGCCTTTTTGCCCCCAAATAAAAAGAATTTCAGCCTTTTTACCTCAAAATAAGGGGAATTTCTCCATTTTTGCCACAAAATATTAAGAATTTCTGCATTTTTGCCCCAAAATAAGGAAAATTTCTGCCTTTTTTCCCTGAAATAAGTGAAATTTCTGCAATTTTGCCCCTAAATAAGTGAAATTTCTGCAATTTTGGCCCAATATAAGGGGAATTTCTGAGTTTTGCCCCAAAATAAAGAGAATTTCTGTCTTTTTGCCCCAACATATAGGGAATTTCTGCCTTTTTGCCCCACAATTAGGGGAATTTCTGCAATTTTGCTTCAAAATACGGGGAATTTCTGCCTTTTTGCCCAAAAATAAGGGGAATGCATAACTTTTTGCCATAAAAGAGGTAAATGTCTTCATTTTTGCTCCAAAATAATCAGAATTTGTGCATTTTGCCTCTAGATAAGTGGAATTTCTGTCTTTTTCCCCCAAAACAAAAGGAATTTCTGTCTTTTTTGCCCCAAAATTAGGGGAATTTCTGACTTATTACCCTGAAATAAGTGAAATTTCTGCAATTTTGCCCCAAAATAACAGGAAATTTCTGCCTTTTTGCCCTGAAATATGTTAAATTTCTGCAATTTTACCCCAAAATAAGGTGAATTTCTGCCTTTTTGCCCCAAAATAGAAAAAATTTTTGCTTTTTTTCTCTGAAATAAGTGAAATTTCTGCAATTTTGCCCCAAAATCAGAAGAATTTCTGCCTTTTTACCACAAGATAAAGGAAATTTCTTCCTTTTTGCCCCAAAATAAGGAGAATTTCTGCCTTTTTGCCTTTAAATAAAGGGAATTTCTGCCTTTTTGCCATGAAATGAGTAAATTTCTGCAATTTTGCCCCATAATAAGGAAAATTTCTGCTTTTGCCACATAATACGGGGTATTTCTGCATTTTTGCCAAAAATAGAGGGAAATTCTGCATTTTTGCCCTAAAATAAGAGGAATTTCTCCATTTTTGCCCAAAAATCATGGAAATTTCTGCCTTTTTGCCACAAATAAGGGAAATTTCTGAATTTTGGCCATAAAATAATGTAAATTTCTGCATTTTTACCCCAATATAAAGAGAATTTCTTTATTTTGCCTCAAGATAAGGGGAATTTCTTCCTTTTTGCCCCAAAATAAGGGAAATTTCTGCCTTTTATACCTGAAATAAGTGAAATTTCTGCTATTTTGCTATAAAATAAAGGAAATTTCTGAAATTTTACCACAAAATAAAGGGAATTTCTGCATTTTTGCCCCAAAATAAGGAATATTTCTGCATTTTTGCCCTGAAATAAGTTAAATTTCTGCAATTTTGCCCCAAAATAAGGAAAATTTCTGCTTTTTAGCTGTGAAATAAATGAAATTTCTGCAATTTTCCCCCAAAATAACGAATATTTATGAATTTTTTCCGCAAAATAAGGTGAATTTCTGCATTTTTGCCCCCAAAAATGGGGAATTTCTGCATTTTTGCCTAAAAATAAGGGGAATTCATGCATTTTTGCCCCAAAATAAGGGGAATTTCTGCCTTTTTGCCCAAAAATAAGAAGTATTTCTGCCTTTTTGACCCCAAAGTAAAGGGAATTTCTACCTTTTTGCACCAACATAAGGGGAATTTCTGCCTTTTTGCCCCCAAATAAGGGAAATTTCTGTAGTTTTGCCCTGAAAGAAGTGAAAATTCTGCAGTTTTGCCCAAAAAATAAGGGGAATTTCCGAATTTTTCCCCAAAATAATGGGAAATTCTGCCTTTTGGCCCCAAAATAAGTGAAATTTCTGCAATTTTGTTCTAAAATAAAAAAAATTCCTGACTTTCTGCCAGAAAATAACAGAAATTTCCTGCTTTTTCACCAAAATAAAGAAAATTTCTGCATTTTTGTTTCAAAATTAGGGGAATTTCTGCCTTTTTGCTCTAAAGTAAGGGGAATTACCGCCTTTTGGCCCCAAAATAGGGGCATTTCTGCCTTTTTGCCGCAAAAGAAGGTAATTGCTTCCTTTTTGCAAAAAATAAGTGGAATTTCTGCCTTTTTCTCTAAAAATAAAGGGAATTTCTGTGTTTTAGCCCCAAAATAAGGGAAATTTCTGAATTTTTGCCACAAAATGAGGAGAATTTCTGCTTTTCTACCCGAAAATACCCATAATTTCTGCGTTTCTGTCCCAAAATAAGGGGAATTTATGCCTTTCTGCCACAAAATAAAGAGAATTTCTCTTTTTGCCCCAAAATATTGAAAATTTTTGCCTTTCTACCCGAAAATACGGGAAATTTCTGACTTTTTGTCCCAAAATAAGCGGAATTTCTGCATTTTTGCCACAAAACAAGTGAAATTTTTGCCTTTTTCCCCCCAAAAAATGGCATTTCTGCTTTTTGGCCCAAAATAAAGGGAATTTCTGCATTTTTGCCCCAAAATAAAAGGAATTTCTGCCTTTTTGACCAAAAATAAGGGTAATTTCTGCAAATTTTCCAAAATAGAGAAGGAAAATTTCTGCCTATTTACCCCAAAATAAGGGGAATTTCCTTTGTTTGCCCAAAATAAAAGGAATTTCTTCATTTTTGCACCAAAATATGGGGAATTTCTGCATTTTTGCCCCAAAATAAAAAGACTATCTACCTTGTTGCCCTAAAATTTAAAAAATTCTGCAATTTTGCCTCAAAATAAAAGAAATTTCAGCCTATTTGCCCCAAAATAGAGGAAATTTCTGCATTTTTTTCAGAAGTAAGTTATATTTCGCCAACTTAGCCCCAAAATAATCGAAATTTCTCCAATTTGCACCAAAAGAAAAGGAATTTCTGCCTTTTTGTCCCAGAAGAAGGAAAATTTCTGCATTTTTGCACTGAAATAAGTGAAATTTCTGCAATTTTAACCCCAAAATAAGAAAAATTCTGCCTTTTTACCATGAAATAAGGGAAATTTCTGCTATTATGCCCCAAAAATAGGAAAATTTCTGCCTTTTTGCCCCAAAATAAGGTGAATTTCTGCTTTTTTGCCAAAAAATAAGTGGAATCTCTGCATTTTTCTCCCAAAAGAAAGGGAATTTCTGTCTTCTTACCCCAAAATAAGGGGAATTTCTACCTCTTTGCCCCAAAATAAGTAGACTTTCTGCCTTTCTAGTGATAATGTCTTATTTTATCTAAAATAAAAGAAATTTCTGCATTTTTCCATGAAATAAGTAAAATTTCTGCAATTTTGCCCAAAATAAGGAGAGTTTCTGCATTTTTGCCCCAAAATAATGGGAATTTCTGCTCTTTTGCCCCCAAATAAGGGGAATTTCTGCATTTTTGCCCCAAAGTAAGGGAAAATTCTGCCTTTTGGCCCCAAAATAATTGAAATTCCTGCAATTTTGTTCCAAAATAAAAGAAATTTCTGCCTTTCTGCCAGAAAATAACAGAAATTTCCTTCTTTTTCATTAAAATAAAAAATTTCTGCATTTTTGCCCCAAAATTAGAAGAATTTCTGCCTTTTTGCCAAATAATAGGTGGAATTTCTGCCTTTTCCCCCCAAAAGAAAGAGAATTTCTTTCTTTTTGCCCCAAAATAAGAGGAATTTCTCCATTTTTGCCCCAAAATAAGGGGAATTTCTGCCTTTCTACCGGAAAAATGGGAAATTTTTTTTTTGTTACAAAATAAGGGAAATTTCTGCCTTTTTTTCCCTAAATAAAGGGAATTTCTGCCTTTTTGCCGTGAAATGAGTGAAATTTCCAAAATTTTGCCCCATAATTAGGAAAATTTCTGCTTTTTGCCACAAAATAAGGGGTATTTCTGCATTTTTGCCAAAAATAAGAAGAATTTCTGCATTTTTGCCCTAAAATAATGGGAAATTATGTCTTTTTGCCACAAAATAAAGAGAATTGCTGCCTTTTGCCAAAACATAAGTGGAATTTCTGCCTTTTTCTCCCAAAATAAAGGGAATTTCTGTCTTTTTACCACAAAATAAGGGGAATTTCTAACTTTTTGCCCCAAAATAAGTAGACTTTCTGCCTTTCTACCAGAAATTAAGGGAAATTTCTGCATTTTTTTCCCAAAATAAAAGGTATTTCTGCATTTATACCACAAAATAATTGAAATTTTTGCCTTTTTGACCCCAAAAAATGGCATTTCTGCTTTTTGGCCCAAAATAAGGAGAAGTTCTGCATTTTCCTTAAAATTAAGGGAATTTCTGCCTTTTTGCCCTAAAATAAAAGAAATTTCTGCCAATTTGCCCCAATAGAGAAGGGAAATTTCTGCCTCTTTACCCCAAAATAAGGGGAATTTCTGCCTTTTTGCCCCAAAATAAAGGGAATTTCTGCATTTTTGCCCCAAAATAAGGGGAATTTCTGCATTTTTTGCCCCAAAATAAGAGGAATTTCTGCTTTTCTGCCCCAAAATAAGTGAAATTTTTGCAATTTTGTTCCAAAATAAAAGAAATTTCTGCTTTTCTGCAATAATCTAATGAAAATTTCTTCATTTTATCCAAAATCAAAGAAATTTCTGCATTTTTTAGTGAAATAAGTAAAATTTCTGCAATTTTGCCCCCAAATAAAGAGAGTTTCTGCATTTTGGCCCCAAAATACTGGGAATTTCTGCTCTTTTGCCCCAAAATAAGGGGAATCTCTGAATTTTTGCCTGAAAATGCAATGAATTTCTAACTTTTTGCCCTAAAGTAAGGAAAATTTCTGCAATTTTGCCTCAAAATAAAAGAAATTTCTGCCTTATTTTCCAAAATAAAGGAAATTTCTGCATTATTTACCAGAAATAATTGAAATTCCTGCAATTTAGCCCCAAAATAATCAAAATTTCTCCAATTTTGCCCCAAAATAAAAGGAATTTCCTCCTTTTTGCCACAAAATAAAGAAAATTTCTGCCTTTTTGCACTGAAATAAGTGAAATTTCACCAATTTTGCCCCAAAATAAAGAAAATTTCTGCCTTTTTACCATGAAATAAGTGAAATTTCTGCAATTATGCCCCAAAATAAGCAAATTTTCCGCATTTTTGCCCCAAAATAAGAGGAATTTCTGCATTTTTGCCCCAAAATAAAAGAATTTCAACCTTTTTGCCTCAAAATAAGAATTTATTCCTTTTTGACCCCTAAAATAAAGGGAATTTCTACCTTTTTGCACCAAGATAAGGGGAATTTCTGCCTTTTCGCTCAAAAATCATGGTAATTTCTGCCTTTTGCCACAAATAAGGGGAATTTTTGACTATTGGCCATAAAATAATGGAAATTTCTGCATTTTTGCCCCAAAATAAAAAGAATTTCTATATTTTTGCCCCAAGATAAGGGGAACTTCTTCCTTTTTGCCCCAAAATAATGGAAACTTCTGCCTTTTTTACATGAAATAAGTGAAATTTCTGCTATTTTGCTGCAAAATAAGGGAAATTTCTGAAATTTTACCCCAAAATAAAGGGAATTTCTGCATTTTTGCCCCAAAATAAGGAATATTTCTGCATTTTTACCCAGAAATAAGTTAAATCTGCAATTTTGCCCCCAAATAAGGACAATTTCCTCATTTTTTGCCGTGAAATAAGTGAAATTTCTGCAATTATCCACCAAAATAAGGAATATTTCTGTATTTTTTCCGCAAAATAAGGTGAATTTCTGCCTTTTTGCCTCAAAAAAAGGGAATTTCTGCATTTTTACCCCAAAAGAAGGAAAATTTCTGCCTTTTTGCACTGAAATAAGTGAAATTTCTGCAATTTTAACCCCAAAATAAGGAAAATTCTGCCATTTTACTATGAAATAAGGGAAATTTCTGCTATTATGCCCCAAAAATAGGAAAATTTCTGTATTTTTGCCCCCAAATAAGGTGAATTTCTTTTTTTTGCCAAATAATAAGTGGAATCTCTGCATTTTTCTCCCAAAAGAAAGAGAATTTCTGTCTTCTTACCCCAAAATAAGGGGAATTTCTACCTTTTTGCCCCAAAATAAGTAGAATTTCTGTCTTTCTAGTGATAATGTCTTCATTTTATCTAAAATAAAAGAAATTTCTGCATTTTTCTGTGAAATAAGTAAGATTTCTGCAATTTTGCCCAAAATAAGGAGAGTTTCTGAATTTTTGCCCCAAAATAATGGGAATTTCTGCTCTTTTGCCCCCAAATAAGGGGAATTTCTGCATTTTTGCCCCAAAATATAAAGAATTTCTACCTTTTTGCCCTAAAATAAGGAAAATTTCTGCAATTTTGCCCCAAACTAAAGAAGATTTCTGAATTTTTTACCAGAAAAAAAGCGATATTTCTGCAATTTAGCCCCAAAATAATCGAAATTTCTCCAATTTTGCCCCAAAATAAAGGGAATTTCTGTTTTTTTGCCCCAATATAAGAAAAATTTCTGCCTTTTTGCACTGAAATAAGTAAATTTCGGCAATTTTGTCCCAAAATAAGAAAAATTTTTGTCTTTTTACTGTGAAATAAGTGAAATTTCTGCATTTAAGCCCCAAAACAAGCAAAATTTCTGCCTTTTTGCCCGAAAATATGGGAATTTCTGCATTTTTGCACTAAAATAAGGGAAATTTCTGCATTTTTGCACAAAATGAGGGGAAATTTACATTTTTGCCCCAAAATAAGGGGAAATTCTGCATTTTTGCCCCAAGTGCCTCCCCTTCCATCAGTGTCAGATAATGACATCCTCTGCTACATCAAGAGCTGAAGCAAAGGTCTCTCCATTTGTGCTCTTTGGTTGCTGGTTTAGTCCCTGAATGTACCGTGTGGTCAGGTTAGTGGATATTTTTCTTCCCTTGGGGTTGCAATCCTAAGTTTCTTCAATCTTACCCCCTGACTATTCTGATGGGGCTGTTCTTTTGTTCACAGGAAGAATTCTGGAATAAATATTTTGATATGAGCGGGAGGCACATGCTTATCAATTGGGAGCAATCTCTACAGGTTCTAGCTTCTCTTTGTTGTGTAGTTTGGCTAATGTCATTTCTGTTGGGTTCTGGAAACCTCTTATTTCCCTGGCACCTGGGACTTTCTAGAGGCTACTCCCAGTTATACATCATCTACTGCAACATATTTCTATTTCCTGACCCCCTGTTCTCTGTCCCTTCCCATACCTGACCCTGTTCACCCTTTTTTTATCTCCCACTCTTGACTCCCTCCTATGTGCCTTCTTCCCTCTACCTCATGTGATTATCTATGTAGGATGGAAGCATGCAAATTTTGTTTGCCCCTCTTTCTCTTGGCCTTGCTCCTCTATTCTTTCACTCTCTCTTCCTTTCCCTTACTCTTCTCTCTCCAGGTGCTCATGGCCAGCCTCTGCTTTCTGTCTCTTCTCTTCTCTTCTCTTCTCTTCTCTTCTCTTTACTTCTCACTCTCTCTCTCTCAATGTCTTTGTCTCTCTCTTTCTATCTCTCTGTCTCTGATTATCTATTTATCTATGTCTCTGGTTCTATGTTTTTTCATGTATTTCTCTATGTCTCCAATCTCTCTCATGTCTCTCTCTATATATATTTCTCATTCTATGTGTCTCTCTCTGTGACTCTCTGTTTCTATCTATCTCTCTATTACTATATCTATGTTTCTCTCTATATGTCTCTCACTCTATGTCTCTCTCTCTCTCTCTCTCTCTCTCTCTCTCTCTCTCTCTGCCTCTATTACACTCCCAAGTCCCCTCCCCATGCCCTGAATAAATTCTATACTATAATATCCTGGTACCTCAGGGAGAAGGGATGCCTCACATGGGCTATTTACACAACCACATATACACTGTTGGGATTAAATTAAGTATTTTCAAATGAGCCTCCCCAGCTCTAAGTGGAAGTGCCTGGCTTTAATCACAGCTTCCTCACAGAGGACAGAGGGAGTCAGCATGGGAATGAACCCCGGGGCCACTGCTTGTCAGATAGGGGCTGAGAACCAACAGGAAGACTCCATTGATAAAATAAAATGCAGAGAGCTTTATGATATATACTGTGTATTTGATGAGGAATAAAACCATTTGTGCTTGAGAGATCGTTCAGTGGTTAGAAAACAAAATGCTCTTTCTGAGTTTCTTGCTCTAATACCCAGCACCCACACAGAGGCTCACACTCACCTAGCTTCCGGTTTCAGGAAAGAGATTGTACTTACACAGTGACACATTCACCAATGGAAATAAATACTTAAATTCATATTGATTAATTTTATTTAAAATAAATACATATTAAATTAATTTTATCCAGATTATTTTAAAAGAAAGCTTATATAAAATTAATTTTACATAAGTTAACAATAATTAAATTAATACTAGATATTATTTACTTAAGACAGTGCTCACTGCTGACCTTTGACCCTAGCCCATAACCTCTGACCCCTCTTCAGGACTCATGGAGCAAGTCCATACCTCTAGCACACCTATAGCACCTATAACTGCTGGACCAGATGTGAGGTTTCCCAGTCATCCTGGTCTGCCCTGAGATAATGCACCTGCCCACCGGGACTGGAAACAGGCAAACCAGGCCCCATAACAGGGTATCTAGGAAAGGAAGCAGGTCTTCAAGGATGGAAAAAGGACATTGGGAATGGAAACAGGGCACGGGAACCAGAACAGGGCATCAGACCGGAAGCTCTGCATGGACGACAGGAAATAGGACGGGGCCCGGAAACAAGGCTTCATGGACAGGAAACAAGATTTCATGGGCCAGAAACAGGGTATTGGTAAACAGAAAAACAGCACTGGGAATTGGAAACAGGGCACTGGGAACTGGAAGCAGGGAACCAAGCACTGGAAACAGGACATGGGGATCAGAAACAAGATATCAGGGTCCAGAAACGTAAGCATTGTCATCCAGAAACAGGGCATCAGGAACGGAAACAGGGGATGGGGGAACAGTAATAGGGCATCAGGGACCGAACAGGGCACCATGAACCAGAAACAGAATATTGGGTACTGAAACATGGAATTGGGGAATGGAAACAGGGCAGAGAAAGTACTGTGGACAGAGTTAAAAACAAGGGGACATTATGAGGTGTGCGGACACATCACAGGGGACCGATTATAAACATTTTAAAATGACTTGTTTATTTTTATCTTATTTGCATTTGTGTTCAGTCTTGTTTTTGCCTCAGATCCCCTGGAAGTTGAATTACAGGGAGTTGCGAGCTTCCCTGCGGGTGCTGGGAATCAAACCCAGGCTCTCAGGAAGAGCAGCAGCTGGTGCTGTTAAGCTCAGAGCTGTCTCTCTAGGCCCTAGTTATTAATACTTTTAATTATATGAGTTTGCTTGTTTGTTTGTGTGACTGATTGATTGACTGATTTAGCTCTTAACAGAAACGTGCCAAGACCTGGAAAAACTATTAAGAGATACTTCTGAGAAAATACCCATGATGCACAGCGACCAAGGAAGGAAAATTTACAAGCAGATACATGGCAGCACCTTTGTGTCCTTGTGAGGTAATGAGCGCTGTTGACAGTTGGAGATGAGCTCACTGCGTTTATGTGCCTCTGTCCCTTGTCTCTCTCTTCCCCTACATCCCCTGTGTGTCTGTGTGTGCTGCACATGCATGTGCTGACGTACCACATTGTATGTAATGATGTCTTAGGTACATTTTCTTCTCTTTCCCCCTCATCTCTGTGTGTGTGTGTGTGTGTGTGTGTGTGTGTGTGTGTGAAACACACAGGTGCTGATTTTCAGCATGTATCTTTAATTGAGAAATCGTTTATCTATCTTTAATTTTTAGATTTTTTTCCATGTGAATGTTAAATTTGATCAGAATTTATTTTCTCAGAAATTTTGATGTAAATTTTCAATTTCAAAATGTTTTTCTACATTTATTTCTAGTTTAATTGTGAAAAAATTTAAGTCTCCATTTTAAAAATTATTCTTTTTTTATTTGATTTTTCAATTGTATCTAAATTCTGTCAATATATTTCTAAAAATTTCCCTAAAAATATTTATAGGGCAAATATTAAATTATTTCAAAATATGTTTCTAAATGCCTCTTCAATTTTTGAATAAACATTTTCAGTCTTTTATCTTATTAGGATTATTTCCCATGTGAATCATCAGTTTTGCCAGAATTTTGTTGATATAATTTTTTATTTCTCTCAGAAAAATTATTGATGTATATATAAAATATTTTTAATATTTTCTTTCATGTGTCATCAATTTTGGGGGAAATATTTTCTAACTGGTTTATTTTATCATTATTATTGCATGTGAATTTTAATTTTATCATATTTCTCTCTATATATTCCTTCAATGTTCTAAGAATTATTTTTATGTATAGATAATGTTTTTACAAAACTTTCATACATGTGTTTTTCATATTTTGAAGTATATTTGCAGGGTCTTCAATTTTATTATTATTTTTCCATGTCAATCTCCAGTTTTATGTGATTTCTGTTCATACATTTGATCAGTTTCCTTCCAAATGTTTCAGATGTGAATTTGAAATTTTAACAAAACGTTTTTCTCTATGTGTCTTCAGGTTTTCGAGAAATGTTTCCCGACTTCTCTCTTTTTTTCCTTTTTTGTTTTTTTTTCTTTTGGTTGAATTTTATTTATTTCATTTTTTAAACTTTAATTTTAAAAACCATGATAAATGTACAAATTTTTAAGAATTTTTGCATAAAAGTACAGGAATATATTTTTTATAAAGTTGTAATTTAGTATTTGTGGTTACATATACAGACACATATGGATATATGTAACAATAATATAGGAAAAGAGGTTATTAATTGAGGGGATAGGAGAGAAACTGTGAGGGGCTGTAGGAAGAAAAGGGGGGATGTGATACAGTTCTATTTTAATTAAAATATGTTCTTTTTTTTTTCTTGAACTTCACACATTTTGTGAGTTGTTTCTGGGGTGTTCAGAGCTTTATGGGGTTAGTGTCCCATTAACAGTGACTGCATATTATGTCTGTTCTTTTGTGACTGGGTTATCTAACTCAGGATGATATTCTCTAGATGCATCCATTTTCTTAAGAATTTGGTTAAGTCATTGTTTCTGGTGGCTGAGTAGTATTCCATTGTGTAAATGTACCACAATTTTTGTATCCATTCATCTTCTGAAGGACATCTGGGTTCTTTCTAGCTTCTGGCTATTATAAATAGAGCTGCAATGAACATTGTGGTGCATGTATGTTTGTTGTATGTTGTAGCATCTCTTGGGCAAATGCCCAGAAGTAGAATAACTGGGTCTTCAGGTAGTACTATGTCCATTTTTCTGAGGAAACTCCAGACTCATTTCCAGAGTGGTTGTATCAGTTTACAACCCCACCAGCAGCGGAGAAGTGTTCCTCTTTCTTCACATCCTCGCCAGCATCTATTGTCATCTGAGTTTTGGACCTTGGCCAATCTGAATGGTGTGAGGGTTGTTTTGGTTTGCATTTCCCTGATGGCCAAGGATGTTGAGCACTCCTTAGATGTTTCTCAGTGATTCAATATTCCTCAATTGAGAACTTTTTGTTTAAGTCTGTACCTCATTTTTAAATAGGGTTTTTTGATTCTCTGTTATCTCCCTTTTTGAGTTCTTAGTATACCTTGGATATTAGGCCTCTATCTGATGTGTGGTTTGTAAATATCTTTTCCCACTCTGTTGGCTGCTGTTTTTGTTTTCATGATAGTGTCTTTAGCCTTAGAGAAACTTTGCAATCTCATTAAGTCCCATTATTATTATTTTTCCATGTCAATCTCCAGTTTTTTGTGATTTCTGTTTGTATATTTGTTCAGTTTCCTTCAAAGAATTTCAGATGTGAATGTAGAATTTTATCAAAACATTTTTCTCTATGTGTCTTAAAATTATTGAGAAATGTTTTGTGTTTTCTCTTTTATCTGTAATCAGTATTATATTCTATGTAAATCTTGAAATTTTTCAGAAATTTTTAATATGTATTTTCAATTTTTTAGAAATTATTTGATGTAATTTTTTGTGTTTTTTAAAATGTTTTCTACATACATGTTCAATTTTTTGTTAAATGTTTTTATATCTTCTATCATAACGTGATTTTTCTAGTTGTGAGTCTTCAATTTTATCAGATTTCTTTCTTCACATTCTTTCTATTTCTTAGAAATATGTTTGCTTTATATATTAATTTTTAAAAAATCTTTTACATGGGTTTTCAAGGATTTAAATAATATTTACTTTTTCTTGCATTTTAACATGACTTTTTTCATGGTAACCTTCAATTTTATCAGAATTTTTATATATTTCTTGAAATTTTCAGAAATATTTTTGAAGAGAATGTAGAATTATTTAAATAGTTTTTTTTATGTGTCTGCATTTTTTTGAAAAAAATATTTTACTCCTCTCTTTTATCGTATTTTATACTTGAAACTTTTTTTTTCATCAGAAGTTTATTCTATTTTTTTCAGTTTTATCCAAAAAATGCCCAAGTATATATTAAAATTTTCATAAAATTTTTCTATATTCGTCTTCGTGTTTTAGAATAATATTTTCTGTCTTTTATGTTAGCAGGATTATTTCCCATGTGAATGTTCAACTTTATCAAAAATAACTTGATACAATTATTTAATTTTCTTAGAAATATTTTGGATGTAAATACATAGTTTATTCCACAAATTTTTCCACATGTGTCTTCACGTTTTGGGAAATACTTTCTACATGATATATTTTATCATTGTTATTGTATGTAAATTTTAATTTTATCAGAGTGTTTTCTATATACTTCTTCAATTTTCTCAGAAATATTAGCAATACAAATTTTCATTTTTAAACGGTTTCTGCAGAAGCATCTTCATTTTTGAATTTTTTTTCTACTTTTTTTTAGGACTATTTTTCATGAGAATCTTCAAATTTATCAAAATATTTCTGTGTATTTTTCAAATTTATTCAAAGTATATTTTATGTAAATTTTAATTTGTCAAAAAATGTTTCTAAATGCCTGTTTACTTTTCTTAATAATACTTTTGCATGCTGTTTTAGTAGGATTATATTCCATGTGAATATCCAATTTTATGAAAATTCTTTCTATATATTTGTTCAATTTTCTCAAAAGTATTTTCAATATAAATATGTATTTTTTCAGAAAAGAGTTTCTTAATGTATCTTCAATTTTGAGATTGACATTTTCTGCTTCTTTTTTACCATGATAATCTTAAAGGTGAATTTTTGATATTATCACAATTGTTTCTATATATTTCTTCAATTTTTTTCAGCAGTATTTTTGAGATAAATTTTCTAGTTTTTCTAAAAAAATTCTACATTCTTTAATTATGTGAGTAATATTTTCTATGCATTCTTTTTATCTTGTTTTTTTTTTATAGAAACCTTTGATTTTATCAGAATTCTGTCTTGGCAGTTCTCAAGTTTTCTCTCAAATATTTTCAATGTATATATGAATTTTTATCAAAATTATTTTCTACATATATTTTCAGCTTTCCGAGAAATTTTTTAGAGAGCTTTTGGGGTCTCTTGGCAGGAATCTGACATGGGGCCAGGAAAAGAAAGTAGAGCTACTCCAGAAAGGAATTTGACATTGGGCTAGGACAGGGAATTAAGCTCAGAGAGGAATCTGATTTCAGGATCAAATAGAGAAATAGGCTTCAGGCAATAACTTCACTTTGGGCTAGGACAGGAAAGTAGGTTCAGATAATCCCATCATCTTTACAACCCTCCTTAGAAATAGTGATTATGGAATTTTATATGGCCTTTCTTGTTCTCTTAACCTAGAACTGGCCTATTATTATCTGCATGTAATTAAAATGGAATAAAAGAGAGTTAAAGAATTGAACCTGCCTTTCAGCCTCAGAACTGGCTGGGGTCATGCTGCAGTTTTGTCTAATCATCTCTTTTTCTTTAATCCTAGCTCTGCTGCTGGAGAATCTCTTTGACTGAGCTGGTTTGGTGAGGTGGAACTCAATGTGAGTCTCCAGTGGATATAGTGAAGGACACCATGGGAAAGGAAAGGCATGCAGAGGAAAGTTTTGTAAAGTCTCAGCCAGCAGTGAGTAAACCCTAAAAGAATGGGGCTTGGCAATTGCACAATGCCATTTATATATATGCTTAAAATATGCTAAAGGATAGAGGAGCAAAAATAAGTCAGAAACAAGTTATCCAGTTTCTGATTTTTAAAGAAGAAATCTATCCTTGGTTGCCTGAGGAAGGTTCTGTAAGTATACAGACATGAAATAAAGTAGGAGAAGGAATAAAAGGGCACTATAAAATCCATGGTTTTGATAAAATGTTCTATGTTCCATGGCTATGTTGGATGGCCTGTCCACTGAAGATCATTCACCTGCAGATTGGAAAAGAATAGCTCATGCATGTCTAGGGTGACTAAATTTTTTGCTGTGGAAAACAGAATTTTTTGAAAGGTGTCAGCAAACAGCAGAATTAAAAGCTACATCAAACTATCCAGTTACTTATGAAATGCTAACAGGAGAAAGTCAATATCGCGATATTCAGGATCTATGCTGAGAAGGACATGATTGCAGAGACTCAGAGACTCTTCACACATGGTCAAAATGAGTCCAAGAGGTAAAACTTTTAGAGATTTGATTTTAGCACACCTTCTTTAAGGGGCCAACAGTATAGAACCTGAACCCTCACATTGCTTCGAAGACAAAGATGGACAGACATATTCTGTGCCAAGTGCTGGGGTTAAGACCCTCTTAGTCACTCACCAATAGTATTGATTTTCTTGATTCAATTCCTGGAACTTGTACAAGGCCTCACTTTTCTTCTGGGGCATTTCCTGAAGGTCATTCATCACCTCATGATGCTGTGTTTTCAGCTTATGGGACTCAGAGTTGATCCTGGGGAGGGCATGGCAAAAGACCAAATAACCCTTTGAACTAAAGATTCAAGGATCACATGAATTCAAACTGAAATGTGACCTTAAGCAGTGGGGTAAGTACTCCAAACAAACATTATTGGGATGAAGCCCCTGTGGATATCTAGTTCTGAAGTGCAGGAAACCTAGCCTGACACATGGGATTCTAAGTAGAGATAGAGCCGATATTCACTGTCTGAAGGGAAGAAAAAGTTATCAGTATCTGAATATCCAAGACTGATTCATCAGGTTAGACAGGGGAACAGAAAAAATGGAGAGGAACTCGGTAAGCACCAACAGGGAGAAGGGAGGCCAGGTATTCCTGGTGGTCATGAACTCTGTCCAGAGTTCATGGCAAATTTCAATGTGAATTCAGGAAACTAGAGTATGCTTACGTGGTTTTATTACATTAACACTGTCTGGTCAGATTAGCCAAGCAGGAAAGCTGCAAAAGGGCCAAGGTTTCCACCAGTCTTGAAACCACTACTCTTTTTTAGGTCTCCACAAGGTGAAGATTAACAGTGAGTTCTGCAAACAGGGTTCTTGACTAGTTAGTGGACCAGCTTTAGGCAGCAGATTTTGGAAGTGGCAGAGTCAGACATGAAACTGGTGTTTTAGTTACACCTTTACACTTCCATGGCAGCTTTTCTCAAGAGGGAGACCAAATTTCAGGGCCATGTTTCTCTACACAGTAAAATTCGAGAGGTGATACTCATTTGCAAGTCAGAAATGACAGTGACTCTTAGCCAGCCTGTGAGGCATATAGTTAAGTGAACTGGGGGTGACATCATGCTTGGAATAAGTCCTGGATCTATTGTTACTTTTTTATTGCTCAGCTTTCTAAGCAGTAGCTTCTGTCATGGTTGCTTTGTGTATTTCAAATATGTAGGCAAGGCCTTATTGTGGGTCATTCCTAATTATTAGCTCTATGACCACTGCAGAATCTGACTTTCCTTCTAGAGGATACAAGCCCAAAAAATTTGAGACAGAATTAACTGGAGTTTTTTTCTTTATAATTCAACATTCTGGGACAGCAAAAACTTTCAGCTTTGAAATGTTGTAGGAAGGTTTGGGCCAAATTATCTAAGCAGGTAGATTAGTCCTAGCTTTATTTGTGGTTGACTCTGCCTATTCTGATGGACAGAATATGGGAGAGGGCAAGGCCCTACTTCTCATCATGAAGGGTGGGAGAGAAGCTGCCTCCAGTTGAATATGTTTCCAGCTTTTTATGTCATGTATCAGGAAGAGTTTAACCTTCAGAATTACACAGAAGAACACTTAGGATTCTGGCTTAGTAATTCAACTTAAGTTGTATGAGGAGTTTCAGTGTCTTTCATGTAGAATGTGTGTGCGTTTTTTTTTTTTTTTTTTTTTTTTTTTTTTTTTTTTTTTTTTTTTTTTTTTACCTCAGAGGATTGCATTAAGCATGAGGGAAAATAATCATGTACTTGGCACAGTGTAACCACAGGAAAAGCTAATTTTGAGGACCTTGTCTATGCTGGATAAACCTAGGCCTTTCAGGATGCACTGATTACAAAGGCACTGCATTGGGTTAGCTCTGTTAACTGTGACTTTTATATCAACCCCATTTCCTACCAAACAGTGATAAATTTAGGGGAATCCCATATGGGTAGGATAGAGTGGAAGGAGAAGGAGAACCTATACGCATGGGTGGGCGACACTGTTAAGACTAGGGTCTCTTCTTCAGACTGACACATTCTGGCCAGTGTAAATATTTCTATGAAGTAACAATCCATAGAATGTTGTGTCTGCCCTTTATATTTTACATGTTATACATTGTTTTTAATTATGAATTTGTATCACATTTATAAACTTTTGTACCACTTCACTTGTGTGTAGCCTAAAGGACATGTTGTGAAGAAAAATTCTTCCATCTCGTGATTCCTGGACATCAAACTCTGGTCACCAGCTTGGTTTCAAGCATGTTCACCTGCTGTTCCACCCATCGGTGCACTTACCCATTTTTCATTTGGTTTCTGTGGCACAGGACACATAGCCCTGGCTGGCCTACAACACCTGGGTATCAATCTCTGAGCACAGATTTAACAACACTCATTACCACGCCAACGTGTTGGAGCTTTAAAGTATAGACACTGCATATTTCCAATAAGTACCTCAGTTTTCCCAGCATGTGTACACTGCAGCATACATGACAAGGCTGCGGTCATAAACTAACTTCAAAACCGCAATGCTCTGGTCTAGACCTCATTTTACTAGTTTTGTGGATTCAAGTGTGTATAACACACAGCAAAACAAATTGTAAATATACAGAAATAGCTTCTGAAAGGCCCCATATGAAATCATCTACATGGCCTGTCTTTGTGCCTCCCAACGCTTTCTCCAAAGCCCTGAGCAATACAGACATTAGTCCATGGAGGGTACCCAAATTGTATTTTCATGCCTTTGAGCAAAATCTATTGTGAAAGTGATATTTCCCTACTTTTGTATTTAACATTCATTGAGCACCCCTAAACATCTAAATGAACCAGATCTTTCATTCTTTTTATTTCATTTTGAAGTTTCAGCATAAGATTAATATTTTTATTCAATACATTTTATTTACATTTCTAAAGTCATCCCCTTTCTCAGTTTCCCCTTGTGATAGTTTGCATATGCTTGGCCCAGGGAGTGCCACTATTGGTATGTGTGGCATTGTTGGAGGATGTGTGTAACTCTGGGAGTGGGCTTGGAGTTACTCCTTCTAGTTGTCTGAGGATTCTCAATCTGTTCCTGGCTTCCTTTGGATAAAGATGTAGAACTCTCAGCTCCTCCAGTACCATGCCTGCCTGGATGCTGCCATGCTTCTGCCTTGTTACTGGACTGAACCTCTGAACCTGTAAGCCAGCCTTAATTAAATGTTATTTGTAAGGCTTGCCTCGGTCATGGTGTCTGTTCACAGCAATAAAACCCTAGCTAATATACCCCTCCATCTCATCCACTCTCTTTTGTTTTTATAAGAGTGCTCTCCAGTTAACCCTTTCACCCTCTCACCTACAACTCCTTCTTCCCTCCCTGACATTTCCCTACACCAGGGCAATGAACCTAAGAAGGACCAAGAAATTATCCTCACATAGATGCTCAACAAGGCCCTCCTCTGCTACATATGCTACTGGAGCCATAAATCTTTTCATATGTATTCTTTGGATTGGGGTTTAGTCCCTAGAAGCTCTGGTTTGTAGGTATTGTTGTTCTTTTGGGTGAAAACCTCTTTAGCTCCTTCAGTCCTTTCTCTAGCTCTTCCATTGAGGACCCTGTTCTCACTTCAATGGTTGGCTGAGATCATCTGCATCTGTATTGGTCATGCTCTGGCAGAGACTCTCAGGACACAGCTATATCAGGGTCCTGTCACCATATTCTTCTTGGCCTCTGCAATACTGTCTGGATTTGGTGGCTGTATAGGTGGTTTATTCCCAATTGGGGCAGACTAATGATAGCCTTTGTTTCAGTCTCTGCTACAAAATTTGTCTACATAATTCCTCCTATGAATATTTGTTTCCTCCTATAAATAGCACTGAATCATCTGCACTTTCGTTTTCCTGCATCTTGAGCTTCATGTGGTTTGTGAATTGTATCTTGTGTATTCAGAGCTTCTGGTCTATTATTTTTCTGTCAATGAGTGCATGCCAAGAGTGTTTTTTTTATGTCTGTGTTAATATTTTCTAGTTCCATCCATTTACCTACCAATTTCATGAAGTAATTGTAATAGCTGAGTAGTACTCCAATATGTAAATGTACATTTTCTGTATCCATAATTTCTGTTAAAGGACAACAACTGTTTTTTTTTTTTTCTGGCTTCTGGCTATTATAAGGCTGCTATAAGCATAGTAGAACATGTGTCATTGTTATGTGTTGTAACATGTTTGGATATATGCCTAGGAGTTGTATAGCTGGGTACATGGATAGTACTTTGTCAAATTTTCTAATGTGCCTCAAGACTGACTTCCAAAATGGTTATACTAGACTTCAATCCCAGAAATAAATTTGAGTGTTCCTCTTTCTGCATACGTTAGTTGGCATTGGATGCCACATGAGTTTTTAGTTTTAGCCATTCTGGCTGATTTGAGGTGGAATTTCATGTTTGTTTTGATTAGTATTTTCCTGGTGACTAAGGATGTTGGACATGTCTTTTGTTTCTTTTCAACCCTTCTTTATTCCTCAGTTGAGAATTATTAGTTTACCTCTGTTGCCCTATATATTAATAGGTTTATTTGATTCTCGAAATCAAATTTCTTCAGGTCTTTGTATACATTGGCTATTAGTTCTCTATCCGATTTAAATTTCACAAAGGTCTTTTCACAATCTATTGGTGGAAGTTTTGTCCTACTGACAGTGTCCTGGCCTTACAGAAGCTTCACAATTTTATGAGGTGGCATTTGTTGAGTCTTTATCTTATAGTATAAGCCATTTATGTGCTCTTGAGGAATTTTCTCCAGTGATCGTGTGCTTGCGGCTCTACCCTAAGTTCCCTTCTATTAGGTTGAGTGTATCTTGTTTTCTGTTGAGATGCATGGACCACTTGGACTTGAGATTTATTCAATGAGATAAGGATGAATAGATTTGCATTCTTCTTCATGCTGACCACTAATTGATCCATCACCATTGTTTAAAAATCCTATCTCTTATGACACTGGATTATTTTAGCATATTTTTCAAAGGTCAAGTGACTACAGATGTGTAGGTTTATTTCTCAGTCTTCGATTTTATTCCATTGATGTACCTTCCTGTCCCTGTACCAATACCATACAGGTTTTTTTTTGATTATTATTATCATTTTTGCTCAGTAATACAGCTTGAATTCAGGGATGATGATACTTCCTGGATGTTACGAGTAAGGATTGATGTTCACTGTTTACACAGCAGCTCAGCAATTGGCACACACTTAATGAGGGTAATAGAAAATTCTTTAACACTGAAAGATTACCATTCTTTAAGGCAGTCAAGGCCTGTACCCACCCAACAAGTGACTTCCTTGGATTCATATTTGTGCTTGTCTTTAGCACAATACAGGAAACAAGGGAGCAAGGCATCCTAGATAGCCTGCAAAGATGCTATCTCCATCCAGAATTTATGTTGGCAATAAATAATGGCAGCAGATTCATGCTATGGCACCAGCAGAGTCTCCTGGTCTGCTCTTAATCTTAGCTCACCTGGCAAATGTCTGAGGACTAAGAGTATCAGAGAAAACAGAACAGCATACCCTAGTTTAAAAGTCTCTCTGCTGAAACTATAAGAGGGTTTTTTTTTTTTTTTGTTTTAGGATTTCTTAATTAGAAATATCTAGAAAGCTGTTCAGAGTTGGCACATGTAGTAGTCCCAGCACTCAGAAGGTGTTTTAAGAATTGATGCCTTGTTCTTGTTCTTCTGGTTGTGTTTTTGTATTTTTAATTTTGTAATCTCCACCCAGCTACTAGTTTCATACCTAGAATGTTCATACCATGCTCTGTAATGCCAGATGAGTCATATTAATCAATACTTTTATTGTGATCAGCCACACTACAGACAATGCTATTATTCATTTTCAAATAAGGAAAACAGTTATTGAGAAGGTACTTAACCAGTTTGTACTCACATATCCAAGATATCATAACTATAGAATGACATTCCGACCTTTTAGATTACCTATTACTCCCATTTTAGAGGACATGGATAAGTGACATGGAAAATCAATGTTGGGAATTTGTAATTTCAATTATAAACTCAGAAGTATGTGTACATGTGTATATATGCATTTTGTTTTTAATTTGAGATATAAATTTTTCAGAGAATCTGAGACCTAAATAGGTCTTGGCCAATCTTTGTAAACTGCATATACTTTAATGAGTCAAGACTGTCTTCTCTTTGTGTTGGGAGTGTACTTGAAAAAAAAGATTTTAATTTATATCTAGAGGAAGCCTAAGCCCTAAGGATCAGGATGAATTCAGAAACTGTCGTTGGGTTATGCACTGAGCCATAACTGGATGTCCCATCTTCAGGCTGTGGAGCCACGCTTATTACTGAGAAAACAAATCACCTAATATCACAGATATCAAGATGGCAAGAGGCAATCACAAGAACATAAGCAATGGAAACAAAGAAAACCTGGTGCCATCAAACACAGCACAATTACTGAGCTCTTATCAGCTGACCTACTTCATCCAATGTCTGGTATCAGAGGCCACCAGTTTCAGTTGCGCTAAGATCTTACATGACTGTTGTATCTTACTATTTCCAAAGCCTGTCCGATGTCTTTTTTCTCCCCATGTCCCTCTTCTTCCTTCTGTAACCCAAAGGCCCCATCGTTTTCTTTAGGGCCAGCAATTAACTTCTGCCTTCTTTATTGACATAATCAAGACTCAATTAGGGAATCAAATTTTAGTATCAGTTTCACCCCCTTACAAAATGTCATCAAATACTGGCAAGGAGATGGTGGACTTTTCTTCTCTGACTTTCATAATTAGATCGCTAAATTTTCTAATGCTCTTTAAACTCTTAAATTCGTAAGACAAACATAGTTTGCACTTTGTGCTTTATGTGTTCTTTCAACTGATTAGAAAGTAAGTTACATGTTACATAGTAAAATCGTGTATTGCTACCTCTCATTGCCATTGATATGGCAAACAAGGCCTTCATTGTTCCTGTACAGCCTGTACAAGTTAAATTCTGCTCAGGAGAACTCAGAGATGTTCCTGAACATCTGTTGGCCTACAGTTGTTTGATCTCCACATCTTCATTAATCAATCTGCAGGACTGGTGGGTGTTAGAACTGATTTTTTGGTGTCATTTCAACGAATATTTAGATATTTCATAAGAATCTGCATAATCTTTGCTTGTCTAGTTTTGAAATAGCAACAGTAGTTTAATCATTGGAGTGCTTACATGTAGAATTCATTCATTAGGTGTCACAAAAATGCCAGTGTCCTTATGATATCATTTTCATCACATTCATTAGCTGCACTGGGTTGTGCAAGAGGCAGTGTGGGCACACAGGCCCTGCTGCTTGGGACAGTTGTAAGCAGTGGCTACAGTGATTAGGCTGTGGGTCTGGATGGCAGGCAGTGTAGAGCAGTGTGGCTGCCACCTCAGCCACCACCAAGGATCAGCATGTAGGGTCACTGGAGTGTGTGTGGGCTCTGTAGGCAGTGGAGTAATAGGGCTGCAGTTTGTGGAAGTGGGTCAGTTCAGCAGTTGTAGCAACCTCAGCCCCACCACTCCCTAACACCTCTGGTGGCCAGAAATGGGGGGAAAAGCCTGAGAAACTTAGGCTGTGGTGCAGTTTGTGCAATGGTTTTCAGGCAAAGCCCAGGTAGAGCAGCACATCACCTAAACCAAGCAAACCAAAGGCTCACAGGGGCTCAAGATGTGCCCCAGATGACACAGGCCAGTACTTGTCTGTGTTTCGAATAAAATGGCAGCACAGGTCATAGGGGTAGAAGCCAATAGTGTGGAAGTTGCAGTAGAGCTCCATCATGTAGTTGGGGTGTGGGGAGGGGCTGCACAGCTCATGGAAGTCATGTGCAAACTGACATGTCTCTCGTCCTTGCACGTTGTTGTCGTCCTTGTCATTGTCATCATCCTCCTCCTGCTCTTTCTTTTTCTTCTTCCTGCTCCTCTTCCTCCTCCTTCCTCTTCTTCTTCTTTTTAAATTTTCTACTGGCAACCATACTGTTTCAGATCTTATGACCTTTTCTTAATGCTACTGAGAAGCACTTTGCTGTGACAAAGCCCCATTTGCCTATTCTCAGTCTTACTGCCCAAGATTCCTCTTGGGACTTTGGAGACATTGGTGGTAAAGCTGAGCTGGAACCTGTGATTCCCCACATGAATTCCATTATTCTTTCTCCACCGTAAGATAAATGCATAAAGATTTTGCTAAGGCAAATATTATGAAATGTTCCTTTCTTTTTTGTATCGGGAGGGGTACTTTTGGGGTTTTTGTTTATTTATTTACTTATTTATTTATTTAGGCTATTACTCTATAGCTCTGGTGAACTGCGACATGTTATTTAGGGAAGGTTAGTCTTGTACTCACAGAGAGCTGTCTGCCTGTGTCTCTTGAGAGCTCCAGTTAAAAGTGTGAGGTATGTCATCAATTCATCTATTTTGATTTGACTTGTTTATGGAGTATGATAGTTGTGTAGTTTTTTATTTTTTTTTTCCTTTTTACCCACAGACATCTAGTTTCCACAATATAATTTATTTCTCTGTGTGTGTGTGTTAATAAGAGTTTTTTTTTTCAACTTTATTTTTTTAAAAACAGAGATACATTTTAAAGCATTTTGGAATAAAACTATATATTTTTCTCAGTACTTTTTCTGAAAGTTTGATCGTATGCATTGAATTCTTACTAGTTATAATGAGCATAAAGTACATTTAAAATAACATAACATGGAAATGGTAAAAGTTTTCTTGGTGTTTAAAGATTTAACATATGATTTTAAATACCAAAAATTGCCACAAGGCTATCTTCTTAACTTTTGAGTTATTAATGATTTAAAATCTAGGTGTACCCACTCTGAGAAGGTGCTATAAACTTGTTTTTTTTTTTTTTTGAACTTAATATAGTCTGTGATTTGTTTCTTGGGTATTCATAGATTTCTGGGGCTAGTATCCAATTATCAGTGACTGCATATTATGTCTTTTCTTTTATGAATGGGACACCGCACTCATAATGATATTTTCTAGATGCATCCATTTTCCTAGGAATTTCATAAAGTCATTGTTTCTAATAGCTGAGTAGTACTCCATTGTGTGAATATACCACAATTTCTGTATCCATTCATTTACTGAAGGACATGTGGGTTCTTTACAGCTTTTGACTATTATAAATAAGGCTGCTATCAACATGGTGGAGCATGTGTCCTTATTGTGTATTGCAGCATCTTTGGGGAATATGCCCAGAAGTGGAATAGCTGGGTCTTCAAGTAGTACTATGTCCAACTTTTTAAGGAACTGCCAGATTGAATTCCAGAGTGGTTGTACCAGCTTACAGCCTCACCAACGATGGAGGAATGTGCCTCTTGCTCTGCATCCTTGCCACCATCTGCTGTCATCTGAATTTTTGATCTTAGCCATCTTGATTTTTTGAGTTGGAATCTCTGGGTTGTTTTGATTTCCATTTTGCTGATGACTAGGGATGTTGAACATTTCCTTAGGTACTTCTCAGCCATTCAATATTCCACAACTGTGAATATATTTTAGATCTGTACTCCAGAATTCTTTTTTAGATCTGCACCTTCTTTTTAAAAGGATTGTTAGATTCTCTGGAGTCTAAATATTTCAGTGTTTTGTATATATTAGACATTAGTCCCCTATCAGATATGGGAGTTGTAAAGATCTTTTCCCAATCTGTTGGTTGTCATTTGTTTTCTTGACAGTGTCCTTAGCCTTACAGAAATGTTGGAATCTCACTAAGTCCCATTTATCCATTCTAGATCTTAGAGCACAAGCCATTGTTCTGTTCAGAAACTTTTCTCTTGTGCCTGTGTTTTCTAAGTTTTTCCCCAATTTCTCTTCTAAGAGTTGAAGTATACCTGGTACTATGTGGATGTCTTCGATCCACTTGGAATTGACCTTTGTAAAAGGAGATAGGAAAGATTGATTTTCATTCTTCTGCATGCTGACTGCCAGTTGAAACAACACCATTTGTTAAAGAGTCTGTCCTTTTTCCAAGGAATGTTTTCAGCTCGATTTTCAATGATCAAGTGCCCTTAGGTGTGTGGATTCATTACTGGGTCCTCAGTTTTGTTCCATTGATATACCTGTCTATCTCTGTACCAGTACCATGCAGTTTTTAACACAAATTCTTTGTAATATAGTTTGGAATCAGGGATGGTGATTCCCACAGAGGTGTTTTACTTTTGAGAATAGCTTTCACTATTCTCGTATATTTTGTTATTCCAGATGAATTGGTTTTTTTCAACTCTCTGAAGAATTGAGTTGGAATTTTGCTGGGAATTGCATTGAATCTCTAGATTGCCTTTTACAATTCATGAGCATGGGAAATCTTTCCAACTTCTGAGATCTTCTTCAATTTCCTTCCTCAGATTCTTGAAGTTTTTCTCATAAAGAACCTCCATTTGCTTGTTTAGAGGCACCCCAGGTATTTTTATCATTTTTGTGAGTATTGTGAAGGGTGTTGATTCCCTAATTTTTTGCTCAGCCTGTTTATCATTTGAGTAGAGGAAGGCAGGAAATTTTTTGAGTTAAATTTATATCCAGCCACTTTGCTGAAGATGTTTATTAGTTGTAAAAGTTTTCTGATAAAATTTTTTGGGGTCACTTAAGTATACTCTCATATCATTTGCAAATAGTGATATTTTGACTTTTTCCTTTCCAATGTGAATCCCTATGATTTCTTTTTGTTGTCTAATTGCTCTGGCCAAGACTTCCAGTCTATATTGAATAGGTAGGGGATAGTGGCCAGCCTTTTCTAGTCCCTGATTTTAATGGGATTGCTTTAAGTTTCTCTCCATTTAGTAAGGTATTGGCTACTGGTTTGCTCTATATTGCTTTTACTATGTTTATTTATGGGCTTGTAGCATACTTTGAGATTAGAGTCCACTGATGTTGTTTTTATCTCAGTAACATTTTTGTTCAGATAATGTTTACGGGCCCTAAAATAAGGGGTTTGGCAAGTTGGGTGGTTTCACTAGGAAATGATCCTCTTGCTCAAATGTCTTTTGCTAAGGATTCTTTTAGAACTGCATAGGGTTTCACCATTCCTTAGATAGATAAACAGGCCTTAGAACATACTCCTATGTACATTTACCTTAGTGAATAGGACTATGGAGACAGTTGGTGGTAAATCTGGGCCAGATTCCAAGATTTCTAAAGCTACCACCATTACTCTCTCCCCATTGTAAACTAAATGTATAGGAAGAAAGTCATGGAGGCAGGAGACATATGCAAAGTATACTTGTAAAACAAATCTAGGAGTACCTTCAACGAACACTGATTTAAAGAAATTGCTGGCAGTGTTTCATTTGGAGAAGTGCCTTTTGCTTTTTTTTAACAAATGATCTCTATTTTTAGTAAATTACCATGTGTCCCTCTTGGAGTTCATTGCCCTGGACATGAGAATCTGGAAGACTCTTGAGAATGGGATTAGTCCATGAGCTGAGAAAAGACATGAGTCCCATGACTGTTTAATGGTTATTTATACAGTACCTACGACTTCTGATGTTTCTCCAGTACAGAGATTTCTTGATCCTGATCTGTTTATTACATAATTTATTTAATACCTTCACTCCCAGGAGAGTTCTCATGTCTCCATTTCATTTGACAGACTCATCTACATTGTCATGCAGGATGACACATGAGAGATCTCCTTCAACCCTGAAAATAAGAGATGAAAAGTCATGATCCTGACACACTAATGCCTTACATGCATGTCTGGAAATTTAAACATTTAGCATGCCTATTCCAAGTATGTTTCCCTTCATGTCTCAAGAAACTTCCCTCTTTGGTTGGGTGTGATCCAGTCCAACTAATACACCACACAAGTAAAACAAATGTCTAGGACAGGGGCAAGAGAGATGGCTTTTATCCATTTGAGGCTTTTATTCTCATAGTGGCTAAAAAGCAGTTAACAATCCTCTATCACAGCAGTTTCAGATGGAATCCATTGTTCTCTGCTGGACAATGTGGGTATTACATGCATGTAGAGCACAGACCTCCAAGAAGTAAAACACCCACACATATAAAAAAAATTTCAGAATGTGAGGGGATATTGAACACACACCCTAATACTAAATGATCTTAGTGCCATAGCTCAAAGTTTTTGTGCTGAGGTAAGATTCTGAAATTTTCTCAATCCAAATCATAATTGAAAAGCAAGTGAACAAACAAACAAAAAACCCCAAAACACTCATGACTCTTGTGAAGTTTTATAAAATGTTCCCAGGTTGTTGCTTTTGATCCCAGCTACTTTGGCTAGCTAGACAGAAATTTCTCATTATACTGTATTCTGATTTGTCCTGAGGGGAGCTTATGGTTGTGGTACTTTTAAGATTAAAAAAGACCAGAACATACAGAACGTCACAGAATAAGTGGTTAGCAATGCCCTTCACTGAGGCAAGTTATTTTTCTGTGTCAGGAGCTGCTGAGCACAAGATCAATATCCAGAAAGGGGAGGAGCTAGTTGTTGACCCTTGTTAGGTGGCCTGGTGAGTCCACTCTTGGCATGGTTTGAAAAACAGATCGGTATGGTATTGGAAGACAGGGAATGGTGCTATTGAAATGCAAGTTCCTTTTGATGTGGGTAGTTTGTCAATCTTTGGGATCCAAAATTTGATGAAAAGAGTATTCATGCTGAAACTTTGTGGTCATGAATTAACTCTGTTAAAATGTATTTATATGTGAATGATTATGTTGAACAAATAAAGAAGAAACACAACAGTATTTCTCTACTACAACTCAGAAAATTAGATATTGACCAAGTGCTTGGATCCCACTTCAAAGTCTCAATTCCCTCTGTAGCCCTGGCTGTCTGGGAACTTCTTATGAAGCCTAGACCACATGATACTTGAAGAGATCTATCTCTTTCTGATACTTCTGAAGTTACAACACTGTAACCCATTCATGAATAGAGACAGTTCCTATGAGTGAACAATTAGAGATCATGCGTTTATTAATAAATATACATTTATTTTATTCAATAACAGTTTAAAGTGGGGAGTCAATGTATACAGTACTTAGCCTTATCCAAATAGCAAATTAAATACAGTAACAAAAAGATAACTAATAAACAACATTCAAATGCAAACAACAAAAAGAAAACCCCCAGAACAATCAAAAATTTAACCAAAACCCAAACACATTATTTATGTTAAGCAGCACCCTCTTGATGCAAGTTTTGCAGCACAATCCTAAAGCCTGCTGCTGGCCTTAGAAACAAGGAGAAAACTCAGTCAGTGATGGTAATGATCTCTTCACAATGAAGGTAGGCATGCCTCATTTTGTGGTGGTTGATGGACAAGTCCTCCCAAGGCTAAGCATGAGACATGTTGCAGAATTCAGCTCAAATGCTAGCAAATTCCTTTTAACAGGTCTCCATTAAATTTTTCTTGATGACACATCATGGCTCGGAACAATTTTATTCTCAGATTCATCCTGGATGCCCGGTGGATCTTCATGTCCCTCAGCACTTCTCTGAAGCCCTGCAAAGTAGCTGGACCAGATGCTATCCAAAATACAGGCCTTATAACACATAAAAAATTAAGAAAATGTAGCACAAGACTGGATTGTTATAGGGATTAAATAAAATGATGGTTCACTTGCTTGACAAACTTAGTGCTTCTGGTACAGAGTTGTATCAGAGGGAGATCTTGATCTGGGCTGTAGATTATTGCTCTTGAATTTCAGACCTAGCAGAGGAAGAGACAAAGGCCTAGTGAGGACCTGCCAGGTCAGCTATCCAGCAAACACCAGCTTTATTCAGAGGACACCCTAGTACAACCTTTCAGCTAAGGTCATTCTAAGCATCCTGAAAGGAGAAGGGAAAAAGAGTACCTGGGCCTGAATTTTATTTTCAGATTTAAAAAAAGAAATTTTGAAACTGAATTGTGAACTAAACATTGTGCAAGAATTAAAATAAAATGCAACATTACTTCAGTAGTCAATATAAATTATATTGAAAAATAACAGTTTAGCAATGTCGGAATCTCATTTCACAATAGGTGTGAGCAGCCTAGAAAACCATTTGGAGGCCTTCTAGGGAGTCTGGCTAGAACTTAAGCAAACTCTCTTGTTTATAGAATGCAGAAATCTGCCTCTGTTCTACTTGTGAACCACGAAATCTGTGAAACCCAGAGAAACCATCTCACAGAAAATCTATGCACACTGAAGAGATGATATGATCTACAATTCTGTACTGCATGCAAATCTTCCCAATGGTTAGCATTAAACTCTCAAGTTATACTCATGAAGAAAGAGATGACACCCCAGCTATGTGTGTGAGTATTCTAGGACTTTTTCTAAGGAGACATAAGTGACATTAGGCTGAGGTCATAACACAGAACTCAGAAGGGTGGAAGGAGTACACCATCACCATCGCCAGAAACTCTGTGGCCAACATGCATTTTATCATGGACAGAATGATTTTAAACTGGACGAGATCAATACTCTGAGGTGCTTCTAGTTGATTGAGGTAGAGAGTAATATTGAATACCAGTCACCCAACATAGACTATTGTACACGTCCAGGAAATCTACATGGCTCCTGCCATCCTGTGCTACTACTACTCCCTATAGACATCAAAAAGACACTGCATCATTTCCACTAATCCAGGCAAACACAAGTGCACACAGACACACATAGATACACACACACACTCTCTCTCTCAACACACACACAACAGACACAGAGAAAAATGGAGAGAGAAAGAGAGGGGGGAGAGAGGTTGACACCCAGACACACATTCCACAATACATGCAATTACATGTGCTCACACATGCAAGCAGACTTCATTGCAGAAACATTTTTAGATTCCCAGAAAAGATAAAAGTTCACCCAGGAAGGTATGAAGGCACAGGAAACAACCCTTGAATCCCTTGAATGTAGTAAGAACATAGTGGGCATAGCAGATAGACAGCTAGGTCAATAATGTGTTTTCCCCTACTAAACAAACTTTGCCTGTTAGCCAAGCCTGCTTAGCAAGATTCCAAGGTTTTGCACAGCAAAGTTGGCTCCCAGCAAAGGCACACTGCATGGTATAGTACAAGCCTGTTCCTGCCTATTGTTCACTGTCCCTCAATGGCTCTACAGTGGGCAGCATGTTCCAATAAGTACTCCATTTACTAGAGGCTGCATAACTTTGGAACCAAAAATATGAGACCAGGCAATTACCAAATCTGTATAACCAGGATGTAAAATAAAACTATTCTCCCTGTAAGGATACAATTTGAAAGATATTTTGAGTAAAATAAGACTGGCTGGTTCAAGGCCAAGTGGTTGCATGAATGATCACATTTGGAAATAGTCCCTGAATGTGTTCATGAGATCTGGAAAGTTCCTACTGCAAAGCTGCTATGAGAAGTACCAGTACAAACGTGATTACCATAATTTTTTTCAGGATACTGACCTCTTGTTCTGGAATTGCTGGGTCAGTGGGGACTGCTGTTTCAATTTCTGAAGAGTTGTACATGGCTTCTCACAGAGCTAGCACATTTTATACTATCAAAAATATCTGAGGGTGCTCATTGTTCCCAATCCTCCTTTAGGCTGATTTTAACTCGGAGAGAATGATTTTGATTAACAGCAGTTACAGAGTGCTACAGACAGAACACGGGGTGAGTGTTTTAGACTATCATGAGGGTTAGGGGCTGTCTGAGGTTCCCTGTTCTTAACTCACATTAGAAATCTGGGCTTTATACTGGATGCCTATGCACAACAAGCAAATCAGTCTTTCAAATAATAATGCACAGGACAAACTCCAATGCCAAGGATAACTGAGTCACATTTAGGGGAAGTTGGAAAAAAAATGTTAACAGGCAATGCAGAGAAAACTAGGATGCTGAGAGTATGCAACCTGCCTGCTGTATTCCAGTAGCCAAGCACTGCACATTAGGACCATATGATATTCACAAAACTTAAGCCAGCACTTTTGACTCTCAGCCTCATTCATTTGACACAGCAGCATCTTTCTCACCTGCATGTACCACAGTTGTTTGATTTTTAAAAAATGATTTCAATACTGACATATTTTTCTTACAAAATCAGTTGAATATCAGACTTTAGAGAATTCATTATCTACTCTTGTCCTATTGAGCTAGGTGGCTGGGCCTAAAGGTGGCTGCTGTATTTAGTGAGGCTCCGATGCAAAGAGAACTGACAGAGTACTTTATCCAGTAAACTTGGCCATTGTTATTTTTTAAGATAATTGTTTTCCAAGTGAATCTGTATATATGGATATAATATACACATATATGTAGAGAAGCACACATCTTCATACCTTTACACACAAAAGAACACACACATAGAGTTTTATATGCAAGTACCCACTCTGCAAATATCTACATCAAAGAACTATCACCAACCACATATATCCCATGATCATGATAACCCAGACCTAAGCTAAAACACATACATGCACAAACACATACACACAGACACACACATCAAAGACAATCTGCTTTGTGGTATAGGATGTCTATGGGTGTTATGGTTACAGATGAGGACAATCTACCCTGATGCTTCATTAGTTTTACCTACTGCTGTTTGGCAATAGTCCATAAATGTTCATGCTGGCCTTACCACAGAGCTTCTTTCTCCTGCTATATGGCATTTCAGTTACCTTCTGCTTTGCTTCAAGCATTTCGTTTTCCTCCCACAATAGCTTTGCTTTCTTCTGCATATGAATTGACTCTCTCTGGAGATAGCAGTTCCAGATGCTGAACCACAAAGAAAAATGGTGACTCCAAACTAGAATTTATCTTCCTCATTCTCCTCCAAGTACCATGCACACTTCATGGGTTCTTATCCCCAGACAGTCCCAGACTACAGTTCAGATCACTCATGAATCATCACATAGGAAAAGGTCAAATCCAGAGAACAGACCCATTCCAGAAGACACAAAGTGCTAATGAAATCCAAGAAGACATGGCTCCCATGTATGCTTATATGTCATTGGAATTATACAACTACATGTAGGTAGAGAGCAAACTTTCTGTGTAAGTCAAGAGGAGACCCAATAAGTACACATAAATTCTGTATATCTTATGAAATTCAGGTTTGCAAATCTACTTTAAGGGCCCTGGAATCTCAAGGTTGACTGATATTTCCATCATGATGCAAACCTTTTTTATCTAGAGGATCCTTATTTTGGAAGGAAAATGATCGGAGGTACTTACATACTCTTCACATTTGGTCAAAATAAGTCCAAGAGGTAACAATCCTAGAGCCTTCCACTTTCCATTAAGAGGTAAACAGTACAGAACCTGAACCCTCACATTGCTTCAAAGACAAGGATGGGCAGACATATTCTGTGCATAGTGCTGGAATCAAGTCTCTATTAGTCACTCACCAATAATACTGATTTTCTTGAATCAGATCCTGGAACTTGTACAAGGCCTCACTGATCTTCTGTGGCATTTCCTCAAGGTCAGACATCAACTCATGATGCTGTGTCTTCAGCATATGAGACTCAAAGTTGATTCTGGTGTAGGGCATGGCAGAAATTAAATAACTCTTTTGACTAAGGATTCAAGGATCACATGATTCTAACTAGATTAACTACCCCTGCCCATATATTGTATATACTTGTTACTTGGTACTGCATCCTCTAGGATCTTATTAAGTTTATTATTATTAGCCTCAGGCCAGTAGAACCAGGGAAGCAAAAAGAGGGATTGATCTCCTTTAGCTTCCTGAGGGTGTTTGACGGAATAGCTTAGCTTTCCAAGAACTTTCTAAATGCCTGTGCCCCATGCCTTGGTCCAACTTAAATCTGTGATGACTCTTCTCCATTTTTAGACAAGGATTGACAATCATTGGTTCTACTGATTATGTCAATTTCCCAAATGACATAATTAGTATTTACAGGGGAAAAGCCTGTAACTTACAGCAGGATATTCTAAGGTTCATCCAAGTTGGACACACAGGTCACATGCTGCTCAAAGTGAGGCTTCTTGGCCTCACAATTGTGATTTAGTGAAAACTGAGTCAACAAATCTACACGGCCATAACTCTTTATAGACTCTTGAGGTCTTATGTGGAACAGACACACACACACACACACACACATACACACACACACAAACACTCACACACTCACACAAACACACACGAAGGCACACCCAAACACAATCAGAATCCTAAAGAAATACAATGATTTGTCTTGATCTCAGAGTATAATGAACAAAATTTGAGGAAATCAGTGCTAACATGCAGCCAATCCAGTCACACAGTAAGAGAGAGCAAATGAGACCAGGCCCCTCCAGCTGTTGAAAGGACCAATTAGATCCAAAGCAATTTTAGTTCAGATAGAAAGATTTTGACCATAAAGAGCAACATCTAGCCTCTCCCACACACCAAGAATTGTCTAGATTTTTAAAATGAATAGTGGGAGTTCACACAATACTACCAATATCCCCAGACCGGGATTCATTCCATGGGTTCTGATTTACTTTTGGAGGAATCAAAATGCCCTGTTACTCCATCTCACTCCTATATACCTTCAATTCTGTGTTTGAAATCCAGTTAGGAAAAAAATAGAGAAAAGAAAAGAAAATGAGTTTGGGCATGAGGACAGACTGGAGTTGAAGACTTCTGTGATATGAGGAAATCTGGGGTTAACAGAGAGGGCCCAAGATAGTTCTCAAAATACCAAGCATAATGACTACCTGTTGTTCAAATCTGTGTCAGTGTAATTAGCCAGGATTCCCCGAAGTTCGTCCCTCTCATTTGTGATGTTCTGCAGATAAATTTTCAGCTTTTCCAACCTCTTCATCATCTTCTTATTTTTGGTGTTGCTGGTGGTTGCAGGTTTGGTTAATGCCTTCCCAACAGAACCTGTAGATATATAAACACAAGTAAACTTGTAGAGATAAAAGGACAGAGACAAGAGCAACCATGCTTAGACCCAAACAGTGGCCCTAGGAAGAGGGAACTCTAGAGACACAGTGAATAACAGAAAGAACAGGAAAGCTATCTTCAAGCTGGGCTCCTCAACATGTCCCTGTTTCCAACCACTATCACTAAACACATGCCTCACTCCCTAGTGCAGTCTCCCTGGCCTTGAAACTCATAAGCTGACCAAGGCCAGAAGAATTGGAGGGCATTGTCTGCTCCTATCTGATAGATACAGGTCAGTTCTGGTGTTCATAGTGCTCACCACTAAAAATATTGTCAATAAATACCAACACCTGGCATCTGACACAAGCCAACACATGTGCAGGCTTCTTAAAGTACATGATGAGACTCCCCAAACTACTACCCTTACCCCAGACTGTGTTGTATGCCACATCATTTATGTTTAAAGATAAAGTGTCTGACACCTTTATACATTTCCAGAGGAATATTTCCCTCTCTTACTCAAGTTATCTACAGAAATCTGTTGAGATCAGAGTACTTTTCAACACTGTATTCCTGAGAACAACACATTGTTCCTCTCACAGAGCTATTTCCTGAAATCCTATGCTACTCAGCAGATAATTTAGGTCTCTCAGCAAAGCAACTTCTGGCCTGTCAATTCCTGGCTTTTTGAAAAATTAATCAGAAATTTTTGACTCATGGTCTGCCATTTAGGAATGTCAAGGCTGCAGATCATAAGCCCTACTCCTGGAAGGACTAGCTCAGGCCCACTCCTCCAGTAAGTTCCCCAACCCCTGCCAAGAACTCACTGTGCATTCCCCAGGACCACTTTTTTTTACCTGTTTTTGTACATGACAGAAGGTTTGCCTCTTTCTGCCTCAGTGTAATCTCTGCTTGTCCTCTATTCTCCCTCCGAATTAGCCTGAGCAGCATGGACATCATGCCTACTTGTGAACCCAATAGGCTCTGAAGGAATACCCCACAGGCAGTTTCTATCATCATAACACTGCTGACATCACAGAAGATTCTAGGGCTCTCCTGGATACAAGAGAATGTCCAGGGAATTGATGGCTGATGAAGTCACTGGGAACTGCCACGATCTATATGCTAACCAGCTTGAGCCAAATTGACTAGTTTCTGAGGTGTAATTACTTGAGATCCCCTTTGGAACCTCAGTACCTTTTCCTTCATAAGATAGACATTACTTTGTGCTTAATTTCATATCCAATTAATTGGATGGAAAGTGTTTTTTTCATGGTCATGGCATGGGTGCATCATCTTCAATCAGACCTAAAGCTCTATGCTATTTGAACGGGCAAGATTCTACTCCATAATAAATGAACTCCTTGGGTATATTCAGACAGACAGTCCACAGACACTGGATATTCCAGAGGCCAAAATTATTTTCCTCCATGTTTAATTTATACAAGTTTGGTTACATTTTCTTATTGTGCATGCCTTGATGGTGAACATTCTTTCAATGTATACAGACATGAGTTTTTATGAAATATCTCTTTCAGAATCCCATTCTTTTGCAATGAAAACTTCCAAGGACTTGACACCATAGTTCTCCAGGTAAAAGGTACATATCAGTTGAAAAGTTAGTTCCTTTTTCAAAATATAAAATCTCATCGTCTCCATTTCTCCAATACAAGTAATTAAGTAAATATTTGTAAGCAAATGTCATCAGGGCTATTGGAATGTAGCTCTATAGTCCAATTAGCTATCACTTCTCCATTCTCTACCATCCTGATTTCTCAGGTCCACTCCTGAGGGTGTTGGGAGTTTGGAATATGATACTGTATTTAAGATACATAGGACACAATAGGATGGGTAAGGAATGGAAAGGCCACAAATCTTGTGAAACTTCAATGTTAGTGGATGCATATATTCAGGAGACTTCTTTCTTCTTGACATGGGTGTTCTGAATCCATGGTTAAATACCACCTAATCTCTAAGGTATAAGAGTGGGAAAAAATCATGTAAATGCAGGAGCTTTTTTCGAACTCAGAAGTCCCCTCAGTCTTTCAAATAGTGAGATGACATGCCTTTATAAAGAAATGTATGACCGGGTAAAGTGAAAAGAAATAGAGCACTGATATCTATCTGTTGATATATGAACCTGGGAAACAGTGAGGAAGCAATCTAAACAAATATATAGGGATGAACCTGTTTCTGTATTGGGTACAGCAGGAACAAAGCAAGCAGGAGACATGACCACCATTCTCTAGACTGTACTGAGTGATCTGCAGTGTTTCTTTCCTTCAATGTCCCTTTTTTATTTTCATGTGTTCAGGTCTCAGAGATCTGCATTCAGAATCAAGGTTCCCCGATATACCTAAATCATTCCCTGTTAATTGACAGAATTTGGCTTCTCCAAATTGGTTTTTGGGATCATTTACATGGAAAAGTATTTTACAACACTTTACTCTGGAGTCTTGTCTTTCTTTATCAACAGGGTGTGTCTCTTCTATGCAGCAAAAGGCAGGATTCTTTTTGTTTCCAGTTGGTTAGGCTGTGTCTTGTATTGTGAATTGAGTTCATTGATATTGAGAGATATTAAAACCCAATGGTTTTTAGTTTCACTTATTTTTGTTTTTCAAATTAGTATTTTGTGTGTGAGAGATTTTCTTATTTGATGTTCTTTTTTATTGAAAAACTTTATTTCAAAAAATGATGAATGTACAAATTTTCAGCATTTTTGCATAAAAATATACAAATACATTTTAAGGTTGTAATTAAGTACTTGTGGGTATGTATACATAAACATATGTATATATGTAACAATAATATAGGAAAAAGGGCTACTAATTTGAGGGGATAGGTTAGAAAGTGAAAGGTTCTGTAGAAAGAACAGGGGGATGTGATACAGAGCGAATTAATTAAAATATATTCTTTTTTTCCTTAAACTTCATACAGTCTGTGAGTTGTTTCTGGGGTGTTCAGATCTTTCTGTGGTTAGTATCCCAATATCAGTGACTGCATATTATGTCTGTTCTTTTGTGACTGGGTTATCTCACTCAGGATAATATTCTCTAGATGCATCCATTTTCTCAAGAATTTTGTTAAGCCATTGTGTCTGATAGCTGAGTAGTTCTCCATTGTGTAAATGTACCACAATTCTTGTATCCATTCATCTACTGAAGGACATCTGGGTTCTTTCCAGTTTCTGGTTATTATAAATAGACCTGAAATGATCATTGTGGTGCATGTATGTTTGTACTATGTTGGAGTGTCTTTGGGTCTCTAGGGTAAATGCCCAGAAGTGGAATAACTGGGTCTTCAGGTGTACTATGTACAATTTTCTGAGGAATCACCAGACTGATATCAAGAGTGGTTGTATCAGTTTACAACCTCACCAACAGTGGAGAAGTGTTCCTCTTTCTCCACATCCTTGCCAGCATCTGTTGTCATCTGAGTTTTGGACATTGGCCATTCTGACTAGTGTGAGGTGGAATCTCAGGATTGTTTTGATCTGCATTTCCCTGATGGCTAAGGATGTTGAGCACTTTTTTAGATGTTTCTTGTCATTTGATATTCTTTGATTGAGAACTTTTGGTTCTTCCTGATTTCTGTCATCTCTGGTGAGCAGTCTGATGTAATTCTCACAGATCAGCCTTTATATTTGACTTGACCATTTTTCATGAACCTTTTAATATTCCTTTGTTCTTCTATGCATCTTCTCTTTTGATTAATATGTGATTGGATGATTTTCTACTCTAATCCAATTTATTGGTGTTCTGTGGGCATCATGCACATCTATGGTCCTTTCTTTCTATAGAGCTAAGGAAGTTTTCTACTATGATATGTTTAAGATGTTTTCTGACCTTTTGAACTGGTAACCTTCACCCTCTTCTAGGTCTATTATTTTTAGCATTGATCTTTTCATTGTGTCCTGAATTTACTGGATGTTTTGGTTTAGGAGCTTTTCAAACATTATATTTTCTTTGATTGACTTATCAGCAACTTCTGTGTTATGTCTTACACCTGAGAGTCTTTTTTGCTCTTCTGTATCATGTGATGATAGCATCTGTACCTCCTGATCACTTTAGTGGGTAATCTACAAGTTTCCCCCAACTTGTGATTTCTTTGTATCTATTTCGCTATATAGATCTTAGAAAGTTTTATTCAATTCCTTTAAGTACTTGAATGAATATACCTGTATTTCTTTAAGGGATTTGATTTCTCTTTAAAGGCTACTACCAGTTTGCTTGTGTTTTCTTGTGATTTTAAATGCAGTTTTTTTTTTATATCCTCTTTAAAGGACTTTATTATCAGAATAAAGTGAGATTTTTTTTTTCTTGGTTATAATTTTGATTTTCATTTGTGTTAGGCTTGCTGTGATGGGAGAACTGTGTTCTGATACCAAATTACATGGGGTTTGTTGCTTATGTTCTTCTGTTTTTTTTTTTTTTTTTTTTTTTTGTAGTGTAGAAATCTTTCCACACAGAGAATAATCTCTAACAAATGATTATGAGTTTCTCAGGAATCATTTGAAATATGACATTTATAAATCTAAACATAATGAACAGTATTTTTTACCTGCTTACAGTTTTGGAATATTCTCTTTTTAAATTCTTCTCCTTCTCCTCCTCCTCCTCTTTTCCTCTTCCTGCTTCTCTTTCTTTTACTCCTTCTTCTTTTTTACCATTTCCTGAGAAATGTTGAAGAATGAGTTCATAGTAGGTATGGGCCACAAGGTAAACAACATTATACCAGTTGTAGCCTTCTTCACTCAGAACCATATCAGGTTGTGCTGTGCTAACCATTCTGCTTTGTTGGAGAATATAAAATGTTCCATTTCACTAATACTGTTCTCAGAGATTGAACAAATAAAACAATCCACTCTAGCATAGTCTGAGAAATGTCTATTGGATATTTCAAAAGTTCATTGTTTGTATAAATATTGGAATAATCATCCCAACTCTCAGCATCTGCTTGAGGTTAGCTTCACTGCCTGCTTGCAGGCCTTGACCCTGGGAGAGATACACACCCCCCTTTGTTATGCAATTTCGTCCAGTCACACTCCACACCTGGCCTTCCTGTTCCCAGTTGCTAAAAGATAATTACAGACTTCCACCCCAGGGGTGACTCTTACACCCAGCAGCTAGGGAATTTACATACCTCCCCTGTAATTACCTGAGGGTATAATACTGGGACCACTGTCTATGTGGGCAGTTCAATATGAAGTAAACTTTCTGGTAACACGAATAATAAACTTGTGTGTTTCTTTCAAACCCTTAGGCCCTCGCCTGGTTTGAAGTAGCTGTTATTGGTACAGGAACCACAAATGGAGGTCCACAATTCCACCCAAAAATGGAGATTCCACCAAGATATGGGAAGGAAGAAACGACCCGTAGGGTTTGCCCCATGGAACTAGCCAGCAAAATAAGTAAGGATAGTGGGGTGGATTGGAGATGGAAACCACTAGTTCTATTTTATGGTTGTTAGATCAGTTGCTGAATTTGCTTAAACAATAGGGGAACTAGAATCAAGGTAGAAGACTGCAGTAGAATTCACTTGGGCAGCCTAAGTAAATCTTATTGATAGTTAGTAAGAATAGACTTGTGACAAGGATTAAGGAAAGAAGAATTGACTGCTCCTCTCACCATGGCCACATTCTTAGAAATCAAATCCACTGCTGGTAGGTGTGGTGTTTGTGCTTAAGCAAGAAACTTAAAGAGCTAATAGAAAAAGGATATTTCCCATTAGTGTTTCTAAGTCTTTGTAAACAGATTAGAGGTAGTTTATTTGGAAGAGAGAGAAAATAGATCTCGGAAAAGCATGCCTTTCTTTTGTCTTGGACAGTATGGGAGGAGAGGAGGAAAATTATTGTAAACTGTTTCAGAGTTCTTCCAGCAGGAACAGGGGAACAGGAGAATTCCTGACTCTTAGGATCCCACTAGAGAAATGTCCAGTTCTGGTTCTGGGTTCCTAAGGAAGGATATCAGGATCCTGTTGACAAATCTAGTTCTTGTCTCTCTGTATTGTTGTCCCTTGGTGCCAAGCTGTCCATGTGTGTCAATTTGTGTCCATGTTTCTGTGTCTGAATGTTGCTCGTGCTTCATGTTCAAAAATAAAATGGTTGCTTACCTCTTGACTTATTCTTAACTTGTGTCTAAAAGGGAAACAATAGAAGGTAAAAAAGAAGAAAAAGAAAAAGAAAAAAAAAAGGAAGGAGGCTTCAGACTCTACCCCTTAAGTCAGCTCAACTGGAGACCCAATGGGAGTTAGATGTCTTCCCAGGCCACTGGTAAAGGGTGCTGGCTGTGTCTCAGCTTAAAGCAGATGATTGTTTTTCCTAGAAAAATCTCTGACTGTGTTTATTGAGCTCTGCAAGTGACAAGGTGCTCATTTCTTGAATTTACTGATAGAGAAAATGAGAATTTTATATGGTTTAAATATGTAAGATGTGTGGTCAGTTCATGTATGCTTAACTAGTTTTAATTGGAATAAATGTGCTCTGAATGTCTTGGTCTTAGATTATTGGCTTATAAGCATTGGGTATGTTTAAAATTTTGTAACTTTGGCAACAAAAGTTTGTTTAAAACTAGTAACTTGGACAGAGTCATCCTAAAGTGCAACAAGTGGCATGAGCCACATGTTTTCTATATATAAGGAAAGGGATTTCTGTGGATACCCCAAACTTGGGACAATATTTGAATAATTCTTCTTCTAGAAAACAGACTTAAAGGATACAACTTAAAGTAATGAGGTATTAAAAGATGCATAAATATATATGAACTTGCAGCCACTTTGTGGCATGAAAGTAGGAAACTTAGGAGAGAGTTATGGTTATGGCCTGGTTTACAGCTTATAAAATTATCCGTAGATTTAAAAGATTGTTTTTATACCGTTCTGTTGCATCCTCCTGATTGCAAAGGGGTTGCTTTTGGCTTGTCTGAGGTTTTAAAGAGCCCTTGAAACAGTGGGTATCACTGAATATCTTTTCCTCAGGGAATGGCTGATGGTCTGTTGTTATTTTGCTGCTGCCTGGATGGCAGGAAGCTGAAACTTAAAATCCTCAGTGTTTACTGTTGTAAATGCTTTGTTAGCTAACCACTCCCTAGTCAGACTGTGGCATAGGAGATTCATAAAGTTAATTTACTTGTTTAATGTGATTTTCAAAAATCATCAGATGTTAGCTGGCAAAAACCTCGCCTTAAGCTCACTATAGAATGTCTCAAACCTCTTTCTGCTGTTCTTAAGAGATGCAAATCCTCTGCAGTTAACTGAGAGGCTCTGCAGTGAATATAGAGAAAACAATTAGTTAACAGCAGATATTATATTTGATCAACTGTTGGCTATATGTATTTGTTCTTTTGGCAAAAGGAACCATTAATGTGAATTCATCTTATTTCCTTTTTAAATAAAGTTTTAACATTCTTTGCTATGTTTATGCAGAATTGTATGATAGGTTTTTTTTTTTTTTTTAAAGAGAAGGTTTAACCTGATGAAATATTTGTTCCTTATTCTGAGCAGCAATTAAAGTGGTTATGGCTAGATACTGATGTTTGGCTTTTTCAGGCAAAATTCAAAATTGATAAATCATTATCTGAAAGACAAGTTGTTAAGGTTCCTTCCTCTGTGCATGCTTTTTTATTTCCTGTAAATTTATGCATGCAGCCCCTTGATAATGCAATTGCTGTATTTATAGATGGTTTATCTATGGAAAAGCAGTATATACAATTAAATCACACATGTTCATTATCTTGAATTTGTCTGCTGCAGCATAGATTATAAAATTTATATACTGGTAGCCAGTGTTTTTAGATGTTAAAAAAATCGTTAAACTCTGAATTTATATACTGATAGTATATATATATATATATATATATATATATATATATATATATATATATATATATATATAGCTAAGGTCTGCACCAATATATAATTAATTAATAGTTTATAATTGCTTAAATTTGTTCTGTTTTTAGATATTGCTAATTCTTGAGTATTGCAATTGTTTATGCAAATACAACTTAATTTAAGAGAGCATATTATCCCATATTTCATAGGGTATTTAAGAGATACTGGATTGCCTGGATCACATAGAAAAGGCAATGAATTCTACAGCAGATTTGTATACCAGGCAAATTATAATCTCATTTATAGCTTGAAAGACCTCCGAAGGGAGACCCTCACTCAAATCTCAAGAGAGGCACGCACCCAGCAAGGCACCGAGACCAGACTTGCTGCAATCGCATGAGGAAGTTTATTGAAAGTGAAAAAGTGAGATCTCAAGCCAGCATGCTGGGGTCGAGACTCATACACCACGCAGGGGTAGAGGAGTTCGACCCCAGCCTGAACTTGTAACAGGCTTATAAAGGCAAAAATCACAAAGGAGGGGGAAGACAGGGGGAATGAGGAAATTCATAAGGGAAAGAATCATACATTTTTTTATCAGTACACCCTCAGGCACACCTAGGGCGTTGGAACATTCCACAGAGGTCATCCGGACCTTCTGTGGTATTTTGGGAACTCAAATCTCAAGAAAGTGGGATTTCCTGGGAGCGGCAGAGGAAATTCCTAGGGCAAGGAATCAGTGTCCTTTGACAAAGTTTTACTCTTCAGCTACCAAAATAGTAATGGCCTGAGACAAAAATTTGAAATTTCTAGAGAATGTGCATGTCAAATTGTAAAGATTTGTTCTGAATGTCCTCAGTTTCTTATACTACATGATGTTGTTAACCCTCAAGGACTTGTACCTAACCCATTATGACATATAAATATTCCTCATATTTCTGGTTTTAGAGAATTAAAATATGTATTTAAGTATTAACACCTTTTCAGGCTGTCTAGTTGTTATCACTTTAACTTGAGAAGCAACTAAATGTGTATAGCCTCTGGACAATTGTGTTCTTAAGAGTAATTCTGATCCCATGATTTGGCAAAGAAGTTTTCCATATTTGTAGGGCACATTAGAGCCCATACTGCCCTTCCAAGACCACTATGGAGAGGGAATCGTCTTGCACATGTATACACTTGCCTTTATGCATTGGCTATAAAAGAATCTAATGTGGATAAGGCTATGCAGGTGCATACTAAATTTCATTTGAATGCAGGATCCTTAAGATTTCAAGTAAAATTATAAAAGAACAAGTTCTAGAAACATGTCCCATGTGTGCAGAATTCATTTCTGCTCCTAATTTAGGAGTCATTCCTAGGGGACTGAATCCCAATGATATTTGGCAAATGGATCTCACACATGTCCCTTCTTTTGGGAATTTATAATTTGTGTATGTTTTAATTGATACTCATTCAAGAATTATATATATACATATATATGCACATAGTAGAAAATATTAAAAGATGTCAAAAATCACTGCTTACAATCTTTTGCATATATCAATGCTCCCAAAATGATTAAAAAAAAATATGGTCCTGCCTATTCCAGTAAAAGGTTTAAACAATTTTGTTCATATTATGCTATAATTTATAAGACTGGAATTCCTTATAATCCTCAAGGACAAGCAATCATTGAATGTGCTCACCGCACCATAAAGATATATTTGTCTAAAACAAAAAAGGGGGAGCATATCTCCCCTCATGTGCATCTATCCTTAATTTTATATATTCTAATTTTTTTTAACTGTAAATTCTGAAGGGTGCTCTACAGCTGCTAGACACTGGAGGGCATGCTCAGTCCAGCAAGGAATGGTGCAATGGAAGGACCTTGCATTGTGGCGGGGACCAGACCTCGTTTTGAATAGTGCTCGGGCCTCTGTTTGTGTTTTCCCTCAGGATTCTGAGTCAACTGTCTGGGCCCCTGAGTTCTGTATATGTTCTCTGAAAACTGCAGATTAGCACTATTGTTATTAACAAGGGGGAGGGTTTCATTTGTTCTCAACAGGTATGAAGCCGATGTAGGCAGCCGGTATATGAAGCCAGTGTGTGAAGCCAGTGTGTGAAGCCAGTGTGTGAAGCCAGTGTGTGAAGCCAGTGTGTGCAGCTGATGTGAAGCCAGTGTATGAAGGAGGTGTGTGAAGCCAGTGTGTGAAGCCAGTGTATGAAGCCAGTGTGTGAAGCCAGTGTGTAAAGCCGGTGTGAGAAGCCAGTGTGAGAAGGCGGTGTAAGAAGCCTGTGTGAAGCTGATGTGAAGGCGGTATGTGAAGCCAGTGTGAGAAGCTGGTGAGAAGCCAGTGTGAAGCCGAAGTGAGAAGCTGGAGTGAAGCCAGTGTGAAGCTGATGTGAAGGCGGTATGTGAAGGCAGTGTGAGAAGCTGTTGAGAAGCCACTAGAGGAGTTAAAACGTGTAGCGGTGACAAGAACCCCAGAATCTGCACCCATACCTGTGCCCATGGAACGTACCAGAGAGAATCAAGAAAATTTTGGCTGCAGCCCTATTAGTGCTGTTTCAGCAGCAATCTTTGTAGCTGTGATCCTCTTCTCCCCACCTTATTGCCATAGCTGCCCCGTGGAATTTTTAGGAAAAGTGGCTGAGGCCCTCTCAACTTAGGTTAATCTATAATCTTTCATTAACTTGGATATACATTCAATTAGGAATGTTAATTTTGAATTAACTCCACACTGTTAACAGGAACAATTCCGAGTGGTTTCTGAGACTATTAAAACTGAGATAGTATTAGCTTTGGGTGCGCACCCCTTAGAGCACTTTGGGTGAGTATCCTCTCTAATATCCCTCAGGCAAGACAAGCCTGGAGCCAAGCTGTCAGCTGGCAGACTAGCAGTAAGCAACCCTATAGCCCAAGAATGGTAGAGTATGTATAAATTAGGTGACCAATGACAAGTAAACCCACTGGGTGCTGCTCAACCTAAGACCAAAAAACCACGGGGGCCCATGAGGATATTTCCAAAACAGGTAAGAGCAAGTGTTGAGGTCTAAGCCAGTTCTCTAATTTAAAAAAATAATATTGGGGGAGATGTTGCAATAATCACCCCAACTCTCCTCATCCCCTTGGGATAGAAGCCCCCCTTTTGTTATGGTATTTGGCCTAGTCACAAGCCACTCCACACCTGACCTTCCTGTTCCCAGTTGCTAAAAGATAATTACAGACTACCACCCTAGGGGGTGACTCTTACACCCAGCAGGTGAGAACTTACATTCCTCCCCTGTAATTATCTGGGTGTATAATACTGGGATCACTGTCTATGTGACTGTGACTGCAAGGTGTCTTGAGAGACAGCAGTTCAATATGGAGTAAACTTTCTGGTAACACAGATAATGGACTTGTGTTTTTCTTTCAAACCCTTAGGCCTTCGCCCAGTTCAGAGTTGCTGTTAGTGGTGCAGGCACAACAAATGGAGGCCCACAAAGCCTCCTCCATATAATATTGTTATATATACCAATTTCTCTATTGTGGTGTGCAAAAAAGACAGATCCCATGAAAGAAGCCAAGGCTGAAATCTCTTTCGTTGATCACACCTCATTTTGCATTTGTGATCCAGATTCTCTGTGCACATAAATATCCCCATCTTCTAACACTGACTTCTACAGTAGAGTTCATTTTACCATAAATGTAAACAACCTTTGCTGTTTGTGCCATAATTTTTTGTCATATATCTTAGTCTTTGCCATGTGTGAGTGAGTGTATGTGTGTGTATGTGTGTTTATACATGTGGGTGTGTATAAATGTTTTCTGGTATCACATTCACAAAAAACCAAACTGATCCCATATCTTTGCATTTGTTTTTTTGAGTCTGAAAGAAACTGAATACCCAGGTCATCATCTGAGGTGACCAATCTGATCCAGGTTCACCTACATGGAAGGATCACATTTGGGATATTTTAGGACCACATTCCTCTAACCAAAATGATGGTCAGTCCTATCACAATAATACCACAGTTTCTAACACCAAGTTCTGTCTTTGTTAAGATTTTACTGCTGTGAAAAGACAGCATTAAAAAGGAAACAGTTATAAAGACAACATTAACTTTGGGACTGGACTAAATGTTCAGAGGTTCAGACCATTACTGTCAAGGAGATAGCATGGCAACATCCAGGAATGCATGGTAGAGGCTGAGCTGAGTGTTCTGCATCTTTATCTGAAATCCACTAAGAAAAGACTGGCTCCCATGTGGTTAGGAAGAGGGAGGGTCTCATTGGCAGCCTCAAACCCCATAGTGACACAATTCCTCCAATAGGCCACGCCTACTCCAACAAGACCATACCTTGTAGTACTACCACTCCCTGAACCAAGCATACTAAAACCACCATTGTTCAAATCATAAAATTTTCTATTCATTTGCAGTAAAGTTTGTACTACAAGACATGGCAAATTTCTGTGTAAACGCTGCCTTTCCTGAAGTAAGCTTGGGAATTTAGAGATAGTTAGAGTCGAATACAATTTCAAATAATAAACAGGAAACTCTGATATGATAATTTTTATATTTGTGTAAATCCATGAGGTTTTATTTCTGAAAGCGATGCATGAACTAGATTATAGGCATCAAGAATAGGACTGTTATACAATAATCTGGGAGTTCTGTTTCCACAGCAACATAAAAAAAAAATCAAGGAAACAAAAAACCTATCTTGAACCATTTATGAAATCCATAAATTATTCTTCTTATAATGTTTTATTATTTGAAATTTCTTTTATGTGTCAATTATCTTAATTATATTGATAATTTTAAGAATCAAATAATACATTAACATATTTCATCTATCTTCTCTATTAATACCTTTTATTACCCAAAAATATCATTAACAGATTTTGAGTGATACCCATAGCTCAAGATCCCACTTCTATTGCTTGAGTACTAACTTATGTTTCATAGCATACAAAATAATATTTGGAAATTACACTTAGTAAAAGAACATAAAATATTAAAAATAGAATCATTGAGAAACATATATGATAGCCCATGACATAAAGTGAGAGTATACAAAATGCATTACATGTCCCTATAAATTGTCTAATAATCATTTACTTATTAAAATAACCACATTATTATGAGAAAGTTTATTTAATCCTTAATAATTTTACAAAAATTAAAGTAGGAGAAATTTTTTGAAATCAGACATTAAGAAAATGCTAATTTTGTTATTGTTGATGGACAACCTAAGTAGTGAGGGCATCCAATTGGTGACCCCAGCACATGTATATTGGAACAAATTTTTCTGGCCTCAGTGGGAAAAGGTATATCTAATCCTGTTGAAAGTTTGTGTTCCAGGGAAAAAGAATGCTGTTGGCCTAGGTGATGGGAGGTTTGGTGGAGATGTTGTGGTGGTGAGGTAATGGCAGTGTGTGGTGTGGGAAGATCAAGATCTCAGATGATAAAAGGAGGGGTAACGGTGTGAAGATCTCTGGGAGCATAGACTGGGAGGGGAGCAATGTAAATAAATAAAATAATTTCTAAAGTGCTAACTACATAGAGAATCAGAAATTACTACTAATAATAGTTGAATGATATTCGTAAAATATGTTATATTTATGTTTTTGGTTTTGTAATTGGTTATTTTATGTATTTAAAGTTCAAAAGTTATACCTCTTACCCAATTCTCCTCTGCAAGCGTCTCATTCATCCCCACTCTCCCTTGCTTCTGCTTCTATGAGAGTACTATACCACCCACCCACTGGCATCTCACTGACCCAGCTTTGCCCTATTGGTTAAGTCAGGGTTTCTATTCCTGCACAAAATATCAAGACCAAGAAGCAAGTTCGAGAGGAAAGGGTTTATTCAGTTTACACTTCCATATCGCTGTTCATCACCAGAGGAAGTCAGGACTAGAACTCAAGCAGGTCAGGAAGCAGGAGCTGATGGAGGGATGTTACTTACTGGCTTGCTTCCCATGGCTTGCTCAGCCCACTTTTATTAGAACCCAGGTCTACCAGCCCAGGGATGTGACTACCCACAATGGATTGGGCCCTCCCCGTGTTGATCACTAGTTGAGAATTTGCCTTACAGCTGGATCTCATTGAGATATTTCCTCAACTGTGAAAACTCCAGCTTGTGTCAATTTGACACAAAACCAGCCAGTACAATTGACCAGCACCTTGTCAACTTGACATGCAAGCAAATCTATATTTAGCTTCCACCCTTACTTTCTTGTACATTCCCAAGACCTTGATAAATTTAAGAGTCCCACAGCCTTTGGCAATTCTTACATTTTAAAACTGCAATACCTTTAAAATATTCTGTCTCTTTTAAAAATCAAGGTCTTTTTACAATTCAAAGTCTCTAAACTGTGGGCTCTTCTTCTTTCTTCAAGAGGGAAAGATATCAGGACAAAGTCACAGTGAAAGCAAAATCAACCTCTATCCATGCAGTGTCTGGAAATCCACTTACAAAATTCTGTCTTGGTTATGGTTTTATTGCTGTGAACAGACACCATAACCCAGGCGAGTCTTATAAATAACAACATTTAACTGTGATTGGCTTACAGGTTCAGAGGTGCAGTCCATTTTCATCAAGATAAGAACATGGCAGCATCCAGGCAGGTATGATACAGCAGAAGCTGAGAGTTCTACATCTTCAAACAAAGGAAGCCAGGAACAGACCAAGCATCCTCAGGCAGCTAGTAGGAGTGTCTCTACGCACCACCTCAAAGTGACACACTCCTCCAACAAGACCACACCTTCAAATAGTGCTGCTACCTAGGCCAAGCTTATACAAACCAGAACAGTGTTGCAAATCCTTTGGGCACCTTGATTCATTTCTTTAACTCCTCCATTGGGTTCCATGTCTTAGTTTTGATTTTATTGTTTTGAACAGATATAAATGACCTAGGCAACCCTTAGAAGAATAACATTTAATTGGGCTGGCTTACAGGTTTAGAGGTTCAATCTATTATCATCAAGGCAGAAACATGGCAGCATCCTTGTAGGCATAGTATAGAATATGAGCATTCTACATCTTCTTCTGAAGGCTGCTAGCAGCAGAATGACTTCCTGGCAGTGAGGAGTGAAGTCTTAAAGTCCATGCCTACAGTGACACATCTACTTAACGAGGCCATAACTCCACACACTGCCATTCCCTGGGCCAAGCATATATAAATAATCACATTCTACTCCATGGCCCACATTGGCTTGTTCAAAAACATGAGTCTATAGGAGCTATATCTAAACATAGCATAATACTAAATACATTCAGTTATTCAAAATGACTTCCAAAGTCCTCATAGTCTATAGTGGTCTCAAATGAATACCTCTATGTTGGATGTCAATGTGGTCTTTAGATCTCTAACTCCATTTTTCACCTTTGTTAACTGCAACAAATTTCTTTCTCCTGCCAAGTTTCCACTCATTGTTAGCCGATTTCCTTAGTAGAAATTTCACAGCTCTGGCTTCCTGAATATCTTTGGGCCTCCAAGGCAACTTCAACATTACAACTTCTTGTCCCAATGTCTGGGATCCACACATGATATTCTGGACTTCTCTAAAGGGATTCATTCACTTATCCAGCTCTGCCCTTTCTAGTATTCTAAGCACAAAATGATCATGTTAGATACTATAATTTTGGGCCACCCTTTCTTCCCTCGCTAAGCCTTTTCACCTGCGGTGGTGCAAACCTGTTTATGCCCTTCAAAGCTGCTTTCTGCCCCATTTGGGGGCTGGGACTTCCCATAATTCAGCTGTTGCTTCTTGGTTCCTCATTAGGTGCTTTCCACCTGAGCAACCTTGTGACTTCTGAGATGCACCTAGCACTTTTCCATGGCCTCATACTTGCTTAGTTGCTGCTCCATTTCTGCTTAACTGAGGCATAACCTATAATGGTACTGCTTCTTGGAATCCATCAGAGTCAGCTAAGGAATCTGTACACTTTTATTCAGTTAAGGAGTAGGAATTTTAACATGCTGTCTTCACCATGCCTATTGGCACCACTTTCTCTTCTTGGTATGCCATGAGACAGAGGCATCATCTGGGGAGGAGATTCTCAATTGTTCTAGGAATTGCCTGTTGACCAACTGTTGGGAGAGGGAGGATTTTGCTCAGGTTGTTTGAGTTTCTGGTGTGATCCCTGTAGCCCTGGAGGATAATGGCTGCTTCTTATTGTGCTCTACCGACACAAAAGAGACTTTGGCATCACTGCTGCTATTATCACCACCATTGCCATCTCTGCCACCACCACCACAGACGTCTCTAAATCTGCAGCCAGTACTGGAATTGAGGACAAATTTTCTGGGGAGTTGCTTCAATGCTGTCTGTGCAGAATAATATTAACTCTCAAATTAAGCTGGGCATTCTCAATCTCAACCAGTCACCTGCAGATACTCTAACTGACTTTAATGAGCCACAGGCCTTGCCTACTTTGCTTGTTCTCCCACAATCTGAGATGCCAGAGCTCTGACATTCAGAGCTTCTCCTCTTGTACTCTGGCACTTTTCACATCTACATATTGAGATCCTCTCTTGTGCTTAACCCCAGTACTTATTATTTACAGTTGGCTAAGTGAAACCCTTCCAGTCTACAACCCAGGCTAGACTCAAACTAGATATGGTCCTGTTTGTGCCTCCATGTGTAGTATGAGCCTTAACCCTGACTTGCTCTCATTCTTGGTGGTGTACCATCTGTAGACAATATGCCAAGATGATTCTTTCTGCTTTTCTTCTTAAGATTCATAGAATAAGCACAAGAAAGAAGTTTAATCAGTCATTAGCAAAGGCTATACTTCCAGTGAAATTGGGTTCATTCCCATAAAACATAGGATGATCACAACTGTCTGCGCTTCCAGTGCCATGGGACCCAACACCTTCACAGAAATATACATTCAGGTAACATTCTAGTGCATGTAAAATAAATGATAATAAATCATATAAAAACTCAAATGCATATTTATATAATATTTAACTTATTTATTTTATTTTTTAATCTTTGAACCATGGAGTACTGTGTATGTCTAATGGGCATCAGAAGTTATGCTATAAAACGGGGTTATAGACCTTTGGGAGCTTCTTTGTGGATGCTGGCAAATGACCTTTGTGCTCTTAACTGCCTACTAATTTCCCAACCTTGCCCTTCTTTGTGTTTTTTGTTAATCGAAAATATATTTTTTTCCATAAGAGTATGCAGTGATTACATCTTTTCCACACCCAGTTCCTCTGACATTCTCACCACCTCCTCTTCCAACTATATCAACACCCTTTTGTTCTCGCCTAAACAACAAATAGGCAGCTAAAAATGTAGTGGGACATTTCTTTAGTCCTTGGACTTAAGAGGAAGAGGCAGGTAGATCTCTGTGAGCTGGTCCAGTATTATTTACAAAGTGAGTTCATGGTCAAACAATTAAACAGAGAAGTCATGTCTTAAGAAACAAACAATCAATTAAACAAACAGAGAAATGAAAGCTAAAAAAGGATCATATGAAATAGAACAAAAAGAAACATATTGGAATATGACAAAATAAAAAAAAATAGATGGAAAAGAGACAAAGAAAATACAAAAAAAATACATAGAGATGCAGGACAGGATCACACTCACAAGAGTGTAATAAAAACTCAAAATTGGTAGCAATAACAGATGAGAAAAGAAAGGGGTAAGGTCCCTATAGTAAGTCCAACAGAGTCAATTTCCATGGACACTTGAGGTTCTCAGAGATGGAACCACCACCTAAAGATCATACATTGGCTGGACCTAGGTCTCCCCACTCAGATGTAGGAGATGGGAATCATGGTCATGATGTGGATCCCCTAACTTCAAAAGTTATTGCCTCTTTGTGGGATGTGTTGTTCTAGCTGGGCTGCTTTGTCTGAACTCAGTGAGAGAGAATATGCCCAGATTGAAAAATACTTAAAGTACTAGGGTGAGGGATAGCCAGGGAATCCACTCACTTAGATGAGAAAGAAAAGAGATATGGGGAATGGGATGTGAGAGGGTATGACCTTGAGGGGAGCTTTGAGTGTATACAAGCCATCCTCCTGCATCAGCCTTCTGAGTGTTGTCATATTAGATGATTGTCAAAGCATCAAGTTCATCTCTTTATTCCAGAAGAGTCAAGTGATTGTGTAAACTGGAAAGAATCCTGCTCAGTCAGTCAACAGGGTCTCAAGGGAGACAATGAAGATTGAAAAGATAAAGACAATTAGACAACACTATAACATGACTCCAGACAGTGCAAGGCTGAAGGGAATTTAATTTTCTCCAGACTGCTTACATACCATTTAACATACTTGCAAAGAATGAAGTCAGTTTTAGGACAAGAAATAAACAAGGAAAATAAATTAGTCTCCTGATTAATGTTTTACGGATATATCAGGAAGACCAACATAAAAGGAGTGCCACAAATCTCTCTGCCTAGTTTTCCTTGAGCTTTGTAATAGCCTCCCCTCCCCCAAAAAGTTCTTATCTGAACCTACTTCACTGTCCTAGCCCAATTTTGAATTCCTGCTGTATTCCTACAAGGAGGTCCCCAAAAGCTCTCTACAAAGGGATTTGTCATGTCCATTTACCATGCCAATTGATGGTTTGTGGATGTATTTACAAGAACAGGTTATGGCCCCCAGGTGATTTTCCCTCTAAAACATGCTGCTCACAAATGAAAAAAAAAAAAAAAAAAAACAAAAACAATCATGTGACTTTTTCCACCTGGTGATCCTTCGGAATGAAGCCATAGACAAGAGGATCCCTGTGTGATAGAATTCTAAATTATCTCTAGCTATAGAACAAGGCAGTTGTCTAGGAATATAATCCAAATCAAGAATCTCAAGAGCATAAAAAGAAAATCAATTATTACCATCAGAATGAGGAAGAAGCATGCTTATTGCAGTGGGCTCAGCAGAGAAAAGACTTCATACATTTCTGCTGTGTGGAGATGAAGATCTAGGCTCTGCCTGTTTATGGTATCCAAAAAATTTTGGAGGTTTTCTATCCAAAGCACATAGAGGATTTGGAACTCAACATGACATTGACTGAGTACACAGTGTCACATTTTACTCCTTTCTTCTGGCAGATGAGGAAACTTCATATATTTTTCATGGCATGCACCTCCATGGAAACTTTTATGAATCCTGGAACACATATGCTAGAGAACAGATGTATGTCAATGAGTTCATTTCCCAGTTTTCCCATCTCTAGGGACTTCAGCATCTCTCCATGAATGGCATGTGCTTTCTAAGCCATAAAGCAGGTGTTCAGGTAAGGATGGTGAACTAGGTGAGCTCCCAGAGTAAACATTTCCCTTTTATTTTAAGGACTCATGAACCATGAGGGAGACATTAGAATGCAGAAGGTATAAGTAGCGTGAATTAAGGTCTCAAATGGCCATTTATGAAGCAGCTGACTTAAGTGAGTTAAGGAGTAGGGCAAAATAGGATGTAATTCTTGGTATCATGGCAAACCAATCAATACAAAAGGAAAGGAGGGAGAATGTAGTTAGGAGCCTCAGGACTCACCCACACAGCAGTTAGGCCAGCAGTTGTGCTGAGGTCAGTGATAGCATTCTACAGTCTGCACCTGATTTGTTATGGAAAAAATGTTTGAGACCCAGCAGGTTTGAGAACATGAAACAAGGGAGGAAACTTTGAGTCTGTATATGATAAAAGTAATTGTGCAGAGATCTTGATTTAATGTATTTTCTGCTTGAGATGGATGCCAGGAGATGAACTATAGGACTGACTTGTCTCAGCATGGTACAATACATACATCATACCTAAGATAATATCCTTGAATATCTGGTCAAATTTCTATTGTGACAACTACCTAATTTTATTATTTCCACTCTCCATCACCATTTGCTAGAACTAACCCGCTGCTTTTCTCTAGTCCCTGATGATGCCCTTGGAGACCTTCTCCATCACACAGTACCAAATTTCACAGTCAGACTTGGATTCCTTTTCTTTTTCTCCAAGGATCTGTCAGCTAAAGTATCTGAACATGAGAGGAATAGTCTTATTGTGTTTAGATATTGTGCCTCTCTGAGTTCTCCAAGAAAATGTGGAAGACTCTTTGCAGTCCCTGGGCTTAAAGGCTTGTAGGATGAATGACTCTCAACTTACTCTCCTGATACTGGCCATCTGCCACTGTTCTGAGCTCACCAAGGTCAGCTTCTATGACAATAATATCTCTGTTCCTGTGCTGAGGGACCTCTTGAAGCACACAGCTGACTTGAGCTGACTGAATATGTGAGAGAACGCTGCTCCTTTACGGTGCTATGATGACTTGGGTGTTCCCACCAAAGAGCAATTTTTCAGATTTGTGCTGTGGTCATTGTTACCCTCAGGCCATAAGACAACCCAAGAGCATCTCCTTTGCAACAGAAATGTGTCATTCATGTGGTAGTCATTGTCTTTGATAGCTGTAAATGATCTTGGGTTTCAGAAAGAGCCAGAAATCACACAGACAGTAGTACCAGTCAGATACCAGATATTTTGAACATATACCTGAAGACTGATCTATTACGGTTGCAGATCCGAAGGTGGACCTAACCTGGACATTGAACATTTCACAGGATAATCTAATCCAGGAGAAAACAGATTAGCTGCTCTATATTGGGCTCTGACTGAAGATATTTTCACAAGATATACTAAATAATTCTAACTTACCTTCATTCTGATTGGTTGTATTTGGAAATTATAGATGTGTAACTCCATAATATTAGCAAACCTCAGAACATGCTCAATATAACTAGGCATGTACTGAGCTTTATCCTGCCCTTAGAAGGCATGTGCAGAAGGAAAAAAGGAATATGAGAGACAGAATGGTTGTTTTAATGCCTTTCTATGCACCCCACATTTACCCAGATGTCCAGATGTGTCAAACAATGGTTGTGTTCCTTTTTTCCCCTCTCAATAATATGAAAAATCTGACATACATGAAACAAAATAACTACAATTTTGGTATAAAAGAAGGCCTCATCAAATGGGAAACTATGACTTTTGAATGTGAAAAAATGGATGGCTTCAGACGCGTTTTGAACTGGGTCTCTCAGAGATTGTGACTTCACAGACTGCTCAGAAGGTTGGAAACAAAAGAATGTCCAGTGACTAAGATCTTGGATGCTGAGTTTTACACAGGGAATATATAGATGGACTCTGGGAAGAGGGAACTTGTGGAAACAGAAGCACACCTTGGCAATTTTGATTGGATTCTGACAAGATTGTTTAACTAGATGATCTTTCAACAATGTGTAAACTTTTTGTCCTTCCTTGTAGTATATAGTGAATAAATAAATCATTGATACTTTGTTTAGATGTCATTACTGTTTCCTGAGTGGAATAAACTAAATAACAAATCTGTACCACCTGACCTCTTGAGGAGTCAAAATGTATACATTGGTGCCAGGCATGTTATGATTGAAAATCATGGGTAGGTAGGTAAAGTTATCAGCTAAGATGGTTCACATGTGGACATCTAGGTTGGCCTATGGTAAAAAAGAATAATAGAAACCACCTCTATGTATCTCTCACTCCTTGTTTCTTTCTCTCCTGCCCCTACACTCTCTCCCTGTCAACCTGTCAGCTTTGCAGGCCTTGTTATTTGGAACCTGTTGATTTCCTGGAGGTTTGCTCACAATAAACTTCTTTCGTGCTAAGCAGAGAATCAATAAAACAAACAAACACACAAATAAAAGCCCAGGAACTGATAGTTGAAGTGCGATTACTCATGTTTTAAGCGCACATGTTTCTTTAAAGGAAAACCGGAGTTTGGTTGCAGAAGTAATATCAAGTGGCTCTCAGCTGGATCTCTGGCTTCAGGGTGTAGGCCCATGTATGTAGATTGTTGTGGTTATCAGGTTTTACAGGCACAATATGCACAACACCTATGTATTCACCTAACTGATAATATCTTGGGAAAAAAAAAACCTCTGTTTCACAAACACTTCAAAAAACCAACTAATTAATTAAAATGGTGATGTTCAGTAGCAAGGTATTTGCCAGACTTGGTGTGGCTCAAATATTACTCCAATACACACCACAAAGAAGAGAGTTTGTGGTATTTCATGTGTGTGCATTGAGCTCAATTGGTGAACAATTGTCTAGACTATACTGGATTCCAGTTTGAGGTCTGCACCGTGGAGGAACAAAAGAGTACAAAGAGTTTATATAAGAAAACTGGGTGTCTGTCTGTTTATCCAAGTCTGTATCTATCCATCTGTGTCTCTGTCTATATGTTTATCCATCTGTCTGCCTGGCTCTTTATCTATCTATTAGGTGAGACCACACTCATATAGATACCTAGATCACAAAACCATGACCAAAAAGAAAAATTTAAATTTCAGACCAATTTTTCATATAAATATTGATACAATACTAAATAAAATACTGGTAATCCACATTCAAGAACTCTCCAAAAACATGAACTATCCTATTCAGTACGCTTCATCCCAAGGATGCAGGGATGGGTCAACATAGTAAAATAAATACAGCAGTGTAATCCACCATAGAAACAAACAGACAAAAAGGTCACATTCCATCTCATAAGATGCTAAAAAAGCCTTTGACAAAATCCAGCACCCCTTTGTGATAAAAGTACTGTAGGGTAAAAGCCATATACACAACCACAAGAAATCAAATATACAGAAATCTGATAACCAACATAAAATTAAATGGAGAGAAAGGTAAAACAATTCCACAAAAACCAGGGATGAGAAAAGACAGTGTACTATCTCCCTATCAATCCAATATAGAATTTTGTATTCTAGCTAGAGCTATAAAAGAAATAAAGTGATTAAGGTGTAACAAGTTGGAAAGGAAGAAGACACAGTATATCTATTCACAGATGATAGTTTAGTATAAATAAAAACCCTAGAATTTCTTTTTATTGTTTTTCTTATTCTTTTAAACTTTATTTTAAAAAACAAAGATTAAAGAAAAAATTTTAAACATTTTTGCATAAATGTATACAAATACATTTTTATCAGTGCTTGGCTTTCTTTTCTTTTTTTTTTTTTAAGGTTTGATACTATGCATTAAGGTCTTACTAGTTACAATGAGCAAAAAGTACATGTAAAACAGGATGTAACCCGGAATTAGTCAACGTTTTCTTGGTGTATAAGGATTGAGCATAATGGGTTTTTTAGTTTGTTTGTTTGTTTGTTTGTTTGTTTTCTTTTCTTTTTTTCTTGAAATTTAAACAGTCTGTGAGTTGTTTTTGGGGCAGTCCCAGCCTCTGGGGTTAGCATCCCACTATCAGTGACTGCATATTATGTCTGTTCTATTGTGACTGGGTTATCTCACTCAGCAAGATATTCTCTAGATGCAAATGGACATCTGGGACTTCTCCAGCTTCTGGCTACTCTAAATAGAGCTGCTATGAACATTGTGGTGCTTGTATCTTTGTTGTATATTGGAGTGTCTCTGGGTTATATGCCCAAAAGTGGAATAGCTGGATCTTCAGGTAGTACTATGTCCAATTTTCTGAGGAATCACCAGACTGATTTCCAGAGTGCTTGTATCAGTTTAAAACCCCACCAACAGTGGAGAAGTGTTCCTCTTTCTCTACAACCTCGCCAGCATCTGCTGTCATCTGAGTTTTGGATCTTGGCCATTCTGACTGGTGTGAGGTGGACTCTCAGGGTTGTTTTGATTTGCATTTCCCTGATGGCTAAGGATGTTGAGCACTTCTTTAGATGTTTCCCAGCCATTCCATATTCCTCAAATGAGAACGTTTTGTTTAGCTCTGTACCCCATTTTAATAGGGTTGTTTGACTCTCTGGTGTCTAGCTTTTTGAGTTCTTTGTATACCTTGGATATTAGGCCTCTATCTGATGTGGAGCTGGTAAAGATCTTTTCCCATTCTGTTGACTGCCGTTTTGTTTTCTTGACAATGTCCTTAGCCTTACAGAAACTTTGCAATCTCATTAAGTCCTATTTGTTAATCTTTGACCTTAGAGCTTGAGCCATTCACATTTTGTTCAGAAAATTTTCTCCTGAGCCTATGTGTTCTAAGGTGTTCCCTACTTTCTCATTTAATAGTTTCAGTGTATCTTGTTTAACGTGGAGATATTTGTTCCATTTTCACTTGGTCTTTGAACAAGGAGATAAGAAAGTGTCTATTTTCATTCTTCTGCATGCTGAGTGCCAGTTGGACCAACACCATTTGTTGAATAGGCTGTCCTTTTTCCATTGAATGTTTACATCTCTTTTGTCAAAAATCAGGTTACCATATACGTGAGGGCACATTTCTGGTTCTTCTATTCTATTCCATTGATCCTCGTGCCTATTTCTGTACCAGTACCATGCAGTTTTGAGCACAATTGCATTGTAATATAGCTTGAGGTCAGGGATAGTGATTCCCGCAGATGTTTTCTTGTTGTTGAAGATGGATTTTACTATTCTACTATATCTTTTGTTATTCCAGATGAAATTGCACCATGATCTTTTCAACTCTATGAAGAACTGGGTTGGAATTTTGATGGGGATTGCATTGAATCTCTAGATTGCTTTTCGAAGGATGGCCATTTTTAAAATGTTGATTTTTCCAATCCATTAGCATGGGAGATCTTTCCATTTTCTGAGATCTTCCACAATTTCCTTTTTTAGAGGTTTAAAGTTGTTGTCCTACAGGTCCTTCACTTGCTTAGTTAGAGTCACACCAATGTATTTTATATTGTTTATGACTATTGTGAAGGGTATCATTTCCCTAATTTTTTTCTTCACATGTTTGTCCTTTGAGTAGAAGAAGGCTACTGATTGGTTTGTGTTAATTTTATATCCAGCCACTTTGCTGAACTTGTTTATCAGCTCTAGGAGTTCTCTGGTGGAATTCGTGGGGTCACTTAAGTACACTATCATGTCCTCTGCAAAGAGTGAGGTTTTCCCTTCTCCATTTCCGATTTATATCCCCTTGATCTCCTTTGGCTGTCTAATTGCTCCAATCAGGATTCCAGACTGTGTTAAATAGGTAGGGGGAGATTGAGCAGCCTTGTCAATTCCCTGATTTTAGTGAGATTGCTTCAAGTTTCCCACCGTTAAGTTTGATGCTGGCTGCTGGTTTGCTGTATATTGCTTATATTATGTTTAAGTATGGACCTTGGATTCCTGTTCTTTCCAAGACTTTTAACATGAAGTGGTGTTGAATTTTGTCAAATGCTTTGTCAGCATCTAGTGAGATGACCATGTGATTTTGTTCTCTGAGTTTTTTTATATGTTGGATTACAATGATGGATTTCCTTATATTAAACCATCCCTTCATCCCAGGGATAAAACCTACTTGGTCATGGTGAATGATCGTTTTGATATATTCTTAGATTCAGTTTTCAAGGATTTTGTTGAGTATTTTTGCGTCAATGTTCATAAGTGAGATAGGTCTGAAGTTCTCTTTCGTTTTAGGGTCTTTGTGTGGTTTAGGTAAGATGGTTATTGTAGCCTCTAAAAATGAGTTAGGTATTTTTCCATATGATTCTATCTTGTGGAATAGTTTGGAGAGTATTGGTGTTATGTCTACAATAAATGTCTAATAAAATTCTGCATGTAACAGATCTGGACTTGGGTTTTTTTTTTTTTTTTTTTTTTTGGTTTGGAGGCTTTTGATAACTTCTTCTATCTCTTTATGTGTTATGGGATTATTTAGATGGTTTACCTGGTCCTGGTTTAAATTTAGGATTTTGTATCTGTCTAGGAATTTATCCATTTCCTCCAGATTCTCCAATTTTGTGGAGTATAGGCTTTGGTAGTAGGATCTGATGATTTTTTGAATTTCCCCAGTTTCAGTTGTTATGTCTCCACTTTCCTTTCTGATTTTGTTAATTTGGATACTCTCTCTTTGCCCTCTAATTAGTCTGGCTAGGGGTTTATCAATTTTCTTGATTTACTCAAAGAACCAGCTCTTAGTTTTGTTGATTCATTCAATGGTTCTTTTTATTTCTATTTGGTCTATTTCTGCCCAATTTTGATTATTTCTTGCCATCTACTCCTCTTGCGTGTACCTTCTTCCTTTTCTTCTAGAATTTTCAGCTGTGCTGTCAAGTTGCTGATGTGTGCTCTCTCCAGTTTCTTTTTGGAAGCACTCAGGGCTATGAGTTTTCGTCTCAGTACTGCTTTCATTGCATTCCATAGATTTGGGTATGTTGTGTTTTCGTTTTCATTGATTCTAAAAAATCCTTAATTTCTTTCTTTATTTCTTCTTTGACCCTGCTATATTTTAACAGAGCATTATTTAGTTTCTATGTGTATGTGGACTTTTTGTTGTCTTTGTTGTTGTTAAAGACCAGCCTTAGACCACGGTGATCTGAGAGGATGCATGGGAGTATTTCTATCTTCTTATATGGATTGAGGCTCATTCTGTGTCCAATTATGTGGTCAATTTTCGAGAAGGTGCCATGGGGTACTGAGAAGGTGTATTTTTTTTACTTTAGGATGATATGTTCTGTAGATATCTATTAATTCCAGTTGGTTCATAGTCTCTGCTAGTTTTAGAGTGTCTTTGTTCAGTTACTGTTTCCATGATCTGTCCACTGGAGAGAGTGGGGTATTAAAGTTCCCCACTATTATTGTGTGGGGTGAAATCTATTTTTTGAGCTTTATTACGGTTTCTTGTATGAATGTGGGTGCTTTTGTATTTGGAATATATATGCTAAGGATTGAGAGTTCCTCTTGACCTATTTTCCCTTTAATGAGTAAAAAGTGTCCTTCTTTATCTTTTTGATATCTTTTGGTTGGAAATTTACTTTATTTGATATTAGAATAGCCACTCCAGATTGCTTCTTGGGGCTGCATGCTTGGAAGTTTTTTTTCCCAACTTTTATTCTGAGATAGTGTCTGTCTTTGTCTCTGAGATGAGTTTCCTGTATGCAGCAAAATGCTGGATTTTTTTTTATGTATCCAGTCTGATAGCCTATGTCTCTTTATTGGGAAGTTGAGAACATTTATGTTAATAGATACCAAGGAATAGTGGTTTCTGTTTCCTGCTATTATTGCTTTTGTAGAAAGAGTTGTGTCTGTGTCTCTTTCTTCTTTGGTTTTCTTGCTTAGGGGTTTTCTGGTTTTTACTAGGATGTAGTTCCCATCATTGTATTGGGTTTTCCACCTATAATTTGTTGTAGTGCTGGGTTCGTAGTCAGATATTGTGTAAATTTAGATTTGTCTTGAAATATCTTTATCTCTCCATCTATGGTGATTGATAGTTTTGCTGGGTATATCAGCTTGGGTTGGCACTTGTGCTCTCTTAGGGTCTGCAAGATGTCATTCCAGGCTCTTCTAGCTTTCATAATCTCTGTTGAGAAATCGGATGTGATTCTGATTGGTCTGCCTTTATATGTTACCTGATCTTTTTTCCTTACTTCTTTTAGTATTCTTTCTTTGCTTTGGGCACTTGGTGTTTTGACTATTATGTGTCAGGAGGAATTTCTTTTCTGGTCCAACGTATTTGGATTTCTGAAGGCTTCTTTTATGCTCGTGGTCATCTCATTCTTAAGAGTAGGGAAGTTTTCTTCTACAATTTTGTTGAAGATATTTACTGTGCCTCTTAGTTGATATTCTTCTCTTTCTTCTATTTTTATTATACTTACGTTTGGTCTTCTCATTGTGTCTTGGACCTTCTGGACATTTTGGGTTAGAAGCATTTTGGTTTTTGCATCTTTTCTAATTTGTCTATGTTTTCAAACTTGTCTTCAGCCCCGGAGATTCTTTCTTCCATCTCTTGTAGTCTATTGGAAATGCTTGCATCTGTGACTCCTGATTTCTTTTTTAGGTGTTCTACCTCTAGGATTATCTCTTTTAGTGTTTTGTTTATATTGTCAATTTCCTTTTTAAATTCCTTCTTCCATTCCTTCATTTCTTTGGTTCTGTTTTCTTCTAGTTCGTTGAGTTCTTTGAGTGTTTTTCTTGTTTCCTCTTTAAAAGCTTCTGATACTTTTTGCTTTTCTCCCTGTTCTTGTTTAAGGATCTCTATCATCATCTTGAGGTATGATTTTAGTTCTGCGTCTTCTTTTGTGTTTGGAATTCTGCTGTTTGCTGTGATGGGAGAGCTTGGTACTGGTGTTGCCAGGTTGTCTTGGTTTCCTTGGGATATGCTCTTTTGCTTTCCTCTTGCCATCTCATTGTCAGTGATATGTTCTCACCTTTCTCTTGTAACAGGTCTGTGTCCCTGGATCTCTGCTGGTCCAGAAATAAGATGGTCAGAGCCCTGTTCTTGGCCCCAAAGCCACCGGGCGGGAATGCTGGGTTCCTGGATCAGGTAGAGCAGGGGCGTGCTTTCCGGGCACACTCGGCAGAGATCTCTCTGCCCCCTGGCCACTCAGATCTCCTTATCACCAGTCCTTTATCTCTGGGAACTGATCCTAGTATTTCTAACGACAGAACTGCTGCAGATGATAAAGATCTTCAACAATGTGTCTAGAAAAAAACTTAATTCAAATAATTCAAAGGCCCTTTTTATCATAAAAAATAAATAGGCTAAGAAGGAAATGATGAAAACAATACCTTACCAAAGAGTAAAGCTATATATTTATAGGTGTAACTATCTGAGCAAGCAAACTACCTGTATGAAAAAGTCAACTATCTGAAGAAATAAATTGAAGAAGCCACTAGAAGATGCACAGGTAACATATGCTCCTGCATTCAGAGGATTAATGCAGTACAAAATGCTATCTTACCAACAACATTCTACTGATTCAATGCAAAACCCATTAAATCCCAACCGAACTCTTAAAGATCCTTAAGGAACAATTCTCCCTATGGAAAACTAAAAACACCATAAAAGCTAAATCAATCCTCCACGATAAAAGATTTTTTAGAAGTGTTACCATCCATTGGTTGGCCATGATTGCCAGAAGAGTGACAATCCATCCTTACCAGATCTGACCGATTCCTTACCTCACTTCCGTCCTCTGATTCAGGTGTGCTTATTTGAGACTTTGAATTGAGATGCCAAAATTTTCAATTTCAGAGTCCATTTTAGTGAACCTGATGTAATTTAATTTCAGATAAACTAAGAGGGTGTTACATAGCTATAGTCTCTAGGCTAATTCTCATCACCCCCAGCATTTAAAGTATTACACTCTCAATAAGACCACTGCTTCCAGGTTATTCACAAATCAAAACTGTAGCCCAGGTTATAAGCCTGCCCCCTGCTTAAGGAGTAGGAGAGCAGGAATCAAGTTAATGTTATGACCCGTTTTGATTGGTATCATCCCAATACCAATGAATTATATTAAAGGCCACAGTTACTTTCCAATTAGGTGCTTGCACACATACTCCCTGTTTTTTGCTTACTATACAGCTTTGCCCTGATAGACATTCAGGACCAAACACCATCAAAATCTTCCCACAGGGTGGTGGTGCACTGTGGCAATGGAGGGACCAAGGCTTGCTAGAATGGTAAAAAGACACTGCAGTGAGTTGTATTATATTTGCTCATTTCTGTTTTGAGGATCACAAGCACTTCCCTAAGACAACATTTTGGTGGGTTGGCCATAAAGTTCTTCATAACATACAAAAAATACTGATCTGGAGGGCCTTGAAATCACCAAAATTTGGCTAGGAAGGCTAGTACCAAATATATACAAAGTACTCAAGAAGTTACACTCAAGAGAATCAAATAATTCTATTGAAATTAGGAGTACAGAGCTAAATAAGGACTTATCAACTGAAAATATTGAATTGGTGAGAAGCAACTAAAGAAATGCTAAACATCCCTAGTTATCAGGTAAATGCAAATCAACACAATCCTAAGATTCCACATCACATACACCAGACTGGCTAAAATCATCCACATTCTACCTCATATCTTTGGGTTTAAATAAAGTGTCTTTGTTTGATAGCTTCAAAGCTGCTCCTCAGTGCCCCTGAATGCACTCTCAGTCCTAGGACTGCTCTGTCTCTTGCAGCTGTCCCTTACATTGGCATCTTGGTGACCTGGAGCCAAGAATTAAATTCTTACAGAACAGCCAGGGATATCTTTTTAGTACCTAGAACACTATAGGGTTAACTTAGAACCTTAATTATGCTCAGTCTAAGATGATGTCAGTACAAGGGTCATTGCTCCTCTAGAGAGGTACTTTGAGTGATTGCAAACAAGTCCAGTCCTGCCCTTTGTCTGTCCTCTTCTCTACCACATATCACTGTTGCTTCTAACCTTATTCCTTGGCCTCTAGGCTCCATTAAACATTCTCTCGTTTGCTTGCTACAGTTCTCAGTTAGTGAAGACCTTTGTGATACTAATCCCCCCCACACACACACTGGCTTTTTCTTCATACATATAAGTCAACCCTTTAGTCTGGCCACCCATGAGGCTAGGTGTGAGACCTAGCAAAATCAACCTTATATGGGATTTTCAGCATCTAGTTTTATTTTCCAAATGTTAGAGACAGTTTGGCTATGTAAAGCAGTGATCTTCTGTCAATAGCATTCTCTACTTTGACAAAAAACCAAGTTAATAAAAGACAAAAAAACAAGCCATGTTTTTCCCACTGCCCTAATTTTTTATTAGATACTCTCTGTATTTACATTTGAAATGTTATTCCTTCCCCCACCCTGCTCCCATTCCCCTCCCCCTTCCCCTTCATTTGTCTTCACAAAGGTGCACTTGCTCCTAATCAACCTCTCCACTCCATTGCCTTGGCTTTCCTCTATATTGGAAAAATGTGTCCTCCCTGAACCAAAGGCCTCTTCTCCCATTGATGCCAGACACTGCTGTCTTCAGCTACATATGCAACTGGAGCCATAGGTCTCTCAATGTGTGCTCAGTGGTTGGTGTTTTAGTTCATGGGAGTCATGGAGGGTTTGTTTGGTTGTTCTTCCCATGAGGTTGCAACCCATTTCAGCTCCTTCAGTCCTTTCTTTAGCACCTTCATTTGGGGTTCCTGTGTTCAGTCTGATGGTTAGCTGCAAGCATGTTCAGCTATATCTTTATGAATATGGCACAGCCCCTGAGGAGATATCTTTATCTGGTTTCTGTCAGTAAATACTTCTTGGCATCAGCAATAGTACTTGGATATAGTGGCTGCATATGGGGTGGATCCCCAGGTGAGAGCGCTTCTGAATGATCTTTTTTCAATCCCTGTTCCTCTATTTGACCTTGTATTTCCTCCTGTGGTTGTTTTGTTCTCCCTTCTAAGAAAGACTGAAGTCTTGTTTTCATCGAACCTTCTCTCTAACTGATGGTTCTTCTCTTGGCCCTACTATTCAACAATGATTGACAAAAAGTCAAATGAATCATAAAAATTAAATAGATAAATCTGGGAAAAAAAAGAAATAAATGTGCCTATGTCTAATAAGCCATAAGGGCTGAGAATTTCATAATTCCAATAAGTTGGATCATGTGACTATACAACAGCATGTGGTCATATTGTCTAGCCTCACATTACTGGATAATTCAATCCAGTGACTCTTCTGCCTTTTTTGTTGTAAATGATATATTTCAGAATTCTGTGCGATTTTATATACTTAAGAGTATTTTACCAATATTCACTTTCTTTTTATTTCATCTTTTATTTATTTTTATTTGATGTGGGCATGCTTTTCTTTATAATTATAAAAAAATAAAGGTAAGAAAGTACATCAAAATTAAAGGTAAAGGAAAACATTTTATCTAAAGAACAGCAACTGGTGCATACCTTTAAAAGATTACACACACACACACACAGACACAGACACACACACACACACAATATCACTGTATTCAGACACACTAGAAGAGGACATCAGATTCCATTACAGATTGTTGTGAGCTACCATGTGGTTTCTGGGAATTGAACTCATGACCTCTGGAAGAGCAGTCAGTGCTCTCAACTGCTGAGCCATCTTTGATCCCACACCTTTAATTCTAGCATTTGGGAGGCAGATATCTGAATTCCAGGCCAGCCTGGGCTAAAGAGTGAGTTCCAGGACAGCCAGGGCTAAACATAGAAACCCTATTTCAATAAATATGCAAGTTATGGGGCTGAAGAAGAGATAGTTCAGTTCAGAGCTCTTGCTGCTCTCCCAGAGGACCTGATTTTGGTTCCAAGCAACCACATCGGGTGACTCACAATCACCTGTAACTCCAGCCATCTTACTTCCTCTTCTGGCCTCTGTAGGCACCTATACTCACATACATAAACCACATCTAGTCAGTCAGTCTATCTGTCTGTCTCTCTCTCTCTCTCTCTCTCTCTCTCTCTCTCTCTCTCTCTCTCTCTCTCTCTCTATCTCTCTCTCAGAAAGAAAGAAAGAAAGAAATTAAGAAAGAAAGAAAGAAAGAAACAAACAAACAAACAAACTGTGGTATTAAAAACAAGTATTGAACTTGTACACTTTTATACAGAAACATTTCAGACCCAAATTAACTACTCTTCAAGAAAAAAAAGTCCCCTAATATATTAATTACTCTCAGTATTTCTTTACAGTTTTTAAACCACTGGTGCTTTAATTGCTTAGGCATGATGAAAGGTAATTGCTGCTTCCTTAATACAGCACTCATTCACCAATGAGATGGTGTTCAAGAGCTATGGGTGTGCCTGCCATTATTTTCCTCCTGGAGCTGGTTTCTTAGGGAGAAGTCTGAGGAACTTTGATCTTTTCTAGTGTTTTCTTCTTCCTTAGATGCACTTTCTTTTCATCAAAGCTGGAAAGCTTGCCCTCTCCCATCTACTCCAAGGTCTCTGCCCTTTGTCAACTGGAATTTATGACTGTTTGCTCCCGAAAAAAGGAGATTTTCTGTCTTTTTGCCCCAAAATAAGGAGAATTTCTGCCTTTTTGCCCAAAAATTATGAGAATTTCTGCAATTTTGCTTCAAAATACGGGGAATTTCTGCTTTTTATCCCGAAAGTAAGGGGAATGTATACCTTTTGCCACAAAAAATGGAAATTTCTTCATTTTTGCCCCAAAATAAGAGGAATTTCTGCCTTTTAACCTCAAAATAAGTGAAATTTCTGCCTTTTTACCCAAAAATAAACGGAATTTCTGTCTTTTTGCCCCAAAATATAAGGAATTTTTGAATTATGCCCTGAAATAAGTGAAATTTCTGCAATTTTGCCCCAAAATAAAAGAAATTTCTGCATTTTTGCCACAAAATAAGAGGAATTTCTGTCTTTTTGCCCCAAAATAAGGGAAATTTCTGCCTTTTTGCTTCCAAATAAAAGGAATTTCAGCCTTTTTACCTCAAAATAAGGGGAATTTTTGCATTTTTGTCACTAAATATTAAGAATTTCTGCATTTTTGCCCCAAAATAAGGAAAATTTCTGCCTTTTTTCCCTGAAATAAGTGAAATTTCTGCAATTCTGCCCCAAAATAAGTGAAATTTCTGCAATTTTGCCCCAAAAATAAGGGAAATTTCTGAAATTTTGCCCCAAAATAAGTGGAATTTCTGAGTTTTGCCCCAAAATAAGGAGAATTTCTGTCTTTTGCCCCAACATATAGGGAATTTCTGCGTTTTTGCCCCACAATTAGGGGAATTTCTGCAATTTTGCTACAAAATATGGGGAATTTCTGCCCTTTTGCCCAAAAATAAGGGGAATGCATACCTTTTTGCCATACAAAAAGGGAAATTTCTTCATTTTTGCTCCAAAATAAGGGGAATTTCTGCCTTTTTGCCTCTAAATAAGTGAAATTTCTGTCTTTTACCCCAAAACAAAGGGAATTTCTGTCTTTCTTGCCCCAAAATAAGGGGAATTTCTGACTTATTACCCTGAAATAAGTGAAATTTCTGCAATTTTGCCCCAAAATAAGGGAAATTTCTGCCTTTTTGCCCTGAAATATGTGAAATTGCTGCAATTTTACCCCAAAATAAGGTGAATTTCTGCCTTTTTGCCCCAAAATAATGGGATTCTCTGCCTTTTTGCCCCAAAATAAGAAAAATTTTTGCTTTTTTTCTCTGAAATAAGTGAAATTTCTGCAATTTTGCCCCAAAATAAGGGAAATTTCTGCCCTTTTTCTCCCATATAAGGGGAATTTCAGCCTTTTTACCTCAAAATAAGGGGAATTTCTGCATTTTTGCCACAAAATATTAGGAATTTCTGCCTTTATGCCCCAAAATAAGGAAAATTTCTGCCTTTTTTCCCTGAAATAATTGAAATTTCTAAAATTTTGCCCTAAAATAAGTGAAATTTCTGCAATTTTGCCCCAAAATAAGGGAAATTTCTGGAATATTGCCTCCAAAAAAGTGGAATTTCTGAGTTTTGCCCCAAAATAAGGAAAATTTCTGTCTTTTTTCCCCAACATATAGGGAATTTCTGCGTTTTTGCCCCACAATTAGGGGAATTTCTGCAATTTTGCTCCAAAATACATGGAATTTTTGCCTTTTTGCCCGAAAATAAGAAGAATGCATAACTTTTTGCCATAAAAAAGGGAAATTTCTTCATTTTTGCTCCAAAATAAGGGGAATTTCTGCCTTTTTGCCTCTAAATAAGTGGAATTTCTGTCATTTTCCCCCAAAACAAAGGGAATTTCTGTCTTTTTTGCCCCAAAATAAAAGGAATTTCTGACTTATTACCCTAAAACAAGTGAAATTTCTGCAATTTTGCCCCAAAATAAGTGAAATTTCTGCCTTTTTGCCCTGAAATATGTGAAATTTCTGCAATTTTACCCCAAAATAAGGTGAATTTCTGCCTTTTTACCCCAAAATAATGGGAATTTCTGCCTTTTTGCTCCAAAATAAGAAAAATTTTTGCTTTTTTTCTCTGAAATAAGTGAAATTTCTGCAATTTTGCCCTAAAATAAGGGAAATTTCTGCAATTTTTCCCCACAATAAGGCAAATGTCTGCAATTTTGCCCCAAAACAAGGGGAATTTCTCCCTTTTTGCCCCAAAATAAAGGAAATTTCAGCCTTTTTACCTGAAAATAAGTGAAATTTCTGCAATTTTGCCCCAAATAAAAAAAAATTTCTGCAATTTTGCCCCAAAATAAGGTAAATTCCTGCAATTTTGCCCCAAAATAAAGGAAATTTCTTGAATTTTGCCCCAAAATAAAAGGAATTTTTGATTTTTCCCCAAAATAAAGGGAATTTCTGCCTTTTGCCCCAAAATTAGGGGAATTTCTGCAATTTTGCTCCAAAATACGGGGAATTTCTGCCTTTTTGCCTGAAAATAATGGGAATGCATACCTTTTTGCCATAAAAAGAGAAAATTCTTCATTTTTGCTCCAAAATAAGGGGAATTTCTGCCTTTTTGCCTCCAAATAAGTGGAATTTCTGTCTTTTTCCCCCCAAACAAAGGGAATTTCTGTCTTTTTTGCCCCAAAATAAAGGGAATTTCTGACTTATTACCCTGAAAAAAGTGAAATTTTTGCAATTTTCCCCCAAAATAAGGGAAATTTCTGCAATTTTGCCCCAATGTAAAGGAAATTTCTGCAATTTTGCCCCAAAATAAGGGGAATTTCTGACTGTTTGCTCCCAAAAAAAGGAGATTTTCTGTCTTTTTGCCCCAAAATAAGGAGAATTTCTGCCTTTTTGCCCGAAAATTATGAGAATTTCTGCAATTTGGCTTCAAAATACAGGAAATTTCTGCTTTTTATCCCGAAAGTAAGGGTAATGTATACCTTTTGCCACAAAAAAGGGAAATTTCTTAATTTTTGCCCCAAAATAAGAGGAATTTCTGCCTTTTTACCTCAAAATAAGTGAAATTTCTGACTTTTTACCCAAAAATGAACGGAATTTCTGTCTTTTTGCCCCAAAATAAAAGGAATTTTTAATTATGCCCTGAAATAAGTGAAATTTCTGCAATTTTGCCCCAAAATAAAGGAAATTTCGGCCTTTTTGCCACAAAATAAGGGGAATTTCTGTCTTTTTGCCCCAAAATAAGGGAAATTTCTGCCTTTTTGCCCCCAATTAAAAGGAATTTCAGCATTTTTTCCTCAAAATAAAGGGAATTTCTGCATTTTTGCCACAAAATATTAAGAATTTCTGCATTTTTGCCCCAAAATAAGGAAAATTTCTGCCTTTTTTCCCTGAAATAATTGAAATTTCTTCAATTTTGCCCCAAAATAAGTGAAATTTTTGCAATTTTGTCCCAAAATAAGGGGAATTTCTGAGTTTTCCCCAAAATAAGGAGAATTTCTATCTTTTTGCCCCAACATATAGGGAATTTCTGCCTTTTTGCCCCATAATTAGGGGAATTTCTGCAATTTTGCTTCAAAATACGGGGAATTTCTGCCTTTTTGCCCGAAAATAAGGGGAATACATAACTTTTTGCCATAAAAGAGAAAAATTTCTTCATTTTTGCTCCAAAATAAGAAGAATTTCTGCTTTTTTTCCTCTAGATAAGTGGAATTTCTGTCTTTTTCCCTCAAAATAAAGAGAATTTCTGTCTTTTTTGCCCCAAAATAAGGGGAATTTCTGAATTATTACCCTGAAATAAGTGAAATTTCTGCAATTTTGCCCCCAAATAAAGGAAATTTCTGCCTTTTTGCCCTGAAATATGTGAAATTTCTGCAATTTTACCCCAAAATAAGGTGAATTTCTGCCTTTTTGCCCCAAAATAATGGGAATTTCTGCCTTTTTGCCCCAAAATAAGAAAAATTTTTGCTTTTTTTCTCTGAAATAAGTGAAATTTCTGCAATTTTGCCCCAAAATCAGAAGAATATCTGACATTTTACCACAAGTTAAAGGAAATTTCTTCCTTTTTGCCCCAAAATAAGGAGAATTTCTGCCTTTTTTGCCTTTAAATAAAGGGAATTTCTGCCTTTTTGCCATGAAATGAGTAAATTTCTGCAATTTGGCCCATAATAAGGAAAATTTCTGTTTTTGCCACATAATACGGGGTATTTCTGCATTTTTGCCAAAAATAGGGGGAAATTCTTCATTTTTGCCCTAAAATAAGGGGAATTTCTCCATTTTTGCCCAAAAATCATGGAAATTTCTGCCTTTTTGCCACAAATACGGGGAATTTCTGACTTTTGGCCATAAAATAATGTAAATTTCTGCATTTTTACCCCAATATAAAGAGAATTTCTATATTTGGCCTAAAGATAAGGGGGATTTCTTCCTTTTTGCCCCAAAATAAGGGAAATTTCTGCTTTTATACCTGAAATAAGTTAAATTTCTGCTATTTTGCTGTAAAATAAAGGAAATTTCTGAAATTTACCACAAAATAAAAGGAATTTCTGCATTTTTGCCCCAAAATAAGGAATATTTCTGCATTTTTGCCCTAAAATAAGTTAAATTTTTGCAATTTTGCCACAAAATAAGGAAAATTTCTGCTTTTTAGCCGTGAAATAAGTGAAATTTCTGCAATTTTCCGCCAAAATAAGGAATATTTCTGCATTTTTCCACAAAATAAGGTGAATTTCTGCATTTTTGCCCCCAAAAATGGGGAATTTCTGAATTTTTGCCTAGAAATAAGGGGAATTTATGCATTTTTGCCCCAAAATAAGGAAAATTTCTGCCTTTTTGCCCAAAAATAAGAAGTATTTTTGCCTTTTTGACCCCAAAGTAAACGGAATTTCTACCTTTTTGCACCAAGATAAGAGGAATTTCTGCCTTTTTGCCCCAAAATAAGGGGAATTTCTGTCGTTTTGCCCTGAAAGAAGTGAAAATTCTGCAGTTTTACCCAAAAAGTAAGGGGAATTTCCGAATTTTGCCACAAAATAAGGGGAAATTCTGCCTTTTGGGCCCAAAATAAGTGAAATTTCTGCAATTTTGTTCCAAAATAAAAGAAATTCCTGCCTTTCTGCCAGAAAATAACAGAAATTTCCTGCTTTTTCACCAAAATAAAGAAAATTTCTGCATTTTTGTTTCAAAATTAGGGGAATTTCTGCTTTTTGCCGTAAAATAAGGGGAATTACCGCCTTTTGGCCCCAAAATAGGGGCATTTCTGCCTTTTTGCCCCAAAAGAAGGTAATTGCTTCCTTTTTGCCAAAAATAAGTGGAATTTCTGCCTTTTTCTCTAAAAATAAAGGGAATTTCTTTGTTTTAGCCCCAAAATTAGAGAAATTTCTGAATTTTTGCCACAAAATGAGGAGAATTTCTGTTTTTCTACTCGAAAATACCGATAATTTCTGCGTTTCTGTCCCAAAATAAGGGGAATTTATGCCTTTTTGCCACAAAATAAAAAGAATTTCTCTTTTTTTGCCCCAAAATATTGAGAATTTTTGCCTTTCTACCCGAAAATAGGGAAAATTTCTGACTTTTTGTCCCAAAATAAGCGGAATTTCTGCAGTTTTGCCACAAAACAAGTGAAATTTTTGCCTTTTTGCCCCCAAAAAATGGCATTTCTGCTTTTTGGCCCAAAATAAAGGGAATTTCTGCATTTTTGCCCCAAAATAAAAGGAATTTCTGCCTTTTTGACCAAAAATAAGGGTAATTTCTGCAAATTTTCCAAAATAGAGAAGGAAAATTTCTGCCTATTTACCCCAAAATAAGGGGAATTTCTTTCGTTTGCCCCAAAATAAAAGGAATTTCTTCATTTTTGCCCCAAAATATGGGGAATTTCTGCATTTTTGGCCCAAAATAAAAAGTCTATCTACCTTGTTGCCCTAAAATTTAAAAAATTCTGCAATTTTGCCTCAAAATAAAAGAAATTTCGGCCTATTTGCCTCAAAATAAAGGAAATTTCTGCATTTTTTACCAGAAGTAAGTTATATTTCGCCAACTTAGCCCCAAAATAATCGAAATTTCTCCAATTTTGCACCAAAATAAAGGGAATTTCTGCCTTTTTGCCCCAGAATAAAAAAAATTTCTGCATTTTTGCACTGAAATAAGTGAAATATCTGCAATTTTAACCCCAAAATAAGGAAAATTCTGCCTTTTTACCATGAGATAAGGGAAATTTCTGCTATTATGCCCCCAAAATAGAAAATTTCTGCCTTTTTGCCCCAAAATAAGGTGAATTTCTGCTTTTTTGCCAAAAAATAAGTGGAATCTCTGCATTTTTCTCCCAAAAGAAAGGGAATTTCTGTCTTCTTACCCCAAAATAAGGGGAATTTCTACCTCTTTGCCCCAAAATATGTAGACTTTCTGTTTTTCTAGTGATAATGTCTTAATTTTATCTAAAATAAAAGAAATTTCTGCATTTTTTTGTGAAATAAGTAAAATTTCTGCAATTTTGCCCAAAATAAGGAGAGTTTCTGCATTTTTGCCCTAATATAGTGGGAATTTCTGCTCTTTTGCCCCCAAATAAGGGGAATTTCTGCATTTTTGCCCCAAAATAATGGGAAATTCTGACTTTTGGCCAAAAAAATCATTGAAATTCCTGCAATTTTGTTCCAAAATAAAAGAAATTTCTGCCTTTCTGCCAGAAAATAACAGAAATTTTTTTCTTTTTCATTAAAATAAAAAAATTTCTGCATTTTTGCCCCAAAATTAGAATTTCTGCCTTTTTGCCAAATAATAAGTGGAATTTCTGCCTTTTCCCCCCAAAAGAAAGAGAATTTCTTTCTTTTTGCCCCAAAATAAGAGGAATTTCTCCATTTTTGCCCCAAAATAAGGGGAATTTCTGCCTTTCTATTGGAAAAATTGGAAATTTTTTCCTTTTTGTTCCAAAATAAGGGGAATTTCTGCGTTTTTTCCCCTAAATAAAGGGAATTTCTGCCTTTTTGCCGTGAAATGAGTGAAATTTCCAAAATTTTGCCCCATAATTAGGAAAATTTCTGCTTTTTGCCACAAAATACGGGGTATTTCTGCATTTTTGCCAAAAATAGGAAGAATTTCTGCATTTTTGCCCTAAAATAATGGGAAATTATGTTTTTTTGCCACAAAATAAAGAGAATTGCTTCCTTTTGCCAAAACATAAGTGGAATTTCTGCCTTTTTCTCCCAAAATAAAGGGAATTTCTGTCTTTTTACCACAAAATAAGGGGAATTTCTAACTTTTTGCCTCAAAATAAGTAGACTTTCTGCCTTTCTACCAGAAAATATGGGAAATTTCTGCCTTTTTTTCCCAAAATAAAAGGAATTTCTGCATTTATACCACAAAATAATTGAAATTTTTGCCTTTTTGACCCCAAAAAATGGCATTTTTGCTTTTTGGCCCAAAATAAGGAGAAGTTCTGCATTTTCCTTAAAATTAAGGGAATTTCTGCCTTTTTGCCCTAAAATAAGGGAAATTTCTGCCAATTTGCCCCAATAGAAAAGGGAAATTTCTGCCTCTTTACCCCAAAATAAGGGGAATTTCTGCCTTTTTGCCCCAAAATAAAGGAAATTTCTGCATTTTTGCCCCCAAATAAGGGGAATTTCTGCATTTTTTGCCCCAAAATAAGGGGAATTTCTGCTTTTCTGCCCCAAAATAAGTGAAATTTTTGCAATTTTGTTCCAAAATAAAAGAAATTTCTGCCTTTCTGCCATAATCTAATGAAAATTTCTTTATTTTATCCAAAGTAAGAGAAATTTCTGCATTTTTTAGTGAAATAAGTAAATTTTCTGCAATTTTGCCCCCAAATAAGGAGTTTCTGCATTTTGGCCCCAAAATAATGGGAATTTCTGCTCTTTTGCCCCAAAATAAGGGGAATCTCTGAATTTTTGCCTGAAAATACAAAAAATTTCTAACTTTTTGCTCTAAAGTAAGGAAAATTTCTGAAATTTTGCCTCAAAATAAAAGAAATTTCTGCCTTTTTTCCTAAAATAAAGGAAATTTCTTCATTATTTACCAGAAATAATTGAAATTCCTGCAATTTAGCCCCAAAATAATCAAAATTTCTCCAATTTTGCCCCAAAATAAAAGGAATTTCCTCCTTTTTGCCACAAAATAAGGAAAATTTCTGCCTTTTTGCACTGAAATATGTGAAATTTCACCAATTTTGCCCCAAAATAATGAAAATTTCTGCCTTTTTACCATGAAATAAGTGAAATTTCTGCAATTATGCCCCAAAATAAGCAAATTTTCCGCATTTTTGCCCCAAAATAAGAGGAATTTCTGCATTTTTGCCCCAAAATAAAAGAATTTCAGCCTTTTTGCCTCAAAATAAGAATTTCTTCCTTTTTGACCCCAAAATAAAGGGAATTTCTACCTTTTTGCACCAAGATAAGGGGAATTTCTGCCTTTTCGCTCAAAAATCATGGTAATTTCTGCCTTTTGCCACAAATAAGGGGAATTTTTGACTATTGGCCATAAAATAATGGAAATTTCTGCATTTTTGCCCCAAAATAAAAAGAATTTCTATATTTTTGCCCCAAGATAAGGGGAACTTCTTCCTTTTTGCCCCAAAATAATGGAAATTTCTGCCTTTTTTACATGAAATAAGTGAAATTTCTGCTATTTTGCTGCAAAATAAGGGAAATTTCTGAAATTTTACCCCAAAATAAAGGGAATTTCTGCATTTTTGCCCCAAAATAAGGAATATTTCTGCATTTTTGCCCAGAAATAAGTTAAATCTGCAATTTTGCCCCAAAATAAGGACAATTTCCTCATTTTTTGACGTGAAATAAGTGAAATTTCTGCAATTATCCACCAAAATAAGGAATATTTCTGTATTTTTCCGCAAAATAACGTGAATTTCTGCCTTTTTGCCCACCAAAAAGGGAATTTCTGCATTTTTACCCCAAAAGAAGGAAAATTTCTGCCTTTTTGCACTGAAATAAGTGAAATTTCTGCAATTTTAACCCCAAAATAAGGAAAATTCTGCCATTTTACCATGAAATAAGGGAAATTTCTGCCATTATGCCCCAAAAATAGGAAAATTTCTGCCTTTTTGCCCCAAAATAAGGTGAATTTCTGCTTTTTTGACAAATAATAAGTGGAATCTCTGCATTTTTCTCCCAAAAGAAAGGGAATTTCTGTCTTCTTACCCCAAAATAAGGGGAATTTCTACTTTTTTGCCCTAAAATAAGTAGACTTTCTGCCTTTCTAGTGATAATGTCTTCATTTTATCTAAAATAAAAGAAATTTCTGCATTTTTCCATGAAATAAGTAAAATTTCTGCAATTTTGCCCAAAATAAGGAGAGTTTCTGCATTTTTGCCCCCAAATAATGGGAATTTCTGCTCTTTTGCCCCCAAATAAGGGGAATTTCTGCATTTTTGCCCCAAAATATAAAGAATTTCTACCTTTTTGCCCTAAAATAAGGAAAATTTCTGCAATTTTGCCCCAAAATAAAGAAAATTTCTGCATTTTTTACCAGAAAAAAGGATTATTTCTGCAATTTAGCCCCAAAATAATCGAAATTTCTCCAATTTTGCCCCAAAATAAAGGGAATTTCTGTCTTTTTGCCCCAATATAAGGAAAATTTCTGCCTTTTTGCACTGAAATAAGTAAATTTCGGCAATTTTGTTTCAAAATAAGAAAAATTTTTGTCTTTTTACCGTGAAATAAATGAAATTTCTGTATTTAAGCCCCCAAAAAAGCAAAATTTCTTCCTTTTTGACCGAAAATATGGGAATTTCTGCATTTTTGAACTAAAATAAGGGAAATTTCTGAATTTTTGCACAAAATGAGGGGAATTTTTACATTTTTGCCCCAAAATAAGGGGGAATTCTGCATTTTTGCCCCAAATTCCTCCTCTACCATCAGTGTCATATAATGACATCCTCTGCTACATCAAGAGCTGAAGCAAGGGTCTCTCCATTTGTGCTCTTTGGTTGCTGGTTTAGTCCCTGAATGTACTGTGTGGTCAGGTTAGTGGATATTTTTTTTCCCTTGGGGTTGCAATCCTCAGTTTCTTCAATCCTACCCCCTGACTATTCTGATGGGGCTGTTCTTTTGTTCACAGGAAGAATTCTGGAATAAATATTTTGATATGAGCGGGAGGCACATGCCTATCAATTGGGAGCAATCTCTAGAAGTTCTATCTTCCCTTTTTTGTGTAGTTTGGCTAATGTCATTTCTGTTGGGTTCTAGAAACCTCTTATTTCCCTGGCACCTGGGACTTTCTAGAGGCTACTCCCAGTTATCCATTATCTACTGCAACATATTTCTATTTCCTGACCCCCTGTTCTCTGTCCCTTCCTATACCTGACCCTGTCCACCCTTTTTTTATCTTCCACTCTTGACTCCCTCCTATGTGCCTTCTTCCCTCCACCTCATGTGATTATCTATGTAGGATGGAAGCATGCACATTTTGTTTGCCCCTCTCTCTCTTGGCCTTGCTCCTCTATTCTTTCACTCTCTCTTCCTTTCCCTTACTCTTCTCTCTCCAGTTGCTCATGGCCAGCCTCTGCTTTCTGTCTCTTCTCTTCTCTTCTCTTCTCTTCTCTTCTCTTCTCTTCTCTTTTCTTCTCACTCTCTCTCTCAATGTCTTTGTCTCTCTCTTTCTATCTCTCTGTCTCTGATTATCTATTTATCTATGTCTCTGGTTCTATGTTATTTTTATGTATTTCTCTATGTCTCCAATCTCTCTCATGTCTCTATATATGTTTCTCACTCTATGTGTCTCTCTCTCTCTCTCTCTCTCTCTCTCTCTCTCTCTCTCTCTCTGCCTCTATTACACTCCCAAGTCCCCTCCCCATGCCCTGAATAAATTCTATACTATAATATCCTGGTACCTCAGGGAGAAGGGATGCATCACATGGGCTATTTACACAACCACATATACACTGTTGGGATTAAATTAAGTATTTTCAAATGAGTCTCCCCAGCTCTAAGTGGAAGTGCCTGGCTTTAATCACAGCTTCCTCACAGAGGACAGAGGGAGTCAGCATGGGAATGAACCCCGGGGCCACTGCTTGTCAGATAGGGGCTGAGAACCATCAGGAAGACTCCATTGATAAAATAAAATGCAGAGAGCTTTATGATATATACTGTGTATTTGATGAGGAATAAAAACTTTGGTGCTTGAGAGATCGTTCAGTGGTTAGAAAACAAACTGCTCTTTCTGAGTTCCTTGCTCTAATACCCAGCACCCACACAGAGGCTCACACTCACCTAGCTTCCGGTTTCAGGGGAGAGATTGTACTTACACAGTGACACATTCACAATGGAAATAAATATTTAAATTCATATTGATTAATTTTATTTAAAATAAATACATATTAAATTAATTTTATCCAGATTATTTTAAAAGAAAGCTTATATAAAATTAATTTTACATAAGTTAACAATAATTAAATTAATACTAGATTTTATTTATTTAAGACAGTGCTCACTGCTGACCTTTCACCCTAGCCCATAACCTCTGACCCCTCTTCAGGACTCATGGAGCAAGTCCATACCTATAGCACACCTATAGCACCTATAACTGCTGGACCAGATGTGAGGTTTCCCAGTCATCCTGGTCTGCCCTGAGATAATGCACCTGCTCACCGGGACTGGAAACAGGCAAACCAGGCCCCAAAACAGGGTATCTAGGAAAGGAAGCAGGTCTTCAAGGATGGAAAGGGGACACTGGGAATGGAAACAGGGCACGGGAACCAGAACAGGGCATCACACCGGAAGCTCTGCATGGACGACAGGAAGACGGGGCCCGGAAACAAGGCTTCATGGACAGGGAACAGGATTTCATGGGCCAGAAACAGGGTATTGGTAAACAGAAAAACAGCACTGGGAATTGGAAACAGGGTACTGGGAACTGGAAGCAGGGAACCAAGCACTGGAAACAGGACATGGGGATTAGAAACAAGATATCAGGGTCCAGAAACGTAAGCATTGTCATCCAGAAACAGGGCATCAGGAACGGAAACAGGGGATGGGGGACCAGTAATAGGGCATCAGGGACCGAACAGGGCATCATGAACCAGAAACAGGGTATTGGGTACTGAAACATGGAATTGGAGAATGGAAACAGGGCAGAGAAAGTACTGTGAACAGAGTTAAAAACAAGGGGACATTATGAGGTGTGCGGACACATCACAGGGGATCGATTATAAACATTTTAAAATGACTTGTTAATTTTCATCTTATTTGCATTTGTGTTCAGTCTTGTTTTTGCCTCAGATCCTTTGGAAGTTGAATTACAGGGAGTTGCGAGCTTCCCTGCGGGTGCTGGGAATCAAACCCAGGCTCTCAGGAAGAGCAGCAGCTGGTGCTGTTAAGCTCAGAGCTGTCTCTCTAGGCCCTAGTTATTAATACTTTTAATTATATGAGTTTGCTTGTTTGTTTGTGTGATTGATTGATTGACTGATTTAGCTCTTAACAGAAACGTGCCAAGACCTGGAAAAACTATTAAGAGATACTTCTGAGAAAATACCCATGATGCACAGCGACCAAGGAAGGAAAATTTACAAGCAGATACATGGCAGCACCTTTGTGTCCTTGTGAGGTAATGAGCGCTGTTGACAGTTGGAGATGAGCTCACTGCGTTTATGTGCCTCTGTCCCTTGTCTCTCTCTTCCCCTACATCCCCTGTGAGTGTGTCTGTGTGTGCTGCACATGCATGTGCTGACGTACCACATTGTATGTAATGATGTCTTAGGTACATTTTCTTCTCATTCCCCCTCAACTCTCTGTGTGTGTGTGTGTGTGTGTGTGTGTGTGTGTGTGTGTGTGTGTGTGAAACACACAGGTGCTGATTTTCAGCATGTATCTTTAATTGAGAAATCGTTTATCTATCTTTAATTTTTAGATTTTTTTCCATGTGAATGTTAAATTTGATCAGAATTTATTTTCTCAGAAATTTTGATGTAAATTTTCAATTTCAAAACGTTTTTCTACATTTATTTCTAGTTTAATTGTGAAAAAATTTAAGTCTCCATTTTAAAAATTATTCTTTTTTTATTTGATTTTTCAATTTTATCTAAATTCTGTCAATATATTTCTACAAATTTCCCTGAAAATATTTATAGGGCAAATATTAAATTATTTCAAAATATGTTTCTAAATGCCTCTTCAATTTTTGAATAAACATTTTCAGTCTTTTATCTTATTAGGATTATTTCCCATGTGAATCATCAGTTTTGCCAGAATTTTGTTGATATGATTTTTTATTTTTCTCAGAAAAATTATTGATGTATATATAAAATATTTTTAATATTTTCTTTCATGTGTCATCAATTTTGGGAGAAATATTTTCTATCTGGTTTATTTTATCATTATTATTGCATGTGAATTTTAATTTTATCATATTTCTCTCTATACATTCCTTCAATGTTCTCAGAAATATTTTTATGTATAGATAATGTTTTTACAAAATTTTCATACATGTGTTTTTCATATTTTGAAGTATATTTGCAGGGTCTTCAATTTTATTATTATTTTTCCATGTCAATCTTCAGTTTTATGTGATTTCTGTTCATATATTTGTTCAGTTTCCTTCCAAATGTTTCAGATGTGAATTTGAAATTTTAACAAAACGTTTTTCTCTATGTGTTTTCAGGTTTTCGAGAAATGTTTCCCGACTTCTCTCTTTTTTTCCTTTTTTGTTTTTTTTCTTTTGGTTGTATTTTATTTATTTCATTTTTTAAACTTTAATTTTAAAAACCAAGATAAATGTACAAATTTTTAAGCATTTTTGCATAAAAGTACAGGAATATATTTTTTATAAAGTTGTAATTTAGTATTTGTGGTTACATATACAAACACATATGTATATATGTAACAATAATATAGGAAAAGAGGTTATTAATTGAGGGGATAGGAGAGAAACTGGGAGGGGCTGTAGGAAAGAAAGGGGGATATGATACAGTTCTATTTTAATTAAAATATGTTCTTTTTTTTTTCTTGAACTTCACACAATTTGTGAGTTGTTTCTGGGGTGTTCAGAGCTTTATGGGGTTAGTGTCCCATTAACAGTGACTGCATATTATGTCTGTTCTTTTGTGACTGGGTTATCTAACTCAGGATGATATTCTCTAGATGCATCCATTTTCTTAAGAATTTGGTTAAGTCATTGTTTCTGGTGGCTGAGTAGTATTCCATTGTGTAAATGTACCACAATTTTTGTATCCATTCTTCTTCTGAAGGACATCTGGGTTCTTTCTAGCTTCTGGCTATTATAAATAGAGCTGCAATGAACATTGTGGTGCATGTATCTTTGTTGTATGTTGGAGCATCACTTGGGCAAATGCCCAGAAGTAGAATAACTGGGTCTTCAGGTAGTACTATGTCCATTTTTCTGAGGAAACTCCAGACTCATTTCCAGAGTGGTTGTATCAGTTTACAACCCCACCAGCAGCGGAGAAGTGTTCCTCTTTCTCCACATCCTCGCCAGCATCTATTGTCATCTGAGTTTTGGACCTTGGCCAATCTGAATGGTGTGAGGGTTTTTTTGGTTTGCATTTCCCTGATGGCCAAGGATGTTGAGCACTCTTTAGATGTTTCTCAGCAATTCAATATTCCTCGATTGAGAACTTTTTGTTTAAGTCTGTACCTCATTTTTAAATAGGGTTTTTTGATTCTCTGTTATCTCGCTTTTTGAGTTCTTGGTATACCTTGGATATTAGGCCTCTATCTGATGTGTGGTTTGTAAATATCTTTTCCCACTCTGTTAGCTGCCGTTTTTGTTTTCATGATAGTGTCTTTAGCCTTAGAGAAACTTTGCAATATCATTAAGTCCCATTATTATTATTTTTCCACGTCAATCTCCAGTTTTTTGTGATTTCTGTTCGTATATTTGTTCAGTTTCCTTCAAAGAATTTCAGATGTGAATGTGGAATTTTATCAAAACATTTTTCTCTATGTGTCTTAAGATTATCGAGAAATGTTTTGTGTTTTCTCTTTTATCTGTAATCAGTATTATATTCTATGTAAATCTTGAAATTTATCAGAAATTTTTTATATGTATTTTCAATTTTTTAGAAATTATTTGATGTAATTTTTGTGTTTTTTAAAATGTTTTCTACATACATGTTCAATTTTTTGTTAAATGTTTTTATATCTTCTATCATAACGTGATTTTTCTAGTTGTGAGTCTTCAATTTTATCAGATTTCTTTCTTCACATTCTTTCTATTTCTTAGAAATATGTTTGCTTTATATATTATTTTTTAAAAAATCTTTTACATGGGTTTTCAAGGATTTAAATAATATTTACTTTTTCTTGCATTTTAACATGACTTTTTTCATGGTAACCTTCAATTTTATCAAAATTTTTATATATTTCTTGAAATTTTCAGAAATATTTTTGAAGAGAATGTAGAATTATTTAAATAGTTTTTGTTTATGTATCTGCATTTTTTTGAAAAAAATATTTTACTCCTCTCTTTTATCGTATTTTATACTTGAAACTTTCATTTTCATCAGATGTTTATTCTATTTTTTTCAGTTTTCTCAGAAAAATGTCCAAGTATATATTAAAATTTCCATAAAATTTTTCAATATTCGTCTTCGTGTTTTAGAATAATATTTTCTGTCTTTTATGTTAGCAGGATTATTTCCCATGTGAATGTTCAACTTTATCAAAAATAACTTGATACAATTATTTAATTTTCTTAGAAATATTTTGGATGTAAATACATAGTTTATTCCACAATTTTTCCACATGTGTCTTCACGTTTTGGGAAATACTTTCTACATGATATATTTTATCATTGTTATTGTATGTAAATTTTAATTTTATCAGAGTGTTTTCTATATACTTCTTCAATTTTCTCAGAAATATTAGCAATACAAATTTTCATTTTTAAACGGTTTCTGCAGAAGCATCTTCATTTTTGAATTTTTTTTCTTCTATTTTTTAGGACTATTTTTCATGAGAATCTTCAAATTTATTAAAATATTTCTGTGTATTTTTCAAATTTATTCAAAGAATATTTTATGTAAATTTTAATTTGTCAAAAAATGTTTCTAAATGCCTGTTTACTTTTCTTAATAATACTTTTGCATGCTGTTTTAGTAGGATTATATTCCATGTGAATATCCAATTTTATGAATATTCTTTCTATATATTTGTTCAATTTTCTCAGAAGTATTTTCAATATAAATATGTATTTTTTCAGAAAAGAATTTCTTAATGTATCTTCAATTTTGAGATTGACATTTTCTGCTTCTTTTTTACCATGATTATCTTAAAGGTGAATTTTTGATATTATCACAATTGTTTCTATATATTTCTTCAATTTTTTTCAGCAGTATTTTTGAGATAAATTTTCTAGTTTTTCTAAAAAAATTCTACATTCTTTAATTATGTGAGTAATATTTTCTATGCATTCTTTTTATCTTGTTTTTTTTTTATAGAAACCTTTGATTTTATCAGAATTCTGTCTTGGCAGTTCTCAAGTTTTCTCTCAAATATTTTCAATGTATATATGAATTTTTATCAAAATTTTTTTCTACATATATTTTCAGCTTTCCGAGAAATTTTGTAGAGAGCTTTTGGGGTCTCTTGGCAGGAATCTGACATGGGGCCAGGAAAAGAAAGTAGAGCTACTCCAGAAAGGAATTTAACATTGGGCTAGGACAGGGAATTAAGCTCAGAGAGGAATCTGTTTTCAGGATCAAATAGAGAAATAGGCTTCAGGCAATAACTTCACTTTGGGCTAGGACAGGAAAGTAGGTTCAGATAATCCCATCATCTTTACAACCCTCCTTAGAAATAGTGATTATGGAATTTTATATGGCCTTTCTTGTTCTCTTAACCTAGAACTGGCCTTATTATTATCTGCATGTAATTACAATGGAATAAAAGAGAGTGAAAGAATTGAACCTGCCTTTCAGCCTCAGAACTGGCTGGGGTCATGCTGCAGTTTTGTCTAATCATCTCTTTTTCTTTAATCCTAGCTCTGCTGCTGGAGAATCTCTTTGACTGAGCTGGTTTGGTGAGGTGGAACTCAATGTGAGGCTCCAGTGGATATAGTGAAGGACACCATGGGAAAGGAAGGGCATGCAGAGGAAAGTTTTGAAAAGTCTCAGCCAGCAGTGAGTAAACCCTAAAAGAATGGGGCTTGGCAATGGCACAATGCCATTTATATATATGCTTAAAATATGCTAAAGGATAGAGGAGCAAAAATAAGTCAGAAACAAGTTATCCAGTTTCTGATTTTTAAAGAAGAAATCTGTCCTTGGTTGCCTGAGGAAAGTTTTGTAAGTTTACAGACATGAGATAAAGTTTGAGAAGGAATAAAAGGGCACTATAAAATCCATGGTTTTGATAAAATGTTCTATGTTCCATGGCTATGTTGGATGGCCTGTCCACTGAAGATCATTCACCTGCAGATTGGAAAAGAATAGCTCATGCATGTCTAGGGTGACTAAATTTTTTGCTGTGGAAAACAGAATTTTTTGAAAGATGTCAGCAAACAGCAGAATTAAAAGCTACATCAAACTATCCAGTTACTTATGAAATGCTAACAGGAGAAAGTCAATATGGCGATATTCAGGATCTATGCTGGGAAAGACATGATTGCAGAGACTCAGAGACTCTTCACACATGGTCAAAATGAGTCCAAGAGGTAAAAATTTTAGAGATTTGATTATAGCACACCTTCTTTAAGGGGCCAACAGTATAGAACCTGAACCCTCACATTGCTTCGAAGACAAGGATGGACAGACATATTCTGTGCCAAGTGCTGGGGTTAAGACCCTCTTAGTCACTCACCAATAGTATTGATTTTCTTGATTCAATTCCTGGAACTTGTACAAGGCCTCACTTTTCTTCTGGGGCATTTCCTGAAGGTCATTCATCACCTCATGATGCTGTGTTTTCAGCTTATGGGACTCAGAGTTGATCCTGGGGAGGGCATGGCAAAAGACCAAATAACCCTTTGAACTAAAGATTCAAGGATCACATGAATTCAAACTGAAATGTGACCTTAGGCAGTGGGGTAAGTAGTACAAACAAACATTATTGGGATGAAGCCCCTGTGGATATCTAGTTCTGAAGAGAAGGAAACCCAGCCTGACACATGGGATTCTAAGTAGAGATAGAGCCGATATTCACTGTCTGAAGGAAAGAACAAGTTATCAGTATCTGAATATCCAAGACTGATTCATCAGGTTAGACAGGGGAACAGAAAAAATGGAGAGGAACTCAGTAAGCACCAACAGGGAGAAGGGAGGCCAGGTATTCCTGGTGGTCATGAACTCTGCCCAGAGTTCATGGCAAATTTCAATGTGAATTCATGAAACTAGAGTATGCTTACGTGGTTTTATTACATTAACACTGTCTGGTCAGATTAGCCAAGCAGGAAAGCTGCAAAAGGGCCAAGCTTTCCACCAGTCTTGAAACCACTACTCTTTTTTAGGTCTCCACAAGGTGAAGATTAACAGTGAGTTCTGCAAACAGGGTTCTTGGCTAGTTAGGGGACCAGCTTTAGGCAGCAGATTTTGGAAGTGGCAGAGTCAGACATGAAACTGGTGTTTTAGTTACACCTTTACACTTCCATAGCAGCTTTTCTCAAGAGGGAGACCAAATTTCAGGGCCATGTTTCTCTACACAGTAAAATTCGAGAGGTGATACTCATTTGCAAGTCAGAAATGACAGTGACTCTTAGCCAGCCTGTGAGGCATATAGTTAAGTGAACTGGGGGTGACATCATGCTTGGAATAAGTCCTGGATCTATTGTTACTTTTTTATTGCTCAGCTTTCTAAGCAGTAGCTTCTGTCATGGTTGCTTTGTGTATTTCAAATATATAGGCAAGGCCTTATTGTGGGTCATTCCTAATTATTAGCACTATGACCACTGGGGAATCTGACTTTCCTTCTGGAGGGGACAAGCCCATAAAAATGTGAGACAGAATTAACTGGAGTTTTTTTCTTTATAATTCAACATTCTGGGACAGCAAAAGACTTTCAGCTTTGAATTGTTGTAGGAAGGTTTGGGCCAAATTATCTAAGCAGGTAGATTAGTCCTAGCTTTATTTGTGGTTGACTCTGCCTATTCTGATGGACAGAATATGGGAGAGGGCAAGACCCTACTTCTCATCATGAAGGGTGGGAGAGAAGCTGCCTCCAGTTGAATATTTTTCCAGCTTTTCATGTCATGTATCAGGAAGAGTTTAACCTTCAGAATTACACAGAAGAACACTTAGGATTCTGGCTTAGTAATTCAACTTAAGTTGTGTGAGGAGTTTCAGTGTCTTTCATGTAGAATGTGTGTGTGTTTTGTTTTTTTTTTTTTTTTAACCTCAGAGGATTGCATTAAGCATGAGGGAAAATAATCATGTACTTGGCACAGTATAACCACAGGAAAAGCTAATTTTGAGGACCTTGTCTATGCTGGATAAACCTAGGCCTTTCAGGATGCACTGATTACAAAGGCACTGCATCGGATTAGGTCTGTTAACTGTGACTTTTATATCAACCCCATTTCCTACCAAACAGTGATAAATTTAGGGGAATCCCATATGGGTAGGATAGAGTGGAAGGAGAAGGAGAACCTATACGCATGGGTAGGTGACACTGTTAAGACTAGGGTCTCTTCTTCAGACTGACACATTCTGGCCAGTGTAAATATTTCTATGAAGTAACAATCCATAGAATGTTGTGTCTGCCCTCTACATTTTACATGTTATACATTGTTTTTAAATTATGAATTTGTATCACATTTATAAACTTTTGTAACACTTCACTTGTGTGTAGCCTAAAGGACATGTTGTGAAGAAAAATTCATCCATCTCGTGATTCCTGGACATCAAACTCTGGTCACCAGCTTGGTTTTAAGCATGTTCACCTGCTGTTCCACCCATCGGTGCACTTACCCACATTTCATTTGGTTTCTGTGGCACAGGACACATAGCCCTGGCTGGCCTGCAACACCTGGGTATCAATCCCTGAGCACAGATTTAACAACACTCATTACCACGCCAAAGTGTTGGAGCTTTAAAGTATAGACACTGCATATTTCCAATAAGTACCTCAATTTTCCCAGCATGTGTACACTGCAGCATACATGACAAGGCTGCGGTTATAAACTACCTTCAAAACCGCAATGCTCTGGTCTAGACCTCATTTTACTAGTTTTGTGGATTCAAGTGTGTATAACACACAGCAAAACAAATTGTAAATATACAGAAATAGCTTCTGAAAGGCCCCATATGAAATCATCTACATGGCCTGTCTTTGTGCCTCCCAACGTTTTCTCCAAACCCCTGAGCAATACAGACATTAGTCCATGGAGGGTACCCAAATTCTATATTCATGCCTTTGAGCAAAATCTATTGTGAAAGTGATATTTCCCTACTTTTGTATTTAACATTCATTGAGCACCCCTAAACATCTAAATGAACCAGATCTTTCATTCTTTTTATTTCATTTTGAAGTTTCAGCATAAGATTAATATTTTTATTCAATACATTTTATTTACATTTCAAAAGTCATCCCCTTTCTCAGTTTCCCCTTGTGATAGTTTGCATATGCTTGGCCCAGGGAGTGCCACTATTGGTATGTGTGGCATTGTTGGAGGATGTGTGTAACTCTGGGAGTGGGCTTGGAGTTACTCCTTCTAGTTGTCTGAGGATTCTCAATCTGTTCCTGGCTTCCTTTGGATAAAGATGTAGAACTCTCAGCTCCTCCAGCACCATGCCTGCCTGGATGCTGCCATGCTTCTGCCTTGTTACTGGACTGAACCTCTGAACCTGTAAGCCAGCCTTAATTAAATGTTATTTGTAAGGCTTGCCTCGGTCATGGTGTCTGTTCACAGCAATAAAACCCTAGCTAATATACCCCTCCATCTCATCCACTCTCTTTAGTTTTTATAAAAGTGCTCTCCAGTTAACCCTTTCACCCTCCCCCCTACAACTCCTGCTTCCCTCCCTGACATTTCCCTACACCAGGGCACTGAACCTAAGAAGGACCAAGAAATTATCCTCACATAGATGCTCAACAAGGCCCTCCTCTGCTACATATGCTACTGGAGCCATAAATCTTTCCATGTGTATTCTTTGGATTGGGGTTTAGTCCCTAGAAGCTCTGGTTTGTAGGTATTGTTGTTCTTTTGGGTGAAAACTTCTTTAGCTCTTTCAGTCCTTTTTCTAGCTCTTCCATTGAGGACCCTGTTCTCACTTCAATGGTTGGCTGAGATCATCTGCATCTGTATTGGTCATGCTCTGGCAGAGACTCTCAGGACACAGCTATATCAGGGTCCTGTCACCATATTCTTCTTGGCCTCTGCAATACTGTCTGGATTTGGTGGCTGTATATGTGGTTTATTCCCAATTGGGGCAGACTAATGATAGCCTTTGTTTCAGTCTCTGCTACAAAATTTGTCTACATAATTCCTCCTATGAATATTTGTTTCCAACTATAAATAGCACTGAATCATCTGCACTTTCGTTTTCCTGCATCTTGAGCTTCATGTGGTTTGTGAATTGTATCTTGTGTATTCAGAGCTTCTGGTGTATTATTCTTCTGTCAATGAGTGCATGCCAAGAGTGTTCTTTTTATGTCTGTGTTAATATTTTCTAGTTCCATCCATTTACCTACCAATTTCATGAAGTAATTGTTTGTAATAGCTGAGTAGTACTCCAATATGTAAATGTACATTTTCTGTATCCATAATTTCTGTTAAAGGACAACAACTGTTTTTTTTTTCTGGCTTCTGGCTATTATAAGGCTGCTATAAGCATAGTAGAACATGTGTCATTGTTATGTGTTGTAACATGTTTGGATATATGCCTAGGATTGGTATAGCTGGGTACATGGATAGTACTTTGTCAAATTTTCTAATGTGCCTCAAGACTGACTTCCAAAATGGTTATACCAGACTTCAATCCCAGAAATAAATTTGAGTGTTCCTCTTTCTGCATACGTTAGTTGGCATTGGATGCCACATGAGTTTTTAATTTAACCATTCTGGCTGATTTGAGGTGGAATTTCATGTTTGTTTTGATTAGTATTTTCCTGGTGACTAAGGATGTTGGACATGTCTTTTGTTGCTTTTCAACGCTTCGTTATTCCTCAGTTGAGAATTATTAGTTTACCTCTGTTGCCCAATATATTAATAGGTTTATTTGATTCTCCAAATCAAATTTCTTCAGGTCTTTGTATACATTGGCTATTAGTTCTCTATCCGATTTAAATTTCACAAAGGTCTTTTCACAATCTATTGGTGGTTGTTTTGTCCTACTGACAGTGTCCTCACCTTACAGAAGCTTCACAATTTTATGAGGTGGCATTTGTTGAGTCTTTATCTTATAGTATAAGCCATTTATGTGCTCTTAAGGAATTTTCTCCAGTAATCGTGTACTTGAGGCCCTACCCTAAGTTTTCTTCTATTAGGTTGAGTGTATCTTGTTTTCTGTTGAGATGCATGGACCACTTGGACTTGAGATTTATACAATGAGATAAGGATGAATAGATTTGCATTCTTCTTCATGCTGACCACCAATTGATCCATCACCATTGTTTAAAAATCCTATCTCTTATGACACTGGATTATTTTAGCATATTTTTCAAAGATCAAGTGACTACAGATGTGTAGGTTTATTTCTCAGTCTTCGATTTTATTCCATTGATGTACCTTCCTGTCCCTGTACCAATACCATACAGGTTTTTTTTGATTATTATTATCATTTTTGCTCAGTAATACAGCTTGAATTCAGGGATGATGATTCTTCCTGGATGTTACAAGTAAGGATTGATGTTCACTGTTTACACAGCAGCTCAGCAATTGGCACACACTTAATGAGGGTAATAGAAAATTCTTTAACACTGAAAGATTACCATTCTTTAAGGCAGTCAAGGCCTGTACCCACCCAACAAGTGACTTCCTTAAATTCATATTTGTGCTTGTCTTTAGCACAATACAGGAAACAAGTGAACAAGGCATCCTAGATAGCCTGCAAAGATGCTATCTCCATCCAGAATTTATGTTGGCAATAAATAATTGCCACAGATTCATGCTATGGCACCAGCAGAGTCACCTGGTCTGCTCTTAATCTTAGCTCACCTGGTAAATGTCTGAGGACTAAGAGTATCAGAGAAAACAGAACAGCATATCCTAGTTTACAAGTCTCTCTGCTGAAACTATAAGAGGGTTTTTATTTTTTTTTTTGTTTTAGGATTTCTTAATTAGAAATATCTAGAAAGCTTTTCAGAGTTGGCACATGTAGTAGTCCCAGCACTCAGAAGGTGTTTTAAGAATTGATGCCTTGTTCTTGTTCTTCTGGTTGTGTTTTTGTATTTTTAATTTTGTAATCTCCAGCCAGGTACTAGTTTCATACCTAGAATGTTCATACCATGCTCTGTAATGCCAGATGAGTCATATTAATCAATACTTTTATTGTGATCAGCCACACTACAGACAATGCTATTATTCATTTTCAAATAAGGAAAACAGTTATTGAGAAGGTACTTAACCAGTTTGTACTCACATATCCAAGATATCATAACTATAGAATGACATTCCGACCTTTTAGATTACCTATTACTCCCATTTTAGAGGACATGGATAAGTGACATGGAAAATCTATGTTGGGAATTTGTAATTTCAATTATAAACTCAGAAGTATGTGTACATGTGTATATATGCATTTTGTTTTTAATTTGAGATATAAATTTTTCAGAGAATCTGAGACCTAAATAGGTCTTGGCCAATCTTTGTAAACTGCATATACTTTAATGAGTCAAGACTGTCTTCTCTTTGTGTTGGGAGTGTACTTGAAAAAAAAGATTTTAATTTATATCTAGAGGTAGCTTAAGCCCTAAGGATCAGGATGAATTCAGAAACTGTCGTTGGGTTATGCACTGAGCCATAACTGGATGTCTCATCTTCAGGCTGCTGAGCCACACTTATTACTGAGAAAACAAATCACCTAATATCACAGATATCAAGATGGCAAGAGGCAATCACAAGAACATAAGCAATGGAAACAAAGAAAACCTGGTGCCATCAAACACAGCACAATTACTGAGCTCTTATCAGCTGACCTACTTCATCCAATGTCTGGTATCAGAGGCCACCAGTTTCAGTTGCGCTAAGATCTTACATGACTGTTATATCTTACTATTTCCAAAGCCTGTCCGATGTCTTTTTTCTCCCCATGTCCCTCTTCTTCCTTCTGTAACCCAAAGGCCCCATCGTTTTCTTTAGGGCCAGCAATTAACTTCTGCCTTCTTTATTGACATAATCAAGACTCAATTAGGGAATCAAATTTTAGTATCAGTTTCACCCCCTTACAAAATGTCATCAAATACTGGCAAGGAGATGGTGGACTTTTCTTCTCTGACTTTCATAATTAGATCGCTAAATTTTCTAATGCTCTTTAAACTCGTAAATTCGTAAGACAAACATAGTTTGCACTTTGTGCTTTATGTGTTCTTTCAACTGATTAGAAAGTAAGTTACATGTTACATAGTAAAATCGTGTATTGCTACCTCTCACTGCCATTGATATGGCAAACAAGGCCTTCAGTGTTCCTGTGCAGCTTGTACAAGTTAAATTCTGCTCAGGAGAACACAAAGATGTTCCTGAACAACTGTTGGCCTACAGTTGTTTGATCTCCACATCTTCACTAAATCAATCTGCAAGACTGGTGTTGTGTTAGAACTGATTTTTTGGTGTCATTTCAACGAATATTTAGATATTTCATAAGAATCTGCATAATCTTTGCTTGTCTAGTTTTGTAATAGCAGCAGTAGTTTAATCATTGTAGTGCTTACATGTAGAATTCATTCTACATGTGTGTGTGGGCTCTGTAGGCAGAGGAGCAGTAGGGCTGCAGTTTGTGGAAGTGGGTCAGTTCAGCAGTTGTAGCAACCTCAGCCCCACCACACCCTAACACCTCTGGTGGCCAGAAATGGGGGGAAAAGCCAGAGAAACTTAGGCTGTGGTGCAGTTTGTGCAATGGTTTTCAGGCCAAGCCCAGGTAGAGCAGCACATCACCTAAACCAAGTAAACCAAAGGCTCACAGGTCTCAAGAGGTGCCCCTGATGACACAGGCCAGTACTTGTCTGTGTTTCGAATAAAATGGGAGCACAGGTCATAGGGGTAGAAGCCAATAGTGTGGAAGTTGCAGTAGAGCTCCATCATGTAGTTGGGGTGTGGGGAGGGGCTGCACAGCTCATGGAAGTCATGTGCAAAGTGACATGTCTCCCGTCCTTGCACGTTGTTGTCGTCCTTGTCATTGTAATCATCCTCCTCCTGCTCTTTCTTTTTCTTCTTCCTGCTCCTCTTCCTCCTCCTTCCTCTTCTTCTTCTTTTTAAATTTTCTACTGGCAACCATACTGTTTCAGATCTTATGACCTTTTCTTAATGCTACTGGGAAGCACTTTGCTGTGACAAAGCCCCATTTGCCTATTCTCAGTCTTACTGCCCAAGATTCCTCTTGGGACTTTGGAGACATTGGTGGTAAAGCTGAACTGGAACCTGTGATTTCCAACATGAATTCCATTATTCTTTCTCCACCGTAAGATAAATGCATAAATTTTTGCTAAGGCAAATATTATGAAATGTTCCTTTTTTTTTGTATTGGGAGGGGTACTTTTGGGGTTTTTGTTTATTTATTTAGTTATTTATTTATTTAGGCTATTACTCGATAGCTCTGGTGAACTGCAACATGTTATTTAGGGAAGGTTAGTCTTGTACTTACAGAGAGCTGTCTGCCTGTGTCTCTTGAGAGCTCCAGTTAAAAGTGTGAGGTATGTCATCAATTCATCTATTTTGATTTGACTTGTTTATGGAGTATGATAGTTGTGTAGTTTTTTATTTTTTTTTCCTTTTTACCCACAGACATCTAGTTTCCACAATATAATTTATTTCTGTGTGTGTGTGTGTTAATAAGAGTTTTTTTTCAACTTTATTTTTTTAAAAACAGAGATACATTTTAAAGCATTTTGGCATAAAACTATATATTTTTCTCAGTACTTTTTCTGAAAGTTTGATCGTATGCATTGAATTCTTACTAGTTATAATGAACATAAAGTACATTTATAATAACATAACATGGAAATGGTAAAAGTTTTCTTGGTGTTTAAAGATTTAACATATGATTTTAAATACCAAAAATTGCCACGAGGCTATCTTCTTAACTTTTGAGTTATTAATGATTTAAAATCTAGGTGTACCCACTCTGAGAAGGTGCTATAAACTTGTTTTTTTTTTTTTTTTTTTTTTTTGAACTTAATATAGTCTGTGATTTGTTTCTTGGGTATTCATAGATTTCTGGGGCTAGTATCCAATTATCAGTGACTGCATATTATGTCTTTTCTTTTATGAATGGGATACCGCACTCATAATGATATTTTCTAGATGCATCCATTTTCCTAGGAATTTCATAAAGTCATTGTTTCTAATAGCTGAGTAGTACTCCATTGTGTGAATATACCACAATTTCTGTATCCATTCATTTACTGAAGGACATGTGGGTTCTTTACAGCCTTTGACTATTATAAATAAGGCTGCTATCAACATGGTGGAGCATGTGTCCTTATTGTGTATTGCAGCGTCTTTGGGGAATATGCCCAGAAGTGGAATAGCTGGGTCTTCAAGTAGTACTATGTCCAACTTTTTAAGGAACTGCCAGATTGAATTCCAGAGTGGTTGTACCAGCTTACAGCCTCACCAACGATGGAGGAATGTGCCTCTTGCTCTCCATCCTTGCCACCATCTGCTGTCATCTGAATTTTTGATCTTAGCCATTTTGATTGTTTGAGTTGGAATCTCTGGGTTGTTTTGATTTCCATTTTCCTGATGACTAGGGATGTTGAACATTTCCTTAGGTACTTCTCAGCCATTCAATATTCCACAACTGTGAATATATTTTAGATCTGTACTCCAGAATTTTTTTTTAGATCTGCACCTTCTTTTTAAAAGGATTGTTAGATTCTCTGGAGTCTAAATTTTTCAGTGTTTTGTATATATTAGATATTAGTCCCCTATCAGATATGGGAGTTGTAAAGATCTTTTCCCAATCTGTTGGTTGTCATTTGTTTTCTTGACAGTGTCCTTAGCCTTACAGAAACTTTGGAATCTCACTAAGTCCCATTTATCCATTCTAGATCTTAGAGCACAAGCCATTGTTCTGTTCAGAAACTTTTCTCCTGTGCCTGTGTATTCTAAGTTTTTCCCCAATTTCTCTTCTAAGAGTTGAAGTATACCTGGTATTATGTGGATGTCTTCGATCCACTTGGAATTGACCTTTGTAAAAGGAGATAGGAAAGATTGATTTTCATTCTTCTGCATGCTGACTGCCAGTTGAAACAAGACCATTTATTAAAGAGTCTGTCTTTTTTCCAAGGAATGTTTTCAGCTCCATTTTCAATGATCAAGTGACCTTAGGTGTGTGGATCCATTACTGGGTCCTCAGTTTTGTTCCATTGATATACTTGTCTATCTCTGTAGCAGTACCATGCAGTTTTTAACACAAATTCTTTGTAATATAGTTTGGAATCAGGGATGGTGATTCCCACAGAGGTGTTTTACTTTTGAGAATAGCTTTCACTATTCTCGTATATTTTGTTATTCCAGATGAATTGGTTTTTTTCAACTCTCTGAAGAATTGAGTTGGAATTTTGCTGGGAATTGCATTGAATCTCTAGATTGCTTTTTACAATTCATGAGCATGGGAAATCTTTCCAACTTCTTCAATTTCCTTCCTCAGATTCTTGAAGTTTTTCTCATACAGAACCTCCATTTGCTTGTTTAGAGGCACCCCAGATATTTTATCATTTTTGTGAGTATTGTGAAGGGTGTTGATTCCCTAATTTTTTGCTCAGCCTGTTTATCATTTGAGTAGAGGAAGGCAGGAAATTTTTTGAGCTAAATTTATATCCAGCCACTTTGCTGAAGATGTTTATTAGTTGTAAAAGTTTTCTGATAAAATTTTTGGGGTCACTTAAGTATACTCTCATATCATTTGCAAATAGTGATATTTTGACTTCTTCCTTTCCAATGTGAATCCCTATCATTTCTTTTTGTTGTCTAATTGCTCTGGCCAAGACTTCCAGTCTATATTGAATAGGTAGGGGATAGTGGCCAGCCTTTTCTAGTCCCTGATTTTAATGGGATTGCTTTAAGTTTCTCTCCATTTAGTATGATATTGGCTACTGGTTTGCTCTATATTGCTTTTACTATGTTTATTTATGGGCTTGTAGCAAACTTTGAGATTAGAGTCCACTGATGTTGTTTTTATCTCAGTAACATTTTTGTTCAGATAATGTTTACGGGCTCTAAAATAAGGGGTTTGGCAAGTTGGGTGGTTTCACTAGGAAATGATCCTCTTGCTCAAATGTCTTTTGCTAAGGATTCTTTTAGAACTGCACAGGGTTTCACCATTCCTTAGATAGATAAACAGGCCTTAGAACATACTCCTATGTTCATTTACCTTAGTGAATAGGACTATGGAGACAGTTGGTGGTAAATCTGGGCCAGATTCCAAGATTTCTAAAGCTACCACCATTACTCTCTCCCCATTGTAAACTAAATGTATAGGAAGAAAGTCATGGAGGCAGGAGACATATGCAAAGTATACTTGTAAAACAAATCTAGAAGTACCTTCAATGAACACTGATTTAAAGAAATTGCTGGCAGTGTTTTATTTGGAGAAGTGCCTTTTGCTTTTTTTTAACAAATGATCTCTATTTTTAGTAAATTACCATGTGTCCCTCTTGGAGTTCTTTGCCCTGGACATGAGAATCTGGAAGACTCTTGAGAATGGGATTAGTCCATGAGCTGAGAAAAGACATGAGTCCCATGACTGTTTAATGGTTATTTGTACAGTACCTACGACTTCTGACGTTTCTCCAGTACAGAGATTTCTTGATCCTGATCTGTTTATTACATAATTTATTTAATACCTTCACTTTCAGGAGAGTTCTCAAGTCTCCATTTCATTTGACAGACTCATCTACATTGTCATGCAGGATGACACATGAGAGATCTCCTTCAACCCTGAAAATAAGAGATGAAAAGTCATGATCCTGACACACTAATGCCTTACATGCATGCCTGGCAATTTAAACATTTAGCATGCCTATTCCAAGTATGTTTCCCTTCATGTCTCAAGAAACTTCCCTCTTTGGTTGGGTGTGATCCAGTCCAACTAATACACCACACAAGTAAAACAAATGCCCAGGACAGGGGCAAGAGAGATGGCTTTGATCCATTTGAGGCTTTTATTCTCATAGTGGCTAAAAAGCAGTTAACAATCCTCTATCACATCAGTTTCAGATGGAATCCATTGATCTCTGCTGGACAATGTGGGTATTACATGCATGTAGAGCACAGACCTCCAGGAAGTAAAACACCCACACATATAAAAAAAATATTTCAAAATGTGAGGGGATATTGAACACACACCCTAATACTAAATGATCTTAGTGCCATAGCTCAAAGTTTGTGTGCTGAGGTAAGATTCTGAAATTTTCTCAAGTCCAAATCATAATTGAAAAGCAAGCAAACAAACAAACAAAAAACCCCAAAACACTAATGACTCTTGTGAAGTTTTATAAAATGTTCCCAGGTTGTTGCTTTTGATCCCAGCTACTTTGGCTAGCTAGACAGAAATTTCTCATTATACTGTATTCTGATTTGTCCTGAGGGGACCTTATGGTTGTGGTACTTTTAAGATTAAAAAAGACCAGAACATACAGAACGTCACAGAATAAGTGGTTAGCAATGCCCTTCACTGAGGCAAGTTCTTTTTCTGTGTCAGGAGCTGCTGAGCACAAGATCAATATCCAGAAAGGGGAGGAGCTGGTTGTTGACCCTTGTTAGGTGGACCTGCCAGGTCAGCTATCCAGCAAACACCAGCTTTATTCAGAGGACACCCTAGTACAACCTTTCAGCTAAGGTCATTCTAAGCATCCTGAAAGGAGAAGGGACAAAGAGTACCTGGGCCTGAATTTTATTTTCAGATTTAAAAAAAGAAATTTTGAACCTGAATTGTGAACTAAACATTGTGCAAGAATTAAAATAAAATGCAACATTACTTCAGTAGTCAATATATATTATATTGAAAAATAACAGTTTAGCAATGTCGGAATCTCATTTCACAATAGGTGTGAGCAGCCTAGAAAACCATTTGGAGGCCTTCTAGGGAGTCTGGCTAGAACTTAAGCAAACTCTCTTGTTTCTAGAATGCAGAAACCTGCCTCTGTTCTACTTGTGAACCAAGAAATCTGTGAAACCCAGAGAAACCATCTCACAGAAAATCTATGCACACTGAAGAGATGATATGATCTACAATTCTGTACTGCATGCAAATCTTCCCAATGGTTAGCATTAAACTCTCAAGTTATACTCATGAAGAAAGAGATGACACCCCAGCTATGTGTGTGAGTATTCTAGGACTTTTTCTAAGGAGACATAAGTGACATTAGGCTGAGGTCATAACACAGAACTCAGAAGGGTGGAAGGAGTACACCATCACCATCGCCAGAAACTCTGTGGCCAACATGCATTTTATCATGGACAGAAGGATTTTAAACTGGACGAGATCAATACTCTGAGGTGCTTCTAGTTGATTGAGGTAGAGAGTAATATTGAATACCAGTCACCCAACATAGACTATTGTACACGTCCAGGAAATCTACATGGCTCCTGCCATCCTGTGCTACTACTACTCCCTATAGACATCAAAAAGATACTGCATCATTTCCACTAATCCAGGCACACACAAGTGCACACAGACACACATAGATACACACACAATCTCTCTCTCTCAACACACACACAACAGACACAGAGAAAAATGCAGAGAGAAAAAGAGGGGGGAGAGAGGTTGACACCCAGACACACATTCCACAATACATGCAATTACATGTGCTCACACATGCAAGCAGACTTCATTGCAGAAACATTTTTAGATTCCCAGAAAAGATAAAAGTTCACCCAGGAAGGTATGAAGGCACAGGATACAACCCTTGAATGTAGTAAGAACATAGTGGGCATAGCAGATAGACAGCTAGGTCAATAATGTGTTTTCCCCTACTAAACAAACTTTGCCTGTTAGCCAAGCCTGCTTAGCAAGATTCCAAGGTTTTGCACAGCAAACTTGGCTCCCAGGAAAGACACACTGCATGGTATTGGACAAGCCTGTTCCTGCCTCTTGTACACTGTCTCTCAATGGCTCTACAGTAGGCAGCATGTTCCAATAAGTACTCCATTTACTAGAGGCTGCATAACTTTGGAACCAAAAATATGAGACCAGGCAATTACCAAATCTGTATAACCAGGTTGCAAAATAAAACTATTCTCCCTGTAAGGATACAATTTGAAAGATATTTTGAGTAAAATAAGGCTGGCTGGTTCAAGGCCAAGTGGTTGCATGAATGATCACATTTGGAAATGGTCCCTGAATGTGTTCATGAGATCTGGATAGTTCCTACTGCAAAGCTGCTATGAGAAGTACCAGTACAAACGTGATTACCATAATTTTTTTCAGGATACTGACTTCTTGTTCTGGAATTGCTGGGTCAGTGGGGACTGCTGTTTCAATTTCTGAAGAGTTGTACATGGCTTCTCACAGAGCTAGCACATTTTATACTATCAAAAATATCTGAGGGTGCTCATTGTTCCCAATCCTCCTTTAGGCTGATTTTAACTCGGAGAGAATGATTTTGATTAACAGCAGTTACAGAGTGCTACAGACAGAACACGGGGTGAGTGTTTTAGACTATCATGAGGGTTAGGGGCTGTCTGAGGCACCCTGTTCTTTACTCACATTAGAATTCTGGGCTTTTTACTGGATGCATATGCACAACAAGCAAATCAGTCTTTCAAATAATAATGCACAGGACAAACTCCAATGCCAAGGATAACTGAGTCACGTTTAGGGGAAGTTGGAAAGAAAATGTTAACAGGCAATGCAGAGAAAACTAGGATGCTGAGAGTATGCAACCTGCCTGCTGTATTCCAGTAGCCAGGCACTGCACATTAGGACCATATGATATTCACAAAACTTAAGCCAGCACTTTTGACTCTCAGGCTCATTCATTTGACACAGCAGCATCTTTCACACCTGCATGTACCACAGTTGTTTGATTTTTAAAAAATGATTTCAATACTGACATATTTTTCTTACAAAATCAGTTGAATATCAGACTTTAGAGAATTCATTATCTACTCTTGTCCTATTGAGCTAGGTGGCTGGGCCTAAAGGTGGCTGCTGTATCTAGTGAGGCTCCGATGCAAAGAGAACTGACAGAGTACTTTATCCAGTAAACTTGGCCATTGTTATTTTTTAAGATATTTGTTTTCCAAGTGAATCTGTATATATGGATATAATATACACATATATGTAGAGAAGCACACATCTTCATGCCTTCACACACAAAAGAACACACACATAGAGTTTTATATGCAAGTACCCACTCTGCAAATATCTACATCAAAGAACTATAACCAACCACATATATCCCATGATCATGATAACCCAGACCTAAGCTAAAACACATAAATGCACAAACACATACACACAGACACACACATCAGAGACAATCTGCTTTGTGGTATAGGATGTCTATGGGCGTTGTGGTTACAGATGAGGACAATCTACCCTGATGCTTCATTAGTTTTACCTACTGCTGTTTGGCAATAGTCCATAAATGTTCATGCTGGCCTTACCACAGAGCTTCTTTCTCCTGCTATATGGCATTTCAGTTACCTTCTGCTTTGCTTCAAGCATTTCGTTTTCCTCCCACAATAGCTTTGCTTTCTTCTGCATATGAATTGACTCTCTCTGGAAATAGCAGTTCCAGATGCTGAACCACAAAGAAAAATGGTGACGCCAAACTAGAATTTATCTTCCTCATTCTCCTCCAAGTACCATGCACACTTCATGGGTTCTTATCCTCAGACAGATCCAGACTACAGTTCAGATCACTCATGAATCATCACATAGGAAAAGGTCAAATCCAGAGAACAGACCCATTCCAGAAGACACAAAGTACCAATGAAATCCAAGAAGACATGGCTCCCATGTATGCTTATATGTCATTGGAATTATATAACTACTTGTAGGTAGAGAGCAAATTTTCTGTGGAAGTCAAGAGGAGACCCAATAAGTACACATAAATTCTGTATATCTTATGAAATTCAGGTGTGCAAATCTATTTTAAGGGCCCTGGAAGCTCAAGGTTGATTGATATTTCCATCATGATGCAAACCTTTTTTATCTAGAGGATCCTTATTTTGGAAGGAAAATGATCGGAGGAACTTACATCCTCTTCACATTTGGTCAAAATAAGTCCAAGAGGTAACAATCCTAGAGCCTCCCAATTTCCATTAAGAGGTAAACAGTACAGAACCTGAACCCTCACATTACTTCAAAGACAAGGATGGGCAGACATATTCTGTGCATAGTGCTGGAATCAAGTCTCTATTAGTCACTCACCAATAATACTGATTTTCTTGAATCAGATCCTGGAACTTGTACAAGGCCTCACTGATCTTCTGTGGCATTTCCTCAAGGTTAGACATCAACTCATGATGCTGTGTCTTCAGCATATGAGACTCAAAGTTGATTCTGGTGTAGGGCATGGCAGAAATCAAATAACTCTTTTGACTAAGGATTCAATAATAACATGATTCTAACTAGATTAACTACCCCTGCCCATATATTGTATATACTTGTTCCTCTAGGATTTTATTAAATTTATTATTATTAGCCTCAGGCCAGTAGAACCAGGGAAGCAAAAGGAGGGATTAATCTCATTTAGATTCCTTAGGGTGTTTGAAGGAATAGCTTAGCTCTCCAAGAACTTTCTAAATGCCTGTGCCCCATGCCTTGGTCCAACTTAAATCTGTGATGACTCTTCTCCATTTTTAGACAAGGATTGACAATCATTGGTTCTACTGATTATGTCAATTTCCCAAATGACATAATTAGTATTTACAGGGGAAAAGCCTGTAACTTACAGCAGGATATTCTAAGGTTCATCCAAGTTGGACACACAGGTCACATGCTGCTCAAAGTGAGGCTTCTTGGCCTCACAATTGTGATTTAGTGAAAACTGAGTCAACAAATCTACACGGCCATAACTCTCTATAGACTCTTGAGGTCTTATGTGGAACACACACACACACACACACACACACACACACACACACACACACACAAACACTCACACACTCACACACACACACACGAAGGCACACCCAAACACAATCAGAATCCTAAAGAAATACAATGATTTGTCTTGATCTCAGAGTATAATGAACAAAATTTGAGGAAAGCAGTGCTAACATGCAGCCAATCCAGTCACACAGTAAGAGAGAGCAAATGAGACCAGGCCCCTCCAGCTGTTGAAAGGACCAATTAGATCCAAAGCAATTTTAGATCAGATAGAAAGAGTTTGACCATAAAGAGCAACATCTAGCCTCTCCCACACACCAAGAATTGTCTAGATTTTTAAAATGAATAGTGGGAGTTCACACAATACTACCAATATCCCCAGACCGGGATTCATTCCATGGGTTCTGATTTACTTTTGGAGGAATCAAAATGCCCTGTTACTCCATCTCACTCCTATATACCTTCAATTCTGTGTTTGAAATCCAGTTAGGAAAAAAAAAGAGAAAAGAAAAGAAAATGAGTTTGGGCATGAGGACAGCCTGGAGTTGAAGACTTCTGTGATATGAGGAAATCTGGGGTTAACAGAGAGGGCCCAAGATAGTTCTCAAAATACCAAGCATAATGACTACTTGTTGTTCAAATCTGTGTCAGTGTAATTAGCCAGGATTCCCCGAAGTTCGTCTCGCTCATTTGTGATCTTCTGCAGATAAATTTTCAGCTTTTCCAACCTCTTCATCATCTTCTTATTTTTGGTGTTGCTGGTGGTTGCAGGTTTGGTTAATGCCTTCCCAACAGACCCTGTAGATATATAAACACAAGTAAACTTGTAGAGATAAAAGGACAGAGACAAGAGCAACCATGCTTAGTCCCAAACAGTGGCCCTAGGAAGAGGGAACTCTAGAGACCCAGTAAATAACAGAAAGAACAGGAAAGCTATCTTCAAGCTGGGCTCCTCAACATGTCCCTGTTTCCAACCACTATCACTAAACACATGCCTCACTCCCTAGTGCAGTCTCCCTGGCCTTGAAACTCATAAGCTGACCAAGGCCAGAAGATTTGGAGGGCATTGTCTGCTCCTATTTGATAGATACAGGTCAGTTCTGGAGTTCATAGTGCTCACCACTAAAAATATTGTCAATAAATACCAACACCTGGCATCTGACACAAGCCAACACATGTGCAGGCTTCTTAAAGTACATGATGAGACTCCCCAAACTACTACCCTTACCCCAGACTGTGTTGCATGCCACATCATTTATGTTTAAGGATAAAGTGTCTGACGCCTTGATACATTTCCAGAAGAATATTTCCCTCTCTTACTCAAGTTATCTACAGAAATCTGTTGAGATGAGAGTACTTTTCAACACTGTATTCCTGAGAACAACACATTGTTCCTCTCACAGAGCTATTTCCTGAAATCCTATGCTACTCAGCAGATAATTTAGGTCTCTCAGCAAAGCAACTTCTGGCCTGTCAATTCCTGGCTTTTTGAAAAATTAATCAGAAATTCTTGACTCATGGTCTGCCATTTAGGAATGTCAAGATCATAAGCCCTACTCCTGGAAGAACTAGCTCAGGCCCACTCCTCCAGTAAGTTCTCCAACCCCTGCCAAGAACTCACTGTGCTTTCCCCAGGACCACTTCTTTTAACCTGTTTTTGAACATGACAGAAGGTTTGCCTCTTTCTGCCTCAGTGTAATCTCTGCTTGTCCTCTATTCTCCCTCCAAATTAGCCTGAGCAGCATGGACATCATGCCTACTTGTGAACCCAATAGGCTCTGAAGGAATACCCCACAGGCAGTTTCTATCATCACAACACTGCTGACATCACAGAAGATTCTAGGGCTCTCCCGGATACAAGAGAATGTCCAGGGAATTGACAGCTGATGAAGTCACTGGGAACTGCCACGATCTATATGCTAACCAGCTTGAGCCAAATTGACTAGTTTCTGAGGTGTAATTACTTGAGATCCCCTTTGGAACATCAGTACCTTTTCCTTCATAAGATAGACATTACTTTGTGCTTAATTTCATATCCAATTAATTGGATGGAAAGTGTTTTTTTCATGGTCATGGCATGGGTGCATCATCTTCAATCAGACCTAAAGCTCTATGCTATTTGAATGGGCAAGATTCTACTCCATAATAAATGTACTCCTTGGGTATATTCAGACAGACAGTCCACAGACACAGGATTTTCCAGAGGCCAAAATTATTTTCCTCCACATTTAATTTTATGCAAGTTTGGTTACATTTTCTTATTGTGCATGCCTTGATGGTTGACATTCTTTCAATGTATACAGACATGAGTTTTTATGAAATATCTCTTTCAGAATACCATTCTTTTGCAATGAAAACTTTCAAGGATTTGACACCATAGTTCTCCAGGTAAAAGGTACATATCAGTTGAAAAGTTAGTTCCTTTTTCAAAATATAAAATCTCATAGTCTCCATTTCTCCAATACAAGAAATTAAGTAAATATTTGTGAGCAAATGTCATCAGGGCTATTGGAATGTAGCTCTATAGTCCAATTAGCTATCACTTCTCCATTCTCTACCATCCTGAGTTTTCAGTTCCACTCCTGAGGGGGTTGGGAGTTTGGAATATGATACTGTATTTAAGATACATAGGACACAATAGGATGGGTAAGGAATGAAAAGGCCACAAATCTTGTGAAACTTCAATGTTAGTGGATGCATATATTCAGGAGACTTCTTCCTTCTTGACATGGGTGTTCTGAATCAATGGTTAAATACCACCTAATCTCTAAGGTATAAGAGTGGGAAAAAATCATGTAAATGCAGGAGCTTTTTTCGAACTCAGAAGTCCCCTCAGTCTTTCAAATAGTGAGATGACTTGCCTTTATAAAGAAATGTATGACCGGGTAATGTGAAAAGAAATAGAGAATTGATATCTATCTGTTGATATCTGAACCTGGGAAACAGTGAGGAAGCAATCTAAACAAATATATAGGGATGAACCTGTTCCTGTATTGGGTACAGCAGGCACAAAGCAAGCAGGAGACACGACCACCATTCTCTAGACTGTACTGAGAGATCTGCAGTGTTTCTTTCCTTCAATGTCTTTTTCTTTATTTTCATGTGTTCAGGTCTCAGAGATCTGCATTCAGAATCAAGGTTCCCCGATATACCTAAATCATTCCCTGTTAATTGACAAGTTTTGGCTTCTCCAAATTGGTTTTTGGGATCATTTACATGGAAAAGTATTTTACAACAATTTACTCTGGAGTCATGTCTTTCTTTATCAACAGGGTGTGTTTCTTCTATGCAGCAAAAGGCAGGATTCTTTTTGTTTCCAGTTGGTTAGGCTGTGTCTTGTATTGTGAATTGAGTCCATTGATATTGAGAGATATTAAAACCCAATGGTTTTTAGTTTCACTTATTTTTGTTTTTCAAATTAGTATTTTGTGTGTGAGAGATTTTCTTATTTGATGTTTTTTTTTATTGAAAAACTTTATTTTAAAAAATGATGAATGTACAAATTTTCAGCATTTTTGCATAAAAATATACAAATACATTTTAAGGTTGTAATTAAGTTCTTGTGGGTATGTATACATAAACATATGTATATATGTAACAATAATATAAGTAAAAGGGCTACTAATTTGAGGGGATAGGTTAGAAAGTGAAAGGTTCTGTAGAAAGAACAGGGGGATGTGATACAGAGCGAATTAATTAAAATATATTCTTTTTTTCCTTAAACTTCATACAGTCTGTGAGTTGTTTCTGGGTTGTTCAGATCTTTCTGTGGTTAGTATCCCAATATCAGTGACTGCATATTATGTCTGTTCTTTTGTGATTGGGTTATCTCACTCAGGATAATATTCTCTAGATGCATCCACTTTCTTAAGAATTTTGTTAAGCCATTGTGTCTGAGAGCTGAGTAGTTCTCCATTGTGTAAATGTTCCACAATTCTTGTATCCATTCATCTACTGAAGGACATCTGGGTTCTTTCCAGCTTCTGGTTATTATAAATAGAGCTGAAATGATCATTGTGGTGCATGTATGTTTGTACTATGTTGGAGTGTCTTTGGGTCTCTAGGGTAAATGCCCAGAAGTGGAATAACTGGGTCTTCAGCTAGTACTATGTACAATTTTCTGAGGAATCGCCAGACTGATATCAAGAGTGGTTGTATCAGTTTACAATCTCACCAACAGTGGAGAAGTGTTCCTCTTTCTCCACATCCTTGCCAGCATCTGTTGTCATCTGAGTTTTGGACATTGTCCCTTCTGACTAGTGTGAGGTGGAATCTCAGGGTTGTTTTGATCTGCATTTCCCTGATGGCTAAGGATGTTGAGCACTTCCTTAGATGTTTCTAGTCATTTGATATTCTTTGATTGAGAACTTTTGGTTCTTCCTGATTTCTGTCATCTCTGGTGAGCAGTCTGATGTAATTCTCACAGATCAGCCTTTGTATATGACTTGACCATTTTCATGAACCTTTTAATATTCCTTTGTTCTTCTATGCATCTTCTCTTTTGATTAATATGTGATTGGATGATTTTCTACTCTAATCCAATTTATTGGTGTTTTGTGGGCATCATGCACATCTATGGTCCATTCTTTCTATAGAGCTAAGGAAGTTTTTTACTATGATATGTTTAAGATGTTTTCTGACCTTTTGAACTGGTAAGCTTCACCCTCTTCTAGGTCTATTATTCTTAGCATTGATCTTTTCATTGTGTCCTGAATTTACTGGATGTTTTGGTTTAGGAGCTTTTCAAACATTATATTTTCTTTGATTGACTTGTCAGTAACTTCTGTGTTATGTCTTACACCTGAGAGTCTTTTTTGCTCTTCTGTATCATGTGATGATAGCATCTGTACCTCCTGATCACTTTAGTGGGTAATCTACAAGTTTCCCCCAACTTGTGATTTCTTTGTATCTATTTTGCTATATAGATCTTAGAAAGTTTTATTCAATTCCTTTAAGTACTTGAATGAATATACCTGTATTTCTTTAAGGGATTTGATTTCTCTTTAAAGGCTACTACCAGTTTGCTTGTGTTTTCTTGTGATTTTAAATGGAGTCTTTTTTTTTTATATATCCTCTTTAAAGGACTTTGTTATCAGAATAAAGTGAGATTTTTTTTCTTGGTTATAATTTTGATTTTCATTTGTGTTAGGCTTGCTGTGATGGGAGAACTGTGTTCTGATACTAAATTACATAGGGTCTGTTGCTTATGTTCTCCTGTTTTTTTTTTTTTTTTTTTTTTTTTTTTTTTGTAGTGTAGAAATCTTTCCACACAGAGAATAATCTCTAACAAATGATTATGAGTTTCTTAGGAATCATTTGAAATATGACATTTATAAATCTAAACATAATGAACAGTATTTTTTACCTGCTTACAGTTTTGGAATATTCTCTTTTTAAATTCTTCTCCTTCTCCTCCTCCTCCTCTTTTTCCTCTTCCTGCTTCTCTTTCTTTTACTCCTTCTTCTTTTTTACCATTTCCTGATAAATGTTGAAGAATGAGTTCATAGTGGGTATGGGCCACAAGGTAAACAACATTATACCAGTTGTAGCCTTCTTCACTCAGAACCATGTCAGGTTGTGCTGTGCTAACCATTCTGCTTTGTTGGAGAATATAAAATGTTCCATTTCACTAATACTGTTTTCAGAGATTGAACAAATAAAACTATCCACTCTAGCATAGTCTGAGAAATGTGTATTGGATATTTCAAAAGTTCATTGTTTGTATAAATATTGGAATAATCATCCCAACTCTCAGCATCTGCTTGAGGTTAGCTTCACTGCCTGCTTGCATGCCTTGACCCTGGGAGAGATACACACCCCCTTTGTTATGCAATTTCGTCCAGTCACACTCCACACCTGGCCTTCCTGTTCCCAGTTGCTAAAAGATAATTACAGACTTCCACCCCAGGGGGTGACTCTTACACCCAGCAGCTAGGGAATTTACATACCTCCCTTGTAATTACCTGAGGGTATAATACTGGGACCACTGTCTATGTGGGCAGTTCAATATGAAGTAAACTTTCTGGTAACACGAATAATGGACTTGTGTGTTTCTTTCAAACCTCTAGGCCTTCGCCTGGTTTGAAGTAGCTGTTATTGGTACAGGCACCACAAATGGAGGTCCACAATTCCACCCGAAAATGGAGATTCCACCAAGATATGGGAAGGAAGAAATGACCCGTAGGGTTTTCCCCATGGAACTAGCCAGCAAAATAAGTAAGGATAGTGGGGTGGATTGGAGATGGAAACCACTAGTTCTATTTTATGGTTGTTAGATCAGTTGCTGAATTTTCTTAAACAGTAGGGGAACTAGAATCAAGGTAGAAGACTGCAGTAGAATTCACTTGGGCAGCCTAAGTAAATCTTATTGATAGTAAGAATAGACTTGTGACAAGGATTAAGGAAAGAAGAATTGACTGCTCCTCTCATCATGGCCACATGCTTAGAAATCAAATCCACTGCTGGTAGGTGTGGTGTTTGTGCTTAAGCAAGAAATTTAAAGAGCTAATAGAAAAAGGATATTTCCCAATAGTGTTTCTAAGTCTTTGTAAACAGATTAGAGGTAGTTTATTTGGAAGAGAGAGAAAATAGATCTCGGAAAAGCATGCCTTTCTTTTGTCTTGGACAGTATGGGAGGAGAGGAGGAAAATTATTGTAAACTGTTTCAGAGTTCTTCCAGCAGGAACAGGGGAACAGGAGAATTCCTTACTCTTCGGATCCCACTGGAGAAATGTCCAGTTCTGGTTCTGGGTTCCTAAGGAAGGATATCAGGGTCCTGTTGACAAATCTAGTTCTTGTCTCTCTGTATTGTTGTCCCTTGGTGCCAAGCTGTCCATGTGTGTCAATTTGTGTCCATGTTTCTGTGTCTGAATGTTGCTCGTGCTTCATGTTCTAAAATAAAATGGTTGCTTACCTCTTGACTTATTCTTAACTTGTGTCTAAAAGGGAAACAATAGAAGGTAAAAAAGAAGAAAAAGAAGAAGATAAAAAAGAAAGGAGGCTTCAGACTCTACCCCTTAAGTCAGCTCAACTGGAGACCCAATGGGAGTTAGATGTCTTCCCAGGCCACTGGTAAAGGGTGCTGGCTGTGTCTCAGCTTAAAGCAGATGATTGTTTTTCCTAGAAAAATCTCTGACTGTGTTTATTGAGCTCTGCAAGTGACAAGGTGCTCATTTCTTGAATTTACTGATAGAGAAAATGAGAATATTATATGGTTTAAATATATAAGATGTGTGGTCAGTTCATGTTTAGTTAACTAGTTTTAATTGGAATAAATGTGCTCTGAATGTCTTGGTCTTAGATTATTGGCTTATAAGCATTGGGTATGTTTAAAATTTTGTAACTTTGGCAACAAAAGTTTGTTTAAAACTAGTAACTTGGACAGAGTCATCCTAAAGTGCAACAAGTGGCATGAGCCACATGTTTTCTATATATAAGGAAAGGGATTTCTGTGGATACCCCAAACTTGGGACAATATTTGAATAATTCTTCTTCTAGAAAACAAACTTAAAGGATACAACTTAAAGTAATGAGGTATTAAAAGATGCATAAATATATATGAACTTGCAGCCACTTTGTGGCATGAAAGTAGGAAACTTAGGAGAGAGTTATGGTTATGGCCTGGTTTACAGCTTCAAAAATTATCCGTAGATTTAAAAGAATGTTTTTATACCGTTCTGTTGCATCCTCGTGATTGCAAAGGGGTTGCTTTTGGCTTGTCTGAGGTTTTAAAGAGCCCTTGAAACAATGGGTATAACTGAATATCTTTGCCTCAGGGAATGGCTGATGGTCTGTTGTTATTTTGCTGCTGCCTGGATGGCAGGAAGCTGAAACTTAAAATCCTCAGTGTTTACTGTTGTAAATGCTTTGTTAGCTAACCACTCCCTAGTCAGACTGTGGCATAGGAGATTCCTAAAGTTAATTTACTTGTTTAATGTGATTTTCAAAAATCATCAGATGTTAGCTGGCAAAAACCTCTCCTTAAGCTCACCATAGAATGTCTCAAACCTCTTTCTGCTGTTCTTAAGAGATGAAAATCCTCTGCAGTGAACTGAGATGCTCTGCAGTGAATATAGAGGAAACAATTAGTTAACAGCAGATATTATATTTGATCAACTGTTGGCTATATGTATTTGTTCTTTTGGCAAAAGGAACCACTAATGTGAATTCATCTTATTTCCTTTTTAAATAAAGTTTTAACATTCTTTGCTATGTTTATGCAGAATTGTATCATAGGTTTTTTTTTTTTTTTTTTAAGGAGAATGTTTTAACCTGATGAAATATTTGTTCCTTATTCTGAGCAGTAATTAAATTGGTTATGGCTAGATACTGACGTTTGGCTTTTTCAGGCAAAATTCAAAATTGATAAATCATTATCTGAAAGACAAGTTGTTAAGGTTCCTTCCTCTGTGCATGCTTTTTTATTTTCTGTAAATTTATGCATGCATCCCATTGATAAGGCAATTGCTGTATTTATAGATGGTTCATCTATGGAAAAGCAGTATATACAATTAAATCACACATGTTCATTATCTTGAATTTGCCTGCTGCAGCATAGATTATAAAATTTATATACTGGTAGCCACTGTTTTTAGATGTTAAAAAAATCAGTTAAACTCTGAATTTATATACTGATAGCATATATATATATATATATATATATATATATATATATATATATATATTTATAGCTAAAGGCCTGCACCAATATATAATTAATAGTTTATAATTGCTTAAATTTGTTCTGTTTTTAGATATTGCTAATTCTTGAGTTTTGCAATTGTTTATGCAAATACAACTTAATTTAAGAGAGCGTATTATACCATATTTCATAGGGTATCTAAGAGATACTGGATTGCCTGGATCACATAGAAAAGGCAATGAATGCCACAGCAGATTTGTATACCAGGCAGATTATAATCTCATTTATAGCTTGAAAGACCTCCGAAGGGAGACCCTCACTCAAATCTCAGGAGAGGCATGCACCCAGCGAGGCACCGAGACCAGACTTGCTGCAATCGCATGAGGAATTTATTGAAAGTGAAAGAGTGAGATCTCAGGCCAGCATGCTGGGGTCCAGACTCATACACCACGCAGGTGTAGAGGAGTTCGACCCCGGCCTGAACTTGTAACAGGCTTATAAAGGCAAAAATCACAAAGGAGAGGGAGGACAGGGGGAATGAGGAAATTCATAGGGGATGAATCATACATTTTTTTTATCAGTACACCCCCAGGCACACCTAGGGCGTTGGAACATTCCACAGAGGTCATCCAGACCTTCTGTGGTATTTTGGGAACTCAAATCTCAAGAAATTGGGATTTCCTGGGAGCGGCAGAGGAAATCCCTAGGGCAAGGAATCAGTGTCCTTTGACAACCTTTTACTCTTCAGCTACCAAAATAGTAATGTCCTGAGACAAAAATTTGAAATTTCTAGAGAATGTGCATGTCAAATTGTAAAGATTTGTTCTGAATGTCCTCAGTTTCTTATACTACATGATGTTGTTAACCCTCAAGGACTTGTACCTAACCCATTATGACATATAAATAATCCTTATATTTCTGGTTTTAGAGAATTAAAATATGTATTTAAATATTAACACCTTTTCAGGCTGTCTAGTTGTAATCACTTTAACTTGAGAAGCAACTAAATGTGTATAGCCTCTGGACAATTGTGTTCTTAAGAGTAATTCTGATCCCATGATTTGCCAAAGAAGTTTTCCATATTTGTAGGGCACATTAGAGCCCATACTGCCCTTCCAAGACCACTATGGAGAGGGAATCGTCTTGCACATGTATACACTTGCCCTTATGCATTGGCTATAAAAGAATCTAATGTGGATGAGGCTATGCAGGTGCATACTAAATTTCATTTGAATGCAGGATCCTTAAGATTTCATTGTAAAATTATAAAAGGACAAGTTCTAGAAACATGTCCCATGTGTGCAGAGTTCATTTCTGCTCCTAATTTAGGAGTCATTCCTAGGGGACTGAATCCCAATGATATTTGGCAAATGGATCTCACACATGTCCCTTCTTTTGGGAATTTATAATTTGTGTATGTTTTAATTGATACTCATTCAAGAATTATATATATATATATATATATATATATATATATATATATATATATATGCACATAGTAGAAAATATTAAAAGATGTCAAAAATCACTGCTTACAAGCTTTTGCATATATCAATGCTCCCAAGAAGATTAAAAAAAATATTGTCCTGCCTATTCCAGTAAAAGGTTTAAACAATTTTGTTCATATTATGCTATAATTTATAAGACTGGAATTCCTTATAATCCTCAAGGACAAGCAATCATTGAATGTGCTCACCGCACCATAAAGATGTATTTGTCTAAAACAAAAAAGGGGGAGCATATCTCCCCTCATGTGCATCTATCCTTAATTTTATATATTCTAATTTTTTTTAACTGTAAATTCTGAAGGCTGCTCTACAGCTGCTAGACACTGGAGGGCATGCTCAGTCCAGCAAGGAATGGTGCAATGGAAGGACCTTGCATTGTGGTGGGAACCAGACCTCGTTTTGAATAGTGCTCGGGCCTCTGTTTGTGTTTTCCCTCAGGATTCTGAGTCACCTGTCTGGGCCCTTGAGTTCTGTATATGTTCTCTGAAAACTGCAGATTAGCACTATTGTTTTTAACAAGGGGGAGGGTTTCATTTGTTCTCAACAGGTATGAAGCCGATTTAGGCAGCCGGTATATGAAGCCAGTGTGTGAAGCCAGTGTGTGAAGCCAGTGTGTGAAGCCATTGTGTGAAGCCAGTGTGTGCAGCTGATGTGAAGCCAGTGTATGAAGGAGGTGTGTGAAGCCAGTGTGTGAAGCCAGTGTATGAAGCCAGTGTGTGAAGCCAGTGTGTGAAGCCGGTGTGAGAAGCCAGTGTGAGAAGGCATGTGTAAGAAGCCTGTGTGAAGCTGATGTGAAGGCGGTATGTGAAGCCAGTGTGAGAAGCTGGTGAGAAGCCAGTGTGAAGCCGAAGTGAGAAGCTGGAGTGAAGCCAGTGTGAAGCTGATGTGAAGGCGGTATGTGAAGGCAGTGTGAGAAGCTGTTGAGAAGCCACTAGAGGAGTTAAAACGTGTAGCAGTGACAAGAATTCCAGAATCTGCACCCATACCTTTGCCCATGGAACGTACCAGAGAGAATCAAGAAAATTTTGGCTGCAGCCCTATTAGTGCTGTTTCAGCAGCAATCTTTGTAGCTGTGATCCTCTTCTCCCCACCTTATTGCCATAGCTGCCCCGTGGAATTTTTAGGAAAAGTGGCTGAGGCCCTCTCAACTTAGGTTAATCTATAATCTTTCATTAACTTGGATATACATTCAATTAGGAATGTTAATTTTGAATTAACTCCACACTGTTAACAGGAACAATTCCGTGTGGTTTCTGAGACTATTAAAACTGAGATAGTATTAGCTTTGGGTGCGCACCCCATAGAGCACTTTGGGTGAGTATCCTCTCTAATATCCCTCAGGCAAGACAAGCCTGGAACCAAGCTGTCAGCTGGCAGACTAGCAGTAAGCAACCCTATAGCCCAAGAATGGTAGAGTATGTATAAATTAGGTGACCAATGACGAGAAAACCCACGGGGTGCTGCTCAACCTAAGACCAAAAATCCACGGGGGCCCATGAGGATATTTCCAAGACAGGTAAGAGCAAGTGTTGAGGTCTAAGCCAGTTCTCTAATTTAAAAAAATAATATTGGGGGAGATGTTGCAATAATCACCCCAACTCTCCTCATCCCCTTGGGATAGAAGCCCCCCTTTTGTTATGGTATTTGGCCTAGTCACAAGCCACTCCACACCTGACCTTCCTGTTCCCAGTTGCTAAAAGATAATTACAGACTACCACCCTAGGGGGTGACTCTTACACCCAGCAGGTGAGAACTTACATTCCTCCCCTGTAATTATCTGGGTGTATAATACTGGGACCACTGTCTATGTGACTGTGACTTCAAAGTGTCCTGAGAGACAGCAGTTCAATATGGAGTAAACGTTCTGGTAACACAGATAATGGACTTGTGTCTTTCTTTCAAACCCTTAGGCCTTCGCCCAGTTCAGAGTTGCTGTTAGTGGTGCAGGCACAACAAATGGAGGCCCACAAAGCCTCCTCCATATAATATTGTTATATATACCAATATCTCCATTGTGGTGTGCGAAAAAGACAGATCCCATGAAAGAAGCCAAGGCTGAAATCTCTTTCGTTGATCACATCTCATTTTGCATTTGTGATCCAGATTCTCTGTGCACATAAATATCCCCATCTTCTAACACTGACTTCTACAGTAGAGTTCATTTTACCATAAATGTAAACAACCTTTGCTGTTTGTGCCATAATTTTTTGTCATATATCTTAGTCCTTGCCATGTGTGAGTGAGTGTATGTGTGTGTATGTGTGTTTATACATTTGGGTGTGTATAAATGTTTTCTGGTATCACATTCACAAAAAACCAAACTGATCCCATACCTTTGCATTTGTTTCTGTTGAGTCTGAAGGAAACTGAATACCCAGGTCATCATCTGAGGTGATCAATCTGATCCAGGTTCACCTACATGGAAGGATCACATTTGGGATATTTAAGGACCACATTCCTCTAACTAAAATGATGGTCAGTCCTATCACAATAATACCACAGTTTCTAACACCAAGTTAAGTCTTTGTTAAGATTTTACTGCTGTGAAAAGACAGCATTAAAAAGGAAACAGTTATAAAGACAACATTAACTTTGTGACTGGACTAAATGTTCAGAGGTTCAGACCATTACTGTCAAGGAGATAGCATGGCAACATCCAGGAATGCATGGTAGAGGCTGAGCTGAGTGTTCTGCATCTTCATCTGAAATCCACTAAGAAAAGACTGGCTCCCATGTGGTTAGGAAGAGGGAGGGTCTCATTGGCAGCCTCAAACCCCATAGTGACACAATTCCTCCAATAGGCCACGCCTACTCCAACAAGACAATACCTTGTAGTACTACCACTCCCTGAACCAAACATACTAAATCCACCATTGTTCAAATCATAAAATTTTCTATTCATTTGCAGTAAAGTTTGTACTACAAGACATGGCAAATTTCTGTGTAAACGCTTCCTTTCCTGAAGTAAGCTTGGGAATTTAGAGATAGTTAGAGTCGAATACAATTTCAAATAATAAACAGGAAACTCTGATATGATAATTTTTATATTTGTGTAAATCCATGAGGTTTTATTTCTGAAAGCGATGCATGAACTAGATTATAGGCATCAAGAATAGGACTGTCATACAATAATCTGGGAGTTCTGTTTCCACAGCAACATAAAAAAAAAAAAATCAAGGAAACAAAAAACCTATCTTGAACCATTTATGAAATCCATAAATTATTCTTCTTATAATGTTTTATTATTTGAAATTTCTTTTATGTGTCAATTATCTTAATTATATTGATAATTTTAAGAATCAAATAATACATTAACATATTTCATCTATCTTCTCTATTAATACCTTTTATTACCCAAATATATCATTAACAGATTTTGAGTGATACCCATAGCTCAAGATCCCACTTCTATTGCTTGAGTACTAACTTATGTTTCATAGCATACAAAATAATATTTGGAAATTACACTTAGTAAAAGAACATAAAATATTAAAAATAGAATCATTGAGAAACATATATGATAGCCCATGACATAAAGTGAGAGTATACAAAATGCATTACATGTCTCTATATATTGTCTAATAATCATTTACTTATTAAAATAACCACATTATTATGAGAAAGTTTATTTAATCCTTAATAATTTTACAAAAATTAAAGTAGGAGAAGTTTTTTGAAATCAGACATTAAGAAAATGCTAATTTTGTTATTGTTGATGGACAACCTAAGTAGTGAGGGCATCCAATTGGTGACCCCAGCACATGTATATTGGAACAAATTTTTCTGGCCTCAGTGGGAAAAGGTATATCTAATCCTGTTGAAAGTTGGTGTTCCAGGGAAAAAGAATGCTGTTGGCCTAGGTGATGGGAGATTTGGTGGAGATGTTGTGGTGGTGAGGTAATGGCAGTGTGTGGTGTGGGAAGATCAAGATCTCAGATGATAAAAGGAGGGGTAACGGTGTGAAGATCTCTGGGAGCATAGACAGGGAGAAGAGCAATGTAAATAAATAAAATAATTTCTAAAGTGCTAACTACATAGAGAATCAGATATTACTACTAATAACAGTTGAATGATATTCATAAAATATGCTAATATTTATGTTTTTGCTTTTGTTATTGGTTACTTTATGTATTTAAAGTTCAAAAGTTATACCTCTTACCCAATCCTCCTCTGCAAGCTTCCCATCTCATCCCCACTCTCCCTTGCTTCTGCTTCTATGAGAGTACTCTACCACCCACCCACTGGCATCTCACTGACCCAGCTTTCCCCTATTGGTTAAGTCAGGGTTTCTATTCCTGCACAAAATATCAAGACCAAGAAGCAAGTTCGAGAGGAAAGGGTTTATTCAGTTTACACTTCCATATCGCTGTTCATCACCAGAGGAAGTCAGGACTAGAACTCAAGCAGGTCAGGAAGCAGGAGCTGATGGAGGGATGTTACATACTGGCTTGCTTCCCATGGCTTGCTCAGCCCACTTTTATTAGAACTCAGGTCTACCAGCCCAGGGATGTGACAACCTACAATGGATTGGGCCCTCCCCGTGTTGATCACTAGTTGAGAATTTGCCTTACAGCTGGATCTCATGGAGATATTTCCTCAACTGTGATAACTCCAGCTTGTGTCAATTTGACACAAAACCAGCCAGTACAATTGACCAGCACCTTGTCAACTTGACATGCAAGCAAATCAATATTTAGCTACCACCCTTACTTTCTTGTACATTCCCAAGACCTTGATAAGTTTAAGAGTCCCACAACCTTTGCCAATTCTTACATTTTAAAACTGCAATACCTTTAAAATATTCTGTCTCTTTTAAAAATCAAGGTCTTTTTACAATTCAAAGTCTCTAAACTGTGGGCTCTTCTTCTTTCTTCAAGAGGGAAAGATATCAGGACAAAGTCACAGTGAAAGCAAAATCAACTTCTATCCAACCAGTGTCTGGAAATCCACTTACAAAATTCTGTCTTGGTTATGGTTTTATTGCTGTGAACAGACACCAACACCCAGGCGAGTCTTATAAATAACAACATTTAACTGTGATTGGCTTACAGGTTCAGAGGTGCAGTCCATTTTCATCAAGATAAGAACATGGCAGCATCCAGGCAGGCATGATACAGCAGAAGCTGAGAGTTCTACATCTTCAAACAAAGGAAGCCAGGAACAGACCAAGCATCCTCAGGCAGCTAGTAGGAGTGTCTCCATGAACCACCTCAAAGTGACACACTCCTCCAACAAGACCACACGTTCTAATAGTGCTGCTACTAAGGCCACGCTTATACAAACCAGAACAGTGTTGCAAATCCTTTGGGCACCTTGATTCATTTCTTTAACTCCTCCATTGGGTTCCATGTTTTGATTTTATTGTTTTGAACAGATATAAATGACCTAGGCAACCCTTAGAAAAATAACATTTAATTGGGCTGGCTTACAGGTTTAGAGGTTCAATCTATTATCATCAAGGCAGAAACATTGCAGCATCCTTGCAGGCATAGTATAGAATATGAGAATTCTACATCTTCTTATGAAGGCTGCTAGCAGAAGACTGACTTCCTGGCAGTGAGGAGTGAAATCTTAAAGTCCATGCCTACAGTGACACATCTACTTAACGAGGCCATAACTCCACACACTGCCATTCCCTGGGCCAAGCATATATAAATAATCACATTCTACTCCATGGCCCACATTGGCTTGTTCAAAAACATGAGTCTATAGGAGCTATATCTAAACATAGCATAATACTAAATACATTCAGTTATTCAAAATGACTTCCAAAGTCCTCATAGTCTATAGTGGTCTCAAATGAATACCTCTATGTTGGATGTCAATGTGGTCTTTAGATCTCTAACTCCATTTTTCACCTTTGTTAACTGCAACAAATTTCTTTCTCCTGCCAAGTTTCCACTCATTGTTAGCCGATTCCCTTAGTAGAAATTTCACAGCTCTGGCTTCCTGAATATCTTTGGGCCTCCAAGGCAACTTCAACATTACAACTTCTTGTCCCAATGTCTGGGATCCACACATGATATTCTGGACTTCTCTAAAGGGATTCATTCACTTATCCAGCTCTGCCCTTTGTAGTATTCTAAGCACAAAATGATCATGTTAGATACTATAACTTTGGGCCTCCCTTTCTTCCCTCGCTAAGCCTTTTCACCTGCGGTGGTGCAAACCTGTTTATGCCCTTCAAAGCTGCTTTCTGCCCCATTTGGGGGCTGGGACTTCCCATAATTCAGCTGTTGCTTCTTGGTTCCTCATTAGGTGCTTTCCACCTGAGCAACCTTGTGACTTCTGAGATGCACCTAGCACTTTTCCATGGCCTCATACTTGCTTAGTTGCTGCTCCATTTCTGCTTAAGTGAGGCATAACCTATAATGGTACTGCTTCTTGGAATCCATCAGAGTCAGCTAAGGAATCTGTACACTTTTATTCAGTTAAGGAGTAGGAATTTTAACATGCTGTCTTCACCATGCATATTGGCACCACTTTCTCTTCTTGGTATGCAATGAGACAGAGGCATCATCTGGGGAGGAGATTCTCAATTGTTCTAGGAATTGCCTGTTGACCAACTGTTGGGAGAGGGAGGATTTTGCTCAGGTATTTTGAGTTCCTGGTGTGATCCCTGTAGCCCTGGAGGATAATGGCTGCTTCTTATTGTGCTCTACCGACACAAAAGAGACTTTGGCATCACTGCTGCTATTATCACCACCATTGCCATCTCTGCCACCACCACCACAGACGTCTCTAAATCTGCAGCCAGTACTGGAACTGAGGACAAATTTTCTGGGGAGTTGCTTCAATGTTGTCTGTGCAGAATAATATTAACTCTCAAATTAAGCTGTGCAATCTCAATCTCAACCAGTCACCTGCAGATACTCTAACTGACTTTAATGAGCCACAGGCCTTGCCTACTTTGCTTGTTCTCCCACAATCTGAGATGCCAGAGCTCTGACATTCAGAGCTTCTCCTCTTGTACTCTGGCACTAATCACATCTACATATTGAGATCCTCTCTTGTGCTTAACCCCAGTACCTATTATTTACAGTTGGCTAAGTGAAACCCTTCCAGTCTACAACCCAGGCTAGACTCAAACTAGATATGGTCCTGTTTCTGCCTCCATGTGTAGTATGAGCCTTAACCCTGACTTGCTCTCATTCTTGGTGGTATACCATCTGTAGACAATGTGCCAAGATGATTCTTTCTGCTTTTCTTCTTAAGATTCATAAAATAAGCGCAGGAAAGAAGTTTAATCAGTCATTAGCATCGGCTATACTTCCAGTGAAATTGGGTTCATTCCCATAAAACATAGGATGATCACAACTGTCTGTGCTTCCAGTGCCATGGGACCCAACACCTTCACAGAAATATACATTCAGGTAACATTCTAGTGCATGTAAAATAAATGATAATAAATCATATAAAAACTCAAATGCATATTTATATAATATTTAACTTATTTATTTTATTTTTTAATCTTTGAACCATGGAGTACTGTGTATGTCTAATGGGCATCAGAAGTTATGCTATAAAATGGGGTTATAGACCTTTGGGAGCTTCTTTGTGGATGCTGGCAAATGACCTTTGTGCTCTTAACTGCCTAATAATTTCCCAACCTTGCCCTTCTTTGTGTTTTTTGTTAATCGAAAATAGATTTTTTTTCCATAAGAGTATGCAGTGATTACATCTTTTCCACACCCAGTTCCTCTGACATTCTCACCACCTCCTCTTCCAACTATATCAACACCCTTTTGTTCTCTCCTAAACAACAAATAGGCAGCTAAAAATGTAGTGGGACATTTCTTTAGTCCTAGGACTTAAGAGGAAGAGGCAGGTAGATCTCTGTGAGCTGGTCCAGTACTATTTACAAAGTGAGTTCATGGTCAAACAATTAAACAGAGAAGTCATGTCTTAAGAAACAAACAATCAATTAAACAAACAGAGAAATGAAAGCTAACAAAGAATCATATGAAATAGAACAAAAAGAAACATATTGGAATATGACAAAATAAAAAAATAGATGGAAAAGGGACAAAGAAAATACAAAAAAAATACATAGAGATGCAGGACAGGATCACACTTACAAGAGTGTAATAAAAACTCAAAATTGGTAGCAATAACAGATGAGCAAAGAAAGGGGTAAGGTCCCTATAGTAAGTCCCACAGAGTCAATTTCCATGGACACTTGAGGTTCTCAGAGATGGAACCACCACCTAAAGTTCATACATTGGCTGGACCTAGGTCTCCCCACTCAGATGTAGGAGATTGGGATCATGGTCATGATGTGGATCCCCTAACTTCAAAAGTTATTGCCTCTTTGTGGGATGTGTTGTTCTAGCTGGGCTGCTTTGTCTGAACTCAGTGAGAGAGGATATGCCCAGATTGAAAAATACTTAAAGTACTAGGGTGAGGGGTAGCCAGGGAATCCACTCACTTAGATGAGAAAGAAAAGAGATATGGGGAATGGGATGTGAGAGGGTATGACCTTGAGGGGAGCTTTGAGTGTATTCAAGCCATCCTCTTGTATCAGCCTTCTGAGTGTTGTCCTATTAGATGATTGTCAAAGCATCAAGTTCATCTCTTTATTCCAGAAGAGTCAAGTGATTGTGTAAACTGGAAAGAATCCTGCTCAGTCAGTCAACAGGGTCTCAAGGGAGACAATGAAGATTGAAAAGATAAAGACAATTAGACAACACTATAACATGACTCCAGACAGTGCAAGGCTGAAGGGAATTTAATTTTCTCCAGACTGCTTACATACCATTTTACATACTTGCAAAGAATAAAGTCAGTTTTAGGACAAGAAATAAACAAGGAAAATAAGCTAAGTCTCCTGATTAATGTTTTACAGAAATATCAGGAAGACCAACATAAAAGGAGTGCCACAAATCTCTCTGCCTAGTTTTCCTTGAGCTTTGTAATAGCCTCCCCTCCGCCAAAAAGTTCTTATCTGAACCTACTTCACTGTCCTAGCCCAATTTTTAATTCCTGCTGTATTCCTACAAGGAGGTCCCCAAAAGCTCTCTACAAAGGGATTTGTCATGTCCATTTACCATGCCAATTGATGGTTTGTGGATGTATTTACAAGAACAGGTTATGGCCCCCAGGTGATTTTCCCTCTAAAACATGCTGCTCACAAATGAAAAAAAAAACAATCATGTGACCTGTTCCACCTGGTGATCCTTCAGAATGAAGCCATAGACAAGAGGATCCCTGTGTGATAGAATTCTAAATTATCTCTAGCTATAGAACAAGGCAGTTGTCTAGGAATATAATCCAAATCAAGAATCTCAAGAGCATAAAAAGAAAATCAATTATTACCATCTGAATGAGGAAGAAGCATGCTTATTGCAGTGGGCTCAGCAGAGAAAAAACTTCATACATTTCTGCTGTGTGGAGATGAAGATCTAGGCTCTGCCTGTTTATAGTATCCAAAAAATTTTGGAGGTTTTCTATCCAAAGCACATAGAGGATTTGGAACTCAACATGACATTGACTGAGTACACAGTGTCACATTTTACTCCTTTCTTCTGGCAGATGAGGAAACTTCATATATTTTTCATGGCATGCACCTCCATGGAAACTTTTATGAATGGCTGGAACACATATGCTAGAGAACAGATGTATGTCAATGAGTTCATTTCCCAGTTTTTCCATCTCTAGGGACTTCAGCATCTCTCCATGAATGGCATGTGCTTTCTAAGCCATAAAGCAGGTGTTCAGTTAAGGATGGTGAACTAGGTGAGCTCCCAGAGTAAACATTTCCCTTTTATTTTAAGGACTCATGAACCATGAGGGAGACATTAGAATGCAGAAGAAATATGTAGCGTGAATTAAGGTCTCAAATGGCCATTTATGAAGCAGCTGACTTAAGTGAGTTAAGGAGTAGGGCAAAATAGGATGTAATTCTTGGTATCATGGAAACCCAATCAATACAAAAGGAAAGGAGGGAGAATGTAGTTAGGAGCCTCAGGAATCACCCACACAGCAGTTAGGCCAGCAGTTGTGCTGAGGTCAGTGATAGCATTCTACAGTCTGCACCTGATTTATTATGAAAAAAATGTGTGAGACCCAGAAGTTTTGAGAACATGAAACAAAGGAGGAAACTTTGAGTCTGTATATGATAAAAGTAATTGTGCAGAGATCTTGATGTAATGTATTTTCTGCTTGAGATGGATGCCAGGAGATGAACTATAGGACTGACTTGTCTCAGCATGGTACAATACATACATCATACCTAAGATAATATCCTTGAATATCTTGTCAAATTTCTATTGTGGCAACTACCTAATTTTATTATTTCCACTCTCCATCACCATTTGCTAGAACTAACCCGCTGCTTTTCTCTAGTCCCTGATGATGCCCTTGGAGACCTTCTCCATCACACAGTACCAAATTTCACAGTCAGACTTGGATTCCTTTTCTTTTTCTCCAAGGATCTGTCAGCTAAAGTATCTGAACATGAGAGGAATAGTCTTATTGTGTTTAGATATTGTGCCTCTCTGAGTTCTCCAAGAAAATGTGGAAGACTCTTTGCAGTCCCTGGGCTTAAAGGCTTGTAGGATGAATGACTCTCAACTTACTCTCCTGATACCGGCCATCTGCCACTGTTCTGAGCTCACCAAGGTCAGCTTCTATGACAATAATATCTCTGTTCCTGTGCTGAGGGACCTCTTCAAGCACACAGCTGACTTTAGCTGACTGAATATGTGAGAGAACCCTGCTCCTTTATGGTGCTATGATGACTTGGGTGTTCCCACCAAAGAGCAATTTTTCAGCTTTGTGCTGTGGTCATTGTTACCCTCAGGTCATAAGACAACCCAAGAGCATCTCCTTTGCAACAGAAATGTGTCATTCATGTGGTAGTCATTGTCTTTGATGGCTGTAAATGATCTTGGGTTTCAGAAAGAGCCAGAAATCACACAGACAGTAGTACCAGTCAGATACCAGATATTTTGAACATATACCTGAAGACTGATCTATTACGGTTGCAGATCAGAAGGTGGACCTAACCTGGACATTGAACATTTCACAGGATAATCTAATCCAGGAGAAAACAGATTAGCTGCTCTATATTGGGCTCTGACTGAAGATATTTTCACAAGATATACTAAATAGTTCTAACTGACCTTCAATCTGATTGGTTGTATTTGGAAATTATAGATGTGTAACTCCATAATATTAGCAAACCTCAGAACATGCTCAATATAACTAGGCATGTACTGAGCTTTATCCTGCCCTTAGAAGGCATGTGCAGAAGGAAAAAAGGAATATGAGAGACAGAATGGTTGTTTTAATGCCTTTCTATGCACCCCACATTTACCCAGATGTCCAGATGTGTCAAACAATGGTTGTGTTCCTTTTTTCCCCTCTCAATAATATGAAATATCTGACATACATGGAACAAAATAACTACAGTTTTGGTATAAAAGAAGGCCTCACCAAATGGGAAACTATGACTTTTGAATGTGAAGAAATGGATGGCTTCAGACTCGTTTTGAACTGGGTCTCTCAGAGATTGTGACTTCACAGACTGCTCAGAAGGTTGGAAACAAAAGAATGTCCAGTGACTAAGATCTTGGATGCTGAGTTTTACACAGTGAATATTCAGATGGACTCTGGGAAGACGGAACTTGTGGAAACAGAAGCACACCTTGGCAATTTTGATTGGATTCTGACAAGATTGTTTAACTAGATGATCTTTCAACAATGTGTAAACTTTTTTCCTTCCTTGTAGTATATAGTGAATAAATAAATCATTGATACTTTGTTTAGATGTCATTACTGTTTCCTGAGTGGAATAAACTAAATAACAAATCTGTACCACCTGACCTCTTGAGGAGTCAAAATGTATACATTGGTGCCAGGCATGTTATGATTGAAAATCATGGATAGGTGGGTAAAGTTATCAGCTAAGATGGTTCACATGTGGACATCTAGGTTGGCCTATGGTAAAAAAGAATAATAGAAACCACCTCTATGTATCTCTCACTCCTTGTTTCTTTCTCTCCTGCCCCTACACTCTCTCCCTGTCAGCCTGTCAGCTTTGCAGGCCTTGTTATTTGGAACCTGTTGATTTCCTGAAGATTTGCTCACAATAAACTTCTTTCATGCTCAGCAGAGAATCAATAAAACAAACAAACACACAAACAAAAGCCCAGGAACTGATAGATGAAGTGAGATTACTCATGTTTTAAGTGCACATGTTTCATTAAAGGAAAACCGGAGTTTGGTTGCAGAAGTAATATCAAGTGGCTCTCAGCTGGATATCTGGCTTCAGGGTGTAGGCCCATGTATGTAGATCGTTGTGGTTATCAGGTTTTACAGGCACAATATGCACAACACCTATGTATTCACCTAACTGATAATATCTTGGAAAAAAAACCTATGTTTCACAAACACTTCAAAAAACCAACTAATTAATTAAAATGGTGATGTTCAGTAGCAAGGTATTTGCCAGACTTGGTGTGGCTCAAATATTACTCCAATACAAACCACAAAGAAGAGAGTTTGTGGTATTTCATGTGTGTGCATTGAGCTCAATTGGTGAACAATTGTCTAGACTATACTGGATTCCAGTTTGAGGTCTTCACAATGGAGGAACAAAAGAGTACAAAGAGTTTATATAAGAAAACTGGGTGTCTGTCTGTTTATCCAAGTCTGTATCTATCCATCTGTGTCTCTGTCTATATGTTTATCCATCTGTCTGCCTGGCTCTTTATCTATTAGGTGAGACCACACTCATATAGATACCTAGATCACAAAACCATGACCCAAAAGAAAAATTTAAATTTCAGACCAATTTTTCATATAAATATTGATAAAATACTAAATAAAATACTGGTAATCCACATTCAAGAACTCTCCAAAAACATGAACTATCCTATGCAGTATGCTTCATCCCAATGATGCAGGGATGGGTCAACATAGTAAAATAAATACAGCAGTGTAATCCACCATAGAAACAAACAGACAAAAAGGTCACATTCCATCTCATAAGATGCTAAAAAAGCCTTTGACAAAATCCAGCACCCCTTTGTGATAAAAGTACTGTAGGGTAAAAGCCATATACACAACCACAAGAAATCAAATATACAGAAATCTGATAACCAACATAAAATTAAATGGAGAGAAAGGTAAAACAATTCCACAAAAACCAGGGATGAGAAAAGACAGTGTACTATCTCCCTATCAATCCAATATAGAATTTTGTATTCTAGCTAGAGCCATAAAAGAAATAAAGTGATTAAGGTGTAACAAGTTGGAAAGGAAGAAGACACAGTATATCTATTCACAGATGATAGTTTAGTATAAATAAAAACCCTAGAATTTCTTTTTATTGTTTTTTTTTTTCTTTTAAACTTTATTTTAAAAAACAAAGATTAAAGAAAAAATTTTAAACATTTTTACATAAATGTATACAAATACATTTTTATCAGTGCTTGGCTTTTTTTTCTTTTTCTTTTTTTTTAAGGTTTGATACTATGCATTAAGGTCTTACTAGTTACAATGAGCAAAAAGTACATGTAAAACAGGATGTAACCCGGAATTAGTCAACGTTTTCTTGGTGTGTAAGGATTGAGCATAATGGGTTTTTTTGTTTGTTTGTTTGTTTGTTTGTTTGTTTTCTTTTCTTTTTTTCTTGAAATTTAAACAGTCTGTGAGTTGTTTTTGGGGTAGTCCCATCCTCTGGGGTTGGCATCCCACTATCAGTGACTGCATATTATGTCTGTTCTTTAGTGACTGGGTTATCTCACTCAGCAAGGTATTCTCTAGATGCAAATGGACATCTGGGACCTTTCCAGCTTCTGGCTACTCTAAATAGAGCTGCTATGAACATCGTGATGCTTGTATCTTTGTTGTATATTGGAGTGTCTCTGGGTTATATGCCCAAAAGTGGAATAGCTGGATCTTCAGGTAGTACTATGTCCAATTTTCTGAGGAATCGCCAGACTGATTTCCAGAGTGGTTGTATCAGTTTAAAACCTCACCAACAGTGGAGAAGTGTTCCTCTTTCTCTACAACCTCACCAGCATCTGCTGTCATCTGAGTTTTGGATCTTGGCCATTCTGACTGGTGTGAGGTGGACTCTCAGGGTTGTTTTGATTTGCATTTCCCTGATGGCTAAGGATGTTGAGCACTTCTTTAGATGTTTCCCAGCCATTCCATATTCCTCAAATGAGAACGTTTTGTTTAGCTCTGTACCCCATTTTTAATAGGGTTGTTTGATTCTCTGGTGTCTAGCTTTTTGAGTTCTTTGTATACCTTGGATATTAGGCCTCTATCTGATGTGGAGCTGGTAAAGATCTTTTCCCATTCTGCTGACTGCCGTTTTGTTTTCTTGACAATGTCCTTAGCCTTACAGAAACTTTGCAATCTCATTAAGTCCTATTTGTTAATCTTTGACCTTAGAGCTTGAGCCATTCACATTTTGTTCAGAAAATTTTCTCCTGAGCCTATGTGTTCTAAGGTGTTCCCTACTTTCTCATTTAATAGTTTCAGTGTATCTTGTTTAATGTGGAGATATTTGTTCGATTTTCACTTGATCTTTGAACAAGGAGATAAGAAAGGGTCTATTTTCATTCTTCTGCATGCTGAGTGCCAGTTGGACCAACACCATTTGTTGAATAGGCTGTCCTTTTTCCATTGAATGTTTACATCTCCTTTGTCAAAAATCAGGTTACCATATACGTGAGGGCACATTTCTGGATCTTCTATTCTGTTCCATTGATCCTCGTGCCTATTTCTGTACCAGTACCATGCAGTTTTGAGCACAATTGCATTGTAATATAGCTTGAGGTCAGGGATAGTGATTCCCGCAGATGTTTTCTTGTTGTTGAGGATGGATTTTACTATTCTACTATGTCTTTTGTTATTCCAGATGAAATTGCACATTGATCTTTTCAACTCTATGAAGAACTGGGTTGGAATTTTGATGGGGATTGCATTGAATCTCTAGATTGCTTTTCGAAGGATGGCCATTTTTAAAATGTTGATTTTTCCAATCCATTAGCATGGGAGATCTTTCCATTTTCTGAGATCTTCCACAATTTCCTTTTTTAGAGGTTTAAAGTTGTTGTCCTACAGGTCATTCACTTGCTTAGTTAGAGTCACACCAATGTATTTTATATTGTTTATGACTATTGTGAAGGGTATCATTTCCATAATTTTTTTCTTCACATGTTTGTCCTTTGAGTAGAAGAAGGCTACTGATTGGTTTGTGTTAATTTTATATCCAGCCACTTTGCTGAACTTGTTTATCAGCTCTAGGAGTTCTCTGGTGGAATTCGTGGGGTCACTTAAGTACACTATCATGTCCTCTGCAAAGAGTGAGGTTTTTCTTCTCCATTTTCGATTTATATCCCCTTGATCTCCTTTGGCTGTCTAATTGCTCCAATCAGGATTCCAGACTGTGTTAAATAGGTAGGGGGAGATTGAGCAGCCTTGTCAATTCCCTGATTTTAGTGAGATTGCTTCAAGTTTTCCACCGTTAAGTTTGATGCTGGCTGCTGGTTTGCTGTATATTGCTTATATTATGTTTAAGTATGGACCTTGGATTCCTGTTCTTTCCAAGACTTTTAACATGAAGGGGTGTTGAATTTTGTCAAATGCTTGGTCAGCATCTAGTGAGATGACCATGTGATTTTGTTCTCTGAGTTTTTTTATATGTTGGATTACAATGATGGATTTCCTTATATTAAACCATCCCTTCATCCCAGGGATAAAACCTACTTGGACATGGTGAATGATCGTTTTGATATATTCTTAGATTCAGTTTTCAAGGATTTTGTTGAGTATTTTTGCGTCAATGTTCATAAGTGAGATAGGTCTGAAGTTCTCTTTCGTTTTAGGATCTTTGTGTGGTTTAGGTAAGATGGTTATTGTAGCCTCTAAAATTGAGTTAGGTATTTTTCCATCTGATTCTATCTTGTGGAATAGTTTGGAGAGTATTGGTGTTATGTCTACAATAAATGTCTAATAAAATTCTGCATGTAACCCATCTGGACTTGGGTTTTTTTTTTTTTTTTTTTTTTTTTTTTTTTTTTTTTTTTTGGTTGGGAGGCTTTTGATGACTTCTTCTATCTCTTTATGTGTTATGGGATTATTTAGATGGTTTACCTGGTCCTGGTTTAATTTTAGGATCTTGTATCTGTCTAGGAATTTATCCATTTCCTCCAGATTCTCCAATTTTGTGGAGTATAGGCTTTTGTAGTAGGATCTGATGATTTTTTGAATTTCCCCAGTTTCAGTTGTTATGTCTCCACTTTCCTTTCTGATTTTGTTAATTTGGATACTCTCTCTTTGCCCTCTAATTAGTCTGGCTAGGGGTTTATCAATTTTCTTGATTTACTCAAAGAACCAGCTCTTAGTTTTGTTGATTCTTTCAATGGTTCTTTTTATTTCTATTTGGTCTATTTCTGCCCAAAGTTTGAATATTTCTTGCCATCTACTCCTCTTGCGTGTATCTTCTTCCTTTTCTTCTAGAATTTTCAGCTTTGCTGTCAAGTTGCTGATGTGTGCTCTCTCCAGTTTCTTTTTGGAAGCACTCAGGGCTATGAGTTTTCCTCTCGGTACTGTTTTCATTGCATTCCATAGATTTGGGTATGTTGTGTTTTCGTTTCCATTGATTCTAAAAAATCCTTAATTTCTTTCTTTATTTCTTCTTTGACCCTGCTATATTTTAACAGAGCATTGTTTAGTTTCCATGTGTATGTGGACTTTTTGTTGTCTTTGTTGTTGTTAAAGACCAGCCTTAGACCACGGTGATCTGAGAGGATGCATGGGAGTATTTCTATATTCTTATATGGATTGAGGCTCATTCTGTGTCCAATTATGTGGTCAATTTTCGAGAAGGTGCCATGGGGTACTGAGAAGAAGGTGTATTCTTTTACTTTAGGATGATATGTTCTGTAGATATCTATTAATTCCAGTTGGTTCATAGTCTCTGCTAGTTTTAGAGTGTCCTTGTTCAGTTACTGTTTCCATGATCTGTCCACTGAAGAGAGTGGGGTATTAAAGTCTCCCACTATTATTGTGTGGGGTGAAATGTATTTTTTGAGCTTTATTACAGTTTCTTTTATGAATGTGGGTGCTTTTGTATTTGGAATATATATGCTAAGGATTTAGAGTTTCTCTTGATATATTTTCCCTTTAATGAGTAAAAAGTGTCCTTCTTTATCTTTTTGATATTTTTTGGTTGGAAATTTACTTTATTTGATATTAGAATAGCCACTCCAGATTGCTTCTTGTGGCTGCATGCTTAGAAGTTTTTTTTTCCAACTTTTATTCTAAGATAGTGTCTGTCTTTGTCTCTGAGATAAGTTTCCTGTATGCAGCAAAATGCTGGATTTTTTTTTTTTATGTATCCAGTCTGATAGCCTATGTCTCTTTATTGGGGAGTTGAGACCATTTATATTAATAGATACCAAGGAATAGTGGTTTCTGTTTCCTGCTATTATTGCTTTTGTAGAAAGAGTTGTGTCTGTGTCTCTTTCTTCTTTTGGTTTTCTTGCTTAGGGGTTTTCTGGTTTTTACTAGAATGTAGTTCCCCTCATTGTATTGGGTTTTCCACCTATAACTTGTTGTAGTGCTGTGTTTGTAATCAGATATTGTTTAATTTTAGATTTGCCTTGAAATATCTTTATCTCTCCATCTATGGTGATTGATAGTTTTGCTGGGTATATCAGCTTGGGTTGGCACTTGTGCTCTCTTAGGGTCTGCAAGATGTCATTCCAGGCTCTTCTAGCTTTCATAGTCTCTGTTGAGAAATCGGATGTGATTCTGATTGGTCTGCCTTTATATGTTACCTGATCTTTTTTCCTTACTTCTTTCAGTATTCTTTCTTTGCTTTGGGCACTTGGTGTTTTGACTATTATGTGTCAGGAGGAATTTCTTTTCTGGTCCAACGTATTTGGATTTCTGAAGGCTTCTTTTATGCTCGTGGTCATCTTATTCTTAAGAGTAGGGAAGTTTTCTTCTACAATTTTGTTGAAGATATTTACTGTGCCTCTTAGTTGATATTCTTCTCCTTCTTCTATTTTTATTATCCTTACGTTTGGTCTTCTCATTGTGTCTTGGACCTTCTGGACATTTTGGGTTAGAAGCATTTTGGTTTTTGCATCTTTTCTAATTTGTCTATGTTTTCAAAGTTGTCTTCAGCCGCGGAGATTCTCTCTTCCATCTCTTGTAGTCTATTGGAAATGCTTGCATCTGTGACTCCTGATTTCTTTTTTAGGTGTTCTACCTCTAGGATTATCTCTTTTAGTGTTTTGTTTATATTGTCAATTTCCGTTTTAAATTCCTTCTTCCATTCCTTCATCTCTTTGGTTCTGTTTTCTTCTAGTTCGTTGAGTTCTTGGAGTGTTTTTCTTGTTTCCTCTTTAAAAGCTTCTGATACTTTTTGCTTTTCTCCCTGTTCTTGTTTAAGGATCTCTATCATCATCTTGAGGTATGATTTTAGTTCTGCGTCTTCTTTTGTGTTTGGAATTCTGCTGTTTGCTGTGATGGGAGAGCTTGGTACTGGTATTGCCAGGTTGTCTTGGTTTCCTTGGGATATGCTCTTTTGCTTTCCTCTTGCCATCTCATTGTCAGTGATATGTTCTCGCCTTTCTCTTGTAACAGGTCTGTGTCCCTGGATCTCTGCTGGTCCAGAAGGAAGATGGTCAGAGCCCTGTTCTTGGCCCCAAAGCCACCGGGCGGGAATGCTGGGTTCCTGGATCAGGTAGAGCAGGGGCGTGCTTTCCGTGCACACTCGGCAGAGATCTCTCTGCCCCCTGGCAACTCAGATCTCCTTTTCACCAGTCCTTTATCTCTGGGAACTGCTCCTAGAATTTCTAACCACAGAACTGCTGCAGATGATAAAGATCTTCAACAATGTGTTTAGAAAAAAACTTAATTCAAATAATTCAAAGGCCCTTTTTATCATAAAAATAAATAGGCTAAGAAGGAAATGATGAAAACAATACCTTACCAAAGAGCATAGCTATATATTTATAGGTGTAACTATCTGAGCAAGCAAACTACCTGTATGAAAAAGTCAACTATCTGAAGAAATAAATTGAAGAAGCCACTAGAAGATGCACAGGTCACATATGCTCCTGCATTCAGAGGATTAATGCAGTACAAAATGCTATCTTACCAACAACATTCTACTGATTCAATGCAAAACCCATTAAATCCCAACCGAATTCTTAAAGATCTTAAAGGAACAATTCTCCCTATGGAAAACTAAAAACACCATAAAAGCTAAATCAATCCTCCATGATAAAAGATTTTTTAGAAGTGTTACCATCCATTGGTTGGCCATGATTGCCAGAAGAATGACAATCCATCCTTACCAGATCTGACCAATTCCTTACCTCACTTCAGTCCTCTGATTCAGGTGTGCTTATTTGAGACTTTGAATTGAGATGCCAAAATTTTCAATTTCAGAGTCCATTTTAGTGAACCTGATGTAATTTAATTTCAGATAAACTAAGAGGGTGTTACATAGCTATAGTCTCTAGGCTAATTCTCATCACCACCAGCATTTAAAGTATTACACTCTCAATAAGACCACTGCTTCCAGGTTATTCACAAATCAAAACTGTAGCTTCAGGTTATAAGCCTGCCCCCTGCTTAAGGAGTAGGAGAGCAGGAATCAAGTTAATGTTATGACCCGTTTTGATTGGTATCATCCCAATACCAATGAAGTATATTAAAGGCCACAGTTACTTTCCAATTAGGTGCTTGAACACATACTACCTGTTTTTTGCTTACTATACAGCTTTGCCCTGATAGACATTCAGGACCAAACACCATCAAAATCTTCCCACAGGGTGGTGGTGCACTGTGGCAGTGGAGGGACCAAGGCTTGCTAGAATGGTAAAAAGACGCTGCAGTGAGTTGTATTATATTTGCTCATTTCTGTTTTGAGGATCACAAGCACTTCCCTAAGACAACATTTTGGTGGGTTGGCAATAAAATTCTTCATAACATACAAAAAATACTGATCTGGAGGGCCTTGAAATCACCAAAATTTGGCTAGGAAGGCTAGTACCAAATATATACAAAGTACTCACGAAGTTACACTCAAGAGAATCAAATAATTCTATTTAAATTAGGAGTACAGAGCTAAATAAGGACTTATCAACTGAAAATATTGAATTGGTGAGAAGCAACTAAAGAAATGCTAAACATCCCTAGTTATCAGGTAAATGCAAATCAACACAATCCTAAGATTCCACATCACATACACCAGACTGGCTAAAATATAAAAACCTCAGGTGACAACAGATGCTGGTGAGAATGTGGAGAAAGAGGAACTCATTTCCTCTGTTAGTGGGTTTCTAAATTGGTACAACCACTCTGCCAATGACTCTAGCTGTTCCTCATATAGTTGTACATAGTACTACCCAAGTACCCAGCTATACTACTTTTGGGCATATACCCAAAAGTAGCTTCAACATCTAACAAGGATGCATGCTCAAATATGTTCATAGCAGCCTTAAGTATACTAATGAGAAGTTGAAAAATCCCAGATATCTTTTAACAGATGTATGAATACAGAAATTTTAGTATACAATAGATTGCATCTCAACTGTTTAAAACAATGAGTTCAAGAAATTCTAGACAAATATATGGATCTTGAAGCTATTGTCCTCAGTGATGTAATCCTGTCACAAAAGAGCACTTATCTTATGTACTCTCTCCTAAGCAGAAACTAGCCCAAAAAGCTCAGAATACCCAAGAAATTATCCACAAAAATTATGAAACTCAAAAAGAAGAAGTCCCAGAACGTGGATGCATCAGTCCTTCTTAGAATGGAGAATAAAACAGTCAAGGGATGAAAAACAAGATCAAATAGAGGAGCAGGGATTGAAGAAAACATCTACTGAGATTTACCTACCGAGAGAACCACCCATATGCACCCAGCAAACCCATGCAGTATTGCTGGTGCCAAGAAGTGTTTACTGACAGGAAACAGAAATGGATGTCTCCTGAGAGATTCTTCCAGAGTCATATATATAGATGAGGATGCTTGCAGCTACCCATCAGACTGTACACAGGGACACCAATTAAAAAGCTAGAGAAAGGACAGAAAGAGCTGAAAGGTTTGCAACCTCATAGGAAAAATATCATCATCAACCTGCCAAGGCACTGAGATCAAGAGGGTAATTAGGAGAGGGAGCACCTTCATTTAAGCAAGTTAAGATGGAGGACTGAGAGTAGTGGGGGGGGGGAGAGTATAATTTTTGAAGTGTAAATGCAGATAATATTCAGTAAATTTGAATAAAATATTAATAAACAAAAAGGTGAAATAACACAATTAATATGCAAATCAGACATTCTAAACCAAAACCTAATCAATGAGAAATTTGATATTAGAAATGTGCCTATGTCTCATGATGCCCTGCTTGCTGAATATTTATGAGTCTTATGAGGGAGACTGATGTAATCTTTATTGGGATTGGTCATTTATGAGAGCATCATTGGCTAAGCCAAGTATAAAGTTTACATGTCCTGTGAATGTTCTCTAAGCCTAAAAAGGAGGCTATACTTTTATGCTGGGTAGGGGCCAGGCTAGGCTCTTAACTACTATCTTATTAACAGGGAGCTTCAATACCTGCTAGATTGAACTCATTAATCAGTGTCTTTTTATCTTCTGACATCCACATTCTACCTCATATCTTTGGGTTTAAATAAAGTGTCTTTGTTTGATAGCTTCAAAGCTGCTCCTCAGTGCCCCTGAATGCACTCTCAGTCCTAGGACTGCTCTGTCTCTTGCAGCTGTCCCTTTACATTGGCATCTTCTTGACCTGGAGCCAGGAATTAAATGCTTACAGAACAGCCAGGGATACCTTTTTAGTACCTAGAACACTATAGGGTTCACTTAGAACCTTAATTATGCTCAGTCTAAGATGATGTCAGTACAAGGGTCATTGCTCCTCTAGAGAGGTCCTTTGAGTGATTGCAAACAAGTCGAGTCCTGCCGTTTGTCTGTCCTCTTCTCTACCACATATCACTGTTGCTTCTAACCTTATTCCTTGGCCTCTAGGCTCCATTAAACATTCTCTTGTTTGCTTTCCACAGTTCTCAGTTAGTGAAGACCTTTGTGATACTAATCCCCCCCACACACACACACTGGCTTTTTCTTCATACATATAAGTCAACCCTTTAGTCTGGCCACCCATGAGGCTAGGTGTGAGACCTAGCAAAATCAACCTTATATGGGATTTTAAGCATCTAGTTTGATTTTCCAAATGTTAGAGACAGTTTGGCTATGTAAAGAAGTGATCTTCTGTCAATAGCATTCTCTACTTTGACAAAGAACCAAGTTAATAAAAGACAAAACAACAAGCCATGTTTTTCTCACTGCCCTAATTTTTTATTAGATACTCTCTGTATTTACATTTGAAATGTTATCCCTTCCCCCACCCTGCTCCCATTCCCCTCCCCCTTCCCCTTCATTTGTCTTCACAAAGGTGCACTTGCTCCTAATCAACCTCTCCACTCCATTGCCTTGGCTTTTCTCTATATTGGAAAAATGTGTCCTCCCTGAACCAAAGGCCTCTTCTCCCATTGATGCCAGACACTGCTGTCTTCAGCTACATATGCAACTGGAGCCATAGGTCTCTCAATGTGTGCCCAGTGGTTGGTGTTTTAGTTCATGGGAGTCATGGAGGGTTTGTTTGGTTGTTCTTCCCATGAGGTTGCAACCCATTTCAGCTCCTTCAGTCCTTTCTTTAGCACCTTCATTTGGGGTTCCTGTGTTCAGTCTGATGGTTAGCTGCAAGCATGTTCAGCTATATCTGTATGAATATGGCAGAGCCCCTGAGGAGATATCTTTATCTGGTTCCTGTCAGTAAATACTTTTTGGCATCAGCAATAGTACTTGGATTTAGTGGCTGCATATGGGGTGGATCCCCAGGTGAGAGAGCTTCTGAATGATCTTTTTTCAATCCCTGTTCCTCTATTTGACCTTGTATTTCCTCCTGTGGTTGTTTTGTTCTCCCTTCTAAGAAAGACTGAAGTCTTGTTTTCATCGAACCTTCTCTCTAACTGATGGTTCTTCTCTTGGCCCTACTACTCAACAATGATTGACAAAAAGTCAAATGAATCATAAAAATTAAATAGATAAATCTGGGTAAAAAAAGAAATAAATGTGCCTATGTCTAATAAGCCATAAGGGCTGAGAATTTCATAATTCCAATAAGTTGGATCATGTGACTATACAACAGCATGTGGTCATATTGTCTCGCCTCACATTACTGGATAATTCAATCCAGGGACTCTTCTGCCTTTTTTGTTGTAAATGATATATTTCAGAATTCTGTGCGATTTTATATACTTAAGAGTATTTTACCAATATTCACTTTCTTTTTATTTCATCTTTTATTTATTTTTATTTGATGTGGGCATGCTTTTCTTTATAATTATAAAAAAATAAAGGTAATAAAGTACATCAAAATTAAAGGTAAAGGAAAACATTTTATCTAAAGAACAGCAACTGGTGCACACCTTTAAAAGATTACACACACACACACACACACACACACACAAAGACACACACACACACACAATATCACTGTCTTCAGACACACCAGAAGAGGACATCAGATCCAATTACAGATGGTTGTGAGCTACCATGTGGTTGCTGGGAATTGAACTCATGACCTCTGGAAGAGCAGTCAGTGCTCTCAACTGCTGAGCCATCTTTAATCCCACACCTTTAATTCCAGCATTTGGGAGGCAGATATCTGAATTCCAGGCCAGCCTGGGCTAAAGAGTGAGTTCCAGGACAGCCAGGGCTAAACATAGAAACCCTATTTCAATAAATATGCAAGTTATGGGGCTGAAGAAGAGATAGTTCAGTTCAGAGCTCTTGCTGCTCTCCCAGAGGACCTGATTTTGGTTCCAAGCAACCACATCAGGTGACTCACAATCACCTGTAACTCCAGCCATCTTACTTCCTCTTCTGGCCTCTGTAGGAACCTGTACTCACATACACAAACCACATCTAGTCAGTCAGTCTATCTGTCTGTCTGTCTCTCTCTCTCTCTTTCTCACACACACAGAAAGAAAGAAAGAAAGAAAGAAATTAAGAAAGCAAGAAAGAAAGAAAGAAAGAAAGAAACAAACAAACAAACAAACTGTGGTATTAAAAACAAGTATTGAACTTGTACACTTTTATACAGAAACATTTAAGACCCAAATTAACTACTGTTCAAGAAAAAAAAGTCCCCTAATATATTAATTACTCTCAGTATTTCTTTACAGTTTTTAAACCACTGGTGCTTTAATTGCTTAGGCATGATGAAAGGTAATTGCTGCTTCCTTAATACAGCACTCATTCACCAATGAGATGGTGTTCAAGAGCTATGGGTGTGCCTGCCATTATTTTCCTCCTGGAGCTGGTTTCTTAGGGAGAAGTCTGAGGAACTTTGATCCTTTCTAGTGTTTTCTTCTTCCTTAGATGCACTTTCTTTTCAACAAAGCTGGAAAGCTTGCCACCTCCCATCTACTCCAAGGTCTCTGCCCTTTGCCAACTGGAATTTCTGACTTTTTGCTCCCGAAAAATGGAGATTTTCTGTCTTTTTGCCCCAAAATAAGGAGAATTTCTGCCTTTTTGCCCGAAAATTATGAGAATTTCTGCAATTTTGCTTCAAAATACAGGGAATTTCTGCTTTTTATCCCGAAAGTAAGGGGAATGTATACCTTTTGCCACAAAAAAGGGGAATTTCTTCATTTTTGCCCCAAAATAAGTGGAATTTCTGCCTTTTTACCTCAAAATAAGTGAAATTTCTGCCTTTTTACCCAAAAATAAACGGAATTTCTGTCTTTTTGCCCCAAAATATAAGGAATTTTTAAATTATGCCCTGAAATAAGTGAATTTCTGCAATTTTGCCCCAAAATAAAAGAAATTTCTACATTTTTGCCACAAAATAAGAGGAATTTCTGTGTATTTGCCCCAAAATAAGGGAAATTTCTGCCTTTTTGCTTCCAAATAAAAGGAATTTCAGCCTTTTTACCTCAAAATAAGGGGAATTTCTGCATTTTTGCCACAAAATATTAAGAATTTCTGCATTTTTTCAATGCAGAAATTTTTTCAATGCATTTTTTCAATGAAATAAGTGAAATTTCTGCAATTTTGCCCTAAAATAAGTGAAATTTCTGCAATTTTGCTCCAAAATAAGGGAAATTTCTGCAATTTTGCCCCAAAATAAGGGAAATTTCTGGAATTTTGCCCTAAAATAAGTGGAATTTCTGAGTTTTGCCCCAAAATAAGGAGAATTTCTGTCTTTTTGCCACAACATATAGGGAATTTCTGCCTTTTTGCACCACAATTAGGGGAATTTCTGCAATTTTGCTCCAAAATATGGAAAATTTCTGCCTTTTTGCTCGAAAATAAGGGGAATGCATACCTTTTTGCCATAAAAAAGGAAATTTCTTCATTTTTGCTCCAAAATAAGAAGAATTTCTGCTTTTTTGACTCTAAATAAGTGGAATTTCTTTCTTTTTCCCCCAAAACAAAAGGAATTTCTGTCTTTCTTGCCCCAAAATAAGGGGAATTTCTGACTTATTACCCTGAAATAAGTGAAATTTCTGCAATTTTCCCCCAAAATAAGGTGAATTTCTGCCTTTTGCCCCAAAATAATGGGAATTTCTGCCTTTTTGCCCCAAAATAAGAAAAATTTTTGCTTTTTTTCTCTGAAATAAGTGAAATTTCTGCAATTTTGCCCCAAAATAAGGGAAATTTCTGCCCTTTTTCCCCCATATAAGGGGAATTTCAGCCTTTTTACCTCAAAATAAGGGGAATTTCTGCATTTTTGCCACAAAATATTAGGAATTTCTGCCTTTTTGCCCCAAAATAAGGAAAATTTCTGCCGTTTTTCCGTGAAATAAGTGAAATTTTGCAATTTTGCCCCAAAATAAGTGAAATTTCTGCAATTTTGCCCCAAAATAATGGAAATTTCTGGAATATTGCCTCAAAAAAAGTGGAATTTCTGAGTTTTGCCCCAAAATAAGGAAAATTTCTGTCTTTTTGCCCCAACATATAGGGAATTTCTCCGTTTTTGCCCCACAATTAGAGGAATTTCTGCAATTATGCACCAAAATACATGGAATTTCTGCCTTTTTGCCCGAAAATAAGGAGAATGCATAACTTTTTGCCATAAAAAAGGGAAATTTCTTTATTTTTGCTCCAAAATAAGGGGAATTTCTGCCTTTTTGCCTCTAAATAAGTGGAATTTCTGTCATTTTCCCCCAAAACAATGGGAATTTCTGTCTTTTTTGCCCCAAAATAAGGGGAATTTCTGACTTATTACCCTAAAATAAGTGAAATTTCTGCAATTTTGCCCCAAAATAAGGGAAATTTCTGCGTTTTTGCCCTGAAATATGTGAAATTTCTGCAATTTTACCCCAAAATAATGGGACTTTCTGCCTTTTTGCCTCAAAATAAGAAAAATTTTTGCTTTTTTTCTCTGTAATAAGTGAAATTTCTGCAATTTTGCCTTAAAATAAGGGAAATTTCTGCAATTTTTCCCCATAATAAGGCAAATGTCTGCACTTTTGCCCCAAAACAAAAGGAATTTCTCCCTTTTTGCCCCCAAATAAAGGAAATTTCAGCCTTTTTACCTGAAAATAAGTGAAATTTCTGTAATTTTGCCCCAAATAAGAAAAATTTCTGCAATTTTGCCCCAAAATAAGGTAAATTCCTGCAATTTTGCCCCAAAATAAAGGAAATTTCTTTAATTTTGCCCCAAAATAAGGGGAATTTTTTCATTTTTCCCCAAAATAAAGGGAATTTCTGCGTTTTGCCCCAAAATACGGGGAATTTCTGCCTTTTTGCCTGAAAATAATGGGAATGCATACCTTTTTGCCATAAAAAAGGAAATTTCTTCATTTTTGCTCCAAAATAAGGGGAATTTCTGCCTTTTTGCCTCTAAATAAGTGGAATTTCTTTCTTTTTCCCCCAAAAGAAAGGGAATTTCTGTCTTTTTTGCCCCAAAATAAGGAGAATTTCTGACTTATTACCCTGAAATAAGTGAAATTTCTGCAATTTTGCCCCAAAATAAGGGAAATTTCTGCAATTTTGCCCCAATGTAAAGGAAATTTCTGCAATTTTGCCCCAAAATAAAGGGAATTTCTGACTGTTTGCTCCCAAAAAAGAAGATTTTTTTTCTTTTTGCCCCAAAATAAGGAGAATTTCTGCCTTTTTGCCCGAAAAATATGAGAATTTCTGCAATTTAGCTTCAAAATACAGGGAATTTCTGCTTTTAATCCCAAAAGTTAGGGGAATGTATACCTTTGCCACAAAAAAGGGAAATTTCTTCATTTTTGCCCCAAAATAAGAGGAATTTCTGCCTTTTTATCTCAAAATAAGTGAAATTTCTGCCTTTTTACCCAAAAATAAACGGAATTTCTGTCTTTTTGCCCCAAAATATAAGGAATTTTTTAATTATGCCCTGAAATAAGTGAAATTTCTGCAATTTTGCCCCAAAATAAAAGAAATTTCTGCCTTTTTGCCACAAAATAAGGGGAATTTCTGTCTTTTTGCCCCAAAATAAGGGAAATTTCTGCCTTTTTGCCCCCAAATAAAAGGAATTTCAGCCTTTTTACCTCAAAATAATGGGAATTTCTGCATTTTTGCCAAAAAATATTAAGAATTTCTGCATTTTTGCCCCAAAATAAGGAAAATTTCTGCCTTTTTCCCCTGAAATAAGTGAAATTTCTGCAATTTTGCCCCTAAATAAGTGAAATTTCTGCAATTTTGTCCCAAAATAAGGGGAATTTTTGAGTTTTGCCCCAAAATAAGAAGAAATTCTGTCTTTTTGCCCCAACATATGGGGAATTTCTGCCTTTTTGCCCCACAATTAGGGGAATTTCTGCAATTTTGCTTCAAAATACGGGGAATTTCTGCCTTTTTGCCCGAAAATAAGGGGAATGCATAACTTTTTGCCATAAAAGAGGAAAATGTCTTCATTTTTGCTCCAAAATAATCAGAATTTCTGCATTTTGCCTCTAGATAAGTGGAATTTCTGTCTTTTTCCCCCAAAACAAAAGGAATTTCTTTCTTTTTTGCCCCAAAATAAGGGGAATTTCTGACTTATTACCCTGAAATAAGTGAAATTTCTGCAATTTTGCCCCAAAATAACGGGAAATTTCTGCCTTTTTGCCCTGAAATATGTGAAATTTCTGCAATTTTACCCCAAAATAAGGTGAATTTCTGCCTTTTTGCCCCAAAATAATGGGAATTTCTGCCTTTTTGCCCCAAAATAAGAAAAATTTTTGCTTTTTTTCTCTGAAATAAGTGAAATTTCTGCAATTTTGCCCCAAAATCAGAAGAATTTCTGCCTTTTTACCACAAGATAAAGGAAATTTCTTCCTTTTTGCCCCAAAATAAGGAGAATTTCTGCCTTTTTGCCTTTAAATAAAGGGAATTTCTGCCTTTTTGCCATGAAATGAGTAAATTTCTGCAATTTTGCCCCATAATAATGAAAATTTCTGCTTTTGCCACATAATACGGGGCATTTCTGCATTTTTTGCCAAAAATAGAGGGAAATTCTGCATTTTTGCCCTAAAATAAGGGGAATTTCTCCATTTTTGCCCAAAAATCATGGAAATTTCTGCCTTTTTGCCACAAATAAGGGGAATTTCTGACTTTTGGCCATAAAATAATGTAAATTTCTGCATTTTTACCCCAATATAAAGAGAATTTCTATATTTTGCCTCAAGATAAGGGGAATTTCTTCCTTTTTGCCCCAAAATAAGGGAAATTTCTGCCTTTTATACCTGAAATAAGTGAAATTTCTGCTATTTTGCTGTAAAATAAAGGAAATTTCTGAAATTTTACCACAAAATAAAGGGAATTTCTGCATTTTTGCCCCAAAATAAGGAATATTTCTGCATTTTTGCCCTGTAATAAGTTAAATTTCTGCAATTTTGCCACAAAATAAGAAAAATTTCTGCTTTTTAGCCGTGAAATAAGTGAAATTTCTGCAATTTTCCCCCAAAATAAGGAATATTTCTGCATTTTTTCCACAAAATAAGGTGAATTTCTGCATTTTTGCCCCCAAAAATGGGGAATTTCTGCATTTTTGCCTAAAAATAAGGGGAATTTATGCATTTTTGCCCCAAAATAAGGGGAATTTCTGCCTTTTAGCCCAAAAATAAGAAGTATTTCTGCCTTTTTGACCCCAAAGTAAAGGGAATTTCTACCTTTTTGCACCAAGATAAGGGGAATTTCTGCCTTTTTGCCCCAAAATAAGGGGAATTTCTGTTGTTTTGCCCTGAAAGAAGTGAAAATTCTGCAGTTTTGCCCAAAAAATAAGGGGAATTTTTGAATTTTGCCCCAAAATAAGGGGAAATTCTGCATTTTGGGCCCAAAATAAGTGAAATTTCTGCAATTTTGTTCCAAAATAAAAGAAATTCCTGCCTTTCTGCCAGAAAATAACAGAAATTTCCTGCTTTTTCGCCAAAATAAAGAAAATTTCTGCATTTTTGTTTCAAAATTAGGGGAATTTCTGCCTTTTTGCCCTAAAATAAGGGGAATTACCGCCTTTTGGCCCCAAAATAGGGGCATTTCTGCCTTTTTGCCCCAAAAGAAGGTAATTGCTTCCTTTTTGCAAAAAATAAGTGGAATTTCTGCCTTTTTCTCTAAAAATAAAGGGAATTTCTGTGTTTTAGCCCCAAAATAAGGGAAATTTCTGAATTTTTGCCACAAAATGAGGAGAATTTCTGCTTTTCTACCCGAAAATACTGATAATTTCTGTGTTTCTGTCCCAAAATAAGGGGAATTTATGCCTTTCTGCCACAAAATAAAGAGAATTTCTCCTTTTTGCCCCAAAATATTGAGAATTTTTGCCTTTCTACCCGAAAATACGGGAAATTTCTGACTTTTTGTCCCAAAATAAGCGGAATTTCTGCATTTTTGCCACAAAACAAGTGAAATTTTTGCCTTTTTGCCCCCAAAAAATGGCATTACTGCTTTTTGGCCCAAAATAAAGGGAATTTCTGCATTTTTGGCCCAAAATAAAAGGAATTTCTTCCTTTTTGACCAATAAAAGGGTAATTTCTGCAAATTTTCCAAAATAGAGAAGGAAAATTTCTGCCTATTTACCCCAAAATAAGGGAAATTTCTTTTGTTTGCCCAAAATAAAAGGAATTTCTTCATTTTTGCCCCAAAATATGGGGAATTTCTGCATTTTTGCCCCAAAATAAAAAGACTATCTACCTTGTTGCCCTAAAATTTAAAAAATTCTGCAATTTTGCCTGGAATCTCTGCATTTTTCTCCCAAAAGAGAGGGAATTTCTGTCTTCTTACCTCAAAATAAGGGGAATTTCTACCTTTTTGCCCCAAAATAAGTAGACTTTCTGCCTTTCTCGTGATAATGTCTTCATTTTATCTAAAATAAAAGAAATTTCTGCATTTTTCCGTGAAATAAGTAAAATTTCTGCAATTTTGCCCAAAATAAGGAGAGTTTCTGCATTTTTGCCCCAAAATAATGGGAATTTCTGCTCTTTTGCCCCCAAATAAGGGGAATTTCTGGATTTTTGTCCCAAAATATAAAGAATTTCTACCTTTTTCCCCTAAAATAAGGAAAATTTCTGCAATTTTGCCCCAAAATAAAGAAAATTTCTGCATTTTTTACCAGAAAAAAGGGATATTTCTGCAATTTAGCCCCAAAATAATCAAAATTTCTCCAATTTTGCCCCAAAATAAAGGGAATTTCTGCCTTTTTGCCCCAATATAATGAAAATTTCTGCGTTTTTGCACTGAAATAAGTAAATTTCGGCAATTTTGTCCCAAAATAAGAAAAATTTTTGTCTTTTTACTGTGAAATAAGTGAAATTTCTGCATTTAAGCCCCAAAACAAGCAAAATTTCTGCCTTTTTGCCCGAAAATATGGGAATTACTGCATTTTTGCACTAAAATAAGGGAAATTTCTGCATCTTTGCACAAAATGAGGGGATTTTTTACATTTTTGCCCCAAAATAAGGGGAAATTCTGCATTTTTGCCCCAAGTGCCTCCCCTTCCATCAGTGTCAGATAATGACATATTCTGCTACATCAAGAGCTGAAGCAAGGGTCTCTCCATTTGTGCTCTTTGGTTGCTGGTTTAGTCCCTGAATGTACCGTGTGGTCAGGTTAGTGGATATTTTTCTTCCCTTGGGGTTGCAATCCTCAGTTTCTTCAATCCTACCCCCTGACTATTCTGATGGGGCTGTTCTTTTGTTCACAGGAAGAATTCTGGAATAAATATTTTGATATGAGCGGGAGGCACATGCCTATCAATTGGGAGCAATCTCTACAGGTTCTAGCTTCCCTTTGTTGTGTAGTTTGGCTAATGTCATTTCTGTTGGGTTCTGGAAACCTCTTATTTCCCTGGCACCTGGGACTTTCTAGAGGCTACTCCCAGTTATCCATCATCTACTGCACCATGTTTCTATATCCTGACCCCCTGTTCTCTGTCCCTTCCTATACCTGACCCTGTCCACCCTTTTTTTATCTCCCACTCTTGACTCCCTCCTATGTGCCTTCTTCCCTCTACCTCATGTGATAATCTATGTAGAATGGAAGCATGCACATTTTGTTTGTTCCTCTCTCTCTTGGCCTTGCTCCTCTATTCTTTCACTCTTCTTCCTTTCCCTTACTCTTCTCTCTCCAGGTGCTCATGACCAGCCTCTGCTTTCTGTCTCTTCTCTTCTCTTCTCTTCTCTTTTCTTCTCACTCTCTCTCTCTCAATGTCTTTGTCTCTCTCTTTCTATCTCTCTATCTCTGATTATCTATTTATCTATGTCTCTGGTTCTATGTTTTTTTATGTATTTCTCTATGTCTCCAATCTCTCTCATGTCTCTCTCTATATATGTTTCTCACTCTATGTGTCTCTCTCTGTGACTATCTGTTTCTTTCTATCTCTCTATTACTATATCTATGTTTCTCTCTATATGTCTCTCACTCTCTCTCTCTCTCTCTCTCTCTCTCTCTCTCTCTCTCTGCCTCTATTACACTCCCAAGTCCCCTCCCCATGCCCTGAATAAATTCTATACTATAATATCCTGGTACCTCAGGGAGAAGGGATGCCTCACATGGGCTATTTACACAACCACATATACACTGTTGGGATTAAATTAAGTATTTTCAAATGAGCCTCCCCAGCTCTAAGTGGAAGTGCCTGGCTTTAATCACAGCTTCCTCACAGAGGACAGAGGGAGTCAGCATGGGAATGAACCCCGGGGCCACTGCTTGTCAGATAGGGGCTGAGAACCAACAGGAAGACTCCATTGATAAAATAAAATGCAGAGAGCTTTATGATATATACTGTGTATTTGATGAGGAATAAAAACATTGGTGCTTGAGAGATCGTTCAGTGGTTAGAAAACAAACTGCTCTTTCTGAGTTCCTTGCTCTAATACCCAGCACCCACACAGAGGCTCACACTCACCTAGCTTCCGGTTTCAGGGAAGAGATTGTACTTACACAGTGACACATTCACCAATGGAAATAAATATTTAAATTCATATTGATTAATTTTATTTAAAATAAATACATATTAAATTATTTTATTCAGATTATTTTAAAAGAAAGCTTATATAAAATTAATTTTACATAAGTTAACAATAATTAAATTAATACTAGAATTTATTTATTTAAGACAGTGCTCACTGCTGACCTTTGACCCTAGCCCATAACATCTGACCTCTCTTCAGGACTCATGGAGCAAGTCCATACCTATAGCACACCTATAGCACCTATAACTGCTGGACCAGATGTGAGGTTTCCCAGTCATCCTGGTCTGCCCTGAGATAATGCACCTGCCCACCGGGACTGGAAACAGGCAAACCAGGCCCCAAAACAGGGTATCTAGGAAAGGAAGCAGGTCTTCAAGGATGGAAAGAGGACATTGGAAAATGAAACAGGGCACGGGAACCAGAACAGGGCATCAGACCGGAAGCTCTGCATGGACAACTGGAAATAGGACGGGGCCCGGAAACAAGGCTTCATGGACAGGGAACTGGATTTCATGGGCCAGAAACAGGGTATTGGTAAACAGAAAAACAACACTGGGAATTGGAAACAGGGCACTGGGAACTGGAAGCAGGGAACCAAGCACTGGAAACAGGACATGGGGATCAGAAACAAGATATCAGGGTCCAGAAACGTAAGCATTGTCATCCAGAAACAGAGCATCAGGAACGGAAACAGGGGATGGGGGACCAGTAATAGGGCATCAGGGACCGAACAGGGCATCATGAACCAGAAACAGGGTATTGGGTACTGAAACATGGAATTGGGGAATGGAAACAGGGCAGAGAAAGTACTGTGAACAGAGTTAAAAACAAGGGGACATTATGAGGTGTGCGGACACATCACAGGGGACCGATTATAAACATTTTAAAATGACTTGTTTATTTTTATCTTATTTGCATTTGTGTTCAGTCTTGATTTTGCCTCAGATCCCCTGGAAGTTGAATTACAGGGAGTTGCGAGCTTCCCTGCAGGTGCTGGGAATCAAACCCAGGCAGTCAGGAAGAGCAGCAACTGGTGCTGTTAAGCTCAGAGCTGTCTGTCTAGGCCCTAGTTATTAATACTTTTTATTATATGAGTTTGCTTGTTTGTTTGTGTGATTGATTGATTGACTGATTTAGCTCTTAACAGAAATGTGCCAAGACCTGGAAAAACTATTAAGAGATACTTCTTAGAAATACCCATGATGCACAGCGACCAAGGAAAGAAAAATTACAAGCAGATACATGGCAGCACCTTTGTGTCCTTGTGAGGTAATGAGCGCTGTTGACAGTTGGAGATGAGCTCACTGCGTTTATATGCCTCTGTCCCCTGCCTCTCTCTTCCCCTACATCCCCTGTGAGTGTGTCTGTGTGTGCTGCACATGCATGTGCTGACGTACCACATTGTATGTAATGATGTCTTAGGTACATTTTCTTCTCTTTCCCCCTCATCTCTCTGTGTGTGTGTGTGTGTGTGTGTGTGTGTGTGTGTGTGTGTGAAACACACAGGTGCTGATTTTCAGCATGTATCTTTAATTGAGAAATCGTTTATCTATCTTTAATTTTTAGATTTTTTTTCATGTGAATGTTAAATTTGATCAGAATTTATTTTCTCAGAAATTTTGATGTAAATTTTCAATTTCAAAATGTTTTTCTACATTTATTTCTAGTTTAATTGTGAAAAAAATTAAGTCTCCATTTTAAAAATTATTCTTTTTTTATTTGATTTTTCAATTTTATCTAAATTCTGTCAATATATTTCTACAAATTTCCCTGAAAATATTTATAGGGCAAATATTAAATTATTTCAAAATATGTTTCTAAATGCCTCTTCAATTTTTGAATAAACATTTTCAGTCTTTTATCTTATTAGGATTATTTCCCATGTGAATCATCAGTTTGGCCAGAATTTTGTTGATATAATTTTTTATTTTTCTCAGAAAAATTATTGATGTATATATAAAATATTTTTAATATTTTCTTTCATGTGTCATCAATTTTGGGAGAAATATTTTCTATCTGGTTTATTTTATCATTATTATTGCATGTGAATTTTAATTTTATCAGAGTGTTTTCTATATACTTCTTCAATTTTCTCAGAAATATTAGCAATACAAATTTTAATTTTTAAACGGTTTCTGCAGAAGCATCTTCATTTTTGAATTTTTTTTCTTCTTTTTTTTAGGACTATTTTTCATGAGAATCTTCAAATTTATCAAAATATTTCTGTGTATTTTTCAAATTTATTCAAAGAATATTTTATGTAAATTTTAATTTGTCAAAAAATGTTTCTAAATGCCTGTTTACTTTTCTTAATAATACTTTTGCATGCTGTTTTAGTAGGATTATATTCCATGTGAATATCCAATTTTATGAAAATTCTTTCTATATATTTGTTCAATTTTCTCAGAAGTATTTTCAATATAAATATGTATTTTTTCAGAAAAGAGTTTCTTAATGTATCTTCAATTTTGAGATTGACATTTTCTGCTTCTTTTTTACCATGATTATCTTAAAGGTGAATTTTCGATATTATCACAATTGTTTCTATATATTTCTTCAATTTTTTTCAGCAGTATTTTCGAGATAAATTTTCTAGTTTTTCTAAAAAAATTCTACATTCTTTAATTATGTGAGTAATATTTTCTATGCATTCTTTTTATCTTGTTTTTTTTTATAGAAACCTTTGATTTTATCAGAATTCTGTCTTGGCAGTTCTCAAGTTTTCTCTCAAATATTTTCAATGTATATATGAATTTTTATCAAAATTTTTTTCTACATATATTTTCAGCTTTCCGAGAAATTTTGTAGAGAGCTTTTGGGGTCTCTTGGCAGGAATCTGACATGGGGCCAGGAAAAGAAAGTAGAGCTACTCCAGAAAGGAATTTGACATTGGGCTAGGACAGGGAATTAAGCTCAGAGAGGAATCTGATTTCAGGATCAAATAGAGAAATAGGCTTCAGGCAATAACTTCACTTTGGGCTAGGACAGGAAAGTAGGTTCAGATAATCCCATCATCTTTACAACCCTCCTTAGAAATAGTGATTATGGAATTTTCTATGGCCTTTCTTGTTCTCTTACCCTAGACCTGGCCTTATTATTATCTGCATGTAATTAAAATGGAATAAAAGAGAGTTAAAAAATTGAACCTGCCTTTCAGCCTCAGAACTGGCTGGGGTCCTGCTGCAGTTTTGTCTAATCATCTCTTTTTCTTTAATCCTAGCTCTGCTGCTGGAGAATCTCTTTGACTGAGCTGGTTTGGTGAGGTGGAACTCAGTGTGAGGCTCCAGTGGATATAGTGAAGGACACCATGGGAAAGGAAGGGCATGCAGAGGAAAGTTTTGAAAAGTCTCAGCCAGCAGTGAGTAAACCCTAAAAGAATGGGGCTTGGCAATGGCACAATGCCATTTATATATATGCTTAAAATATGCTAAAGGATAGAGGAGCAAAAATAAGTCAGAAACAAGTTATCCAGTTTCTGATTTTTAAAGAAGAAATCTGTCCTTGGTTGCCTGAGGAAGGTTCTGTAAGTTTACAGACATGAGATAAAGTAGGAGAAGGAATAAAAAGGCACTATAAAATCCATGGTTTTGATAAAATGTTCTATGTTCCATGGCTATGTTGGATGGCCTGTCCACTGAAGATCATTCACCTGCAGATTGGAAAAGAATAGCTCATGCATGTCTAGGGTGACTAAATTTTTTGCTGTGGAAAACAGAATTTTTTGAAAGATGTCAGCAAACAGCAGAATTAAAAGCTACATCAAACTATCCAGTTACTTATGAAATGCTAACAGGAGAAAGTCAATATCGCGATATTCAGGATCTATGCTGGGAAAGACATGATTGCAGAGACTCAGAGACTCTTCACACATGGTCAAAATGAGTCCAAGAGGTAAAACTTTTAGAGATTTGATTTTAGCACACCTTCTTTAAGGGGATAACAGTATAGAACCTGAACCCTCACATTGCTTCGAAGACAAGGATGGACAGACATATTCTGTGCCAAGTGCTGGGGTTAAGACCCTCTTTGTCACTCACCAATAGTATTGATTTTCTTGATTCAATTCCTGGAACTTGTACAAGGCCTCACTTTTCTTCTGGGGCATTTCCTGAAGGTCATTCATCACCTCATGATGCTGTGTTTTCAGCTTATGGGACTCAGAGTTGATCCTGGTGAGGGCATGGCAAAAGACCAAATAACCCTTTGAACTAAAGATTCAAGGATCACATGAATTCAAACTGAAATGTGACCTTAGGCAGTGGGGTAAGTAGTCCAAACAAACATTATTGGGATGAAGCCCCTGTGGATATCTAGTTCTGAAGAGCAGGAAACCCAGCCTGACACATGGGATTCTAAGTAGAGATAGAGCCGATATTCACTGTCTGAAGGAAAGAAAAAGTTATCAGTATCTGAATATCCAAGACTGATTCATCAGGTTAGACAGGGGAACAGAAAAAATGGAGAGGAACTCAGTAAGCACCAACAGGGAGAAGGGAGGCCAGGTATTCCTGGTGGTCATGAACTCTGCCCAGAGTTCATGGCAAATTTCAATGTGAATTCATGAAACTAGAGTATGCTTACGTGGTTTTATTACATTAACACTGTCTGGTCAGATTAGCCAAGCAGTAAAGCTGCAAAAGGGCCAAGGTTTCCACCAGTCTTGAAACCACTACTCTTTTTTAGGTCTCCACAAGGTGAAGATTAACAGTGAGTTCTGCAAACAGGGTTCTTGGCTAGTTAGGGGATCAGCTTTAGGCAGCAGATTTTGGAAGTGGCAGAGTCAGACATGAAACTGGTGTTTTAGTTACACCTTTACACTTCCATAGCAGCTTTTCTCAAGAGGGAGACCAAATTTCAGGGCCATGTTTCTCTACACAGTAAAATTCGAGAGGTGATACTCATTTGCAAGTCAGAAATGACAGTGACTCTTAGCCAGCCTGTGAGGCATATAGTTAAGTGAACTGGGGGTGACATCATGCTTGGAATAAGTCCTGGATCTATTGTTACTTTTTTATTGCTCAGCTTTCTAAGCAGTAGCTTCTGTCATGGTTGCTTTGTGTATTTCAAATATGTAGGCAAGGCCTTATTGTGGGTCATTCCTAATTATTAGCTCTATGACCACTGCGGAATCTGACTTTCCTTCTGGAGGGGACAAGCCAATAAAAATGTGAGACAGAATTAACTGGAGTTTTTTTCTTTATAATTCAACATTCTGGGACAGCAAAAGACTTTCAGCTTTGAATTGTTGTAGGAAGGTTTGGGCCAAATTATCTAAGCAGGTAGATTAGTCCTAGCTTTATTTGTGGTTGACTCTGCCTATTCTGATGGACAGAATATGGGAGAGGGCAAGGCCCTACTTCTCATCATGAAGGGTGGGAGAGAAGCTTCCTCCAGTTGAATATTTTTCCAGCTTTTCATGTCATGTATCAGGAAGAGTTTAACCTTCAGAATTACACAGAAGAACACTTAGGATTCTGGCTTAGTAATTCAACTTAAGTTGTGTGAGGAGTTTCAGTGTCTTTCATGTAGAATGTGTGTGTGTTTTGTTTTGTTTTTTTTTTTTAAGCTCAGAGGATTGCATTAAGCATGAGGGAAAATAATCATGTACTTGGCACAGTGTAACCACAGGAAAAGCTAATTTTGAGGACCTTGTCTATGCTGGATAAACCTAGGCCTTTCAGGATGCACTGATTACAAAGGCACTGCATTGGAATAGCTCTGTTAACTGTGACTTTTATATCAACCCCATTTCCTACCAAACAGTGATAAATTTAGGGGAATCCCATATGGGTAGGATAGAGTGGAAGGAGAAGGAGAACCTATACGCATGGGTAGGCGACACTGTTAAGTCTAGGGTCTTTTCTTCAGACTGACACATTCTGGCCAGTGTAAATATTTCTATGAAGTAACAATCCATAGAATGTTATGTCTGCCCTCTACATTTTACATGTTATACATTGTTTTTAAATTATGAATTTGTATCACATTTATAAACTTTTGAAACACTTCACTTGTGTGTAGCCTAAAGGACATGTTGTGAAGAAAAATTTATCCATCTCGTGATTCCTGGACATCAAACTCTGGTCACCAGCTTGGTTTCAAGCATGTTCACCTGCTGTTCCACCCATCGGTGCACTTACCCACCTTTCATTTGGTTTCTGTGGCACAGGACACATAGCCCTGGCTGGCCTGCAACACCTGGGTATCAATCCCTGAGCACAGATTTAACAACACTCATTACCACGCCAAAGTGTTGGAGCTTTAAAGTATAGACACTGCATATTTCCAATAAGTACCTCAGTTTTCCCAGCATGTGTACACTGCAGCATACATGACAAGGCTGCGGTCATAAACTACCTTCAAAACCGCAATGCTCTGGTCTAGACCTCATTTTACTAGTTTTGTGGATTCAAGTGTGTATAACACACAGCAAAACAAATTGTAAATATACAGAAATAGCTTCTGAAAGGCCCCATATGAAATCATCTACATGGCCTGTCTTTGTGCCTCCCAAAGCTTTCTCCAAACCCCTGAGCAATACAGACATTAGTCCATGGAGGGTACCCAAATTCTATTTTCATGCCTTTGAGCAAAATCTATTGTGAAAGTGATATTTCCCTACTTTTGTATTTAACATTCATTGAGCACCCCTAAACATCTAAATGAACCAGATCTTTCATTCTTTTTATTTCATTTTGAAGTTTCAGCATAAGATTAATATTTTTATTCAATACATTTTATTTACATTTCAAAAGTCATCCCCTTTCTCAGTTTCCCCTTGTGATAGTTTGCATATGCTTGGCCCAGGGAGTGCCACTATTGGTATGTGTGGCATTGTTGGAGGATGTGTGTAACTCTGGGAGTGGGCTTGGAGTTACTCCTTCTAGTTGTCTGAGGATTTTCAATCCGTTCCTGGCTTCCTTTGGATAAAGATGTAGAACTCTCAGCTCCTCCAGCACCATGCCTGCCTGGATGCTGCCATGCTTCTGCCTTGTTACTGGACTGAACCTCTGAACCTGTAAGCCAGCCTTAATTAAATGTTATTTGTAAGGCTTGCCTCGGTCATGGTGTCTGTTCACAGCAATAAAACCCTAGCTAATATACCCCTCCATCTCATCCACTCTCTTTTGTTTTTATAAGAGTGCTCTCCAGTTAACCCTTTCACCCTCCCACCTACAACTCCTGCTTCCCTCCCTGACATTTCCCTACACCAGGGCACTGAACCTAAGAAGGACCAAGAAATTATCCTCACATAGATGCTCAACAAGGCCCTCCTCTGCTACATATGCTACTGGAGCCATAAATCTTTCCATGTGTATTCTTTCGATTGGGGTTTAGTCCCTAGAAGCTCTGGTTTGTAGGTATTGTTGTTCTTTTGGGTGAAAACCTCTTTAGCTCCTTCAGTCCTTTTTCTAGCTCTTCCATTGAGGACCCTGTTCTCACTTCAATGGTTGGCTGAGATCATCTGCATCTGTATTGGTCATGCTCTGGCAGAGACTCTCAGGACACAGCTATATCAGGGTCCTGTCACCATATTCTTCTTGGCCTCTGCAATACTGTCTGGATTTGGTGGCTGTATATGTGGTTTATTCCCAAATGGGGCAGACTAATGATAGCCTTTGTTTCAGTCTCTGCTACAAAATTTGTCTACATAATTCCTCCTATGAATATTTGTTTCCAACTATAAATAGCACTGAATCATCTGCACTTTTGTTTTCCTGCATCTTGAGCTTCATGTGGTTTGTGAATTGTATCTTGTGTATTCAGAGCTTCTGGTCTATTATTCTTCTGTCAATGAGTGCATGCCAAGAGTGTTCTTTTTATGTCTGTGTTAATATTTTCTAGTTCCATCCATTTACCTACCAATTTCATGAAGTAATTGTTTGTAATAGCTGAGTAGTACTCCAATATGTAAATGTACATTTTCTGTATCCATAATTTCTGTTAAAGGACAACAACTGTTTTTTTTTTTTTCTGGCTTCTGGCTATTATAAGGCTGCTATAAGCATAGTAGAACATGTGTCATTGTTATGTGTTGTAACATGTTTGGATATATGCCTAGGAGTGGTATAGCTGGGTACATGGATAGTACTTTGTCAAATTTTCTAATGTGCCTCAAGACTGACTTCCAAAATGGTTATACCAGACTTCAATCCCAGAAATAAATTTGAGTGTTCCTCTTTCTGCATATGTTAGTTGGCATTGGATGCCACATGAGTTTTTAATTTTAGCCATTCTGGCTGATTTGAGGTGGAATTTCATGTTTGTTTTGATTAGTATTTTCCTGGTGACTAAGGATGTTGGACATGTCTTTTGTTGCTTTTCAACGCTTCGTTATTCCTCAGTTGAGAATTATTAGTTTACCTTGTTGCCCAATATATTAATAGGTTTATTTGATTCTCCAAATCAAATTTCTTCAGGTCTTTGTATACATTGGCTATTAGTTCTCTATCCGATTTAAATTTCACAAAGGTCTTTTCACAATCTATTGGTGGTTGTTTTGTCCTACTGACAGTGTCCTCGCCTTACAGAAGCATCACAATTTTATGAGGTGACATTTGTTGAGTCTTTATCTTATAGTATAAGCCATTTATGTGCTCTTAAGGAATTTTCTCCAGTGATCGTGTGCTTGAGGCTCTACCCTAAGTTCCCTTCTATTAGGTTGAGTGTATCTTGTTTTCTGTTGATATGCATGGACCACTTGGACTTGAGATTTATACAATGAGATAAGGATGAATAGATTTGCATTCTTCTTCATGCTGACCACCAATTGATCCATCACCATTGTTTAAAAATCCTATCTCTTATGACACTGGATTATTTTAGCATATTTTCAAAGGTCAAGTGACTACAGATGTGTAGGTTTATTTCTCAGTCTTCGATTTTATTCCATTGATGTACCTTCCTGTCCCTGTACCAATACCATACAGGTTTTTTTTGATTATTATTATCATTTTTGCTCAGTAATACAGCTTGAATTCAGGGATGATGATTCTTCCTGGATGTTACAAGTAAGGATTGATGTTCACTGTTTACACAGCAGCTCAGCAATTGGCACACACTTAATGAGGGTAATAGAAAATTCTTTAACACTGAAATATTACCATTCTTTAAGGCAGTCAAGGCCTGTACCCACCCAACAAGTGACTTCCTTGGATTCATATTTGTGCTTGTCTTTAGCACAATACAGGAAACAAGGGAACAAGGCATCCTAGATAGCCTGCAAAGATGCTATCTCCATCCAGAATTTATGTTGGCAATAAATAATTGCCACAGATTCATGCTATGGCACCAGCAGAGTCACCTGGTCTGCTCTTAATCTTAGCTCACCTGGTAAATGTCTGAGGACTAAGAGTATCAGAGAAAACAGAACAGCATATCCTAGTTTACAAGTCTCTCTGCTGAAACTATAAGAGGGTTTTTATTTTTTTTTTTTGTTTTAGGATTTCTTAATTAGAAATATCTAGAAAGCTGTTCAGAGTTGGCACATGTAGTAGTCCCAGCACTCAGAAGGTGTTTTAAGAATTGATGCCTTGTTCTTGTTCTTCTGGTTGTGTTTTTGTATTTTTAATTTTGTAATCTCCAGCCAGGTACTAGTTTCATACCTAGAATGTTCATACCATGCTCTGTAAGGCCAGATGAGTCATATTAATCAATACTTTTATTGTGATCAGCCACACTACAGACAATGCTATTATTCATTTTCAAATAAGGAAAACAGTTATTGAGAAGGTACTTAACCAGTTTGTACTCACATATCCAAGATATCATAACTATAGAATGACATTCTGACCTTTTAGATTACCTATTACTCCCATTTTAGAGGACATGGAAAAGTGACATGGAAAATCAATGTTGGGAATTTGTAATTTCAATTATAAACTCAGAAGTATGTGTACATGTGTATATATGCATTTTGTTTTTAATTTGAGATATAAATTTTTCAGAGAATCTGAGACCTAAATAGGTCTTGGCCAATATTTGTAAACTGCATATACTTTAATGAGTCAAGACTGTCTTCTCTTTGTGTTGGGAGTGTACTTGAAAAAAAAGATTTTAATTTATATCTAGAGGTAGCCTAAGCCCTAAGGATCAGGATGAATTCAGAAACTGTCGTTGGGTTATGCACTGAGCCATAACTGGATGTCCCATCTTCAGGCTGTGGAGCCACGCTTATTACTGAGAAAACAAATCACCTAATATCACAGATATCAAGATGGCAAGAGGCAATCACAAGAACATAAGCAATGGAAACAAAGACAACCTGGTGCCATCAAACACAGCACAATTACTGAGCTCTTATCAGCTGACCTACTTCATCCAATGTCTGGTATCAGAGGCCACCAGTTTCAGTTGCGCTAAGATCTTACATGACTGTTGTATCTTACTATTTCCAAAGCCTGTCCGATGTCTTTTTTCTCCCCATGTCCCTCTTCTACCTTCTGTATCCTAAAGGCCCCATCGTTTTCTTTAGGGCCAGCAATTAACTTCTGCCTTCTTTATTGACATAATCAAGACTCAATTAGGGAATCAAATTTTAGTATCAGTTTCACCCCCTTACAAAATGTCATCAAATACTGGCAAGGAGATGGTGGACTTTTCTTCTCTGACTTTCATAATTAGATCGCTAAATTTTCTAATGCTCTTTAAACTCTTAAATTCGTAAGACAAACATAGTTTGCACTTTGTGCTTTATGTGTTCTTTCAACTAATTAGAAAGTAAGTTACATGTTACATAGTAAAATCGTGTATTGCTACCTCTCATTGCCATTGATATGGCAAACAAGGCCTTCAGTGTTCCTGTGCAGCTTGTAAAAGTTAAATTCTGCTCAGAACACAGAGATGTTCCTGAACAACTGTTGGCCTACAGTTGTTTGATCTCCACATCTTCACTAAATCAAACTGCAAGACTGGTGTTGTGTTAGAACTGATTTTTTGGTGTCATTTCAACGAATATTTAGATATTTCATAAGAATCTGCATAATCTTTGCTTGTCTAGTTTTGTAATAGCAGCAGTAGTTTAATCATTGTAGTGCTGACATGTAGAATTCATTCATTAGGTGTCACAAAAATGTCAGTGTCCTTATGATATCATTTTCATCACATTCATTAGCTGCACTGGGTTGTGCAAGAGGCTGTGTGGGCACACAGGCACTGCTGCTGGGGACAGTTGTAAGCAGTGGCTACAGTGACTAGGCACTTGGTCTGGATGGCAGGCAGTATAGAACAGTGTGGCTGCCACCTCAGCCACCACCAAGGAGCAGCATGTAGAGTCACTGGAGTGTGTGTGGGCTCTGTAGGCAGAGGAGCAGTAGGGCTGCAGTTTGTGGAAGTGGGTCAGTTCAGCAGTTGTAGCAACCTCAGCCCCACCACACCCTAACACCTCTGGTGGCCAGAAATGGGGGGGGAAAGCCAGAGAAACTTAGGCTGTGGTGCAGTTTGTGCAATGGTTTTCAGGCAAAGCCCAGGTAGAGCAGCACATCACCTAAACCAAGCAAACCAAAGGCTCACAGGTCTCAAGAGGTGCCCCTGATGACACAGGCCAGTACTTGTCTGTGTTTCGAATAAAATGGCAGCACAGGTCATAGGGGTAGAAGCCAATAGTGTGGAAGTTGCAGTAGAGCTCCATCATGTAGTTGGGGTGTGGGGAGGGGCTGCACAGCTCATGGAAGTCATGTGCAAACTGACATGTCTCCCGTCCTTGCACGTTGTTGTCGTCCTTGTCATTGTCATCATCCTCCTCCTGCTCTTTCTTTTTCTTCTTCCTGCTCCTCTTCCTCCTCCTTCCTCTTCTTCTTCTTTTTAAATTTTCTACTGGCAACCATACTGTTACAGATCTTATGACCTTTTCTTAATGCTACTGGGAAGCACGTTGCTGTGACAAAGCCCCATTTGCCTATTCTCAGTTTTACTGTCCAAGATTCCTCTTGGGACTTTGGAGACATTGGTGGTAAAGCTGAGCTGGAACCTGTGATTTCCAACATGAATTCCATTATTCTTTCTCCACCGTAAGATAAATGCATAAAGTTTTTGCTAAGGCAAATATTATGAAATGTTCCTTTTTTTTTGTATCGGGAGGGGTACTTTTGGGCTTTTTGTTTATTTATTTAGTTATTTATTTATTTAGGCTATTACTCGATAGCTCTGGTGAACTGCAACATGTTATTTAGGGAAGGTTAGTCTTGTACTTACAGAGAGCTGTCTGCCTGTGTCTCTTGAGAGCTCCAGTTAAAAGTGTGAGTTATGTCATCAATTCATCTATTTTGATTTGACTTGTTTATGGAGTATGATAGTTGTGGAGTTTTTTTTTTTTTTTTCCTTTTTACCCACAGACATCTAGTTTCCACAATATAATTTATTTCTGTGTGTGTGTGTGTTAATAAGAGTTTTTTTTCAACTTTATTTTTTAAAAACAGAGATACATTTTAAAGCATTTTGGCATAAAACTATATATTTTTCTCAGTACTTTTTCTGAAAGTTTGATCGTATGCATTGAATTCTTACTAGTTATAATGAGCATAAAGTACATTTAAAATAACATAACATGGAAATGGTAAAAGTTTTCTTGGTGTTTAAAGATTTAACATATGATTTTAAATACCAAAAATTGCCACGAGTCTATCTTCTTAACTTTTGAGTTATTAATGATTTAAAATCTAGGTGTACCCACTCTGAGAAGGTGCTATAAACTTGTTTTTTTTTTTTTTTGAACTTAATATAGTCTGTGATTTGTTTCTTGGGTATTCATAGATTTCTGGGGCTAGTATCCAATTATCAGTGACTGCATATTAAGTCTTTTATTTTATGAATGGGATACCGCACTCATAATGATATTTTCTAGATGCATCCATTTTCCTAGGAATTTCATAAAGTCATTGTTTCTAATAGCTGAGTAGTACTCCATTGTGTGAATATACCACAATTTCTGTATCCATTCATTTACTGAAAGACATGTGGGTTCTTTACAGCTTTTGACTATTATAAATAAGGCTGCTATCAACATGGTGGAGCATGTGTCCTTATTGTGTATTGCAGCATCTTTTGGGAATATGCCCAGAAGTGGAATAGCTGGGTCTTCAAGTAGTACTATGTCCAACTTTTTAAGGAACTGCCAGATTGAATTCCAGAGTGGTTGTACCAGCTTACAGCCTCACCAACGATGGAGGAATGTGCCTCTTGCTCTCCATCCTTGCCACCATCTGCTGTCATCTGAATTTTTGATCTTAGCCATTTTGATTGTTTGAGTTGGAATCTCTGGGTTGTTTTGATTTCCATTTTCCTGATGACTAGGTATGTTGAACATTTCCTTAGGTACTTCTCAGCCATTCAATATTCCACAACTGTAAATATATTTTAGATCTGTACTCCAGAATTCTTTTTTAGATCTGCACCTTCTTTTTAAAAGGATTGTTAGATTCTCTGGAGTCTAAATTTTTCAGTGTTTTGTATATATTAGATATTAGTCCCCTATCAGATATGGGAGTTGTAAAGATCATTTCCCAATCTGTTGGTTGTCATTTGTTTTCTTGACAGTGTCCTTAGCCTTACAGAAATGTTAGAATCTCACTAAGTCCCATTTATCCATTCTAGATCTTAGAGCACAAGCCATTGTTCTGTTCAGAAACTTTTCTCCTGTGCCTGTGTATTCTAAGTTTTTCCCCAATTTCTCTTCTAAGAGTTGAAGTATACCTGGTATTATGTGGATGTCTTCAATCCACTTGGAATTGACCTTTGTAAAAGGAGATAGGAAAGATTGATTTTCATTCTTCTGCATGCTGACTGCCAGTTGAAACAACACCATTTGTTAAAGAGTCTGTCCTTTTTCCAAGGAATGTTTTCAGCTCCATTTTCAATGATCAAGTGACCTTAGGTGTGTGGATCCATTACTGGGTCCTCAGTTTTGTTCCATTGATATACCTGTCTATCTCTGTACCAGTACCATGCAGTTTTTAACACAAATTCTTTGTAATATAGTTTGGAATCAGGGATGGTGATTCCCACAGAGGTGTTTTACTTTTGAGAATAGCTTTCACTATTCTCGTATATTTTGTTATTCCAGATGAATTGGTTTTTTTCAACTCTCTGAAGAATTGAGTTGGAATTTTGCTGGGAATTGCATTGAATCTCTAGATTGCTTTTTACAATTCATGAGCATGAGAAATCTTTCCAACTTCTGAGATTTTCTTCAATTTCCTTCCTCAGATTCTTGAAGTTTTTCTCATACAGAACCTCCATTTGCTTGTTTAGAGGCACCCCAGATATTTTATCATTTTTGTGAGTATTGTGAAGGGTGTTGATTCCTTAATTTTTTGCTCAGCCTGTTTATCATTTGAGTAGAGGAAGGCAGGAAATTTTTTGAGTTAAATTTATATCCAGCCACTTTGCTGAAGATGTTTATTAGTTGTAAAAGTTTTCTGATAAAACTTTGGGGTCACTTAAGTATACTCTCATATCATTTGCAAATAGTGATATTTTGACTTCTTCCTTTCCAATGTGAATCCCTATGATTTCTTTTTGTTGTCTAATTGCTCTGGCCAAGACTTCCAGTCTATATTGAATAGGTAGGGGATAGTGGCCAGCCTTTTCTAGTCCCTGATTTTAATGGGATTGCTTTAAGTTTCTCTCCATTTAGTATGATATTGGGTACTGGTTTGCTCTATATTGCTTTTACTATGTTTATTTATGGGCTTGTAGCAAACTTTGAGATTAGAGTCCACTGATGTTGTTTTTATCTCAGTAACATTTTTGTTCAGATAATGTTTACGGGCCCTAAAATAAGGGGTTTGGAAAGTTGGGTGGTTTCACTAGAAAATTATCCTCTTGCTCAAATGTCTTTGCTAAGGATTCTTTTAGAACTGCATAGGGTTTCACCATTCCTTAGATAGATAAACAGGCCTTAGAACATACTCCTATGTACATTTACCTTAGTGAATAGGACTATGGAGACAGTTGGTGGTAAATCTGGGCCAGATTCCAAGATTTCTAAAGCTACCACCATTACTCTCTCCCCATTGTAAACTAAATGTATAGGAAGAAAGTCATGGAGGCAGGAGACATATGCAAAGTATACTTGTAAAACAAATCTAGAAGTACCTTCAATGAACACTGATTTAAAGAAATTGCTGGCAGTGTTTCATTTGGAGAAGTGCCTTTTGCTTTTTTTTAACAAATGATCTCTATTTTTAGTAAATTACCATGTGTTCCTCTTGGAGTTCTTTGCCCTGGAAATGAGAATCTGGAAGACTCTTGAGAATGGGATTAGTCCATGAGCTGAGAAAAGACATGAGTCCCATGACTGTTTAATGGTTATTTATAGAGTACCTACTACTTCTGACGTTTCTCCAGTACAGAGATTTCTTGATCCTGATCTGTTTATTACATAATTTATTTAATACCTTCACTCCCAGGAGAGTTCTCAAGTCTCCATTTCATTTGACAGACTCATCTACATTGTCATGCAGGATGACACATGAGAGATCTACTTCAACCCTGAAAATAAGAGATGAAAAGTCATGATCCTGACACACTAATGCCTTACATGCATGCCTGGAAATTTATACATTTAGCATGCCTATTCCAAGTATGTTTCCCTTCATGTCTCAAGAAACTTCCCTCTTTGGTTGGGTGTGATCCAGTCCAACTAATACACCACACAAGTAAAACAAATGTCCAAGACAGGGGCAAGAGAGATGGCTTTTATCCATTTGAGGCTTTTATTCTCATAGTGGCTAAAAAGCAGTTAACAATCCTCTATCACAGCAGTTTAAGATGGAATCCATTGATCTCTGCTGGACAATGTGGGTATTACATGCATGTAGAGCACAGACCTCCAGGAAGTAAAACACCCACACATATAAAAAAAATTTCAGAATGTGAGGGGATATTGAACACACACCCTAATACTAAATGATTTTAGTGCCATAGCTCAAAGTTTGTGTGCTGAGGTAAGATTCTGAAATTTACTCAAGTCCAAATCATAATTGAAAAGCAAGCGAACAAACAAACAAAAAACCCCAAAACACTAATGACTCTTGTGAAGTTTTATAAAATGTTCCCAGGTTGTTGCTTTTGATCCCAGCTACTTTGGCTAGCTAGACAGAAATTTCTCCATTTTTAGACAAGGATTGATAATCATTGTTTCTACTGATTATGGCAATTTCCCAAATGACATAATTAGTATTTACAGGGGAAAAGCCTGTAACTTACAGCAGGATATTCTAAGGTTCATCCAAGTTGGACACACAGGTCACATGCTGCTCAAAGTGAGGCATCTTGGCCTCACAATTGTGATTTAGTGAAAACTGAGTCAACAAATCTACACGGCCATAACTCTCTATAGACTCTTGAGGTCTTATGTGGAACAAACACACACACACACACAAACACTCACACACTCACACACACACACACACACACACGAAGGCACACCCAAACACAATCAGAATCCTAAAGAAATACAATGATTTGTCTTGATCTCAGAGTATAATGAACAAAATTTGAGGAAAGCAGTGCTAACATGCAGCCAATCCAGTCACACAGTAAGAGAGAGCAAATGAGACCAGGCCCCTCCAGCTGTTGAAAGGACCAATTAGATCCAAAGCAATTTTAGATCAGATAGAAAGAGTTTGACCATAAAGAGCAACATCTAGCCTCTCCCACACACCAAGAATTGTCTAGATTTTTAAAATGAATAGTGGGAGTTCACACAATACTACCAATATTCCCAGACCGGGATTCATTCCATGGGTTCTGATTTACTTTTGGAGGAATCAAAATGCCCTGTTACTCCATCTCACTCCTATATACCTTCAATTCTGTGTTTGAAATCCAGTTAGGAAAAAAAAAAGAAAAGAAAAGAAAATGAGTTTGGGCATGAGGACAGCCTGGAGTTGAAGACTTCTGTGATATGAGGAAATCTGGGGTTAACAGAGAGGGCCCAAGATAGTTTTCAAAATACCAAGCATAATGACTACCTGTTGTTCAAATCTTTGTCAGTGTAATTAGCCAGGATTCCCCGAAGTTCGTCCCTCTCATTTGTGATCTTCTGCAGATAAATTTTCAGCTTTTCCAACCTCTTCATCATCTTCTTATTTTTGGTGTTGCTGGTGGTTGCAGGTTTGGTTAATGCCTTCCCAACAGACCCTGTAGATATATAAACACAAGTAAACTTCTAGAGATAAAAGGACAGAGACAAGAGCAACCATGCTTAGTCCCAAACAGTGGCCCTAGGATGAGGGAACACTAGAGACACATTGAATAACAGAAAGAACAGGAAAGCTATCTTCAAGCTGGGCTCCTCAACATGTCCCTGTTTCCAAACACTATCACTAAACACATGCCTCACTCCCTAGTGCAGTCTCCCTGGCCTTGAAACTCATAAGCTGACCAAGGCCAGAAGAATTGGAGGGCATTGTCTCCTCCTATCTGATAGATACAGGTCAGTTCTGGAGTTCATAGTGCACACCACTAAAAATATTGTCAATAAATACCAACACCTGGCATCTGACACAAGCCAACACATGTGCAGGCTTCTTAAAGTACATGATGAGACTCCCCAAACTACTACCCTTGCCCCAGACTGTGTTGCATGCCACATCATTTATGTTTAAGGATAAAGTGTCTGACACCTTGATACATTTCCAGAGGAATATTTCCCTCTCTTACTCAAGTTATCTACAGAAATCTGTTGAGATCAGAGTACTTTTCAACACTGTATTCCTGAGAACAACACATTGTTCCTCTCACAGAGCTATTTCCTGAAATCCTATGCTACTCAGCAGATAATTTAGGTCTCTCAGCAAAGCAACTTCTGGCCTGTCAATTCCTGGCTTTTTGAAAAATTAATCAGAAATTCTTGACTCATGGTCTGCCATTTAGGAATGTCAAGGCTCCAGATCATAAGCCCTACTCCTGGAAAGACTAGCTCAGGCCCACTCCTCCAGTAAGTTCCCCAACCCCTGCCAAGAACTCACTGTGCTTTCCCCAGGACCACTTCTTTTTACCTGTTTTTGAACATGACAGAAGGTTTGCCTCTTTCTGCCTCAGTGTAATCTCTGCTTGTCCTCTATTCTCCCTCCGAATTAGCCTAAGCATCATGGACATCATGCCTACTTGTGAACCCAATAGGCTCTGAAGGAATACCCCACAGGCAGTTTCTATCATCACAACACTGCTGACATTACAAAAGATTCTAGGGCTCTCCTGGATACAAGAGAATGTCCAGGGAATTGACAGCTGATGAAGTCACTGGGAACTGCCACGATCTATATGCTAACCAGCTTGAGCCAAATTGACTAGTTTCTGAGGTGTAATTACTTGAGATCCCCTTTGGAACCTCAGTACCTCTTCCTTCATAAGATAGACATTACTTTGTGCTTAATTTCATATCTAATTAATTGGATGGAAAGTGTTTTTTTCATGGTCATGGCATGGGTGCATCATCTTCAATCAGACATAAAGGTCTATGCTATTTGAATGGGCAAGATTCTACTCCATAATAAATGTACTCCTTGGGTATATTCAGACAGACAGTCCACAGACACAGGATTTTCCAGAGGCCAAAATTATTTTCCTCCACGTTTAATTTTATGCAAGTTTGGTTACATTTTCTTATTGTGCATGCCTTGATGGTGGACATTCTTTCAATGTATACAGACATGAGTTTTTATGAAATATCTCTTTTAGAATCCCATTCTTTTGCAATGAAAACTTCCAAGGACTTGACACCATAGTTCTCCAGGTAAAAGGTACATATCAGTTGAAAAGTTAGTTCCTTTTTCAAAATATAAAATCTCATAGTCTCCATTTCTCCAATACAAGTAATTAAGTAAATATTTGTGAGCAAATGTCATCAGGGCTTTTGGAATGTAGCTCTATAGTCCAATTAGCAATCACTTCTCCATTCTCTACCATCCTGAGTTCTCAGGTCCACTCCTGAGGGTGTTGGGAGTTTGGAATATGATACTGTATTTAAGATACATAGGACACAATAGGATGGGTAAGGAATGGAAAGGCCACAAATCTTGTGAAACTTCAATGTTAGTGGATGCATATATTCAGGAGACTTCTTCCTTCTTGACATGGGTGTTCTGAATCCATGGTTAAATACCACCTAATCTCTAAGGTATAAGAGTGGGAAAAAATCATGTAAATGCAGGAGCTTTTTTCGAACTCAGATGTCCCCTCAGTCTTTCAAATAGTGAGATGACTTGCCTTTATAAAGAAATGTATGACCGGGTAATGTGAAAAGAAATAGAGAATTGATATCTATCTGTTGATATCTGAACCTGGGAAACAGTGAGGAAGCAATCTAAACAAATATATAGGGATGAACCTGTTCCTGTATTGGGTACAGCAGGCACAAAGCAAGCAGGAGACACGACCACCATTCTCTAGACTGTACTGAGAGATCTGCAGTGTTTCTTTCCTTCAATGTCCCTTTCTTTATTTTCATGTGTTCTGGTCTCAGAGATCTGCATTCAGAATCAAGGTTCCCCGATATACCTAAATCATTCCCTGTTAATTGACAAGTTTTGGCTTCTCCAAATTGGTGTTTGGGATCATTTACATGGAAAAGTATTTTACAACACTTTACTCTGGAGTCTTGTCTTTCTTTATCAACAGGGTGTGTTTCTTCTATGCAGCAAAAGGCAGGATTCTTTTTGTTTCCAGTTGGTTAGGCTGTGTCTTTTATTGTGAATTGAGTCCATTGATATTGAGAGATATTAAAACCCAATGGTTTTTAGTTTCACTTATTTTTGTTTTTCAAATTAGTATTTTGTGTGTGAGAGATTTTCTTATTTGATGTTCTTTTTATTGAAAAACTTTATTTTAAAAAATGATGAATGTACAAATTTTCAGCATTTTTGCATAAAAATATACAAATACATTTTAAGGTTGTAATTAAGTACTTGTGGGTATGTATACATAAACATATGTATATATGTAACAATAATATAGGAAAAAGGGCTACTAATTTGAGGGGATAGGTTAGAAAGTGAAAGGTTCTGTAGAAAGAACAGGGGGATGTGATACAGAGCGAATTAATTAAAATATATTCTTTTTTTCCTTAAACTTCATACAGTCTGTGAGTTGTTTCTGGGTTGTTCAGATCTTTCTGTGGTTAGTATCCCAATATCAGTGACTGCATATTATGTCTGTTCTTTTGTGACCGGGTTATCTCACTCAGGATAATATTCTCTAGATGCATCCATTTTCTTAAGAATTTTGTTAAGCCATTGTGTCTGATAGCTGAGTAGTTCTCCATTGTGTAAATGTACCACAATTCTTGTATCCATTCATCTACTGAAGGACATCTGGGTTCTTTCCAGCTTCTGGTTATTATAAATAAAGCTGAAATGATCATTGTGGTGCATGTATGTTTGTACTATGTTGGAGTGTCTTTGGGTCTCTAGGGTAAATGCCCAGAAGTGGAATAACTGGGTCTTCAGGTAGTACTATGTACAATTTTCTGAGGAATCGCCAGACTGATATCAAGAGTGGTTGTATCAGTTTACAACCTCACCAACAGTGGAGAAGTGTTCCTCTTTCTCCACATCCTTGCCAGCATCTGTTGTCATCTGAGTCTTGGACATTGGCCATTCTGACTAGTGTGAGGTGGAATCTCAGGGTTGTTTTGATCTGCATTTCCCTGATGGCTAAGGATGTTGAGCACTTCCTTAGATGTTTCTAGTCATTTGATATTCTTTGATTGAGAACTTTTGGTTTTTCTTGATTTCAGTCATCTCTGGTGAGCAGTCTGATGTAATTCTCACAGATCAGCCTTTGTATATGACTTGACCATTTTTCATGAACCTTTTAATATTCCTTTGTTCTTCTATGCATCTTCTCTTTTGATTAATATGTGATTGGATGATTTTCTACTCTAATCCAATTTATTGGTTTTTTGTGGGCATCATGCACATCTATGCTCCTTTCTTTCTATAGAGCTAAGGAAGTTTTCTACTATGATATGTTTAAGATGTTTTCTGACCTTTTGAACTGGTAACCTTCACCCTCTTCTAGGTCTATTATTCTTAGCATTGATTTTTTCATTGTGTCCTGAATTTACTGGATGTTTTGGTTTAGGAGCTTTTCAAACATTATATTTTCTTTGATTGACTTGTCAGTAACTTCTGTGTTATGTCTTACACCTGAGAGTCTTTTTTGCTCTTCTGTATCATGTGATGATAGCATCTGTACCTCCTGATCACTTTAGTGGGTAATCTACAAGTTTCCCCCAACTTGTGATTTCTTTGTATCTATTTCGCTATATAGATCTTAGAAAGTTTTATTCAATTCCTTTAAGTACTTGAATGAATATACCTGTATTTCTTTAAGGGATTTGATTTCTCTTTAAAGGCTACTACCAGTTTGCTTGTGTTTTCTTGTGATTTTAAATGGAGTTTTTTTTTTTATATCCTCTTTAAAGGACTTTATTATCAGAATAAAGTGAGATTTTTTTTCTTGGTTATAATTTTGATTTTCATTTGTGTTAGGCTTGCTGTGATGGGAGAACTGTGTTCTGATACCAAATTACATGGGGTCTGTTGATTATGTTCTTCTGTTTTTTTTTGTTTTTGTTTTTGTTTTTTTGTTTTTTGTTTTTTTTTTTTTTTGTAATGTAGAAATCTTTCCACACAGAGAATAATCTCTAACAAATGATTATGAGTTTCTCAGGAATCATTTGAAATATGACATTTATAAATCTAAACATAATGAACAGTATTTTTTACCTGTTTACAGTTTTGGAATATTCTCTTTTTAAATCCTTCTCCTTCTCCTCCTCCTCCTCTTTTTCCTCTTCCTGCTTCTCTTTCTTTTACTCCTTCTTCTTTTTTTACCATTTCCTGAGAAATTTTGAAGAATGATTTCATAGTAGGTATGGGCCACAAGGTAAACAACATTATACCAGTTGTAGCCTTCTTCACTCAGAACCATGTCAGGTTGTGCTGTGCTAACCATTCTGCTTTGTTGGAGAATATAAAATGTTCCATTTCACTAATACTGTTTTCAGAGATTGAACAAATAAAACAATCCACTCTAGCATAGTCTGAGAAATGTCTATTGGATATTTCAAAAGTTCATTGTTTGTATAAATATTGGAATAATCATCCCAACTGTCAGCATCTGCTTGAGGTTAGCTTCACTGCCTGCTTGCATGCCTTGACCCTGGGAGAGATACACACCCCCCTTTGTTATGCAATTTCGTCCAGTCACACTCCACACCTGGCCTTTCTGTTCCCAGTTGCTAAAAGATAATTACAGACTTCCACCCCAGGGGGTGACTCTTAAACCCAGCAGCTAGGGAATTTACATACATCCGCTGTAATTACCTGAGGGTATAATACTTGGACCACTGTCTATGTGGGCAGTTCAATATGAAGTAAACTTTCTGGTAACACGAATAATAAGCTTGTGTGTTTCTTTCAAACCCTTAGGCCTTTGCCTGGTTTGAAGTAGCTGTTATTGGTACAGGAACCACAAGTGGAGGTCCACAATTCCACCCGAAAATGGAGATTCCACCAAGATATGGGAAGGAAGAAACGACCCGTAGGGTTTGCCCCATGGAACTAGCCAGCAAAATAAGTAAGGATAGTGGGGTGGATTGGAGATGGAAACCACTAGTTCTATTTTATGGTTGTTAGATCAGTTGCTGAATTTGCTTAAACAGTAGGGGAACTAGAATCAAGGTAGAAGACTGCAGTAGAATTCACTTTGGCAGCCTAAGTAAATCTTATTGATAGTTAGTAAGAATAGACTTGTGACAAGGATTAAGGAAAGAAGAATTGACTGCTCCTCTCACCATGGCCACATTCTTAGAAATCAAATCCACTGCTGGTAGTTGTGTTGTTTGTGCTTAAGCAAGAAACTTAAAGAACTAATAGAAAAAAGATATTTCCCATTAGTGTTTCTAAGTCTTTGTAAACAGATTAGAGGTAGTTTATTTGCAAGAGAGAGAAAATAGATCTCGGAAAAGCATGCCTTTCTTTTGTCTTGGACAGTATGGGAGGAGAGGAGGAAAATTATTGTAAACTGTTTCAGAGTTCTTCCAGCAGGAACAGGGGAACAGGAGAATTGCTGACTCTTAGGATCCCACTGGAGAAATGTCCAGTTCTGGTTCTGGGTTCCTAAGGAAGGTTATCAGGGTCTGGTTGACAAATCTAGTTCTTGTCTCTCTGTATTGTTGTCCCTTGGTGCCAAGCTGTCCATGTGTGTCAATTTGTGTCCATGTTTCTGTGTCTGAATGTTGCTCGTGCTTCATGTTCAAAAATAAAATGGTTGCTTACCTCTTGACTTATTCTTAACTTGTGTCTAAAAGGGAAACAATAGAAGGTAAAAAAGAAGAAAAAGAAAAAGAAAAAAAAAGAAAGGAGGCTTCAGACTCTACCCCTTAAGTCAGCTCAACTGGAGACCCAATGGGAGTTAGATGTCTTCCCAGGCCACTGGTAAAGGGTGCTGGCTGTGTCTCAGCTTAAAGCAGATGATTGTTTTTCCTAGAAAAATCTCTGACTGTGTTTATTGAGCTCTGCAAGTGGCAAGGTGCTCATTTCTTGAATTTACTGATAGAGAAAATGAGAATTTTATATGGTTTAAATATATAAGATGTGTGGTCAGTTCTTGTTTGCTTAACTAGTTTTAATTGGAATAAATGTGCTCTGAATGTCTTGGTCTTAGATTATTGGCTTATAAGCATTGGGTATGTTTAAAATTTTGTAACTTTGGCAACAAAAGTTTGTTTAAAACTAGTAACTTGGACAGAGTCATCCTAAAGTGCAACAAGTGGCATGAGCCACATGTTTTCTATATATAAGGAAAGGGATTTCTGTGGATACCCCAAACTTGGGACAATATTTGAATAATTCTTCTTCTAGAAAACAGACTTAAAGGATACAACTTAAAGTAATGAGGTATTAAAAGATGCATAAATATATATGAACTTGCAGCCACTTTGTGGCATGAAAGTAGGAAACTTAGGAGAGAGTTATGGTTATGGCCTGGTTTACAGCTTCAAAAATTATCCGTAGATTTAAAAGATTGTTTTTATACCGTTCTGTTGCATCTTCGTGATTGCAAAGGGGTTGCTTTTGGCTTGTCTGAGGTTTTAAAGAGCCCTTGAAACAATGGGTATCACTGAATATCTTTGCCTCAGGGAATGGCTGATGGTCTGTTGTTATTTTGCTGCTGCCTGGATGGCAGGAAGCTGAAACTTAAAATCCTCAGTGTTTACTGTTGTAAATGCTTTGTTAGCTAACCACTCCCTAGTCAGACTGTGGCATAGGAGATTCCTAAAGTTAATTTACTTGTTTAATGTGATTTTCAAAAATCATCAGATGTTAGCTGGCAAAAACCTCGCCTTAAGCTCACCATAGAATGTCTCAAACCTCTTTCTGCTGTTCTTAAGAGATGCAAATCCTCTGCAGTGAACTGAGAGGCTCTGCAGTGAATATAGAGGAAACAATTAGTTAACAGCAGATATTATATTTGATCAACTGTTGGCTATATGTATTTGTTCTTTTGGCAAAAGGAACCATTAATGTGAATTCATCTTATTTCCTTTTTAAATACAGTTTTAACATTCTTTGCTATGTTTATGCAGAATTGTATGATAGGTTTTTTTTTTTTTTTTTTTTTTTTTTTTTTTTTTTTTTTTTTAAGGAGAATGTTTTAACCTGATGAAATATTTTTTCCTTATTCTGAGCAGCAATTAAATTGGTTATGGCTAGATACTGATGTTTGGCTTTTTCAGACAAAATTCAAAATTGATAAATCATTATCTGAAAGACAAGTTCTTAAGGTTCCTTCCTCTATGCATGCTTTTTTATTTCCTGTAAATTTATGCATGCAGCCCATTGATAATGCAATTGCTGTATTTATAGATGGTTCATCTATGGAAAAGCAGAACATACAATTAAATCACACAAGTTTATTATCTTGAATTTGCCTGCTGCAGCATAGATTATAAAATTTATATACTGGTAGCCACTGTTTTTAGATGTTAAAAATAAATCAGTTAAACTCTGAATTTATATACTGATAGCATATACATACATACATATATATATATATATATATATATATATATATATATATATATATATAGCTAAAGGCCTGCACCAATATATAATTAATTAATAGTTTATAATTGCTTAAATTTGTTCTGTTTTTAGATATTGCTAATTCTTGAGTTTTGCAATTGTTTATGCAAATACAACTTAATTTAAGAGAGCTTATTATCCCATATTTCATAGGGTATTTATGAGATACTGGATTGCCTGGATCACATAGAAAAGGCAATGAATGCCACAGCAGATTTGTATACCAGGCAGATTATAATCACATTTATAGCTTGAAAGAACTACGAAGGGAGACCCTCACTCAAATCTCAGGAGAGGCACGCACCCAGCGAGGCACCAAGACTAGACTTGCTGCAATCGCATGAGGAATTTATTGAAAGTGAAAGAGTGAGATCTCAGGCCAGCATGCTGGGGTCGAGACTCATACACCATGCAGGGGTAGAGGAGTTCGACCCCGGCCTGAACTTGTAACAGGCTTATAAAGGCAAAAATCACAAAGGAGGGGGAAGACAGGAGGAATGAGGAAATTCATAAGGGGAAGAATCATACATGTTATTGATCAGTACACCCCCAGGCACACCTAGGGCATTGGAACATTCCACAGAGGTCATCCGGACCTTCTGTAGTATTTTGGGAATTCAAATCTCAAGAAAGTGGGATTTCCTGGGAGCGGCAGAGGAAATCCCTAGGGCAAGGAATCAGTGTCCTTTGACAACCTTTTACTCTTCATTCCCCCGTTTTTCTTTTTGTAAAAAGCTCTAATCTTAGAGCGATCCCTCAGCTTCTTGTAATATCTGGTATTGTTGTCTTAGGACCATTACCTGTACAGCACTCACCCTTTCTTTTATAAAAGTCACCAGTCTATTGAGGATGCATGGCCCAAAGGTTAGGATTAGCATTAAAATGAGTAAAGGCATGACCAAAGCAGAGACTAGCGTAGAGAACCAGAGTGACTGGTTAAACCAATTTTCATACCATCCTTGGTATGTTTCTCTTTCTTTTTTTCTGTTTTCTAGTCTTTCTCTAAGCTTTGCCATAGAATCTCTTATGACACCAGAATGATCTACGTAAAAGCAACATTCTTCTTTTAGGGCATCACAGAGCCCTCCTTCCTTTAGAAAAAGCAGATCTAATCCCCTTCTGTTCTGTAGCACTACCTCTGATAATGAAGTCAATGACACTTCTAGTTTGGTTATGGACTGTTCTAAGGCTCCCAGGTCCGCGTCCATAGATGCTCTGAATTTATTATAGTAGTAAGGTTGTTGGATGAGGGCAGCTGCCCCTGTTCCAATTCCTGCTGCCACTCCAAGTCCTAACAAGACAGCTATGGTCAAAGTAGCGGCGGTTTAAAACAACAAATGCACTATCAAGCAGATTGAACAGGCGGTCTTCAGTTCTCATAGGGAGATAAGAGGGTGTGGTCAAAAGGGGATACGAGTCCTCCTTTGGTGACAGAGTGAGACAAGGAGGACTCTCAGGCCTGGGTGCAGGGTTATCAAGCACCGAATTGGGGCCTACGGGTCATGTGGTTGGACTCTCTATCTTTATCTTAATAACAAAAAATGAATCTAGGGTCCCCTCTGCCAGTATAGACTTTCCATCCCCAACGGTTTCCTCTTATCCACTGACGATCTTGTTTTCCATATGGGGTGAAGCTGATATTTAGAGGGTTACAATAACTGTCTTTGCACGGTCCCTGAGGGCTACCGGAGCTTTCAGAGGCACACCCAGTCCTATAAGCCAGGTATTTGGATGGATCTCTTTCCCCTTTCTCTGGCTCCCCTGGCCTACGACCCTTTTTAACTATAATTAGAACCCAAGCGGTAGAAGGGTTCCAGTAGGCTTTTCCCATGGTCTCACATCCCCATTTACTACAAAAATAGTCTGAGGCCCCTCTCTTCATTTCCCTGGTGTGTCCCTGTCCGGGGCAGACATAGAAGTCTGATGCCTGAAGGTTGGCTCGGTAAAACTGTCCTGAACACCCCAATGTGCTCCCTATGCCATGAGGGACACACTGTTCTTCTGGGGGTGGCTTTTCTAAATTGGTATAACTGGAAAGATCCTAGGCCATAGAGCCGGCTGCTAACTTACAGACATCGGGTGCAAGATCAGGCCACCAAGTCCAAGGGGTAGTTGACCACAGGATGTCGCCCGCTTCATTAAGCACTTCCCAGGTTAATTTTTGAGGGGCATGGGGGTTATTACCCAAGGTTGGGGCTACGACGAAGGTGCAGCTTAAGAGAATTGTCACCAGCTGCCACTGTACCCAAGCAGCAATCTCGTTGACCTTGACTGCCGAGGGGGTAGTCAACAGCACCAGGTAGTGTCCCTTCCACCGGGGCTCAAGCATGCCAGCACGATGTTGTCTGACCAGGACTGAGTCTCCGACCTGGAACCCGTGGGGCACCGCGGTGGTTCCTGGAGTGTAGGCTTCTTTGATTTGACTCCAGATCTGTGTTTTAATAACTTCTAAGGCCTTTAAGTGGGCAAATAGAGCAGAGGAGGAGGGGGAGTTAGTGCCAGGATCCAATATCCCGCATGACTCCGTTAAGGGGGGGCGGTCCCCCATGTAGGAGTTCATAAGGGGTAAGGTCGAAACGCTCCGGCGTGTTTCGGACTCTAAGAAGCGCAAAGGGGAGGAGGGTCACCCAGTCTTTACCGCCGGTCTCAATAGCTAATTTAGTAAGGGTCTCTTTTAGAGTTCTATTCATTCTTTCTACCTGTCCTGAGCTCTGGGGTCTGTAAGCACAATGTTATTTCCAATTAGTCCCCAGTAAACAAGCTAATATCTAACTTACCTGGGCAACACAGATGGCCCATTGTCTGATCCAATTACCTTAGGGGTGCCAAACCTAGGGAAGATCTCCTCTGGAATCTTCTTAGCTATGACCGCTGCTTCCATTTCTCTCTTTGTGGGGAGGCTTTTACCCACCCATAAAATGTATCTATAAAGACTAATAGATACTTATATATCTATATCTTCTTGGCTCAGTTCTGTAAAATCCACTTCTCAGTAAACCTCATGTCTATCTTCTCTCCTCCCAGCCTTCTACATACATTTGCTTTCTAACATGGCACACAGTTATCTAGTCAAATCTGGCACAAAAGAATTTGACCTCAAGACAGTCTTTACAAGTTTGTCTACCTCTAGATGAGTCCATTGATGCATTTTCTTCAAGTCCAGTGCTGTACACCAGGTCCTGGATAGGGCAATGAGCTCAACAGGTTATAGGGGTTAAGTACTGTGAGGTTCTGCCACCAATTGGTTTACCTCCCAGAGATCTTGAGCTGTCCAGCAGTCGTTGGTTCCATGTTTCCGTACCTGTAGGAGAGGCATACCTCAGGATGATGGACACATCGAAGTAGTTGGAGTAACCGAATGATGAGTGTCTTGATCCCGTCTCATGCCTCCTTTGATATGGGGTACTAACGCACCACTAGCGTGGACTTTCAGCTCCATATGGGCAGGGGCTGGTTCTTAGCCTCTCTCATTCCTGCAGTCTCCGCCCAGGCCTGTGGATATGCCTGCAGCCACCAGTCCGTCTGATCTGAGGCAGGCTGTTTAGAGTTGGTACTTGTCCTCCAGCTGAATGGTTAGAACCTGCACAGGCTCCCCTTCTGGACCTCTAACCTGTGTTCCATCAGAGTGGAAGTGAATCTGTGCCCCATCTTAGTCAGGAGGTCTCTCCCCAACAGGGTGCAGTGACAGTCTCGCTTTACAATGAATAAGTGGGATACCCGGCCCACTCCGAGATCCACAGATCTTCGGGTAGTCCATAAATATATAAAACTTTGGAGCCACATGTCCGGGGCTTCTGTTGCTGGTGTCCCCTTTTTTTCTTGTTGGGGCAATTTTTTGTCTCAGTGGCCTTCTTCTTTATAGTAAGCACATTGACCTTTGCCAAGAGGCTCCCTCCTAGTGCCAGACTTGATTCCTAACTCCCTGGCCCTTCACTACTGTGGCCAAAATCCTACAAATTTCTTTTTTGTATACTACCCTCCGGTCCTCTCTTTCCTCTGCCTTCTGCTTCTCTCTTTCTCGCTTCTCTTCCTCAGTCTCCTCCTTATGAATCACTTTCTCTGATTCCTTCACCAAATCCTGCAAGGTATAGTTTTGGAACCCCTCTAGCCATTGTAACTTTTTATTAATATCTGATGCTGACTGCTGTATAAAGGCCATAGCCACCTCTGCCTGCTGATCCTCAGAGGTTGGGTCAAGGTATAACCCCTGTCAAGAAACACAGATGGCGGCTCAACAGGTCCCTGAAGAACCTCTCTTACCTTAGCCAAATTCGTGGGTCGCCTTGTGGCTCCCTTGAGACCTGCCACTAGAGCCCGGCGGTAGACCTTGAGACGCTCCTTACCTTCTGCAGAGTTGTAATCCTAGTCAGGGCGGATCAAGGGAAAAGCTGCATTTATAAGATTAGGGAGATTGGTGGGGGTCCCATCTGGTCCTGGAACATTTTTTCTAGCTTCCAGGAGGATCCTCTCCCTCTCTTCCGTAGTAAAGAGGACCTGCAAAAGCTGCTGGCAGTTGTCCCAAGTGGGCTGATGAGAAAACATCAGGGACTGAAGGAGTCCCATCAGGCCCGAGGGGTCCTCTGAAAAAGAGGGGTGGTTAGTTTTCCAGTTATACATATCGGCTGATGAAAACGGCCAATACTGTAGCAGGACTACTTCTCCCGGAGCTGGGGCGGGTCCATAAGCCTGTAATGGTACGACAATAGCAGAGCCAAGCCCCGCGCCATTTCCCCCTGGGCTTCGAACCCGGGGGCTTTGGGTCCCGGCTGCTGGTTCTGTTTCATAGGCCGTCTAGGAGTCAGTGGGAGTCGGCGCCTGTGGGGGACTTGCATGAGAAGCCAGTTGAGGGTATGGGGGTGGAGGGTTGTCGAGGAGAAGAAAACCATCATCAATTTCAGGATAGATCTTCGTGGGGGCCGATGGCGCAGGTGCCAGCTTGTTCGAGGCCACGGCCACCTTTGCCGTTTCTGCCCCCGCTGTCCAGGGTCTCACCCAGGATGTCGGGTTTTAGACCAGGTCCTCCCACACGATGATGTATGGAACCTGATCAGGGTGTCCCCCTGAAGCCTGAAAAACAATTCTCTTAACAGCGGAAATAAGAGATAGATTAAAAGTTCCCTCCGAAGGCTATCCTACGCCAAAACTCGGCCATTTGGGACAGGGAGCAGAAAGTTTGCCACGGTCCTTTCCTGACTTCAACAGAAATATTATGGGCCCTTGCCTTAACGTCCGTCCAATGGTTCAAAGTCAGTGTTAGTGGGGTCGTCACAGTCTGGCCCATTTCTAGTTCTGACACACACACATAAAACACTCACAGATACTACAAAACAGAGAGACAAAGTCAGTCGCCGACCTCGAGTCGACCCGAAATCCCGAAAAGAGCCAGATGGCCCAGAATTGGCCCTCTGACACAGATCGTCAAGGAGAAAAACTGATCTCCCGACTTTTCCCGTGGGGGTCCACCAGGCGTCCCTGGTCCTCCCCCTGTCCTCCTGGGACGTCTCCCAGGGCGAGCAAACCGTGGACCCTGGACACGTCTATCCCCGTCCACTCCACTCCTACCTTGGAAGAGCAGACTTGGTTAGAGCGTTTGCGAATACCGAACTGCTATCGCACCAGACCTCTGAACAAATCACAAACACAGAATCACAATCTGGACAATCCACAAACACAGAGTCACAACAGGACAACAAGAAAAGAAAGGAAAGAAAATCCTTACCTTCAAGTAGGTCTAGGGCCCCTGGATGGGCGCGCAAATCTCGGACGAGCCCCCAAATGAAAGACCTCCGAAGAGAGACCCTCACTCAAATCTCCGGAGAGGCGCGCACCCAGCGAGGCACCGAGACCAGACTTTCTGCAATCACATGAGGAAGTTTATTGAAAGTGAAAGAGTGAGATCTCAGGCCAGCATGCTGGGGTCGAGACTCATACACCACGAAGGGGTAGAGGAGTTCGACCCCGGCCTGAACTTGTAACAGGCTTATAAAAGCAAAAATCACAAAGGAGGGGGGGACAGGGGGAATGAGGAAATTCATAAGGGGAAGAATCATACATTTTTTTTATCAGTACACCCCCAGGCACACCTAGGACGTTGGAACATTCCACAGAGGTCATCTGGACCTTCTGTGGTATTTTGGGAACTCAAATCTCAAGAAAGTGGGATTTCCTGGGAGCAGCAGAGGAAATCCCTAGGGCAAGGAATCAGTGTCCTTTGACAACCTTTTACTCTTCAGCTACCAAAATAGTAATGGCCTGAGACAAAAATTTGAAATTTCTAGAGAATGTGCATGTCAAATTGTAAAGATTTGTTCTGAATGTCCTCAGTTTCTTATACTACATGATGTTGTTAACCCTCAAGGACTTGTACCTAACCCATTATGACATATAAATATTCCTTATATTTCTGGTTTTAGAGAATTAAAATATGTATTTAAATATTAACACCTTTTTAGGCTGTCTAGTTGTAATCACTTTAACTTGAGAAGCAACTAAATGTGTATAGCCTCTGGACAATTGTGTTCTTAAGAGTTATTCTGATCCCATGATTTGCCAAAGAAGTTTTCCATATTTGTAGGGCACATTAGAGCCCATACTGCCCTTCCAAGACCACTATGGAGAGGGAATCGTCTTGCACATGTATACACTTGCCCTTATGCATTGGCTATAAAAGAATCTAATGTGGATGAGGCTATGCAGGTGCATACTAAATTTCATTTGAATGCAGGATCCTTAAGATTTCATTGTAAAATTATAAAAGAACAAGTTCTAGAAACATGTCCCATGTGTGCAGAATTCATTTCTGCTCCTAATTTAGGAGTCATTCCTAGGGGACTGAATCCTAATGATATTTGGCAAATGGATCTCACACATGTCCCTTCTTTTGGGAATTTATAATTTGTGTATGTTTTAATTGATACTCATTCAAGAATTATATATATACATATATATGCACATAGTAGAAAATATTAAAAGATGTCAAAAATCACTGCTTACAAGCTTTTGCATATATCAATGCTCCCAAAAAGATTTTAAAAAAATATGGTCCTGCCTATTCCAGTAAAAGGTTTAAACAATTTTGTTCATATTATGCTATAATTTATAAGACTGGAATTCCTTATAATCCTCAAGGACAAGCAATCATTGAATGTGCTCACCGCACCATAAAGATGTATTTGTCTAAAACAAAAAAGGGGGAGCATATCTCCCCTCATGTGCATCTATCCTTAATTTTATATATTCTAATTTTTTTTAACTGTAAATTCTGAAGGCTGCTCTACAGCTGCTAGACACTGGAGGGCATGCTCAGTCCAGCAAGGAATGGTGCAATGGAAGGACCTTGCATTGTGGCGGGGACCAGACCTTGTTTTGAATAGTGCTCGGGCCTCTGTTTGTGTTTTCCCTCAGGATTCTGAGTCACCTGTCTGGGCCCCTGAGTTCTGTATATGTTCTCTGAAAACTGCAGATTAGCACTATTGTTATTAACAAGGGGGAGGGTTTCATTGGTTCTCAACAGGTATGAAGCCGATGTAGGCAGCCGATATATGAAGCCAGTGTGTGAAGCCAGTGTGTGAAGCCAGTGTGTGAAGCCAGTGTGTGAAGCCAGTGTGTGCAGCTGATGTGAAGCCAGTGTATGAAGAAGGTGTGTGAAGCCAGTGTGTGAAGCCAGTGTATGAAGCCAGTGTGTGAAGCCAGTATGTGAAGCCGGTGTGAGAAGCCAGTGTGAGAAGGCGGTGTAAGAAGCCTGTGTGAAGCTGATGTGAAGGCGGTATGTGAAGCCAGTGTGAGAAGCTGGTGAGAAGCCAGTGTGAAGCCGAAATGAGAAGCTGGAGTGAAGCCAGTGTGAAGCTGATGTGAAGGCGGTATGTGAAGACAGTGTGAGAAGCTGTTGAGAAGCAACTAGAGGAGTTAAAACGTGTAGCAGTGACAAGAACCCCAGAATCTGCACCCATACCTGTGCCCATGGAACGTACCAGAGAGAATCAAGAAAATTTTGGCTGCAGCCATATTAGTGCTGTTTCAGCAGCAATCTTTGTAGCTGTGATCCTCTTCTCCCCACCTTATTGCCATAGCTGCCCCGTGGAATTTTTAGGAAAAGTGGCTGAGGCCCTCTCAACTTAGGTTAATCTATAATCTTTCATTAACTTGGATATACATTCAATTAGGAATGTTAATTTTGAATTAACTCCACACTGTTAACAGGAACAATTCCGAGTGGTTTCTGAGACTATTAAAACTGAGATAGTATTAGCTTTGGGTGCACACCCCTTAGAGCACTTTGGGTGAGTATCCTCTCTAATATCCCTCAGGCAAGACAAGCCTGGAGCCAAGCTGTCAGCTGGCAGACTAGCAGTAAGCAACCCTATAGCCCAAGAATGGTAGAGTATGTATAAATTAGGTGACCAATGACGAGTAAACCCACGGGGTGCTGCTCAACCTAAGACCAAAAATCCACGGGGGACAATGAGGATATTTCCAAAACAGGTAAGAGGAAGTGTTGAGGTCTAAGCCAGTTCTCTAATTTAAAAAAATAATATTGGAGGAGATGTTGCAATAATCACCCCAACTCTCCTCATCCCCTTGGGATAGAAGCCCCCCTTTTGTTATGGTATTTGGCCTAGTCACAAGCCACTCCACACCTGACCTTCCTGTTCCCAGTTGCTAAAAGATAATTACAGACTACCACCCTAAGGTGTGACTCTTACACCCAGCAGGTGAGAACTTACATTCCTCCCCTGTAATTATCTGGGTGTATAATACTGGGACCACTGTCTATGTGACTGTGACTGCAAGGTGTCCTGAGAGAAAGCAGTTCAATATGGAGTAAACTTTCTGGTAACACAGATAATGGACTTGTGTCTTTCTTTCAAACCCTTAGGCCTTCACCCAGTTCAGAGTTGCTGTTAGTGGTGCAGGCACAACAAATGGAGGCCCACAAAGCCTCCTCCATATAATATTGTTATATATACCAATTTCTCCATTGTGGTGTGCAAAAAAGACAGATCCCATGAAAGAAGCCAAGGCTGAAATCTCTTTTGTTGATCACATCTCATTTTGCATTTGTGATCCAGATTCTCTGTGCACATAAATATCCCCATCTTCTAACACTGACTTCTACAGTAGAGTTCATTTTACCATAAATGTAAACAACCTTTGCTGTTTGTGCCATAATTTTTTGTCATATATCTTAGTCCTTGCCATGTGTGAGTGAGTGTATGTGTGTGTATGTGTGTTTATACATGTGGGTGTGTATAAATGTTTTCTGGTATCACATTCACAAAAAACCAAACTGATCCCATATCTTTGCATTTGTTTTTGTTGAGTCTGAGAGAAACTGAATACCCAGGTCATCATCTGAGGTGACCAATCTTATCCAGGTTCACCTACATGGAAGGATCACATTTGGGATATTTTAGGACCACATTCCTCTAACCAAAATGATGGTCAGTCCTATCACAATAATACCACAGTTTCTAACACCAAGTTCTGTCTTTGTTAAGATTTTACTGCTGTGAAAAGACAGCATTAAAAAGGAAACAGTTATAAAGACAACATTAACTTTGGGACAGGACTAAATGTTCAGAGGTTCAGACCATTACTGTCAAGGAGATAGAATGGCAACATCCAGGAATGCATGGTAGAGGCTGAGCTGAGTGTTCTGCATCTTCATCTGAAATCCACTAAGAAAAGACTGGCTCCCATGTGGTTAGGAAGAGGGAGGGTCTCATTGGCAGCCTCAAACCCCATAGTGACACAATTCCTCCAATAGGCCATGCCTACTCCAACAAGACCATACCTTGTAGTACTACCACTCCCTGAACAAGGATACTAAAACCACCATTGTTAAAATCATAAAATTTTCTATTCATTTGCAGTAAAGTTTGTACTACAAGACATGGCAAATTTCTGTGTAAACGCTGCCTTTCCTGAAGTAAGCTTGGGAATTTAGAGATAGTTAAAGTCGAATACAATTTCAAATAATAAACAGGAAACTCTGATATGATAATTTTTATATTTGTGTAAATCCATGAGGTTTTATTTCTGAAAGCGATGCATGAACTAGATTATAGGCATTAAGAATAGGACTGTTATACAATAATCTGGGAGTTCTGTTTCCACAGCAACATAAAAAAAGATCAAGGAAACAAAAAACCTATCTTGAACCATTTATGAAATCCATAAATTATTCTTCTTATAATGTTTTATTATTTGAATTTTCTTTTATGTGTCAATTATCTTAATTATATTGATAATTTTAAGAATCAAATAATACATTAACATATTTCATCTATCTTCTCTATTAATACCTTTTATTACCCAAAAATATCATTAACAGATTTTGAGTGATACCCATAGCTCAAGATCCCACTTCTATTGCTTGAGTACTAACTTATGTTTCATAGCATACAAATTAATATTTGGAAATTACACTTAGTAAAAGAACATAAAATATTAAAAATAGAATCATTGAGAAACATATATGATAGCCCATGACATAAAGTGAGAGTATACAAAATGCATTACATGTCTCTATAAATTGTCTAATAATCATTTACTTATTAAAATAACCACATTATTATGAGAAAGTTTATTTAATCCTTAATAATTTTACAAAAATTAAAGTAGGAGAAGTTTTTTGAAATCAGACATTAAGAAAATGCTAATTTTGTTATTGTTGATGGACAACCTAAGTAGTGAGGGCATCCAATTGGTGACCCCAGCACATGTATATTGGAACAAATTTTTCTGGCCTCAGTGGGAAAAGGTATATCTAATCCTTTTGAAAGTTGGTGTTCCAGGGAAAAAGAATGCTGTTGGCCTAGGTGATGGGAGGTTTGGTGGAGATGTTGTGGTGGTGAGGTAATGGCAGTGTGTGGTGTGGGAAGATCAAGATCTCAGATGATAAAAGGAGGGGTAATGGTGTGAAGATCTCTGGGAGCATAGACTGGGAGGGGAGCAATGTAAATGAATAAAATAATTTCTAAAGTGCTAACTACATAGAGAATCGGAAATTACTACTAATAATAGTTGAATGATATTCGTAAAATATGCTAATATTTATGTTTTTGGTTTTGTTATTGGTTATTTTATGTATTTAAAGTTCAAAAGTTATACCTCTTACCCAGTTTTCCTCTGCAAGCGTCCCATCTCATCCCCACTCTCCCTTGCTTCTGCTTCTATGAGAGTACTATACCACCCACCCACTGGCATCTCACTGACCCAGCTTTCCCCTATTGGTTAAGTCAGGGTTTCTATTCCTGCACAAAATATCAAGACCAAGAAGCAAGTTCGAGAGGAAAGGGTTTATTCAGTTTACACTTCCATATCGCTGTTCATCACCAGAGGAAGTCAGGACTAGAACTCAAGCAGGTCAGGAAGCAGGAGCTGATGGAGGGATGTTACTTACTGGCTTCCTTCCCATGGCTTGCTCAGCCCACTTTTATTAGAACCCAGGTCTACCAGCCCAGGGATGTGACTACCCACAATGGATTGGGCCCTCCCCGTGTTGATCACTAGTTGAGAATTTGCCTTACAGCTGGATCTCATGGAGATATTTCCTCAACTGTGATAACTCCAGCTTGTGTCAAGTTGACACAAAACCAGCCAGTACAATTGACCAGCACCTTGTCAACTTGACATGCAAGCAAATCAATATATAGATTCCACCCTTACTTTCTTGTACATTCCAAAGACCTTGATAGGTTTAAGAGTCCCACAGCCTTTTCCAATTCTTACATTTTAACACTGAAATACCTTTAAAATATTCTGTCTCTTTTAAAAATCAAGGTCTTTTTACAATTCAAAGTCTCTAAACTGTGGGCTCTTCTTCTTTCTTCAAGAGGGAAAGATATCAGGACAAAGTCACAGTGAAAGCAAAATCAACCTCTATCCTTCCAGTACCTGGAAATCCACTTACAAAATTCTGTCTTGTTTATGGTTTTATTGCTGTGAACAGACACCATAACCCAGGCGAGTCTTATAAATAACAACATTTAACTTTGATTGGCTTACAGGTTCAGAGGTGCAGTCCATTTTCATCAAGATAAGAACATGGCAGCATCCAGGCAGGCATGATACAGGAGAAGCTGAGAATTCTACATCTTCAAACAAAGGAAGCCAGGAACAGACCAAGCATCCTCAGGCAGCTAGTAGGAGTGTCTCCACGCACCACCTCAAAGTGACACACTCCTCCAACAAGACCACACCTTCTAATAGTGCTGCTACCTAGGCCAAGCTTATACAAACCAGAACAGTGTTGCAAATCCTTTGGGCACCTTGATTCATTTCTTTAACTCCTCCATTGGGTTCCATGTCTTAGTTTTGATTTTATTGTTTTGAACAGATATAAATGACCTAGGCAACCCTTAGAAGAATAACATTTAATTGGGCTGGCTTACAGGTTTAGAGGTTCAATCTATTATCATCATGCAGAAACATGGCAGCATCTTTGCAGGCATAGTATAGAATATGAGCATTCTACATCTTCTTCTGAAGGCTGCTAGCAGCAGACTGACTTCCTGGCAGTGAGGAGTGAAGTCTTAAAGTCCATGCCTACAGTGACACATCTACTTAACGAGGCCATAACTCCACACACTGCCATTCCCTGGGCCAAGCATATATAAATAATCACATTCTACTCCATGGCCCACATTGGCTTGTTCAAAACATGAGTCTATAGGAGCTATATCTAAACATAGCATAATACTAAATACATTCAGTTATTCAAAATGACTTCCAAAGTCCTCATAGTCTATAGTGGTCTCAAATGAATACCTCTATGTTGGATGTCAATGTGGTCTTTAGATCTCTAACTCCATTTTTCACCTTTGTTAACTGCAACAAATTTCTTTCTCCTGCCAAGTTTCCACTCATTGTTAGCCGATTCCCTTAGTAGAAATTTCACAGCTCTGGCTTCCTGAATATCTTTGGGCCTCCAAGGCAACTTCAACATTACAACTTCTTGTCCCAATGTCTGGGATCCACACATGATATTCTGGACTTCTCTAAAGGGATTCATTCACTTATCCAGCTCTGCCCTTTGTAGTATTCTAAGCACAAGATGATCATGTTAGATACTATAACTTTGGGCCTCCCTTTCTTCCCTCGTTAAGCCTTTTCACCTGCGGTGGTGCAAACCTGTTTATGCCCTTCAAAGCTGCTTTCTGCCCCATTTGGGGGCTGGGACTTCCCATAATTCAGCTGTTGCTTCTTGGTTCCTCATTAGGTGCTTTCCACCTGAGCAACGTTGTGACTTCTGAGATGCACCTAGCACTTTTCCATGGCCTCATACTTGCTTAGTTGCTGCTCCATTTCTGCTTAAGTGAGGCATAACCTATAATGGTACTGCTTCTTGGAATCCATCAGAGTCAGCTAAGGAATCTGTACACTTTTATTCAGTTAAGGAGTAGGAATTTTAACATTCTGTCTTCACCATGCCTATTGGCACCACTTTCTCTTCTTGGTATGCCATGAGACAGAGGCATCATCTGGGGAGGAGATTCTCAATTGTTCTAGGAATTGCCTGTTGACCAACTGTTGGGAGAGGGAGGATTTTGCTCAGGTTGTTTGAGTTCCTGGTGTGATCCCTGTAGCCCTGGAGGATAATGGCTGCTTCTTATTGTGCTCTACCGACACAAAAGAGACTTTGGCATCACTGCTGCTATTATCACCACCATTGCCATCTCTGCCACCACCACCACAGACGTCTCTAAATCTGCAGCCAGTACTGGAACTGAGGACAAATTTTCTGGGGAGTTGCTTCAATGCTGTCTGTGCAGAATAATATTAACTCTCAAATTAAGCTGGGCATTCTCAATCTCAACCAGTCACCTGCAGATACTCTAACTGACTTTAATGAGCCACAGGCCTTGCCTACTTTGCTTGTTCTCCCACAATCTGAGATGCCAGAGCTCTGACATTCAGAGCTTCTCCTCTTGTACTCTGGCAATTTTCACATCTACATATTGAGATCCTCTCTTGTGCTTAACCCCAGTACCTATTATTTACAGTTGGCTAAGTGAAACCCTTCCAGTCTACAACCCAGGCTAGACTCAAACTAGATATGGTCCTGTTTCTGCCTCCATGTGTAGTATGAGCCTTAATCCTGACTTGCTCTCATTCTTGGTGGTGTACCATCTGTAGACAATGTGCCAAGATGATTCTTTCTTCTTTTCTTCTTAAGATTCATAGAATAAGCGCAGGAAAGAAGTTTAATCAGTCATTAGCATCGGCTATACTTCCAGTGAAATTGGGTTCATTCCCATAAAACATAGGATGATCACAACTGTCTGTGCTTCCAGTGCCATGGGACCCAACACCTTCACAGAAATATACATTCAGGTAACATTCTAGTGCATGTAAAATAAATGATAATAAATCATATAAAAACTCAAATGTATATTTATATAATATTTAACTTATTTATTTTATTTTTTAATCTTTGAACCATGGAGTACTGTGTATATCTAATGGACATCAGAAGTTATGCTATCAAATGGGGTTATAGAACTTTGGGAGCTTCTTTGTGGATGCTGGCAAATGACCTTTGTGCTCTTAACTGCCTAATAATTTCCCAACCTTGCCCTTCTTTGTGTTTTTTGTTTATCGAAAATAGATTTTTTTCCATAAGAGTATGCAGTGATTACATCTTTTCCACACCCAGTTCCTCTGACATTCTCACCGCCTCCTCTTCCAACTATATCAACACCCTTTTGTTCTCTCCTAAACAACAAATAGGCAGCTAAAAATGTAGTGGGACATTTCTTTAGTCCTAGGACTTAAGAGGAAGAGGCAGGTAGATCTCTGTGAGCTGGTCCAGTATTATTTACAAAGTGAGTTCATGGTCAAACAATTAAACAGAGAAGTCATGTCTTAAGAAACAAACAATCAATTAAACAAACAGAGAAATGAAAGCTAACAAAGGATCATATGAAATAGAACAAAAAGAAATATATTGGAATATGACAAAATAAAAAAAATAGATGGAAAAGAGACAAAGAAAATACAAAAAAAATATATAGAGATGCAGGACAGGATCACACTCACAAGAGTGTAATAAAAACTCAAAATTGGTAGCAATAACAGATGAGCAAAGAAAGGGGTAAGGTCCCTATAGTAAGTCCAACAGAGTCAATTTCCATGGACACTTGAGGTTCTCAGAGATGGAACCACCACCTAAAGATCATACATTGGCTGGACCTAGGTCTCCCCACTCAGATGTAGGAGATGGGAATCATGGTCATGATGTGGATCCCCTAACTTCAAAAGTTATTGCCTCTTTGTGGGATGTGTTGTTCTAGCTAGGCTGCTTTGTCTGAACTCAGTGAGAGAGGATATGCCCAGATTGAAAAATACTTAAAGTACTAGGGTGAGGGATAGCCAGGGAATCCACTCACTTAAATGAGAAAGAAAAGAGATATGGGGAATGGGATGTGAGAGGGTATGACCTTGAGGGGAGCTTTGAGTGTATACAAGCCATCCTCCTGCATCAGCCTTCTTAGTGTTGTCATATTAGATGATTGTCAAAGCATCAAGTTCATCTCTTTATTCCAGAAGAGTCAAGTGATTGTGTAAACTGGAAAGAATCCTGCTCAGTCAGTCAACAGGGTCTCAAGGGAGACAATGAAGATTGAAAAGATAAAGACAATTAGACAACACTATAACATGACTCCAGACAGTGCAAGGCTGAAGGGAATTTAATTTTCTCCAGACTGCTTACATACCATTTTAGATACTTGCAAACAATAAAGTCAGTTTTAGGACAAGAAATAAACAAGGAAAATAAGCTAAGTCTCCTGATTAATGTTTTACGGATATATCAGGAAGACCAACATAAAAGGAGTGCCACAAATCTCTCTGCCTAGTTTTCCTTGAGCTTTGTAATAGCCTCCCCTCCCCCAAAAAGTTCTTATCTGAACCTACTTCACTGTCCTAGCCCAATTTTTAATTCCTGCTGTATTCCTACAAGGAGGTCCCCAAAAGCTCTCTACAAAGGGATTTGTCATGTCCATTTACCATGCCAATTGATGGTTTGTGGATGTATTTACAAGAACAGGTTATGGCCCCCAGGTGATTTTCCCTCTAAAACATGCTGCTCACAAATGAAAAAAAAAACAATCATGTGACTTGTTCCACCTGGTGATCCTTCAGAATGAAGCCATAGACAAGAGGATCCCTGTGTGATAGAATTCTAAATTATCTCTAGCTATAGAACAAGGCAGTTGTCTAGGAATATAATCCAAATCAAAATATCAAGAGCATAAAAAGAAAATCAATTATTACCATGTGAATGAGGAAGAAGCATGCTTATTGCAGTGGGCTCAGCAGAGAAAAGACTTCATACATTTCTGCTGTGTGGAGATGAAGATCTAGGCTCTGCCTGTTTATGGTATCCAAAAAATTTTGGAGGTTTTCTATCCAAAGCACATAGAGGATTTGGAACTCAACATGACATTGACTGAGTACACAGTGTCACATTTTACTCCTTTCTTCTGGCAGATGAGGAAACTTCATATATTTTTCATGGCATGCACCTCCATGGAAACTTTTATGAATGGCTGGAACACATATGCTAGAGAACAGATGTATGTCAATGAGTTCATTTCCCAGTTTTCCCATCTCTAGGGACTTCAGCATCTTTCCATGAATGGCATGTGCTTTCTAAGCCATAAAGCAGGTGTTCAGGTAAGGATGGTGAACTAGGTGAGCTCCCAGAGTAAACATTTCCCTTTTATTTTAAGGACTCATGGACCATGAGGGAGACATTAGAATGCAGAAGGTATAAGTAGCGTGAATTAAGGTCTCAAATGGCCATTTATGAAGCAGCTGACTTAAGTGAGTTAAGGAGTAGGGCAAAATAGGATGTAATTCTTGGTATCATGGCAACCCAATCAATACAAAAGGAAAGGAGGGAGAATGTAGTTAGGAGCCTCAGGACTCACCCACACAGCAGTTAGGCCAGCAGTTGTGCTGAGGTCAGTGATAGCATTCTACAGTCTGCACCTGATTTGTTATGGAAAAAAATGTTTGAGACCCAGCAGGTTTGAGAACATGAAACAAGGGAGGAAACTTTGAGTCTGTATATGATAAAAGTAATTGTGCAGAGATCTTGATTTAATGTATTTTTTGCTTGAGATGGATGCCAGGAGATGAACTATAGGAATGACTTGTCTCAGCATGGTACAATACATACATCATACCTAAGATAAAATCCTTGAATATCTGGTCAAATTTCTATTGTGGCAACTACCTAATTTTATTATTTCCACTCTCCATCACCATTTGCTAGAACTAACCCGCTGCTTTTCTCTAGTCCCTGATGATGCCCTTGGAGACCTTCTCCATCACACAGTACCAAATTTCACAGTCAGACTTGGATTCCTTTTCTTTTTCTCCAAGGATCTGTCAGCTAAAGTATCTGAACATGAGAGGAATAGTCTTATTGTGTTTAGATATTGTGCCTCTCTGAGTTCTCCAAGAAAATGTGGAAGACTCTTTGCAGTCCCTGGGCTTAAAGGCTTGTAGGATGAATGACTCTCAACTTACTCTCCTGATACCGGCCATCTGCCACTGTTCTGAGCTCACCAAGGTCAGCTTCTATGACAATAATATCTCTGTTCCTGTGCTGAGGGACCTCTTGAAGCACACAGCTGACTTGAGCTGACTGAATATGTGAGAGAACCCTGCTCCTTTACGGTGCTATGATGACTTGGGTGTTCTCACCAAAGAGCAATTTTTCAGATTTGTGCTGTGGTCATTGTAACCCTCAGGCCATAAGACAACCCAAGAGCATCTCCTTTGCAACAGAAATGTGTCATTCATGTGGTAGTCATTGTCTTTGATGGCTGTAAATGATCTTGGGTTTCAGAAAGAGCCAGAAATCACACAGACAGTAGTACCAGTCAGATACCAGATATTTTGAACATATACCTGAAGACTGATCTATTACGGTTGCAGATCATAAGGTGGACCTAACCTGGACATTGAACATTTCACAGGATAATCTAATCCAGGAGAAAACAGATTAGCTGCTCTATATTGGGCTCTGACTGAAGATATTTTCACAAGATATACTAAATAGTTCTAACTGACCTTCATTCTGATTGGTTGTATTTGGAAATTATAGATGTGTAACTCCATAATATTAGCAAACCTCAGAACATGCTCAATATAACTAGGCATGTACTGAGCTTTATCCTGCCCTTAGAAGGCATGTGCAGAAGGAAAAAAGAAATATGAGAGACAGAATGGTTGTTTTAATGCCTTTCTATGCACCCCACATTTACCCAGATGTCCAGATGTGTCAAACAATGGTTGTGTTCCTTTTTTCCCCTCTCAATAATATGAAATATCTGACATACATGGAACAAAATAACTACAGTTTTGGTATAAAAGAAGGCCTCACCAAATGGGAAACTATGACTTTTGAATGTGAAGAAATGGATGGCTTCAGACTCATTTTGAACTGGGTCTCTCAGAGATTGTGACTTCACAGACTGCTCAGAAGGTTGGAAACAAAAGAATGTCCAGTGACTAAGATCTTGGATGCTGAGTTTTACACAGGGAATATTCAGATGGACTCTGGGAAGAGGGAACTTGTGGAAACAGAAGCACACCTTGGCAATTTTGATTGGATTCTGACAAGATTGTTTAACTAGATGATCTTTCAACAATGTGTAAACTTTTGTCCTTCCTTGTAGTATATAGTGAATAAATAAATCATTGATACTTTGTTTAGATGTCATTACTGTTTCCTGAGTGGAATAAACTAAATAACAAATCTGTACCACCTGACCTCTTGAGGAGTCAAAATGTATACATTGGTGCCAGGCATGTTATGATTGAAAATCATGGGTAGGTGGGTAAAGTTATCAGCTAAGATGGTTCACATGTGGACATCTAGGTTGGCCTATGGTAAAAAAGAATAATAGAAACCACCTCTATGTATCTCTCACTCCTTGTTTCTTTCTCTCCTGCCCCTACACTCTCTCCCTGTCAGCCTGTCAGCTTTGCAGGCCTTGTTATTTGGAACCTGTTGATTTCCTGGAGGTTTGCTCACAATAAACTTCTTTCATGCTCAGCAGAGAATCAATAAAACAAACAAACACACAAATAAAAGCCCAGGAACTGATAGTTGAAGTGAGATTACTCATGTTTTAAGCGCACATGTTTCTTTAAAGGAAAACCGGAGTTTGGTTGCAGAAGTAATATCAAGTGGCTCTCAGCTGGCTCTCTGGCTTCAGGGTGTAGGCCCATGTATGTAGATTGTTGTGGTTATCAGGTTTTACAGGCACAATATGCACAAAACCTATGTATTCACCTAACTGATAATATCTTGGAAAAAAAAAACCTCTGTTTCACAAACACTTCAAAAAACCAACTAATTAATTAAAATGGTGATGTTCAGTAGCAAGGTATTTGCCAGACTTGGTGTGGCTCAAATATTACTCCAAAACACACCACAAAGAAGAGAGTTTGTGGTATTCCATGTGTGTGCATTGAGCTCAATTGGTGAACAATTGTCTAGACTATACTGGATTCCATTTGAGGTCTGCACCATGGAGGAACAAAAGAGTACAAAGAGTTTATATAAGAAAACTGGGTGTCTGTCTGTTTATCCAAGTCTGTATCTATCCATCTGTGTCTCTGTCTATATGTTTATCCATCTGTCTGCCTGGCTCTTTATCTATCTATTAGGTGAGACCACACTCATATAGATACCTAGATCACAAAACCATGACCCAAAAGAAAAATTTAAATTTCAGAGCAATTTTTCATATAAATATTGATACAATACTAAATAAAATACTGGTAATCTACATCAATAACTCTACAAAAACATGAACTATCCTATTCAGTATGCTTCATCCCAAGGATGCAGGGATGGGTCAACATAGTAAAATAAATACAGCAGTGTAATCCACCATAGAAACAAACAGACAAAAAGGTCACATTCCATCTCATAAGATGCTAAAAAAGCCTTTGACAAAATCCAGCACCCCTTTGTGATAAAAGTGCTGTAGGGTAAAAGCCATATACACAACCACAAGAAATCAAATATACAGAAATCTGATAACCAACATAAAATTAAATGGAGAGAAAGGTAAAACAATTCCACAAAAACCAGGGATGAGAAAAGACAGTGTACTATCTCCCTATCAATCCAATATAGAATTTTGTATTCTAGCTAGAGCTATAAAAGAAATAAAGTGATTAAGGTGTAACAAGTTGGAAAGGAAGAAGACACAGTATATCTATTCACAGATGATAGTTTAGTATAAATAAAAACCCTAGAATTTCTTTATATTGTTTTTCTTTTTCTTTTAAACTTTATTTTAAAAAACAAAGATTAAAGAAAAAATTTTAAACATTTTTGCATAAATGTATACAAATACATTTTTATCAGTGCTTGGCTTTTTTTTCTTTTTCTTTTTCTTTAAGGTTTGATACTATGCATTAAGGTCTTACTAGTTACAATGAGCAAAAAGTACATGTAAAACAGGATGTAACCCGGAATTAGTCAACGTTTTCGTGGTGTATAAGGATTGAGCATAATGGGTTTTTTTGTTTGTTTGTTTGTTTTCTTTTCTTTTTTTCTTGAAATTTAAACAGTCTGTGAGTTGTTTTTGGGGCAGTCCCAGCCTCTGAGGTTAGCATCCCACTATCAGTGACTGCATATTATGTCTGTTCTATTGTGACTGGGTTATCTCACTCAGCAAGATATTCTCTAGATGCAAATGGACATCTGGGATCTTTCCAGCTTCTGGCTACTCTAAATAGAGCTGCTATGAACATTGTGGTGCTTGTATCTTTGTTGTATATTGGAGTGTCTCTGGGTTATATGCCCAAAAGTGGAATAGCTGGATCTTCAGGTAGTACTATGTCCAATTTTCTGAGGAATCGCCAGAATGATTTCCAGAGTGGTTGTATCAGTTTAAAACCCCACCAACAGTGGAGAAGTGTTCCTCTTTCTCTACAACCTCGCCAGCATCTGCTGTCATCTGAGTTTTGGATCTTGGCCATTCTGACTGGTGTGAGGTGGACTCTCAGGGTTGTTTTGATTTGCATTTCCCTGATGGCTAAGGATGTTGAGCACTTCTTTAGATGTTTCCCAGCCATTCCATATTCCTCAAATGAGAACGTTTTGTTTAGCTCTGTACCCCATTTTTAATAGGGTTGTTTGATTCTCTGGTGTCTAGCTTTTTGAGTTCTTTGTATACCTTGGATATTAGGCCTCTATCTGATGTGGAGCTGGTAAAGATCTTTTTCCATTCTGTTGACTGCCATTTTGTTTTCTTGACAATGTCCTTAGCCTTACAGAAACTTTGCAATCTCATTAAGTCCTATTTGTTAATCTTTGACCTTAGAGCTTGAGCCATTCACATTTTGTTCAGAAAATTTTCTCCTGAGCCTATGTGTTTTAAGGTGTTCCCTACTTTCTCATTTAATAGTTTCAGTGTATCTTGTTTAACGTGGAGATATTTGTTCCATTTTCACTTGATCTTTGAACAAGGAGATAAGAAAGTGTCTATTTTCATTCTTCTGCATGCTGAGTGCCAGTTGGACCAACACCATTTGTTGAATAGGCTGTCCTTTTTCCATTGAATGTTTACATCTCCTTTGTCAAAAATCAGGTTACCATATACGTGAGGGCACATTTCTGGTTCTTCTATTCTATTCCATTGATCCTCGTGCCTATTTCTGTACCAGTACCATGCAGTTTTGAGCACAATTGCATTGTAATATAGCTTGAGGTCAGGAATAGTGATTCCCACAGATGTTTTCTTGTTATTGAGGATGGATTTTACTATTCTACTATATCTTTTGTTATTCCAGATGAAATTGCACATTGATCTTTTCAACTCTATGAAGAACTGGGTTGGAATTTTGATGGGGATTGCATTGAATCTCTAGGTTGCTTTTCGAAAGATGGCCATTTTTAAAATGTTGATTTTTCCAATCCATTAGCATGGGAGATCTTTCCATTTTCTGAGATCTTCCACAATTTCCTTTTTTAGAGGTTTAAAGTTGTTGTCCTACAGGTCCTTCACTTGCTTAGTTAGAGTCACACCAATGTATTTTATATTGTTTATGACTATTGTGAAGGGTATCATTTCCCTAATTTTTTTCTTCACATGTTTGTCCTTTGAGTAGAAGAAGGCTACTGATTGGTTTGTGTTAATTTTATATCCAGCCACTTTGCTGAACTTGTTTATCAGCTCTAGGAGTTCTCTGGTGGAATTCGTGGGGTCACTTAAGTACACTATCATGTCCTCTGCAAAGAGTGAGGTATTTCCTTCTCCATTTCCGATTTATATCCCCTTGATCTCCTTTGGCTGTCTAATTGCTCCAATCAGGATTCCAGACTGTGTTAAATAGGTAGGGGGAGATTGAGCAGCCTTGTCAATTCCCTGATTTTAGTGAGATTGCTTCAAGTTTCCCACCGTTAAGTTTGATGCTGGCTGCTGGTTTGCTGTATATTGCTTATATTATGTTTAAGTATGGACCTTGGATTCCTGTTCTTTCCAAGACTTTTAACATGAAGGGGTGTTGAATTTTGTCAAATGCTTGGTCAGCATCTAGTGAGATGACCATGTGATTTTGTTCTCTGAGTTTTTTTATATGTTGGATTACAATGATGGATTTCCTTATATTAAACCATCCCTTCATCCCAGGGATAAAACCTACTTGGTCATGGTGAATGATCGTTTTGATATATTCTTAGATTCAGTTTTCAAGGATTTTGTTGAGTATTTTTGCGTCAATGTTCATAAGTGAGATAGGTCTGAAGTTCTCTTTCGTTTTAGGGTCTTTGTGTGGTTTAGGTAAGATGGTTATTGTAGCCTCTAAAAATGAGTTAGGTATTTTTCCATATGATTCTATCTTGTGGAATAGTTTGGAGAGTATTGGTGTTATGTCTACAATAAATGTCTAATAAAATTCTGCATGTAACTGATCTGGACTTGGGGTTTATTTTTTTTTTTTTTTTTTTTTTTTTTTTTTGGTTGGGAGGCTTTTGATGACTTCTTCTATCTCTTTATGTGTTATGGGATTATTTAGATGGTTTACCTGGTCCTGGTTTAATTTTAGGATCTTGTATCTGTCTAGGAATTTATCCATTTCCTCCAGATTCTCCAATTTTGTGGAGTATAGGCTTTTGTAGTAGGATCTGATGATTTTTTGAATTTCCCCAGTTTCAGTTGTTATGTCTCCACTTTCCTTTCTGATTTTGTTAATTTGGATACTCTCTCTTTGCCCTCTAATTAGTCTGGCTAGGGGTTTATCAATTTTCTTGATTTACTCAAAGAACCAGCTCTTAGTTTTGTTGATTCATTCAATGGTTCTTTTTATTTCTATTTGGTCTATTTCTGCCCAAGTTTGATTATTTCTTGCCATCTAATCCTCTTGCGTGTACCTTCTTCCTTTTCTTCTAGAATTTTCAGCTGTGCTGTTGAGTTGCTGATGTGTGCTCTCTCCAGTTTCTTTTTGGAAGCACTCAGGGCTATGAGTTTTCCTCTCAGTACTGCTTTCATTGCATTCCATAGATTTGGGTATATTGTGTTTTCGTTTTCATTGATTCTAAAAAATCCTTAATTTCTTTCTTTATTTCTTCTTTGACCCTGCTATATTTTAACAGAGCATTGTTTAGTTTCCATGTGTATGTGGAATTTTTTTGTCTTTGTTGTTGTTAAAGACCAGCCTTAGACCACGGTGATCTGAGAGGATGCATGGGAGTATTTCTATCTTCTTATATGGATTGAGGCTCATTCTGTGTCCAATCATGTGGTCAATTTTCGAGAAGGTGCCATGGGGTACTGAGAAGGTGTGTTTTTTTACTTTAGGATGATATGTTCTGTAGATATCTATTAATTCCAGTTGGTTCATAGTCTCTGCTAGTTTTAGAGTGTCTTTGTTCAGTTACTGTTTCCATGATCTGTCCACTGGAGAGAGTGGGGTATTAAAGTCTCCCACTATTATTTTGTGGGGTGAAATGTATTTTTTGAGCTTTATTACGGTTTCTTGTATGAATGTGGGTGCTTTTGTATTTGGAATATATATGCTAAGGATTGAGAGTTCCTCTTGACCTATTTTCCCTTTAATGAGTAAAAAGTGTCCTTCTTTATCTTTTTGATATCTTTTGGTTGGAAATTTACTTTATTTGATATTAGAATAGCCACTCCAGATTGCTTCTTGGGGCTGCATGCTTGGAAGTTTTTTTCCCAACTTTTATTCTGAGATAGTGTCTGTCTTTGTCGCTGAGATGAGTTTCCTGTATGCAGCAAAATGCTGGATTTTTTTTTTATGTATCCAGTCTGATAGCCTATGTCTCTTTATTGGGGAGTTGAGACCATTTATATTAATAGATACCAAGGAATAGTGGTTTCTGTTTCCTGCTATTATTGCTTTTGTAGAAAGAGTTGTGTCTGTGTCTCTTTTTTCTTTTGGTTTTCTTGCTTAGGGGTTTTCTGGTTTTTACTAGAATGTAGTTCCCCTCATTGTATTGGGTTTTCCACCTATAACTTGTTGTAGTGCTGGGTTTGTAGTCAGATATTGTGTAAATTTAGATTTGTCTTGAAATATCTTTATCTCTCCATCTATGGTGATTGATAGTTTTGCTGGGTATATCAGCTTGGGTTGGCACTTGTGCTCTCTTAGGGTCTGCAAGATGTCATTCCAGGCTCTTCTAGCTTTCATAGTCTCTGTTGAGAAATCGGATGTGATTCTGATTGGTCTGCCTTTATATGTTACCTGATCTTTTTTCCTTACTTCTTTTAGTATTCTTTCTTTGCTTTGGGCACTTGGTGTTTTGACTATTATGTGTCAGGAGGAATTTCTTTTCTGGTCCAACGTATTTGGATTTCTGAAGGCTTCTTTTATGCTCATGGTCATCTCATTCTTAAGAGTAGGGAAGATTTCTTCTACAATTTTGTTGAAGATATTTACTGTGCCTCTTAGTTGATATTCTTCTACTTTTTCTATTTTTATTATACTTACGTTTGGTCTTCTCATTGTATCTTGGACCTTCTGGACATTTTGTGTTAGAAGCATTTTGGTTTTTGCATCTTTTCTAATTTGTCTATGTTTTCAAAGTTGTCTTCAGCCCCGGAGATTCTTTCTTCCATCTCTTGTAGTCTATTGGAAATGCTTGCATCTGTGACTCCTGATTTCTTTTTTAGGTGTTCTACCTCTAGGATTATCTCTTTTAGTGTTTTGTTTATATTGTCAATTTCCGTTTTAAATTCCTTCTTCCATTCCTTCATTTCTTTGGTTCTGTTTTCTTCTAGTTCGTTGAGTTCTTTGAGTGTTTTTCTTGTTTCCTCTTTAAAAGCTTCTGATACTTTTTGCTTTTCTCCCTGTTCTTGTTTAAGGATCTCTATCATCATCTTGAGGTATGATTTTAGTTCTGCGTCTTCTTTTGTGTTTGGAATTCTGCTGTTTGCTGTGATGGGAGAGCTTGGTACTGGTGTTGCCAGGTTGTCTTGGTTTTCTTGGGATATGCTCTTTTGCTTTCCTCTTGCCATCTCATTGTCAGTGATATGTTCTCGCCTTTCTCTTATAACAGGTCTGTGTCCCTGGATCTCTGCTGGTCCAGAAATAAGATGGTCAGAGCCCTGTTCTTGGCCCCAAAGCCACCGGGCAGGAATGCTGGGTTTCTGGATCAAGTAGAGCAGGGGCGTGCTTTCCAGGCACACCCGGCAGAGATCTCTCTGCCCCCTGACAACTCAGATCTCCTTATCACCAGTCCTTTATCTCTGGGAACTGATCCTAGAATTTCTAACCACAGAACTGCTGCAGATGATAAAGATCTTCAACAATGTGTTTAGAAAAAAACTTAATTCAAATAATTCAAAGGCCCTTTTTATCATAAAAATAAATAGGCTAAGAAGGAAATGATGAAAACAATACCTTACCAAAGAGCAAAGCTATATATTTATAGGTGTAACTATCTGAGCAAGCAAACTACCTGTATGAAAAAGTCAACTATCTGAAGAAATAAATTGAAGAAGCCACTAGAAGATGCACAGGTCACATATGCTCCTGCATTCAGAGGATTAATGCAGTACAAAATGCTATCTTACCAACAACATTCTACTGATTCAATGCAAAACCCATTAAATCCCAACCGAATTCTTAAAGATCCTTAAGGAACAATTCTCCCTATGGAAAACTAAAAACACCATAAAAGCTAAATCAATCCTCCACGATAAAAGATTTTTTAGAAGTGTTACCATCCATTGGTTGGCCATGATTGCCAGAAGAATGACAATCCATCCTTACCAGATCTGACCGATTCCTTACCTCACTTCCGTCCTCTGATTCAGGTGTGCTTATTTGAGACTTTGAATTGAGATGCCAAAATTTTCAATTTCAGAGTCCATTTTAGTGAACCTGATGTAATTTAATTTCAGATAAACTAAGAGGGTGTTACATAGCTATAGTCTCTAGGCTAATTCTCATCACCACCAGCATTTAAAGTATTACACTCTCAATAAAACCACTGCTTCCAGGTTATTCACAAATCAAAACTGTAGCCCCAGGTTATAAGCCTGCCCACTGCTTAAGAAGTAGGAGAGCAGGAATCAAGTTAATGTTATGACCCGTTTTAATTGGTATCATCCCAATACCAATGAATTATATTAAAGGCCACAGTTACTTTCCAATTAGGTGCTTGCACACATACTCCCTGTTTTTTGCTTACTATACAGATTTGCCCTGATAGACATTCAGGACCAAACACCATCAAAATCTTCCCACAGGGTGGTGGTGCACTGTGGCAGTGGAGGGACCAAGACTTGCTAGAATGGTAAAAAGACGCTGCAGTGAGTTGTATTATATTTGCTCATTTCTGTTTTGAGGATCACAAGCACTTCCCTAAGACAACATTTTGGTAGGTTGGCCATAAAGTTCTTCATAACATACAAAAAATACTGATCTGGAGGGCCTTGAAATCACCAAAATTTGGCTAGGAAGGCTAGTACCAAATATATACAAAGTACTCAAGAAGTTACACTCAAGAGAATCAAATAATTCTATTGAAATTAGGAGTACAGAGCTAAATAAGGACTTATCAACTGAAAATATTGAATTGGTGAGAAGCAACTAAAGAAATGCTAAACATCCCTAGTTATCAGGTAAATGCAAATCAACACAATCCTAAGATTCCACATCACATACACCAGACTGGCTAAAATATAAAAACCTCAGGTGACAACAGATGCTGGTGAGAATGTGGAGAAAGAGGAACTCATTTCCTCTGTTAGTGGGTTTCTAAATTGGTACAACCACTCTGCAAATGAGTCTAGCTGTTCCTCATAAGGTTGTACATAGTACTACCCAAGTACCCAGCTATACTACTTTTGGGCATATACCCAAAAGTAGCTTCAACATCTAACAAGGATGCATGCTCAAATATGTTCATAGCAGCCTTAAGTATACTAATGAGAAGTTGAAAAATCCCAGATATCTTTTAACAGACGTATGAATACAGAAATTTTAGTATACAATAGATTACATCTCAACTACTTAAAACAATAAGTTCAAGAAATTCTAGACAAATATATGGATCTTGAAGCTATTGTCCTCAGTGATGTAATCCTGTCACAAAAGAGCACTTATCTTATGTACTCTCTCCTAAGCAGAAACTAGCCCAAAAGGCTCAGAATACCCAAGAAATTATCCACAAAAATTATGAAACTCAAAAAGAAGAAGTCCCAGAACGTGGATGCATCAGTCCTTCTTAGAATGGAGAATAAAACAATCAAGGGATGAAAAACAAGATCAAATAGAGGAGCAGGGATTGAAGAAAACATCTACTGAGATTTACCTACTGAGAGAACCACCCATATGCACCCAGCAAACCCATGCAGTATTGCTGGTGCCAAGAAGTGTTTACTGACAGGAAACAGAAATGGATGTCTCCTGAGAGATTCTTCCAGAGTCATATATATAGATGAGGATGCTTGCAGCTACCCATCAGACTGTACACAGGGACACCAATTAAAAAGCTAGAGAAAAGACAGAAAGAGCTGAAAGGTTTGCAACCTCATAGGAAAAATAACATCATCAACCTGCCAAGGCACTGAGATCAAGAGGGTAATTAGGAGAGGGAGCACCTTCATGGAAGCAGGTTAAGATGGAGGACTTAGAGTAGTGGGGGGGGGGGAAGAGTATAATTTTTGAAGTGTAAATGCAGATAATATTCAGTAAATTTGAATAAAATATTAATAAACAAAAAGGTGAAATAACACAATTAATATGCAAATCAGACATTCTAAACCAAAACCTAATTAATGAGAAATTTGATATTAGAAATGTGCCTATGTCTCATGATGCCCTGCTTGCTGAACTTTTATGAGTCTTATGAGGGAGACTGATGTAATCTTTATTGGGATTGGTCATTTATGAGAGCATTATTGGCTAAGCCAAGTATAAAGTTCACATGTCCTGTGAATGTTCTCTAAGCCTAAGGAGGAGGCTATACTTTTATGCTGGGTAGGGGCCAGGCTAGGCTCTTAACTACTATCTTATTAACAGGGAGCTTCACTACCTGCTAGATTGAACTCTTTAATCAGTGTCTTTTCATCTTCTGACATCCACATTCTACCTCATATCTTTGGGTTTAAATAAAGTGTCTTTGTTTGATAGCTTCAAAGCTGCTCCTCAGTGCCCCTGAATGCACTCTCAGTCCTAGGACTGCTCTGTCTCTTGCAGCTGTCCCTTACATTGGCATCTTGGTGACCTGAAGCCAGGAATTAAATGCTTACAGAACAGCCAGGGATACCTTTTTAGTACCTAGAACACTATAGGGTTCACTTAGAACCTTAATTATGCTCAGTCTAAGATGATGTCAGTACAAGGGTCATTGCTCCTCTAGAGAGGTACTTTGAGTGATTGCAAACAAGTCCAGTCCTGCCCTTTGTCTGTCCTCTTCTCGACCACATATCACTGTTGCTTCTAACCTTATTCCTTGGCCTCTAGGCTCCATTAAACATTCTCTTGTTTGCTTGCCACAGTTCTCAGTTAGTGAAGACCTTTGTGATACTAATCCCCCCCCAACACACACACTGGCTTTTTCTTCATACATATAAGTCAACCCTTTAGTCTGGCCACCCATGAGGCTAGGTGTGAGACCTAGCAAAATCAAACTTATATGGGATTTTCAGCATCTAGTTTGATTTTCCAAATGTTAGAGACAGTTTGGCTATGTAAAGCAGTGATCTTCTGTCAATAGCATTCTCTACTTTGACAAAGAACCAAGTTAATAAAAGACAAAACAACAAGCCATGTTTTTCCCACTGCCCTAATTTTTTATTAGATACTCTCTGTATTTACATTTGAAATGTTATCCCTTCCCCCACCCTGCTCCCATTCTCCTCCCCCTTCCCCTTCATTTGTCTTCACAAAGGTGCACTTGCTCCTAATCAACCTCTCAACTTCATTGCCTTGGCTTTCCTCTATATTGGAAAAATGTGTCCTCCCTGAACCAAAGGCCTCTTCTCCCATTGATGCCAGACACTGCTGTCTTCAGCTACATATGCAACTGGAGCCATAGGTCTCTCAATGTGTGCTCAGTGGTTGGTGTTTTAGTTCATGGGAGTCATGGAGGGTTTGTTTGGTTGTTCTTCCCATGAGGTTGCAACCCATTTCAGCTCCTTCAGTCCTTTCTTTAGCACCTTCATTTGGGGTTCCTGTGTTTAGTCTGATGGTTAGCTGCAAGCATGTTCAGCTATATCTGTATGAATATGGCAGATCCCCTGAGGAGATATCTTTATCTGGTTCCTGTCAGTAAATACTTCTTGGCATCAGCAATAGTACTTGGATATAGTGGCTGCATATGGGGTGGATCCCCAGGTAAGAGCGCTTCTGAATGATCTTTTTTCAATCCCTGTTCCTCTATTTGACCTTGTATTTCCTCCTGTGGTTGTTTTGTTCTCCCTTCTAAGAAAGACTGAAGTCTTGTTTTCATCGAACCTTCTCTCTAACTGATGGTTCTTCTCTTGGCCCTACTACTCAACAATGATTGACAAAAAGTCAAATGAATCATAAAAATTAAATAGATAAATCTGGGGAAAAAAAGAAATAAATGTGCCTATGTCTAATAAGCCATAAGGCTTATTAGAGAATTTCATAATTCCAATAAGTTGGATCATGTGACTATACAACAGCATGTGGTCATATTGTCTAGCCTCACATTACTGGATAATTCAATCCAGTGACTCTTCTGCCTTTTTTGTTGTAAATGATATATTTCAGAATTCTGTGCGATTTTATATACTTAAGAGTATTTTACCAATATTCACTTTCTTTTTATTTCATCTTTTATTTATTTTTATTTGATGTGGGCATGCTTTTCTTTATAATTATAAAAAAATTAGGTAAGAAAGTACATCAAAATTAAAGGTAAAGGGAAACATTTTATCTAAAGAACAGCAACTGGTGCACACCTTTAAAAGATTACACACACACACACACAGACACACACACACACACAATATCACTGTCTTCAGACACACCAGAAGAGGACATCAGATTCCATTACAGATTGTTTTGAGCTACCATGTGGTTGCTGGGAATTGAACTCATGACCTCTGGAAGAGCAGTCAGTGCTCTCAACTGCTGAGCCATCTTTAATCCCACACCTTTAATTCTAGCATTTGGGAGGCAGATATCTGAATTCCAGGCCAGCCTGGGCTAGAGTGAGTTCCAGCCAGGGCTAAACATAGAAACCCTATTTCAATAAATATGCAAGTTATGGGGCTGAAGAAGAGATAGTTCAGTTCAGAGCTCTTGCTGCTCTCCCAGAGGACCTGATTTTGGTTCCAAGCAACCACATCGGGTGACTCACAATCACCTGTAACTCCAGCCATCTTACTTCCTCTTCTGGCCTCTGTAGGCACCTGTACTCACATACACAAACCACATCTAGTCAGTCAGTCTATCTGTCTGTCTCTCTCTCTCTCTCTCTCTCTCTCTCTCTCTCTCTCTCTCTCTCTCTCTCTTTCTCTCAGAAAGAAAGAAAGAAAGAAATTAAGAAAGAAAGAAAGAAAGAAACAAACAAACAAACTGTGGTATTAAAAACAAGTATTGAACTTGTACACTTTTATACAGAAACATTTCAGACCCAAATTAACTACTGTTCAAGAAAAAAAAGTCCCCTAATATACTAATTACTCTCAGTATTTCTTTACAGTTTTTAAACCACTGGTGCTTTAATTGCTTAGGCATGATGAAAGGTAATTGCTGCTTCCTTAATACAGCACTCATTCACCAATGAGATGGTGTTCAAGAGCTATGGGTGTGCCTGCCATTATGTTCCTCCTGGAGCTGGTTTCTTAGGGAGAAGTCTGAGGAACTTTGATCCTTTCTAGTGTTTTCTTCTTCCTTAGATGCACTTTCTTTTCAACAAACCTGGAAAGCTTGCCCTCTCCCATCTACTCCAAGGTCTCTGCCCTTTGCCAACTGGAATTTATGACTGTTTACTCCCAAAAAAAGGAGATTTTCTGTCTTTTTGCCCCAAAATAAGGAGAATTTCTGCCTTTTTGCCCAAAAATTATGAGAATTTCTGCAATTTTGCTTCAAAATACGGGGAATTTCTGCTTTTTATCCCGAAAGTAAGGGGAATGTATACCTTTTGCCACAAAAAAGGGAAATTTCTTCATTTTTGCCCCAAAATAAGAGGAATTTCTGCCTTTTTACCTCAAAATAAGTGAAATTTCTGCCTTTTTACCCAAAAATAAACAGAATTTCTGTCTTTTTGCCTCAAAATATAAGGAATTTTTGAATTATGCCCTGAAATAAGTGAAATTTCTGCAATTTTGCCCCAAAATAAAAGAAATTTCTGCATTTTTGCCACAAAATAAGAGGAATTTCTGTCCTTTTGCCCCAAAATAAGGGAAATTTCTGCCTTTTTGCTTCCAAATAAAAGGAATTTCAGCCTTTTTACCTCAAAATAAGGGGAATATTTGCATTTTTGCCACAAAATATTAAGAATTTCTGCATTTTTGCCCCAAAATAAGGAAAATTTCTGCCTTTTTTCCCTGAAATAAGTGAAATTTCTGCAATTCTGCCCCAAAATAAGTGAAATTTCTGCAATTTTGCCGCAAAATAAGGGAAATTTCTGGAATTTTGCCCCAAAATAAGTGGAATTTCTGAGTTTTGCCACAAAATAAGGAGAATTTCTGTCTTTTTGCCCCAACATATAGGGAATTTCTGCCTTTTTGCTCCACAATTAGGGGAATTTCTGCAATTTTGCTCGAAAATATGGGGAATTTCTGCCCTTTTGCCCAAAAATAAAGGGAATGCATACCTTTTTACCATAAAAAAGGGAAATTTCTTCATTTTTGCTCCAAAATAAGAAGAATTTCTGCTTTTTTGCCTCTAAATAAGTGGAATTTCTGTATTTTACCCCAAAACAAAGGGAATTTCTGTCTTTCTTGCCCCAAAATAAGGGGAATTTCTGACTTATTACCCTGAAATAAGTGAAATTTCTGCAATTTTGCCCCAAAATAAGGGAAATTTCTGACCTTTTGCCCTGAAATATGTGAAATTGCTGCAATTTTACCCCAAAATAAGGTGAATTTTTGCCTTTTTGCCCCAAAATAATGGGAATTTCTGCCATTTTGCCCCAAAATAAGAAAAATTTTTGCTTTTTTTCTCTGAAATAAGTGAAATTTCTGCAATTTTGCCCCAAAATAAGGGAAATTTCTGCCCTTTTTCCCCCATATAAGGGGAATTTCAGCCTTTTTACCTCAAAATAAGGGGAATTTCTGCATTTTTGCCACAAAATATTAGGAATTTCTGCCTTTATGCCCCAAAATAATGAAAATTTCTGCCTTTTTTCCCTGAAATAAGTGAAATTTCTAAAATTTTGCCCTAAAATAAGTGAAATTTCTGCAATTTTGCCCCAAAATAAGGGAAATTTCTGGAATATTGCCCCCAAAAAAGTGGAATTTCTGAGTTTTGCCCCAAAATAAGGAAAATTTCTGTCTTTTTGCCCCAACATATAGGGAATTTCTGCGTTTTTGCCCCACAATTAGGGGAATTTCTGCAATTTTGCTCCAAAATACATGGAATTTCTGCCTTTTGGCCCGAAAATAAGGGGAATGCATAACTTTTTGCCATAAAAAAGGGAAATTTCTTCATTTTTGCTCCAAAATAAGGGGAATTTCTGCCTTTTTGCCTCTAAATAAGTGGAATTTCTGTCATTTTCCCCCAAAACAAAGGGAATTTCTGTCTTTTTTGCCCCAAAATAAAGGGAATTTCTGACTTATTACCCTAAAATAAGTGAAATTTTTGCAATTTTGCCCCAAAATAAGTGAAATTCCTTCCTTTTTGCCCTGAAATATGTGAAATTTCTGCAATTTTACCCCAAAATAAGGTAAATTTCTGCCTTTTTACCCCAAAATAATGGGAATTTCTGCCTTTTTGCCCCAAAATAAGAAAAATTTTTGCTATTTTTCTCAGAAATAAGTGAAATTTCTGCAATTTTGCCCTAAAATAAGGGAAATTTCTGCAATTTTTCCCCATAATAAGGCAAATGTCTGCAATTTTGCCCCAAAAAAAGGGGAATTTCTCCCTTTTTGCCCCAAAATAAAGAAAATTTCAGCCTTTTTACCTGAAAATAAGTGAAATTTCTGCAATTTTGCCCCAAATAAAAAAAATTTCTGCTATTTTGCCCCAAAATAAGGTAAATTCCTGCAATTTTGCCCCAAAATAAAGGAAATTTCTTGAATTTTGCCCCAAAATAAAAGGAATTTTTGATTTTTCCCCAAAATAAAGGGAATTTCTGCCTTTTGCCCAGAAATTAGGGGAATTTCTGCAATTTTGCTCCAAAATACGAGGAATTTCTGCCTTTTTTTCCTGAAAATAATGGGAATGCATACCTTTTTGCCATAAAAAGAGAAAATTCTTCATTTTTGCTCCAAAATAAGGAGAATTTCAGCCTTTTTGCCCCTAAATAAGTGGAACTTCTGTCTTTTTCCCCCAAAACAAAGGGAATTTCTGTCTTTTTTGCCCCAAAATAAGGGGAATTTCTGACTTATTACCCTGAAATAAGTGAAATTTCTGCAATTTTGCCCCAAAATAAGGGAAATTTCTGCAATTTTGCCCCAATGTAAAAAAAAATTTCTGCAATTTTGCCCCAAAATAAGGGGAATTTCTGACTGTTTGCTCCCAAAAAAAGGAGATTTTCTGTCTTTTTGCCCCAAAATAAGGAGAATTTCTGCCTCTTTGATCGAAAATTATGAGAATTTCTGCAATTTTGCTTCAAAATACAGGGAATTTCTGCTTTTTATCCTGAAAGTAAGGGGAATGTATACCTTTTGCCACAAAAAAGGGAAATTTCTTCATTTTTGCCCCAAAATAAGAGGAATTTCTGCCTTTTTACCTCAAAATAAGTGAAATTTCTGACTTTTTACCCAAAAATGAACGGAATTTCTGTCTTTTTGCCCCAAAATATAAGGAATTTTTTAATTATGCCCTGAAATAAGTGAAATTTCTGCAATTTTGCCCCAAAATAAAGGAAATTTCGGCCTTTTTGCCACAAAATAAGGGGAATTTCTGTCTTTTTGCCCCAAAATAAGGGAAATTTCTGCCTTTTTGCCCCCAATTAAAAGGAATTTCAGCCTTTTTACCTCAAAATAAAGGGAATTTCTGCATTTTTGCCACAAAATATTAAGAATTTCTGCATTTTTGCCCCAAAATAAAAAAAATTTCTGCCTTTTTTCCCTGAAATAAGTGAAATTTCTTCAATTTTGCCCCAAAATAAGTGAAATTTCTGCAATTTTGTCCCAAAATAAGGGGAATTTCTGAGTTTTGCCCCAAAATAAAGAGAATTTCTGTCTTTTGCCCCAACATATAGGGAATTTCTGCCTTTTTGCCCCATAATTAGGGGAATTTCTGCAATTTTGCTTCAAAATACGGGGAATTTCTGCCTTTTTGCCCGAAAATAAGGGGAATACATAACTTTTTGCCATAAAAGAGGAAAATTTCTTCATTTTTGCTCCAAAATAAGAAGAATTTCTGCTTTGTTTCCTCTAGATAAGTGGAATTTCTGTCTTTTTCCCTCAAAATAAAGAGAATTTCTGTCTTTTTTGCCCCAAAATAAAAGGAATTTCTGAATTATTACCCTGAAATAAGTGAAATTTCTGCAATTTTGCCCCAAAATAAGGGAAATTTCTGCTTTTTTGCCCTGAAATATGTGAAATTTCTGCAATTTTACCCCAAAATAAGGTGAATTTCTGCCTTTTTGCCCCAAAATAATGGGAATTTCTGCCTTTTTGCCCCAAAATAAGAAAAATTTTTGCTTTTTTTCTCTGTAATAAGTGAAATTTCTGCAATTTTGCCCCAAAATCAGAAGAATTTCTGAATTTTTACCACAAGATAAAGTAAATTTCTTCCTTTTTGCCCCAAAATAAGGAGAATTTCTGCCTTTTTTGCCTTTAAATAAAGGGAATTTCTGCCTTTTTGCCATGAAATGAGTAAATTTCTGCAATTTTGCCCCATAATAAGGAAAATTTCTGTTTTTGCCACATAATACGGGGTATTTCTGCATTTTTGCCAAAAATAGAGGGAAATTCTTCATTTTTGCCCTAAAATAAGCGGAATTTCTCCATTTTTGCCCAAAAATCATGGAAATTTCTGCCTTTTTGCCACAAATAAGGGGAATTTCTGACTTTTGGCCATAAAATAATGTAAATTTCTGCATTTTTACCCCAATATAAAGAGAATTTCTATATTTTGCCTCAAGATAAGGGGGATTTCTTCCTTTTTGCCCAAAAATAAGGGAAATTTCTGCCTTTTATACCTGAAATAAGTGAAATTTCTGCTATTTTGCTGTAAAATAAAGGAAATTTCTGAAATTTTACCACAAAATAAAGGGAATTTCTGCATTTTTGCCCCAAAATAATGAATATTTCTGCATTTTTGCCCTGAAATAAGTTAAATTTCTGCAATTTTGCCCCAAAATAAGGAAAATTTCTGCTTTTTAGCCGTGAAATAAGTGAAATTTCTGCAATTTTCCCCCAAAATAAGGAATATTTCTGCATTTTTCCACAAAATAAAGTGAATTTCTGCATTTTTGCCCCCAAAAATGGGGAATTTCTGAATTTTTGCCTAAAAATAAGGGAAATTTATGCATTTTTGCCCCAAAATAAAGGGAATTTCTGCCTTTTTGCCCAAAAATAAGAAGTATTTTTGCCTTTTTTACCCCAAAGTAAAGGGAATTTCTACCTTTTTGCACCAAGATAAGGGGAATTTCTGCCTTTTTGCCCCCAAATAAGGGGAATTTCTGTCGTTTTGCCCTGAAAGAAGTGAAAATTCTGCAGTATTGCCCAAAAAATAAGGGGAATTTCCAAATTTTGCCCCAAAATAAGGGGAAATTCTGCCTTTTGGGCCCAAAATAAGTGAAATTTCTGCAATTTTGTTCCAAAATAAAAGAAATTCCTGCCTTTCTGCCAGAAAATAACAGAAATTTCCTGCTTTTTCACCAAAATAAAGAAAATTTCTGCATTTTTGTTTCAAAATTAGGGGAATTTCTGCTTTTTGCCCTAAAATAAGGTGAATTACCGCCTTTTGGCCCAAAAATAGGGGCATTTCTGCCTTTTTGCCCCAAAAGAAAGGAATTGCTTCCTTTTTGCAAAAAATAAGTGGAATTTCTGCATTTTTCTCTAAAAATAAAGGGAATTTCTTTGTTTTAGCCCCAAAATAAGAAAAATTTCTGAATTTTTGCCACAAAATGAGGAGAATTTCTGCTTTTCTACCCGAAAATACCGATAATTTCTGCGTTTCTGTCCCAAAATAAGGGGAATTTATGCCTTTTTGCCACAAAATAAAAAGAATTTCTCCTTTTTTGCTCCAAAATATTGAGAATTTTTGCCTTTCTACCCGAAAATACGGAAAATTTCTGACTTTTTGTCCCAAAATAAGCGGAATTTCTGCAGTTTTGCCACAAAACAAGTGAAATTTTTGCCTTTTTGCCCCCAAAAAATGGCATTTCTGCTTTTTGGCCCAAAATAAAGGGAATTTCTGCATTTTTGCCCCAAAATAAAAGGAATTTCTGCCTTTTTGACCAAAAATAAGGGTAATTTCTGCAAATTTTCCAAAATAGAGAAGGAAAATTTCTGCCTATTTACCCCAAAATAAGGAAAATTTCTTTCGTTTGCCCCAAAATAAAAGGAATTTCTTCATTTTTGCCCCAAAATATGGGGAATTTCTGCATTTTTGCCCCAGAATAAAAAGACTATCTACCTTTTTGCCCTAAAATTTAAAAAATTCTGCAATTTTTCCTCAAAATAAAAGAAATTTCGGCCTATTTGCCCCAAAATAAAGGAAATTTCTGCATTTTTTACCAGAAGTAAGTTATATTTCGCCAACTTAGCCCCAAAATAATCGAAATTTCTCCAATTATGCACCAAAATAAAGGGAATTTCTGCCTTTTTGCCCCAGAAGAAGGAAAATTTCTGCATTGTTGCACTGAAATAAGTGAAATTTCTGCAATTTTAACCCCAAAATATGGAAAATTCTGCCTTTTTACCATGAAATAAGGGAAATTTCTGCTATTATGCCCCAAAAATAGGAAAATTTCTGCCTTTTTGCCCCAAAATAAGGTGAATTTCTGCTTTTTTGCCAAAAAATAAGTGGAATCTCTGCATTTTTCTCCCAAAAGAAAGGGAATTTCTGTCTTCTTACCCCAAAATAAGGGGAATTTCTACCTCTTTGCCCCAAAATATGTAGACTTTCTGCCTTTGTAGTGATAATGTCTTAATTTTATCTAAAATAAAAGAAATTTCTGCATTTTTTTGTGAAATAAGTAAAATTTCTGCAATTTTGCCCAAAATAAGGAGAGTTTCTGCATTTTTACCCCAAAATAATGGGAATTTCTGCTCTTTTGCCCCCAAATAAGGGGAATTTCTGCATTTTTGCCCCAAAATAATGGGAAATTCTGCCTTTTGGCCAAAAAATAATTGAAATTCCTGCAATTTTGTTCCAAAATAAAAGAAATTTCTGCCTTTCTGCCAGAAAATAACAGAAATTTTCTTCTTTTTCATTAAAATAAAAAAATTTCTGCATTTTTGCCCCAAAATTAGAATTTCTGCCTTTTTGCCAAATAATAAGTGGAATTTCTGCCTTTTCCCCCAAAAGAAAGAGAATTTCTTTCTTTTTGCCCCAAAATAAGAGGAATTTCTCCATTTTTGCCCCAAAATAAGGGGAATTTCTGCCTTTCTACCGGAAAAATGGGAAATTTTTTCTTTTTTGTTCCAAAATAAGGGGAATTTCTGCCTTTTTCCCCCTAAATAAAGGGAATTTCTGCCTTTTTGCCGCGAAATGAGTGAAATTTCCAAAATTTTGCCCCATAATTAGGAAAATTTCTGCTTTTTGCCACAAAATACGGGGTATTTCTGCATTTTTGCCAAAAATAGGAAGAATTTCTGCATTTTTGCCCTAAAATAATGGGAAATTATGTTTTTTTGCCACAAACTAAAGAGAATTGCTGCCTTTTGCCAAAAAATAAGTGGAATTTCTGCATTTTTCTCCCAAAATAAAGGGAATTTCTGTCTTTTTACCACAAAATAAGGGGAATTTCTAACTTTTTGCCCCAAAATAAGTAGACTTTCTGCCTTTCTACCAGAAAATATGGGAAATTTCTGCCTTTTTTTCCCAAAATAAAAGGAATTTCTGCATTTATACCACAAAATAATTGAAATTTTTGCCTTTCTGACCCCAAAAAATGGCATTTCTGCTTTTTGGCCCAAAATAAGGAGAAGTTCTGCATTTATCTTAAAATTAAGGGAATTTCTGCGTTTTTGCCCTAAAATAAGGGAAATTTCTGCCAATTTGCCCCAATAGAGAAGGGAAATTTCTGCCTCTTTACCCCAAAATAAGGGGAATTTCTGCCTTTTTGCCCCAAAATAAAGGGAATTTCTGCATTTTTGCCCCAAAATAAGGGGAATTTCTGCATTTTTTGCCCCAAAATAAGGGGAATTTCTGCTTTTCTGCCCCAAAATAAGTGAAATTTTTGCAATTTTGTTCCAAAATAAAAGAAATGTCTTCCTTTCTGCCATAATCTAATGAAAATTTCTTTATTTTATCCAAAATAAAAGAAATTTCTGCATTTTTTAGTGAAATAAGTAAAATTTCTGCAATTTTGCCCCCAAATAAGGAGAGTTTCTGCATTTTGGCCCCAAAATAATGGGAATTTCTGCTCTTTTGCCCCAAAATAAGGGGAATCTCTGAATTTTTGCCTGAAAATACAAGGAATTTCTAACTTTTTGCTCTAAAGTAAGGAAAATTTCTGCAATTCTGCCTCAAAATAAAAGAAATTTCTGCCTTTTTTTCTAAAATAAAGGAAATTTCTGCATTATTTACCAGAAATAATTGAAATTCCTGCAATTTAGCCCCAAAATAATCAAAATTTCTCCAATTTTGCCCTAAGATAAAAGGAATTTCCTCCTTTTTGCCACAAAATAAGGAAAATTTCTGTTTTTTGCACTGAAATATGTGAAATTTTACCAATTTTGCCCCAAAATAATGAAAATTTCTGTCTTTTTACCATGAAATAAGTGAAATTTCTGCAATTATGCCCCAAAATAAGCAAATTTTCCGCATTTTTGCCCCAAAATAAGAGGAATTTCTGCATTTTTGCCCCAAAATGAAAGAATTTCAGCTTTTTTGCCTCAAAATAAGAATTTCTTCCTTTTTGACCCCAAAATAAAGGGAATTTCTACCTTTTTGCACCAAGATAAGGGGAATTACTGCCTTTTCGCTCAAAAATCATGGTAATTTCTGCCTTTTGCCACAAATAAGGGGAATTTTTGACTATTGGCCATAAAATAATGGAAATTTCTGCATTTTTGCCCCAAAATAAAAAGAATTTCTATATTTTTGCCCCAAGATAAGGGGAACTTCTTCCTTTTTGCCCCAAAATAATGGAAATTTCTGCCTTTTTTACATGAAATAAGTGAAATTTCTGCTATTTTGCTGCAAAATAAGGGAAATTTCTAAAATTTTACCCCAAAATATAGGGAATTTCTGCATTTTTGCCCCAAAATAATGAATATTTCTGCATTTTTGCCCAGAAATAAGTTAAATCTGCAATTTTGACCCAAAATAAGGACAATTTCCTCATTTTTTGCCGTGAAATAAGTGAAATTTCTGCAATTATCCACCAAAATAAGGAATATTTCTGTATTTTTTCCGCAAAATAAGGTGAATTTCTGCCTTTTTGCCTCCAAAAAAGGAATTTCTGCATTTTTACCCCAAAAGAAATAAAATTTCTGTCTTTTTGCACTGAAATAAGTGAAATTTCTGCAATTTTAACCCCAAAATAAGGAAAATTCTGCCATTTTACCATGAAATAAGGGAAATTTCTGCTATTATGCCCCAAAAATAGGAAAATTTCTGCCTTTTTGCCCCAAAATAAGGTGAATTTCTGCTTTTTTGCCAAATAAGAAGTGGAATCTCTGCATTTTTCGCCCAAAAGAAAAGGAATTTCTGTCTTCTTACCCCAAAATAAGGAGAATTTCTACTTTTTTGCTCCAAAATAAGTAGACTTTCTGCCTTTCTAGTGATAATGTCTTCATTTTATCTAAAATAAAAGAAATTTCTGCATTTTTCCATGAAATAAGTAAAATTTCTGCAATTTTGCCCAAAATAAGGAGAGTTTCTGCATTTTTGCCCCAAAATAATGGGAATTTCTGCTCTTTTGCCCCCAAATAAAGGGAATTTCTGCATTTTTGCCCCAAAATATAAAGAATTTCTACATTTTTGCCCTAAAATAAGGAAAATTTCTGCAATTTTGCCCCAAAATAAAGAAAATTTCTGCATTTTTTACCAGAAAAAAAGGGATATTTCTGCAATTTAGCCCCAAAATAATCGAAATATCTCCAATTTTGCCCCAAAATAAAGGGAATTTCTGTCTTTTTGCCCCAATATAAGGAAAATTTCTGCCTTTTTGCACTGAAATAAGTAAATTTCGGCAATTTTGTTTCAAAATAAGAAAAATTTTTGTCTTTTTACCGTGAAATAAGTGAAATTTATGTATTTAAGCATCAAAAAAAGCAAAATTTCTGCCTTTTTGCCCGAAAATATGGGAATTTCTGCATTTTTGAACTAAAATAAGGGAAATTTCTGCATTTTTGCACAAAATGAGGGCAATTTTTACATTTTTGCCCCAAAATAAGGGGAAATTCTGCATTTTTGCCCCAAATGCCTCCTCTTCCATCAGTGTCAGATAATGACATCCTCTGCTACATCAAGAGCTGAAGCAAGGGTCTCTCCATTTGTGCTCTTTGGTTGCTGGTTTAGTCCCTGAATGTACCGTGTGGTCAGGTTAGTGGATATTTTTTTTCCCTTGGGGTTGCAATCCTCAGTTTCTTCAATCCTACCCCCTGACTATTCTGATGGGGCTGTTCTTTTGTTCACAGGAAGAATTCTGGAATAAATATTTTGATATGAGCGGGAGGCACATGCCTATCAATTGGGAGCAATCTCTACAGGTTCTAGCTTCCCTTTGTTGTGTAGTTTGGCTAATGTCATTTCTGTTGGGTTCTGGAAACCTCTTATTTCCCTGGCACCTGGGACTTTCTAGAGGCTACTCCCAGTTATCCATCATCTACTGCAACATATTTCTATATCCTGACCCCCTGTTCTCTGTCCCTTCCCATACCTGACCCTGTTCACCCTTTTTTTATCTCCCACTCTTGACTCCCTCCTATGTGCCTTCTTCCCTCTACCTCATGTGATTATCTATGTAGGATGGAAGCATGCACATTTTGTTTGCCCCTCTCTCTCTTGGCCTTGCTCCTCTATTCTTTCACTCTCTCTTCCTTTCCCTTACTCTTCTCTCTCCAGGTGCTCATGGCCAGCCTCTGCTTTCTGTCTCTTCTCTTCTCTTCTCTTCTCTTCTCTTCTCTTTTCTTCTCTCTCTCTCTCTCTCAATGTCTTTGTCTCTCTCTTTCTATCTCTCTGTCTCGGATTATCTATTCATCTATGTCTCTGGTTCTATGTTTTTTTATGTATTTCTCTATGTCTCCAATCTCTCTCATGTCTCTATATATATTTCTCATTCTATGTGTCTCTCTCTGTGACTCTCTGTTTCTATCTATCTCTCTATTACTATATCTATGTTTCTCTCTATATGTCTCTCACTCTATGTCTCTCTCTCTCTCTCTCTCTCTCTCTCTCTCTGCCTCTATTACACTCCCAAGTCCGCTCCCCATGCCCTGAATAAATTCTATACTATAATATCCTGGTACCTCAGGGAGAAGGGATGCCTCACATGGGCTATTTACACAACCACATATACACTGTTGGGATTAAATTAAGTATTTTCAAATGAGCCTCCCCAGCTCTAAGTGGAAGTGCCTGGCTTTAATCACAGCTTCCTCACAGAGGACAGAGGGAGTCAGCATGGGAATGAACCCCGGGGCCACTGCTGGTCAGATAGGGGCTGAGAACCAAAAGGAAGACTCCATTGATAAAATAAAATGCAAAGAGCTTTATGATATATACTGTGTATTTGATGAGGAATAAAACCATTTGTGCTTGAGAGATCGTTCAGTGGTTAGAAAACAAACTGCTCTTTCTGAGTTTCTTGCTCTAATACCCAGCACCCACACAGAGGCTCACACTCACCTAGCTTCCGGTTTCAGGGAAGAGATTGTACTTACACAGTGACACATTCACCAATGGAAATAAATATTTAAATTCATATTGATTAATTTTATTTAAAATAAATACATATTAAATTAATTTTATCCAGATTATTTTAAAAGAAAGCTTATATAAAATTAATTTTACATAAGTTAACAATAATTAAATTAATACTAGATATTATTTATTTAAGACAGTGCTCACTGCTGACCTTTGACCCTAGCCCATAACCTCTGACCCCTCTTCAGGACTCATGGAGCAAGTCCATACCTATAGCACACCTATAGCACCTATAACTGCTGGACCAGATGTGAGGTTTCCCAGTCATCCTGGTCTGCCCTGAGATAATGCATCTGCCCACCGGGACTGGAAACAGGCAAACCAGGCCCCAAAACAGGGTATCTAGGAAAGGAAGCAGGTCTTCAAGGATGGAAAGAGGACATTGGGAATGGAAACAGGACACGGGAACCAGAACAGGGCATCAGACCGGAAGCTCTGCATGGACGACAGGAAATAGGACGGGGCCCGGAAACAAGGCTTCATGGACAGGAAACAAGATTTCATGGGCCAGAAACAGGGTATTGGTAAACAGAAAAACAGCACTGGGAATTGGAAACAGGGCACTGGGAACTGGAAGCAGGGAACCAAGCACTGGAAACAGGACATGGGGATCAGAAACAAGATATCAGGGTCCAGAAACGTAAGCATTGTCATCCAGAAACAGGGCATCAGGAACGGAAACAGGGGATGGGGGACCAGTAATAGGGCATCAGGGACCGAACAGGGCACCATGAACCAGAAACAGAATATTGGGTACTGAAACATGGAATTGGGGAATGGAAACAGGGCAGAGAAAGTACTTTGGACAGAGTTAAAAACAAGGGGACATTATGAGGTGTGCGGACACATCACAGGGGACCGATTATAAACATTTTAAAATGACTTGTTTATTTTTATCTTATTTGCATTTGTGTTCAGTCTTGTTTTTGCCTCAGATCCCCTGGAAGTTGAATTACAGGGAGTTGCGAGCTTCCCTGCGGGTGCTGGGAATCAAACCCAGGCTCTCAGGAAGAGCAGCAGCTGGTGCTGTTAAGCTCAGAGCTGTCTCTCTAGGCCCTAGTTATTAATACTTTTAATTATATGAGTTTGCTTGTTTGTTTGTGTGATTGAATGATTGACTGATTTAGCTCTTAACAGAAACGTGCCAAGACCTGGAAAAACTATTAAGAGATACTTCTGAGAAAATACCCATGATGCACAGCGACCAAGGAAGGAAAATTTACAAGCAGATACATGGCAGCACCTTTGTGTCCTTGTGAGGTAATGAGCGCTGTTGACAGTTGGAGATGAGCTCACTGCGTTTATGTGCCTCTGTCCCCTGCCTCTCTCTTCCCCTACATCCCCTGTGAGTGTGTCTGTGTGTGCTGCACATGCATGTGCTGACGTACCACATTGTATGTAATGATGTCTTAGGTACATTTTCTTCTCTTTCCCCCTCATCTCTCTGTGTGTGTGTGTGTGTGTGTGTGTGTGTGTGTGTGTGTGTGTGTGTGTGAAACACACAGGTGCTGATTTTCAGCATGTATCTTTAATTGAGAAATCGTTTATCTATCTTTAATTTTTAGATTTTTTTCCATGTGAATGTTAAATTTGATCAGAATTTATTTTCTCAGAAATTTTGATGTAAATTTTCAATTTCAAAATGTTTTTCTATATTTATTTCTAGTTTAATTGTGAAAAAATTTAAGTCTCCATTTTAAAAATTATTCTTTTTTTATTTGATTTTTCAATTTTATCTAAATTCTGTCAATATATTTCTACAAATTTCCCTGAAAATATTTATAGGGCAAATATTAAATTATTTCAAAATATGTTTCTAAATGCCTCTTCAATTTTTGAATAAACATTTTCAGTCTTTTATCTTATTAGGATTATTTCCCATGTGAATCATCAGTTTTGCCAGAATTTTGTTGATATAATTTTTTATTTTTCTCAGAAAAATTATTGATGTATATATAAAATATTTTTAATATTTTCTTTCATGTGTCATCAATTTTGGGAGAAATATTTTCTATCTGGTTTATTTTATCATTATTATTGCAAGTGAATTTTAATTTTATCATATTTCTCTCTATACATTCCTTCAATGTTCTCAGAAATATTTTTATGTATAGATAATGTTTTTACAAAATTTTCATACATGTGTTTTTCATATTTTGAAGTATATTTGCAGGGTCTTCAATTTTATTATTATTTTTCCATGTCAATCTCCAGTTTTATGTGATTTCTGTTCATACATTTGTTCAGTTTCCTTCCAAATGTTTCAGATGTGAATTTGAAATTTTAACAAAACGTTTTTCTCTATGTGTTTTCAGGTTTTTGAGAAATGTTTCCCGACTTCTCTCTTTTTTTTCCTTTTTTGTTTTTTTTCTTTTGGTTGTATTTCATTTATTTCATTTTTTAAACTTTAATTTTAAAAACCAAGATAAATGTACAAATTTTTAAGCATTTTTGCATAAAATACAGGAATATATTTTTTATAAAGTTGTAATTTAGTATTTGTGGTTACATATACAAACACATATGTATATATGTAACAATAATATAGGAAAAGAGGTTATTAATTGAGGGGATAGGAGAGAAACTGGGAGGAGCTGTAGGAAGGAAAGGGGGATGTGATACAGTCCTTTTTTAATTAAAATATGTTCTTTTTTTTTTCTTGAACTTCACACATTTTGTGAGTTGTTTCTGGGGTGTTCACAGCTTTATGGGGTTAGTGTCCCATTAACAGTGACTGCATATTATGTCTGTTCTTTTGTGACTGGGTTATCTAACTCAGGATGATATTCTCTAGATGCATCCATTTTCTTAAGAATTTGGTTAAGTCATTGTTTCTGGTGGCTGAGTAGTATTCCACTGTGTAAATGTACCACAATTTTTGTATCCATTCATCTTCTGAAGGACATCTGGGTTCTTTCTAGCTTCTGGCTATTATAAATAGAGCTGCAATGAACATTGTGGTGCATGTATCTTTGTTGTATGTTGGAGCATCTCTTGGGCAAATGCCCAGAAGTAGAATAACTGGGTCTTCAGGTAGTACTATGTCCATTTTTCCGAGGACACTCCAGACTCATTTCCAGAGTGGTTGTATCAGTTTACAACCCCACCAGCAGCGGAGAAGTGTTCCTCTTTCTCCACATCCTCGCCAGCATCTATTGTCATCTGAGTTTTGGACCTTGGCCAATCTGAATGGTGTGAGGGTTGTTTTGGTTTGCATTTCCCTGATGGCCAAGGATGTTGAGCACTCCTTAGATGTTTCTCAGCAATTCAATATTCCTCGATTGAGAACTTTTTGTTTAAGTCTGTACCTCATTTTTTAATAGGGTTTTTTGATTCTCTGTTATCTCCCTTTTTGAGTTCTTGGTATACCTTGGATATTAGGCCTCTATCTGATGTGTGGTTTGTAAATATCTTTTCCCACTCTGTTAGCTGCCATTTTTGTATTCATGATAGTGTCTTTAGCCTTAGAGAAACTTTGCAATCTCATTAAGTCCCATTATCATTATTTTTCCATGTCAATCTCCAGTTTTTTGTGATTTCTGTTTGTATATTTGTTCAGTTTCCTTCAAAGAATTTCAGATGTGAATGTGGAATTTTATCAAAACATTTTTCTCTATGTGTCTTAAGATTATCGAGAAATGTTTTGTGTTTTCTCTTTTATCTGTAATCAGTATTATATTCTATGTAAATCTTGAAATTTATCAGAAATTTTTTATATGTATTTTCAATTTTTTAGAAATTATTTGATGTAATTTTTGTGTTTTTTAAAATGTTTTCTACATACATGTTCAATATTTGTTAAATGTTTTTATATCTGCTATCATAACGTGATTTTTCTATTTGTGAGTCTTCATTTTTATCAGATTTCTTTCTTCACATTCTTTCTATTTCTTAGAAATATGTTTGCTTTATATATTATTTTTTAAAAAATCTTTTACATGGGTTTTCAAGGATTTAAATAATATTTAATTTTTCTTGCATTTTAACATGACTTTTTTCATGGTAACCTTCAATTTTATCAAAATTTTTATATATTTCTTGAAATTTTCAGAAATATTTTTGAAGAGAATGGAGAATTATTTAAATAGTTTTTCTTTATGTGTCTGCATTTTTTTGAAAAAAATATTTTACTCCTCTCTTTTATTGTATTTTATACTTTAAACTTTCATTTTCATCAGAAGTTTATTCTATTTTTTTCAGTTTTCTCAGAAAAATGTCCAAGTATATATTAAAATTTTCATAAAATTTTTCTATATTTGTCTTCGTGTTTTAGAATAATATTTTCTGTCTTTTATGTTAGCAGGATTATTTCCCATGTGAATGTTCAACTTTATCAAAAATAACTTGATTCAATTATTTAATTTTCTTAGAAATATTTTGGATGTAAATACATAGTTTATTCCACAAATTTTTCCACATGTGTCTTCACGTTTTGGGAAATACTTTCTACATGATATATTTTATCATTGTTATTGTATGTAAATTTTAATTTTATCAGAGTGTTTTCTATATACTTCTTCAATTTTCTCAGAAATATTAGCAATACAAATTTTAATTTTTAAACGGTTTCTGCAGAAGCATCTTCATTTTTGAATTTTTTTTCTTCTTTTTTTTAGGACTATTTTTCATGAGAATCTTCAAATTTATCAAAATATTTCTGTGTATTTTTCAAATTTATTCAAAGAATATTTTATGTAAATTTTAATTTGTCAAAAAATGTTTCTAAATGCCTGTTTACTTTTCTTAATAATACTTTTGCATGCTGTTTTAGTAGGATTATATTTCATGTGAATATCCAATTTTATGAAAATTCTTTCTATATATTTGTTCAATTTTCTCAGAAGTATTTTCAATATAAATATGTATTTTTTCAGAAAAGAGTTTCTTAATGTATCTTCAATTTTGAGATTGACATTTTCTGCTTCTTTTTTACTATGATAATCTTAAAGGTGAATTTTTGATATTATCACAATTGTTTCTATATATTTCTTCAATTTTTTTCAGCAGTATTTTCGAGATAAATTTTCTAGTTTTTCTAAAAAAATTCTACATTCTTTAATTATGTGAGTAATAGTTTCTATGCATTCTTTTTATCTTGTTTTTTTTTATAGAAACCTTTGGTTTTATCAGAATTCTGTCTTGGCAGTTCTCAAGTTTTCTCTCAAATATTTTCAATGTATATATGAATTTTTATCAAATTTTTTTTCTACATATATTTTCAGCTTTCCGAGAAATTTTGTAGAGAGCTTTTGGGGTCTCTTGGCAGGAATCTGACATGGGGCCAGGAAAAGAAAGTAGAGCTACTCCAGAAAGGAATTTGACATTGGGCTAGGACAGGGAATTAAGCTCAGAGAGGAATCTGATTTCAGGATCAAATAGAGAAATAGGCTTCAGGCAATAACTTCATTTTGGGCTAGGACAGGAAAGTAGGTTCAGATAATCCCATCATTTTTACAACCCTCCTTAGAAATAGTGATTATGGAATTTTCTATGGCCTTTCTTGTTCTCTTAACCTAGACCTGGCCTTATTATTATCTGCATGTAATTAAAATGGAATAAAAGAGAGTTAAAGAATTGAACCTGCCTTTCAGCCTCAGAACTGGCTGGGGTCATGCTGCAGTTTTGTCTAATCATCTCTTTTTCTTTAATTCTAGCTCTGCTGCTGGAGAATCTCTTTGACTGAGCTGGTTTGGTGAGGTGGAACTCAGTGTGAGGCTCCAGTGGATATAGTGAAGGACACCATGGGAAAGGAAGGGCATGCAGAGGAAAGTTTTGAAAAGTCTCAGCCAGCAGTGAGTAAACCCTAAAAGAATGGGGCTTGGCAATGGCACAATGCCATTTATATATATGCTTAAAATATGCTAAAGGATAGAGGAGCAAAAATAAGTCAGAAACAAGTTATCCAGTTTCTGATTTTTAAAGAAGAAATCTGTCCTTGGTTGCCTGAGGAAGGTTCTGTAAGTTTACAGACATGAGATAAAGTAGGAGAAGGAATAAAAGGGCACTATAAAATCCATGGTTTTGATAAAATGTTGTATGTTCCATGGCTATGTTGGATGGCCTGTCCACTGAAGATCATTCACCTGCAGATTGGAAAAGAATAGCTCATGCATGTCTAGGGTGACTAAATTTTTTGCTGTGGAAAACAGAATTTTTTGAAAGATGTCAGCAAACAGCAGAATTAAAAGCTACATCAAACTATCCAGTTACTTATGAAATGCTAACAGGAGAAAGTCAATATCGCGATATTCAGGATCTATGCTGGGAAAGACATGATTGCAAAGACTCAGAGACTCTTTACACATGGTCAAAATGAGTCCAAGAGGTAAAACTTTTAGAGATTTGATTTCAGCACACCTTCTTTAAGGGGCCAACAGTATAGAACCTGAACCCTCACATTGCTTCGAAGACAAGGATGGACAGACATATTCTGTGCCAAGTGCTGGGGTTAAGACCCTCTTAGTCACTCACCAATAGTATTGATTTTCTTGATTCAATTCCTGGAACTTGTACAAGGCCTCACTTTTCTTCTGGGGCATTACCTGAAGGTCATTCATCACCTCATGATGCTGTATTTTCAGCTTATGGGACTCAGAGTTGATCTTGGGGAGGGCATGGCAAAAGACCAAATAACCCTTTGAACTAAAGATTCAAGGATCACATGAATTCAAACTGAAATGTGACCTTAGGCAGTGGGGTAAGTAGTCCAAACAAACATTATTGGGATGAAGCCCCTGTGGATATCTAGTTCTGAAGAGCAGGAAACCCAGCCTGACACATGGGATTCTAAGTAGAGATAGAGCCGATATTCACTGTCTGAAGGGAAGAAAAAGTTATCAGTATCTGAATATCCAAGACTGATTCATCAGGTTAGACAGGGGAACAGAAAAAATGGAGAGGAACTCAGTAAGCACCAACAGGGAGAAGGGAGGCCAGGTATTCCTGGTGGTCATGAACTCTGCCCAGAGTTCATGGCAAATTTCAATGTGAATTCATGAAACTAGAGTATGCTTACGTGGTTTTATTACATTAACACTGTCTGGTCAGATTAGCCAAGCAGGAAAGCTGCAAAAGGGCCAAGGTTTCCACCAGTCTTGAAACCACTACTCTTTTTTAGGTCTCCACAAGGTGAAGATTAACAGTGAGTTCTGCAAACAGGGTTCTTGGCTAGTTAGGGGACCAGCTTTAGGCAGCAGATTTTGGAAGTGGCAGAGTCAGACATGAAACTGGTGTTTTAGTTACACCTTTACACTTCCATAGCAGCTTTTCTCAAGAGGGAGACCAAATTTCAGGGCCATGTTTCTCTACACAGTAAAATTCGAGAGGTGATACTCATTTGCAAGTCAGAAATGACAGTGACTCTTAGCCAGCCTGTGAGGCATATAGTTAAGTGAACTGGGGGTGACATCATGCTTGGAATAAGTCCTGGATCTATTGTTACTTTTTTATTGCTCAGCTTTCTAAGCAGTAGCTTCTGTCATGGTTGCTTTGTGTATTTCAAATATGTAGGCAAGGCCTTATTATGGTTCATTCCTAATTATTAGCTCTATGACCACTGCGGAATCTGACTTTCCTTCTGGAGGGGACAAGCCCATAAAAATGTGAGACAGAATTAACTGGAGTTTTTTCTTTATAATTCAACATTCTGGGACAGCAAAAGACTTTCAGCTTTGAATTGTTGTAGGAAGGTTTGGGCCAAATTATCTAAGCAGGTAGATTAATCCTAGCTTTATTTGTGGTTGACTCTGCCTATTCTGATGGAAAGAATATGGGAGAGGGCAAGGCCCTACTTCTCATCATGAAGGGTGGGAGAGAAGCTGCCTCCAGTTGAATATTTTTCCAGCTTTTCATGTCATGTATCAGGAAGAGTTTAACCTTCAGAATTACACAGAAGAACACTTAGGATTCTGGCTTAGTAATTCAACTTAAGTTGTGTGAGGAGTTTCAGTGTCTTTCATGTAGAATGTGTGTGTGTTTTGTTTTTTTTTTTTTTTTTAACCTCAGAGGATTGCATTAAGCATGAGGGAAAATAATCATGTACTTGGCACAGTGTAGCCACAGGAAAAGCTAATTTTGAGGACCTTGTCTATGCTGGATAAACCTAGGCCTTTCAGGATGCACTGAATACAAAGGCACTGCATCGGATTAGCTCTGTTAACTGTGACTTTTATATCAACCCCATTTCCTACCAAACAGTGAAAAATTTAGGGGAATCCCATATGGGTAGGATAAAGTGGAAGGAGAAGGAGAACCTATACGCATGGGTAGGCGACACTGTTAAGACTAGGGTCTCTTCTTCAGACTGACACATTCTGGCCAGTGTAAATATTTCTATGAAGTAACAATCCATAGAATGTTGTGTCTGCCCTCTACATTTTACATGTTATACATTTTTTTTAAATTATGAATTTGTATCACATTTATAAACTTTTGTACCACTTCACATGTGTAGTCTAAATGACATGTTGTGAAGAAAAATTCATCCATCTCGTGATTCCTGGACATCAACTCTGGTCACCAGCTTGGTTTCAAGCATGTTCACCTGCTGTTCCACCCATCGGTGCACTTACACTCCTTTCATTTGGTTTCTGTGGCACAGGAAACATAGCCCTGGCTGGCCTGCAACACCTGGGTATCAATCCCTGAGCACAGATTTAACAACACTCATTACCACGCCAAAGTGTTGGAGCTTTAAAGTATAGACACTGCATAATTCCAATAAGTATCTCAGTTTTCCCAGCATGTGTACACTGCAGCATACATGACAAGGCTGCGGTCATAAACTACCTTCAAAACCGCAATGCTCTGGTCTAGACCTCATTTTACTAGTTTTGTGGATTCAAGTGTGTATAACACACAGCAAAACAAATTGTAAATATACAGAAATAGCTTCTGAAAGGCCCCATATGAATCATCTACATGGCCTGTCTTTGTGCCTCCCAACACTTTCTCCAAACCCCAGAGCAATACAGACATTAGTCCATGGAGGGTACCCAATTCTATTTTCATGCCTTTGAGCAAAATCTATTGTGAAAGTGATATTTCCCTACTTTTGTATTTAACATTCATTGAGCACCCCTAAACATCTAAATGAACCAGATCTTTCATTCTTTTTATTTTATTTTGAAGTTTCAGCATAAGATTAATATTTTTATTCAATACATTTTATTTACATTTCAAAAGTCATCCCCTTTCTCAGTTTCCCCTTGTGATAGTTTGCATATGCTTGGCCCAGGGAGTGCCACTATTGGTATGTGTGGCATTGTTGGAGGATGTGTGTAACTCTGGGAGTGGGCTTGGAGTTACTCCTTCTAGTTGTCTGAGGATTTTCAATCCGTTCCTGGCTTCCTTTGGATAAAGATGTAGAACTCTCAGCTCCTCCAGCACCATGCCTGCCTGGATGCTGCCATGCTTCTGCCTTGTTACTGGACTGAACCTCTGAACCTGTAAGCCAGCCTTAATTAAATGTTATTTGTAAGGCTTGCCTCGGTCATGGTGTCTGTTCACAGCAATAAAACCCTAGCTAATATACCCCTCCATCTCATCCACTCTCTTTTGTTTTTATAAGAGTGCTCTCCAGTTAACCCTTTCACCCTCCCACCTACAACTCCTGCTTCCCTCCCTGACATTTCCCTACACCAGGGCACTGAACCTAAGAAGGACCAAGAAATTATCCTCACATAGATGCTCAACAAGGCCCTCCTCTGCTACATATGCTACTGGAGCCATAAATCTTTCCATGTGTATTCTTTGGATTGGGGTTTAGTCCCTAGAAGCTCTGGTTTGTAGGTATTGTTGTTCTTTTGGGTGAAAACCTCTTTAGCTCCTTCAGTTCTTTTTCTAGCTCTTCCATTGAGGACCCTGTTCTCACTTCAATGGTTGGCTGAGATCATCTGCATCTGTATTGGTCATGCTCTAGCAGAGATTCTCAGGACACAGCTATATCAGGGTCCTGTCACCATATTCTTCTTGGCCTCTGCAATACTGTCTGGATTTGGTGGCTGTATATGTGGTTTATTCCCAATTGGGGCAGACTAATGATAGCCTTTGTTTCAGTCTCTGCTACAAAATTTGTCTACATAATTCCTCCTATGAATATTTGTTTCCAACTATAAATAGCACTGAATCATCTGCACTTTCGTTTTCCTGCATCTTGAGCTTCATGTGGTTTGTGAATTGTATCTTGTGTATTCAGAGCTTCTGGTCTATTATTCCTCTGTCAATGAGTGCATGCCAAGAGTGTTCTTTTTATGTCTGTGTTAATATTTTCTAGTTCCATCCATTTACCTACTAATTTCATGAAGTAATTGTTTGTAATAGCTGAGTAGTACTCCAATATGTAAATGTACATTTTCTGTATCCTTAATTTCTGTTAAAGGACAACAACTGTTTTTTTTTTCTGGCTTCTGGCTATTATAAGGCTGCTATAAGCATAGTAGAACATGTGTCATTGTTATGTGTTGTAACATGTTTGGATATATGCCTAGGAGTGGTATAGCTGGGTACATGGATAGTACTTTGTCAAATTTTCTAATGTGCCTCAAGACTGACTTCCAAAATGGTTATACCAGACTTCAATCCCAGAAATAAATTTGAGTGTTCCTCTTTCTGCATATGTTAGTTGGCATTGGATGCCACATGAGTTTTTAATTTTAGCCATTCTGGCTGATTTGAGGTGGAATTTCATGTTTGTTTTGATTAGTATTTTCCTGGTGACTAAGGATGTTGGACATGTCTTTTGTTGCTTTTCAACGCTTTGTTATTCCTCAGTTGAGAATTATTAGTTTACCTTGTTGCCCAATATATTAATAGGTTTATTTGATTCTCCAAATCAAATTTCTTCAGGTCTTTGTATACATTGGCTATTAGTTCTCTATCCGATTTAAATTTCACAAAGGTCTTTTCACAATCTATTGGTGGTTGTTTTGTCCTACTGACAGTGTCCTCGCCTTACAGAAGCATCACAATTTTATGAGGTGGCATTTGTTGAGTCTTTATCTTATAGTAAAAGCCATTTATGTGCTCTTAAGGAATTTTCTCCAGTGATCGTGTGCTTGAGGCTCTACCCTAAGTTCCCTTCTATAAGTTGAGTGTATCTTGTTTTCTGTTGAGATGCATGGACCACTTGGACTTGAGATTTATACAATGAGATAAGGATGAATAGATTTGCATTCTTCTTCATGCTGACCACCAATTGATCCATCACCATTGTTTAAAAATCCTATCTCTTATGACACTGGATTATTTTAGCATATTTTTCAAAGGTCAAGTGACTACAGATGTGTAGGTTTATTTCTCAGTCTTCGATTTTATTCCATTGATGTACCTTCCTGTCCCTGTACTAATACCATACAGGTTTTTTTTGATTATTATTATCATTTTTGCTCAGTAATACAGCTTGAATTCAGGGATGATGATTCTTCCTGGATGTTACAAGTAAGGATTGATGTTCACTGTTTACACAGCAGCTCAGCAATTGGCACACACTTAATGAGGGTAATAGAAAATTCTTTAACCCTGAAAGATTACCATTCTTTAAGGCAGTCAAGGCCTGTACCCACCCAACAAGTGACTTCCTTGGATTCATATTTGTGCTTGTCTTTAGCACAATACAGGAAACAAGGGAACAAGGCATCCTAGATAGCCTGCAAAGATGCTATCTCCATCCAGAATTTATGTTGGCAATAAATAATTGCCACAGATTCATGCTATGGCACCAGCAGAGTCACCTGGTCTGCTCTTAATCTTAGCTCACCTGGTAAATGTCTGAGGACTAAGAGTATCAGAGAAAACAGAACAGCATATCCTAGTTTACAAGTCTCTCTGCTGAAACTATAAGAGGGTTTTTATTTTTTTTTTTTGTTTTAGGATTTCTTAATTAGAAATATCTAGAAAGCTGTTCAGAGTTGGCACATGTAGTAGTCCCAGCACTCAGAAGGTGTTTTAAGAATTGATGCCTTGTTCTTGTTCTTCTGGTTGTGTTTTTGTATTTTTAATTTTGTAATCTCCAGCCAGGTACTAGTTTCATACCTAGAATGTTCATACCATGCTCTGTAAGGCCAGATGAGTCATATTAATCAATACTTTTATTGTGATCAGCCACACTACGGACAATGCTATTATTCATTTTCAAATAAGGAAAAGAGTTATTGAGAAGGTACTTAACCAGTTTGTACTCACATATCCAAGATATCATAACTATAGAATGACATTCTGACCTTTTAGATTACCTATTACTCCCATTTTAGAGGACATGGATAAGTGACATGGAAAATCAATGTTGGGAATTTGTAATTTCAATTATAAACTCAGAAGTATGTGTATATGTGTATATATGCATTTTGTTTTTAATTTGAGATATAAATTTTTCAGAGAATCTGAGACCTAAATAGGTCTTGGCCAATCTTTGTAAACTGCATATACTTTAATGAGTCAAGACTCTCTTCTCTTTGTGTTGGGAGTGTACTTGAAAAAAAAGATTTTAATTTATATCTAGAGGTAGCCTAAGCCCTAAGGATCAGGATGAATTCAGAAACTGTCGTTGGGTTATGCACTGAGCCATAACTGGATGTCCCATCTTCAGGCTGTGGAGCCACACTTATTACTGAGAAAACAAATCACCTAATATCACAGATATCAAGATGGCAAGAGGCAATCACAAGAACATAAGCAATGGAAACAAAGACAACCTGGTGCCATCAAACACAGCACAATTACTGAGCTCTTATCAGCTGACCTACTTCATCCAATGTCTGGTATCAGAGGCCACCAGTTTCAGTTGCGCTAAGATCTTACATGACTGTTGTATCTTACTATTTCCAAAGCCTGTCCGATGTCTTTTTTCTCCCCATGTCCCTCTTCTACCTTCTGTATCCCAAAGGCCCCATCGTTTTCTTTAGGGCCAGCAATTAACTTCTGCCTTCTTTATTGACATAATCAAGACTCAATTAGGGAATCAAATTTTAGTATCAGTTTCACCCCCTTAGAAAATGTCATCAAATACTGGCAAGGAGATGGTGGACTTTTCTTCTCTGACTTTCATAATTAGATCGCTAAATTTTCTAATGCTCTTTAAACTCTTAAATTCGTAAGACAAACATAGTTTGCACTTTGTGCTTTATGTGTTCTTTCAACTGATTAGAAAGTAAGTTACATGTTACATAGTAAAATCGTGTATTGCTACCTCTCATTGCCATTGATATGGCAAACAAGGCCTTCAGTGTTCCTGTGCAGCTTGTAAAAGTTAAATTCTGCTCAGAACACAGAGATGTTCCTGAACAACTGTTGGCCTACAGTTGTTTGATCTCCACATCTTCACTAAATCAATCTGCAAGACTGGTGTTGTGTTAGAACTGATTTTTTGGTGTCATTTCAACGAATATTTAGATATTTCATAAGAATCTGCATGATCTTTGCTTGTCTAGTTTTGTAATAGCAGCAGTAGTTTAATCATTGTAGTGCTTACATGTAGAATACATTCATTAGGTGTCACAAAAATGTCAGTGTCCTTATGATATCATTTTCATCACATTCATTAGCTGCACTGGGTTGTGCAAGAGGCAGTGTGGGCACACAGGCCCTGCTGCTGGGGACAGTTGTAAGCTGTGGCTACAGTGACTAGGCACTGGGTCTGGATGGCAGGCAGTGTAGAACAGTGTGGCTGCCACCTCAGCCACCACCAAGGAGCAGCATGTAGAGTCACTGGAGTGTGTGTGGGCTCTGTAGGCAGAGGAGCAGTAGGGCTGCAGTTTGTGGAAGTGGGTCAGTTCAGCAGTTGTAGCAACCTCAGCCCCACCATACCCTAACACCTCTGGTGGCCAGAAATGGGGGGAAAAGCCAGAGAAACTTAGGCTGTGGTGCAGTTTGTGCAATGGTTTTCAGGCAAAGCCCAGGTAGAGCAGCACATCACCTAAACCAAGCAAACCAAAGGCTCACAGGTCTCAAGAGGTGCCCCTGATGACACAGGCCAGTACTTGTCTGTGTCTCGAATAAAATGGCAGCACAGGTCATAGGGGTAGAAGCCAATAGTGTGGAAGTTGCAGTAGAGCTCCATCATGTAGTTGGGGTGTGGGGAGGGGCTGCACAGCTCATGGAAGTCATGTGCAAACTGACATGTCTCCCGTCCTTGCATGTTGTTGTCGTCCTTGTCATTGTCATCATCCTCCTCCTGCTCTTTCTTTTTCTTCTTCCTGCTCCTCTTCCTCCTCCTTCCTCTTCTTCTTCTTTTTAAATTTTCTACTGGCAACCATACTGTTTCAGATCTTATGACCTTTTCTTAATGCTACTGGGAAGCACGTTGCTGTGACAAAGCCCCATTTGCCTATTCTCAGTCTTTCTGTCCAAGATTCCTCTTGGGACTTTGGAGACATTGGTGGTAAAGCTGAGCTGGAACCTGTGATTTCCAACATGAATTCCATTATTCTTTCTCCACCGTAAGATAAATGCATAAAGTTTTTGCTAAGGCAAATATTATGAAATGTTCCTTTTTTTTTTGTATCGGGAGGGGTACTTTTGGGCTTTTTGTTTATTTATTTAGTTATTTACTTATTTAGGCTATTACTCGATAGCTCTGGTGAACTGCAACATGTTATTTAGGGAAGGTTAGTCTTGTACTTACAGAGAGCTGTCTGCCTGTGTCTCTTGAGAGCTCCAGTTAAAAGTGTGAGTTATGTCATCAATTCATCTATTTTGATTTGACTTGTTTATGGAGTATGATAGTTGTGTAGTTTTTTATTTTTTTTTCCTTTTTACCCACAGACATCTAGTTTCCACAATATAATTTATTTCTGTGTGTGGGTGTGTTAATAAGAGTTTTTTTTCAACTTTATTTTTTAAAAACAGAGATACATTTTAAAGCATTTTGGCCTAAAACTATATATTTTTCCCAGTACTTTTTCTGAAAGTTTGATCGTATGCATTGAATTCTTACTAGTTATAATGAGCATAAAGTACATTTAAAATAACATAACATGGAAATGGTAAAAGTTTTCTTGGTGTTTAAAGATTTAACATATGATTTTAAATACCAAAAATTGCCACGAGTCTATCTTCTTAACTTTTGAGTTATTAATGATTTAAAATCTAGGTGTACCCACTCTGAGAAGGTGCTATAAACTTGTTTTTTTTTTTTTTTGAACTTAATATAGTCTGTGATTTGTTTCTTGGGTATTTATAGATTTCTGGGGCTAGTATCCAATTATCAGTGACTGCATATTATGTCTTTTCTTTTATGAATGGGATACCGCACTCATAATGATATTTTCTAGATGCATCCATTTTCCTAGGAATTTCATAAAGTCATTGTTTCAAATAGCTGAGTTGTACTCCATTGTGTGAATATACCACAATTTCTGTATCCATTCATTTACTGAAGGACATGTGGGTTCTTTACAGCTTTTGACTATTATAAATAAGGCTGCTATCAACATGGTGGAGCATGTGTCCTTATTGTGTATTGCAGCATCTTTTGGGAATATGCCCAGAAGTGGAATAGCTGGGTCTTCAAGTAGTACTATGTCCAACTTTTTAAAGAACTGCCAGATTGAACTCCAGAGTGGTTGTACCAGCTTACAGCCTCACCAACGATGGAGGAATGTGCCTCTTGCTCTCCATCCTTGCCACCATCTGCTGTCATCTGAATTTTTGATCTTAGCCATTTTGATTGTTTGAGTTGGAATCTCTGGGTTGTTTTGATTTCCATTTTCCTGATGACTAGGGATGTTGAACATTTCCTTAGGTACTTCTCAGCCATTCAATATTCCACAACTGTAAATATATTTTAGATCTGTACTCCAGAATTCTTTTTTAGATCTGCACCTTCTTTTTAAAAGGATTGTTAGATTCTCTGGAGTCTAAGTTTTTCAGTGTTTTGTATATATTAGATATTAGTCCCCTATCAGATATGGGAGTTGTAAAGATCTTTTCCCAATCTGTTGGTTGTCATTTGTTTTCTTGACAGTGTCCTTAGCCTTACAGAAACGTTGGAATCTCACTAAGTCCCTTTTATCCATTCTAGATCTTAGAGCACAAGCCATTGTTCTGTTCAGAAACTTTTCTCCTGTGCCTGTGTATTCTAAGTTTTTCCCCAATTTCTCTTCTAAGAGTTGAAGTATACCTGGTATTATGTGGATGTCTTCGATCCACTTGGAATTGACCTTTGTAAAAGGAGAAAGGAAAGATTGATTTTCATTCTTCTGAATGCTGACTGCCAGTTGAAACAACACCATTTGTTAAAGAGTCTGTCCTTTTTCCAAGGAATGTTTTCAGCTCCATTTTCAATGATCAAGTGACCTTAGGTGTGTGGATCCATTACTGGGTCCTCAGTTTTGTTCCATTGATATACCTGTCTATCTCTGTACCAGTACCATGCAGTTTTTAACACAAATTCTTTGTAATATAGTTTGGAATCAGGGATGGTGATTCCCACAGAGGTGTTTTACTTTTGAGAATAGCTTTAACTATTCTCGTATATTTTGTTATTCCAGATGAATTGGTTTTTTTCAACTCTCTGAAGAATTGAGTTGGAATTTTGCTGGGAATTGCATTGAATCTCTAGATTGCTTTTTACAATTCATGAGCATGAGAAATCTTTCCAACTTCTGAGATCTTCTTCAATTTCCTTCCTCAGATTCTTGAAGTTTTTCTCATACAGAACCTCCATTTGCTTGTTTAGAGGCACCCCAGATATTTTATCATTTTTGTGAGTATTGTGAAGGGTGTTGATTCCCTAATTTTTTGCTCAGACTGTTTATCATTTGAGTAGAGGAAGGCAGGAAATTTTTTGGGTTAAATTTATATCCAGCCACTTTGCTGAAGATGTTTATTAGTTGTAAAAGTTTTCTGATAAAACTTTGGGGTCACTTAAGTATACTCTCATATCATTTGCAAATAGTGATATTTTGACTTCTTCCTTTCCAATGTGAATCCCTATGATTTCTTTTTGTTGTCTAATTGCTCTGGCCAAGACTTCCAGTCTATATTGAATAGGTAGGGGATAGTGGCCAGCCTTTTCTAGTCCCTGATTTTAATGGGATTGCTTTAAGTTTCTTTCTATTTAGTATGATATTGGCTACTGGTTTGCTCTATATTGCTTTTACTATGTTTATTTATGGGCTTGTAGCAAACTTTGAGATTAGAGTCCACTGATGTTGTTTTTATCTCAGTAACATTTTTGTTCAGATAATGTTTACGGGCCCTAAAATAAGGGGTTTGGAAAGTTGGGTGGTTTCACTAGAAAATGATCCTCTTGCTCAAATGTCTTTTGCTAAGGATTCTTTTAGAACTGCATAGGGTTTCACCATTCCTTAGATAGATAAACAGGCCTTAGAACATACTCCTATGTACATTTACCTTAGTGAATAGGACTATGGAGACAGTTGGTGGTAAATCTGGGCCAGATTCCAAGATTTCTAAAGCTACCACCATTACTCTCTCCCCATTGTAAACTAAATGTAGAGGAAGAAAGTCATGGAGGCAGGAGACATATGCAAAGTATACTTGTAAAACAAATCTAGAAGTACCTTCAATGAACACTGATTTAAAGAAATTGCTGGCAGTGTTTCATTTGGAGAAGTGCCTTTTGCTTTTTTTTAACAAATGATCTCTATTTTTAGTAAATTACCATGTGTTCCTCTTGGAGTTCTTTGCCCTGGAAATGAGAATCTGGAAGACTCTTGAGAATGGGATTAGTCCATGAGCTGAGAAAAGACATGAGTCCCATGACTGTTTAATGGTTATTTATACAGTACCTACGACTTCTGACGTTTCTCCAGTACAGAGATTTCTTGATCCTGATCTGTTTATTACATAATTTATTTAATACCTTCACTCCCAGGAGAGTTCTCAAGTCTCCATTTCATTTGACAGACTCATCTACATTGTCATGCAGGATGACACATGAGAGATCTCCTTCAACCCTGAAAATAAGAGATGAAAAGTCATGATCCTGACACACTAATGCCTTACATGCATGCCTGGAAATTTAAACATTTAGCATGCCTATTCCAAGTATGTTTCCCTTCATGTCTCAAGAAACTTCCCTCTTTGGATGGGTGTGATCCAGTCCAACTAATACACCACACAAGTAAAACAAATGCCCAGGACAGGAGCAAGAGAGATGGCTTTTATCCATTTGAGGCTTTTATTCTCATAGTGGCTAAAAAGCAGTTAACAATCCTCTATCACAGCAGTTTCACATGGAATCCATTGATCTCTGCTGGACAATGTGGGTATTACATGCATGTAGAGCACAGACCTCCAGGAAGTAAAACACCCACACATATAAAAAAAATTTCAGAATGTGAGGGGATATTGAACACACACCCTAATACTAAATGATCTTAGTGCCATAGCTCAAAGTTTGTGTGCTGAGGTAAGATTCTGAAATTTACTCAAGTCCAAATCATAATTGAAAAGCAAGCGAACAAACAAACAAAAAACCCCAAAACACTAATGACTCTTGTGAAGTTTTATAAAATGTTCCCAGGTTGTTGCTTTTGATCCCAGCTACTTTGGCTAGCTAGACAGAAATTTCTCATTATACTGTATTCTGATTTGTCCTGAGGGGAGCTTATGGTTGTGGTACTTTTAAGATTAAAAAAGACCAGAACATACAGAACGTCACAGAATAAGTGGTTAGCAATGCCCTTCACTGAGGCAAGTTATTTTTCTGTGTCAGGAGCTGCTGAGCACAAGATCAATATCCAGAAAGGGGAGGAGCTGGTTGTTGACCCTTGTTAGGTGGACCTGCCAGGTCAGCTATCCAGCAAACACCAGCTTTATTCAGAGGACACCCTAGTACAAACTTTCAGCTAAGGTCATTCTAAGCATCCTGAAAGGAGAAGGGAAAAAGAGTACCTGGGCCTGAATTTTATTTTCAGATTTAAAAAAAGAAATTTTGAAACTGAATTGTGAACTAAACATCGTGCAAGAATTAAAATAAAATGCAACATTACTTCAGTAGTCAATATATATTATATTGAAAAATAACAGTTTAGCAATGTCGGAATCTCATTTCACAATAGGTGTGAGCAGCCTAGAAAACCATTTGGAGGCCTTCTAGGGAGTCTGGCTAAAACTTAAGCAAACTCTCTTGTTTCTAGAATGCAGAAACCTGCCTCTGTTCTACTTGTAAACCACGAAATCTGTGAAACCCAGAGAAAACATCTCACAGAAAATCTATGCACACTGAAGAGATGATATGATCTACAATTCTGTACTGCATGGAAATCTTCCCAATGATTAGCATTAAACTCTCAAGTTATACTCATGAAGAAAGAGATGACACCCCAGCTATGTGTGTGAGTATTCTAGGACTTTTTCTAAGGAGACATAAGTGACATTAGGCTGAGGTCATAACACAGAACTCAGAAGGGTGGAAGGAGTACACCATCACCATCGCCAGAAACTCTGTGGCCAACATGCATTTTATCATGGACAGAAGGATTTTAAACTGGACGAGATCAATAATACTCTGAGGTGCTTCTAGTTGATTGAGGTAGAGAGTAATATTGAATACCAGTCACCCAACATAGACTATTGTACACGTCCAGGAAATCTACATGGCTCCTGCCATCCTGTGCTACTACTACTCCCTATAGACATCAAAAAGATACTGCATCATTTCCACTAATCCAGGCACACACAAGTGCACACAGACACACATAGATACACACACAATCTCTCTCTCTCAACACACACACAACAGACACAGAGAAAAATGCAGAGAGAAAAAGAGGGGGGAGAGAGGTTGACACCCAGACACACATTCCACAATACATGCAATTACATGTGCTCACACATGCAAGCAGACTTCATTGGAGAAACATTTTTAGATTCCCAGAAAAGATAAAAGTTCACCCAGGAAGGTATGAAGGCACAGGATACAACCCTTGAATGTAGTAAGAACATAGTGGGCATAGCAGATAGACAGCTAGGTCAATAATGTGTTTTCCCCTACTAAACAAACTTTGCCTGTTAGCTAACCCTGCTTAGCAAGATTCCAAGGTTTTGCACAGCAAACTTGGCTCCCAGCAAAGACACACTGCATGGTATTGGACAAGCCTGTTCCTGCCTCTTGTACACTGTCTCTCAATGGCTCTACAGTGGGCAGCATGTTCCAATAAGTACTCCATTTACTAGAGGCTGCATAACTTTGGAACCAAAAATATGAGACCAGGCAATTACCAAATCTGTATAACCAGGTTGCAAAATAAAACTATTCTCCCTGTAAGGATACAATTTGAAAGATATTTTGAGTAAAATAAGGCTGGCTGGTTCAAGGCCAAGTGGTTGCATGAATGATCACATTTGGAAATGGTCCCTGAATGTGTTCATGAGATCTAGATAGTTCCTACTGCAAAGCTGCTATGAGAAGTACCAGTACAAACGTGATTACCATAATTTTTTTCAGGATACTGACTTCTTGTTCTGGAATTTCTGGGTCAGTGGGGACTGCTGTTTCAATTTCTGAAGAGTTGTACATGGCTTCTCACAGAGCTAGCACATTTTATACTATCAAAAATATCTGAGGGTGCTCATTGTTCCCAATCCTCCTTTAGGCTGATTTTAACTCGGAGAGAAGGATTTTGATTAACAGCAGTTACAGAGTGCTACAGACAGAACACGGGGTGAGTGTTTTAGACTATCATGAGGGTTAGGGGCTGTCTGAGGTTCCCTGTTCTTTACTCACATTAGAATTCTGGGCTTTATACTGGATGCATATGCACAACAAGCAAATCAGTCTTTCAAATAATAATGCACAGGACAAACTCCAATGCCAAGGATAACTGAGTCACGTTTAGGGGAAGTTGGAAAGAAAATGTTAACAGGCAATGCAGAGAAAACTAGGATGATGAGAGTATGCAACCTGCCTGCTGTAGTCCAGTAGCCAGGCACTGCACATTAGAACCATATTTTATTCACAAAACTTAAGCCAGCACTTTTGACTCTCTGGCTCATTCATTTGACACAGCAGCATCTTTCGCACCTGCATGTACCACAGTTGTTTGATTTTTAAAAAATGATTTCAATACTGACATATTTTTCTTACAAAATCAGTTGAATATCAGACTTTAGAGAATTCATTATCTACTCTTGTCCTATTGAGCTAGGTGGCTGGGCCTAAAGGTGGCTGCTGTATTTAGTGAGGCTCCGATGCAAAGAGAACTGACAGAGTACTTTATCCAGTAAACTTGGCCATTGTTATTTTTTAAGATAATTGTTTTCTAAGTGAATCTGTATATATGGATATAATATACACATATATGTAGAGAAGAACACATCTTCATGCCTTTACACACAAAAGAACACACACATAGAGTTTTATATGCAAGTACCCACTCTGCAAATATCTACATCAAAGAACTATCACCAACAACATATATCCCATGATCATGATAACCCAGACCTAAGCTAAAACACATACATGCACAAACACATACACACAGACACACACATCAGAGACAATCTGCTCTGTGGTATAGGATGTCTATGGGCGTTATGGTTACAGATGAGGACAATCTACCCTGATGCTTCATTAGTTTTACCTACTGCTGTTTGACAATAGTCCATAAATGTTCATGCTGGCCTTACCACAGAGCTTCTTTCTCCTGCTATATGGCATTTCAGTTACCTTCTGCTTTGCTTCAAGCATTTCGTTTTCCTCCCACAATAGCTTTGCTTTCTTCTGCATATGAATTGACTCTCTCTGGAGATAGCAGTTCCAGATGCTGAACCACAAAGAAAATTGGTGACTCCAAACTAGAATTTATCTTCCTCATTCTCCTCCAAATACCATGCACACTTCATGGGTTCTTATCCCCAGACAGACCCAGACTACAGTTCAGATCATTCATGAATCATCACATAGGAAATGGTCAAATCCAGAGAACAGACCCATTCCAGAAGACACAAAGTACCAATGAAATCCAAGAAGACATGGCTCCCATGTATGCTTATATGTCATTGGAATTATACAACTACTTGTAGGTAGAGAGCAAACTTTCTGTGTAAGTCAAGAGGAGACCCAATAAGTACACATAAATTCTGTATATCTTATGAAATTCAGTTTTGCAAATCTACTTTAAGGGCCCTGGAAGCTCAAGGTTGATTGATATTTCCATCATGATGCAAACCTTTTTTATCTAGAGGATCCTTATTTTGGAAAAATAATGATCAGAGGTACTTACATACTCTTCACATTTGGTCAAAATAAGTCCAAGAGGTAACAATCCTAGAGCCTTCCACTTTCCATTAAGAGGTAAACAGTACAGAACCTGAACCCTCACATTGCTTCAAAGACAAGGATGGGCAGACATATTCTGTGCATAGTGCTGGAATCAAGTCTCTATTAGTCACTCACCAATAATATTGATTTTCTTGAATCAGATCCTGGAACTTGTACAAGGCCTCACTGATCTTCTGTGGCATTTCCTCAAGGTCAGACATCAACTCATGATGCTGTGTCTTCAGCATATGAGACTCAAAGTTGATTCTGGTGTAGGGCATGGCAGAAATCAAATAACTCTTTTGACTAAGGATTCAAGGATCACATGATTCTAACTAAATTAACTACCCCTGCCCATATATTGTATATACTTGTTCCTTGGTACTGCATCCTCTAGGATCTTATTAAATTTATTATTATTAGCCTCAGGCCAGTAGAACCAGGGAAGCAAAAGGAGGGATTAATCTCCTTTAGCTTCCTGAGTGTGTTTGAAGGAATAGCTTAGCTCTCCAAGAACTTTCTAAATGCCTGTGCCCCATGCCTTGGTCCAACTTAAATCTGTGATGACTCTTCTCCATTTTTAGACAAGGATTGACAATCGTTGGTTCTACTGATTATGTCAGTTTCCCAAATGACATAATTAGTATTTACAGGGTAAAAGCCTGTAACTTACAGCAGGATATTCTAAGGTTCATCCAAGTTGGACACACAGGTCACATGCTGCTCAAAGTGAGGCTTCTTGGCCTCACAATTGTGATTTAGTGAAAACTGAGTAAACAAATCTACACGGCCATAACTCTCTATAGACTCTTGAGGTCTTATGTGGAACACACACACACACACACACACACACACACACACACACACACACACACACACACAAACACTCACACACTCACACACACACACACACACGAAGGCACACCCAAACACAATCAGAATCCTAAAGAAATACAATGATTTGTCTTGATCTCAGAGTATAATGAACAAAATTTGAGGAAAGCAGTGCTAACATGCAGCCAATCCAGTCACACAGTAAGAGAGAGCAAATGAGACCAGGCCCCTCCAGCTGTTGAAAGGACCAATTAGATCCAAAGGAATTTTAGATCAGATAGAAAGAGTTTGACCATAAAGAGCAACATCTAGCCTCTCCCACACACCAAGAATTGTCTAGATTTTTAAAATGAATAGTGGGAGTTCACACAATACTACCAATATCCCCAGACCGGGATTCATTCCATGGGTTCTGATTTACTTTTGGAGGAATCAAAATGCCCTGTTACTCCATCTCACTCCTATATACCTTCAATTCTGTGTTTGAAATCCAGTTAGGAAAAAAAAAGAGAAAAGAAAAGAAAATGAGTTTGGGCATGAGGACAGCCTGGAGTTGAAGACTTCTGTGATATGAGGAAATCTGGGGTTAACAGAGAGGGCCCAAGATAGTTCTCAAAATACCAAGCATAATGACTACTTGTTGTTCAAATCTGTGTCAGTGTAATTAGCCAGGATTCCCCGAAGTTCGTCTCGCTCATTTGTGATCTTCTGCAGATAAATTTTCAGCTTTACCAACCTCTTCATCATCTTCTTATTTTTGGTGTTGCTGGTGGTTGCAGGTTTGGTTAATGCCTTCCCAACAGACCCTGTAGATATATAAACACAAGTAAACTTGTAGAGATAAAAGGACAGAGACAAGAGCAACCATGCTTAGTCCCAAACAGTGGCCCTAGGAAGAGGGAACTCTAGAGACCCAGTAAATAACAGAAAGAACAGGAAAGCTATCTTCAAGCTGGGCTCCTCAACATGTCCCTGTTTCCAACCACTATCACTAAACACATGCCTCACTCCCTAGTGCAGTCTCCCTGGCCTTGAAACTCATAAGCTGACCAAGGCCAGAAGATTTGGAGGGCATTGTCTGCTCCTATTTGATAGATACAGGTCAGTTCTGGAGTTCATAGTGCTCACCACTAAAAATATTGTCAATAAATACCAACACCTGGCATCTGACACAAGGTAACACATGTGCAGGCTTCTTAAAGTACATGATGAGACTCCCCAAACTACTACCCTTACCCCAGACTGTGTTGCATGCCACATCATTTATGTTTAAGGATAAAGTGTCTGACGCCTTGATACATTTCCAGAAGAATATTTCCCTCTCTTACTCAAGTTATCTACAGAAATCTGTTGAGATGAGAGTACTTTTCAACACTGTATTCCTGAGAACAACACATTGTTCCTCTCACAGAGCTATTTCCTGAAATCCTATGCTACTCAGCAGATAATTTAGGTCTCTCAGCAAAGCAACTTCTGGCCTGTCAATTCCTGGCTTTTTGAAAAATTAATCAGAAATTCTTGACTCATGGTCTGCCATTTAGGAATGTCAAGATCATAAGCCCTACTCCTGGAAGAACTAGCTCAGGCCCACTCCTCCAGTAAGTTCTCCAACCCCTGCCAAGAACTCACTGTGCTTTCCCCAGGACCACTTCTTTTAACCTGTTTTTGAACATGACAGAAGGTTTGCCTCTTTCTGCCTCAGTGTAATCTCTGCTTGTCCTCTATTCTCCCTCCAAATTAGCCTGAGCAGCATGGACATCATGCCTACTTGTGAACCCAATAGGCTCTGAAGGAATACCCCACAGGCAGTTTCTATCATCACAACACTGCTGACATCACAGAAGATTCTAGGGCTCTCCCGGATACAAGAGAATGTCCAGGGAATTGACAGCTGATGAAGTCACTGGGAACTGCCACGATCTATATGCTAACCAGCTTGAGCCAAATTGACTAGTTTCTGAGGTGTAATTACTTGAGATCCCCTTTGGAACATCAGTACCTTTTCCTTCATAAGATAGACATTACTTTGTGCTTAATTTCATATCCAATTAATTGGATGGAAAGTGTTTTTTTCATGGTCATGGCATGGGTGCATCATCTTCAATCAGACCTAAAGCTCTATGCTATTTGAATGGGCAAGATTCTACTCCATAATAAATGTACTCCTTGGGTATATTCAGACAGACAGTCCACAGACACAGGATTTTCCAGAGGCCAAAATTATTTTCCTCCACGTTTAATTTTATGCAAGTTTGGTTACATTTTCTTATTGTGCATGCCTTGATGGTTGACATTCTTTCAATGTATACAGACATGAGTTTTTATGAAATATCTCTTTCAGAATACCATTCTTTTGCAATGAAAACTTTCAAGGATTTGACACCATAGTTCTCCAGGTAAAAGGTACATATCAGTTGAAAAGTTAGTTCCTTTTTCAAAATATAAAATCTCATAGTCTCCATTTCTCCAATACAAGAAATTAAGTAAATATTTGTGAGCAAATGTCATCAGGGCTATTGGAATGTAGCTCTATAGTCCAATTAGCTATCACTTCTCCATTCTCTACCATCCTGAGTTTTCAGTTCCACTCCTGAGGGGGTTGGGAGTTTGGAATATGATACTGTATTTAAGATACATAGGACACAATAGGATGGGTAAGGAATGAAAAGGCCACAAATCTTGTGAAACTTCAATGTTAGTGGATGCATATATTCAGGAGACTTCTTCCTTCTTGACATGGGTGTTCTGAATCAATGGTTAAATACCACCTAATCTCTAAGGTATAAGAGTGGGAAAAAATCATGTAAATGCAGGAGCTTTTTTCGAACTCAGAAGTCCCCTCAGTCTTTCAAATAGTGAGATGACTTGCCTTTATAAAGAAATGTATGACCGGGTAATGTGAAAAGAAATAGAGAATTGATATCTATCTGTTGATATCTGAACCTGGGAAACAGTGAGGAAGCAATCTAAACAAATATATAGGGATGAACCTGTTCCTGTATTGGGTACAGCAGGCACAAAGCAAGCAGGAGACACGACCACCATTCTCTAGACTGTACTGAGAGATCTGCAGTGTTTCTTTCCTTCAATGTCTTTTTCTTTATTTTCATGTGTTCAGGTCTCAGAGATCTGCATTCAGAATCAAGGTTCCCCGATATACCTAAATCATTCCCTGTTAATTGACAAGTTTTGGCTTCTCCAAATTGGTTTTTGGGATCATTTACATGGAAAAGTATTTTACAACAATTTACTCTGGAGTCATGTCTTTCTTTATCAACAGGGTGTGTTTCTTCTATGCAGCAAAAGGCAGGATTCTTTTTGTTTCCAGTTGGTTAGGCTGTGTCTTGTATTGTGAATTGAGTCCATTGATATTGAGAGATATTAAAACCCAATGGTTTTTAGTTTCACTTATTTTTGTTTTTCAAATTAGTATTTTGTGTGTGAGAGATTTTCTTATTTGATGTTCTTTTTTATTGAAAAACTTTATTTTAAAAAATGATGAATGTACAAATTTTCAGCATTTTTGCATAAAAATATACAAATACATTTTAAGGTTGTAATTAAGTTCTTGTGGGTATGTATACATAAACATATGTATATATGTAACAATAATATAAGAAAAAGGGCTACTAATTTGAGGGGATAGGTTAGAAAGTGAAAGGTTCTGTAGAAAGAACAGGGGGATGTGATACAGAGCGAATTAATTAAAATATATTCTTTTTTTCCTTAAACTTCATACAGTCTGTGAGTTGTTTCTGGGTTGTTCAGATCTTTCTGTGGTTAGTATCCCAATATCAGTGACTGCATATTATGTCTGTTCTTTTGTGATTGGGTTATCTCACTCAGGATAATATTCTCTAGATGCATCCATTTTCTTAAGAATTTTGTTAAGCCATTGTGTCTGATAGCTGAGTAGTTCTCCATTGTGTAAATGTTCCACAATTCTTGTATCCATTCATCTACTGAAGGACATCTGGGTTCTTTCCAGCTTCTGGTTATTATAAATAGAGCTGAAATGATCATTGTGGTGCATGTATGTTTGTACTATGTTGGAGTGTCTTTGGGTCTCTAGGGTAAATGCCCAGAAGTGGAATAACTGGGTCTTCAGCTAGTACTATGTACAATTTTCTGAGGAATCGCCAGACTGATATCAAGAGTGGTTGTATCAGTTTACAATCTCACCAACAGTGGAGAAGTGTTCCTCTTTCTCCACATCCTTGCCAGCATCTGTTGTCATCTGAGTTTTGGACATTGTCCCTTCTGACTAGTGTGAGGTGGAATCTCAGGGTTGTTTTGATCTGCATTTCCCTGATGGCTAAGGATGTTGAGCACTTCCTTAGATGTTTCTAGTCATTTGATATTCTTTGATTGAGAACTTTTGGTTCTTCCTGATTTCTGTCATCTCTGGTGAGCAGTCTGATGTAATTCTCACAGATCAGCCTTTGTATATGACTTGACCATTTTCATGAACCTTTTAATATTCTTTTGTTCTTATATGCATCTTCTCTTTTGATTAATATGTGATTGGATGATTTTCTACTCTAATCCAATTTATTGGTGTTTTGTGGGCATCATGCACATCTATGGTCCTTTCTTTCTATAGAGCAAAGGAAGTTTTCTACTATGATATGTTTAAGATGTTTTCTGACCTTTTGAACTGGTAACCTTCACCCTCTTCTAGGTCTATTATTCTTAGCATTGATCTTTTCATTGTGTCCTGAATTTACTGGAAGTTTTGGTTTAGGAGCTTTTCAAACATTATATTTTCTTTGATTGACTTGTCAGTAACTTCTGTGTTATGTCTTACACCTGAGAGTCTTTTTTGCTCTTCTGTATCATGTGATGATAGCATCTGTACCTCCTGATCACTTTAGTGGGTAATCTACAAGTTTCCCCCAACTTGTGATTTCTTTGTATCTATTTCGCTATATAGATCTTAGAAAGTTTTATTCAATTCCTTTAAGTACTTGAATGAATATACCTGTATTTCTTTAAGGGATATGATTTCTCTTTAAAGGCTACTACCAGTTTGCTTGTGTTTTCTTGTGATTTTAAATGGAGTTTTTTTTTATATCCTCTTTAAAGGACTTTATTAAAAGAATAAAGTGAGTTTTTTTTTCTTGGTTATAATTTTGATTTTCATTTGTGTTAGGCTTGCTGTGATGGGAGAACTCTGTTCTGATACCAAATTACATGGGGTCTATTGCTTATGTTCTTCTGTTTTTTTTTTTTTTTTGTTTTTTTTGTAGTGTAGAAATCTTTCCACACAGAGAATAATCTCTAACAAATGATTATGTGTTTCTCAGGAATCATCTGAAATATGACATTTATAAATCTAAACATAATGAACAGTATTTTTTACCTGCTTACAGTTTTGGAATATTCTCTTTTTAAATTCTTCTCCTTCTCCTCCTCCCCCTCTTTTTCCTCTTCCTGCTTCTCTTTCTTTTACTCCTTCTTTTTTACCATTTCCTGGGAAATGTTGAAGAATGAGTTCATAGTAGGTATGGGCCACAAGGTAAACAACATTATACCAGTTGTAGCCTTCTTCACTCAGAACCATGTCAGGTTGTGCTGTGCTAACCATTCTGCTTGGTTGGAGAATATAAAATGTTCCATTTCACTAATACTGTTTTCAGAGATTGAACAAATAAAACAATTCACTCTAGCATAGTCTGAGAAATGTCTATTGGATATTTCAAAATTTCATTGTTTGTATAAATATTGGAATAATCATCCCAACTCTCAGCATCTGCTTGAGGTTAGCTTCACTGCCTGCTTGCATGCCTTGACCCTGGGAGAGATACACACCCCCCTTTGTTATGCAATTTCGTCCAGTCACACTCCACACCTGGCCTTCCTGTTCCCAGTTGCTAAAAGATAATTACAGACTTCCACCCCAGGGGGTGACTCTTACACCCAGCAGCTAGGGAATTTACATACCTCCCCTGTAATTACCTGAGGGTATAATACTGGGACCACTGTCTATGTGGGCAGTTCAATATGAAGTAAACTTTCTGGTAACACGAATAATGGACTTGTGTGTTTCTTTCAAACCTCTAGGCCTTCGCCTGGTTTGAAGTAGCTGTTATTGGTACAGGCACCACAAATGGAGGTCCACAATTCCACCCGAAAATGGAGATTCCACCAAGATATGGGAAGGAAGAAATGACCCGTAGGGTTTGCCCCATGGAACTAGCCAGCAAAATAAGTAAGGATAGTGGGGTGGATTGGAGATGGAAACCACTAGTTCTATTTTATGGTTGTTAGATCAGTTGCTGAATTTTCTTAAACAGTAGGGGAACTAGAATCAAGGTAGAAGACTGCAGTAGAATTCACTTGGGCAGCCTAAGTAAATCTTATTGATAGTTAGTAAGAATAGACTTGTGACAAGGATTAAGGAAAGAAGAATTGACTGCTCCTCTCATCACGGCCACATGCTTAGAAATCAAATCCACTGCTGGTAGGTGTGGTGTTTGTGCTTAAGCAAGAAATTTAAAGAGCTAATAGAAAAAGGATATTTCCCAATAGTGTTTCTAAGTCTTTGTAAACAGATTAGAGGTAGTTTATTTGGAAGAGAGAGAAAATAGATCTCGGAAAAGCATGCCTTTCTTTTGTCTTGGACAGTATGGGAGGAGAGGAGGAAAATTATTGTAAACTGTTTCAGAGTTCTTCCAGCAGGAACAGGGGAACAGGAGAATTCCTTACTCTTCGGATCCCACTGGAGAAATGTCCAGTTCTGGTTCTGGGTTCCTAAGGAAGGATATCAGGGTCCTGTTGACAAATCTAGTTCTTGTCTCTCTGTATTGTTGTCCCTTGGTGCCAAGCTGTCCATGTGTGTCAATTTGTGTCCATGTTTCTGTGTCTGAATGTTGCTCGTGCTTCATGTTCAAAAATAAAATGGTTGCTTACCTCTTGACTTATTCTTAACTTGTGTCTAAAAGGGAAACAATAGAATGTAAAAAAGAAGAAAAAGAAAAAGAAAAAAAAGAAAGGAGGCTTCAGACTCTACCCCTTAAGTCAGCTCAACTGGAGACCCAATGGGAGTTAGATGTCTTCCCAGGCCACTGGTAAAGGGGGCTGGCTGTGTCTCAGCTTAAAGCAGATTTAGAAAAATCTCTGACTGTGTTTATTGAGCTCTGCAAGTGACAAGGTGCTCATTTCTTGAATTTACTGATAGAGAAAATGAGAATTTTATATGGTTTAAATATATAAGATGTGTGGTCAGTTCATGTTTGCTTAACTAGTTTTAATTGGAATAAATATGCTCTGAATGTCTTGGTCTTAGATTATTGGCTTATAAGCATTGGGTATGTTTAAAATTTTGTAACTTTGGCAACAAAAGTTTGTTTAAAACTAGTAACTTGGACAGAGTCATCCTAAAGTGCAACAAGTGGCATGAGCCACATGTTTTCTATATATAAGGAAAGGGATTTCTGTGGATACCACAAACTTGGGACAATATTTGAATAATTCTTCTTCTAGAAAACAGACTTAAAGGATACAACTTAAAATAATGAGGTATTAAAGATGCATAAATATATATGAACTTGCAGCCACTTTGTGGCATGAAAGTAGGAAACTTATGAGAGAGTTATGGTTATGGCCTGGTTTACAGCTTCAAAAATTATCCGTAGATTTAAAAGATTGTTTTTATACCGTTCTGTTGCATCCTCCTGATTGCAAAGGGGTTGCTTTTGGCTTGTCTGAGGTTTTAAAGAGCCCTTGAAACAATGGGTATCACTGAATATCTTTGCCTCAGGGAATGGCTGATGGTCTGTTGTTATTTTGCTGCTGCCTGGATGGCAGGAAGCTGAAACTTAAAATCCTCAGTGTTTACTGTTGTAAATGCTTTGTTAGCTAACCACTCCCTAGTCAGACTGTGGCATAGGAGATTCCTAAAGTTAATTTACTTGTTTAATGTGATTTTCAAAAATCATCAGATGTTAGCTGGCAAAAACCTCGCCTTAAGCTCACCATAGAATGTCTCAAACCTCTTTCTGCTGTTCTTAAGAGATGCAAATCCTCTGCAGTGAACTGAGAGTCTCTGCAGTGAATATAGAGGAAACAATTAGTTAACAGCAGATATTATATTTGATCAAGTGTTGGCTATATGTATTTGTTCTTTTGGCAAAAGGAACCATTAATGTGAATACATCTTATTTCCTTTTTAAATACAGTTTTAACATTCTTTGCTATGTTTATGCAGAATTTTATGATAGGTTTTTTTTTTTTTTTTTTTTTTTTTTTTTAAGGAGAATGTTTTAACCTGATGAAATATTTTTTCCTTATTCTGAGCAGCAATTAAATTGGTTATGGCTAGATACTGATGTTTGGCTTTTTCAGGCAAAATTCAAAATTGATAAATCATTATCTGAAAGACAAGTTCTTAAGGTTCCTTCCTCTATGCATGCTTTTTTATTTCCTGTAAATTTATGCATGCAGCCCATTGATAATGCAATTGCTGTATTTATAGATGGTTCATCTATGGAAAAGCAGTATATACAATTAAATCACACAAATTCATTATCTTGAATTTGCCTGCTGCAGCATAGATTATAAAATTTATATACTGGTAGCCACTGTTTTTAGATGTTAAAAATAAATCAGTTAAACTCTGAATTTATATACTGATAGCATATATATATATATATATATATATATATATATATATATATATATATATATATATAGCTAAAGGCCTGCACCAATATATAATTAATTAATAGATTATAATTGCTTAAATTTGTTGTTTTTAGATATTGCTAATTCTTGAGTTTTGCAATTGTTTATGCAAATACAACTTAATTTAAGAGAGCGTATTATCCCATATTTCATAGGGTATTTAAGAGATACTGGATTGCCTGGATCACATAGAAAAGGCAATGAATGCCACAGCAGATTTGTATACCAGGCAGATTATAATCTCATTTATAGCTTGAAAGACCTCCGAAGGGAGACCCTCACTCAAATCTCAGGAGAGGCGCGCACCCAGCGAGGCACCGAGACTAGACTTGCTGCAATCGCATGAGGAAGTTTATTGAAAGTGGAAGAGTGAGATCTCAGGCCAGCATCCTGGGGTCGAGACTCATACACCATGCAGGGGTAGAGGAGTTCGACCCCGGCCTGAACTTGTAACAGGCTTATAAAGGCAAAAATCACAAAGGAGGGGGAGGACAGGGGGAATGAGGAAATTCATAAGGGGAAGAATCATACATTTTTTTTATCAGTACACCCCCATGCACACCTAGGGCGTTGGAACATTCCACAGAGGTCATCCGGACCTTCTGTGGTATTTTGGGAACTCAAATCTCAAGAAAGTGGGATTTCCTGGGAGCGGCAGAGGAAATCCCAAGGGCAAGGAATCAGTGTCCTTTGACAACCTTTTACTCTTCAGCTACCAAAATAGTAATGGCCTGAGACAAAAATTTGAAATTTCTAGAGAATGTGCATGTCAAATTGTAAATGTTTGTTCTGAAGGTCCTCAGTTTCTTATACTACATGATGTTGTTAACCCTCAAGGACTTGTACCTAACCCATTATGACATATAAATATTCCTTATATTTCTGGTTGTAGAGAATTAAAATATGTATTTAAATATTAACACCTTTTCAGGCTGTCTAGTTGTAATCACTTTAACTTGAGAAGCAACTAAATGTGTATAGCCTCTGGACAATTGTGTTCTTAAGAGTAATTCTGATCCTATGATTTGCCAAAGAAGTTTTCCATATTTGTAGGGCACATTAGAGCCCATACTGCCCTTCCAAGACCACTATGGAGAGGGAATCGTCTTGCACATGTATACACTTGCCCTTATGCATTGGCTATAAAAGAATCTAATGTGGATAAGGCTATGCAGGTGCATACTAAATTTCATTTGAATGCAGGATCCTTAAGATTTCATTGTAAAATTATAAAAGGACAAGTTCTAGAAACATGTCCCATGTGTGCAGAGTTCATTTCAGCTCCTAAATTAGGAGTCATTCCTAGGGGACTGAATCCCAATGATATTTGGCAAATGGATCTCACACATGTCCCTTCTTTTGGGAATTTATAATTTGTGTATGTTTTAATTGATACTCATTCAAGAATTATATATATATATATATATATATATATATATATATATATATATATATATATGCACATAGTAGAAAATATTAAAAGATGTCAAAAATAACTGCTTACAAGCTTTTGCATATATCAATGCTCCCAAAAAGATTAAAAAAAATATGGTCCTGCCTATTCCAGTAAAAGGTTTAAACAATTTTGTTCATATTATGCTATAATTTATAAGACTGGAATTCCTTATAATCCTCAAGGACAAGCAATCATTGAATGTGCTCACTGCACCATAAAGATGTATTTGTCTAAAACAAAAAAGGGGGAGCATATCTCCCCTCATGTGCATCTATCCTTAATTTTATATATTCTAATTTTTTTTAACTGTAAATTCTGAAGGCCACTGGAGGGCATGCTCAGTCCAGCAAGGAATGGTGCAATGGAAGGACCTTGCATTGTGGTGGGGACCAGACCTCGTTTTGAATAGTGCTCAGGCCTCTGATTGTGTTTTCCCTCAGGATTCTGAGTCACCTGTCTAAGCCCCTGAGTTCTGTATATGTTCTCTGAAAACTGCAGATTAGCACTATTGTTATTAACAAGGGGGAGGGTTTCATTTGTTCTCAACCGGTATGAAGCCGATGTAGGTAGCCGGTATATGAAGCCAGTGTGTGAAGCCAGTGTGTGAAGCCAGTGTGTGAAGCCAGTGTGTGAAGCCGGTGTGAGAAGCCAGTGTGAGAAGGCGGTATAAGAAGCCTGTGTGAAGCTGATGTGAAGGCAGTATGTGAAGCCAGTGTGAGAAGCTGGTGAGAAGCCAGTGTGAAGCCGAAGTGAGAAGCTGGAGTGAAGCCAGTGTGAAGCTGATGTGAAGGCAGTATGTGAAGGCAGTGTGAGAAGCTGTTGAGAAGCCACTAGAGGACTTAAAACGTGTAGCAGTGACTAGAATTCCAGAATCTGCACCCATACCTGTGCCCATGGAACGTACCAGAGAGAATCAAGAAAATTTTGGCTGCAGCCCTATTAGTGCTGTTTCAGCAGCAATCTTTGTAGCTGTGATCCTCTTCTCCCCACCTTATTGCAATAGCTGCCCTGTGGAATTTTTAGGAAAAGTGGCTGAGGCCCTCTCAACTTAGGTTAATCTATAATCTTTCAATAACTTGGATATACATTCAATTAGGAATGTAAATTTTGATATAACTCCACACTGTTAACAGGAACAATTCCGTGTGGTTTCTGAGACTATTAAAACTGAGATAGTATTAGCTTTGGGTGCGCACCCCTTAGAGCACTTTGGGTGAGTATCCTCTCTAATATCCCTCAGGCAAGACAAGCCTGGAGCCAAGCTGTCAGCTGGCAGACTAGCAGTAAGCAACCCTAAAGCCCAAGAATGGTAGAGCATGTATAATTTAGGTGACCAATGACGAGAAAACCCACGGGATGCTGCTCAACCTAAGACCAAAAATCCACGGGGGCCCATGAGGATATTTCCAAGACAGGTAAGAGCAAGTGTTTAGGTCTAAGCCAGTTTTCTAATTTAAAAAAATAATATTGGGGGAGATGTTGCAATAATCACCCCAACTCTCCTCATCCCCTTGGGATAGAAGCCCCCTTTTTGTTATGGTATTTGGCCTAGTCACAAGCCACTCCACACCTGACCTTCCTGTTCCCAGTTGCTAAAAGATAATTACAGACTACCACCCTAGGGGGTGACTCTTACACCCAGCAGGTGAGAACTTACATTTCCACCCTGTAATTATCTGGGTGTATAATACTGGGACCACTGTCTATGTGACTGTGACTTCAAAGTGTCCTGAGAGACAGCAGTTCAATATGGAGTAAACTTTCTGGTAACACAGATAATGGACTTGTGTCTTTCTGTCAAACCCTTAGGCCTAGGCCCAGTTCAGAGTTGCTGTTAGTGGTGCAGGCACAACAAATGGAGGCCCACATAGCCTCCTCCATATAATATTGTTATATATACCAATTTCTCCATTGTGGTGTGCAAAAAAGACAGATCCCATGAAAGAAGCCAAGGCTGAAATCTCTTTCGTTGATCACATCTCATTTCGCATTTGTGATCCAGATTCTCTGTGCACATAAATATACCCATCTTCTAACACTGACTTCTACAGTAGAGTTCATTTTACCATAAATGTAAACAACCTTTGCTGTTTGTGCCATAATTTTTTGTCATATATCTTAGTCCTTGCCATGTGTGAGTGAGTGTATGTGTGTGTATGTGTGTTTATACATGTGGGTGTGTATAAATGTTTTCTGGTATCACATTCACAAAAAACCAAACTGATCCCATATCTTTGCATTTGTTTCTGTTGAGTCTGAGAGAAACTGAATACCCAGGTCATCATCTGAGGTGATCAATCTGATCCAGGTTCACCTACATGTAAGGATCACATTTGGGATATTTAAGGACCACATTCCTCTAACTAAAATGATGGTCAGTCCTATCACAATAATACCACAGTTTCTAACACCAAGTTAAGTCTTTGTTAAGATTTTACTGCTGTGAAAAGACAGCATTAAAAAGGAAACAGTTATAAAGACAACATTAACTTTGTGACTGGACTAAATGTTCAGAGGTTCAGACCATTACTGTCAAGGAGATAGCATGGCAACATCCAGGAATGGATGGTAGAGGCTGAGCTGAGTGTTCTGCATCTTCATCTGAAATCCACTAAGAAAAGACTGGCTCCCATGTGGTTAGGAAGAGGGAGGGTCTCATTGGCAGCCTCAAACCCCATAGTGACCCAATTCCTCCAGTAGGCCACGCCTACTCCAACAAGACCATACCTTGTAGTACTACCACTCCCTGAACCAAACATACTAAAACCACCATTGTTAAAATCATAAAATTTTCTATTCATTTGCAGTAAAGTTTGTACTACAAGACATGGCAAATTTCTGTGTAAACGCTGCCTTTCCTGAAGTAAGCTTGGGAATTTAGAGATAGTTAGAGTTGAATACAATTTCAAATAATAAACAGGAAACTCTGATATGATAATTTTTATATTTGTGTAAATCCATGAGGTTTTATTTCTGAAAGCGATGCATGAACTAGATTATAGGCATCAAGAATAGGACTGTCATACAATAATCTGGGAGTTCTGTTTCCACAGCAACATAAAAAAAAAAAATCAAGGAAACAAAAAACCTATCTTGAACCATTTATGAAATCCATAAATTATTCTTCTTATAATGTTTTATTATTTGAAATTTCTTTTATGTGTCAATTATCTTAATTATATTGATAATTTTAAGAATCAAATAATACATTAACATATTTCATCTATCTTCTCTATTAATACCTTTTATTACCCAAAAATATCATTAACAGATTTTGAGTGATACCCATAGCTCAAGATCCCACTTCTATTGCTTGAGTACTAACTTATGTTTCATAGCATACAAAATAATATTTGGAAATTACACTTAGTAAAAGAACATAAAATATTAAAAATAGAATCATTGAGAAACATATATGATAGCCCATGACATAAAGAGAGAGTATACAAAATGCATTACATGTCTCTATAAATTGTCTAATAATCATTTACTTATTAAAATAACCACATTATTATGAGAAAGTTTATTTAATCCTTAATAATTTTACAAAAATTAAAGTAGGAAAAGTTTTTTGAAATCAGACATTAAGAAAATGTTAATTTTGTTATTGTTGATGGACAACCTAAGTAGTGAGGGCATCCAATTGGTGACCCCAGCACATGTATATTGGAACAAATTTTTCTGGCCTCAGTGGGAAAAGGTATATCTAATCCTGTTGAAAGTTGGTGTTCCATGGAAAAAGAATGCTGTTGGCCTAGGTGATGGGAGGTTTGGTGGAGATGTTGTGGTGGTGAGGTAATGGCAGTGTGTGGTGTGGGAAGATCAAGATCTCAGATGATAAAAGGAGGGGTAACGGTGTGAAGATCTCTGGGAGCATAGACTGGGAGGGGAGCAATGTAAATGAATAAAATAATTTCTAAAGTGCTAACTACATAGAGAATCGGAAATTACTACTAATAATAGTTGAATGATATTCGTAAAATATGCTAATATTTATGTTTTTGGTTTTGTTATTGGTTATTTTATGTATTTAAAGTTCAAAAGTTATAACTCTTACCCAATTCTCCTCTGCAAGCGTCCCATCTCATCCCCACTCTCCCTTGCTTCTGCTTCTATGAGAGTACTATACCACCCACCCACTGGCATCTCACTGACCCAGCTTTCCCCTATTGGTTAAGTTAGGGTTTCTATTCCTGCACAAAATATCAAGACCAAGAAGCAAGTTCGAGAGGAAAGGGTTTATTCAGTTTACACTTCCATATCGCTGTTCATCACCAGAGGAAGTCAGGACTGGAACTCAAGCAGGTCAGGAAGCAGGAGCTGATGGAGGGATGTTACTTACTGGCTTGCTTCCCATGGCTTGCTCAGCCCACTTTTATTAGAACCCAGGTCTACCAGCCCAGGGATGTGACTACCCACAATGTATTGGGCCCTCCCCGTGTTGATCACTAGTTGAGAATTTGCCTTACAGCTGGATCTCATGGAGATATTTCCTCAACTGTGATAACTCCAGCTTGTGTCAAGTTGACACAAAACCAGCCAGTACAATTGACAAGCACCTTGTCAACTTGACATGCAAGCAAATAAATATTTAGCTTCCACCCTTACTTTCTTATACATTCCAAAGACCTTGATAGGTTTAAGAGTCCCACAGCCTTTGCCAATTCTTACATTTTAACACTGAAATACCTTTAAAATATTCTGTCTCTTTTAAAAATCAAGGTCTTTTTACAATTCAAAGTCTCTAAACTGTGGGCTCTTCTTCTTTCTTCAAGAGGGAAAGATATCAGGACAAAGTCACAGTGAAAGCAAAATCAACCTCTATCCATCCAGTACCTGGAAATCCACTTACAAAATTCTGTCTTGGTTATGGTTTTATTTTCTGTGAACAGACACCATAACCCAGGCGAGTCTTATAAATAACAACATTTAACTGTGATTGGCTTACAGGTTCAGAGGTGCAGTCCATTTTCATCAAGATAAGAACATGGCAGCATCCAGGCAGGTATGATACAGCAGAAGCTGAGAGTTCTACATCTTCAAACAAAAGAAGCCCGGAACAGACCAAGCATCCTCAGGCAGCTAGTAGGAGTGTCTCCATGCACCACCTCAAAGTGACACACTCCTCCAACAAGACCACACCTTCTAATAGTGCTGCTACCTAGGCCAAGCTTATACAAACCAGAACAGTGTTGCAAATCCTTTGGGCACCTTGATTCATTTCTTTAACTCCTCCATTGGGTTCCATGTCTTAGTTTTGATTTTATTGTTTTGAACAGATATAAATTACCTAGGAAACCCTTAGAAGAATAACATTTAATTGGGCTGGCTTACAGGTTTAGAGGTTCAATCTATTATCATCAAGGCAGAAACATGGCAGCATCCTTGCAGGCATAGTATAGAATATGAGCATTCTACATCTTCTTCTGAAGGCTGCTAGCAGCAGACTGACTTCCTGGCAGTGAGGAGTGAAGTCTTAAAGTCCATGCCTACAGTGACACATCTACTTAACGAGGCCATAACTCCACACACTGCCATTCCCTGGGCCAAGCATATATAAATAATCACATTCTACTCCATGGCCCACATTGGCTTGTTCAAAAACATGAGTCTATAGGAGCTATATCTAAACATAGCATAATACTAAATACATTCAGTTATTCAAAATGACTTCCAAAGTCCTCATAGTCTATAGTGGTCTCAAATGAATACCTCTATGTTGGATGTCAATGTGGTCTTTAGATCTCTAACTCCATTTTTCACCTTTGTTAACTGCAACAAATTTCTTTCTCCTGCCAAGTTTCCACTCATTGTTAGCCAATTCCCTTAGTAGAAATTTCACAGCTCTGGCTTCCTGAATATCTTTGGGCCTCCAAGGCAACTTCAACATTACAACTTCTTGTCCCAATGTCTGGGATCCACACATGATATTCTGGACTTCTCTAAAGGGATTCATTCACTTATCCAGCTCTGCTCTTTGTAGTATTCTAAGCACAAAATGATCATGTTATATACTATAACTTTGGGCCTCCCTTTTTTCCCTCGCTAAGCCTTTTCACCTGCGGTGGTGCAAACCTGTTTATGCCCTTCAAAGCTGCTTTCTGCCCCATTTGGGGGCTGGGACTTCCCATAATTCAGCTGTTGCTTCTTGGTTCCTCATTAGGTGCTTTCCACCTGAGCAACCTTGTGACTTCTGAGATGCACCTAGCACTTTTCCATGGCCTCATACTTGCTTAGTTGCTGCTCCATTTCTGCTTAAGTGAGGCATAACTTATAATGGTACTGCTTCTTGGAATCCATCAGAGTCAGCTAAGGAATCTGTACACTTTTATTCAGTTAAGGAGTAGGAATTTTAACATGCTGTCTTCACCATGCATATTGGCACCACTTTCTCTTCTTGGTATGCAATGAGACAGAGGCATCATCTGGGGAGGAGATTCTCAATTGTTCTAGGAATTGCCTGTTGACCAACTATTGGGATAGGGAGGATTTTGCTCAGGTTGTTTGAGTTCCTGGTGTGATCCCTGTAGCCCTGGAGGATAATGGCTGCTTCTTATTGTGCTCTACCGACACAAAAGAGACTTTGGCATCACTGCTGCTATTATCACCACCATTGCCATCTCTGCCACCACCACCACAGACGTCTCTAAATCTGCAGCCAGTACTGGAATTGAGGACAAATTTTCTTGGGAGTTGCTTCAATGTTGTCTGTGCAGAATAATATTAACTCTCAAATTAAGCTGGGCATTCTCAATCTCAACCAGTCACCTGCAGATACTCTAACTGACTTTAATGAGCCACAGGCCTTGCCTACTTTGCTTGTTCTCCCACAATCTGAGATGCCAGAGCTCTGACATTCAGAGCTTCTCCTCTTGTACTCTGGCACTTTTCACATCTACATATTGAGATCCTCTCTTGTGCTTAACCCCAGTACCTATTATTTACAGTTGGCTAAGTGAAACCCTTCCAGTCTACAACCCAGGCTAGACTCAAACTAGATATGGTCCTGTTTCTGCCTCCATGTGTAGTATGAGCCTTAACCCTGACTTGCTCTCATTCTTGGTGGTGTACCATCTGTAGACAATGTGCCAAGATGATTCTTTCTGCTTTTCTTCTTAAGATTCATAGGATAAGCGCAGGAAAGAAGTTTAATCAGTCATTAGCATCGGCTATACTTCCAGTGAAATTGGGTTCCTTCCCATAAAACATAGGATGCTCACAACTGTCTGTGCTTCCAGTGCCATGGGACCCAACACCTTCACAGAAATATACATTCAGGTAACATTCTAGTGCATGTAAAATAAATGATAATAAATCATATAAAAACTCAAATGCATATTTATATAATATTTAACTTATTTATTTTATTTTTTAATCTTTGAACCATGGAGTACTGTTTATGTCTAATGGGCATCAGAAGTTATGCTATAAAATGGGGTTATAGACCTTTGGGAGCTTCTTTGTGGATGCTGGCAAATGACCTTTGTGCTCTTAACTGCTTATAATTTCCCAACCTTGCCCTTCTTTGTGTTTTTTGTTTATTGAAAATAAATTTTTTTTCCATAAGAGTATGCAGTGATTACATCTTTTCCACACCCAGTTTCTCTGACATTCTCACCACCTCCTCTTCCAACTATATCAACACCCTTTTGTTCTCTCGTAAACAACAAATAGGCAGCTAAAAATGTAGTGGGACATTTCTTTAGTCCTAGGACTTAAGAGGAAGAGGCAGGTAGATCTCTGTGAGCTGGTCCAGTATTATTTACAAAGTGAGTTCATGGTCAAACAATTAAACAGAGAAGTCATGTCTTAAGAAACAAACAATCAATTAAACAAACAGAGAAATGAAAGCTAACAAAGGATCATATGAAATAGAACAAAAAGAAACATATTGGAATATGACAAAATAAAAAAAAAATAGATGGAAAAGAGACAAAGAAAATACAAAAAAAATACATAGAGATGCAGGACAGGATCACACTCACAAGAGTGTAATAAAAACTCAAAATTGGTAGCAATAACAGATGAGCAAAGAAAGGGGTAAGGTCCCTATAGTAAGTCTAACAGAGTCAATTTCCATGGACACTTGAGGTTCTCAGAGATGGAACCACCACCTAAAGATCATACATTGGCTGGACCTAGGTCTCCCCACTCAGATGTAGGAGATGGGGATCATGGTCATGATGTGGATCCCCTAACTTCAAAAGTTATTGCCTCTTTGTGGGATGTGTTGTTCTAGCTGGGCTGCTTTGTCTGAACTCAGTGAGAGAGGATATGCCCAGATTGAAAAATACTTAAAGTACTAGGGTGAGGGATAGCCAGGGAATCCACTCACTTAGATGAGAAAGAAAAGAGATATGGGGAATGGGATGTGAGAGGGTATGACCTTGAGGGGAGCTTTGAGTGTATACAAGCCATCCTCCTGCATCAGCCTTCTGAGTGTTGTCATATTAGATGATTGTCAAAGCATCAAGTTCATCTCTTTATTCCAGAAGAGTCAAGTGATTGTGTAAACTGGAAAGAATCCTGCTCAGTCAGTCAACAGGGTCTCAAGGGAGAGAATGAAGATTGAAAAGATAAAGACAATTAGACAACACTATAACATGACTTCAGACAGTGCAAGGCTGAAGGGAATTTAATTTTCTCCAGACTGCTTACATACCATTTTACATACTTGCAAAGAATAAAGTCAGTTTTAGGACAAGAAATAAACAAGGAAAATAAGCTAAGTCTCCTGATTAATGTTTTACGGATATATCAGGAAGACCAACATAAAAGGAGTGCCACAAATCTCTCTGCCTAGTTTTCCTTGAGCTTTGTAATAGCCTCCCCTCCCCCAAAAACTTCTTATCTGAACCTACTTCACTGTCCTAGCCCAATTCTGAATTCCTGCTGTATTCCTACAAGGAGGTCCCCAAAAGCTCTCTACAAAGGGATTTGTCATGTCCATTTACCATGCCAATTGATGGTTTGTGGATGTATTTACAAGAACAGGTTATGGCCCCCAGGTGATTTTCCCTCTAAAACATGCTGCTCACAAATGAAAAAAAAAAAATGTGACTTGTTCCACCTGGTGATCCTTCAGAATGAAGCCATAGACAAGAGGATCCCTGTGTGATAGAATTCTAAATTATCTCTAGCTATAGAACAAGGCAGTTGTCTAGGAATATAATCCAAATCAAGAATCTCAAGAGCATAAAAAGAAAATCAATTATTACCATCTGAATGAGGAAGAAGCATGCTTATTGCAGTGGGCTCAGCAGAGAAAAGACTTCATACATTTCTGCTGTGTGGAGATGAAGATCTAGGCTCTGCCTGTTTATGGTATGAAAAAAATTTTGGAGGTTTTCTTTCCAAAGCACATAGAGGATTTGGAACTCAACATGACATTGACTGAGTACACAGTGTCACATTTTACTCCTTTCTTCTGGCAGATGAGGAAACTTCATATATTTTTCATGGCATGCACCTCCATGGAAACTTTTATGAATGGCTGGAACACATATGCTAGAGAACAAATGTATGTCAATGAGTTCATTTCCCAGTTTTCCCATCTCTAGGGACTTCAGCATCACTCCAACAATGGCATGTGCTTTCTAAGCCATAAAGCAGGTGTTCAGGTAAGGATGGTGAACTAGGTGAGCTCCCAGAGTAAACATTTCCCTTTTATTTTAAGGACTCATGGACCATGAGGGAGACATTAGAATGCAGAAGGTATAAGTAGTGTAAATTAAGGTCTCAAATGGCCATTTATGAAGCAGCTGACTTGAGTTAAGGAGTAGGGCAAAATAGGATGTAATTCTTGGTATCATGGCAACCCAATCAATACAAAAGGAAAGGAGGGAGAATGTAGTTAGGAGCCTCAGGAATCACCCACACAGCAGTTAGGCCAGCAGTTGTGCTGAGGTCAGTGATAGCATTCTACAGTCTGCACCTGATTTGTTATGGAAAAAATGTTTGAGACCCAGCAGGTTTGAGAACATGAAACAAGGGAGGAAACTTTGAGTCTGTATATGATAAAAGTAATTGTGCAGAGATCTTGATTTAATGTATTTTCTGCTTGAGATGGATGCCAGGAGATGAACTATAGGACTGACTTGTCTCAGCATGGTACAATACATACATCATACCTAAGATAATATCCTTGAATATCTGGTCAAATTTCTATTGTGACAACTACCTAATTTTATTATTTCCACTCTCCATCACCATTTGCTAGAACTAACCCGCTGCTTTTCTCTAGTCCCTGATGATGCCCTTGGAGACCTTCTCCATCACACAGTACCAAATTTCACAGTCAGACTTGGATTCCTTTTCTTTTTCTCCAAGGATCTGTCAGCTAAAGTATCTGAACATGAGAGGAATAGTCTTATTGTGTTTAGATATTGTGCCTCTCTGAGTTCTCCAAGAAAATGTGGAAGACTCTTTGCAGTCCCTGGGCTTAAAGGCTTGTAGGATGAATGACTCTCAACTTACTCTCCTGATACTGGCCATCTGCCACTGTTCTGAGCTCACCAAGGTCAGCTTCAATGACAATAATATCTCTGTTCCTGTGCTGAGGGACCTCTTGAAGCACACAGCTGACTTGAGCTGACTGAATATGTGAGAGAACCCTGCTCCTTTACGGTGCTATGATGACTTGGTTGTTCCCACCAAAGAGCAATTTTTCAGCTTTGTGCTGTGGTCATTGTTACCCTCAGGCCATAAGACAACCCAAGAGCATCTCCTTTGTAACAGAAATGTGTCATTCATGTGGTAGTCATTGTCTTTGATAGCTGTAAATGATCTTGTGTTTCAGAAAGCGCCAGAAATCACACAGACAGTAGTACCAGTCAGATACCAGATATTTTGAACATATACCTGAAGACTGATCTATTACGGTTGCAGATCAGAAGGTGGACCTAACCTGGACATTGAACATTTCACAGGATAATCTAATCCAGGAGAAAACAGATTAGCTGCTCTATATTGGGCTCTGACTGAAGATATTTTCACAAGATATACTAAATAGTTCTAACTGACCTTCATTCTGATTGGTTGTATTTGGAAATTATAGATGTGTAACTCCATAATATTAGCAAACCTCAGAACATGCTCAATATAACTAGGCATGTACTGAGCTTTATCCTGCCCTTAGAAGGCATGTGCAGAAGGAAAAAAGGAATATGAGAGACAGAATGGTTGTTTTAATGCCTTTCTATGCACCCCACATTTACCCAGATGTCCAGATGTGTCAAACAATGGTTGTGTTCCTTTTTTCCCCTCTCAATAATATGAAATATCTGACATACATGGAACAAAATAACTACAGTTTTGGTATAAAAGAAGGCCTCACCAAATGGGAAACTATGACTTTTGAATGTGAAGAAATGGATGGCTTCAGACTCGTTTTGAACTGGGTCTCTCAGAGATTGTGACTTCACAGACTGCTCTGAAGGTTGGAAACAAAAGAATGTCCAGTGACTAAGATCTTGGATGCTGAGTTTTACACAGGGAATATTCAGATGGACTCTGGGAAGAGGGAACTTGTGGAAACAGAAGCACACCTTGGCAATTTTGATTGGATTCTGACAAGATTGTTTAACTAGATATTCTTTCAACAATGTGTAAACTTTTTGTCCTTCCTTGTAGTATATAGTGAATAAATAAATCATTGATACTTTTTTAGATGTCATTACTGTTTCCTGAGTGGAATAAACTAAATAACAAATCTGTACCACCTGACCTCTTGAGGAGTCAAAATGTATACATTGGTGCCAGGCATGTTATGATTGAAAATCATGGATAGGTGGGTAAAGTTATCAGCTAAGATGGTCCACATGTGGACATCTAAGTTGGCCTATGGTAAAAAAGAATAATAGAAACAACCTCTATGTATCTCTCACTCCTTGTTTCTTTCTCTCCTGCCTCTACACTCTCTCCCTGTCAGCTTTGCAGGCCTTGTTATTTGGAACCTGTTCATTTCCTTGAGGTTTGCTCACAATAAACTTCTTTCATGCTCAGCAGAGAGTCAATAAAACAAACAAACACACAAATAAAAGCCCAGGAACTGATAGTTGAATTGAGATTACTCATGTTTTAAGCGCACATGTTTCTTTAAAGGAAAACCGGAGTTTGGTTGCAGAAGTAATATCAAGTGGCTCTCAGCTGGATCTCTGGCTTCAGGGTGTAGGCCCATGTATGTAGATCGTTGTGCTTATCAGGTTTTACAGGCACAATATGCACAACACCTATGTATTCACCTAACTGATAATATCTTGGAAAAAAAAAACCTCTGTTTCACAAACACTTCAAAAAACCAACTAATTAATTAAAATGGTGATGTTCAGTAGCAAGGTATTTGCCAGACTTGGTGTGGCTCAAATATTACTCCAATACACACCACAAAGAAGAGAGTTTGTGGTATTTCATGTGTGTGCATTGAGCTCAATTGGTGAACAATTGTCTAGACTATACTGGATTCCAGTTTGAGGTCTGCACCGTGGAGGAACAAAAGAGTACATAGAGTTTATATAAGAAAACTGGGTGTCTGTCTGTTTATCCAAGTCTGTATCTATCCATCTGTGTCTCTGTCTATATGTTTATCCATCTGTCTGCCTGGCTCTTTATCTATCTATTAGGTGAGACCACACTCATATAGATACCTAGATCACAAAACCATGACCAAAAAGAAAAATTTAAATTTCAGACCAATTTTTCATATAAATATTGATACAATACTAAATAAAATACTGGTAATCCACATTCAAGAACTCTACAAAAACATGAACTATCCTATTCAGTACGCTTCATCCCAAGGATGCAGGGATGGGTCAACATAGTAAAATAAATACAGCAGTGTAATCCACCATAGAAACAAACAGACAAAAAGGTCACATTCCATCTCATAAGATGCTAAAAAAGCCTTTGACAAAATCCAGCACCCCTTTGTGATAAAAATACTGTAGGGTAAAAGCCATATACACAACCACAAGAAATCAATATACAGAAATCTGATAAGCAACATAAAATTAAATGGAGAGAAAGGTAAAACAATTCCACAAAAACCAGGGATGAGAAAAGACAGTGTACTATCTCCCTATCAATCCAATATAGAATTTTGTATTCTAGCTAGAGCTATAAAAGAAATAAAGTGATTAAGGTGTAACAAGTTGGAAAGGAAGAAGACACAGTATATCTATTCACAGATGATAGTTTAGTATAAATAAAAACCTAGAATTTCTTTTTATTGTTTTTCTTTTTCTTTTAAACTTTATTTTAAAAAACAAAGATTAAAGAAAAAATTTTAAACATTTTTGCATAAATGTATACAAATACATTTTTATCAGTGCTTGGCTTTTTTTTCTTTTTCTTTTTTTTTAAGGTTTGATACTATGCATTAAGGTCTTACTACTTACAATGAGCAAAAAGTACATGTAAAACAGGATATAAACCGGAATTAGTCAATGTTTTCTTGGTGTGTAAGGATTGAGCATAATGGGTTTTTTTGTTTGTTTGTTTGTTTGTTTTCTTTTCTTTTTTTCTTGAAATTTAAACAGTCTGTGAGTTGTTTTTGGGGCAGTCCCAGCCTCTGGGGTTAGCATCCCCCTATCAGTGACTGCATATTATGTCTGTTCTTTTGTGACTGGGTTATCTCACTCAGCAAGATATTCTCTAGATGCAAATGGACATCTGGGACCTTTCCAGCTTCTGGCTACTCTAAATAGAGCTGCTATGAACATTGTGGTGCTTGTATCTTTGTTGTATATTGGAGTGTCTCTGGGTTATATGCCCAAAAGTGGAATAGCTGGATCTTCAGGTAGTACTATGTCCAATTTTCTGAGGAATCGCCAGACTGATTTCCAGAGTGGTTGTATCAGTTTAAAACCCCACCAACAGTGGAGAAGTGTTCCTCTTTCTCTACAACCTCGCCAGCATCTGCTGTCATCTGAGTTTTGGATCTTGGCCATTCTGACTGGTGTGAGGTGGACTCTCAGGGTTGTTTTGATTTGCATTTCCCTGATGGCTAAGGATGTTGAGCACTTCTTTAGATGTTTCCCAGCTATTCCATATTCCTCTAATGAGAACGTTTTGTTTAGCTCTGTACCCCATTTTTAATAGGGTTGTTTGATTCTCTGGTGTCTAGCTTTTTGAGTTCTTTGTATACCTTGGATATTAGGCCTCTATTTGATGTGGAGCTGGTAAAGATCTTTTCCCATTCTGTTGACTGCCGTTTTGTTTTCTTGACAATGTCCTTAGCCTTACAGAAACTTTGCAATCTCATTAAGTCCTATTTGTTAATCTTTGACCTTAGAGCTTGAGCCATTCACATTTTGTTCAGAAAATTTTCTCCTGAGCCTATGTGTTCTAAGGTGTTCCCTACTTTCTCATTTAATAGTTTCAGTGTATCTTGTTTAATGTGGAGATATTTGTTCCATTTTCACTTGATCTTTGAACAAGGAGATAAGAAAGGGTCTATTTTCATTCTTCTGCATGCTGAGTGCCAGTTGGACCAACACCATTTGTTGAATAGGCTGTCCTTTTTCCATTGAATGTTTACATCTCCTTTGTCAAAAATCAGGTTACCATATACGTGAGGGCACATTTCTGGTTCTTCTATTCTATTCCATTAATCCTCTTGCCTATTTCTGTACAAGTACCATGCAGTTTTGAGCACAATTGCATTGTAATATAGCTTGAGGTCAGGGATAGTGATTCCCGCAGATGTTTTCTTGTTGTTGAGGATGGATTTTACTATTCTACTATGTCTTTTGTTATTCCAGATGAAATTGCACATTGTTCTTTTCAACTCTATGAAGAACTGGGTTGGAATTTTGATGGGGATTGCATTGAATCTCTAGATTGCTTTTCGAAGGATGGCCATTTTTAAAATGTTGATTTTTCCAATCCATTAGCATGGGAGATCTTTCTATTTTCTGAGATCTTCCACAATTTCCTTTTTTAGAGGTTTAAAGTTGTTGTCCTACAGGTCCTTCACTTGCTTAGTTAGAGTCACACCAATGTATTTTATATTGTTTATGACTATTGTGAAGGGTATCATTTCCCTAATTTTTTTTCTTCACATGTTTGTCCTTTGAGTAGAAGAAGGCTACTGATTGGTTTGTGTTAATTTTATATCCAGCCACTTTGCTGAACTTGTTTATCAGCTCTAGGAGTTCTCTGGTGGAATTCGTGGGGTCACTTAAGTACACTATCATGTCCTCTGCAAAGAGTGAGGTTTTTCCTTCTCCATTTCCGATTTATATCCCCTTGATCTCCTTTGGCTGTCTAATTGCTCCAATCAGTATTCCAGACTGTGTTAAATAGGAAGGGGGAGATTGAGCAGCCTTGTCAATTCCCTGATTTTAGTGAGATTGCTTCAAGTTTCCCACCGTTAAGTTTGATACTGGCTGCTGGTTTGCTGTATATTGCTTATATTATGTTTAAGTATGGACCTTGGATTCCTGTTCTTTCCAAGACTTTTAACATGAAGGGGTGTTGAATTTTGTCAAATGCTTTGTCAGCATCTAGTGAGATGACCATGTGATTTTGTTCTCTGGGTTTTTTTATATGTTGGATTACAATGATGGATTTCCTTATATTAAACCATCCCTTCATCCCAGGGATAAACCTACTTGGTCATGGTGAATGATCGTTTTGATATATTCCTAGATTCAGTTTTCAAGGATTTTGTTGAGTATTTTTGCGTCAATGTTCATAAGTGAGATAGGTCTGAAGTTCTCTTTAGTTTTAAGGTCTTTGTGTGGTTTAGGTAAGATGGTTATTGTAGCCTCTAAAATTGAGTTAGGTATTTTTCCATCTGATTCTATCTTGTGGAATAGTTTGGAGAGTATTGGTGTTATGTCTACAATAAATGTCTAATGAAATTCTGCATGTAACCCATCTGGACTTGGGTTTTTTTTTTTTTTTTGGTTGGGAGGCTTTTGATGACTTCTTTTATCTCTTTATGTGTTATGGGATTATTTAAATGGTTTACCTGGTCCTGGTTTAATTTTAGGATCTTGTATCTGTCTAGGAATTTATCCATTTCCTCCAGATTCTTCAATTTTGTGGAGTATAGGCTTTTGTAGTAGGATCTGATGATTTTTTGAATTTCCCCAGTTTCAGTTGTTATGTCTCCACTTTCCTTTCTGATTTTGTTAATTTGGATACTCTCTTTTTGCCCTCTAATTAGTCTGGCAAGGGGTTTATCAATTTTCTTGATTTACTCAAAGAACCAGCTCTTAGTTTTGTTGATTCTTTAAATGGTTCTTTTTATTTCTATTTGGTCTATTTCTGCCAAAAGTTTGATTATTTCTTGCCATCTACTCCTCTTGCGTGTATCTTCTTCTTTTTCTTCTAGAATTTTCAGCTGTGCTGTCAAGTTGCTGATGTGTGCTCTCTCCAGTTTCTTTTTGGAAGCACTCAGGGCTATGAGTTTTCCTCTCAGTACTGCTTTCATTGCATTCCATAGTTTTGGGTATGTTGTGTTTTTGTTTTCATTGATTCTAAAAAATCCTTAATTTCTTTCTTTATTTCTTCTTTGACCCTGCTATATTTTAACAGAGCATTGTTTAGTTTCCATGTGTATGTGGACTTTTTGTTGTCTTTGTTGTTGTTAAAGACCAGCCTTAGACCACGGTGATCTGAGAGGATGCATGGGAGTATTTCTATCTTCTTATATGGATTGAGGCTCATTCTGTGTCCAATTATGTGGTCAATTTTCGAGAAGGTGCCATGGGGTACTGAGAAGAAGGTGTATTCTTTTACTTTAGGATGATATGTTCTGTAGATATCTATTAATTCCAGTTGGTTCATAGTCTCTGCTAGTTTTAGAGTGTCCTTGTTCAGTTACTGTTTCCATGATCTGTCCACTGGAGAGAGTGGGGTATTAAAGTCTCCCACTATTATTGTGTGGTGTGAAATGTATTTTTTGAGCTTTATTACGGTTTCTTGTATGAATGTGGGTGCTTTTGTATTTGGAATATATATGCTAAGGATTGAGAGTTCCTCTTGACATATTTTCCCTTTAATGAGTAAAAAGTGTCCTTCTTTATCTTTTTGATATCTTTTGGTTGGAAATTTACTTTATTTGATATTAGAATAGCCACTCCAGATTGCTTCTTGGGGCTGCATGCTTGGAAGTTTTTTTCCCAACTTTTATTCTGAGATAGTGTCTGTCTTTGTCTCTGAGATGAGTTTCCTGTATGCAGCAAAATGCTGGATTTTTTTTTTATGTATCCAGTCTGATAGCCTATGTCTCTTTATTGGGGAGTTGAGACCATTTATGTTAATAGATACCAAGGAATAGTGGTTTCTGTTTCCTGCTATTATTGCTTTTGTAGAAAGAGTTGTGTCTGTGTCTCTTTCTTCTTTTGGTTTTCTTGCTTAGGGGTTTTCTGGTTTTTACTAGGATGTAGTTCCCCTCATTGTATTGGGTTTTCCACCTATAATTTGTTGTAGTGCTGGATTTCTAGTCAGATATTGTGTAAATTTAGATTTGTCTTGAAATATCTTTATCTCTCCATCTATGGTGATTGATAGTTTTGCTGGGTATATCAGCTTGGGTTGGCACTTGTGTTCTCTTAGGGTCTGCAAGATGTCATTCCAGGCTCTTCTAGCTTTCATAGTCTCTGTTGAGAAATCGGATGTGATTCTGATTGGTCTGCCTTTATATGTTACCTGATCTTTTTTCCTTACTTCTTTTAGTATTCTTTCTTTGCTTTGGGCACTTGGTGTTTTGACTATTATGTGTCAGGAGGAATTTCTTTTCTGGTCCAACGTATTTGGATTTCTGAAGGCTTCTTTTATGCTCGTGGTCATCTCATTCTTAAGAGTAGGGAAGTTTTCTTCTACAATTTTGTTGAAGATATTTACTGTGCCTCTTAGTTGATATTCTTCTCCTTCTTCTATTTTTATTATACTTACGTTTGGTCTTCTCATTGGGTCTTGGACCTTCTGGACATTTTGGGTTAGAAGCATTTTGGTTTTTGCATCTTTTCTAATTTGTCTATGTTTTCAAAGTTGTCTTCAGCCCCGGAGATTCTTTCTTCCATCTCTTGTAGTCTATTGGAAATGCTTGCATCTGTGACTCCTGATTTCTTTTTTAGGTGTTCTACCTCTAGGATTATCTCTTCTAGTGTTTTGTTTATATTGTTAATTTCCGTTTTAAATTCCTTCTTCCATTCCTTCATTTCTTTGGTTCTGTTTTCTTCTAGTTCGTTGAGTTCTTTGAGTGTTTTTCTTGTTTCCTCTTTAAAAGCTTCTGATACTTTTTGCTTTTCTCCCTGTTCTTGTTTAAGGATCTCTATCATCATCTGGAGGTATGATTTTAGTTCTGCGTCTTCTTTTGTGTTTGGAATTCTGCTGTTTGCTGTGATGGGAGAGCTTGGTACTGGTGTTGCCAGGTTGTCTTGGTTTCCTTGGGATATGCTCTTTTGCTTTCCTCTTGCCATCTCATTGTCAGTGATATGTTCTCGCCTTTCTCTTGTAACAGGTCTGTGTCCCTGGATCTCTGCTGGTCCAGAAGGAAGATGGTCAGAGCCCTGTTCTTGGCCCCAAAGCCACCGGGCGGGAATGCTGGGTTCCTGGATCAGGTAGAGCAGGGGCGTGCTTTCCGGGCACACTCGGCAGAGATCTCTCTGCCCCCTGGCAACTCAGATCTCCTTATCACCAGTCCTTTATCTCTGGGAACTGATCCTAGAATTTCTAACCACAGAACTGCTGCAGATGATAAAGATCTTCATCAATGTGTCTAGAAAAAAACTTAATTCAAATAATTCAAAGGCCCTTTTTATCATAAAAAATAAATAGGCTAATAAGGAAATTATGAAAACAATACCTTACCAAAGAGTAAAGCTATATATTTATAGGTGTAACTATCTGAGCAAGCAAACTACCTGTATGAAAAAGTCAACTATCTGAAGAAATAAATTGAAGAAGCCACTAGAAGATGCACAGGTCACATATGCTCCTGCATTCAGAGGATTAATGCAGTACAAAATGCTATCTTACCAACAACATTCTACTGATTCAATGCAAAACCCATTAAATCCCAACCGAATTCTTAAAGATCCTTAAGGAACAATTCTCCCTATGGAAAACTAAAAACACCATAAAAGCTAAATCAATCCCCCACGATAAAAGACTTTTTATAAGTGTTACCATCCATTGGTTGGCCATGATTGCCAGAAGAATGACAATCCATCCTTACCAGATCTGACCGATTCCTTACCTCACTTCAGTCCTCTTATTCAGGTGTGCTTATTTGAGACTTTGAATTGAGATGCCAAAATTTTCAATTTCAGAGTCCATTTTAGTGAACCTGATGTAATTTAATTTCAGATAAACTAAGAGGGTGTTACATAGCTATAGTCTCTAGGCTAATTCTCATCACCACCAGCATTTAAAGTATTACACTCTCAATAAGACCACTGCTTCCAGGTTATTCACAAATCAAAACTGTAGCCCCAGGTTATAAGTCTGCCCCCTGCTTAAGGAGTAGGAGAGCAGGAATCAAGTTAATGTTATGACCCGTTTTGATTGGTATCATCCCAATACCAATGAATTATATTAAAGGCCACAGTTACTTTCTAATTAGGTGCTTGCACACATACTCCCTGTTTTTTGCTTACTATACAGCTTTGACCTGATAGACATTCAGGACCAAACACCATCAAAATCTTCCCACAGGGTGGTGGTGCACTGTGGCAGTGGAGGGACCAAGGCTTGCTAGAATGGTAAAAAGACGCTGCAGTGAGTTGTATTATATTTGCTCATTTCTGTTTTGAGGATCACAAGCACTTCCCTAAGACAACATTTTGGTAGGTTGGCCATAAAGTTCTTCATAAGATACAAAAAATACTGATCTGTAGGGCCTTGAAATCACCAAAATTTGGCTAGGAAGGCTAGTACCAAATATATACAAAGTACTCAAGAAGTTACACTCAAGAGAATCAAATAATTCTATTGAAATTAGGAGTACAGAGCTAAATAAGGACTTATCAACTGAAAATATTGAATTGGTGAGAAGCAACTAAAGAAATGCTAAACATCCCTAGTTATCAGGTAAATGCAAATCAACACAATCCTAAGATTCCACATCACATACACCAGACTGGCTAAAATATAAAATCCTCAGGTGACAACAGATGCTGGTGAGAATGTGGAGATAGAGGAACTCACTTCCTCTGTTAGTGGGTTTCTAAATTGGTACAACCACTCTGCAAATGAGTCTAGCTGTTCCTCATAAAGTTGTACATAGTACTACCCAAGTACCCAGCTATACTACTTTTGGGCATATACCCAAAAGTAGCTTCAACATCTAACAAGGATGCATGCTCAAATATGTTCATAGCAGCCTTAAGTATACTAATGAGAAGTTGAAAAATCCCAGATATCTTTTAACAGACGTATGAATACAGAAATTTTAGTATACAATAGATTACATCTCAACTGTTTAAAACAATAAGTTCAAGAAATTCTAGACAAATATATGGATCTTGAAGCTATTGTCCTCAGTGATGCAATCCTGTCACAAAAGAGCACTTATCTTATGTACTCTCTCCTAAGCAGAAACTAGCCCAAAAAGCTCAGAATACCCAAGAAATTATCCACAAAAATTATGAAACTCAAAAAGAAGAAGTCCCAGAACGTGGATGCATCAGTCCTTCTTAGAATGGAGAATAAAACAGTCAAGGGATGAAAAACAAGATCAAATAGAGGAGCAGGGATTGAAGAAAACATCTACTGAGATTTACCTACTGAGAGAACCACCCATATGCACCCAGAAAACCCATGCAGTATTGCTGGTGCCACGAAGTGTTTACTGACAGGAAACAGAAATGGATGTCTCCTGAGAGATTCTTCCAGAGTCATATATATAGATGAGGATGCTTGCAGCTACCCATCAGACTGTACACAGGGACACCAATTAAAAAGCTAGAGCTGAAAGGTTTGCAACCTCATAGGAAAAATAACATCATCAACCTGCCAAGGCACTAAGATCAAGAGGGTAATTAGGAGAGGGAGCACCTTCATGGAAGCAGGTTAAGATGGAGGACTGAGAGTAGTGGGGGGGGGGGAAGAGTATAATTTTTGAAGTGTAAATGCAGATAATATTCAGTAAATTTGAATAAAATATTAATAAACAAAAAGGTGAAATAACACAATTAATATGCAAATCAGACATTCTAAACCAAAACCTAATCAATGAGAATTTTGATATTAGAAATGTGCCTATGTCTCATGATGCCCTGCTTGCTGAACATTTATGAGTCTTATGAGGGAGACTGATGTAATCTTTATTGGGATTGGTCATTTATGAGAGCATCATTGGCTAAGCCAAGTATAAAGTTCACATGTCCTGTGAATGTTCTCTAAGCCTAAGGAGGAGGCTATACTTTTATGCTGGGTAGGGGCCAGGCTAGGCTCTTAACTACTATCATATTAACAGGGAGCTTCACTACCTGCTAGATTGAACTCATTAATCAGTGTCTTTTTATCTTCTGACATCCACATTCTACCTCATATCTTTGGGTTTAAATAAAGTGTCTTTGTTTGATAGCTTCAAAGCTGCTCCTCAGTGCCCCTCAATGCATTCTCAGTCCTAGGACTGCTCTGTCTCTTGCAGCTGTCCCTTACATTGGAATCTTCTTGACCTGGAGCCAGGAATTAAATGCTTACAGAACAGCCAGGGATTCCTTTTTAGTACCTAGAACACTATAGGGTTCACTTAGAACCTTAATTATGCTCAGTCTAAGATGATGTCAGTACAAGGGTCATTGCTCCTCTAGAGAGGTCCTTTGAGTGATTGCAAACAAGTCGAGTCCTGCCGTTTGTCTGTCCTCTTCTCTACCACATATCACTGTTGCTTCTAACCTTATTCCTTGGCCTCTAGGCTCCATTAAACATTCTCTTGTTTGCTTGCCACAGTTCTCAGTTAGTGAAGACCTTTGTGATACTAATCCCCCCACACACACACACTGGTTTTTTCTTCATACATATAAGTCAACCCTTTAGTCTGGCCACCCATGAGGCTAGGTGTGAGACCTAGCAAAATCAACCTTATATGGGATTTTCAGCATCCAGTTTGATTTTCCAAATGTTAGAGACAGTTTGGCTATGTAAAGCAGTGATCTTCTGTCAATAGCATTCTCTACTTTTACAAAGAACCAAGTTAATAAAAGACAAAACAACAAGCCATGTTTTTCTCACTGCCCTAATTTTTTATTAGATACTCTCTGTATTTACATTTGAAATGTTATCCCTTCCCCCACCCTGCTCCCATTCCCCTCCCCCTTCCCCTTCATTTGTCTTCACAAAGGTGCACTTGCTCCTAATCAACCTCTCCACTCCATTGCCTTGGCTTTTCTCTATATTGGAAAAATGTGTCCTCCCTGAACCAAAGGCCTCTTCTCCCATTGATGCCAGACACTGCTGTCTTCAGCTACATATGCAACTGGAGCCATAGGTCTCTCAATGTGTGCTCAGTGGTTGGTGTTTTAGTTCATGGGAGTCATGGAGGGTTTGTTTGGTTGTTCTTCCCATGAGGTTGCAACCCATTTCAGCTCCTTCAGTCCTTTCTTTAGCACCTTCATTTGGGGTTCCTGTGTTCAGTCTGATGGTTAGCTGCAAGCATGTTCAGCTATATCTGTATGAATATGGCAGAGCCCCTGAGGAGATATCTTTATCTGGTTCCTGTCAGTAAATACTTCTTGGCATCAGCAATAGTACTTGGATTTAGTGGCTGCATATGGAGTGGATCCCCAGGTGAGAGAGCTTCTGAATGATCTTTTTTCAATCCCTGTTCCTCTATTTGACCTTGTATTTCCTCCTGTGGTTGTTTTGTTCTCCCTTCTAAGAAAGACTGAAGTCTTGTTTTCATCGAACCTTCTCTCTAACTGATGGTTCTTCTCTTGGCCCTACTACTCAACAATGATTGACAAAAAGTCAAATTAATCATAAAAATTAAATAGATAAATCTGGGAAAAAAAAGAAATAAATGTGCCTATGTCAATAAGCCATAAGGGCTGAGAATTTCATAATTCCAATAAGTTGGATCATGTGACTATTCAACAGCATGTGGTCATATTGTCTAGCCTCACATTACTGGATAATTCAATCCAGTGACTCTTCTGCCTTTTTTGTTGTAAATGATATATTTCAGAATTCCGTGCGATTTTATATACTTAAGAGTATTTTACCAATATTCACTTTCTTTTTATTTCATCTTTTATATATTTTTATTTGATGTGGGCATGCTTTTCTTTATAATTATAAAAAAATAAAGGTAATAAAGTACATCAAAATTAAAGGTAAATGAAAACATTTTATCTAAAGAACAGCAACTGGTGCACACCTTTAAAAGATTACACACACACACACACACACACATACACAGACACACACACACACACAATATCACTGTCTTCAGACACACCAGAAGAGGACATCAGATCCAATTAAAGATGGTTGTGAGCTACCATGTGGTTGCTGGGAATTGAACTCATGACCTCTGGAAGAGCAGTCAGTGCTCTCAACTGCTGAGCCATCTTTAATCCCACACCTTTAATTCCAGCATTTGGGAGGCAGATATCTGAATTCCAGGCCAGCCTGGGCTAAAGAGTGAGTTCCAGGACAGCCAGGGCTAAACATAGAAACCCTATTTCAATAAATATGCAAGTTATGGGGCTGAAGAAGAGATAGTTCAGTTCAGAGCTCTTGCTGCTCTCCCAGAGGACCTGATTTTGGTTCCAAGCAACCACATCGGGTGACTCACAATCACCTGTAACTCCAGCCATCTTACTTCCTCTTCTGGCCTCTGTAGGCACCTGTACTCACATACACAAACCACATCTAGTCAGTCAGTCTATCTGTCTGTCTCTCTCTCTCTCTCTCTCACACACACAGAAAGAAAGAAAGAAAGAAAGAAATTAAGAAAGCAAGAAAGAAAGAAAGAAAGAAAGAAACAAACAAACAAACAAACAAACAAACTGTGGTATTAAAAACAAGTATTGAACTTGTACACTTTTATACAGAAACATTTAAGACCCAAATTAACTACTGTTCAAGAAAAAAAAGTCCCCTAATATATTAATTACTCTCAGTATTTCTTTACAGTTTTTAAACCACTGGTGCTTTAATTGCTTAGGCATGATGAGAGGTAATTGCTGCTTCCTTAATACAGCACTCATTCACCAATGAGATGGTGTTCAAGAGCTATGGGTGTGCCTGCCATTATTTTTCTCCTGGAGCTGGTTTCTTAGGGAGAAGTCTGAGGAACTTTGATCCTTTCTAGTGTTTTCTTCTTCCTTAGATGCACTTTCTTTTCAACAAAGCTGGAAAGCTTGCCCCCTCCCATCTACTCCAAGGTCTCTGCCCTTTGCCAATTGGAATTTATGACTGTTTGCTCCCAAAAAAAGGAGATTTTCTGTCTTTTTGCCCCAAAATAAGGAGAATTTCTGCCTTTTTGCCCGAAAATTATGAGATTTTCTGCAATTTTGCTTCAAAATACGGGGAATTTCTGCTTTTTATCCCGAAAGTAAGGGGAATGTATAACTTTTGCCACAAAAAAAGGGGAATTTCTTCATTTTGGCCCCAAAAAAAGAGGAATTTCTGCCTTTTTACCTCAAAATAAGTGAAATTTCTGCCTTTTTACCCAAAAATAAACGGAATTTCTGTCTTTTTGCCCCAAAATATAAAGAATTTTTAAATTATGCCCTGAAATAAGTGAATTTCTGCAATTTTGCCCCAAAATAAAAGAAATTTCTACATTTTTGCCACAAAATAAGAGGAATTTCTGTCTATTTGCCCCAAAATAAGGGAAATTTCTGCCTTTTTGCTTCCAAATAAAAGGAATTTCAGCCTTTTTACCTCAAAATAAGGGGAATTTCTGCATTTTTGCCACAAAATATTAAGAATTTCTGCATTTTTGCCCAAAATAAGGAAAATTTCTGCCTTTTTTCAGTGAAATAAGTGAAATTTCTGCAATTTTGCCCTAAAATAAGTGAAATTTCTGCAATTTTGCCCCAAAATAAGGGAAATTTCTGAAATTTTGCCCCAAAATAAGGGAAATTTCTGGAATTTTGCCAAAAAATAAGTGGAATTTCTGAGTTTTGCCCCAAAATGAGGAGAATTTCTGTCTTTTTGCCACAACATATAGGGAATTTCTGCCTTTTCGCCCCACAATTAGGGGAATTTCTGCAATTTTGCTCCAAAATATGGGGAATTTCTGCCTTTTTGCCCGAAAATAAGGGGAATGCATACCTTTTTGCCATAAAAAAGGGAAATTTCTTCATTTTTGCTCCAAAATAAGAAGAATTTCTGTTTTTTTGACTCTAAATAAGTGGAATTTCTGTCTTTTTCCCCCAAAACAAAAGGAATTTCTGTCTTTCTTGCCCCAAAATAAGGGGAATTTCTGACTTATTACCCTGAAATAAGTGAAATTTCTGCAATTTTGCCCCAAAATAAGGTGAATTTCTGCCTTTTTGCCCCAAAATAATGGGAATTTCTGCCTTTTTGCCCCAAAATAAGAAAAATTTTTGCTTTTTTTCTCTGAAATAAGTTAAATTTCTGCAATTTTGCCCCAAAATAAGGGAAATTTCTGCCCTTTTTCCCCCATATAAGGGGAATTTCAGCCTTTTTACCTCAAAATAAGGGGAATTTCTGCATTTTTGCCACAAAATATTAGGAATTTCTGCCTTTTTGCCCCAAAATAATGAAAATTTCTGCCTTTTTTCCCTGAAATAAGTGAAATTTCTGCAATTTTGCCCCAAAATAAGTGAAATTTCTGCAATTTTGCCCCAAAATAAGGGAAATTTCTGGAATATTGCCTCAAAAAATGTGGAATTTCTGAGTTTTGCCCCAAAATAAGGAAAATTTCTGTCTTTTTGCCCCAACATATAAAGAATTTCTTTGTTTTTGCCCCACAATTAGAGGAATTTCTGCAATTTTGCTCCAAAATACATGGAATTTCTGCCTTTTTGCCCGAAAATAAGGGGAATGCATAACTTTTTGCCATAAAAAAGGGAAATTTCTTCATTTTTGCTCCAAAATAAGGGGAATTTCTGCCTTTTTGCCTCTAAATAAGTGGAATTTCTGTCATTTTCCCCCAAAACAAAGGGAATTTCTGTCTTTTTTGCCCCAAAATAAGGGGAATTTCTGACTTATTACCCTAAAATAAGTGAAATTTCTGCAATTTTACTTGAAAATAAGGGAAATTTCTGCCTTTTTGCCCTGAAATATGTGAAATTTCTGCAATTTTTCCCCAAAATAAGGTGAATTTCTGCCTTTTTACCCCAAAATAATGGGAATTTCTGCCTTTTTGCCTCAAAATAAGAAAATTTTTTGCTTTTTTTTCTCTGAAATAAGTGAAATTTCTGCAATTTTGCCATAAAATAAGGGAAATTTCTGCAATTTTTCCCCATAATAAGGCAAATGTCTGCAATTTTGCCCCAAAACAAGGGGCATTTCTCATTTTTTGCCCCAAAATAAAGGAAATTTCAGCCTTTTTACCTGAAAATAAGTGAAATTTCTGTAATTTTGCCCCAAATAAGAAAAATTTCTGCAATTTTGCCCCAAAATTAGGTAAATTCCTGCAATTTTGCCCCAAAATAAAGGAAATTTCTTTAATTTTGCCCCAAAATAAGGGGAATTTTTGATTTTTCCCCAAAATAAAGGGAATTTCTGCCTTTTGCCCCAAAATTAGGGGAATTTCTGCAATTTTGCTCCAAAATACGGGGAATTTCTGCCTTTTTGCCTGAAAATAATGGGAATGCATAACTTTTTGCCATAAAAAGGGAAATTTCTTCATTTTTGCTCCAAAATAAGGGGAATTTCTGCCTTTTTGCCTCTAAATAAGTGGAATTTCTTTTTTTTTCCCCCAAAAGAAAGGGAATTTCTGTCTTTTTTTGCCCCAAAATAAGGAGAATTTCTGACTTATTACCCTGAAATAAGTGAAATTTCTGCAATTTTGCCCCAAAATAAGGGAAATTTCTGCAATTTTGCCCCAATGTAAAGCAAATTTCTGCAATTTTGCCCCAAAATAAAGGGAATTTCTGACTGTTTGCTGCCAAAAAAGGAGATTTTCTGTCTTTTTGCCCCAAAATAAGGAGAATTTCTGCCTTTTTGCCCGAAAATTATGAGAATTTCTACAATTTAGCTTCAAAATACGGGGAATTTCTGCTTTTTATCCCAAAAGTAAGGGGAATGTATACCTTTTGCCACAAAAAAGGGAAATTTCTTCATTTTTACCCCAAAATAAGAGGAATTTCTGCCTTTTTATCTCAAAATAAGTGAAATTTCTGCCTTTTTACCCAAAAATAAACGGAATTTCTGTCTTTTTGCCCCAAAATATAAGGAATTTTTTAATTATGTCCTGAAATAAGTGAAATTTCTGCAATTTTGCCCCAAAATAAAAGAAATTTCTGCCTTTTTGCCACAAAATAAGGGGAATTTCTGTCTTTTTGCCCCAAAATAAGGGAAATTTCTGCCTTTTTGCCCCCAAATAAAAGGAATTTCAGCCTTTTTACCTCAAAATAATGGGAAATTCTGCATTTTTGCCACAAAATATTAAGAATTTCTGCATTTTTGCCCCAAAATAAGGAAAATTTCTGCCTTTTTTCCCTGAAATAAGTGAAATTTCTGCAATTTTGCCCCTAAATAAGTGAAATTTCTGCAATTTTGTCCCAAAATAAGGGGAATTTTTGAGTTTTGCCCCAAAATAAGGAGAATTTCTGTCTTTTTGCCCCAACATATAGGGAATTTCTGCCTTTTTGCCCCACAATTAGGGGAATTTCTGCAATTTTGCTTCAAAATACGGGGAATTTCTGCCTTTTTGCCCGAAAATAAGGGGAATGCATAACTTTTTGCCATAAAAGAGGAAAATGTCTTCATTTTTGCTCCAAAATAATCAGAATTTCTGCATTTTGCCTCTAGATAAGTGGAATTTCTGTCTTTTCCCCCCAAAACAAAAGTAATTTCTGTCTTTTTTGCCCCAAAATAAGGGGAATTTCTGACTTATTAACCTGAAATAAGTGAAATTTCTGCAATTTTGCCCCAAAATAATGGGAAATTTCTGCCTTTTTGCCCTGAAATATGTGAAATTTCTGCAATTTTACCCCAAAATAAGGTGAATTTCTGCCTTTTTGCCCCAAAATAATGGGAATTTCTGCCTTTTTGCCCCAAAATGAGAAAAATTTTTGCTTTTTTTCTCTGAAATAAGTGAAATTTCTGCAATTTTGCCCCAAAATCAGAAGAATTTCTGCCTTTTTACAACAAGATAAAGGAAATTTCTTCCTTTTTGCCCCAAAATAAGGAGAATTTCTGCCTTTTTGCCTTTAAATAAAGGGAATTTCTGCCTTTTTGCCATGAAATGAGTAAATTTCTGCAATTTTGCCCCATAATAAAGAAAATTTCTGCTTTTGCCACATAATACGGGGCATTTCTGCATTTTTTTTGCCAAAAATAGAGGGAAATTCTTAATTTTTGCCCTAAAATAAGGGGAATTTCTCCATTTTTTCCCAAAAATCATGGAAATTTCTGTCTTTTTGCCACAAATAAGGGGAATTTCTGACTTTTGGCCATAAAATAATGTAAATTTCTGCATTTTTACCCCAATATAAAGAGAATTTCTATATTTTGCCTCAAGATAAGGGGAATTTCTTTCTTTTTGCCCCAAAATAAGGGAAATTTCTGCCTTTTATACCTGAAATAAGTGAAATTTCTGCTATTTTGCTGTAAAATAAAGGAAATTTCTGAAATTTTACCACAAAATAAAGGGAATTTCTGCATTTTTGCCCCAAAATAAGGAATATTTCTGCATTTTTGCCCTGAAATAAGTTGAATTTCTGCAATTTTGCCCAAAAATAAGGAAAATTTCTGCTTTTTAGCCGTGAAATAAGTGAAATTTCTGCAATATTCCCCCAAAATAAGGAATATTTCTGCATTTTTTCCACAAAATAAGGTGAATTTCTGCATTATTGCCCCCAAAAATGAAGAATTTCTGCATTTTTGCCTAAAAATAAGGGGAATTTATGCATTTTTGCCCCAAAATAAGGGGAATTTCTGCCTTTTTGCCCAAAAATAAGAAGTATTTCTGCCTTTTTGACCCCAAAGTAAAGGGAATTTCTACCTTTTTGCACCAAGATAAGGGGAATTTCTGCCGTTTTGCCCCAAAATAAGGGGAATTTCTGATGTTTTGCCCTGAAAGAAGTGAAAATTCTGCAGTTTTGCCCAAAAAATAAGAGGAATTTCCGAATTTTGACCCAAAATAATGGGAAATTCTGCCTTTTGGCCCCAAAATATGTGAAATTTTTGCAATTTTGTTCCAAAATAAAAGAAATTCCTGCCTTTCTGCCAGAAAATAACAGAAATTTCCTGCTTTTTCACCAAAATAAAGAAAATTTCTGCATTTTTGTTTCAAAATTAGGGGAATTTCTGCCTTTTTGCCCTAAAATAAGGGGAATTACCGCCTTTTGGCCCCAAAATAGGGGAATTTCTGCCTTTTTGCCCCAAAAGAAGGTAATTGCTTCCTTTTTGCAAAAAATAAGTGGAATTTCTGCCTTTTTCTCTAAAAATAAAGGGAATTTCTGTGTTTTAGCCCCAAAATAAGGAAAATTTCTGAATTTTTGCCACAAAATGAGGAAAATTTCTGCTTTTCTACCCGAAAATACCGATAATTTCTGCGTTTCTGTCCCAAAATAAGGGGAATTTATGCCTTTCTGCCACAAAATAAAGAGAATTTCTCCTTTTTTGCCCCAAAATATTGAGAATTTTTGCCTTTCTACCCGAAAATACGGGAAATTTCTGACTTTTTGTCCCAAAATAAGCGGAATTTCTGCATTTTTGCCACAAAACAAGTGAAATTTTTGCCTTTTTGCCCCCAATAAATGGCATTACTGCTTTTTGGCCCAAAATAAAGGGAATTTCTGCATTTTTGCCCCAAAATAAAAGGAATTTCTGCCTTTTTGACAAAAAATAAGGGTAATTTCTGCATATTTTCCAAAATAGAGAAGGAAAATTTCTGCCTATTTACCCCAAAATAAGGGGAATTTCTTTTGTTTGCCCAAAATAAAAGGAATTTCTTCATTTTTGCCCCAAAATATGGGGAATTTCTGCATTTTTGCCACAAAATAAAAAGACTATCTACCTTGTTGCCCTAAAATTTTAAAAAATCTGCAATTTTGCCTGGAATCTCTGCATTTTTCTCCCAAAAGAAAGGGAATTTCTGTCTTCTTACCTCAAAATAAGGGGAATTTCTACCTTTTTGCCCCAAAATAAGTAGACTTTCTGCCTTTCTCGTGATAATGTCTTCATTTTATATAAAATAAAAGAAATTTCTGCATTTTTCCGTGAAATAAGTAAAATTTCTGCAATTTTGCCCAAAATAAGGAGAGTTTCTGCATTTTTGCCCCAAAATAATGGGAATTTCTGCTCTTTTGCCCCCAAATAAGGGGAATTTCTGCATTTTTGCCCCAAAATATAAAGAATTTCTACCTTTTTCCTCTAAAATAAGGAAAATTTCTGCAATTTTGCCCCAAAATAAAGAAAATTTCTGCATTTTTTACCAGAAAAAAGGGATATTTCTGCAATTTAGCCCCAAAATAATCAAAATTTCTCCAATTTTGCCCCAAAATAAAGGGAATTTCTGCCTTTTTGCCCCAATATAATGAAAATTTCTGCCTTTTTGCACTGAAATAAGTAAATTTCGGCAATTTTGTCCCAAAATAATAAAAATTTTTGTCTTTTTACTGTGAAATAAGTGAAATTTCTGCATTTAAGCCCCAAAACAAGCAAAATTTCTGCCCTTTTGCCCGAAAATATGGGAATTACTGCATTTTTGCACTAAAATAAGGGAAATTTCTGCATCTTTGCACAAAATGAGGGGATTTTTTACATTTTTGCCCCAAAATAAGGGGAAATTCTGCATTTTTGCCCCAAGTGCCTCCCCTTCCATCAGTGTCAGATAATGACATATTCTGCTACATCAAGAGCTGAAGCAAGGGTCTCTCCATTTGTGCTCTTTGGTTGCTGGTTTAGTCCCTGAATGTACCGTGTGGTCAGGTTAGTGGATATTTTTCTTCCCTTGGGGTTGCAATCCTCAGTTTCTTCAATCCTACCCCCTGACTATTCTGATGGGGCTGTTCTTTTGTTCACAGGAAGAATTCTGGAATAAATATATTGATATGAGCGGGAGGCACATGCCTATCAATTGGGAGCAATCTCTACAGGTTCTAGCTTCCCTTTGTTGTGTAGTTTGGCTAATGTCATTTCTGTTGGGTTCTGGAAACCTCTTATTTCCCTGGCACCTGGGACTTTCTAGAGGCTACTCCCAGTTATCCATCATCTACTGTAACATGTTTCTATTTCCTGACCCCCTGTTCTCTGTCCCTTCCTATACCTGACCCTGTCCACCCTTTTTTTATCTCCCACTCTTGACTCCCTCCTATGTGCCTTCTTCCCTCTACCTCATGTGATAATCTAGGTAGAATGGAAGCATGCACATTTTGTTTGTTCCTCTCTCTCTTGGCCTTGCTCCTCTATTCTTTCACTCTCTCTTCCTTTCCCTTACTCTTCTCTCTCAAGGTGCTCATGGCCAGCCTCTGCTTTCTGTCTCTTCTCTTCTCTTCTCTACTCTTCTCTTCTCTTCTCTTTTCTTCTCACTCTCTCTCTCTCAATGTCTTTGTCTCTCTCTTTCTATCTCTCTGTCTCTGATTATCTATTTATCTATGTCTCTGGTTCTATGTTTTTTTATGTATTTCTCTATGTCTCCAATCTCTCTCATGTCTCTCTCTATATATGTTTCTCACTCTATGTGTCTCTCTCTGTGACTCTCTGTTTCTTTCTATCTCTCTATTACTATATCTATGTTTCTCTCTATATGTCTCTCACTCTATGTCTCTCTCTCTCTCTCTCTCTCTCTCTCTCTCTCTCTCTCTGTCTGTCTCTATTACACTCCCAAGTCCCCTCCCCATGCCCTGAATAAATTCTATACTATAATATCCTGGTACCTCAGGGAGAAGGGATGCCTCACATGGGCTATTTACACAACCACATATACACTGTTGGGATTTAATTAAGTATTTTCAAATGAGCCTCCCCAGCTCTAAGTGGAAGTGCCTGGCTTTAATCACAGCTTCCTCACAGAGGACAGAGGGAGTCAGCATGGGAATGAACCCCGGGGCCACTGCTTGTCAGATAGGGGCTGAGAACCAACAGGAAGACTCCATTGATAAAATAAAATGCAGAGAGCTTTATGATATATACTGTGTATTTGATGAGGAATAAAAACATTGGTGCTTGAGAGATCGTTCAGTGGTTAGAAAACAAACTGCTCTTTCTGAGTTCCTTGCTCTAATACCCAGCACCCACACAGAGGCTCACACTCACCTAGCTTCCGGTTTCAGGGGAGACATTGTACTTACACAGTGACACATTCACCAATGGAAATAAATATTTAAATTCATATTGATTAATTTTATTTAAAATAAATACATATTAAATTAATTTTATCCAGATTGTTTTAAAAGAAAGCTTATATAAAATTAATTTTACATAAGTTAACAATAATTAAATTAATACTAGATTTTATTTATTTAAGACAGTGCTCACTGCTGACCTTTGACCCTAGCCCATAACCTCTGACCCCTCTTCAGGACTCATGGAGCAAGTCCATACCTATAGCACACCTATAGCACCTATAACTGCTGGACCAGATGTGAGGTTTCCCAGTCATCCTGGTCTGCCCTGAGATAATGCACCTGCCCACCGGGACTGGAAACAGGGCAACCAGGCCCCAAAACAGGGTATCTAGGAAAGGAAGCAGGTCTTCAAGGATGGAAAGAGGATATTGGGAATGGAAACAGGGCACGGGAACCAGAACAGGGCATCAGACCGGAAACTCTGCATGGACGACAGGAAATAGGACGGGGCCCGGAAACAAGGCTTCATGGACAGGAAACAGGATTTCATAGGCCAGAAACAGGGTATAGGTAAACAGAAAAAAAGCACTTGGAATTGGAAACAGGGCACTGGGAACTGGAAGCAGGGAACCAAGCACTGGAAACAGGACATGGGGATCAGAAACAAGATATCAGGGTCCAGAAACGTAAGCATTGTCATCCAGAAACAGGGCATCAGGAATGGAAACAGGGGATGTGGGACCAGTAATAGGGCATCAGGGACCGAACAGGGCATCATGAACCAGAAACAGGGTATTGGGTACTGAAACATAGAATTGGGGAATGGAAACAGGGCAGAGAAAGTACTGTGGACAGAGTTAAAAACAAGGGGACATTATGAGGTGTGCGGACACATCACAGGGGACAGATTATAAACATTTTAAAATGACTTGTTTATTTTTATCTTATTTGCATTTGTGATCAGTCTTGTTTTTGCCTCAGATCCCCTGGAAGTTGAATTACAGGGAGTTGCGAGCTTCCCTGCGGGTGCTGGGAATCAAACCCAGGCTCTCAGGAAGAGCAGCAGCTGGTGCTGTTAAGCTCAGAGCTGTCTCTCTAGGCCCTAGTTATTAATACTTTTAATTATATGAGTTTGCTTGTTTGTTTTTGTGATTGAATGATTGACTGATTTAGCTCTTAACAGAAACATGCCAAGACCTGGAAAAACTATTAAGAGATACTTCTGAGAAAATAACCATGATGCACAGCGACCAAGGAAGGAAAATTTACAAGCACATACATGGCAGCACCTTTGTGTCCTTGTGAGGTAATGAGCGCTGTTGACAGTTGGAGATGAGCTCACTGCGTTTATGTGCCTCTGTCCCCTGCCTCTCTCTTTCCCTACATCCCCTGTGAGTGTGTCTGTGTGTGCTGCACATGCATGTGCTGACGTACCACATTGTATGTAATGATGTCTTAGGTACATTTTCTTCTCTTTCCCCCTCATCTCTCTGTGTGTGTGTGTGTGTGTGTGTGTGTGTGTGTGTGTGTGTGTGAAACACACAGGTGCTGATTTTCAGCATGTATCTTTAATTGAGAAATCGTTTATCTATCTTTAATTTTTGGATTTTTTTCCATGTGAATGTTAAATTTGATCAGAATTTATTTTCTCAGAAATTTTGATGTAAATTTTCAATTTCAAAATGTTTTTCTACATTTATTTTTGTTTAATTGTGATAAAATTTAAGTCTCCATTTTAAAAATTATTCTTTTTTTATTTGATTTTTCAATTTTATCTAAATTCTGTCATATATTTCTACAAATTTCCCTGAAAATATTTATAGGGCAAATATTAAATTATTTCAAAATATGTTTCTAAATGCCTCTTCAATTTTTGAATAAACATTTTCAGTCTTTTATCTTATTAGGATTATTTCCCATGTGAATCATCAGTTTTGCCAGAATTTTGTTGATATAATTTTTTATTTTTCTCAGAAAAATTATTGATGTATATATAAAATGTTTTTAATATTTTCCTACATGTGTCATCAATTTTGGGGGAAATATTTTCTATCTGGTTTATTTTATCATTATTATTGCATGTGAATTTTAATTTTATCATATTTCTCTCTATATATTCCTTCAATGTTCTCAGAAATCTTTTATGTATAGATAATGTTTTTACAAAATTTTCATACATGTGTTTTTCATATTTTGAAGTATATTTGCAGGGTCTTCAATTTTATTATTATTTTTCCATGTCAATCTCCAGTTTTATGTGATTTCTGTTCATACATTTGTTCAGTTTCCTTCCAAATGTTTCAGATGTGAATATGAAATTTTAACAAAACGTTTTTCTCTATGTGTCTTCAGGTTTTTGAGAAATGTTTCCCGACTTCTCTCTTTTTTTCCTTTTTTGTTTTTTTTTCTTTGGTTGTATTTCATTTATTTCATTTTTTAAACTTTAATTTTAAAAACCAAGATAAATGTACAAATTTTTAAGCATTTTTGCATAAAAGTACAGGAATATATTTTTTATAAAGTTGTAATTTAGTATTTGTGGTTACATATACAAACACATATGTATATATGTAACAATAATATAGGAAAAGAGGTTATTAATTGAGGGGATAGGAGAGAAACTGTGAAGGGCTGTAGGAAGGAAAGGGGGGATGTGATACAGTTCTATATTAATTAAAATATGTTCTTTTTTTTTTTCTTGAACTTCACACATTTTGTGAGTTGTTTCAGGGGTGTTCAGAGCTTTATGGGGTTAGTGTCCCATTAACAGTGACTGCATATTATGTCTGTTCTTTTGTGACTGGGTTATCCAACTCAGGATGATATTCTCTAGATGCATCCATTTTCTTAAGAATTTGGTTAAGTCATTGTTTCTGGTGGCTGAGTAGTATTCCATTGTGTAAATGTACCACAATTTTTGTATCCATTCATCTTCTGAAGGACATCTGGGTTCTTTCTAGCTTCTGGCTATTATAAATAGAGCTGCAATGAACATTGTGGTGCATGTATCTTTGTTGTATGTTAGAGCATCTCTGGGGCAAATGCCCAGAAGTAGAATAACTGGGACTTCAGGTAGTACTATGTCCATTTTTCTGAGGAAACTCCAGACTCATTTCCAGAGTGGTTGTATCAGTTTACAACCCCACCAGCAGTGGAGAAGTGTTCCTCTTTCTCCACATCCTCGCCAGCATCTATTGTCATCTGAGTTTTGGACCTTGGCCAATCTGAATGGTGTGAGGGTTGTTTTGGTTTGCATTTCCCTGATGGCCAAGGATGTTGAGCACTCCTTAGATGTTTCTCAGCAATTCAATATTCCTCGATTGAGAACTTTTTGTTTAAGTCTGTACCTCATTTTTTAATAGGGTTTTTTGATTCTCTGTTATCTCCCTTTTTGAGTTCTTGGTATACCTTGGATATTAGGCCTCTATCTGATGTGTGGTTTGTAAATATCTTTTCCCACTCTGTTGGCTGCTGTTTTTGTTTTCATGATAGTGTCTTTAGCCTTAGAGAAACTTTGCAATCTCATTAAGTCCCATTATTATTATTTTTCTATGTCAATCTCCAGTTTTTTGTGACTTCTGTTCATATATTTGTTCAGTTTCCTTCAAAGAATTTCAGATGTGAATGTGGAATTTTATCAAAACATTTTTCTCTATGTGTCTTAAGATTATCGAGAAATGTTTTGTGTTTTCTCTTTTATCTGTAGTCAGTATTATATTCTATGTAAATCTTGAAATTTATCAAAAATTTTTAATATGTATTTTCAATTTTTTAGAAATTATTTGATGTAATTTTTTGTGTTTTTTAAAATGTTTTCTACATACATGTTCAATTTTTTGTTAAATGTTTTTATATCTTCTATCATAACGTGATTTTTCTAGTTGTGAGTCTTCAATTTTATCAGGTTTCTTTCTTCACATTCTTTCTATTTCTTAGAAATATGTTTGCTTTATATATTAATTTTTAAAAAATCTTTTACATGGGTTTTCAAGGATTTAAATAATATTTACTTTTTCTTGCATTTTAACATGACTTTTTTCATGGTAACCTTCAATTTTATCAGAATTTTTATATATTTCTTGAAATTTTCAGAAATATTTTTGAAGTGAATGTAGAATTATTTAAATAGTTTTTCTTTACGTGTCTGCATTTTTTTGAAAAAAATATTTTACTCCTCTCTTTTATCGTATTTTATACTTGAAACTTTCATTTTCATCAAAGTTTATTCTATTTTTTTTAGTTTTCTCAGAAAAATGTCCAAGTATATATTAAAATTTTCATAAAATTTTTCTATATTCGTCTTCGTGTTTTAGAATAATATTTTCTGTCTTTTATGTTAGCAGGATTATTTCCCATGTGAATGTTCAACTTTATCAAAAATAACTTGATACAATTATTTAATTTTCTTGAAATATTTTGGATGTAAATACATAGTTTATTCCACAATGTTGGATGGCCTGTCCACTGAAGATCATTCACCTGCAGATTGGAAAAGAATAGCTCATGCATGTCTAGGGTTACTAAATTTTTTGCTGTGGAAAACAGAATTTTTTGAAAGATGTCAGCAAACAGCAGAATTAAAAGCTACATCAAACTATCCAGTTACTTATGAAATGCTAACAGGAGAAAGTCAATATCGCGATATTCAGGATCTATGCTGGGAAGGACATGATTGCAGAGACTCAGAGACTCTTCACACATGGTCAAAATGAGTCCAAGAGGTAAAACTTTTAGAGATTTGATTTTAGCACACCTTCTTTAAGGGACCAACAGTATAGAACCTGAACCCTCACATTGCTTCGAAGACAAGGATGGACAGACATATTCTGTGCCAAGTGCTGGGGTTAAGACCCTCTTAGTCACTCACCAATAGTATTGATTTTCTTGATTCAATTCCTGGAACTTGTACAAGGCCTCACTTTTCTTCTGGGGCATTTCCTGAAGGTCATTCATCACCTCATGATGCTGTGTTTTCAGGTTATGGGACTCAGAATGGATCCTGGGGAGGGCATGGCAAAAGACCAAATAACCCTTTGAACTAAAGATTCAAGGATCACATGAATTCAAACTGAAATGTGACCTTAGGCAGTGGGGTAAGTAGTCCAAACAAACATTATTGGGATGAAGCCCCTGTGGATATCTAGTTCTGAAGAGAAGAAAACCCAGCCTGACACATGGGATTCTAAGTATAGATAGAGCCGATATTCACAGTCTGAAGGAAAGAACAAGTTATCAGTATCTGAATATCCAAGACTGATTCATCAGGTTAGACAGGGGAACAGAAAAAATGGAGAGGAACTCAGTAAGCACCAACAGGGAGAAGGGAGGCCAGGTATTCCTGGTGGTCATGAACTCTGCCCAGAGTTCATGGCAAATTTCAATGTGAATTCATGAAACTAGAGTATGCTTACGTGGTTTTATTACATTAACACTGTCTGGTCTGATTAGCCAAGCAGGAAAGCTGCAAAAGGGCCAAGGTTTCCACCAGTCTTGAAACCACTACTCTTTTTTAGGTCTCCACAAGGTGAAGATTAACAGTGAGTTCTGCAAACATGGTTCTTGACTAGTTAGGGGACCAGCTTTAGGCAGCAGATTTTGGAAGTGGCAGAGTCAGACATGAAACTGGTGTTTTAGTTACACCTTTACACTTCCATGGCAGCTTTTCTCAAAAGGGAGACCAAATTTCAGGGCCATGTTTCTCTACACAGTAAAATTTGAGAGGTGATACTCATTCGCAAGTCAGAAATGACAGTGACTCTTAGCCAGCCTGTGAGGCATATAGTTAAGTGAACTGGGGGTGACATCATGCTTGGAATAAGTCCTGGATCTATTGTTACTTTTTTATTGCTCAGCTTTCTAAGCAGTAGCTTCTGTCATGGTTGCTTTGTGTATTTCAAATATGTAGGCAAGGCCTTATTGTGGGTCATTCCTAATTATTAGCTCTATGACCACTGGGGAATCTGACTTTCCTTCTGGAGAGGACATGCCCATAAAAATGTGAGACAGAATTAACTGGAGTTTTTTTCTTTATAATTCAACATTCTGGGACAGCAAAAGACTTTCAGCTTTGAATTGTTGTAGGAAGGTTTGGGCCAAATTATCTAAGCAGGTAGATTAGTCCTAGCTTTATTTGTGGTTGACTCTGCCTATTCTGATAGACAGAATATGGGAGAGGGCAAGGCCCTACTTCTCATCATGAAGGGTGGGAGAGAAGCTGCCTCCAGTTGAATATGTTTCCAGCTTTTCATGTCATGTATCAGGAAGAGTTTAATCTTCAGAATTACACAGAAGAACACTTAGGATTCTGGCTTAGTAATTCAACTTAAGTTGTGTGAGGAGTTTCAGTGTCTTTCATGTAGAATGTGTGTGCGTTTTGTTTTTTTTTTTTTTTACCTCAGAGGATTGCATTAAGCATGAGGGAAATTAATCATGTACTTGGCACAGTGTAACCACAGGAAAAGCTAATTTTGAGGACCTTGTCTATGCTGGATAAACCTAGGCCTTTCAGGATGCACTGATTACAAAGGCACTGCATCGGGTTAGCTCTGTTAACTGTGACTTTTATATCAACCCCATTTCCTACCAAACAGTGATAAATTTAGGGGAATCCCATATGGGTAGGATAGAGTGGAAGGAGAAGGAGAACCTATACGCATGGGTAGGCGACACTGTTAAGACTAAGGTCTCTTCTTCAGACTGACACATTCTGGCCAGTGTAAATATTTCTATGAAGTAACAATCCATAGAATGTTGTGTCTGCCCTCTATATTTTACATGTTATACATTGTTTTTAAATTATGAATTTGTATCACATTTATAAACTTTTGTACCACTTCATTTGTGTGTAGCCTAAAAGACATGTTGTGAAGAAAAATTCTTCCATCTCGTGATTCCTGGACATCAAACTCTGGTCACCAGCTTGGTTTCAAGCATGTTCACCTGCTGTTCTACCCATCGGTGCACTTACCCACCTTTCATTTGGTTTCCTTGGCACAGGAGACATAGCCCTGGCTGGCCTGCAACACCTGGGTATCAATCCCTGAGCACAGATTTAACAACACTCATTACCACGCCAAAGTGTTGGAGCTTTAAGGTATAGACACTGCATATTTCCAATAAGTACCTCAGTTTTCCCAGCATGTGTACACTGCAGCATACATGACAAGGCTGCCGTCATAAACTACCTTCAAAACCGCAATGCTCTGGTCTAAACCTCATTTTACTAGTTTTGTGGATTCAAGTGTGTATAACACGAAGCAAAACAAATTGTAAATATACAGAAATAGCTTCTGAAAGGCCCCATATGAAATCATCTACATGGCCTGTCTTTGTGCCTCCCAACGCTTTTTCCAAACCCCTGAGCAATACAGACATTAGTCCATGGAGGGTACCCAAATTCTATTTTCATGCCTTTGAGCAAAATCTATTGTGAAAGTAATATTTCCCTACTTTTGTATTTAACATTCATTGAGCACCCCTAAACATCTAAATGAACCAGATCTTTCATTCTTTTTATTTCATTTTGACGTTTCAGCATAAGATTAATATTTTTATTCAATACATTTTATTTACATTTCAAAAGTCATCCCCTTTCTCAGTTTCCCCTTGTGATAGTTTGCATATGCTTGGCCCAGGGAGTGCCACTATTGGTATGTGTGGCATTGTTGGAGGATGTGTGTAACTCTGGGAGTGTGCTTGGAGTTACTCCTTCTAGTTGTCTGAGGATTTTCCATCCGTTCCTGGCTTCCTTTGGATAAAGATGTAGAACTCTCAGCTCCTCCAGCACCATGCCTGCCTGGATGCTGCCATGCTTCTGCCTTGTTACTGGACTGAACCTCTGAACCTGTAAGCCAGCCTTAATTAAATGTTATTTGTAAGGCTTGCCTCGGTCATGGTGTCTGTTCACAGCAATAAAACCCTAGCTAATATACCCCTCCATCTCATCCACTCTCTTTTGTTTTTATAAGAGTGCTCTCCAGTTAACCCTTTCACCCTCCCACCTACAACTCCTGCTTTCCTCCCTGACATTTCCCTACACCAGGGCACTGAACCTAAGAAGGACCAAGAAATTATCCTCACATAGATGCTCAACAAGGCCCTCCTCTGCTACATATGCTACTGGAGCCATAAATCTTTCCATGTGTATTCTTTGGATTGGGGTTTAGTCCCTAGAAGCTCTGGTTTGTAGGTATTGTTGTTCTTTTGGGTGAAAACCTCTTTAGCTCCTTCAGTCTTTTTTCTAGCTCTTCCATTGAGGACCCTGTTCTCACTTCAATGGTTGGCTGAGATCATCTGCATCTGTATTGGTCATGCTCTGGCAGAGACTCTCAGGACACAGCTATATCAGGGTCCTGTCACCATATTCTTCTTGGCCTCTGCAATACTGTCTGGATTTCGTGGCTGTATATGTGGTTTATTCCCAATTGGGGCAGACTAATGATGGCCTTTGTTTCAGTCTCTGCTACAAAATTTGTCTACATAATTCCTCCTATGAATATTTGTTTCCAACTATAAATAGCACTGAATCATCTGCACTTTCGTTTTCCTGCATCTTGAGCTTCATGTGGTTTGTGAATTGTATCTTGTGTATTCAGAGCTTCTGGTCTATTATTCTTCTGTCAATGAGTGCATGCCAAGAGTGTTCTTTTTATGTCTGTGTTAATATTTTCTAGTTCCATCCATTTACCTACCAATTTCATGAAGTAATTGTTTGTAATAGATAAGTAGTACTCCAATATGTACATGTACATTTTCTGTATCCATAATTTCTGTTAAAGGACAACAACTGTTTTTTTTTTTTTCTGGCTTCTGGCTATTATAAGGCTGCTATAAGCATAGTAGAACATGTGTCATTGTTATGTGTTGTAACATGTTTGGATATATGCCTAGGAGTGGTATAGCTGGGTACATGGATAGTACTTTGTCAAATTTTCTAATGTGCCTCAAGACTGACTTCCAAAATGGTTATACCAGACTTCAATCCCAGAAATAAATTTGAGTGTTCCTCTTTCTGCATACGTTAGTTGGCATTGGATGCCACATGAGTCTTTAATTTTAGCCATTCTGGCTGATTTGAGGTGGAATTTCATGTTTGTTTTGATTAGTATTTTCCTGGTGACTAAGGATGTTGGACATGTCTTTTGTTGCTTTTCAACGCTTCGTTATTCCTCAGTTGAGAATTATTAGTTTATCTCTGTTGCCCAATATATTAATAGGTTTATTTGATTCTCCAAATCAAATTTCTTCAGGTCTGTATACATTGGCTATTAGTTCTCTATCCGATTTAAATTTCACAAAGGTCTTTTCACAATCTATTGGTGGTTGTTTTGTCCTACTGACAGTGTCCTCGCCTTACAGAAGCTTCACAATTTTATGAGGTGGCATTTGTTGAGTCTTTATCTTATAGTAAAAGCCATTTATGTGCTCTTAAGGAATTTTCTCCAGTGATCGTGTACTTGAGGCTCTACGCTAAGTTCCCTTCTATTAGGTTGAGTGTATCTTGTTTTCTGTTGAGATGCATGGACCACTTGGACTTGAGATTTATACAATGAGATAAGGATGAATAGATTTGAATTCTTCTTCATGCTGACCACCAATTGATCCATCACCATTGTTTAAAAATCCTATCTCTTATGACACTGGATTATTTTAGCATATTTTTCAAAGGTCAAGTGACTACAGATGTGTAGGTTTATTTCTCAGTCTTTGATTTTATTCCATTGATGTACCTTCCTGTCCCTGTACCAATACCATACAGGTTTTTTTTGATTATTATTATCATTTTTGCTCAGTAATACAGCTTGAATTCAGGGATGATGATTCTTCCTGGATGTTACAAGTAAGGATTGATGTTCACTGTTTACACAGCAGCTCAGCAATTGGCACACACTTAATGAGGGTAATAGAAAATTCTTTAACACTGAAAGATTACCATTCTTTAAGGCAGTCAAGGCCTGTACCCACCCAACAAGTGACTTCCTTGGATTCATATTTGTGCTTGTCTTTAGCACAATACAGGAAACAAGGGAACAAGGAATCCTAGGTAGCCTGCAAAGATGCTATCTCCATCCAGAATTTATGTTGGCAATAAATAATTGCCACAGATTCATGCTATGGCACCAGCAGAGTCACCTGGTCTGCTCTTAATCTTAGCTCACCTGGTAAATGTCTGAGGACTAAGAGTATCAGAGAAAACAGAACAGCATATCCTAGTTTACAAGTCTCTCTGCTGAAACTATAAGAGGGTTTTTATTTTTTATTTTTTTTTTGTTTTAGGATTTCTTAATTAGAAATATCTAGAAAGCTGTTCAGAGTTGGCACATGTAGTAGTCCCAGCACTCAGAAGGTGTTTTAAGAATTGATGCCTTGTTCTTGTTCTTCTGGTTGTGTTTTTGTATTTTTAATTTTGTAATCTTCAGCCAGGTACTAGTTTCATACCTAGAATGTTCATACCATGCTCTGTAAGGCCAGATGAGTCATATTAATCAATACTTTTATTGTGATCAGCCACACTACAGACAATGCTATTATTCATTTTCAAATAAGGAAAACAGTTATTGAGAAGGTACTTAACCAGTTTGTACTCACATATCCAAGATATCATAACTATAGAATGACATTCCGACCTTTTAGATTACCTATTACTCCCATTTTAGAGGACATGGATAAGTGACATGGAAAATCAATGTTGGGAATTTATAATTTCAATTATAAACTCAGAAGTATGTGTACATGTGTATATATGCATTTTGTTTTTAATTTGAGATATAAATTTTTCAGAGAATCTGAGACCTAAATAGGTCTTGGCCAATCTTTGTAAACTGCATATACTTTAATGAGTCAAGACTGTCTTCTCTTTGTGTTGGGAGTGTACTTGAAAAAAAAGATTTTAATTTATATCTAGAGGTAGCCTAAGCCCTAAGGATCAGGATGAATTCAGAAACTGTCGTTGGGTTATGCACTGAGCCATAACTGGATGTCCCATCTTCAGGCTGTGGAGCCACGCTTATTACTGAGGAAACAAATCACCTAATATCACAGATATCAAGATGGCAAGAGGCAATCACAAGAACATAAGCAATGGAAACAAAGACAACCTGGTGCCATCAAACACAGCACAATTACTGAGCTCTTATCAGCTGACCTACTTCATCCAATGTCTGGTATCAGAGGCCACCAGTTTCAGTTGTGCTAAGATCTTACATGACTGTTGTATCTTACTATTTCCAAAGCCTGTCCGATGTCTTTTTCCTCCCCATGTCCCTCTTCTTCCTTCTGTAACCCAAAGGCCCCATCGTTTTCTTTAGGGCCAGCAATTAACTTCTGCCTTCTTTATTGACATAATCAAGACTCAATTAGGGAATAAAATTTTAGTATCAGTTTCACCCCCTTACAAAATGTCATCAAATACTGGCAAGGAGATGGTGGACTTTTCTTCTCTGACTTTCATAATTAGATCGCTAAATTTTCTAATGCTCTTTAAACTCTTAAATTTGTAAGACAAACATAGTTTGCACTTTGTGCTTTATGTGTTCTTTCAACTGATTAGAAAGTAAGTTACATGTTACATAGTAAAATCGTGTATTGCTACCTCTCATTGCCATTGATATGGCAAACAAGGCCTTCAGTGTTCCTGTGCAGCTTGTACACGTTAAATTCTGCTCAGGAGAACTCAGAGATTTTCCTGAACAACCGTTGGCCTACAGTTGTTTGATCTCCACATCTTCACTAAATCAATCTGCAGGACATGTAGGTGTTAGAACTGATTTTTTGGTGTCATTTCAACGAATATTTAGATATTTCATAAGAATCTGCATAATCTTTGCTTGTCTAGTTTTATAATAGCAGCAGTAGTTTAATCATTGAAGTGCTTACATGTAGAATTCATTCATTAGGTGTCACAAAAATGCCAGTGTCCTTATGATATCATTTTCATCACATTTATTAGTTGCGCTGGGTTGTGCAAGAGGCAGTGTGGGCACACAAGCCCTGCTGCTGGGGACAGTTGTAAGCAGTGGCTACAGTTACTAGGCTGTGGGTCTGGATGGCAGGCAGAGTAGAGCAGTGTGGCTGCCACCTCAGCCACCACCAAGGAGCAGCATGTAGGGTCACTGGAGTGTGTGTGGGCTCTGTAGGCAGAGGAGTAGTAGGGCTGCAGTTTGTGGAAGTGGGTCAGTTCAGCAGTTGTAGCAACCTCAGCCCCACCACACCCTAACACCTCTGGTGGCCAGAAATGGGGGGAAAAGCCTGAGAAACTTAGGCTGTGGTGTAGTTTGTGCAATGGTTTTCAGGCAAAGCCCAGGTAGAGCAGCACATCACCTAAACCAAGCAAACCAAAGGCTCACAGGTCTCAAGAGGTACCCCTGATGACACAGGCCAGTACTTCTCTGTGTTTCGAATAAAATGGCAGCACAGGTCATAGGGGTAGAAGCCAATAGTGTGGAAGTTGCAGTAGAGCTCCATCATGTAGTTGGGGTGTGGGGAGGGGCTGCACAACTCATGGAAGTCATGTGCAAACTGACATGTTTCCCGTCCTTGCACATATTTGTCGTCCTTGTCATTGTCATCATCCTCCTCCTGTTCTTTCTTTTTCTTCTTCCTGCTCCTCTTCCTCCTCCTTCCTCTTCTTCTTCTTTTTAAATTTTCTACTGGCAACCATACTGTTTCACATCTTATGACCTTTTCTTAATACTACTGGGAAGCACTTTCCTGTGACAAAGCCCCATTTGCCTATTCTCAGTCTTACTGCCCAAGATTCCTTTTGGGACTTTGGAGACATTGGTGGTAAAGCTGAGCTGGAACCTGTGATTCCCAACATGAATTCCATTATTCTTTCTCCACCGTAAGATAAATGACTAAAGTTTTTGCTAAGGCAAATATTATGAAATGTTCCTTTCTTTTTTGTATTGGGAGGGGTACTTTTGGGGTTTTTGTTTATTTATTTACTTATTTATTTATTTAGGCTATTACTCTATAGCTCTGGTGAACTTCAACATGTTATTTAGGGAAGGTTAGTCTTGTACTCACAGAGAGCTGTCTGCCTGTGTCTCTTGAGAGCTCCAGTTAAAAGTGTGAGGTATGTCATCAATTCATCTATTTTGATTTGACTTGTTTATGGAGTATGATAGATGTGTATTTTTTTATTTTTTTTTCCTTTTTACCCACAGACATGTAGTTTCCACAATATAATTTATTTCTGTGTGTGTGTGTGTGTTAATAAGAGTTTTTTTTCAACTTTATTTTTTAAAAACAGAGATACATTTTAAAGCATTTTGGCCTAAAACTATATATTTTTCTCAGTACTTTTTCTGAAAGTTTGATCGTATGCATTGAATTCTTACTAGTTATAATGAGCATAAAGTACATTTAAAATAACATAACATGGAAATGGTAAAAGTTTTCTTGGTGTTTAAAGATTTAACATATGATTTTAAATACCAAAAATTGCCACAAGGCTATCTTCCTAACTTTTGAGTTATTAATGATTTAAAATCTAGGTGTACCCACTCTGAGAAGGTGCTATAAACTTGTTTTTTTTTTTTTTTTTTTTTTTGAACTTAATATAGTCTGTGATTTGTTTCTTGGGTATTCATAGATTTCTGGGGCTAGTATCCAATTATCAGTGACTGCATATTATGTCTTTTCTTTTATGAATGGGATACCGCACTCATAATGATATTTTCTAGATGCATCCATTTTCCTAGGAATTTCATAAAGTCATTGTTTCAAATAGCTGAGTTGTACTCCATTGTGTGAATATACCACAATTTCTGTATCCATTCATTTACTGAAGGACATGTAGGTTCTTTACAGCTTTTGACTATTATAAATAAGGCTGCTATCAACATGGTGGAGCATGTGTCCTTATTGTGTATTGCAGCATCTTTGGGGAATATGCCCAGAAGTGGAATAGCTGGGTCTTCAAGTAGTACTATGTCCAACTTTTTAAGGAACTGCCAGATTGAATTCCAGAGTGGTTGTACCAGCTTACCGCCTCACCAACGATGGAGGAATGTGCCTCTTGCTCTGCATCCTTGCCACCATCTGCTGTCATCTGAATTTTTGATCTTAGCCATTTTGATTGTTTGAGTTGGAATCTCTGGGTTGTTTTGATTTCCATTTTCCTGATGACTAGGGATGTTGAACATTTCCTTAGGTACTTCTCAGCCATTCAATATTCCACAACTGTAAATATATTTTAGATCTGTACTCCAGAATTCTTTTTTAGATCTGCACCTTCTTTTTAAAAGGATTGTTAGATTCTCTGGAGTCTAAATTTTTCAGTGTTTTGTATATATTAGATATTAGTCCCCTATCAGATAAGGGAGTTGTAAAGATCTTTTCCCAATCTGTTGGTTGTCATTTGTTTTCTTGACAGTGTCCTTAGCCTTACAGAAACGTTGGAATCTCACTAAGTCCCATTTATCCATTCTAGATCTTAGAGAACAAGCCATTGTTCTGTTCAGAAACTTTTCTCCTGTGCCTGTGTATTCTAAGTTTTTCCCCAATTTCTCTTCTAAGAGTTGAAGTATACCTGGTATTTTGTGGATGTCTTCGATCCACTTGGAATTGACCTTTGTAAAAGGAGATAGGAAAGATTGATTTTCATTCTTCTGCATGCTGAATGCCAGTTGAAACAACACCATTTGTTAAAGAGTCTGTCCTTTTTCCAAGGAATGTTTTCAGCTCCATTTTCAATGATCAAGTGACCTTAGGTGTGTGGATTCACTACTGGGTCCTCAGTTTTGTTCCATTGATATACCTGTCTATCTCTGTAGCAGTACCATGCAGTTTTTAACACAAATTCTTTGTAATATAGTTTGGAATCAGGGATGGTGATTCCCACAGAGGTGTTTTACTTTTGAGAATAGCTTTCACTATTCTCGTATATTTTGTTATTCCAGATGAATTGGTTTTTTTCAACTCTCTGAAGAATTGAGTTGGAATTTTGCTGGGAATTGCATTGAATCTCTAGATTGCTTTTTACAATTCATGAGCATGGGAAATCTTTCCAACTTCTGAGATCTTCTTCAATTTCCTTCCTCAGATTCTTGAAGTTTTTCTCATACAGAACCTCCATTTGCTTGTTTAGAGGCACCCCAGATATTTTATCATTTTTGTGAGTATTGTGAAGGGTGTTTATTCCCTAATTTTTTGCTCAGCCTGTTTATCATTTGAGTAGAGGAAGGCAGGAAATTTTTTGAGTTAAATTTATATCCAGCCACTTTGCTGAAGATGTTTATTAGTTGTAAAAGTTTTCTGATAAAATTTTTTGGGGTCACTTAAGTATACTCTCATATCATTTGCAAATAGTGATATTTTGACTTCTTCCTTTCCAATGTGAATCCCTATGATTTCTTTTTGTTGTCTAATTGCTCTGGCCAAGACTTCCAGTCTATATTGAATAGGTAGGGGATAGTGGCCAGCCTTTTCTAGTCCCTGATTTTAATGGGATTGCTTTAAGTTTCTCTCCATTTAGTATGATATTGGCTACTGGTTTGCTCTATATTGCTTTTACTATGTTTATTTATGGGCTTGTAGCAAACTTTGAGATTAGAGTCCACTGATGTTGTTTTTATCTCAGTAACATTTTTGTTCAGATAATGTTTACGGGCCCTAAAATAAGGGGTTTGGCAAGTTGGGTGGTTTCACTAGGAAATGATCCTCTTGCTCAAATGTCTTTTGCTAAGGATTCTTTTAGAACTGCATAGGGTTTCACCATTCCTTAGATAGATAAACAGGCCTTAGAACATACTCCTATGTAAATTTACCTTAGTGAATAGGACTATGGAGACAGTTGGTGGTAAATCTGGGCCAGATTCCAAGATTTCTAAAGCTACCACCATTACTCTCTCCCCATTGTAAACTAAATGTATAGGAAGAAAGTCATGGAGTCAGGAGACATATGCAAAGTATACTTGTAAAACAAAACTAAGAGTACCTTCAACGAACTCTGATTTAAAGAAATTGCTGGCAGTGTTTCATTTGGAGAAGTGCCTTTTGCTTTTTTTTAACAAATGATCTTTATTTTTAGTAAATTACCATGATTCCCTCTTGGAGTTCTTTGCCCTGGACATGAGAATCTGGAAGACTCTTGAGAATGGGATTAGTCCATGAGCTGAGAAAAGACATGAGTCCCATGACTGTTTAATGGTTATTTATACAGTACCTACGACTTCTGACGTTTCTCCAGTACAGAGATTTCTTGATCCTGATCTGTTTATTACATAATTTATTTAATACCTTCACTCCCAGGAGAGTTCTCAAGTCTCCATTTCATTTGACAGACTCATCTACATTGTCATGCAGGATGACACATGAGAGATCTCCTTCAACCCTGAAAATAAGAGATGAAAAGTCATGATCCTGACACACTAATGCCTTACATGCATGCCTGGAAATTTAAACATTTAGCATGCCTATTCCAAGTATGTTTCCCTTCATGTCTCAAGAAACTTCCCTCTTTGGTTGGGTGTGATCCAGTCCAACTAATACACCACACAAGTAAAACAAATGTCCAGAACAGGGGCAAGAGAGATGGCTTTTATCCATTTGAGGCTTTTATTCTCATAGTGGCTAAAAAGCAGTTAACAATCCTCTATCACAGCAGTTTCAGATGGAATCCATTGATCTCTGCTGGACAATGTGGGTATTACATGCATGTAGAGCACAGACCTCCAGGAAGTAAAACACCCACACATATTAAAAAAAATTTCAGAATGTGAGGGGATATTGAACACACACCCTAATACTAAATGATCTTAGTGCCATAGCTCAAAGTTTGTGTGCTGAGGTAAGATTCTGAAATTTTCTCAAGTCCAAATCATAATTGAAAAGCAAGCGAACAAACAAACAAAAAACCCCAAAACACTAATGACTCTTGTGAAGTTTTATAAAATGTTCCCAGGTTGTTGCTTTTGATCCCAGCTACTTTGGCTAGCTAGACAGAAATTTCTCATTATACTGTATTCTGATTTGTCCTGAGGGGAGCTTATGGTTGTGGTACTTTTAAGATTAAAAAAGACCAGAACATACAGAACGTCACAGAATAAGTGGTTAGCAATGCCCTTCACTGATGCAAGTTATTTTTCTGTGTCAGGAGCTGCTGAGCACACGATCAATATCCAGAAAGGAGAGGAGCTGGTTGTTGACCCTTGTTAGGTGGACTGTTGAGTCCACTCTTGGCATGGTTTGAAAAACAGATCAGTATGGTATTGGAAGACAGGGAATGGTGCTATTGAAATGCAAGTTCCTTTTGATGTGGGTAGTTTGTCAATCTTTGGGATCCAAAATTTGATGAAAAGAGTATTCATGCTGAAACTTTGTGGTCATGAATTAACTCTGTTAAAATGTATTTATATGTGAATGATTATGTTGAACAAATAAAGAAGAAACACAACAGTCTTTCTCTACTACATCTCAGAAAATTAGATATTGACCAAGTGCTTGGATCCCACTTCAAAGTCTCAATTCCCTCTGTAGCTCTGGCTGTCTGGGAACTTCTTATGAAGCCTAGACCACATGATACTTGAAGAGATCTATCTCTTTCTGATACTTCTGAAGTTACAACACTGTAACCCATTCATGAATAGTGACAGTTCCTATGAGTGAACAATTAGAGATCATGTGTCTATTCATAAATTTACATTTATTTTATTCAATAACAGTTTAAAGTGGGGAGTCAATGTATACAGTACTTAGCCTTATCCAAATAGCAAATTAAATACAGTAACAAAAAGATAACTAATAAACAACATTCAAATGCAAACAACAAGAAGAAAACCCCCAAAACAATGAAAAATTTAACCAAAACCCAAACATATTATTTATGTTAAGCAGCACTCTCTTGATGCAAGTTTTGCAGCACAATCCTAAAGCCTGCTGCTGGCCTTAGAAACAAGGAGAAAACTCAGTCAGTGATGGTAATAATCTCTTCACAATGAAGGTAGGCATGCCTCATTTTGTGGTGGTTGATGGACAAGTCCTCCCAAGGCTAAGCATGAGACATGTTGCAGAATTCAGCTCAAACGCTAGCAAATTCCTTTTAACAGGTCTCCATTAAATTTTTCTTGATGACACATCATGGCTCAGAACAATTTTATTCTCAGATTCATCCTGGATGCCCGGTGGATCTTCATGTCCCTCAGCACTTCTCTGAAGCCCTGCAAAGTTGCTGGACCAGATGCTATCCAAAATACAGGCCTTATAACACATAAAAAAGTAAGAAAATGTAGCACAAGACTGGATTGTTATAGGGATTAAATAAAATGATGGTTCACTTGCTTGACAAACTTAGTGCTTCTGGAATAGAGTTGTATCAGAGGGAGATCTTGATCTGGGCTGTAGATTATTGCTCTTGAATTTCAGACCTAGCAGAGGAAGAGACAAAGGCCTACTGAGGACCTGCCAGGTCAGCTATTCAGCAAACACCAGCTTTATTCAGAGGACACCCTAGTACAACCTTTCAGCTAACGTCATTCTAAGCATCCTGAAAGGAGAAGGGACAAAGAGTACCTGGGCCTGAATTTTATTTTCAGATTTAAAAAAAGAAAATTTGAAACTGAATTGTGAACTAAACATTGTGCAAGAATTAAAATAAAATGCAACATTACTTCAGTAGTCAATATATATTATATTGAAAAATAACAGTTTAGCAATGTCAGAATCTCATTTCACAATAGGTGTGAGCAGCCTAGAAAACCATTTGGAGGCCTTCTAGGGAGTCTGGCTAAAACTTAAGCAAACTCTCTTGTTTCTAGAATGCAGAAACCTGCCTCTGTTCTACTTGTAAACCACGAAATCTGTGAAACCAAGAGAAACCATCTCACAGAAAATCTATGCACACTGAAGAGATGATATGATCTACAATTCTGTACTGCATGCAAATCTTTCCAATGGTTAGCATTAAACTCTCAAGTTATACTCATGAAGAAAGAGATGACACCCCAGCTATGTGTGTGAGTATTCTAGGACTTTTTCTAAGGAGACATAAGTGACATTAGGCTGAGGTCATAACACAGAACTCAGAAGGGTGGAAGGAGTACACCATCACCATCGCCAGAAACTCTGTGGCCAACATGCATTATATCATGGACATAAGGATTTTAAACTGGACGAGATCAATACTCTGAGGTGCTTCTAGTTGATTGAGGTAGAGAGTAATATTGAATACCAGTCACCCAACATAGACTATTGTACACGTCCAGGAAATCTACATGGCTCCTGCCATCCTGTGCTACTACTACTCCCTATAGACATCAAAAAGATACTGCATCATTTCCACTAATCCAGGCACACACAAGTGCACACAGACACACATAGATACACACACACTCTATCTCTCTACACACACACAACAGACACAGAGAAAAATGGAGAGAGAAAGAGAGGGGGGAGAGAGGTTGACACCCAGACACACATTCCACAATACATGCAATTACATGTGCTCACACATGCAAGCAGACTTCATTGCAGAAACATTTTTAGATTCCCAGAAAAGATAAAAGTTCACCCAGGAAGGTATGAAGGCACAGGATACAACCCTTGAATGTAGTAAGAACATAGTGGGCATAGCAGATAGACAGCTAGGTCAATAATGTGTTTTCCCCTACTAAACAAACTTTGCCTGTTAGCCAAGCCTGCTTAGCAAGATTCCAAGGTTTTGCACAGCAAACTTGGCTCCCAGCAAAGGCACACTGCATGGTATTGGACAAGCCTGTTCCTGCCTCTTGTACACTGTCTCTCAATGGCTCTACAGTGGGCAGCATGTTCCAATAAGTACTCCATTAACTAGAGGCTGCATAACTTTGGAACCAAAAATATGAGACCAGGCAATTACCAAATCTGTATAACCAGGATGCAAAATAAAACTATTCTCCCTGTAAGGATACAATTTGAAAGATATTTTGAGTAAAATAAGGCTGGCAGGTTCAAGGCCAAGTGGTTGCATGAATGACCCCATTTGGAAATGGTCCCTGAATGTGTTCATGAGATCTGGATAGTTCCTACTGCAAAGCTGCTGTGAGAAGTACCAGTACAAACGTGATTACCGTAATTTTTTTCAGGATACTGACTTCTTGTTCTGGAATTGCTGGGTCAGTGGGGACTGCTGTTTCAATTTCTGAAGAGTTGTACATGGCTTCTCACAGAGCTAGCACATTTTATACTATCAAAAATATCTGAGGGTGCTCATTGTTCCTAATCCTCCTTTAGGCTGATTTTAACTCGGAGAGAATGATTTTGATTAACAGCAGTTACAGAGTGCTACAGACAGAACACGGGGTGAGTGTTTTAGACTATCATGAGGGTTAGGGGCTGTCTGAGATTCCCTGTTCTTTACTCACATTAGAATTCTGGGCTTTATACTGGATGCATATGCACAACAAGCAAATCAGTCTTTCAAATAATAATGCACAGGACAAACTCCAATGCCAAGGATAACTGAGTCACGTTTAGGGGAAGTTGGAAAGAAAATGTTAACAGGCAATGCAGAGAGAACTAGGATGCTGAGAGTATGCAACCTGCCTGCTGTATTCCAGTAGCCAGGCACTGCACATTAGGACCATATGATATTCACAAAACTTAAGCCAGCACTTTTGACTCTCAGGCTCATTCATTTGACACAGCAACATCTTTCGCACCTGCATGTACCACAGTTGTTTGATTTTTAAAAAATGATTTCAATACTGACATATTTTTCTTACAAAATCAGTTGAATATCAGACTTTAGAGAATTCATTATCTACTCTTGTCCTATTGAGCTAGGTGGCTGGGCCTAAAGGTGGCTGCTGTATTTAGTGAGGCTCCTATGCAAAGAGAACTGACAGAGTACTTTATCCAGTAAACTTGGCCATTGTTATTTTTTAAGATAATTGTTTTCCAAGTGAATCTGTATATATGGATATAATATACACATATATGTAGAGAAGCACACAACTTCATGCCTTTACACACAAAAGAACACACACATAGAGTTTTATATGCAAGTACCCACTCTGCAAATATCTACATCAAAGAACTATCACCAACTACATATATCCCATGATCATGATAACCCAGACCTAAGCTAAAACACATACATGCACAAACACATACACACAGACACACACATCAGAGACAATCTGCTTTGTGGTATAGGATGTCTATGGGCGTTATGGTTACAGATGAGGACAATCTACCCTGATGCTTCATTAGTTTTACCTACTGCTGTTTGGCAATAGTCCATAAATGTTCATGCTGGCCTTACCACAGAGCTTCTTTCTCCTGCTATATGGCATTTCAGTTACCTTCTGCTTTGCTTCAAGCATTTCATTTTCCTCCCACAATAGCTTTGCTTTCTTCTGCATATGAATTGACTCCCTCTGGAGATAGCAGTTCCAGATGCTGAACCACAAAGAAAAATGGTGACTCCAAACTAGAATTTATCTTCCTCATTCTCCTCCAAGTACCATGCACACTTCATGGGTTCTTATCCGCAGACAGACCCAGACTAAAGTTCAGATCACTCATGAATCATCACATAAGAAAAGGTCAAATCCAGAGAACAGACCCATTCCAGAAGACACAAAATACCAATGAAATCCAAGAAGACATGGCTCCCATGTATGCTTATATGTCATTGGAATTATACAACTACTTGTAGGTAGAGAGCAAACTTTCTGTGGAAGTCAAGAGGAGACCCAATAAGTACACATAAATTCTGTATATCTTATGAAATTCAGGTTTGCAAATCTACTTTAAGGGCCCTGGAAGCTCAAGGTTGATTGATATTTCCATCATGATGCAAACCTTTTTTATCTAGAGGATCCTTATTTTGGAAGGAAAATGATCGGAGGTACTTACATACTCTTCACATTTGGTCAAAATAAGTCCAAGAGGTAACAATCCTAGAGCCTCCCACTTTCCATTAAGAGGTAAACTGTACAGAACCTGAACCCTCACATTGCTTCAAAGACAAGGATGAGCAGACATATTCTGTGCATAGTGCTGGAATCAAGTCTTTATTAGTCACTCACCAATAATACTGATTTTCATGAATCAGATCCTGGAACTTGTACAAGGCCTCACTGATCTTCTGTGGCATTTCCTCAAGGTCAGACATCAACTCATGATGCTGTGTCTTCAGCATATGAGACTCAAAGTTGATTCTGGTGTAGGGCATGGCAGAAATCAAATAACTCTTATGACTAAGGATTCAAGGATCACATGATTCTAACTAGATTAACTACCCCTGCCCATATATTGTATATACTTGTTCCTTGGTACTGCATTCTCTAGGATCTTATTAAATTTATTATTATTAGCCCCAGGCCAGTAGAACCAGGGAAGCAAAAGGAGGGATTAATCTCCTATAGCTTCCTGAGGGTGTTTGAAGGAATAGCTTAGCTCTCCAAGAACTTTCTAAATGCCTGTGCCCCATGCCTTGGTCCAACTTAAATCTATGATGACTCTTCTCCATTTTTAGACAAGGATTGACAATCGTTGGTTCTACTGATTATGTCAATTTCCCAAATGACATAATTAGTATTTACAGGGGAATAGCCTGTAACTTACAGCAGGATATTCTAAGGTTCATCCAAGTTGGACACACAGGTCACATGCTGCTCAAAGTGAGGCTTCTTGGCCTCACAATTGTGATTTAGTGAAAACTGAGTCAACAAATCTACACGGCCATAACTCTTTATAGACTCTTGAGGTCTTATGTGGAACACACACACACACACACACACAAACACACACACACACACACACACACACAAACACTCACACACTCACACACACACACACACACACACGAAGGCACACCCAAACACAATCAGAATCCTAAAGAAATACAATGATTTGTCTTGATCTCAGAGTATAATGAACAAAATTTGAGGAAAGCAGTGCTAACATGCAGCCAATCCAGTCACACAGTAAGAGAGAGCAAATGAGACCAGGCCCCTCCAGCTGTTGAAAGGACCAATTAGATCCAAAGCAATTTTAGATCAGATAGAAAGATTTTGACCATAAAGAGCAACATCTAGCCTCTCCCACACACCAAGAATTGTCTAGATTTTTAAAATGAATAGTGGGCGTTCACACAATACTACCAATATCCCCAGACCGGGATTCATTCCATGTGTTCTGATTTACTTTTGGAGGAATCAAAATGCCCTGTTACTCCATCTCACTCCTATATACCTTCAATTCTGTGTTTGAAATCCAGTTAGGAAAAAAATAGAGAAAACAAAAGAAAATGAGTTTGGGCATGAGGACAGCCTGGAGTTGAAGACTTCTGTGATATGAGGAAATCTGTGGTTAACAGAGAGGGCCCAAGATAGTTCTCAAAATACCAAGCATAATGACTACTTGTTGTTCAAATCTGTGTCAGTGTAATTAGCCAGGATTCCCCGAATTTCGTCCCTCACATTTGTGATCTTTGCAGATAAATTTTCAGCTTTTCCAACCTCTTCATCATCTTCTTATTTTTGGTGTTGCTGGTGGTTGCAGGTTTGGTTAATGCCTTCCCAACAGACCCTGTAGATATATAAACACAAGTAAACTTGTAGAGATAAAAGGACAGAGACAAGAGCAACCATGCTTAGTCCCAAACAGTGGCCCTAGGAAGAGGGAACACTAGAGACACAGTGAATAACAGAAAGAACAGGAAAGCTATCTTCAAGCTGGGCTCCTCAACATGTCCCTGTTTCCAACCACTATCACTAAACACATGCCTCACTCCCTAGTGCAGTCTCCCTGGCCTTGAAACTCATAAGCTGACCAAGGCCAGAAGAATTGGAGGGCATTGTCTGCTCCTATTTGATAGATACAGGTCAGTTCTGGAGTTCATAGTGCTCACCACTAAAAATATTGTCAATAAATACCAACACCTGGCATCTGACACAAGCCAACACATGTGCAGGCTTCTTAAAGTACATGATGAGACTCCCCAAACTACTACCCTTACCCCAGACTGTGTTGCATGCCACATCAATTATGTTTAAGGATAAAGTGTCTGACGCCTTGATACATTTTCAGAAGAATATTTCCCTCTCTTACTCAAGTTATCTACAGAAATCTGTTGAGATCAGAGTACTTTTCAACACTGTATTCCTGAGAACAACAAATTGTTCCTCTCACAGAGCTATTTCCTGAAATCCTATGCTACTCAGCAGATAATTTAGGTCTCTCAGCAAAGCAACTTCTGGCCTGTCAATTCCTGGCTTTTTGAAAAATTAATCAGAAATTCTTGACTCATGGTCTGCCATTTAGGAATGTCAAGGCTCCAGATCATAAGCCCTACTCCTGGAAAGACTAGCTCAGGCCCACTCCTCCAGTAACTTCCCCAACCCCTGCCAAGAACTCACTGTGCTTTCCCCAGGACCACTTCTTTTTACCTGTTTTTGAACATGACAGAAGGTTTGCCTCTTTCTGCCTCAGTGTAATCTCTGCTTGTCCTCTATTCTCCCTCCGAATTAGCCTGAGCAGCATGGACATCATGCATACTTGTGAACCCAATAGGCTCTGAAGGAATACCCCACAGGCAGTTTCTATCATCACAACACTGCTGACATCACAGAAGATTCTAGGGCTCTCCTGGATACAAGAGAATATCCAGGGAATTGACAGCTGATGAAGTCACTGGGAACTGCCACGATCTATATGCTAACCAGCTTGAGCCAAATTGACTAGTTTCTGAGGTGTAATTACTTGAGATCCCCTTTGGAACCTCAGTACCTTTTCCTTCATAAGATAGACATTACTTTGTGCTTAATTTCATATCCAATTAATTGGATGGAAAGTGTTTTTTTCATGGTCATGGCATGGGTGCATCATCTTCAATCAGACCTAAAGCTCTATGCTATTTGAATGGGCAAGATTCTACTCCATAATAAATGTACTCCTTGGGTATATTCAGACAGACAGTCCACAGACACAGGATTTTCCAGAGGCCAAAATTATTTTCCTCCACATTTAATTTTATGCAAGTTTGGTTACATTTTCTTATTGTGCATGCCTTGATGGTGGACATTCTTTCAATGTATACAGACATGAGTTTTTATGAAATATCTCTTCCAGAATACCATTCTTTTGCAATGAAAACTTCCAAGGACTTGTCACCATAGTTCTCCAGGTAAAAGATACATATCAGTTGAAAAGTTAGTTCCTTTTTCAAAATATAAAATCTCATAGTCTCCATTTCTCCAATACAAGAAATTAAGTAAATATTTGTGAGCAAATGTCATCAGGGCTATTGGAATGTAGCTCTATAGTCCAATTAGCTATCACTTCTCCATTCTCTACCAACCTGAGTTCTCAGTTCCACTCCTGAAAGTGTTGGGAGTTTGGAATATGATACTGTATTTAAGATACATAGGACACAATAGGATGGGTAAGGAATGAAAAGGCCACAAATCTTGTGAAACTTCAATGTTAGTGGATGCATATATTCAGGAGACTTCTTCCTTCTTGACATGGGTGTTCTGAATCCATGGTTAAATACCATGTAATCTCTAAGGTATAAGAGTGGGAAAAAATCATGTAAATGCAGGAGCTTTTTTCGAACTCAGAAGTCCCCTCAGTCTTTCAAATAGTGAGATGACTTGCCTTTATAAAGAAATGTATGACCGGGTAATGTGAAAAGAAATAGAGAATTGATATCTATCTGTTGATATCTGAACCAGGGAAACAGTGAGGAAGCAATCTAAACAAATATATAGGGATGAACCTGTTCCTGTATTGGGTACAGCAGGCACAAAGCAAGCAGGAGACACGACCACCATTCTCTAGACTGTACTGAGAGATCTGCAGTGTTTCTTTCCTTCAATGTCTTTTTCTTTATTTTCATGTGTTCAGGTCTCAGAGATCTGCATTCAGAATCAAGGTTCCCCGATATACCTAAATCATTCCCTGTTAATTGACAAGTTTTGGCTTCTCCAAATTGGTTTTTGGGATCATTTACATGGAAAAGTATTTTACAACACTTTACTCTGGAGTCTTGTCTTTCTTTATCAACAGGGTGTGTTTCTTCTATGCAGCAAAAGGCAGGATTCTTGTTTCCAGTTGGTTAGGCTGTGTCTTGTATTGTGAATTGAGTCCATTGATATTGAGAGATATTAAAACCCAATGGTTTTTAGTTTCACTTATTTTTGTTTTTCAAATTAGTATTTTGTGTGTGAGAGATTTTCTTATTTGATGTTCTTTTTTATTGAAAAACTTTATTTTAAAAAATGATGAATGTACAAATTTTCAGCATTTTTGCATAAAAATATACAAATACATTTTTAGGTTGTAATTAAGTACTTGTGGGTATGTATACATAAACATATGTATATATGTAACAATAATATAGGAAAAAGGGCAACTAATTTGAGGGGATAGGTTAGAAAGTGAAAGGTTCTGTAGAAAGAACAGGGGGATGTGATACAGAGCGAATTAATTAAAATATATTCTTTTTTTCCTTAAACTTCATACAGTCTGTGAGTTGTTTCTGGGGTGTTCAGATCTTTCTGTGGTTAGTATCCCAATATCAGTGACTGCATATTATGTCTGTTCTTTTGTGACTGGGTTATCTCACTCAGGATAATATTCTCTAGATGCATCCATTTTCTTAAGAATTGTGTTAAGCCATTGTGTCTGATAGCTGAGTAGTTCTCCATTGTGTAAATGTACCACAATTCTTGTATCCATTCATCTACTGAAGGACATCTGGGTTCTTTCCAGCTTCTGGTTATTATAAATAGAGCTGAAATGATCATTGTGGTGCATGTATGTTTGTACTATGTTGGAGTGTCTTTGGGTCTCAAGGTAAATGCCCAGAAGTGGAATAACTGGGTCTTCAGGTAGTACTATGTACAATTTTCTGAGGAATCGCCAGACTGATATCAAGAGTGGTTGTATCAGTTTACAATCTCACCAACAGTGGAGAAGTGTTCCTCTTTCTCCACATCCTTGCCAGCATCTGTTGTCATCTGAGTTTTGGACATTGTCCCTTATGACTAGTGTGAGGTGGAATCTCAGGGTTGTTTTGATCTGCATTTCCCTGATGGCTAAGGATGTTGAGCACTTCCTTAGATGTTTCTAGTCATTTGATATTCATTGATTGAGAACTTTTGGTTCTTCTTGATTTCTGTCATCTCTGGTGAGCAGTCTGATGTAATTCTCACAGATCAGCCTTTGTATATGACTTGACCATTTTCATGAACCTTTTAATATCCTTTGTTCTTCTATGCATCTTCTCTTTTGATTAATATGTGATTGGATGATTTTCTACTCTAATCCAATTTATTGGTGTTTTGTGGGCATCATGCACATCTATGGTCCTTTCTTTCTATAGAGCTAAGGAAGTTTTCTACTATGATATGTTTAAGATGTTTTCTGACCTTTTGAACTGGTAGCCTTCACCCTCTTCTAGGTCTATTATTCTTAGCATTGATCTTATCATTGTGTCCTGAATTTACTGGAAGTTTTGGTTTAGGAGCTTTTCAAACATTATATTTTCTTTGATTGACTTGTCAGTAACTTCTGTGTTGTGTCTTACACCTGAGAGTCTTTTTTGCTCTTCTGTATCATGTGATGATAGCATCTGTACCTCCTGATCACTTTAGTGGGTAATCTACAAGTTTCCCCCAACTTGTGATTTCTTTGTATCTATTTCGCTATATAGATCTTAGAAAGTTTTATTCAATTCCTTTAAGTACTTGAATGAATATACCTGTATTTCTTTAAGGGATTTGATTTCTCTTTAAAGGCTACTACCAGTTTGCTTGTGTTTTCTTGTGATTTTAAATGGAGTTTTTTTTTTATATCCTCTTTAAAGGACTTTATTAAAAGAATAAAGTGAGTTTTTTTTTCTTGGTTATAATTTTGATTTTCATTTGTGTTAGGCTTGCTGTGATGGGAGAACTGTGTTCTGATACCAAATTACATGGGGTCTGTTGCTTATGTTCTTCTGTTTTTTTTCTTTTTGTTTTGTTTTTTTTTTTTGTTGTTGTTTTTTTTTTGTAGTGTAGAAATCTTTCCACACAGAGAATAATCTCTAACAAATGATTATGAGTTTCTCAGGAATCATTTGAAATATGACATTTATAAATCTAAACATAATGAACAGTATTTTTTACCTGCTTACAGTTTTGGAATATTCTCTTTTTAAATTCTTCTCCTTCTCCTCCTCCTCCTCTTTTCCTCTTCCTGCTTCTCTTTCTTTTACTCCTTCTTCTTTTTTACCATTTCCTGAAAAATGTTGAAGAATGAGTTCATAGTAGGTATGGGCCACAAGGTAAACAACATTATACCAGTTGTAGCCTTCTTCACTCAGAACCATGTCAGGTTGTGCTGTGCTAACCATTCTGCTTTGTTGGAGAATATAAAATGTTCCATTTCACTAATACTGTTTTCAGAGATTGAACAAATAAAACAATCCACTCTAGCATAGTCTGAGAAATGTCTATTGGATATTTCAAAAGTTCATTGTTTGTATAAATATTGGAATAATCATCCCAACTCTCAGCATCTGCTTGAGGTTAGCTTCACTGCCTGCTTGCATGCCTTGACCCTGGGAGAGATACACACGCCCCTTTGTTATGCAATTTCGTCCAGTCACACTCCACACCTGGCCTTCCTGTTCCCAGTTGCTAAAAGATAATTACAGACTTTTATCCCAGGGGGTGACTCTTACACCCAGCAGCTAGGGAATTTACATACCTCCCCTGTAATTACCTGAGGGTATAATACTGGGACCACTGTCTATGTGGGCAGTTCAATATGAAGTAAACTTTCTGGTAACACGAATAATGGACATGTGTGTTTCTTTCAAACCCTTAGGCCTTTGCCTGGTTTGAAGTAGCTGTTATTGGTACAGGCACTACAAATGGAGGTCCACAATTCCACCCGAAAATGGATATTCCACCAAGATATGGGAAGGAAGAAACGACCCGTAGGGTTTGCCCCATGGAACTAGCCAGCAAAATAAGTAAGGATAGTGGGGTGGATTGGAGATGGAAACCACTAGTTCTATTTTATGGTTGTTAGATCAGTTGCTGAATTTGCTTAAACAGTAGGGGAACTAGAATCAAGGTAGAAGACTGCAGTAGAATTCACTTGGGCAGCCTAAGTAAATCTTATTGATAGTTAGTAAGAATAGACTTGTGACCAGGATTAAGGAAAGAAGAATTGACTGCTCCTCTCATCATGGCCACATGCTTAGAAATCAAATCCACTGCTGGTAGGTGTGGTGTTTGTGCTTAAGCAAGAAATTTAAAGAGCTAATAGAAAAAGGATATTTCCCAATAGTGTTTCTAAGTCTTTGTAAACAGATTAGAGGTAGTTTATTTGGAAGAGAGAGAAAATAGATCTCGGAAAAGCATGCCTTTCTTTTGTCTTGGACAGTATGGGAGGAGAGGAGGAAAATTATTGTAAACTGTTTCAGAGTTCTTCCAGCAGGAACAGGGGAACAGGAGAATTCCTTACTCTTCGGATCCCACTGGAGAAATGTCCAGTTCTGGTTCTGGGTTCCTAAGGAAGGATATCAGGGTCCTGTTGACAAATCTAGTTCTTGTCTCTCTGTATTGTTGTCCCTTGGTGCCAAGCTGTCCATGTGTGTCAATTTGTGTCCATGTTTCTGTGTCTGAATGTTGCTCGTGCTTCATGTTCAAAAATAAAATGGTTGCTTACCTCTTGACTTATTCTTAACTTGTGTCTAAAAGGGAAACAATAGAATGTAAAAAAGAAGAAAAAGAAAAAGAAAAAAAAGAAAGGAGGCTTCAGACTCTACCCCTTAAGTCAGCTCAACTGGAGACCCAATGGGAGTTAGATGTCTTCCCAGGCCACTGGTAAAGGGTGCTGGCTGTGTCTCAGCTTAAAGCAGATTGTTTTTCCTAGAAAAATCTCTGACTGTGTTTATTGAGCTCTGCAAGTGACAAGGTGCTCATTTCTTGAATTTACTGATAGAGAAAATGAGAATTTTATATGGTTTAAATATATAAGATGTGTGGTCAGTTCATGTTTGCTTAACTAGTTTTAATTGGAATAAATATGCTCTGAATGTCTTGGACTTAGATTATTGGCTTATAAGCATTGGGTATGTTTAAAATTTTGTAACTTTGGCAACAAAAGTTTGTTTAAAACTAGTAACTTGGACAGAGTCATCCTAAAGTGCAACAAGTGGCATGAGCCACATGTTTTCTATATATAAGGAAAGGGATTTCTGTGGATACCACAAACTTGGGACAATATTTGAATAATTCTTCTTCTAGAAAACAGACTTAAAGGATACAACTTAAAATAATGAGGTATTAAAGATGCATAAATATATATGAACTTGCAGCCACTTTGTGGCATGAAAGTAGGAAACTTATGAGAGAGTTATGGTTATGGCCTGGTTTACAGCTTCAAAAATTATCTGTAGATTTAAAAGATTGTTTTTATACCGTTCTGTTGCATCCTCGTGATTGCAAAGGGGTTGCTTTTGGCTTGTCTGAGGTTTTAAAGAGCCCTTGAAACAATGGGTATCACTGAATATCTTTGCCTCAGGGAATGGCTGATGGTCTGTTGTTATTTTGCTGCTGCCTGGATGGCAGGAAGCTGAAACTTAAAATCCTCAGTGTTTACTGTTGTAAATGCTTTGTTAGCTAACCACTCCCTAGTCAGACTGTGGCATAGGAGATTCCTAAAGTTAATTTACTTGTTTAATGTGATTTTCAAAAATCATCAGATGTTAGCTGGCAAAAACCTCGCCTTAAGCTCACCATAGAATGTCTCAAACCTCTTTCTGCTGTTCTTAAGAGATGCAAATCCTCTGCAGTGAACTGAGAGTCTCTGCAGTGAATATAGAGGAAACAATTAGTTAACAGCAGATATTATATTTGATCAAGTGTTGGCTATATGTATTTGTTCTTTTGGCAAAAGGAACCATTAATGTGAATACATCTTATTTCCTTTTTAAATACAGTTTTAACATTCTTTGCTATGTTTATGCAGAATTTTATGATAGGTTTTTTTTTTTTTTTTTTTTTTTTTTTTTTTTTTTAAGGAGAATGTTTTAACCTGATGAAATATTTTTTCCTTATTCTGAGCAGCAATTAAATTGGTTATGGCTAGATACTGATGTTTGGCTTTTTCAGGCAAAATTCAAAATTGATAAATCATTATCTGAAAGACAAGTTCTTAAGGTTCCTTCCTCTATGCATGCTTTTTTATTTCCTGTAAATTTATGCATGCAGCCCATTGATAATGCAATTGCTGTATTTATAGATGGTTCATCTATGGAAAAGCAGTATATACAATTAAATCACACAAATTCATTATCTTGAATTTGCCTGCTGCAGCATAGATTATAAAATTTATATACTGGTAGCCACTGTTTTTAGATGTTAAAAATAAATCAGTTAAACTCTGAATTTATATACTGATAGCATATATATATATATATTTATAGCTAAAGGCCTGCACCAATATATAATTAATTAATAGATTATAATTGCTTAAATTTGTTGTTTTTAGATATTGCTAATTCTTGAGTTTTGCAATTGTTTATGCAAATACAACTTAATTTAAGAGAGCGTATTATCCCATATTTCATAGGGTATTTAAGAGTTACTGGATTGCCTGGATCACATAGAAAAGGCAATGAATGCCACAGCAGATTTGTATACCAGGCAGATTATAATCACATTTATAGCTTGAAAGACCTCCGAAGGGAGACCATCACTCAAATCTCAGGAGAGGCGCACACCCAGCGAGGCACCAAGACCAGACTTGCTGCAATCGCATGAGGAAGTTTATTGAAAGTGAAAGAGTGAGATCTCAGGCCAGCATGCTGGGGTTGAGACTCATACACCACGCAGGGGTAGAGGAGTTCGACCCCGGCCTGAACTTGTAACAGGCTTATAAAGGCAAAAATCACAAAGGAGGGGGAAGACAGGAGGAATGAGGAAATTCATAAGGGGAAGAATCATACATTTTATTAATCAGTACACCCCCAGGCACACCTAGGGTGTTGGAACATTCCACAGAGGTCATCCGGACCTTCTGTAGTATTTTGGGAATTCAAATCTCTCTGGGAGCGGCAGAGGAAATCCCTAGGGCAAGGAATCAGTGTCCTTTGACAACCTTTTACTCTTCATTACCCCGTTTTTCTTTTTGTAAAAAGCTCTAATCTTAGAGCGATCCCTCAGCTTCTTGTAATATCTGGTATTGTTGTCTTAGGACCATTACCTGTACAGCACTCACCCTTTCTTTTATAAAAGTCACCAGTCTATTGAGGATGCATGGCCCAAAGGTTAGGATTAGCATTAAAATGAGTAAAGGCCTGACCAAAGCAGAGACTAGCATAGAGAACCAGAGTGACTGGTTAAACCAATTTTCATACCATCCTTGGTATGTTTCTCTTTCTTTTTTTCTGTTTTCTAGTCTTTCTCTAAGCTTTGCCATAGAAACTTTTATGACACCAGAATGATCTACGTAAAAGCAACATTCTTCTTTTAGGGCAGCACAGAGCCCTCCTTCCTTTAGAAAAACAGATCTAATCCCCTTCTGTTCTGTAGCACTACCTCTGATAATGAAGTCAATGACACTTCTAGTTTGGTTATAGACTGTTCTAATGCTCCCAGGTCCGCGTCCATAGATGCTCTGAGTTTATTATAGTAGTAAGGTTGTTGGATGAGGGCAGCTGCCTCTGTTCCAATTCCTGCTGCCACTCCAAGTCCTAACAAGACAGCTAAGGTCAAAGTAGCGGTGGTTTAAAACAACAAATGCACTATCAAGCAGATTGAACAGGCGGTCCTCAGTTCTCATAGGGAGATAAGAGGGTGTGGTCAAAAGGGGATACAAGTCCTCCTTTGGTGACAGAGTGAGACAAGGAGGACTCTCAGGCCTGGGTGCAGGGTTATCAAGCACCGAATTGGGACCTCTGAACAAATCACAAACACAGAATCACAATCTGGACAATCCACAAACACAGAGTCACAACAGGACAACAAGAAAGGAAAGGAAGGAAAATCCTTACCTTCAAGTAGGTCTAGGGACCCTGGATGGTCTCGCAAATCTCGGACGAGCCCCCAAATGAAAGACCTCCGAAGGGAGACCCTCACTCAAATCTCAGGAGAGGCCCGCACCCAGCGAGGCACCAAGACCAGACTTGCTGCAATCACATGAGGAAGTTTATTGAAAGTGAAAGAGTGAGATCTCAGGCCAGCATGCTGGGGTCGAGACTCATACACCATGCAGGGGTAGAGGAGTTCGACCCCGGCCTGAACTTGTAACAGGCTTATAAAGGCAAAAATCACAAAGGAGGGGGGGACAGGGGGAATGAGGAAATTCATAAGGGGAAGAATCATACATTTTTTTTATCAGTACACCACCAGGCACACCTAGGGCGTTGGAACATTCCACAGAGGTCATCCGGACCTTCTGTGGTATTTTGGGAACTCAAATCTCAAGAAAGTGGGATTTCCTGGGAGCGGCAGAGGAAATCCCTAGGGCAAGGAATCAGTGTCCTTTGACAACCTTTTACTCTTCAGCTACCAAAATAGTAATGGCCTGAGACAAAAATTTGAAATTTCTAGAGAATGTGCATGTCAAATTGTAAAGATTTGTTCTGAATGTCCTCAGTTTCTTATACTACATGATGTTGTTAACCCTCAAGGACTTGTACCTAACCCATTATGACATATAAATATTTCTTATATTTCTGGTTTTAGAGAATTAAAATATGTATTTAAATATTAACAACTTTTCAGGCTGTCTAGTTGTAATCACTTTAACTTGAGAAGCAACTAAATGTGTATAGCCTCTGGACAATTGTGTTCTTAAGAGTAATTCTGATCCCATGATTTGCCAAAAAAGTTTTCCATATTTGTAGGGCACATTAGAGCCCATACTGCCCTTCCAAGACCACTATGGAGAGGGAATCGTCTTGCACATGTATACACTTGCCCTTATGCATTGGCTATAAAAGAATCTAATGTGGATAAGGCTATGCAGGTGCATACTAAATTTCATTTGAATGCAGGATCCTTAAGATTTCATTGTAAAATTATAAAAGGACAAGTTCTAGAAACTAGTCCCATGTGTGCAGAGTTCATTTCTGCCCCTAATTTAGGAGTCATTCCTAGGGGACTGAATACCAATGATATTTGGCAAATGGATCTCACACATGTCCCTTCTTTTGGGAATTTGTAATTTGTGTATGTTTTAATTGATACTCATTCAAGAATTATATATATATATATATATATATATATATATATATATATATATATATATATATATGCACATAGTAGAAAATATTAAAAGATGTCAAAAATCACTGCTTACAAGCTTTTGCATATATCAATGCTCCCAAAAAGATTAAAAAAAATATGGTCCTGCCTATTCCAGTAAAATTTTTAAACAATTTTGTTCATATTATGCTATAATTTATAAGACTGGAATTCCTTATAATCCTCAAGGACAAGCAATCATTGAATGTGCTCACCGCACCATAAAGATGTATTTGTCTAAAACAAAAAAGGGGGAGCATATCTCCCCTCATGTGCATCTATCCTTAATTTTATATATTCTAATTTTTTTTAACTGTAAATTCTGAAGGCTGCTCTACAGCTGCTAGACACTGGAGGGCATGCTCAGTCCAGCAAGGAATGGTGCAATGGAAGGACCTTGCATTGTGGCGGGGACCAGACCTTGTTTTGAATAGTGCTCGGGCCTCTGTTTGTGTTTTCCCTCAGGATTCTGAGTCACCTGTCTGGGCCCCTGAGTTCTGTATATGTTCTCTGAAAACTGCAGATTAGCACTATTGTTATTAACAAGGGGGAGGGTTTCATTTGTTCTCAACAGGTATGAAGCCGATGTAGGCAGCCGGTATATGAAGCCAGTGTGTGAAGCCAGTGTGTGAAGCCAGTGTGTGAAGCCAGTGTGTGAAGCCAGTGTATGAAGGAGGTGTGTGAAGCCAGTGTGTGAAGCCAGTGTATGAAGCCAGTGTGTGAAGCCAGTGTGTGAAGCCGGTGTGAGAAGCCAGTGTGAGAAGGCGGTGTAAGAAGCCTTTGTGAAGCTGATGTGAAGGAGGTATGTGAAGCCAGTGTGAGAAGCTGGTGAGAAGCCAGTGTGAAGCCGAAGTGAGAAGCTGGAGTGAAGCCAGTGTGAAGCTGATGTGAAGGCGGTATGTGAAGGCAGTGTGAGAAGCTGTTGAGAAGCCACTAGAGGAGTTAAAACGTGTAGCGGTGACAAGAACCCCAGAATCTGCACCCATACTTGTGCCCATGGAACGTACCAGAGAGAATCAAGAAAATTTTGGCTGAAGCCCTATTAGTGCTGTTTCAGCAGCAATCTTTGTAGCTGTGATCCTCTTCTCCCCACCTTATTGCCATAGCTGCCCCGTGGAATTTTTAGGAAAAATGGCTGAGGCCCTTTCAACTTAGGTTAATCTATAATCTTTCATTAACTTGGATATACATTCAATTAGGAATGTTAATTTTGAATTAACTCCACACTGTTAACAGGAACAATTCCGTGTGGTTTCTGAGACTATTAAAACTGAGATAGTATTAGCTTTGTGTGCGCACCCCTTAGTGCACTTTGGGTGAGTATCCTCTCTAATATCCCTCAGGCAAGACAAGCCTGGAACCAAGCTGTCAGCTGGCAGACTAGCAGTAAGCAACCCTATAGCCCAAGAATGGTAGAGCATGTATAAATTAGGTGACCAATGACGAGAAAACCTACGGGGTGCTGCTCAACCTAAGACCAAAAATCCATGGGGGCCCATGAGGATATTTCTAAGACAGGTAAGAGCAAGTGTTGAGGTCTAAGCCAGTTCTCTAATTTAAAAAAATAATATTGGGGGAGATGTTGCAATAATCACCCCAACTCTCCTCATCCCCTTGGGATAGAAGCCCCCCTTTTTTATGGTATTTGGCCTAGTCACAAGCCACTCCACACCTGACCTTCCTGTTCCCAGTTGCTAAAAGATAATTACAGACTATCACCCTAGGGGGTGACTCTTACACCCAGCAGGTGAGAACTTACATTCCTCCCCTGTAATTATCTGGGTGTATAATACTGGGACCACTGTCTATGTGACTGTGACTGCAAGGTGTCCTGAGAGACAGCAGTTCAATATGGAGTAAACTTTCTGGTAACACAGATAATGGACTTGTGTCTTTCTTTCAAACCCTTAGGCCTTCGCCCAGTTCAGAGTTGCTGTTAGTGGTGCAGGCACAACAAATGGAGGCCCACAAAGCCTCCTCCATATAATATTGTTATATATACCAATTTCTCTATTGTGGTGTGCAAAAAAGACAGATCCCATGAAAGAAGCCAAGGCTGAAATCTCTTTCGTTGATCACATCTCATTTTGCATTTGTGATCCAGATTCTCTGTGCACATAAATATCCCCATCTTCTAACACTGACTTCTACAGTAGAGTTCATTTTACCATAAATGTAAACAACCTTTGCTGTTTGTGCCATAATTTTTTGTCATATGTCTTAGTCCTTGCCATGTGTGAGTGAGTGTATGTGTGTGTATGTGTGTTTATACATGTGGGTGTGTATAAATGTTTTCTGGTATCACATTCACAAAAAAACCAAACTGATCCCATATCTTTGCATTTGTTTCTGTTGAGTCTGAGAGAAACTGAATACCCAGGTCATCATCTGAGGTGACCAATCTGATCCAGGTTCACCTACATGGAAGGATCACATTTGGGATATTTTAGGACCACATTCCTCTAACCAAAATGATGGTCAGTCCTATCACAATAATACCACAGTTTCTAACACCAAGTTCTGTCTTTGTTAAGATTTTACTGCTGTGAAAAGACAGCATTAAAAAGGAAACAGTTATAAAGACAACATTAACTTTGGGACAGGACTAAATGTTCAGAGGTTCAGACCATTACTGTCAAGGAGATAGAATGGCAACATCCAGGAATGCATGGTAGAGGCTGAGCTGAGTGTTCTGCATCTTCATCTGAAATCCACTAAGAAAAGACTGGCTCCCATGTGGTTAGGAAGAGGGAGGGTCTCATTGGCAGCCTCAAACCCCATAGTGACACAATTCCTCCAATAGGCCACGCCTACTCCAACAAGACCATACCTTGTAGTACTACCACTCCCTGAACAAGGATACTAAAACCACCATTGTTAAAATCATAAAATTTTCTATTCATTTGCAGTAAAGTTTGTACTACAAGACATGGCAAATTTCTGTGTAAACGCTGCCTTTCCTGAAGTAAGCTTGGGAATTTAGAGATAGTTAAAGTCGAATACAATTTCAAATAATAAACAGGAAACTCTGATATGATAATTTTTATATTTGTGTAAATCCATGAGGTTTTATTTCTGAAAGCGATGCATGAACTAGATTATAGGCATTAAGAATAGGACTGTTATACAATAATCTGGGAGTTCTGTTTCCACAGCAACATAAAAAAAGATCAAGGAAACAAAAAACCTATCTTGAACCATTTATGAAATCCATAAATTATTCTTCTTATAATGTTTTATTATTTGAATTTTCTTTTATGTGTCAATTATCTTAATTATATTGATAATTTTAAGAATCAAATAATACATTAACATATTTCATCTATCTTCTCTATTAATACCTTTTATTACCCAAAAATATCATTAACAGATTTTGAGTGATACCCATAGCTCAAGATCCCACTTCTATTGCTTGAGTACTAACTTATGTTTCATAGCATACAAATTAATATTTGGAAATTACACTTAGTAAAAGAACATAAAATATTAAAAATAGAATCATTGAGAAACATATATGATAGCCCATGACATAAAGTGAGAGTATACAAAATGCATTACATGTCTCTATAAATTGTCTAATAATCATTTACTTATTAAAATAACCACATTATTATGAGAAAGTTTATTTAATCCTTAATAATTTTACAAAAATTAAAGTAGGAGAAGTTTTTTGAAATCAGACATTAAGAAAATGCTAATTTTGTTATTGTTGATGGACAACCTAAGTAGTGAGGGCATCCAATTGGTGACCCCAGCACATGTATATTGGAACAAATTTTTCTGGCCTCAGTGGGAAAAGGTATATCTAATCCTTTTGAAAGTTGGTGTTCCAGGGAAAAAGAATGCTGTTGGCCTAGGTGATGGGAGGTTTGGTGGAGATGTTGTGGTGGTGAGGTAATGGCAGTGTGTGGTGTGGGAAGATCAAGATCTCAGATGATAAAAGGAGGGGTAATGGTGTGAAGATCTCTGGGAGCATAGACTGGGAGGGGAGCAATGTAAATGAATAAAATAATTTCTAAAGTGCTAACTACATAGAGAATCGGAAATTACTACTAATAATAGTTGAATGATATTCGTAAAATATGCTAATATTTATGTTTTTGGTTTTGTTATTGGTTATTTTATGTATTTAAAGTTCAAAAGTTATACCTCTTACCCAGTTTTCCTCTGCAAGCGTCCCATCTCATCCCCACTCTCCCTTGCTTCTGCTTCTATGAGAGTACTATACCACCCACCCACTGGCATCTCACTGACCCAGCTTTCCCCTATTGGTTAAGTCAGGGTTTCTATTCCTGCACAAAATATCAAGACCAAGAAGCAAGTTCGAGAGGAAAGGGTTTATTCAGTTTACACTTCCATATCGCTGTTCATCACCAGAGGAAGTCAGGACTAGAACTCAAGCAGGTCAGGAAGCAGGAGCTGATGGAGGGATGTTACTTACTGGCTTGCTTCCCATGGCTTGCTCAGCCCACTTTTATTAGAACCCAGGTCTACCAGCCCAGGGATGTGACTACCCACAATGGATTGGGCCCTCCCCGTGTTGATCACTAGTTGAGAATTTGCCTTACAGCTGGATCTCATGGAGATATTTCCTCAACTGTGATAACTCCAGCTTGTGTCAAGTTGACACAAAACCAGCCAGTACAATTGACCAGCACCTTGTCAACTTGACATGCAAGCAAATCAATATATAGATTCCACCCTTACTTTCTTGTACATTCCAAAGACCTTGATAGGTTTAAGAGTCCCACAGCCTTTTCCAATTCTTACATTTTAACACTGAAATACCTTTAAAATATTCTGTCTCTTTTAAAAATCAAGGTCTTTTTACAATTCAAAGTCTCTAAACTGTGGGCTCTTCTTCTTTCTTCAAGAGGGAAAGATATCAGGACAAAGTCACAGTGAAAGCAAAATCAACCTCTATCCTTCCAGTACCTGGAAATCCACTTACAAAATTCTGTCTTGTTTATGGTTTTATTGCTGTGAACAGACACCATAACCCAGGCGAGTCTTATAAATAACAACATTTAACTTTGATTGGCTTACAGGTTCAGAGGTGCAGTCCATTTTCATCAAGATAAGAACATGGCAGCATCCAGGCAGGCATGATACAGGAGAAGCTGAGAATTCTACATCTTCAAACAAAGGAAGCCAGGAACAGACCAAGCATCCTCAGGCAGCTAGTAGGAGTGTCTCCACGCACCACCTCAAAGTGACACACTCCTCCAACAAGACCACACCTTCTAATAGTGCTGCTACCTAGGCCAAGCTTATACAAACCAGAACAGTGTTGCAAATCCTTTGGGTACCTTGATTCATTTCTTTAACTCCTCCATTGGGTTCCATGTCTTAGTTTTGATTTTATTGTTTTGAACAGATATAAATGACCTAGGCAACCCTTAGAAGAATAACATTTAATTGGGCTGGCTTACAGGTTTAGAGGTTCAATCTATTATCATCAAGGCAGAAACATGGCAGCATCCTTGCAGGCATAGTATAGAATATGAGCATTCTACATCTTCTTCTGAAGGCTGCTAGCAGAAGACTGACTTCCTGGCAGTGAGGAGTGAAGTCTTAAAGTCCATGCCTACAGTGACACATCTACTTAACGAGGCCATAACTCCACACACTGCCATTCCCTGGGCCAAGCATATATAAATAATCACATTCTATTCCATGGCCAACATTGGCTTGTTCAAAAACATGAGTCTATAGGAGCTATATCTAAACATAGCATAATACTAAATACATTCAGTTGTTAAAAATGACTTCCAAAGTCCTCATAGTCTATAGTGGTCTCAAATGAATACCTCTATGTTGGATGTCAATGTGGTCTTTAGATCTCTAACTCCATTTTTCACCTTTGTTAACTGCAACAAATTTCTTTCTCCTGCCAAGTTTCCACTCATTGTTAGCCGATTCCCTTAGTAGAAATTTCACAGCTCTGGCTTCCTGAATATCTTTGGGCCTCCAAGGCAACTTCAACATTACAACTTCTTGTCCCAATGTCTGGGATCCACACATGATATTCTGGACTTCTCTAAAGGGATTCATTCACTTATCCAGCTCTGCCCTTTGTAGTATTCTAAGCACAAAATGATCATGTTAGATACTATAACTTTGGGCCTCCCTTTCTTCCCTCGCTAAGCCTTTTCACCTGCGGTGGTGAAAACCTGTTTATGCCCTTCAAAGCTGCTTTCTGCCCCATTTGGGGGCTGGGACTTCCCATAATTCAGCTGTTGCTTCTTGGTTCCTCATTAGGTGCTTTCCACCTGAGCAACCTTGTGACTTCTGAGATGCACCTAGCACTTTTCCATGGCCTCATACTTGCTTAGTTGCTGCTCCATTTCTGCTTAAGTGAGGCATAACCTATAATGGTACTGCTTCTTGGAATCCATCAGAGTCAGCTAAGGAATCTGTACACTTTTATTCAGTTAAGGAGTAGGAATTTTAACATGCTGTCTTCACCATGCATATTGGCACCACTTTCTCTTCTTGGTATGCAATGAGACAGAGGCATCATTTGGGGAGGAGATTCTCAATTGTTCTAGGAATTGCCTGTTGACCAACTGTTGGGAGAGGGAGGATTTTGCTCAGGTTGTTTGAGTTCCTGGTGTGATCCCTGTAGCCCTGGAGGATAATGGCTGCTTCTTATTGTGCTCTACCGACACAAAAGAGACTTTGGCATCACTGCTGCTATTATCACCACCATTGCCATCTCTGCCACCACCACCACAGACGTCTCTAAATCTGCAGCCAGTACTGGAACTGAGGACAAATTTTCTTGGGAGTTGCTTCAATGTTGTCTATGCAGAATAATATTAACTCTCAAATTAAGCTGGGCATTCTCAATCTCAACCAGTCACCTGCAGATACTCTAACTGACTTTAATGAGCCACAGGCCTTGCCTACTTTGCTTGTTCTCCCACAATCTGAGATGCCAGAGCTCTGACATTCAGAGCTTCTCCTCTTGTACTCTGGCACTTTTCACATCTACATATTGAGATCCTCTCTTGTGCTTAACCCCAGTACCTATTATTTACAGTTGGCTAAGTGAAACCCTTCCAGTCTACAACCCAGGCTAGACTAAAACTAGATATGGTCCTGTTTGTGCCTCCATGTGTAGTATGAGCCTTAACCCTGACTTGCTCTCATTCTTGGTGGTGTACCATCTGTAGACAATGTGCCAAGATGATTCTTTCTGCTTTTCTTCTTAAGATTCATAGGATAAGCGCAGGAAAGAAGTTTAATCAGTCATTAGCATCGGCTATACTTCCAGTGAAATTGGGTTCATTCCCATAAAACATAGGATGATCACAACTGTCTGTGCTTCCAGTGCCATGGGACCCAACACCTTCACAGAAATATACATTCAGGTAACATTCTAGTGCATGTAAAATAAATGATAATAAATCATATAAAAACTCAAATGCATATTTATATAATATTTAACTTATTTATTTTATTTTTTAATCTTTGAACCATGGAGTACTGTTTATGTCTAATGGGCATCAGAAGTTATGCAATAAAATGGGGTTATAGACCTTTGGGAGCTTGTTTGTGGATGCTGGCAAATGACCTTTGTGCTCTTAACTGCCTAATAATTTCCCAACCTTGCCCTTCTTTGTGTTTTTTGTTTATTGAAAATAGATTTTTTTCTATAAGAGTATGCAGTGATTACATCTTTTCCACACCCAGTTCCTCTGACATTCTCACCACCTCCTTTTCCAACTATATCAACACCCTTTTGTTCTCTCCTAAACAACAAATAGGCAGCTAAAAATGTAGTGGGACATTTCTTTAGTCCTAGGACTTAAGAGGAAGAGGCAGGTAGATCTCTGTGAGCTGGTCCAGTATTATTTACAAAGTGAGATCATGGTCAAACAATTAAACAGAGAAGTCATGTCTTAAGAAACAAACAATCAATTAAACAAACAGAGAAATGAAAGCTAACAAAGGATCATATGAAATAGAACAAAAAGAAACATATTGGAATATGACAAAATAAAAAAAAATAGATGGAAAAGAGACAAAGAAAATACAAAAAAAATACATAGAGATGCAGGACAGGATCACACTCACAAGAGTGTAATAAAAACTCAAAATTGGTAGCAATAACAGATGAGCAAAGAAAGGGGTAAGGTCCCTATAGTAAGTCTAACAGAGTCAATTTCCATGGACACTTGAGGTTCTCAGAGATGGAACCACCACCTAAAGATCGTACATTGGCTGGACCTAGGTCTCCCCACTCAGATGTAGGAGATGGGGATCATGGTCATGATGTGGATCCCCTAACTTCAAAAGTTATTGCCTCTTTGTGGGATGTGTTGTTCTAGCTGGGCTGCTTTGTCTGAACTCAGTGAGAGAGGATATGCCCAGATTGAAAAATACTTAAAGTACTAGGGTGAGGGATAGCCAGGGTATCCACTCACTTAGATGAGAAAGAAAAGAGATATGGGGAATGGGATGTGAGAGGGTATGACCTTGAGGGGAGCTTTGAGTGTATACAAGCCATCCTCCTGCATCAGCCTTCTGAGTGTTGTCATATTAGATGATTGTCAAAGCATCAAGTTCATCTCTTTATTCCAGAAGAGTCAAGTGATTTTGTAAACTGGAAAGAATCCTGCTCAGTCAGTCAACAGGGTCTCAAGGGAGAGAATGAAGATTGAAAAGATAAAGACAATTAGACAACACTATAACATGACTTCAGACAGTGCAAGGCTGAAGGGAATTTAATTTTCTCCAGACTGCTTACATACCATTTTACATACTTGCAAACAATAAAGTCAGTTTTAGGACAAGAAATAAACAAGGAAAATAAGCTAAGTCTCCTGATTAATGTTTTACGGATATATCAGGAAGACCAACATAAAAGGAGTGCCACAAATCTCTCTGCCTAGTTTTCCTTGAGCTTTGTAATAGCCTCCCCTCCCCCAAAAAGTTCTTATCTGAACCTACTTCACTGCCCTAGCCCAATTCTGAATTCCTGCTGTATTCCTACAAGGAGGTCCCCAAAAGCTCTCTACAAAGGGATTTGTCATGTCCATTTACCATGCCAATTGATGGTTTGTGGATGTATTTACAAGAACAGGTTATGGCCCCCAGGTGATTTTCCCTCTAAAACATGCTGCTCACAAATGAAAAAAAAAAAAAAAAACAATCATGTGACTTTTTCCACCTGGTGATCTTTCAGAATGAAGCCATAGACAAGAGGATCCCTGTGTGATAGAATTCTAAATTATCTCTAGCTAAAGAACAAGGCAGTTGTTTAGGAATATAATCCAAATCAAGAATCTCAAGAGCATAAAAAGAAAATCAATTATTACCATCTGAATGAGGAAGAAGCATGCTTATTGCAGTGGGCTCAGCAGAGAAAAGACTTCATACATTTCTGCTGTGTGGAGATGAAGATCTAGGCTCTGCCTGTTTATGGTATGAAAAAAATTTTGGAGGTTTTCTATCCAAAGCACATAGAGGATTTGGAACTCAACATGACATTGACTGAGTACACAGTGTCACATTTTACTCCTTTCTTCTGGCAGATGAGGAAACTTCATATATTTTTCATGGCATGCACCTCCATGGAAACTTTTATGAATGGCTGGAACACATATGCTAGAGAACAAATGTATGTCAATGAGTTCCTTTCCCAGTTTTCCCATCTCTAGGGACTTCAGCATCTCTCCAACAATGGAATGTGCTTTCTAAGCCATAAAGCAGGTGTTCAGGTAAAAATGGTGAACTAGGTGAGCTCCCAGAGTAAACATTTCCCTTTTATTTTAAGGACTCATGGACCATGAGGGAGACATTAGAATGCAGAAGGTATAAGTAGCGTGAATTAAGGTTTCAAATGGCCATTTATGAAGCAGCTGACTTGAGTTAAGGAGTACGGCAAAATAGGATGTAATTCTTCGTATCATGGCAAACCAATCAATACAAAAGGAAAGGAGGGAGAATGTAGTTAGGAGCCTCAGGACTCACCCACACAGCAGTTAGGCCAGCAGTTGTTCTGAGGTCAGTGATAGCATTCTACAGTCTGCACCTGATTTGTTATGGAAAAAATGTTTGAGACCCAGCAGGTTTGAGAACATGAAACAAGGGAGGAAACTTTGAGTCTGTATATGATAAAAGTAATTGTGCAGAGATCTTGATTTAATGTATTTTCTGCTTGAGATGGATGCCAGGAGATGAACTATAGGACTGACTTGTCTCAGCATGGTACAATACATACATCATACCTAAGATAATATCCTTGAATATCTGGTCAAATTTCTATTGTGGCAACTACCTAATTTTATTATTTCCACTCTCCATCACCATTTGCTAGAACTAACCCGCTGCTTTTCTCTAGTCCCTGATGATGCCCTTGGAGACCTTCTCCATCACACAGTACCAAATTTCACAGTCAGACTTGGATTCCTTTTCTTTTTCTCCAAGGATCTGTCAGCTAAAGTATCTGAACATGAGAGGAATAGTCTTATTGTGTTTAGATATTGTGCCTCTCTGAGTTCTCCAAGAAAATGTGGAAGACTCTTTGCAGTCCCTGGGCTTAAAGGCTTGTAGGATGAATGACTCTCAACTTACTCTCCTGATACCGGCCATCTGCCACTGTTCTGAGCTCACCAAGGTCAGCTTCTATGACAATAATATCTCTGTTCCTGTGCTGAGGGACCTCTTGAAGCACACAGCTGACTTGAGCTGACTGAATATGTGAGAGAACCCTGCTCCTTTACGGTGCTATGATGACTTGGGTGTTCCCACCAAAGAGCAATTTTTCAGATTTGTGCTGTTGTCATTGTTACCCTCAGGCCATAAGACAACCCAAGAGCATCTCCTTTGCAACAGAAATGTGTCATTCCTGTGGTAGTCATTGTCTTTGATGGCTGTAAATGATCTTGGGCTTCAGAAAGAGCCAGAAATCACACAGACAGTAGTACCAGTCAGATACCAGATATTTTGAAAATATACCTGAAGACTGATCTATTATGGTTGCAGATCAGAAGGTGGACCTAACCTGGACATTGAACATTTCACAGGATAATCTAATCCAGGAGAAAACAGATTAGCTGCTCTATATTGGGCTCTGACTGAAGATATTTTCACAAGATATACTAAATAGTTCTAACTGACCTTCATTCTGATTGGTTGTATTTGGAAATTATAGATGTGTAACTCCATAATATTAGCAAACCTCCGAACATGCTCAATATAACTAGGCATGTACTGAGCTTTATCCTGCCCTTAGAAGGCATGTGCAGAAGGAAAAAATGAATATGAGAGACAGAATGGTTGTTTTAATGCCTTTCTATGCACCCCACATTTACCCAGATGTCCAGATGTGTCAAACAATGGTTGTGTTCCTTTTTTCCCCTCTCAATAATATGAAATATCTGACATACATGGAACAAAATAACTACAGTTTTGGTATAAAAGAAGGCCTCACCAAATGGGAAACTATGACTTTTGAATGTGAAGAAATGGATGGCTTCAGACTCGTTTTGAACTGGGTCTCTCAGAGATTGTGACTTCACAGACTGCTCAGAAGGTTGGAAATAAAAGAATGTCCAGTGACTAAGATCTTGGATGCTGAGTTTTACACAGGGAATATTCAGATGGACTCTGGGAAGAGGGAACTTGTGGAAACAGAAGCACACCTTGGCAATTTTGATTGGATTCTGACAAGATTGTTTAACTAGATGATCTTTCAACAATGTTTAAACTTTTTGTCCTTCCTTGTAGTATACAGTGAATAAATAAATCATTGATACTTTCTTTAGATGTCATTACTGTTTCCTGAGTGGAATAAACTAAATAACAAATCTGTACCACCTGACCTCTTGAGGAGTCAAAATGTATACATTGGTGCCAGGCATGTTATGATTGAAAATCATGGGTAGGTGGGTAAAGTTATCAGCTAAGATGGTTCACATGTGGACATCTAGGTTGGCCTATGGTAAAAAAGAATAATAGAAACCACCTCTATGTATCTCTCACTCCTTGTTTCTTTCTCTCCTGCCCCTACACTCTCTCCCTGTCAGCCTGTCAGCTTTGCAGGCCTTGTTATTTGGAACCTGTTCATTTCCTTGAGGTTTGCTCACAATAAACTTCTTTCATGCTCAGCAGAGAATCAATAAAACAAACAAACACACAAATAAAAGCCCAGGAACTGATAGTTGAAGTGAGATTACTCATGTTTTAAGCACACATGTTTCTTTAAAGGAAAACCGGAGTTTGGTTGCAGAAGTAATATCAAGTGGCTCTCAGCTGGATCTCTGGCTTCAGGGTGTAGGCCCATGTATGTAGATCGTTGTGGTTATCAAGTTTTACAGGCACAATATGCACAACACCTATGTATTCACCTAACTGATAATATCTTGGAAAAAAAAAAAAACCTCTGTTTCACAAACACTTCAAAAAACCAACTAATTAATTAAAATGGTGATGTTCAGTAGCAAGGTATTTGCCAGACTTGGTGTGGCTCAAATATTACTCCAATACACACCACAAAGAAGAGAGTTTGTGGTATTTCATGTGTGTGCATTGAGCTCAATTGGTGAACAATTGTCTAGACTATACTGGATTCCAGTTTGAGGTCTGCACCGTGGAGGAACAAAAGAGTACAAAGAGTTTATATAAGAAAACTGGGTGTCTGTCTGTTTATCCAAGTCTGTATCTATCCATCTGTGTCTCTGTCTATATGTTTATCCATCTGTCTGCCTGGCTCTTTATCTATCTATTAGGTGAGACCACACTCATATAGATACCTAGATCACAAAACGATGACCCAAAAGAAAAATTTAAATTTCAGACCAATTTTTCATATAAATATTGATACAATACTAAATAAAATACTGGTAATCCACATTCAAGAACTCTACAAAAACATGAACTATCCTATTCAGTACGCTTCATCCCAAAGATGCAGGGATGGGTCAACATAGTAAAATAAATACAGCAGTGTAATCCACCATAGAAACAAACAGACAAAAAGGTCACATTCCATCTCATAAGATGCTAAAAAAGCCTTTGACAAAATCCAGCACCCCTTTGTGATAAAAGTACTGTAGGGTAAAAGCCATATACACAACCACAAGAAATCAAATATACAGAAATCTGATAACCAACATAAAATTAAATGGAGAGAAAGGTAAAACAATTCCACAAAAACCAGGGATGAGAAAAGACAGTGTACTATCTCCCTATCAATCCAATATAGAATTTTGTATTCTAGCTAGAGCTATAAAAGAAATAAAGTGATTAAGGTGTAACAAGTTGGAAAAGAAGAAGACACAGTATATCTATTCACAGATGATAGTTTAGTATAAATAAAAACCCTAGAATTTCTTTTTATTGTTTTTCTTTTTCTTTTAAACTTTATTTTAAAAAACAAAGATTAAAGAAAAAATTTTAAACATTTTTGCATAAATGTATACAAATACATTTTTATCAGTGCTTGGCTTTTTTTTCTTTTTCTTTTTTTTTAAGGTTTGATACTATGCATTAAGGTCTTACTAGTTACAATGAGCAAAAAGTACATGTAAAACAGGATGTAACCTGGAATAAGTCAACGTTTTCTTGGTGTGTAAGGATTGAGCATAATGGATTTTTTTGTTTGTTTGTTTGTTTGTTTGTTTTCTTTTCTTTTTATCTTGAAATTTAAACAGTCTGTGAGTTGTTTTTGGGGCAGTCCCAGCCTCTGGGGTTAGCATCCCACTATCAGTGACTGCATATTATGTCTGTTCTTTTGTGACTGGGTTATCTCACTCAGCAAGATATTCTCTAGATGCAAATGGACATCTGGGACCTTTCCAGCTTCTGGCTACTCTAAATAGAGCTGCTATGAACATTGTGGTGCTTGTATCTTTGTTGTATATTGGAGTGTCTCTGGGTTATATGCCCAAAAGTGGAATAGCTGGATCTTCAGGTAGTACTATGTCCAATTTTCTGAGGAATCGCCAGACTGATTTCCAGAGTGGTTGTATCAGTTTAAAACCCCACCAACAGTGGAGAAGTGTTCCTCTTTCTCTACAACCTCGCCAGCATCTGCTGTCATCTGAGTTTTGGATCTTGGCCATTCTGACTGGTGTGAGGTGGACTCTCAGGGTTGTTTTGATTTGCATTTCCCTGATGGCTAAGGATGTTGAGCACTTCTTTAGATGTTTCCCAGCTATTCCATATTCCTCAAATGAGAACGTTTTGTTTAGCTCTGTACCCCATTTTTAATAGGGTTGTTTGATTCTCTGGTGTCTAGCTTTTTGAGTTCTTTGTATACCTTGGATATTAGGCCTCTATTTGTTGTGGAGCTGGTAAAGATCTTTTCCCATTCTGTTGACTGCCGTTTTGTTTTCTTGACAATGTCCTTAGCCTTACAGAAACTTTGCAATCTCATTAAGTCCTATTTGTTAATCTTTGACCTTAGAGCTTGAGCCATTCACATTTTGTTCAGAAAATTTTCTCCTGAGCCTATGTGTTCTAAGGTGTTCCCTACTTTCTCATTTAATAGTTTCAGTGTATCTTGTTTAATGTGGAGATATTTGTTCCATTTTCACTTGATCTTTGAACAAGGAGATAAGAAAGGGTCTATTTTCATTCTTCTGCATGCTGAGTGCCAGTTGGACCAACACCATTTGTTGAATAGGCTGTCCTTTTTCCATTGAATGTTTACATCTCCTTTGTCAAAAATCAGGTCACCATATAAGTGAGGGCATGTTTCTGGTTCTTCTATTATATTCCATTGATCCTCGTGCCTATTTCTGTACAAGTACCATGCAGTTTTGAGCACAATTGCATTGTAATATAGCTTGAGGTCAGGGATAGTGATTCCCGCAGATGTTTTCTTGTTGTTGAGGATGGATTTTGCTATTCTACTATGTCTTTTGTTATTCCAGATGAAATTGCACATTGATCTTTTCAACTCTATGAAGAACTGGGTTGGAATTTTGATGGGGATTGCATTGAATCTCTAGATTGCTTTTCGAAGGATGGCCATTTTTAAAATGTTGATTTTTCCAATCCATTAGCATGGGAGATCTTTCCATTTTCTGAGATCTTCCACAATTTCCTTTTTTAGATGTTTAAAGTTGTTGTCCTACAGGTCCTTCACTTGCTTAGTTAGAGTCACACCAATGTATTTTATATTGTTTATGACTATTGTGAAGGGTATCATTTCCCTAATTTTTTTCTTCACATGTTTGTCCTTTGAGTAGAAGAAGGCTACTGATTGGTTTGTGTTAATTTTATATCCAGTCACTTTGCTGAACTTGTTTATCAGCTCTAGGAGTTCTCTGGTGAAATTCGTGGGGTCACTTAAGTACACTATCATGTCCTCTGCAAAGAGTGAGGTTTTTCCTTCTCCATTTCCGATTTATATCCCCTTGATCTCCTTTGGCTGTCTAATTGCTCCAATCAGGATTCCAGACTGTGTTAAATAGGTAGGGGGAGATTGAGCAGACTTGTCAATTCCCTGATTTTAGTGAGATTTCTTCAAGTTTCCCACCGTTAAGTTTGATGCTGGCTGCTGGTTTGCTGTATATTGCTTATATTATGTTTAAGTATGGACCTTGGATTCCTGTTCTTTCCAAGACTTTTAACATGAAGGGGTGTTGAATTTTGTCAAATGCTTTGTCAGCATCTAGTGAGATGACCATGTGATTTTGTTCTCTGAGTTTTTTTAAATGTTGGATTACAATGATGGATTTCCTTATATTAAACCATCCCTTCATCCCAGGGATAAAACCTACTTGGTCATGGTGAATGATCGTTTTGATATATTCTTAGATTCAGTTTTTAAGGATTTTGTTGAGTATTTTTGCGTCAATGTTCATAAGTGAGATAGGTCTGAAGTTCTCTTTCGTTTTAGGGTCTTTGTGTGGTTTAGGTAAGATGGTTATTGTAGCCTCTAAAAATGAGTTAGGTATTTTTCCAACTGATTCTATCTTGTGGAATAATTTGGAGAGTATTGGTGTTATGTCTACAATAAATGTCTAATGAAATTCTGCATGTAACCCATCTGGACTTGGGTTTTTTTTTTTTTTTTTTTTTTGGTTGGGAGGCTTTTGATGACTTCTTTTATCTCTTTATGTGTTATGGGATTATTTAGATGGTTTACCTGGTCCTGGTTTAATTTTAGGATCTTGTATCTGTATAGGAATTTATCCATTTCTTCCAGATTCTCCAATTTTGTGGAGTATAGGCTTTTGTAGTAGGATCTGATGATTTTTTGAATTTCCCCAGTTTCAGTTGTTATGTCTCCACTTTCCTTTCTGATTTTGTTAATTTGGATACTCTCTCTTTGCCCTCTAATTAGTCTGGCAAGGGGTTTATCAATTTTCTTGATTTACTCAAAGAACCAGCTCTTAGTTTTGTTGATTCTTTCAATGGTTCTTTTTATTTCTATTTGGTCTATTTCTGCCCAAAGTTTGATTATTTCTTGCCATCTACTCCTCTTGCGTGTATCTTCTTCTTTTTCTTCTAGAATTTTCAGCTGTGCTGTCAAGTTGCTGATGTGTGCTCTCTCCAGTTTCTTTTTGGAAGCACTCAGGGCTATGAGTTTTCCTCTCAGTACTGCTTTCATTGCATTCCATAGATTTGGGTATGTTGTGTTTTCGTTTTCATTGATTCTAAAAAATCCTTAATTTCTTTCTTTATTTCTTCTTTGACCCTGCTATATTTTAACAGAGCATTGTTTAGTTTCCATGTGTATGTGGACTTTTTGTTGTCTTTGTTGTTGTTAAAGACCAGCCTTAGACCACGGTGATCTGAGAGGATGCATGGGAGTATTTCTATCTTCTTATATGGATTGAGGCTCATTCTGTGTCCAATTATGTGGTCAATTTTCGAGAAGGTGCCATGGGGTACTGAGAAGAAGGTGTATTCTTTTACTTTAGGATGATATGTTCTGTAGATATCTATTAATTCCAGTTGGTTCATAGTCTCTGCTAGTTTTAGAGTGTCCTTGTTCAGTTACTGTTTCCATGATCTGTCCACTGGAGAGAGTGGGGTATTAAAGTCTCCCACTATTATTATGTGGGGTGAAATGTATTTTTTGAGCTTTATTACGGTTTCTTGTATGAATGTGGGTGCTTTTGTATTTGGAATATATATGCTAAGGATTGAGAGTTCCTCTTGACATATTTTCCCTTTAATGAGTAAAAAGTGTCCTTCTTTATCTTTTTGATTTTTTTTTTGTTGGAAATTTACTTTATTTGATATTAGAATAGCCACTCCAGATTGCTTCTTGGGGCTGCATGCTTGGAAGTTTTTTTCCCAACTTTTATTCTGAGATAGTGTCTGTCTTTGTCTCTGAGATGAGTTTCCTATATGCAGCAAAATGCTGGATTTTTTTTTTATGTATCCAGTCTGATAGCCTATGTCTCTTTATTGGGGAGTTGAGACCATTTATGTTAATAGATACCAAGGAATAGTGGTTTCTGTTTCCTGCTATTATTGCTTTTGTAGAAAGAGTTGTGTCTGTGTGTCTTTCTTTTGGTTTTCTTGCTTAGGGGTTTTCTGGTTTTTACTAGGATGTAGTTCCCCTCATTGTATTGGGTTTTCCACCTATAATTTGTTGTAGTTCTGGGTTTGTAGTCAGATATTGTGTAAATTTAGATTTGTCTTGAAATATCTTTATCTCTCCATCTATGGTGATTGATAGTTTTGCTGGGTATATCAGCTTGGGTTGGCACTTGTGCTCTCTTAGGGTCTGCAAGATGTCATTCCAGGCTCTTCTAGCTTTCATAGTCTCTGTTGAGAAATCGGATGTGATTCTGATTGGTCTGCCTTTATATGTTACCTGATCTTTTTTCCTTACTTCTTTTAGTATTCTTTCTTTGCTTTGGGCACTTGGTGTTTTGACTATTATGTGTCAGGAGGAATTTCTTTTCTGATCCAACGTATTTGGATTTCTGAAGGCTTCTTTTATGCTCGTGGTCATCTCATTCTTAAGAGTAGGGAAGTTTTCTTCTACAATTTTGTTGAAGATATTTACTGTGCCTCTTAGTTGATATTCTTCTCCTTCTTCTATTTTTATTATTTTTACGTTTGGTCTTCTCATTGTGTCTTGGACCTTCTGTACATTTTGGGTTAGAAGCATTTTGGTTTTTGCATCTTTTTTAATTTGTCTATGTTTTCAAAGTTGTCTTCAGCCCCGGAGATTCTCTCTTTCATCTCTTGTAGTCTATTGGAAATGCTTGCATCTGTGACTCCTGATTTCTTTTTTAGGTGTTCTACCTCTAGGATTATCTCTTTTAGTGTTTTGTTTATATTGTCAATTTCCGTTTTAAATTCCTTCTTCCATTCCTTCATCATTTTGGTACTGTTTTCTTCTAGTTCGTTGAGTTCTTTGAGTGTTTTTCTTGTTTCCTCTTTAAAAGCTTCTGATACTTTTTGCTTTTCTCCCTGTTCTTGTTTAAGGATCTCTATCATCATCTGGAGGTATGATTTTAGTTCTGCGTCTTCTTTTGTGTTTGGAATTCTGCTGTTTGCTGTGATGGGAGAGCTTGGTACTGGTGTTGCCAGGTTGTCTTGGTTTCCTTGGGATATGCTCTTTTGCTTTCCTCTTGCCATCTCATTGTCAGTGATATGTTCTCGCCTTTCTCTTGTAACAGGTCTGTGTCCCTGGATCTCTGCTGTTCCAGAAGGAAGATGGTCAGAGCCCTGTTCTTGGCCCCAAAGCCACCGGGCGGGAATGCTGGGTTCCTGAATCAGGTAGAGCAGGGGCGTGCTTTCCGGGCACACTCGTCAGAGATCTCTCTGCCCCCTGGCAACTCAGATCTCCTTTTCACCAGTTCTTTATCTCTGGGAATTGATCCTAGAATTTCTAACCACAGAACTGCTGCAGATGATAAAGATCTTCAACAATGTGTCTAGAAAAAAACTTAATTCAAATAATTCAAAGGCCCTTCTTATCATAAAAAATAAATAGGCTAAGAAGGAAATGATGAAAACAATACTTTACCAAAGAGCAAAGCTATATATTTATAGGTGTAACTATCTGAGCAATCAAACTACCTGTATGAAAAAGTCAACTATCTGAAGAAATAAATTGAAGAAGCCACTAGAAGATGCACAGGTCACATATGCTCCTGCATTCAGAGGATTAAAGCAGTACAAAATGCTATCTTACCGACAACATTCTACTGATTCAATGCAAAATCCATTAAATCCCAACCGAATTCTTAAAGATCTTAAAGGAACAATTCTCCCTATGGAAAACTAAAAACACCATAAAAGCTAAATCAATCCTCCACGATAAAAGATTTTTTAGAAGTGTTACCATCCATTGGTTGGCCATGATTGCCAGAAGAATGACAATCCATCCTTACCAGATCTGACCGATTCCTTACCTCACTTCCGTCCTCTTATTCAGGTGTGCTTATTTGAGACTTTGAATTGAGATGCCAAAATTTTCAATTTCAGAGTCCATTTTAGTGAACCTGATGTAATTTAAATTCAGATAAACTAAGAGGGTGTTACATAGCTATAGTCTCTAGGCTAATTCTCATCACCACCAGCATTTAAAGTATTACACTCTCAATAAGACCACTGCTTCCAGGTTATTCACAAATCAAAACTGTAGCCCCAGGTTATAAGCCTGCCCCCTGCTTAAGGAGTAGGAGAGCAGGAATCAAGTTAATGTTATGACCCGTTTTGATTGGTATCATCCCAATACCAATGAATTATATTAAAGGCCACAGTTACTTTCCAGTTAGGTGCTTGCACACATACTCCCTGTTTTTTGCTTACTATACAGCTTTGCCCTGATAGACATTCAGGACCAAACACCATCAAAATCTTCCCACAGGGTGGTGGTGCACTGTGGCAGTGGAGGGACCAAGGCTTGCTAGAATGGTAAAAAGACGCTGCAGTGAGTTGTATTATATTTGCTCATTTCTGTTTTGAGGATCACAATCACTTCCCTAAGACAACATTTTGGTGGGTTGGCCATAAAGTTCTTCAAACATACAAAAAATACTGATCTGGAGGGCCTTGAAATCACCAAAATTTGGCTAGAAAGGCTAGTACCAAATATATACAAAGTACTCAAGAAGTTACACTCAAGAGAATCAAATAATTCTATTGAAATTAGGAGTACAGAGCTAAATAAGGACTTATCAACTGAAAATATTGAATTGGTGAGAAGCAACTAAAGAAATGCTAAACATCCCTAGTTATCAGGTAAATGCAAATCAAAACAATCCTAAGATTCCACATCACATACACCAGACTGGCTAAAATATAAAAAGCTCAGGTGACAACAGATGCTGGTGAGAATGTGGAGAAAGAGGAACTCATTTCCTCTATTAGTGGGTTTCTAAATTGGTACAACCACTCTGCAAATGAGTCTAGCTGTTCCTCATAAAGTTGTACATAGTACTACCCAAGTACCCAGCTATACTACTTTTGGGCATATACCCAAAAGTAGCTTCAACATCTAACAAGGATGCATGCTCAAATATGTTCAGAGCAGCCTTAAGTATACTAATGAGAAGTTGAAAAATCCCAGATATATTTTAACAGACGTATGAATACAGAAATTTTAGTATACAATAGATTACATCTCAACTGTTTAAAACAATAAGTTCAAGAAATTCTAGACAAATATATGGATCTTGAAGCTATTGTCCTCAGTGATGTAATCCTGTCACAAAAGAGCACTTATCTTATGTACTCTCTCCTAAGCAGAAACTAGCCCAAAAAGCTCAGAATACCAAAGAAATTATCCACAAAAATTATGAAACTCAAAAAGAAGAAGTCCCATAACGTGGATGCATCAGTCCTTCTTGGAATGGAGAATAAAACAGTCAAGGGATGAAAAACAAGATCAAATAGAGGAGCAGGAATTGAAGAAAACATCTACTGAGATTTACCTACTGAGAGAACCACCCATATGCACCCAGCAAACCCATGCAGTATTGCTGGTGCCAAGAAGTGTTTACTGACTAGAAACAGAAATGGATGTCTCCTGAGAGATTCTTCCAGAGTCATATATATAGATGAGGATGCTTGCAGCTACCCATCAGACTGTACACAGGGACACCAATTAAAAAGCTAGAGAAAAGTCAGAAAGAGATGAAAGGTTTGCAACCTCATAGGAAAAATAACATCATCAACCTGCCAAGGCACTGAGATCAAGAGGGTAATTAGGAAAGGGAGCACCTTCATGAAAGCAAGTTAAGATGGAGGACTGAGAGTAGTGGGGGGGGGAAGAGTATAATTTTTGAAGTGTAAATGCAGATAATATTCAGTAAATTTGAATAAAATATTAATAAACAAAAAGGTGAAATAACACAATTAATATGCAAATCAGACATTCTAAACCAAAGCCTAATTAATGAGAAATTTGATATTAGAAATGTGCCTATGTCTCATGATGCCCTGCTTGCTGAACTTTTATGAGTCGTATGAGGGAGACTGATGTAATCTTTATTGGGATTGGTCATTTATGAGAGCATCATTGGCTAAGCCATGTATAAAGTTCACATGTCCTGTGAATGTTCTCTAAGCCTAAGGAGGAGGCTATACTTTTATGCTGGGTAGGGGCCAGGCTAGGCTCTTAACTACTATCTTATTAACAGAGAGCTTCACTACCTGCTAGATTGAACTCTTTAATCAGTGTCTTTTCATCTTCTGACATCCACATTCTACCTCATATCTTTGGGTTTAAATAAAGTGTCTTTGTTTGATAGCTTCAAAGCTGCTCCTCAGTGCCCCTGAATGCACTCTCAGTCCTAGGACTGCTCTGTTTCTTGCAGCTGTCCCTTACATTGGCATCTTGGTGACCTGGAGCCAGGAATTAAATGCTTACAGAACTGCCAGGGATACCTTTTTAGTACCTACAACACTATAGGGTTCACTTAGAACCTTAATTATGCTCAGTCTAAGATGATGTCAGTACAAGGGTCATTGCTCCTCTAGAGAGGTCCTTTGAGTGATTGCAAACAAGTCGAGTCCTGCCCTTTGTCTGTCCTCTTCTCTACCACATATCACTGTTGCTTCTAACCTTATTCCTTGGCCTCTAGGCTCCATTAAACATTCTCTTGTTTGCTTGCCACAGTTCTCAGTTAGTGAAAACCTTAGTGATACTAATCCCCCCCCCCACACACACACTGGCTTTTTCTTCATACATATAAGTCAACCCTTCAGTCTGGCCACCCATGAGGCTAGGTGTGAGACCTAGCAAAATCAACCTTATATGGGATTTTCAGCATCTAGTTTGATTTTCCAAATGTTAGAGACAGTTTGGCTATGTAAAGCAGTGATCTTCTGTCAATAGCATTCTCTACTTTGACAAAGAACCAAGTTAATAAAAGACAAAACAACAAGCCATGTTTTTCCCACTGCCCTAATTTTTTATTAGATACTCTCTGTATTTACATTTGAAATGTTATCCCTTCCCCCACCCTGCTCCCATTCCCCTCCCCCTTCCCCTTCATTTGTCTTCACAAAGGTGCACTTGCTCCTAATCAACCTCTCCACTCCATTGCCTTGGCTTTCCTCTATATTGGAAAAATGTGTCCTCCCTGAACCAAAGGCCTCTTCTCCCATTGATGCCAGACACTGCTGTCTTCAGCTACATATGCAACTGGAGCCATAGGTCTCTCAATGTGTGCTCAGTGGTTGGTGTTTTAGTTCATGGGAGTCATGGAGGGTTTGTTTGGTTGTTCTTCCTATGAGGTTGCAACCCATTTCAGCTCCTTCAGTCCTTTCTTTAACACCTTCATTTGGGGTTCCTGTGTTCAGTCTGATGGTTAGCTGCAAGCATGTTCAGCTATATCTGTATGAATATGGCAGAGCCCCTGAGGAGATATCTTTATCTGGTTCCTGTCAGTAAATACTTCTTGGCATCAGCAATAGTACTTGGATATAGTGGCTGCATATGGGGTGGATCCCCAGGTGAGAGCGCTTCTGAATGATCTTTTTTCAATCCCTGTTCCTCTATTTGACCTTGTATTTCCTCCTGGGTTTGTTTTGTTCTCTCTTCTAAGAAAGACTGAAGTCTTGTTTTCATCGAACCTTCTATCTAACTGATGGTTCTTCTCTTGGCCCTACTACTCAACAATGATTGACAAAAAGTCAAATGAATCATAATAATTAAATAGATAAATCTGGGAAAAAAAGAAATAAATGTGCCTATGTCTAATAAGCCATAAGGGCTGAGAATTTCATAATTCCAATAAGTTGGATCATGTGACTATACAACAGCATGTGGTCATATTGTCTAGCCTCACATTACTGGATAATTCAATCCAGTGACTCTTCTGCCTTTTTTATTGTAAATGATATATTTCAGAATTCTGTGCGATATTATATACTTAAGAGTATTTTACCAATATTCACTTTCTTTTTATTTCATCTTTTATTTATTTTTATTTGATGTGGGCATGCTTTTCTTTATAATTATAAAAAAATAAAGGTAAGAAAGTACATCAAAATTAAAGTTAAAGGAAAACATTTTATCTAAAGAACAGCAACTGGTGCACACCTTTAAAAGATTACACACACACACACACAGACACAGATACACACACACACACAATATCACTGTCTTCAGACACACCAGAAGAGGACATCAGATTCCATTACAGATGGTTGTGAGCTACCATGTGGTTGCTGGGAATTGAACTCATGACCTCTGGAAGAGCAGTCAGTGCTCTCAACTGCTGAGCCATCTTTAATCCCACACCTTTAATTCCAGCATTTGGGAGGCAGATATCTGAATTCCAGGCCAGCCTGGGCTAAAGAGTGAGTTCCAGGACAGCAAGGGCTAAACATAGAAAACCTATTTCAATAAATATGCAAGTTATGGGGCTGAAGAAGAGATAGTTCAGTTCAGAGCTCTTGCTGCTCTCCCAGAGGACCTGATTTTGGTTCCAAGCAACCACATCGGGTGACTCACAATCACCTGTAACTCCAGCCATCTTACTTCCTCTTCTGGCCTCTGTAGGCACCTGTACTCACATACACAAACCACATCTAGTCAGTCAGTCTATCTGTCTGTCTCTCTCTCTCTCTCTCTCTCACACACACAGAAAGAAAGAAAGAAAGAAATTAAGAAAGCAAGAAAGAAAGAAAGAAAGAAAGAAACAAACAAACAAACAAACTGTGGTATTAAAAACAAGTATTGAACTTGTACACTTTTATACAGAAACATTTAAGACCCAAATTAACTACTGTTCAAGAAAAAAAAGTCCCCTAATATATTAATTACTCTCAGTATTTCTTTACAGTTTTTAAACCACTGGTGCTTTAATTGCTTAGGCATGATGAAAGGTAATTGCTGCTTCCTTAATACAGCACTCATTCACCAATGAGATGGTGTTCAAGAGCTATGGGTGTGCCTGCCATTATTTTCCTCCTGGAGCTGGTTTCTTAGGGAGAAGTCTGAGGAACTTTGATCCTTTCTAGTGTTTTCTTCTTCCTTAGATGCACTTTCTTTTCAACAAAGCTGGAAAGCTTGCCCCCTCCCATCTACTCCAAGGTCTCTGCCCTTTGCCAACTGGAATTTCTGACTTTTTGCTCCCAAAAAAAGGAGATTTTCTGTCTTTTTGCCCCAAAATAAGGAGAATTTCGGCCTTTTTGCCCGAAAATTATGAGAATTTCTGCAATTTTGCTTCAAAATACAGGGAATTTCTGCTTTTTATCCCGAAAGTAAGGGGAATGTATACCTTTTGCCACAAAAAAGGGGAATTTCTTCATTTTTGCCCCAAAATAAGTGGAATTTCTGCCTTTTTACCTCAAAATAAGTGAAATTTCTGCCTTTTTACCCAAAAATAAATGGAATTTCTGTCTTTTTGCCCCAAAATATAAGGAATTTTTAAATTATGCCCTGAAATAAGTGAATTTCTGCAATTTTGCCCCAAAATAAAAGAAATTTCTACATTTTTGCCACAAAATAAGAGGAATTTCTGTCTATTTGCCCGAAAATAAGGGAAATTTCTGCCTTTTTGCTTCCAAATAAAAGGAGTTTCAGCCTTTTTACCTCAAAATAAGGGGAATTTCTGCATTTTTGCCACAAAATATTAAGAATTTCTGCATTTTTGCCCAAAATAAGGAAAATTTCTGCCTTTTTTCAATGAAATAAGTGAAAAATCTGCAATTTTGCCCTAAAATAAGTGAAATTTCTGCAATTTTGCCCCAAAATAAGGGAAATTTCTGCAATTTTGCCCCAAAATAAGGGAAATTTCTGGAATTTTGCCCTAAAATAAGTGGAATTTCTGAGTTTTGCCCCAAAATAAGGAGAATTTCTGTCTTTTTGCCACAACATATAGGGAATTTCTGCCTTTTTGCCCCACAATTAGGGGAATTTCTGCAATTTTGCTCCAAAATACGGGGAATTTCTGCCTTTTTTCCTGAAAATAATGGGAATGCATACCTTTTTGCCATAAAAAGGGAAATTTCTTCATTTTTGCTCCAAAATAAGGGGAATTTCTGCCTTTTTGCCTCTAAATAAGTGGAATTTCTTTCTTTTTCCCCCAAAAGAAAGGGAATTTCTGTCTTTTTTGCCCCAAAATAAGGAGAATTTCTGACTTATTACCCTGAAATAAGTGAAATTTCTGCAATTTTGCCCCAAAATAAGGGAAATTTCTGCAATTTTGCCCCAATGTAAAGGAAATTTCTGCAATTTTGCCCCAAAATAAAGGGAATTTCTGACTGTTTGCTCCCAAAAAAGGAGATTTTCTGTCTTTTTGCCCCAAAATAAGGAGAATTTCTGCCTTTTTCCCCAAAAATTATGAGAATTTCTGCAATTTAGCTTCAAAATACGGGGAATTTCTGCTTTTTATCCCAAAAGTAAGGGGAATGTATACCTTTTGCCACAAAAAAGGGAAATTTCTTCATTTTTGCCCCAAAATAAGAGGAATTTCTGCCTTTTTATCTCAAAAAGTGAAATTCCTGCATTTTTACCCAAAAATAAACGGAATTTCTGTCTTTTTGCCCCAAAATATAAGGAATTTTTTAATTATGCCCTGAAATAAGTGAAATTTCTGCAATTTTGCCCCAAAATAAAAGAAATTTCTGCCTTTTTGCCACAAAATAAGGGGAATTTCTGTCTTTTTGCCCCAAAATAAGGGAAATTTCTGCCTTTTTGCCCCCAAATAAAAGGAATTTCAGCCTTTTTACCTCAAAATAATGGGAATTTCTGCATTTTTGCCACAAAATATTAAGAATTTCTGCATTTTTGCCCCAAAATAAGGAAAATTTCTGCCTTTTTCCCCTGAAATAAGTGAAATTTCTGCAATTTTGCCCCTAAATCAGTGAAATTTCTGCAATTTTGTCCCAAAATAAGGGGAATTTTTGAGTTTTGCCCCAAAATAAGAAGAAATTCTGTCTTTTTGCCCCAACATATAGGGAATTTCTGCCTTTTTGCCCCACAATTAGGGGAATTTCTGCAATTTTGCTTCAAAATACGGGGAATTTCTGCCTTTTTGCCCGAAAATAAGGGGAATGCATAACTTTTTGCCATAAAAGAAGAAAATGTCTTCATTTTTGCTCCAAAATAATCAGAATTTCTGCATTTTGCCTCTAGATAAGTGGAATTTCTGTATTTTTCCCCCAAAACAAAAGGAATTTCTTTCTTTTTTGCCCCAAAACAAAGGGAATTTCTGAATTATTACCCTGAAATAAGTGAAATTTCTGCAATTTTGCCCCAAAATAACGGGAAATTTCTGTCTTTTTGCCCTGAAATATGTGAAATTTCTGCAATTTTACCCCAAAATAAGGTGAATTTCTGCCTTTTTGCCCCAAAATAATGGGAATTTCTGCCTTTTTGCCCCAAAATAAGAAAAATTTTTGCTTTTTTTCTCTGAAATAAGTGAAATTTCTGCAATTTTGCCCCAAAATCAGAAGAATTTCTGCCTTTTTACCACAAGATAAAGGAAATTTCTTCCTTTTTGCCCCAAAATAAGGAGAATTTCTGCCTTCTTGCCTTTAAATAAAGGGAATTTCTGCCTTTTTGCCATGAAATGAGTAAATTTCTGCAATTTTGCCCCATAATAATGAAAATTTCTGCTTTTGCCACATAATACGGGGTATTTCTGCATTTTTGCCAAAAAATAGAGGGAAATTCTTAATTTTTGCCCTAAAATAAGGGGAATTTCTCCATTTTTGCCCAAAAATCATGGAAATTTCTGCCTTTTTGCCACAAATAAGGGGAATTTCTGACTTTTGGCCATAAAATAATGTAAATTTCTGCATTTTTACCCCAATATAAAGAGAATTTCTATATTTTGCCTCAAGATAAGGGGAATTTCTTCCTTTTTGCCCCAAAATAAGGGAAATTTCTGCCTTTTATACCTGAAATAAGTGAAATTTCTGCTATTTTGCTGTAAAATAAAGGAAATTTCTGAAATTTTACCACAAAATAAAGGGAATTTCTGCATTTTTGCCCCAAAATAAGGAATATTTCTGCATTTTTGCCCTGAAATAAGTTAAATTTCTGCAATTTTGCCACAAAATAAGAAAAATTTCTGCTTTTTAGCCGTGAAATAAGTAAAATTTCTGCAATTTTCCCCCAAAATAAGGAATATTTCTGCATTTTTTCCACAAAATAAGGTGAATTTCTGCATTTTTGCCCCCAAAAATGGGGAATTTCTGCATTTTTGCCTAAAAATAAGGGGAATTTATGCATTTTTGCCCCAAAATAAGGGGAATTTCTGCCTTTTTGCCCAAAAATAAGAAGTATTTCTGCCTTTTTGACCCCAAAGTAAAGGGAATTTCTACCTTTTTGCACCAAGATAAGGGGAATTTCTGCCTTTTTGCCCCAAAATAAGGGGAATTTCTGTTGTTTTGCCCTGAAAGAAGTGAAAATTCTGCAGTTTTGCCCAAAAAATAAGGGGAATTTTTGAATTTTGCCCCAAAATAAGGGGAAATTCTGCCTTTTGGGCCCAAAATAAGTGAAATTTCTGCAATTTTGTTCCAAAATAAAAGAAATTCCTGCATTTCTGCCAGAAAATAACAGAAATTTCCTGCTTTTTCACCAAAATAAAGAAAATTTCTGCATTTTTGTTTCAAAATTAGGGGAATTTCTGCCTTTTTGCCCTAAAATAAGAAGAATTACCGCCTTTTGGCCCCAAAATAGGGGCATTTCTGCCTTTTTGCCCCAAAAGAAGGTAATTGCTTCCTTTTTGAAAAAAATAAGTGGAATTTCTGCCTTTTTCTCTAAAAATAAAGGGAATTTCTGTGTTTTAGCCCCAAAATAAGGGAAATTTCTGAATTTTTGCCACAAAATGAGGAGAATTTCTGCTTTTCTACCCGAAAATACCGATAATTTCTGTGTTTCTGTCCCAAAATAAGGGGAATTTATGCCTTTCTGCCACAAAATAAAGAGAATTTCTCCTTTTTTGCCCCAAAATATTGAGAATTTTTGCCTTTCTACCCGAAAATAGGGAAATTTCTGACTTTTTGTCCCAAAATAAGCGGAATTTCTGCATTTTTGCCACAAAACAAGTGAAATTTTTGCCTTTTTGCCCCCCAAAAAATTGCATTACTGCGTTTTGGCCCAAAATAAAGGGAATTTCTGCATTTTTGCCCCAAAATAAAAGGAATTTCTTCCTTTTTGACCAAAAATAAGGGTAATTTCTGCAAATTTTCCAAAATAGAGAAGGAAAATTTCTGCCTATTTACCCCAAAATAAGGGAAATTTCTTTTGTTTGCCCAAAATAAAAGGAATTTCTTCATTTTTGCCCCAAAATATGGGGAATTTCTGCATTTTTGCCCCAAAATAAAAAGACTATCTACCTTGTTGCCCTAAAATTTAAAAAATTCTGCAATTTTGCCTGGAATCTCTGCATTTTTCTCCCAAAAGAAAGGGAATTTCTGTCTTCTTACCTCAAAATAAGGGGAATTTCTACCTTTTTGCCCCAAAATAAGTAGACTTTCTGCCTTTCTCGTGATAATGTCTTCATTTTATCTAAAATAAAAGAAATTTCTGCATTTTTCCGTGAAATAAGTAAAATTTCTGCAATTTTGCCCAAAATAAGGAGAGTTTCTGCATTTTTGCCCCAAAATAATGGGAATTTCTGCTCTTTTGCCCCCAAATAAGGGGAATTTCTGCATTTTTGCCCCAAAATATAAAGAATTTCTACCTTTTTCCCCTAAAATAAGGAAAATTTCTGCAATTTTGCCCCAAAATAAAGAAAATTTCTGCATTTTTTACCAGAAAAAAGGGATATTTCTGCAATTTAGCCCCAAAATAATCAAAATTTCTCCAATTTTGCCCCAAAATAAAGGGAATTTCTGCATTTTTGCCCCAATATAATGAAAATATCTGCCTTTTTGCACTGAAATAAGTAAATTTCGGCAATTTTGTCCCAAAATAAGAAAAATTTTTGTCTTTTTACTGTGAAATAAGTGAAATTTCTGCATTTAAGCCCCAAAACAAGCAAAATTTCTGCCTTTTTGCCCGAAAATATGGGAATTTCTGCATTTTTGCACTAAAATAAGGGAAATTTCTGCATCTTTGCACAAAATGAGGGGATTTTTTACATTTTTGCCCCAAAATAAGGGGAAATTCTGCATTTTTGCCCCAAGTGCCTCCCCTTCCATCAGTGTCAGATAATGACATATTCTGCTACATCAAGAGCTGAAGCAAGGGTCTCTACATTTGTGCTCTTTGGTTGCTGGTTTAGTCCCTGAATGTACCATGTGGTCAGGTTAGTGGATATTTTTCTTCCCTTGGGGTTGCAATCCTCAGTTTCTTCAATCCTACCCCCTGACTATTCTGATGGGGCTGTTCTTTTGTTCACAGGAAGAATTCTGGAATAAATATTTTGATATGAGCGGGAGGCACATGCCTATCAATTGGGAGCAATCTCTACAGGTTCTAGCTTCCCTTTGTTGTGTAGTTTGGCTAATGTCATTTCTGTTGGGTTCTGGAAACCTCTTATTTCCCTGGCACCTGGGACTTTCTAGAGGCTACTCCCAGTTATCCATCATCTACTGCAACATGTTTCTATATCCTGACCCCCTGTTCTCTGTCCCTTCCTATACCTGACCCTGTCCACCCTTTTTTTATCTCCCACTCTTGACTCCCTCCTATGTGCCTTCTTCCCTCTACCTCATGTGATAATCTATGTAGAATGGAAGCATGCACATTTTGTTTGTTCCTCTCTCTCTTGGCCTTGCTCCTCTATTCTTTCACTCTCTCTTCCTTTCCCTTACTCTTCTCTCTCCAGGTGCTCATGGCCAGCCTCTGCTTTCTGTCTCTTCTCTTCTCTTCTCTTCTCTTTTCATCTCACTCTTTCTCTCTCAATGTCTTTGTCTCTCTCTTTCTATCTCTCTGTCTCTGATTATCTATTTATCTATGTCTCTGGTTCTATGTTTTTTTATGTATTTCTCTATGTCTCCAATCTCTCTCATGTCTCTCTCTATATATGTTTCTCACTCTATGTGTCTCTCTCTGTGACTCTCTGTTTCTTTCTATCTCTCTATTACTATATCTATGTTTCTCTCTATATGTCTCTCACTCTATCTCTCTCTCTCTCTCTCTCTCTCTCTCTCTCTCTCTCTGCCTCTATTACACTCCCAAGTCCCCTCCCCATGCCCTGAATAAATTCTATACTATAATATCCTGGTACCTCAGGGAGAAGGGATGCCTCACATGGGCTATTTACACAACCACATATACACTGTTGGGATTAAATTAAGTATTTTCAAATGAGCCTCCCCAGCTCTAAGTGGAAGTGCCTGGCTTTAATCACAGCTTCCTCACAGAGGACAGAGGGAGTCAGCATGGGAATGAACCCCGGGGCCACTGCTTGTCAGATAGGGGCTGAGAACCAACAGGAAGACTCCATTGATAAAATAAAATGTAGAGAGCTTTATGATATATACTGTGTATTTGATGAGGAATAAAAACATTGGTGCTTGAGAGATCGTTCAGTGGTTAGAAAACAAACTGCTCTTTCTGAGTTCCTTGCTCTAATACCCAGCACCCACACAGAGGCTCACACTCACCTAGCTTCCGGTTTAAGGGGAGAGATTGTACTTACACAGTGACACATTCACCAATGGAAATAAATATTTAAATTCATATTGATTAATTTTATTTAAAATAAATACATATTAAATTAATTTTATTCAGATTATTTTAAAAGAAAACTTATATAAAATTAATTTTACATAAGTTAACAATAATTAAATTAATACTAGATTTTATTTATTTAAGACAGTGCTCACTGCTGACCTTTGACCCTAGCCCATAATCTCTGACCTCTCTTCAGGACTCATGGAGCAAGTCCATACCTATAGCACACTTATAGCACCTATATCTGCTGGACCAGATGTGAGGTTTCCCAGTCATCCTGGTCTGCCCTGAGATAATGCACCTGCCCACCGGGACTGGAAACAGGCAAACCAGGCCCCAAAACAGGGTATGTAGGAAAGGAAGCAGGTCTTCAAGGATGGAAAGAGGACATTGGAAATGGAAACAGGGCCGGGAACCAGAACAGGGCATCAGACCGGAAGCTCTGCATGGACGACTGGAAATAGGACGGGGCCCGGAAACAAGGCTTCATGGACAGGGAACTGGATTTCATGGGCCAGAAACAGGGTATTGGTAAACAGAAAAACAACACTGGGAATTGGAAACAGGGCACTGGGAACTGGAAGCAGGGAACCAAGCACTGGAAACAGGACATGGGGATCAGAAACAAGATATCAGGGTCCAGAAACATAAGCATTGTCATCCAGAAACAGAGCATCAGGAACGGAAACAGGGGATGGGGGACCAGTAATAGGGCATCAGGGACCGAACAGGGCATCATGAACCAGAAACAGGGTATTGGGTACTGAAACATGGAATTGGGGAATGGAAACAGGGCAGAGAAAGTACTGTGAACAGAGTTAAAAACAAGGGGACATTATGAGGTGTGCGGACACATCACAGGGGACCGATTATAAACATTTTAAAATGACTTGTTTATTTTTATCTTATTTGCATTTGTGTTCAGTCTTGATTTTGCCTCAGATCCCCTGGAAGTTGAATTACAGGGAGTTGCGAGCTTCCCTGCAGGTGCTGGGAATCAAACCCAGGCACTCAGGAAGAGCAGCAGCTGGTGCTGTTAAGCTCAGAGCTGTCTGTCTAGGCCCTAGTTATTAATACTTTTAATTATATGAGTTTGCTTGTTTGTTTGTGTGATTGATTGATTGACTGATTTAGCTCTTAACAGAAATGTGCCAAGACCTGGAAAAACTATTAAGAGATACTTCTGAGAAATACCCATGATGCACAGCGACCAAGGAAAGAAAATTTACAAGCAGATACATGGCAGCACCTTTGTGTCCTTGTGAGGTAATGAGCGCTGTTGACAGTTGGAGATGAGCTCTCTGCGTTTATGTGCCTCTGTCCCCTGCCTCTCTCTTCCCCTACATCCCCTGTGAGTGTGTCTGTGTGTGCTGCACATGCATGTGCTGACGTACCACATTGTATGTAATGATGTCTTAGGTACATTTTCTTCTCTTTCCCCCTCATCTCTGTGTGTGTGTGTGTGTGTGTGTGTGTGTGTGTGTGTGTGTGTGTGTGAAACACACAGGTGCTGATTTTCAGCATGTATCTTTAATTGAGAAATCGTTTATCTATCTTTAATTTTTAGATTTTTTTCCATGTGAATGTTAAATTTGATCAGAATTTATTTTCTCAGAAATTTTGATGTAAATTTTCAATTTCAAAATGTTTTTCTACATTTATTTCTAGTTTAATTGTGAAAGAATGTAAGTCTCCATTTTAAAAATTATTCTTTTTTTATTTGATTTTTCAATTTTATCTAAATTCTGTCAATATATTTCTACAAATTTCCCTGAAAATATTTATAGGGCAAATATTAAATTATTTCAAAATATGTTTCTAAATGCCTCTTCAATTTTTGAATAAACATTTTCAGTCTTTTATCTTATTAGGATTATTTCCCATGTGAATCATCAGTTTTGCCAGAATTTTGTTGATATAATTTTTTATTTTTCTCAGAAAAATTATTGATGTATATATAAAATATTTTTAATATTTTCTTTCATGTGTCATCAATTTTGGGAGAAATATTTTCTATCTGGTTTATTTTATCATTATTATTGCATGTGAATTTTAATTTTATCATATTTCTCTCTATACATTCCTTCAATGTTCTCAGAAATATTTTTATGTATAGATAATGTTTTTACAAAATTTTCATACATGTGTTTTTCATATTTTGAAGTATATTTGCAGGGTCTTCAATTTTATTATTATTTTTCCATGTCAATCTCCAGGTTTATGTGATTTCTGTTCATACATTTGTTCAGTTTCCTTCCAAATGTTTCAGATGTGAATTTGAAATTTTAACAAAACGTTTTTCTCTATGTGTTTTCAGGTTTTTGAGAAATGTTTCCCGACTTCTCTCTTTTTTTCCTTTTTTGTTTTTTTTCTTTTGGTTGTATTTTATTTATTTCATTTTTTAAACTTTAATTTTAAAAACCAAGATAAATGTACAAATTTTTAAGCATTTTTGCATAAAAGTACAGGAATATATTTTTTATAAAGTTGTAATTTAGTATTTGTGGTTACATATACAAACACATATGTATATATGTAACAATAATATAGGAAAAGAGGTTATTAATTGAGGGGATAGGAGAGAAACTGGGAGGGGCTGTAGGAAGGAAAGGGGGATGTGATACAGTTCTATTTTAATTAAAATATATTCTTTTTTTTTCTTGAACTTCACACATTTTGTGAGTTGTTTCTGGGGTGTTCAGAGCTTTATGGGGTTAGTGTCCCATTAACAGTGACTGCATATTATGTCTGTTCTTTTGTGACTGGGTTATCTAACTCAGGATGATATTCTCTAGATGCATCCATTTTCTTAAGAATTTGGTTAAGTCATTATTTCTGGTGGCTGAGTAGTATTCCATTGTGTAAATGTACCACAATTTTTGTATCCATTCATATTCTGAAGGACATCTGGGTTCTTTCTAGCTTCTGGCTATTATAAATAGAGCTGCAATGAACATTGTGGTGCATGTATCTTTGCTGTATGTTGGAGCATCTCTTGGGCAAATGCCCAGAAGTAGAATAACTGGGTCTTCAGGTAGTACTATGTCCATTTTTCTGAGGAAACTCCAGACTCATTTCCAGAGTGGTTGTATCAGTTTACAACCCCACCAGCAGCGGAGAAGTGTTCCTCTTTCTCCACATCCTCGCCAGCATCTATTGTCATCTGAGTTTTGGACCTTGGCCAATCTGAATGGTGTGAGGGTTGTTTTGGTTTGCATTTCCCTGATGGCCAAGGATGTTGAGCACTCCTTAGATGTTTCTCAGCAATTCAATATTCCTCGATTGAGAACTTTTTGTTTAAGTCTGTACCTCATTTTTTAATAGGGTTTTTTGATTCTCTGTTATCTCCCTTTTTGAGTTCTTGGTATACCTTGGATATTAGGCCTCTATCTGATGTGTGGTTTGTAAATATATTTTCCCACTCTGTTAGCTGCCATTTTTGTTTTCATGATAGTGTCTTTAGCCTTAGAGAAACTTTGCAATCTCATTAAGTCCCATTATTATTATTTTTCCATGTCAATCTCCAGTTTTTTGTGATTTCTGTTCGTATATTTGTTCAGTTTCCTTCAAAGAATTTTAGATGTGAATGTGGAATTTTATCAAAACATTTTTCTCTATGTGTCTTAAGATTATCGAGAAATGTTTTGTGTTTTCTCTTTTATCTGTAATCAGTATTATATTCTATGTAAATCTTGAAATTTATCAGAAATTTTTAATAAGTATTTTCAATTTTTTAGAAATTATTTGATGTAATTTTTTGTGTTTTTTAAAATGTTTTCTACATACATGTTCAATTTTTTGTTAAATGTTTTTATATCTTCTATCATAACGTGATTTTTCTAGTTGTGAGTCTTCAATTTTATCAGATTTCTTTCTTCACATTCTTTCTAATTCTTAGAAATATGTTTGCTTTATATATTATTTTTTAAAAAATCTTTTACATGGGTTTTCAAGGATTTAAATAATATTTACTTTTTCTTGCATTTTAACATGACTTTTTTCCTGGTAACCTTCAATTTTATCAAAATTTTTATATATTTCTTGAAATTTTCAGAAATATTTTTGAAGAGAATGTAGAATTATTTAAATAGTTTTTTTTATGTGTCTGCATTTTTTTGAAAAAAATATTTTACTCCTCTCTTTTATCGTATTTTATACTTGAAACTTTCATTTTCATCAGAAGTTTATTCTATTTTTTTCAGTTTTCTCAGAAAAATGTCCAAGTATATATTAAAATTTTCATAAAATTTTTCTATATTCGTCTTCGTGTTTTAGAATAATATTTTCTGTCTTTTATGTTAGCAGGATTATTTCCCATGTGAATGTTCAACTTTATCAAAAATAACTTGATACAATTATTTAATTTTCTTAGAAATATTTTGGATGTAAATACATAGTTTATTCCACAAATTTTTCCACATGTGTCTTCACGTTTTGGGAAATACTTTCTACATGATATATTTTATCATTGTTATTGTATGTAAATTTTAATTTTATCAGAGTGTTTTCTATATACTTCTTCAATTTTCTCAGAAATATTAGCAATACAAATTTTCATTTTTAAACGGTTTCTGCAGAAGCATCTTCATTTGTGAATTTTTTTTCTTCTTTTTTTTAGGACTATTTTTCATGAGAATCTTCAAATTTATCAAAATATTTCTGTGTATTTTTCAAATTTATTCAAAGAATATTTTATGTAAATTTTAATTTGTCAAAAAATGTTTCTAAATGCCTGTTTACTTTTCTTAATAATACTTTTGCATGCTGTTTTAGTAAGATTATATTCCATGTGAATATCCAATTTTATGAAAATTCTTTCTATATATTTGTTCAATTTTCTCAGAAGTATTTTCAATATAAATATGTATTTTTTCAGAAAAGAGTTTCTTAATGTATCTTCAATTTTGAGATTGACATTTTCTGCTTCTTTTTTACCATGATTATCTTAAAGGTGAATTTTCAATATTATCACAATTGTTTCTATATATTTCTTCAATTTTTTTTCAGCAGTATTTTCGAGATAAATTTTCTAGTTTTTTTAAAAAAATTCTACATTCTTTAATTATGTGAGTAATATTTTCTATGCATTCTTTTTATCTTGTTTTTTTTTTTATAGAAACCTTTGATTTTATCAGAATTCTGTCTTGGCAGTTCTCAAGTTTTCTCTCAAATATTTTCAATGTATATATGAATTTTTATCAAAATTTTTTTCTACATATATTTTCAGCTTTCCGAGAAATTTTGTAGAGAGCTTTTGGGGTCTCTTGGCAGGAATCTGACATGGGGCCAGGAAAAGAAAGTAGAGCTACTCCAGAAAAGAATTTGACATTGGGCTAGGACAGGGAATTAAGCTCAGAGAGGAATCTGATTTCAGGATCAAATAGAGAAATAGGCTTCAGGCAATAACTTCACTTTGGGCTAGGACAGGAAAGTAGGTTCAGATAATCCCATCATCTTTACAACCGTCCTTAGAAATAGTGATTATGGAATTTTCTATGGCCTTTCTTGTTCTCTTAACCTAGAACTGGCCTTATTATTATCTGCATGTAATTAAAATGGAATAAAAGAGAGTTAAAGTATTGAACCTGCCTTTCAGCCTCAGAACTGGCTGGGGTCATGCTGCAGTTTTGTCTAATCATCTCTTTTTCTTTAATCCTAGCTCTGCTGCTGGAGAATCTCTTTGACTGAGCTGGTTTGGTGAGGTGGAACTCAGTGTGAGGCTCCAGTGGATATAGTGAAGGACACCATGGGAAAGGAAGGGCATGCAGAGGAAAGTTTTGAAAAGTCTCAGCCAGCAGTGAGTAAACCCTAAAAGAATGGGGCTTGGCAATGGCACAATGCCATTTATATATATGCTTAAAATATGCTAAAGGATAGAGGAGCAAAAATAAGTCAGAAACAAGTTATCCAGTTTCTGATTTATAAAGAAGAAATCTGTCCTTGGTTGCCTGAGGAAGGTTCTGTAAGTTTACAGACATGAGATAAAGTAGGAGAAGGAATAAAAGGGCACTATAAAATCCATGGTTTTGATAAAATGTTCTATGTTCCATGGCTATGTTGGATGGCCTGTCCACTGAAGATCATTCACCTGCAGATTGGAAAAGAATAGCTCATGCATGTCTAGGGTGACTAAATTTTTTGCTGTGGAAAACAGAATTTTTTGAAAGATGTCAGCAAACAGCAGAATTAAAAGCTACATCAAACTATCCAGTTACTTATGAAATGCTAACAGGAGAAAGTCAATATCGCGATATTCAGGATCTATGCTGGGAAAGACATGATTGCAGAGACTCAGAGACTCTTCACACATGGTCAAAATGAGTCCAAGAGGTAAAACTTTTAGAGATTTGATTTTAGCACACCTTCTTTAAGGGGCCAACAGTATAGAACCTGAACCCTCACATTGCTTCGAAGACAAGGATGGACAGACATATTCTGTGCCAAGTGCTGGGGTTAAGACCCTCTTAGTCACTCACCAATAGTATTGATTTTCTTGATTCAATTCCTGGAACTTGTACAAGGCCTCACTTTTCTTCTGGGGCATTTCCTGAAGGTCATTCATCACCTCATGATGCTGTGTTTTCAGCTTATGGGACTCAGAGTTGATCCTGGGGAGGGCATGGCAAAAGACCAAATAACCCTTTGAACTAAAGATTCAAGGATCACATGAATTCAAACTGAAATGTGACCTTAGGCAGTGGGGTAAGTAGTCCAAACAAACATTATTGGGATGAAGCCCCTGTGGATATCTAGTTCTGAAGAGAAGGAAACCCAGCCTGACACATGGGATTCTAAGTAGAGTTAAAGCCGATATTCACTGTCTGAAGGGAAGAAAAAGTTATCAGTATCTGAATATCCAAGACTGATTAATCAGGTTAGACAGGGGAACAGAAAAAATGGAGAGGAACTCAGTAAGCACCAACAGGGAGAAGGGAGGCCAGGTATTCCTGGTGGTCATGAACTCTGCCCAGAGTTCATGGCAAATTTCAATGTGAATTCATGAAACTAGAGTATGCTTACGTGGTTTTATTACATTAACACTGTCTGGTCAGATTAACCAAGCAGGAAAGCTGCAAAAGGGCCAAGGTTTCCACCAGTCTTGAAACCACTACTCTTTTTTAGGTCTCCACAAGGTGAAGATTAACAGTGAGTTCTTCAAACAGGGTTCTTGGCTAGTTAGGGGACCAGCTTTAGGCAGCAGATTTTGGAAGTGGCAGAGTCAGACATGAAACTGGTGTTTTAGTTACACCTTTACACTTCCATAGCAGCTTTTCTCAAGAGGGAGACCAAATTTCAGGGCCATGTTTCTCTACACAGTAAAATTCGAGAGGTGATACTCATTTGCAAGTCAGAAATGACAGTGACTCTTAGCCAGCCTGTGAGGCATATAGTTAAGTGAACTGGGGGTGACATCATGCTTGGAATAAGTCCTGGATCTATTGTTACTTTTTTATTGCTCAGCTTTCTAAGCAGTAGCTTCTGTCATGGTTGCTTTGTGTATTTCAAATATGTAGGCAAGGCCTTATTGTGGGTCATTCCTAATTATTAGCTCTATGACCACTGCGGAATCTGACTTTCCTTCTGGAGGGGACAAGCCAATAAAAATGTGAGACAGAATTAACTGGAGTTTTTTTCTTTATAATTCAACATTCTGGGACAGCAAAAGACTTTCAGCTTTGAATTGTTGTAGGAAGGTTTGGGCCAAATTATCTAAGCAGGTAGATTAGTCCTAGCTTTATTTGTGCTTGACTCTGCCTATTCTGATGGACAGAATATGGGAGAGAGCAAGGCCTTACTTCTCATCAGGAAGGGTGGGAGAGAAGCTTCCTCCGGTTGAATATTTATCCAGCTTTTCATGTCATGTATCAGGAAGAGTTTAACCTTCAGAATTACACAGAAGAACACTTAGGATTCTGGCTTAGTAATTCAACTTAAGTTGTGTGAGGAGTTTCAGTGTCTTTCATGTAGAATGTGTGTGTGTTTTGTTTTGTTTTGTTTTTTTTAAGCTCAGAGGATTGCATTAAGCATGAGGGAAAATAATCATGTACTTGGCACAGTGTAACCACAGGAAAAGCTAATTTTGAGGACCTTGTCTATGCTGGATAAACCTAGGCCTTTCAGGATGCACTGATTACAAAGGCACTGCATTGGATTAGCTCTGTTAACTGTGACTTTTATATCAACCCCATTTCCTACCAAACAGTGATAAATTTAGGGGAATCCCATATGGGTAGGATAGAGTGGAAGGAGAAGGAGAACCTATACGCATGGGTAGGCGACACTGTTAAGACTAGGGTCTTTTCTTCAGACTGACACATTCTGGCCAGTGTAAATATTTCTATGAAGTAACAATCCATAGAATGTTATGTCTGCCCTCTACATTTTACATGTTATACATTGTTTTTAAATTATGAATTTGTATCACATTTATAAACTTTTGTACCACTTCACTTGTGTGTAGCCTGTAGGACATGTTGTGAAGAAAAATTCTTCCATCTCGTGATTCCTGGACATCAAACTCTGGTCACCAGCTTGGTTTCAAGCATGTTCACCTGCTGTTCCACCCATCGGTGCACTTACCCACCTTTCATTTGGTTTCTGTGGCACAGGACACATAGCCCTGGCTGGCCTGCAACACCTGGGTATCAATCCCTGAGCACAGATTTAACAACACTCATTACCACGCCAAAGTGTTGGAGCTTTAAAGTATAGACACTGCATATTTCCAATAAGTACCTCAGTTTTCCCAGCATGTGTACACTGCAGCATACATGACAAGGCTGCGGTCATAAACTACCTTCAAAACCGCAATGCTCTGGTCTAGACCTCATTTTACTAGTTTTGTGGATTCAAGTGTGTATAACACACAGCAAAACAAATTGTAAATATACAGAAATAGCTTCTGAAAGGCCCCATATGAAATCATCTACATGGCCTGTCTTTGTGCCTCCCAATGCTTTCTCCAAACCCCTGAGCAATACAGACATTAGTCCATGGAGGGTACCCAAATTCTATTTTCATGCCTTTGAGCAAAATCTATTGTGAAAGTGATATTTCCCTACTTTTGTATTTAACATTCATTGAGCACCCCTAAACATCTAAATGAACCAGATCTTTCATTCTTTTTATTTCATTTTGAAGTTTCAGCATAAGATTAATATTTTTATTCAATACATTTTATTTACATTTCAAAAGTCATCCCCTTTCTCAGTTTCCGCTTGTGATAGTTTGCATATGCTTGGCCCAGGGAGTGCCACTATTGGTATGTGTGGCATTGTTGGAGGATGTGTGTAACTCTGGGAGTGTGCTTGGAGTTACTCCTTCTAGTTGTCTGAGGATTTTCAATCCCTTCCTGGCTTCCTTTGGATAAAGATGTAGAACTCTCAGCTCCTCCAGCACCATGCCTGCCTGGATGCTGCCATGCTTCTGCCTTGTTACTGGACTGAACCTCTGAACCTGTAAGCCAGCCTTAATTAAATGTTATTTGTAAGGCTTGCCTCGGTCATGGTGTCTGTTCACAGCAATAAAACCCTAGCTAATATACCCCTCCATCTCATCCACTCTCTTTTGTTTTTATAAGAGTGCTCTCCAGTTAACCCTTTCACCCTCCCACCTACAACTCCTGCTTCCCTCCCTGACATTTCCCTACACCAGGGCACTGAACCTAAGAAGGACCAAGAAATTATCCTCACATAGATGCTCAACAAGGCCCTCCTCTGCTACATATGCTACTGGAGCCATAAATCTTTCCATGTGTATTCTTTGGATTGGGGTTTAGTCCCTAGAAGCTCTGGTTTGTAGGTATTGTTGTTCTTTTGGGTGAAAACCTCTTTAGCTCCTTCAGTCCTTTTTCTAGCTCTTCCATTGAGGACCCTGTTCTCACTTCAATGGTTGGCTGAGATCATCTGCATCTGTATTGGTCATGCTCTGGCAGAGACTCTCAGGACACAGCTATATCAGGGTCCTGTCACCATATTCTTCTTGGCCTCTGCAATACTGTCTGGATTTGGTGGCTGTATATGTGGTTTATTCCCAATTGGGGCAGACTAATGATAGCCTTTGTTTCAGTCTCTGCTACAAAATTTGTCTACATAATTCCTCCTATGAATATTTGTTTCCAACTATAAATAGCACTGAATCATCTGCACTTTCGTTTTCCTGCATCTTGAGCTTCATGTGGTTTGTGAATTGTATCTTGTTTATTCAGAGCTTCTGGTCTATTATTCTTCTGTCAATGAGTGCATGCCAAGAGTGTTCTTTTTATGTCTGTGTTAATATTTTCTAGTTCCATCCATTTACCTACCAATTTCATGAAGTAATTGTTTGTAATAGCTGAGTAGTACTCCAATATGTAAATGTACATTTTCTGTATCCATAATTTCTGTTAAAGGACAACAACTGTTTTTTTTTTTTTTCTGGCTTCTGGCTATTATAAGGCTGCTATAAGCATAGTAGAACATGTGTCATTGTTATGTGTTGTAACATGTTTGGATATATGCCTAGGAGTGGTATAGCTGGGTACATGGATAGTACTTTGTCAAATTTTCTAATGTGCCTCAAGACTGACTTCCAAAATGGTTATACCAGACTTCAATCCCAGAAATAAATTTGAGTGTTCCTCTTTCTGCATACGGTAGTTGGCATTGGATGCCACATGAGTTTTTAATTTTAGCCATTCTGGCTGATTTGAGGTGGAATTTCATGTTTGTTTTGATTAGTATTATCCTGGTAACTAAGGATGTTGGACATGTCTTTTGTTGCTTTTCAACGCTTCGTTATTCCTCAGTTGAGAATTATTAGTTTACCTCTGTTGCCCAATATATTAATAGGTTTATTTGATTCTCGAAATCAAATTTCTTCAGGTCTTTGTATACATTGGCTATTAGTTCTCTATCCGATTTAAATTTCACAAAGGTCTTTTCACAATCTATTGGTGGTTGTTTTGTCCTACTGACAGTGTCCTCACCTTACAGAAGCTTCACAATTTTATGAGGTGGCATTTGTTGAGTCTTTATCTTATAGTATAAGCCATTTATGTGCTCTTAAGGAATTTTCTCCAGTGATCGTGTGCTTGAGGCTCTACCCTAAATTCCCTTCTATTAGGTTGAGTGTATCTTGTTTTCTGTTGATATGCATGGACCACTTGGACTTGAGATTTATACAATGAGATAAGGATGAATAGATTTGCATTCTTCTTCATGCTGACCACCAATTGATCCATCACCATTGTTTAAAAATCCTATCTCTTATGACACTGGATTATTTTAGCATATTTTTCAAAGGTCAAGTGACTACAGATGTGTAGGTTTATTTCTCAGTCTTCGATTTTATTCCATTGATGTACCTTCCTGTCCCTGTACCAATACCATACAGGTTTTTTTTGATTATTATTATCATTTTTGCTCAGTAATACAGCTTGAATTCAGGGATGATGATTCTTCCTGGATGTTACAAGTAAGGATTGATGTTCACTGTTTACACAGCAGCTCAGCAATTGGCACACACTTAATGAGGGTAATAGAAAATTCTTTAACACTGAAAGATTACCATTCTTTAAGGCAGTCAAGGCCTGTACCCACCCAACAAGTGACTTCCTTGGATTCATATTTGTGCTTGTCTTTAGCACAATACAGGAAACAAGGGAATAAGGCATCCTAGATAGCCTGCAAAGATGCTATCTCCATCCAGAATTTATGTTGGCAATAAATAATTGCCACAGATTCATGCTATGGCAACAGCAGAGTCACCTGGTCTGCTCTTAATCTTAGCTCACCTGGTAAATGTCTGAGGACTAAGAGTATCAGAGAAAACAGAACAGCATATCCTAGTTTACAAGTCTCTCTGCTGAAACTATAAGAGGGTTTTTATTTTATTTTTTTTTTGTTTTAGGATTTCTTAATTAGAAATATCTAGAAAGCTGTTCAGAGTTGGCACATGTAGTAGTCCCAGCACTCAGAAGGTGTTTTAAGAATTGATGCCTTGTTCTTGTTCTTCTGGTTGTGTTTTTGTATTTTTAATTTTGTAATCTCCAGCCAGGTACTAGTTTCATACCTAGAATGTTCATACCATGCTCTATAAGGCCAGATGAGTCATATTAATCAATACTTTTATTGTGATCAGCCACACTACAGACAATGCTATTATTCATTTTCAAATAAGGAAAACAGTTATTGAGAAGGTACTTAACCAGTTTGTACTCACATATCCAAGATATCATAACTATAGAATGACATTCCGACCTTTTAGATTACCTATTACTCCCATTTTAGAGGACATGGATAAGTGACATGGAAAATCAATGTTGGGAATTTGTAATTTCAATTATAAACTCAGAAGTATGTGTACATGTGTATATATGCATTTTGTTTTTAATTTGAGATATAAATTTTTCAGAGAATCTGAGACCTAAATAGGTCTTGGCCAATCTTTGTAAACTGCATATACTTTAATGAGTCAAGACTGTCTTCTCTTTGTGTTGGGAGTGTACTTGAAAAAAAAGATTTTAATTTATATCTAGAGGTAGCTTAAGCCCTAAGGATCAGGATGAATTCAGAAACTGTCGTTGGGTTATGCACTGAGCCATAACTGGATGTCCCATCTTCAGGCTGTGGAGCCACACTTATTACTGAGAAAACAAATCACCTAATATCACAGATATCAAATGGCAAGAGGCAATCACAAGAACATAAGCAATGGAAACAAAGACAACCTGGTGCCATCAAACACAGCACAATTACTGAGCTCTTATCAGCTGACCTACTTCATCCAATGTCTGGTATCAGAGGCCACCAGTTTCAGTTGCGCTAAGATCTTACATGACTGTTGTATCTTACTATTTCCAAAGCCTGTCCGATGTCTTTTTTCTCCCCATGTCCCTCTTCTTCCTTCTGTAACCCAAAGGCCCCATCGTTTTCTTTAGGGCCAGCAATTAACTTCTGCCTTCTTTAGTGACATAATCAAGACTCAATTAGGGAATCAAATTTTAGTATCAGTTTCACCCCCTTACAAAATGTCATCAAATACTGGCAAGGAGATGGTGGACTTTTCTTCTCTAACTTTCATAATTAGATCGCTAAATTTTCTAATGCTCTTTAAACTCTTAAATTCGTAAGACAAACATAGTTTGCACTTTGTGGTTTATGTGTTCTTTCAACTGATTAGAAAGTAAGTTACATGTTACATAGTAAAATCGTGTATTGCTACCTCTCATTGCCATTGATATGGCAAACAAGGCCTTCAGTGTTCCTGTGCAGCTTGTACAAGTTAAATTCTGCTCAGGAGAACACAGAGATGTTCCTGAACAACTGTTGGCCTACAGTTGTTTGATCTCCACATCTTCACTAAATCAATCTGCAAGACTGGTGTTGTGTTAGAACTGATTTTTTGGTGTCATTTCAACGAATATTTAGATATTTCATAAGAATCTGCATAATCTTTGCTTGTCTAGTTTTGTAATAGCAGCAGTAGTTTAATCATTGTAGTGCTTACATGTAGAATTCATTCATTAGGTGTCACAAAAATGCCAGTGTCCTTATGATATCATTTTCATCACATTCATTAGCTGCACTGGGTTGTGCAAGAGGCAGTGTGGGCACACAGGCCCTGCTGCTGGGGACAGTTGTAAGCAGTGGCTACAGTGACTAGGCTGTGGGTCTGGATGGCAGGCAGTGTAGAACAGTGTGGCTGCCACCTCAGCCACCACCAAGGAGCAGCATGTAGGGTCACTGGAGTGTGTGTGGGCTCTGTAAGCAGAGGAGCAGTAGGGCTGCAGTTTGTGGAAGTGGGTCAGTTCAGCAGTTGTAGCAACCTCAGCCCCACCACACCCTAACACCTCTGGTGGCCAGAAATGGGGGGGGAAAGCCAGAGAAACTTAGGCTGTGGTGCAGTTTGTGCAATGGTTTTCAGGCAAAGCCCAGGTAGAGCAGCACATCACCTAAACCAAGCAAACCAAAGGCTCACAGGTCTCAAGAGGTGCCCCTGATGACACAGGCCAGTACTTGTCTGTGTTTCGAATAAAATGGCAGCACAGGTCATAGGGGTAGAAGCCAATAGTGTGGAAGTTGCAGTAGAGCTCCATCATGTAGTTGGGGTGTGGGGAGGGGCTGCACAGCTCATGGAAGTCATGTGCAAACTGACATGTCTCCTGTCCTTGCACGGTGTTGTCGTCCTTGTCATTGTCATCATCCTCCTCCTGCTCTTTCTTTTTCTTTTTCCTGCTCCTCTTCCTTCTCCTTCCTCTTCTTCTTCTTTTTAAATTTTCTACTGGCAACCATACTGTTTCAGATCTTATGACCTTTTCTTAATGCTACTGGGAAGCACGTTGCTGTGACAAAGCCCCATTTGCCTATTCTCAGTCTTACTGCCAAAGATTCCTCTTGGGACTTTGGAGACATTGGTGGTAAAGCTGAGCTGGAACCTGTGATTTCCAACATGAATTCCATTATTCTTTCTCCACCGTAAGATAAATGCATAAAGTTTTTGCTAAGGCAAATATTATGAAATGTTCCTTTTTTTTTTTTTTTTGTATCGGGAGGGGTACTTTTGGGGTTTTTGTTTATTTATTTAGTTATTTATTTATTTAGGCTATTACTCCATAGCTCTGGTGAACTGCAACATGTTATTTAGGGAAGGTTAGTCTTGTACTTACAGAGAGCTGTCTGCCTGTGTCTCTTGAGAGCTCCAGTTAAAAGTGTGAGGTATGTCATCAATTCATCTATTTTGATTTGACTTGTTTATGGAGTATGATAGTTGTGTAGTTTTTTTATTTTTTTTTCCTTTTTACCAACAGACATCTAGTTTCCACAATATAATTTATTTCTGTGTGTGTGTGTGTTAATAAGAGTTTTTTTTCAACTTTATTTTTTTAAAAACAGAGATACATTTTAAAGCATTTTGGCATAAAACTATATATTTTTCCCAGTACTTTTTCTGAAAGTTTGATCGTATGCATTGAATTCTTACTAGTTATAATGAGCATAAAGTACATTTAAAATAACATAACATGGAAATGGTAAAAGTTTTCTTGGTGTTTAAAGATTTAACATATGATTTTAAATACCAAAAATTGCCAGGAGGCTATCTTCTTAACTTTTGAGTTATTAATGATTTAAAATCTAGGTGTACCCACTCTGAGAAGGTGCTATAAACTTGTTTTTTTTTTTGAACTTAATATAGTCTGTGATTTGTTTCTTGGGTATTCATAGATTTCTGGGGCTAGTATCAAATTATCAGTGACTGCATATTATGTCTTTTCTTTTATGAATGGGATACCGCACTCATAATGATATTTTCTAGATGCATCCATTTTCCTAGGAATTTCATAAAGTCATTGTTTCTAATAGCTGAGTAGTACTCCATTGTGTGAATATACCACAATTTCTGTATCCATTCATTTACTGAAGGACATGTGGGTTCTTTACAGCCTTTGACTATTATAAATAAGGCTGCTATCAACATGGTGGAGCATGTGTCCTTATTGTGTATTGCAGCATCTTTGGGGAATATGCCCAGAAGTGGAGTAGCTGGGTCTTCAAGTAGTACTATGTCCAACTTTTTGAGGAACTGCCAGATTGAATTCCAGAGTGGTTGTACCAGCTTACAGCCTCACCAACGATGGAGGAATGTGCCTCTTGCTCTCCATCCTTGCCACCATCTGCTGTCATCTGAATTTTTGATCTTAGCCATTTTGATTGTTTGAGTTGGAATCTCTGGGTTGTTTTGATTTCCATTTTCCTGATGACTAGGGATGTTGAACATTTCCTTAGGTACTTCTCAGCCATTCAATATTCCACAACTGTGAATATATTTTAGATCTGTACTCCAGAATTTTTTTTTAGATCTGCACCTTCTTTTTAAATGGATTGTTAGATTCTCTGGAGTCTAAATTTTTAAGTGTTTTGTATATATTAGATATTAGTCCCCTATCAGATATGGGAGTTGTAAAGATCTTTTCCCAATCTGTTGGTTGTCATTTGTTTTCTTGACAGTGTCCTTAGCCTTACAGAAACGTTGGAATCTCACTAAGTCCCATTTATCCATTCTAGATCTTAGAGCACAAGACATTGTTCTGTTCAGAAACTTTTCTCCTGTGCCTGTGTATTCTAAGTTTTTCCCAATTTCTCTTCTAAGAGTTGAAGTATACCTGGTATTTTGTGGATGTCTTCGATCCACTTGGAATTGACCTTTGTAAAAGGAGATAGGAAAGATTGATTTTCATTCTTCTGCATGCTGACTGCCAGTTGAAACAAGACCATTTGTTAAAGAGTCTGTCCTTTTTCCAAGGAATGTTTTCAGCTCCATTTTCAATGATCAAGTGACCTTAGGTGTGTGGATCCATTACTGGGTCCTCAGTTTTGTTCCATTGATATACCTGTCTATCTCTGTACCAGTACCATGCAGTTTTTAACACAAATTCTTTGTAATATAGTTTGGAATCAGGGATGGTGATTCCCACAGAGGTGTTTTACTTTTGAGAATAGCTTTCACTATTCTCGTATATTTTGTTATTCCAGATGAATTGGTTTTTTTCAACTCTCTGAAGAATTGAGTTGGAATTTTGCTGGGAATTGCATTGAATCTCTAGATTGCTTTTTACAATTCATGAGCATGGGAAATCTTTCCAACTTCTGAGATTTCCTTCCTCAGATTCTTGAAGTTTTTCTCATACAGAACCTCCATTTTCTTGTTTAGAGGCACCCCAGATATTTTATCATTTTTGTGAGTATTGTGAAGGGTGTTGATTCCCTAATTTTTTGCTCAGCCTGTTTATCATTTGAGTAGAGGAAGGCAGGAAATTTTTTGAGCTAAATTTATATCCAGCCACTTTGCTGAAGATGTTTTTTAGTTGTAAAAGTTTTCTGATAAAATTTTTTGGGGTCACTTAAGTATAGTCTCATATCATTTGCAAATAGTGATATTTTGACTTCTTCCTTTCCAATGTGAATCCCTATGATTTCTTTTTGTTGTCTAATTGCTCTGGCCAAGACTTCCAGTCTATATTGAATAGGTAGGGGATAGTGGCCAGCCTTTTCTAGTCCCTGATTTTAATGGGATTGTTTAAGTTTCTCTCCATTTAGTATGATATTGGCTACTGGTTTGCTCTATATTGCTTTTACTATGTTTATTTATGGGCTTGTAGCAAACTTTGAGATTAGAGTCCACTGATGTTGTTTTTATCTCAGTAACATTTTTGTTCAGATAATGTTTACGGGCCCTAAAATAAGGGGTTTGGCAAGTTGGGTGGTTTCACTAGGAAATGATCCTCTTGCTCAAATGTCTTTTGCTAAGGATTCTTTTAGAACTGCACAGGGTTTCACCATTCCTTAGATAGATAAACAGTCCTTAGAACATACTCCTATGTACATTTACCTTAGTGAATAGGACTATGGAGACAGTTGGTGGTAAATCTGGGCCAGATTCCAAGATTTCTAAAGCTACCACCATTACTCTCTCCCCATTGTAAACTAAATGTATAGGAAGAAAGTCATGGAGGCAGGAGACATATGCAAAGTATACTTGTAAAACAAATCTAGAAGTACCTTCAATGAACACTGATTTAAAGAAATTGCTGGCAGTGTTTCATTTGGAGAAGTGCCTTTTGCTTTTTTTTAACAAATGATCTCTATTTTTAGTAAATTACCATGTGTCCCTCTTGGAGTTCTTTGCCCTGGACATGAGAATCTGGAAGACTCTTGAGAATGGGATTAGTCCATGAGCTGAGAAAAGACATGAGTCCCATGACTGTTTAATGGATATTTGTACAGTACCTACGACTTCTGACGTTTCTCCAGTACAGAGATTTCTTGATCCTGATCTGTTTATTACATAATTTATTTAATACCTTCACTCTCAGGAGAGTTCTCAAGTCTCCATTTCATTTGACAGACTCATCTACATTGTCATGCAGGATGACACATGAGAGATCTCCTTCAACCCTGAAAATAAGAGATGAAAAGTCATGATCTTGACACACTAATGCCTTACATGCATGCCTGGAAATTTAAACATTTAGCATGCCTATTCCAAGTATGTTTCCCTTCATGTCTCAAGAAACTTCCCTCTTTGGTTGGGTGTGATCCAGTCCAACTAATACACCACACAAGTAAAACAAATGTCCAGGACAAGGGGCAAGAGAGATGGCTTTTATCCATTTGAGGCTTTTATTCTCATAGTGGCTAAAAAGCAGTTAACAATCCTCTATCACATCAGTTTCAGATGGAATCCATTGATCTCTGCTGGACAATGTGGGTATTACATGCATGTAGAGCACAGACCTCCAGGAAGTAAAACACCCACACATATAAAAAAAAATTTCAGAATGTGAGGGGATATTGAACACACACCCTAATACTAAATGATCTTAGTGCCATAGCTCAAAGTTTGTGTGCTGAGGTAAGATTCTGAAATTTTCTCAAGTCCAAATCATAATTGAAAAGCAAGCAAACAAACAAACAAAAAACCCCAAAACACTAATGACTCTTGTGAAGTTTTATAAAATGATCCCAGGTTGTTGCTTTTGATCCCAGCTACTTTGGCTAGCTAGACAAAAATTTCTCATTATACTGTATTCTGATTTGTCCTGAGAGGAGCTTATGGTTGTGGTACTTTTAAGATTAAAAAAGACCAGAACATACAGAACGTCACAGAATAAGTGGTTAGCAATGCCCTTCACTGAGGCAAGTTATTTTTCTGTGTCAGGAGCTGCTGAGCACAAGATCAATATCCAGAAAGGGGAGGAGCTGGTTGTTGACCCTTGTTAGGTGGACCTGCCAGGTCAGCTATCCAGCAAACACCAGCTTTATTCAGAGGACACCCTAGTACAACCTTTCAGCTAAGGTCATTCTAAGCATCCTGAAAGGAGAAGGGACAAAGAGTACCTGGGCCTGAATTTTATTTTCAGATTTAAAAAAAGAAATTTTGAAACTGAATTGTGAACTAAACATTGTGCAAGAATTAAAATAAAATGCAACATTACTTCAGTAGTCAATATATATTATATTGAAAAATAACAGTTTAGCAATGTCGGAATCTCATTTCACAATAGGTGTGAGCAGCCTAGAAAACCATTTGGAGGCCTTCTAGGGAGTCTGCCTAAAACTTAAGCAAACTCTCTTGTTTCTAGAATGCAGAAACCTGCCTCTGTTCTACTTGTGAACCACGAAATCTGTGAAACCCAGAGAAACCATCTCACAGAAAATCTATGCACCCTGAAGAGATGATATGATCTACAATTCTGTACTGCATGCAAATCTTCCCAATGGTTAGCATTAAACTCTCAAGTTATACTCATGAAGAAAGAGATGACACCCCAGCTATGTGTGTGAGTATTCTAGGACTTTTTCTAAGGAGACATAAGTGACATTAGGCTGAGGTCATAACACAGAACTCAGAAGGGTGGAAGGAGTACACCATCACCATCGCCAGAAACTCTGTGGCCAACATGCATTATATCATGGACATAAGGATTTTAAACTGGACGAGATCAATACTCTGAGGTGCTTCTAGTTTATTGAGGTAGAGAGTAATATTGAATACCAGTCACCCAACATAGACTATTGTACACGTCCAGGAAATCTACATGGCTCCTGCCATCCTGTCCTACTACTACTCCCTATAGACATCAAAAAGATACTGCATCATTTCCACTAATCCAGGCACACACAAGTGCACACAGACACACATAGATACACACACATTCTCTCTCTCTCAAAACACACACAACAGACACAGAGAAAAATGCAGAGAGAAAAAAATGGGGGAGAGAGGTTGACACCCAGACACACATTCCACAATACATGCAATTACATGTGCTCACACATGCAAGCAGACTTCATTGCAGAAACATTTTTAGATTCCCAGAAAAGATAAAAGTTCACCCAGGAAGGTATGAAGGCACAGGATACAACCCTTGAATGTAGTAAGAACATAGTGGGCATAGCAGATAGACAGCTAGGTCAATAATGTGTTTTCCCCTACTAAACAAACTTTGCCTGTTAGCCAAGCCTGCTTAGCAAGATTCCAAGGTTTTGCACAGCAAACTTGGCTCCCAGCAAAGACACACTGCATGGTATTGGACAAGCCTGTTCCTGCCTCTTGTACACTGTCTCTCTATGGCTCTACAGTGGGCAGCATGTTCCAATAAGTACTCCATTTACTAGAGGCTGCATAACTTTGGAACCAAAAATATGAGACCAGGCAATTACCAAATCTGTATAACCAGGTTGCAAAATAAAACTATTCTCCCTGTAAGGATACAATTTGAAAGATATTTTGAGTAAAATAAGGCTGGCTGGTTCAAGGCCAAGTGGTTGCATGAATGATCACATTTGGAAATGGTCCCTGAATGTGTTCATGAGATCTGGATAGTTCCAACTGCAAAGCTGCTATGAGAAGTACCAGTACAAACGTGATTACCATAATTTTTTTCAGGATACTGACTTCTTGTTCTGGAATTGCTGGGTCAGTGGGGACTGCTGTTTCAATTTCTGAAGAGTTGTACATGGCTTCTCACAGAGCTAGCACATTTTATACTATCAAAAATATCTGAGGGTGCTCATTGTTCCCAATCCTCCTTTAGGCTGATTTTAACTCGGAGAGAATGATTTTGATTAACAGCAGTTACAGAGTGCTACAGACAGAACACGGGGTGAGTGTTTTAGACTATCATGAGGGTTAGGGGCTGTCTGAGGTTCCCTGTTCTTTACTCACATTAGAATTCTGGGCTTTATACTGGATGCATATGCACAACAAGCAAATCAGTCTTTCAAATAATAATGCACAGGACAAACTCCAAAGCCAAGGATAACTGAGTCACGTTTAGGGGAAGTTGGAAAGAAAATATTAACAGGCAATGCAGAGAGAACTAGGATGCTGAGAGTATGCAACCTGCCTGCTGTATTCCAGTAGCCAGGCACTGCACATTAGGACCATATGATATTCACAAAACTTAAGCCAGCACTTTTGACTCTCAGGCTCATTCATTTGACACAGCAGCATCTTTCGCACCTGCATGTACCACAGTTGTTTGATTTTTAAAAAATGATTTCAATACTGACATATTTTTCTTACAAAATCAGTTGAATATCAGACTTTAGAGAATTCATTATCTACTCTTGTCCTATTGAGCTAGGTGGCTGGGCCTAAAGGTGGCTGCTGTATTTAGTGAGGCTCCGATGCAAAGAGAACTGACAGAGTACTTTATCCAGTAAACTTGGCCATTGCTATTTTTTAAGATAGTTGTTTTCCAAGTGAATCTGTATATATGGATATAATATACACATATATGTAGAGAAGAACACATCTTCATGCCTTTACACACAAAAGAACACACACATAGAGTTTTATATGCAAGTACCCACTCTGCAAATATCTACATCAAAGAACTATCACCAACCACATATATCCCATGATCATGATAACCCAGACCTAAGCTAAAACACATACATGCACAAACACATACACACAGACACACACATCAGAGACAATCTGCTCTGGGGTATAGGATGTCTATGGGCGTTATGGTTACAGATGAGGACAATCTACCCTGATGCTTCATTAGTTTTACCTACTGCTGTTTGGCAATAGTCCATAAATGTTCATGCTGGCCTTACCACAGAGCTTCTTTCTCCTGCTATATGGCATTTCAGTTACCTTCTGCTTTGCTTCAAGCATTTCGTTTTCCTCCCACAATAGCTTTGCTTTCTTCTGCATATGAATTGACTCTCTCTGGAGATAGCAGTTCCAGATGCTGAACCACAAAGAAAAATGGTGACTCCAAACTAGAATTTATCTTCCTCATTCTCCTCCAAATACCATGCACACTTCATGGGTTCTTATCCCCAGACAGACCCAGACTACAGTTCAGATCACTCATGAATCATCACATAGGAAAAGGTCAAATCCAGAGAACAGACCCATTCCAGAAGACACAAAGTACCAATGAAATCCAAGAAGACATGGCTCCCATGTATGCTTATATGTCATTGGAATTATACAACTACTTGTAGGTAGAGAGCAAACTTTCTGTGTAAGTCAAGAGGAGACCCAATAAGTACACATAAATTCTGTATATCTTATGAAATTCAGTTTTGCAAATCTACTTTAAGGGCCCTGGAAGCTCAAGGTTGATTGATATTTCCATCATGATGCAAACCTTTTTTATCTAGAGGATCCTTATTTTGGAAGGAAAATGATCAGAGGTACTTACATACTCTTCACATTTGGTCAAAATAAGTCCAAGAGTTAACAATCCTAGAGCCTTCCACTTTCCATTAAGAGGTAAACAGTACAGAACATGAACCCTCACATTGCTTCAAAGACAAGGATGGGCAGACATATTCTGTGCATAGTGCTGGAATCAAGTCTCTATTAGTCACTCACCAATAATACTGATTTTCTTGAATCAGATCCTGGAACTTGTACAAGGCCTCACTGATCTTCTGTGGCATTTCCTCAAGGTCAGACATCAACTCATGATGCTGTGTCTTCAGCATATGAGACTCAAAGTTGATTCTGGTGTAGGGCATGGCAGAAATCAAATAACTCTTTTGACTAAGGATTCAAGGATCACATGATTCTAACTAGATTAACTACCCCTGCCCATATATTGTATATACTTGTTTCTTGGTACTGCATCCTCTAGGATCTTATTAAATTTATTATTATTAGCCTCAGGCCAGTAGAACCAGGGAAGCAAAAGGAGGGATTAATCTCCTTTAGCTTCCTGAGGGTGTTTGAAGGAATAGCTTAGCTCTCAAAGAACTTTCTAAATGCCTGTGCCCCATGCCTTGGTCCAACTTAAATCTGTGATGACTCTTCTCCATTTTTAGACAAGGATTGATAATCATTGTTTCTACTGATTATGTCAATTTCCCAAATGACATAATTAGTATTTACAGGGGAAAAGCCTGTAACTTACAGCAGGATATTCTAAGGTTCATCCAAGTTGGAAACACAGGTCACATGCTGCTCAAAGTGAGGCTTCTTGGCCTCACAATTGTGATTTAGTTAAAACTGAGTCAACAAATCTACACGGCCATAACTCTCTATAGACTCTTGAGGTCTTATGTGGAACACAAACACACACACACACACAAACACTCACACACTCACACACACACACACGAAGGCACACCCAAACACAATCAGAATCCTAAAGAAATACAATGATTTGTCTTGATCTCAGAGTATAATGAAGAAAATTTGAGGAAAGCAGTGCTAACATGCAGCCAATCCAGTCACACAGTAAGAGAGAGCAAATGAGACCAGGCCCCTCCAGCTGTTGAAAGGACCAATTAGATCCAAAGCAATTTTAGATCAGATAGAAAGAGTTTGACCATAAAGAGCAACATCTAGCCTCTCCCACACACCAAGAATTGTCTAGATTTTTAAAATGAATAGTGGGAGTTCACACAATACTACCAATATCCCCAGACCGGGATTCATTCCATGGGTTCTGATTTACTTTTGGAGGAATCAAAATGCCCTGTTACTCCATCTCACTCCTATATACCTTCAATTCTGTGTTTGAAATCCAGTTAGGAAAAAAAAAAAGAAAAGAAAAGAAAATGAGTTTGGGCATGAGGACAGCCTGGAGTTGAAGACTTCTGTGATATGAGGAAATCTGGGGTTAACAGAGAGGGCCCAAGATAGTTTTCAAAATACCAAGCATAATGACTACCTGTTGTTCAAATCTTTGTCAGTGTAATTAGCCAGGATTCCCCGAAGTTCGTCCCTCTCATTTGTGATCTTCTGCAGATAAATTTTCAGCTTTTCCAACCTCTTCATCATCTTCTTATTTTTGGTGTTGCTGGTGGTTGCAGGTTTGGTTAATGCCTTCCCAACAGACCCTGTAGATATATAAACACAAGTAAACTTGTAGAGATAAAAGGACAGAGACAAGAGCAACCATGCTTAGTCCCAAACAGTGGCCCTAGGAAGAGGGAACACTAGAGACACAGTGAATAACAGAAAGAACAGGAAAGCTATCTTCAAGCTGGGCTCCTCAACATGTCCCTGTTTCCAACCACTATCACTAAACACATGCCTCACTCCCTAGTGCAGTCTCCCTGGCCTTGAAACTCATAAGCTGACCAAGGCCAGAAGAATTGGAGGGCATTGTCTCCTCCTATCTGATAGATACAGGTCAGTTCTGGAGTTCATAGTGCTCACCACTAAAAATATTGTCAATAAATACCAACACCTGGCATCTGACACAAGCCAACACATGTGCAGGCTTCTTAAAGTACATGATGAGACTCCCCAAACTACTACCCTTACCCCAGACTGTGTTGCATGCCACATCATTTATGTTTAAGGATAAAGTGTCTGACACCTTGATACATTTCCAGAGAAATATTTCCCTCTCTTACTCAAGTTATCTACAGAAATCTGTTGAGATCAGAGTACTTTTCAACACTGTATTCCTGAGAACAACACATTGTTCCTCTCACAGAGCTATTTCCTGAAATCCTATGCTACTCAGCAGATAATTTAGGTCTCTCAGCAAAGCAACTTCTGTCCTGTCAATTCCTGGCTTTTTGAAAAATTAATCAGAAATTCTTGACTCATGGTCTGCCATTTAGGAATGTCAAGGCTCCAGATAATAAGCCCTACTCCTGGAAAGACTAGCTCAGGCCCACTCCTCCAGTAACTTCCCCAACCCCTGCCAAGAACTCACTGTGCTTTCCCCAGGACCACTTCTTTTTACCTGTTTTTGAACATGACAGAAGGTTTGCCTCTTTCTGCCTCAGTGTAATCTCTGCTTGTCCTCTATTCTCCCTCCAAATTAGCATGAGCAGCATGGACATCATGCCTACTTGTGAACCCAATAGGCTCTGAAGGAATACCCCACAGGCAGTTTCTATCATCACAACACTGCTGACATCACAGAAGATTCTAGGGCTCTCCTGGATACAAGAGAATGTCCAGGGAATTGATGGCTGATGAAGTCACTGGGAACTGCCACAATCTATATGCTAACCAGCTTGAGCCAAATTGACTAGTTTCTGAGATGTAATTACTTGAGATCCCCTTTGGAACCTCAGTACCTTTTCCTTCATAAGATAGACATTACTTTGTGCTTAATTTCATATCTAATTAATTGGATGGAAAGTGTTTTTTTCATGGTCATGGCATGGGTGCATCATCTTCAATCAGACATAAAGGTCTATGCTATTTGAATGGGCAAGATTCTACTCCATAATAAATGTACTCCTTGGGTATATTCAGACAGACAGTCCACAGACACAGGATTTTCCAGAGGGCAAAATTATTTTCCTCCACGTTTAATTTTATGCAAGTTTGGTTACATTTTCTTATTGTGCATGCCTTGATGGTGAACATTCTTTCAATGTATACAGACATGAGTTTTTATGAAATATCTCTTTCAGAATCCCATTCTTTTGCAATGAAAACTTCCAAGGACTTGACACCATAGTTCTCCAGGTAAAAGGTACATATCAGTTGAAAAGTTAGTTCCTTTTTCAAAATATAAAATCTCATAGTCTCCATTTCTCCAATACAAGTAATTAAGTAAATATTTGTGAGCAAATGTCATCAGGGCTATTGGAATGTAGCTCTATAGTCCAATTAGCTATCACTTCTCCATTCTCTACCATCCTGAGTTCCCAGGTCCACTCCTGAGGGTGTTGGGAGTTTGGAATATGATACTGTATTTAAGATACATAGGACACAATAGGATGGGTAAGGAATGGAAAGGCCACAAATCTTGTGAAACTTCAATGTTAGTGGATGCATATATTCAGGAGACTTCTTCCTTCTTGACATGGGTGTTCTGAATCCATGGTTAAATACCACCTAATCTCTAAGGTATAAGAGTGGGAAAAAATCATGTAAATGCAGGAGCTTTTTTCGAACTCAGAAGTCCCCTCAGTCTTTCAAATAGTGAGATGACTTGCCTTTATAAAGAAATGTATGACCGGGTAATGTGAAAAGAAATAGAGAATTGATATCTATCTGTTGATATCTGAACCTGGGAAACAGTGAGGAAGCAATCTAAACAAATATATAGGGATGAACCTGTTCCTGTATTGGGTACAGCAGGCACAAAGCAAGCAGGAGACACCACCACCATTCTCTAGACTGTACTGAGAGATCTGCAGTGTTTCTTTCCTTCAATGTCCCTTTCTTTATTTTCATGTGTTCAGGTCTCAGAGATCTGCATTCAGAATCAAGGTTCCCCGATATACCTAAATCATTCCCTGTTAATTGACAAGTTTTGGCTTCTCCAAATTGGTTTTTGGGATCATTTACATTGAAAAGTATTTTACAACACTTTACTCTGGAGTCTTGTCTTTCTTTATCAACAGGGTGTGTTTCTTCTATGCAGCAAAAGGCAGGATTCTTTTTGTTTCCAGTTGGTTAGGCTGTGTCTTTTATTGTGAATTGAGTCCATTGATATTGAGAGATATTAAAACCCAATGGTTTTTAGTTTCACTTATTTTTGTTTTTCAAATTAGTATTTTGTGTGTGAGAGATTTTCTTATTTGATGTTCTTTTTTATTGAAAAACTTTATTTTAAAAAATGATGAATGTACAAATTTTCAGCATTTTTGCATAAAAATATACGAATACATTTTAAGGTTGTAATTAAGTACTTGTGGGTATGTATACATAAACATATGTATAAATGTAACAATAATATAGGAAAAAGGGCTACTAATTTGAGGGGATAGGTTAGAAAGTGAAAGGTTCTGTAGAAAGAACAGGGGGATGTGATACAGAGCGAATTAATTAAAATATATTCTTTTTTTCCTTAAACTTCATACAGTCTGTGAGTTGTTTCTGGGGTGTTCACATCTTTCTGTGGTTAGTATCCCAATATCAGTGACTGCATATTATGTCTGTTCTTTTGTGACTGGGTTATCTCACTCAGGATAATATTCTCTAGATGCATCCATTTTCTTAAGAATTTTGTTAAGCCATTGTGTCTGATAGCTGAGTAGTTCTCCATTGTGTAAATGTACCACAATTCTTGTATCCATTCATCTACTGAAGGACATCTGGGTTCTTTCCAGCTTCTGGTTATTATAAATAGACCTGAAATGATCATTGTGGTGCATGTATGTTTGTACTATGTTGGAGTGTCTTTGTGTCTCTAGGGTAAATGCCCAGAAGTGGAATAACTGGGTCTTCAGGTAGTACTATGTACAATTTTCTGAGGAATCGCCAGACTGATATCAAGAGTGGTTGTATCAGTTTACAACCTCACCAACAGTGGAGAAGTGTTCCTCTTTCTCCACATCCTTGCCAGCATCTGTTGTCATCTGAGTTTTGGACATTGGCCATTCTGACTTGTGTGAGGTGGAATCTCAGGGTTGTTTTGATCTGCATTTCCCTGATGGCTAAGGATGTTGAGCACTTCCTTAGATGTTTCTAGTCATTTGATATTCTTTGATTGAGAACTTTTGGTTCTTCCTGATTTCTGTCATCTCTGGTGAGCAGTCTGATGTAATTCTCACAGATCAGCCTTTGTATATGACTTGACCATTTTTCATGAACCTTTTAATATTCCTTTGTTCTTCTATGCATCTTCTCTTTTGATTAATATGTGATTGGATGATTTTCTACTCTAATCCAATTTATTGGTGTTTTGTGGGCATCATGCACATCTATGGTCCTTTCTTTCTATAGAGCTAAGGAAGTTTTCTACTATGATATGTTTAAGATGTTTTCTGACCTTTTGAACTGGTAACCTTCACCCTCTTCTAGGTCTATTATTCTTAGCATTGATCTTTTCATTGTGTCCTGAATTTACTGGAAGTTTTGGTTTAGGAGCTTTTCAAACATTATATTTTCTTTGATTGACTTGTCAGTAACTTCTGTGTTATTTCTTACACCTGAGAGTCTTTTTTGCTCTTCTGTATCATGTGATGATAGCATCTGTACCTCCTGATCACTTTAGTGGGTAATCTACAAGTTTCCCCCAACTTGTGATTTCTTTGTATCTATTTCGCTATATAGATCTTAGAAAGTTTTATTCAATTCCTTTAAGTACTTGAATGAATATACCTGTATTTCTTTAAGGGATTTGATTTCTCTTTAAAGGCTACTACCAGTTTGCTTGTGTTTTCTTGTGATTTTAAATGGAGTTTTTTTTTTATATCCTCTTTAAAGGACTTTATTATCAGAATAAAGTGAGATTTTTTTTTCTTGGTTATAATTTTGATTTTCATTTGTGTTAGGCTTGCTGTGATGGGAGAACTGTGTTCTGATACCAAATTACATGGGGTCTGTTGCTTATGTTCTTCTGTTTTTTTTTTTGTTTTTTTTTGTTTTTTGTTTTTTTTTTTTTTTTGTAGTGTAGAAATCTTTCCACACAGAGAATAATCTCTAACTAATTATTATGAGTTTCTCAGGAATCATTTGAAATATGACATTTATAAATCTAAACATAATGAACAGTATTTTTTACCTGCTTACAGTTTTTGAATATTCTCTTTTTAAATTCTTCTCCTTCTCCTTCTCCTCCTCTTTTCCTCTTCCTGCTTCTCTTTCTTTTACTCCTTCTTCTTTTTTACCATTTCCTGAGAAATGTTGAAGAATGAGTTCATAGTAGGTATGGGCCACAAGGTAAACAACATTATACCAGTTGTAGCCTTCTTCACTCAGAACCATGTCAGGTTGTGCTGTGCTAACCATTCTGCTTTGTTGGAGAATATAAAATGTTCCATTTCACTAATACTGTTTTCAGAGATTGAACATATAAAACAATCCACTCTAGCATAGTCTGAGAAATGACTATTGGATATTTCAAAAGTTCATTGTTTGTATAAATATTGGAATAAAAATCCCAACTCTCAGCATCTGCTTGAGGTTAGCTTCACTGCCTGCTTGCATGCCTTGACCCTGGGAGAGATACACACCCCCCTTTGTTATGCAATTTCGTCCAGTCACACTCCACATCTGGCCTTCCTGTTCCCAGTTGCTAAAAGATAATTACAGACTTCCACCCCAGGGGGTGACTCTTACACCCAGCAGCTAGGGAATTTACATACCTCCCCTGTAATTACCTGAGGGTATAATACTGGGACCACTGTCTATGTGTGCAGTTCAATATGAAGTCAACTTTCTGGTAACACGAATAATGGACTTGTGTGTTTCTTTCAAACCCTTAGGCCTTCGCCTGGTTTGAAGTAGCTGTTATTGGTACAGGCACCACAAATGGAGGTCCACAATTCCACCCGAAAATGGAGATTCCACCAAGATATGGGAAGGAAGAAACGACCCGTAGGGTTTGCCCCATGGAACTAGCCAGCAAAATACGTAAGGATAGTGGGATGGATTGGAGATGGAAACCACTAGTTCTATTTTATGGTTGTTAGATCAGTTGCTGAATCTGCTTAAACAGTAGGGGAACTAGAATCAAGGTAGAAGACTGCAGTAGAATTCACTTGGGCAGCCTAAGTAAAACTTATTGATAGTTAGTAAGAATAGACTTGTGACAAGGATTAAGGAAAGAAGAATTGACTGCTCCTCTCACCATGGCCACATTCTTAGAAATCAAATCCACTGCTGGTAGGTGTGGTGTTTGTTCTTAAGCAAGAAACTTAAAGAGCTAATAGAAAAAGGATATTTCCCATTAGTGTTTCTAAGTCTTTGTAAACAGATTAGAGGTAGTTTATTTGGAAGAGAGAGAAAATAGATCTCGGAAAAGCATGCCTTTCTTTTGTCTTGGACATTATGGGAGGAGAGGAGGAAAATTACTGTAAACTGTTTCAGAGTTCTTCCAGCAGGAACAGGGGAACAGGAGAATTCCTGACTCTTCGGATCCCACTGGAGAAATGTCCACTTCTGGTTCTGGGTTCCTAAGGAAGGATATCAGGATCCTGTTGACAAATCTAGTTCTTGTCTCTCTATATTGTTGTCCCTTGGTGCCAAGATGTCCATGTGTGTCAATTTGTGTCCATGTTTCTGTGTCTGAATGTTGCTCGTGCTTCATGTTCAAAAATAAAATGGTTGCTTACCTCTTGACTTATTCTTAACTTGTGTCTAAAAGCGAAACAATAGAAGGTAAAAAAAGAAGAAAAAGAAAAAGAAAAAAAAGGAAGGAGGCTTCAGACTCTACCCCTTAAATCAGCTCAACTGGAGACCCAATGGGAGTTAGATGTCTTCCCAGGCCACTGGTAAAGGGTCCTGGCTGTGTCTCAGCTTAAAGCAGATGATTGTTTTTCCTAGAAAAATCTCTGACTGTGTTTATTGAGCTCTGCAAGTGACAAGGTGCTCATTTCTTGAATTTACTGATAGAGAAAATGAGAATTTTATATGGTTTAAATATATAAGATGTGTGGTCAGTTCATGTTTGCTTAACTAGTTTTAATTGGAATAAATGTGCTCTGAATGTCTTGGTCTTAGATTATTGGCTTATAAGCATTGGGTATGTTTAAAATTTTGTAACTTTGGCAACAAAAGTTTGTTTAAAACTAGTAACTTGGACAGAGTCATCCTAAAGTGCAACAAGTGGCATGAGCCACATGTTTTCTATATATAAGGAAAGGGATTTCTGTGGATACCCCAAACTTGGGACAATATTTGAATAATTCTTCTTCTAGAAAACAGACTTAAAGGATACAACTTAAAGTAATGAGGTATTAAAAGATGCATAAATATATATGAACTTGCAGCCAATTTGTGGCATGAAAGTAGGAAACTTAGGAGAGAGTTATGGTTATGGCCTGGTTTACAGCTTCAAAAATTATCTGTAGATTTAAAAGATTGTTTTTATACCATTCTGTTGCATCCTCGTGATTGCAAAGGGGTTGCTTTTGGCTTGTCTGAGGTTTTAAAGAGCCCTTGAAACAATGGGTATCACTGAATATCTTTGCCTCAGGGAATGGCTGATGGTCTGTTGTTATTTTGCTGCTGCCTGGATGGCAGGAAGCTGAAACTTAAAATCCTCAGTGTTTACTGTTGTAAATGCTTTGTTAGCTAACCACTCCCTAGTCAGACTGTGGCATAGGAGATTCCTAAAGTTAATTTACTTGTTTAATGTGATTTTCAAACATCATCAGATGTTAGCTGGCAAAAACCTCGCCTTAAGCTCACCATAGAATGTCTCAAACCTCTTTCTGCTGTTCTTAAGAGATGCAAATCCTCTGCAGTGAACTGAGAGGCTCTGCAGTGAATATAGAGGAAACAATTAGTTAACAGCAGATATTATGTTTGATCAACTGTTGGCTATATGTATTTGTTCTTTTGGCAAAAAAAACCATTAATGTGAATTCATCTTATTTCCTTTTTAAATACAGTTTTAACATTTTTTGCTATGTTTATGCAGAATTGTATGGTAGGTTTTTTTTTTTTTTTTAAGGAGAATGTTTTAACCTGATGAAATATTTTTTCCTTATTCTGAGCAGCAATTAAATTGGTTATGGCTAGATACTGATGTTTGGCTTTTTCAGGCAAAATTCAAAATTGATAAATCGTTATCTGAAAGACAAGTTCTTAAGGTTCCTTCCTCTATGCATGCTTTTTTATTTCCTGTAAATTTATGCATGCAGCCCATTGATAATGCAATTGCTGTATTTATAGATGGTTCATCTATGGAAAAGCAGTATATACAATTAAATCACACAAGTTCATTATCTTTAATTTGCCTGCTGCAGCATAGATTATAAAATTTATATACTGGTAGCCACTGTTTTTAGATGTTAAAAATAAATCAGTTAAACTCTGAATTTATATACTGATAGCATATATATATATGTATATATATATATATATATATATATATATATATACATATATATAAATGTACATACATATATATATACATATATATATAAATATATATATATATATATGCTATCATATATATATATATATATTTATAGCTAAAGGCCTGCAACAATATATAATTAATTAATAGTTTATAATTGCTTAAATTTGTTCTGTTTTTAGATATTGCTAATTCTTGAGTTTTGCAATTGTTTATGCAAATACAACTTAATTTAAGAGAGCGTATTATCCCATATTTCATAGGGTATTTAAGAGATACTGGATTGCCTGGATCACATAGAAAAGGCAATGAATGCCACAGCAGATTTGTATGCCAGGCAGATTATAATCACATTTATAGCTTGAAAGACCTCCGAAGGGAGACCGTTACTCAAATCTCAGGAGAGGCCCGACCCAGCGAGGCACCGAGACCAGACTTGCTGCAATCGCATGAGGAAGTTTATTGAATGTGAAAGAGTGAGATCTCAGGCCAGCATGCTGGGGTCGAGACTCATACACCTCGCAGGGGTAGAGGAGTTCGACCCCGGCCTGAACTTGTAACAGGCTTATAAAGGCAAAAATCACAAAGGAGGGGGAAGACAGGAGGAATGATGAAATTCATAAGGGGAAGAATCATACATTTTATTAATCAGTACATTCCCAGTCACACCTAGGGCATTAGAACAGTCCACAGAGGTCATCTGGACCTTCTGTAGTATTTTGGGAATTCAAATCTCAAGAAAGTGGGATTTCCTGGGAGCGGCAGAGGAAATCCCTAGGGCAAGGAATCAGTGTCCTTTGACAACCTTTTACTCTTCATTCCCCCGTTTTTCTTTTTGTAAAAAGCTCTAATATTAGAGCGATCCCTCAGCTTCTTGTAATATCTGGTATTGTTGTCTTAGGACCATTACCTGTACAGCACTCACCCTTTCTTTTATAAAAGTCACCAGTCTATTGAGGATGCATGGCCCAAAGGTTAGGATTAGCATTAAAATGAGTAAAGGCCTGACCAAAGCAGAGACTAGCATAGAGAACCAGAGTGACTGGTTAAACCAATTTTCATACCATCCTTGGTATGTTTCTCTTTCTTTTTTTCTGTTTTCTAGTCTTTCTCTAAGCTTTGCCATAGAATCTCTTATGACACCAGAATGATCTACGTAAAAGCAACATTCTTCTTTTAGGGCAGCACAGAGCCCTCCTTTATTTAGAAAAACAGATCTAATCCCCTTCTGTTCTGTAGCACTACCTCTGATAATGAAGTCAATGACACTTCTAGTTTGGTTATGGACTGTTCTAATGCTCCCAGGTCCGCGTCCATAGATGCTCTGAGTTTATTATAGTAGTAAGGTTGTTGGATGAGGGCAGCTGCCCCTGTTCCAATTCCTGCTGCCACTCCAAGTCCTAACAAGACATCTAAGGTCAAAGTAGCGGCGATTTAAAACAACATATGCACTATCAAGCAGATTGAACAGGCGGTCCTCAGTTCTCATAGGGAGATAAGAGGGTGTGGTCAAAAGGGGATACGAGTCCTCCTTTGGTGACAGAGTGAGACAAGAAGGACTCTCAGGCCTGGGTGCAGGGTTATCAAGCACTGAAATGGGGCCTACGTGTCATGTGGGTGGACTCTCTATCTTTATCTTAATAACAAAAAATGAATCTAGGGTCCCCTCAGCCAGTATAGACTCTCATCCCCAACGGTTTCCTCTTACCCACTGACGATCTTGTTTTCCATATGGGGTGAAGCTGATATTTAGAGGGTTACAATAACTGTCTTTGCACGGTCCCTGAGGGCTACCGGAGCTTTCAGAGGCACACCCAGTCCTATAAGCCAGGTATTTGGATGGATCTCTTTCCCCTTTCTCTGGCTCCCCTGGCCTACGACCCTTTTTAACTATAATTAGAACACAAGCAGTGGAAGGGTTCCAGTAGGCTTTTCCCATGGTCTCACATCCCCATTTACTACAAAAATAGTCTGAGGCCCCTCTCTTCATTTCCCTGGTGTGTCCCTGTCCGGGGCAGACATAGAAGTCTGCTGCCTGAAGGTTGGCTCGGTAAAACTGTCCTGAACACCCCAATGTGCTCCCTATGCCATGAGGGACACACTGTTCTTCTGGGGGTGGCTTTTCTAAATTGGTATAACTGGAAAGATCCTAGGCCATAGAGCTGGCTGCTAACTTACAGACATCGGGTGCAAGATCAGGCCACCAAGTCCAAGGGGTAGTTGACCACACGATGTCGCCCGCTTCATTAAGCACTTCCCAGGTTAATTTTTGAGGGGCATGGGGGTTATTACCCAAGGTTGGGGCTACGACGAAGGTGCAGCTTAAGAGAATTGTCACCAGCTGCCACTGTACCAAAGCAGCAATCTCGTTAACCTTGACTGCCGAGGGGGTAGTCAACAGCACCAGGTAGTGTCCCTTCCACCGGGGCTCAAGCATGCCAGCGCGATGTTGTCTGACCAGGACTGAGTCTCCGACCTGGAACCCGTGGGGCACCGCGGTGGTTCCTGGAGTATAGGCTTCTTTGATTCGACTCCAGATCTGTGTTTTAATAACTTCTAAGGCCTTTAAGTGGGCAAATAGAGCAGAGGAGGAGAGGGAGTTAGTGCCAGGATCCAATATCCCGCATGACTCCGTTAAGGGGGGCGGTCCCCCATGTAGGAGTTCATAAGAGGTAAAGCCGAAACGCTCCAGCGTGTTTCGGACTCTAAGAAGCACAAAGGGGAGGAGGGTCACCCAGTCTTTACCGCTGGTCTCAATAGCTAATTTAGTAAGGGTCTCTTTTAGAGTTCTATTCATTCTTTCTACCTGTCCTGAGCTCTGGGGTCTGTAAGCACAATGTTATTTCCAATTAGTCCCCAGTAAACAAGCTAATATCTAACTTACCTGGGCAACACAGATGGCCCATTGTCTGATCCAATTACCTTAGGGGTGCCAAACCTAGGGAAGATCTCTTCTGGAATCTTCTTAGCTATGACCGCTGCTGCCATTTCTATCTTTGTGGGGAGGCTTTTACCCACCCATAAAATGTATCTATAAAGACTAATAGATACTTAAATATCTATATCTTCTTGGCTCAGTTCTGTAAAATCCACTTCTCAGTAAACCTCAGGTCTATCTTCTCTCCTCCCAGCCTTCTACATACATTTGCTTTCTAACATGGCACACAGTTATCTAGTCAAATCTGGCACAAAAGAATTTGACCTCAAGACAGTCTTTACAAGTTTGTCTACCTCTAGATGAGTCCATTGATGCATTTTCTTCAAGTCCAGTGCTGTACACCAGGTCCTGGATAGGGCAATGAGCTCAACAGGTTATAGGGGTTAAGTACTGTGAGGTGGAGTTCTGCCACCAATTGGTTTACCTCCCAGAGATCTTGAGCTGTCCAGCAGTCGTTGGTTCCATGTTTCCGTACCTGTAGGAGAGGCATACCTCAGGATGATGGACACATACGAAGTTGTTGGAGTAACCGAATGATGAGTGTCTTGATCCCGTCTCATGCCTCCTTTGATATGGGGTACTAACGCACCACTAGCCTGGACTTTCAGCTCCATATGGGCAGGGGCTGGTTCTTAGCCTCTCTCATTCCTGCAGTCTCCGCCCAGGCCTGTGGATATGCCTGCAGCCACCAGTCCGTCTGATCTGAGGCAGGCTGTTTAGAGTTGGTACTTGTCCTCCAGCTGAATGGTTAGAACCTGCACAGGCTCCCCTTCTGGACCTCTAACCTGTGTTCCATCAGAGTGGAAGTGAATCTGTGCCCCATCTTAGTCAGGAGGTCTCTCCCCAAAAGGGTGCAGTGACAGTCTCGCTTTACAATGAATAAGTGGGATACCCGGCCCACTCCGAGATCCACAGATCTTCGGGTAGTCCATAAATATATAAAACTTTAAAGCCACATGTCCGGGGCTTCTGTTGCTGGTGTCCCCTTTTTTTCTTGTTGGGGCAATTTTTTGTCTCAGTGGCCTTCTTCTTTATAGTAAGCACATTGACCTTTGCCAAGAGGCTCCCTCCTAGTGCCAGACTTGATTCCTAACTCCCTGGCCCTTCACTACTCTGGCCAAAATCCTACAAATTCCTTTTTTGTGTACTACCCTCCGGTCCTCTCTTTCCTCTGCCTTCTGCTTCTCTCTTTCTCGCTTCTCTTCCTCAGTCTCCTCCTAATGAAACACTTTCTCTGATTCCTTCACCAAATCCTGCAAGGTATAGTTTTGGAACCCCTCTAGCCATTGTAACTTTTTCTTAATATCTGATGCTGACTGCTGTATAAAGGCCATAGCCACCTCTGCCTGCTGACCCTCAGAGGTTGGGTCAAGGTATAACCCCTGTCAAGAAACACAGATGGCGGCTCAACAGGTCCCTGAAGAACCTCTCTTACCTTAGCCAAATTCGTGGGTCGCCTTGTGGCTCCCTTGAGACCTGCCACTAGAGCCCGGCGGTATACCTTGAGACGCTCCTTACCTTCTGCAGAGTTGTAATCCTAGTCAGGGCAGATCAAGGGAAAAGCTGCATCTATAAGATTAGGGAGATTGGTGGGGGTCCCATCTGGTCCTGGAACATTTTTTCTAGCTTCCAGGAGGATCCTCTCCCTCTCTTCCATAGTAAAGAGGACCTGCAAAAGCTGCTGCCAGTTGTCCCAAGTGGGCTGATGAGAAAACATCAGGGACTGAAGGAGTCCTGTCAGGCCCGAGGGGTCCTCTGAAATAGAGGGGTGGTTAGTTTTCCAGTTATACATATCGGCTGATGAAAACGGCCAATACTGTAGCAGGACTACATCTCCCGGAGCTGGGGCGGGTCCATAAGCCTGTAATGGTACGACAATAGCAGAGCCAAGCCCCGCGCCATTTCCCCCTGGGCTTCGAACCCGGGGGCTTCGGGTCCCGGCCACTGGTTCTGTTTCAGAGGCCGTCTGGGAGTCAGTGGGAGTCCGCGCCTGTGGGGGACTTGCATGAGAAGCCAGTTGAGGGTATGGGGGTGGAGGGTTGTCGAGGAGAAGAAAACCATCATCAATTTCAGGATAGATCTTCGTGGGGGCCGATGGCGCAGGTGCCAGCTTGTTCAAGGCCATGGCCACCTTTGCTGTTTCTGCCCCCGCTGTCCAGGGTCTCACCCAGGATGTCGGGTTTTAGACCAGGTCCTCCCACACGATGATGTATGGAACCTGATCAGGGTGTCCCCCTGAAGCCTGAAAAACAATTCTCTTAACAGCGGAAATAAGAGATAGATTAAAAGTTCCCTCCGAAGGCCATCCTACGCCAAAACTCGGCCATTTGGGACGTGGAGCAGAAAGTTTGCCACCGTCCTTTCCTGACTTCAACAGAAAGATTATGGGCCCTTGCCTTAACGTCCGTCCAATGGTTCAAAGTCAGTGTTAGTGGGGTCGTCACAGTCTGGCCCATTTCTAGTTCTGACACACACACATAAAACACTCACAGATACTACAAAACAGAGAGACAAAGTCAGTCGCCGACCTCGAGTCGACCCGAAATCCCGAAAAGAGCCAGATGGCCCAGAATTGGCCCTCTGACAGAGATCATCAAGGAGAAAAACTGATCTCTCGACTTTTCCCGTGGGGGTCCACCAGGCGTCCCTGGTCCTCGCCCTGTCCTCCTGGGATGTCTCCCAGGGCGAGCAAACGGTGGACCCTGGACACGTCTATCCCCGTCCACTCCACACCTCCCTTGGAAGAGCAGACTTGGTTAGAGCGTTTGCGAATAACGAACTGCTATTGCACCAGACCTCTGAACAAATCACAAACACAGAATCACAATCTGGACAATCCACAAACACAGAGTCACAACAGGACAACAAGAAAAGAAAGGAAGGAAAATCCTTACCTTCAAGTAGGTCTAGGGCCCCTGGATGGTCTCGCAAATCTCAGACGAGCCCCCAAATGAAAGACCTCCGAAGGGAGACCCTCAGTCAAATCTCAGGAGAGGCCCGCACCCAGCGAGGCACCGAGACCAGACTTGCTGCAATCACATGAGGAAGTTTATTGAAAGTGAAAGAGTGAGATCTCAGGCCAGCATGCTGGGGTCGAGACTCATACACCACGCAGGGGTAGAGGAGTTCGACCACGGCCTGAACTTGTAACAGGCTTATAAAGGCAAAAATCACAAAAGAGGGGGGGACAGGGGGAATGAGAAAATTCATAAGGGGAAGAATCATACATTTTTTTTATCAGTACACCCCCAGGCACACCTAGGGCGTTGGAACATTCCACAGAGGTCATCCGGACCTTCTGTGGTATTTTGGGAACTCAAATCTCAAGAAAGTGGGATTTCCTGGGAGCGGCAGAGGAAATCAGTGTCCTTTGACAAACTTTTACTCTTCAGCTACCAAAATAGTAATGGCCTGAGACAAAAATTTGAAATTTCTAGAGAATGTGCATGTCAAATTGTAAAGATTTGTTCTGAATGTCCTCAGTTTCTTATACTACATGATGTTGTTAACCCTCAAGGACTTGTACCTAACCCATTATGACATATAAATATTCCTCATATTTCTGGTTTTAGAGAATTAAAATATGTATTTAAATATTAACACCTTTTCAGGCTGTCTAGTTGTAATCACTTTAACTTGAGAAGCAACTAAATGTGTATAGCCTCTGGACAATTGTGTTCTTAAGAGTAATTCTGATCCCATGATTTGCCAAAGAAGTTTTCCATATTTGTAGGGCACATTAGAGCCCATACTGCCCTTCCAAGACCACTATGGAGAGGGAATCGTCTTGCACATGTATACACTTGCCCTTATGCATTGGCTATAAAAGAATCTAATGTGGATAAGGCTATGCAGGTGCATACTAAATTTCATTTGAATGCAGGATCCTTAAGATTTCATTGTAAAATTATAAAAGGACAAGTTCTAGAAACATGTCCCATGTGTGCAGAATTCATTTCTGCCCCTAATTTAGGAGTCATTCCTAGGGGACTGAATCCCAATGATATTTGGCAAATGGATCTCACACATGTCCCTTCTTTTGGGAATTTATAATTTGTGTATGTTTTAATTGATACTCATTCAAGAATTATATATATATATATATATATATATATATATATATATATATATATATATATATATGCACATAGTAGAAAATATTAAAAGATGTCAAAAATCACTGCTTACAAGCTTTTGCATATATCAATGCTCCCAAAAAGATTAAAAAAAATATGGTCCTGCCTATTCCAGTAAAAGTTTAAACAATTTTGTTCATATTATGCTATAATTTATAAGACTGGAATTCCTTATAATCCTCAAGGCAAGCAATCATTGAATGTGCTCACCGCACCATAAAGATGTATTTGTCTAAAACAAAAAAGGGGGAGCATATCTCCCCTCATGTGCATCTATCCTTAATTTTATATATTCTAATTTTTTTTAACTGTAAATTCTGAAGGCTGCTCTACAGCTGCTAGACACTGGAGGGCATGCTCAGTCCAGCAAGGAATGGTGCAATGGAAGGACCTTGCATTGTGGTGGGAACGAGACCTCGTTTTGAATAGTGCTCGGGCCTCTGTTTGTGTTTTCCCTCAGGATTCTGAGTCACCTGTCTGGGCCCCTGAGTTCTGTATAAGTTCTCTGAAAACTGCAGATTAGCACTATTGTTATTAACAAGGGGGAGGGTTTCATTTGTTCTCAACTGGTATGAAGTCGATGTAGGCAGCCGGTATATGAAGCCAGTGTGTGAAGCCAGTGTGTGAAGCCAGTGTGTGAAGCCAGTGTGTGAAGCCAGTGTGTGCAGCTGATGTGAAGCCAGTGTATGAAGGAGGTGTGTGAAGCCAGTGTGTGAAGCCAGTGTATGAAGCCAGTGTGTGAAGCCAGTGTGTGAAGCCGGTGTGAGAAGCCAGTGTGAGAAGGAGGTGTAAGAAGCCTATGTGAAGCTGATATGAAGGCCGTATGTGAAGCCAGTGTGAGAAGCTGGTGAGAAGCCAGTGTGAAGCCGAAGTGAGAAGCTGGAGTGAAGCCAGTGTGAAGCTGATGTGAAGGCGGTATGTGAAGGCAGTGTGAGAAGCTGTTGAGAAGCCACTAGAGGAGTTAAAACGTGTAGCGGTGACAAGAACCCCAGAATCTGCACCCATACTTGTGCCCATGGAACGTACCAGAGAGAATCAAGAAAATTTTGGCTGAAGCCCTATTAGTGCTGTTTCAGCAGCAATCTTTGTAGCTGTGATCCTCTTCTCCCCACCTTATTGCCATAGCTGCCCCGTGGAATTTTTAGGAAAAGTGGCTGAGGCCCTCTCAACTTAGGTTAATCTATAATCTTTCATTAACTTGGATATACATTCAATTAGGAATGTTAATTTTGAATTAAGTGCACACTGTTAACAGGAACAATTCCGTGTGGTTTCTGAGACTATTAAAACTGAGATAGTATTAGCTTTGGGTGCACACCCCTTAGTGCACTTTGGGTGAGTATCCTCTCTAATATCCCTCAGGCAAGACAAGCCTGGAGCCAAGCTGTCAGCTGGCAGACTAGCAGTAAGCAACCCTATAGCCCAAGAATGGTAGAGCATGTATAAATTAGGTGACCAATGACGAGAAAACCTACAGGGTGCTGCTCAACCTAAGACCAAAAATCCACGGGGGCCCATGAGGATATTTCCAAGACAGGTAAGAGCAAGTGTTGAGGTCTAAGCCAGTTCTCTAATTTAAAAAAATAATATTGGGGGAGATGTTGCAATAATCACCCCAACTCTCCTCATCCCCTTGGGATAGAAGCCTCCCTTTTTTTATGGTATTTGGCCTAGTCACAAGCCACATCACACCTGACCTTCCTGTTCCCAGTTGCTAAAAGATAATTACAGACTACCACCCTAGGGGGTGACTCTTACACCCAGCAGGTGAGAACTTACATTCCTCCCCTGTAATTATCTGGGTGTATAATACTGGGACCACTGTCTATGTGACTGTGACTGCAAGGTGTCCTGAGAGACAGCAGTTCAATATGGAGTAAACTTTCTGGTAACACAGATAATGGACTTGTGTCTTTCTTTAAAACCCTTAGACCTTCGCCCAGTTCAGAGTTGCTGTTAGTGGTGTAGGTACAACAAATGGAGGCCCACAAAGCCTCCTCCATATAATATTGTTATATATACCAATTTCTCTATTGTGGTGTGCAAAAAAGACAGATCCCATGAAAGAAGCCAAGGCTGAAATCTCTTTCGTTGATCACATCTCATTTTGCATTTGTGACCCAGATTCTCTGTGCACATAAATATCCCCATCTTCTAACACTGACTTCTACAGTAGAGTTCATTTTACCATATATGTAAACAACCTTTGCTGTTTGTGCCATAATTTTTTGTCATATATCTTAGTCCTTGCCATGTGTGAGTGTATGTGTGTGTATGTGTGTTTATACATGTGGGTGTGTATAAATGTTTTCTGGTATCACATTCACAAAAAAACCAAACTCATCCCATATCTTTGCATTTGTTTCTGTTGAGTCTGAGAGAAACTGAATACCCAGGTCATCATCTGAGGTGACCAATCTGATCCAGGTTCACCTACATGGAAGGATCACATTTGGGATATTTTAGGACCACATTCCTCTAACCAAAATGATGGTCAGTCCTATCACAATAATACCACAGTTTCTAACACCAAGTTCTGTCTTTGTTAAGATTTTACTGCTGTGAAAAGACAGCATTAAAAAGGAAACAGTTATAAAGACAACATTAACTTTGCGACTGGACTAAATGTTCAGAGGTTCAGACCATTATTGTCAAGGAGATAGCATGGCAACATCCAGGAATGCATGGTAGAGGCTGAGCTGAGTGTTCTGCATCTTCATCTGAAATCCACTAAGAAAAGACTGGCTCCCATGTGGTTAGGAAGAGGGAGGGTCTCATTGGCAGCCTCAAACCCCATAGTGACACAATTCCTCCAATAGGCCACGCCTACTCCAACAAGACCATACCTTGTAGTACTACCACTCCCTGAACCAAGCATACTAAAACCACCATTGTTCAAATCATAAAATTTTCTATTCATTTGCAGTAAAGTTTGTACTACAAGACATGGCAAATTTCTGTGTAAACGCTGCCTTTCCTGAAGTAAGCTTGGGAATTTAGAGATAGTTAGAGTCGAATACAATTTCAAATAATAAACAGGAAACTCTGATATGATAATTTTTATATTTGTGTAAATCCATGAGGTTTTATTTCTGAAAGCGATGCATGAACTAGATTATAGGCATCAAGAATAGGACTGTTATACAATAATCTGGGAGTTCTGTTTCCACAGCAACATAAAAAAACATCAAGGAAACAAAAAACCTATCTTGAACCATTTATGAAATCCATAAATTATTCTTCTAATAATGTTTTATTATTTGAAATTTCTTTTATGTGTCAATTATCTTAATTATATTGATAATTTTAAGAATCAAATAATACATTAACATATTTCATCTATCTTCTCTATAATAACTTTTTAATACCTTTTATTACCCAAAAATATCATTAACAGATTTTGAGTGATACCCATAGCTCAAGATCCCACTTCTATTGCTTGAGTACTAACTTATGTTTCATAGCATACAAAATAATATTTGAAAATTACGCTTAGTAAAAGAACATAAAATATTAAAAATAGAATTATTGAGAAACATATATGATAGCCCATGACATAAAGTGAGAGTATACAAAATGCATTACATGTCTCTATAAATTGTCTAATAATCATTTACTTATTAAAATAACCACATTATTATGAGAAAGTTTATTTAATCCTTAATAATTTTACAAAAATTAAAGTAGGAAAAGTTTTTTGAAATCAGACATTAAGAAAATGTTAATTTTGTTATTGTTGATGGACAACCTAAGTAGTGAGGGCATCCAATTGGTGACCCCAGCACATGTATATTGGAACAAATTTTTTCTGGCCTCAGTGGGAAAAGGTATATCTAATCCTGTTGAAAGTTGGTGTTCCATGGAAAAAGAATGCTGTTGGCCTAGGTGATGGGAGGTTTGGTGGAGATGTTGTGGTGGTGAGGTAATGGCAGTGTGTGGTGTGGGAAGATCAAGATCTCAGATGATAAAAGGAGGGGTAACGGTGTGAAGATCTCTGGGAGCATAGACTGGGAGGGGAGCAATGTAAATGAATAAAATAATTTCTAAAGTGCTAACTACATAGAGAATCGGAAATTACTACTAATAATAGTTGAATGATATTCGTAAAATATGCTAATATTTATGTTTTTGGTTTTGTTATTGGTTATTTTATGTATTTAAAGTTCAAAAGTTATACCTCTTACCCAATTCTCCTCTGCAAGCGTCCCATCTCATCCCCACTCTCCCTTGCTTCTGCTTCTATGAGAGTACTATACCACCCACCCACTGGCATCTCACTGACCCAGCTTTCCCCTATTGGTTAAGTCAGGGTTTCTATTCCTGCACAAAATATCAAGACCAAGAAGCAAGTTCGAGAGGAAAGGGTTTATTCAGTTTACACTTCCATATCGCTGTTCATCACCAGAGGAAGTCAGGACTAGAACTCAAGCAGGTCAGGAAGCAGGAGCTGATGGAGGGATGTTACTTACTGGCTTGCTTCCCATGGCTTGCTCAGCCCACTTTTATTAGAACCCAGGTCTACCAGCCCAGGGATGTGACTACCCACAATGGATTGGGCCCTCCCCGTGTTGATCACTAGTTGAGAATTTGCCTTACAGCTGGATCTCATGGAGATATTTCCTCAACTGTGATAACTCCAGCTTGTGTCAAGTTGAAACAAAACCAGCCAGTACAATTGACCAGCACCTTGTCAACTTGACATGCAAGCAAATCAATATTTAGCTTCTACCTTTACTTTCTTGTACATTCCAAAGACCTTGATAGGTTTAAGAGTCCCACAGCCTTTGCCAATTCTTACATTTTAACACTGAAATACCATTAAAATATTCTGTCTCTTTTAAAAATCAAGGTCTTTTTACAATTCAAAGTCTCTAAACTGTGGGCTCTTCTTCTTTCTTCAAGAGGGAAAGATATCAGGACAAAGTCACAGTGAAAGCAAAATCAACCTCTATCCATCCAGTGTCTGGAAATCCACTTACAAAATTCTGTCTTGGTTATGGTTTTATTGCTGTGAACAGACACCATAACCCAGGCGAGTCTTATAAATAACAACATTTAACTTTGATTGGCTTACAGGTTCAGAGGTGCAGTCCATTTTCATCAAGATAAGAACATGGCAGCATCCAGGCAGGCATGATACAGCAGAAGCTGAGAGTTCTACATCTTCAAACAAAAGAAGCCAGGAACAGACCAAGCATCCTCAGGCAGCTAGTAGGAGTGTCTCCACGCACCAACTCAAAGTGACACACTCCTCCAACAAGACCACACCTTCTAATAGTGCTGCTACCTAGGCCAAGCTTATACAAACCAGAACAGTGTTGCAAATCCTTTGGGCACCTTGATTCATTTCTTTAACTCCTCCATTGGGTTCCATGTCTTAGTTTTGATTTTATTGTTTTGAACAGATTTAAATGACCTAGGCAACCCTTAGAAGAATAACATTTAATTGGGCTGGCTTACAGGTTTAGAGGTTCAATCTATTATCATCAAGGCAGAAACATGGCAGCATCCTTGCAGGCATAGTATAGAATATGAGAATTCTACATCTTCTTCTGAAGGCTGCTAGCAGAAGACTGACTTCCTGGCAGTGAGGAGTGAAGTCTTAAAGTCCATGCCTACAGTGACACATCTACTTAACGAGGCCATAACTCCACACCCTGCCATTCCCTGGGCCAAGCATATATAAATAATCACATTCTACTCCATGGCCCACATTGGCTTGTTCAAAAACATGAGTCTATAGGAGCTATATCTAAACATAGCATAATACTAAATACATTCAGTTGTTCAAAATGACTTCCAAAGTCCTCATAGTCTATAGTGGTCTCAAATGAATACCTCTATGTTGGATGTCAATGTGGTCTTTAGATCTCTAACTCCATTTTTCACCTATGTTAACTGCAACAAATTTCTTTCTCCTGCCAAGTTTCCACTCATTGTTAGCCGATTCCCTTAGTAGAAATTTCACAGCTCTGGCTTCCTGAATATCTTTGGGCCTTTAAGGCAACTTCAACATTACAACTTCTTGTCCCAATGTCTGGGATCCACACATGATATTCTGGACTTCTCTAAAGGGATTCATTCACTTATCCAGCTCTGCCCTTTGTAGTATTCTAAGCACAAAATGATCATGTTAGATACTATAAGTTTGGGCCTCCATTTCTTCCCTCGCTAAGCCTTTTCACCTGCGGTGGTGCACACCTGTTTATGCCCTTCAAAGCTGCTTTCTGCCCCATTTGGGGGCTGGGACTTCCCATAATTCAGCTGTTGCTTCTTGGTTCCTCATTAGGTGCTTTCCACCTTAGCAACCTTGTGACTTCTGAGATGCACCTAGCACTTTTCCATGGCCTCATACTTGCTTAGTTGCTGCTCCATTTCTGCTTAAGTGAGGCATAACCTATAATGGTACTGCTTTTTGGAATCCATCAGAGTCAGCTAAGGAATCTGTACACTTTTATTCAGTTAAGGAGTAGGAATTTTAACATGCTGTCTTCACCATGCATATTGGCACCACTTTCTCTTCTTGGTATGCAATGAGACAGAGGCATCATCTGGGGAGGAGATTCTCAATTGTTCTAGGAATTGCCTGTTTACCAACTGTTGGGAGAGGGAGGATTTTGCTCAGGTTATTTGAGTTCCTGGTGTGATCCCTGCAGCCCTGGAGGATAATGGCTGCTTCTTATTGTGCTCTACCCACACAAAAGAGACTTTGGCATCACTGCTGCTATTATCACCAGCATTGCCATCTCTGCCACCACCACCACAGACGTCTCTAAATCTGCAGCCAGTACTGGAACTGAGGACAAATTTTCTTGGGAGTTGCTTCAATGTTGTCTGTGCAGAATAATATTAACTCTCAAATTAAGCTGGGCATTCTCATTCTCAACCAGTCACCTGCAGATACTCTAACTGACTTTAATGAGCCACAGGCCTTGCCTACTTTGCTTGTTCTCCCACAATCTGAGATGCCAGAGCTCTGACATTCAGAGCTTCTCCTCTTGTACTCTGGCACTTTTCACATCTACATATTGAGATCCTCTCTTGTTCTTAACCCCAGTACCTATTATTTACAGTTGGCTAAGTGAAACCCTTCCAGTCTACAACCCAGGCTAGACTCAAACTAGATATGGTCCTGTTTCTGCCTCCATGTGTAGTATGAGCCTTAACCCTGACTTGCTCTCATTCTTGGTGGTGTACCATCTGTAGACAATGTGCCAAGATGATTATTTCTGCTTTTCTTCTTAAGATTCATAGGATAAGCACAGGAAAGAAGTTTAATCAGTCATTAGCATCGGCTATACTTCCAGTGAAATTGGGTTCATTCCCATAAAACATAGGATGATCACAACTGTCTGTGCTTCCAGTGCCATGGGACCCAACACCTTCACAGAAATATACATTCAGGTAACATTCTAGTGCATGTAAAATAAATGATAATAAATCATATAAAAACTCAAATGCATATTTATATAATATTTAACTTATTTATTTTATTTTTTAATCTTTGAACCATGGAGTACTGTTTATGTCTAATGGGCATCAGAAGTTATGCTATAAAATGGGGTTATAGACATTTGGGAGCTTCTTTGTGGATGCTGGCAAATGACCTTTGTGCTCTTAACTGCCTAATAATTTCCCAACCTTGCCCTTCTTTGTGTTTTTTGTTTATTGAAAATAGATTTTTTTCCATAAGAGTATGCAGTGATTACATCTTTTCCACACCCAGTTCCTCTGACATTCTTACCACCTCCTCTTCCAACTATATCAACACCCTTTTGTTCTCTCCTAAACAACAAATAGGCAGCTAAAAATGTAGTGGGACATTTCTTTAGTCCTAGGACTTAAGAGGAAGAGGCAGGTAGATCTCTGTGAGCTGGTCCAGTATTATTTACAAAGTGAGTTCATGGTCAAACAATTAAACAGAGAAGTCATGTCTTAAGAAACAAACAATCAATTAAACAAACAGAGAAATGAAAGCTAACAAAGGATCATATTAAATAGAACAAAAAGAAACATATTGGAATATGACAAAATAAAAAAAATAGATGGAAAAGAGACAAAGAAAATACAAAAAAAAATACATAGAGATGCAGGACAGGATCACACTCACAAGAGTGTAATAAAAACTCAAAATTGGTAGCAATAACAGATGAGCAAAAAAGGGGTAAGGTACCTATAGTAAGTCTAACAGAGTCAATTTCCATGGACACTTGAGGTTCTCAGAGATGGAACCACCACCTAAAGATCATACATTGGCTGGACCTAGGTCTCCCCACTCAGATGTAGGAGATGGGGATCATGGTCATGATGTGGATCTCCTAACTTCAAAAGTTATTGCCTCTTTGTGGGATGTGTTGTTCTAGCTGGGCTGCTTTGTCTGAACTCAGTGAGAGAGGATATGCCCAGATTGAAAAATACTTAAAGTACTAGGGTGAGGGATAGCCAGGGAATCCACTCACTTAGATGAGAAAGAAAAGAGATATGGGGAATGGGATATGAGAGGGTATGACCTTGAGGGGAGCTTTGAGTGTATACAAGCCATCCTCCTGCATCAGCCTTCTGAGTGTTGTCATATTAGATGATTGTCAAAGCATCAAGTTCATCTCTTTATTCCAGAAGAGTCAAGTGATTGTGTAAACTGGAAAGAATCCTGCTCAGTCAGTCAACAGGGTCTCAAGGGAGAGAATGAAGATTGAAAAGATAAAGACAATTAGACAACACTATAACATGACTTCAGACAGTGCAAGGCTGAAGGGAATTTAATTTTCTCCAGACTACTTACATACGATTTTACATACTTGCAAAGAATAAAGTCAGTTTTAGGACAAGAAATAAACAAGGAAAATAAGCTAAGTCTCATGATTAATGTTTTACGGATATATCAGGAAGACCAACATAAAAGGAGTGCCACAAATCTCTCTGCCTAGTTTTCCTTGAGCTTTGTAATAGCCTCCCCTCCCCCAAAAAGTTCTTATCTGAACCTACTTCACTGTCCTAGCCCAATTCTGAATTCCTGCTGTATTCCTACAAGGAGGTCCCCAAAAGCTCTCTACAAAGGGATTTGTCATGTCCATTTACCATGCCAATTGATGGTTTGTGGATGTATTTACAAGAACAGGTTATGGCCCCCAGGTGATTTTCCCTCTAAAACATGCTGCTCACAAATGAAAAAAAAAAAAAAAACAATCATGTGACTTTTTCCACCTGGTGATCCTTCAGAATGAAGCCATAGACAAGAGGATCCCTGTGTGATAGAATTTTAAATTATCTCTAGCTATAGAACAAGGCAGTTGTCTAGGAATATAATCCAAATCAAGAATCTCAAGAGCATAAAAAGAAAATCAATTATTACCATCTGAATGAGGAAGGAGCATGCTTATTGCAGTGGGCTCAGCAGAGAAAAGACTTCATACATTTCTGCTGTGTGGAGATGAAGATCTAGGCTCTGCCTGTTTATGGTATAAAAAAAATTTTGGAGGTTTTCTATCCAAAGCACATAGAGGATTTGGAACTCAACATGACATTGACTGAGTACACAGTGTCACATTTTACTCCTTTCTTCTGGCAGATGAGGAAACTTCATATATTTTTCATGGCATGCACCTCCATGGAAACTTTTATGAATGGCTGGAACACATATGCTAGAGAACAAATGTATGTCAATGAGTTCAATTCCCAGTTTTCTCATCTCTAGGGACTTCAGCATCTCTCCAACAATGGCATGTGCTTTCTAAGCCATAAAGCAGGTGTTCAGGTAAGGATGGTGAACTAGGTGAGCTCCCAGAGTAAACATTTCATTTTATTTTAAGGACTCATGGACCATGAGGGAGACATTAGAATGCAGAAGGTATAAGTAGCGTGAATTAAGGTCTCAAATGGCCATTTATGAAGCAGCTGACTTGAGTTAAGGAGTAGGGCAAAATAGGATGTAATTCTTGGTATCATGGCAACCCAATGAATACAAAAGGAAAGGAGGGAGAATGTAGTTAGGAGCCTCAGGAATCACCCACACAGCAGTTAGGCCAGCAGTTGTGCTGAGGTCAGTGATAGCATTCTACAGTCTGCACCTGATTTGTTATGGAAAAAAATGTTTGAGACCCAGCAGGTTTGAGAACATGAAACAAAGGTGGAAACTTTGAGTCTGTATATGATAAAAGTAATTGTGCAGAGATCTTGATGTAATGTATTTTCTGCTTGAGATGGATGCCAGGAGATGAACTATAGGACTGACTTGTCTCAGCATGGTAAAATACATACATCATACCTAAGATAATATCCTTGAATATCTGGTCAAATTTCTATTGTGGCAACTACCTAATTTTTTTATTTCCACTCTCCATCACCATTTGCTAGAACTAACCCGCTGCTTTTCTCTAGTCCCTGATGATGCCCTTGGAGACCTTCTCCATCACACAGTACCAAATTTCACAGTCAGACTTGGATTCCTTTTCTTTTTCTCCAAGGATCTGTAAGCTAAAGTATCTGAACATGAGAGGAATTGTCTTATTGTGTTTAGATATTGTGCCTCTCTGAATTCTCAAAAAAAATGTGGAAGACTCTTTGCAGTCCCTGTGCTTAAAGGCTTGTAGGATGAATGACTCTCAACTTACTCTCCTGATACCGGCCATCTGCCACTGTTCTGAGCTCACCAAGGTCAGCTTCAATGACAATAATATCTCTGTTCCTGTGCTGAGGGACCTCTTGAAGCACACAGCTGACTTGAGCTGACTGAATATGTGAGAGAACCCTGCTCCTTTACGGTGCTATGATGACTTGGGTGTTCCCACCAAAGAGCAATTTTTCAGCTTTGTGCTGTGGTCATTGTTACCCTCAGGCCATAAGACAACCCAAGAGCATCTCCTTTGCAACAGAAATGTGTCATTCATGTGGTAGTCATTGTCTTTGATAGCTGTAAATGATCTTGTGTTTCAGAAAGAGCCAGAAATCACACAGACAGTAGTACCAGTCAGATACCAGATATTTTGAACATATACCTGAAGACCGATCTATTACGGTTGCAGATCAGAAGGTGGACCTAACCTGGACATTGAACATTTCACAGGATAATCTAATTCAGAAGAAAACAGATTAGCTGCTCTATATTGGGCTCTGACTGAAGATATTTTCACAAGATATACTAAATAGTTTTAACTGACCTTCATTCTGATTGGTTGTATTTGGAAATTATTGATGTGTAACTCCATAATATTAGCAAACCTCAGAACATGCTCAATATAACTAGGCATGTACTGAGCTTTATCCTGCCCTTAGAAGGCATGTGCAGAAGGAAAAAAGGAATATGAGAGACAGAATGGTTGTTTTAATGCCTTTCTATGCACCCCACATTTACCCAGATGTCCAGATGTGTCAAACAATGGTTGTGTTCCTTTTTTCCCCTCTCAATAATATGAAATATCTGACATACATGGAACAAAATAACTACAGTTTTGGTATAAAAAAAGGCCTCACCAAATGGGAAACTATGACTTTTGAATGTGAAGAAATGGATGGCTTCAGACTCGTTTTGAACTGGGTCTCTCAGAGATTGTGACTTCACAGACTGCTCAGAAGGTTGGAAACAAAAGAATGTCAAGTGACTAAGATCTGGGATGCTGAGTTTTACACAGGGAATATTCAGATGGACTCTGGGAAAAGGGAACTTGTGGAAACAGAAGCACACCTTGGCAATTTTGATTGGATTCTGACAAGATTGTTTAACTAGATGATCTTTCAACAATGTGTAAACTTTTTGTCCTTCCTTGTAGTATATAGTGAATAAATAAATCATTGATACTTTGTTTAGATGCCATTACTGTTTCCTGAGTGGAATAAACTAAATAACAAATCTGTACCACCTGACCTCTTGAGAAGTCAAAATGTATACATTGGTGCCAGGCATGTTATGATTGAAAATCATGGATAGGTGGGTAAAGTTATCAGCTAAGATGGTTCACATGTGGACATCTAGGTTGGCCTATGGTAAAAAAGAATAATAGAAACCACCTCTATGTATCTCTCACTCCTTGTTTCTTTCTCTCCTGCCACTACACTCTCTCCCTGTCAGCCTGTCAGCTTTGCAGGCCTTGTTATTTGGAACCTGTTCATTTCCTTGAGGTTTGCTCACAATAAACTTCTTTCATGCTCAGCAGAGAATCAATAAAACAAACAAACACACAAATAAAAGCCCAGGAACTGATAGTTGAAGTGAGATTACTCATGTTTTAAGCGCACATGTTTCTTTAAAGGAAAACCGGAGTTTGGTTGCAGAAGTAATATCAAGTGGCTCTCAGCTGGATCTCTGGCTTCAGGGTGTAGGCCCATGTATGTAGATCGTTGTGGTTATCAGGTTTTACAGGCACAATATGCACAACACCTATGTATTCACCTAACTGATAATATCTTGGAAAAAAAAAAAAAAACCTCTGTTTCACAAACACTTCAAAAAACCAACTAATTAATTAAAATGGTGATGTTCAGTAGCAAGGTATTTGCCAGACTTGCTGTGGCTCAAATATTACTTCAATACACACCACAAAGAAGAGAGTTTGTGGTATTTCATGTGTGTGCATTGAGCTCAATTGGTGAACAATTGTCTAGACTATACTGGATTCCAGTTTGAGGTCTGCACCGTGGAGGAACAAAAGAGTACAAAGAGTTTATATAAGAAAACTGGGTGTCTGTCTGTTTATCCAAGTCTGTATCTATCCATCTGTGTCTCTGTCTATATGTTTATCCATCGGTCTGCCTGGCTCTTTATCTATCTATTAGGTGAGATGACACTCATATAGATACCTAGATCACAAAACCATGACCCAAAAGAAAAATTTAAATTTCAGACCAATTTTTCATATAAATATTGATACAATACTAAATAAAACACTGGTAATCCACATTCAAGAACTCTACAAAAACATGAACTATCCTATTCAGTACGCTTCATCCCAAGGATGCAGGGATGGGTCAACATAGTAAAATAAATACAGCAGTGTAATCCACCATAGAAACAAACAGACAAAAAGGTCACATTTCATCTCATAAGATGCTAAAAAAGCCTTTGACAAAATCCAGCACCCCTTTGTGATAAAAGTACTGTAGGGTAAAAGCCATATACACAACCACAAGAAATCAAATATACTGAAATCTGATAACCAACATAAAATTAAATGGAGAGAAAGGTAAAACAATTCCACAAAAACCAGGGATGAGAAAAGACAGTGTACTATCTCCCTATCAATCCAATATAGAATTTTGTATTCTAGCTAGAGCTATAAAAGAAATAAAGTGATTAAGGTGTAACAAGTTGGAAAGGAAGAAGACACAGTATATCTATTCACAGATGATAGTTTAGTATAAATAAAAACCCTAGAATTTCTTTTTATTGTTTTTCTTTTTCTTTTAAACTTTATTTTAAAAAACAAAGATTAAAGAAAAAATTTTAAACATTTTTGCATAAATGTATACAAATACATTTTTATCAGTGCTTGGCTTTTGTTTCTTTTTCTTTTTTTTTAAGGTTTGATACTATGCATTAAGGTCTTACTAGTTACAATGAGCAAAAAGTACATGTAAAACAGGATGTAACCCGGAATAAGTCTACGTTTTCTTGGTGTGTAAGGATTGAGCATAATGGGTTTTTTTGTTTGTTTGTTTGTTTTTTTGTTTGTTTTCTTTTCTTTTTTTCTTGAAATTTAAACAGTCTGTGAGTTGTTTTTGGGGCAGTCCCAGCCTCTGGGGTTAGCATCCCACTATCAGTGACTGCATATTATGTCTGTTCTTTTGTGACTGGGTTATCTCACTCAGCAAGATATTCTCTAGATGCAAATGGACATCTGGGACCTTTCCAGCTTCTGGCTACTCTAAATAGAGCTGCTATGAACATTGTGGTGCTTGTATCTTTGTTGTATATTGGAGTGTCTCTGGATTATATGCCCAAAAGTGGAATAGCTGGATCTTCAGGTAGTACTATGTCCAATTTTCTGAGGAATCGCCAGACTGATTTCCAGAGTGGTTGTATCAGTTTAAAACCCCACCAACAGTGGAGAAGTGTTCCTCTTTCTCTACAACCTCGCCAGCATCTGCTGTCATCTGAGTTTTGGATCTTGGCCATTCTGACTGGTGTGAGGTGGACTCTCGGGGTTGTTTTGATTTGCATTTCCCTGATGGCTAAGGATGTTGAGCACTTCTTCAGATGTTTCCCAGCTATTCCATATTCCTCAAATGAGAACGTTTTGTTTAGCTCTGTACCCCATTTTTAATAGGGTTGTTTGATTCTCTGGTGTCTAGCTTTTTGAGTTCTTTGTATACCTTGGATATTAGGCCTCTATTTGATGTGGAGCTGGTAAAGATCTTTTCCCATTCTGTTGACTGCCGTTTTGTTTTCTTGACAATGTCCTTAGCCTTACAGAAACTTTGCAATCTCATTAAGTCCTATTTGTTAATCTTTGACCTTAGAGCTTGAGCCATTCACATTTTGTTCAGAAAATTTTCTCCTGAGCCTATCTGTTCTAAGGTGTTCCCTACTTTCTCATTTAATAGTTTCAGTGTATCTTGTTTAATGTGGAGATATTTGTTCCATTTTCACTTGATCTTTGAACAAGGAGATAAGAAAGGGTCTATTTTCATTCTTCTGCATGCTGAGTGCCAGTTGGACCAACGCCATTTGTTGAATAGGCTGTCCTTTTTCCATTGAATGTTTACATCTCCTTTGTCAAAAATCAGGTCACCATATAAGTGAGGGCACATTTCTGGTTCTTCTATTCTATTCCATTGATTCTTGTGCCTATTTCTGTACAAGTACCATGCAGTTTTGAGCACAATTGCATTGTAATATAGCTTGAGGTCAGGGATAGTGATTCCCGCAGATGTTTTCTTGTTGTTGAGGATGGATTTTGCTATTCTACAATGTCTTTTGTTATTCCAGATGAAATTGCACATTGATCTTTTCAACTCTATGAAGAACTGGGTTGGAATTTTGATGGGGATTGCATTGAATCTCTAGATTGCTTTTCGAAGGATGGCCATTTTTAAAATGTAGATTTTTTCAATCCATTAGCATGGGAGATCTTTCCATTTTCTGAGATCTTCCACAATTTCCTTTTTTAGAGGTTTAAAGTTGTTGTCCTACAGGTCCTTCACTTGCTTAGTTAGAGTCACACCAATGTATTTTATATTGTTTATGACTATTGTGAAGGGTATCATTTCCCTAATTTTTTTCTTCACATGTTTGTCCTTTGAGTAGAAGAAGGCTACTGATTGGTTTGTGTTAATTTTATATCCAGCCACTTTGCTGAACTTGTTTATCAGCTCTAGGAGTTCTCTGGTGGAATTCGTGAGGTCACTTAAGTACACTATCATGTCCTCTGCAAAGAGTGAGGTTTTTCCTTCTCCATTTCCAATTTATATCCCCTTGATCTCCTTTGGCTGTCTAATTGCTCCAATAAGGATTCCAGACTGTGTTAAATAGGTAGGGGGAGATTGAGCAGCCTTGTCAATTTCCTGATTTTAGTGAGATTGCTTCAAGTTTCCCACCGTTAAGTTTGATGCTGGCTGCTGGTTTGCTGTATATTGCTTATATTATGTTTAAGTATGGACCTTGGATTCCTGTTCTTTCCAAGACTTTTAAAATGAAGGGGTGTTGAATTTTGTCAAATGCTTTGTCAGCATCTAGTGAGATGACCATGTGATTTTGTTCTCTGAGTTTTTTTATATGTTGGATTACAATGATGGATTTCCTTATATTAAACCATCCCTTCATCCCAGGGATAAAACCTACTTGGTCATGGTGAATGATCGTTTTGATATATTCTTAGATTCAGTTTTCAAGGATTTTGTTGAGTATTTTTGCTTCAATGTTCATAAGTGAGATAGGTCTGAAGTTCTCTTCAGTTTTAGGGTCTTTGTGTGGTTTAGGTAAGATGGTTATTTTAGCCTCTAAAATTGAGTTAGGTATTTTTCCATCTGATTCTATCTTGTGGAATAGTTTGGAGAGTATTGGTGTTATGTCTACAATAAATGTCTAATGAAATTCTGCATGTAACCCATCTGGACTTGGGTTTTTTTTTTTTTTTTTTTTTTTTTTTGGTTGGGAGGCTTTTGATGACTTCTTTTATCTCTTTATGTGTTATGGGATTATTTAGATGGTTTACCTGGCCCTGGTTTAATTTTAGGATCTTGTATCTGTCTAGGAATTTATCCATTTCCTCCAGATTCTCCAATTTTGTGGAGTATAGGCTTTTGTAGTAGGATCTGATGATTTTTTGAATTTCCCCAGTTTCAGTTGTTATGTCTCCACTTTCCTTTCTGATTTTGTTAATTTGGATACTCTCTATTTGCCCTCTAATTAGTCTGGCAAGGGGTTTATCAATTTTCTTGATTTACTCAAAGAACCAGCTCTTAGTTTTTTTGATTCTTTCAATGGTTCTTTTTATTTCTATTTGGTCTATTTCTGCCCAAAGTTTGATTATTTCTTGCCATCTACTCCTCTTGCATGTATCTTCTTCTTTTTCTTCTAGAATTTTCAGCTGTGCTGTCAAGTTGCTGATGTGTGCTCTCTCCAGTTTCTTTTTGGAAGCACTCAGGGCTATGAGTTTTCCTCTCAGTACTGCTTTCATTGCATTCCATAGATTTGGGTATGTTGTGTTTTCGTTTTCATTGATTCTAAAAAATCCTTAATTTCTTTCTTTATTTCTTCTTTGACCCTGCTATATTTGAACAGAGCATTGTTTAGTTTCCATGTGTATGTGGACTTTTTGTTGTCTTTGTTGTTGTTAAAGACCAGCCTTAGACCACGGTGATCTGAGAGGATGCATGGGAGTATTTTTATCTTCTTATATGGATTGAGGCTCATTCTGTGTCCAATTATGTGGTCAATTTTCGAGAAGGTGCCATGGGGTACTGAGAAGAAGGTGTATTCTTTTACTTTAGGATGATATGTTCTGTAGATATCTATTAATTCCAGTTGGTTCATAGTCTCTGCTAGTTTTAGAGTGTCCTTGTTCAGTTACTGTTTCCATGATCTGTCCACTGGAGAGAGTAGGGTATTAAAGTCTCCTACTATTATTGTGTGGGGTGAAATGTATTTTTTGAGCTTTATTACGGTTTCTTGTATGAATGTGGGTGCTTTTGTATTTGGAATATATATGCTAAGGATTGAGAGTTCCTCTTGACATATTTTCCCTTTAATGAGTAAAAAGTGTCCTTCTTTATCTTTTTGATATTTTTTTTTGTTGGAAATTTACTTTATTTGATATTAGAATAGCCACTCCAGATTGCTTCTTGGGGCTGCATGCTTGGAAGTTTTTTTCCCAACTTTTATTCTGAGATAGTGTCTGTCTTTGTCTCTGAGATGAGTTTCCTATATGCAGCAAAATGCTGGATTTTTTTTTTTTTTATGTATCCAGTCTGATAGCCTATGTCTCTTTATTGGGGAGTTGAGACCATTTATGTTAATAGATACCAAGGAATAGTGGTTTCTGTTTCCTGCTATTATTGCTTTTGTAGAAAGAGTTGTGTCTGTGTCTCTTTCTTCTTTTGGTTTTCTTGCTTAGGGGTTTTCTGGTTTTTACTAGGATGTAGTTCCCCTCATTGTATTGGGTTTTCCACCTATAATTTGTTGTAGTGCTGGGTTTGTAGTCAGATATTGTGTAAATTTAGATTTGTCTTGAAATATCTTTATCTCTCCATCTATGGTGATTGATAGTTTTGCTGGGTATATCAGCTTGGGTTGGCACTTGTGCTCTTTTAGGGTCTGCAAGATGTCATTCCAGGCTCTTCTAGCTTTCATAGTCTCTGTTGAGAAATCGGATGTTATTCTGATTGGTCTGCCTTTATATGTTACCTGATCTTTTTTCCTTACTTCTTTTAGTATTCTTTCTTTGCTTTGGGCACTTGGTGTTTTGACTATTATGTGTCAGGAGGAATTTCTTTTCTGGTCCAACGTATTTGGATTTCTGAAGGCTTCTTTTATGCTAGTGGTCATCTCATTCTTAAGAGTAGGGAAGTTTTCTTCTACAATTTTGTTGAAGATATTTACTGTGCCTCTTAGTTGATATTCTTCTCCTTCTTCTATTTTTATTATCCTTACATTTGGTCTTCTCATTGTGTCTTGGACCTTCTGGACATTTTGGGTTAGAAGCATTTTGGTTTTTGCATCTTTTCTAATTTGTCTATGTTTTCAAAGTTGTCTTCAGCCCCGGAGATTCTCTCTTTCATCTCTTGTAGTCTATTGGAAATGCTTGCATCTGTGACTCCTGATTTCTTTTTTAGGTGTTCTACCTCTAGAATTATCTCTTTTAGTGTTTTGTTTATATTGTCAATTTCCGTTTTAAATTCCTTCTTCCATTCCTTCATCTCTTTGGTTCTGTTTTCTTCTAGTTCGTTGAGTTCTTTGAGTGTTTTTCTTGTTTCCTCTTTAAAAGCTTCTGATACTTTTTGCTTTTCTCCCTGTTCTTGTTTAAGGATCTGTATCATCATCTTGAGGTATGATTTTAGTTCTGCGTCTTCTTTTGTGTTTGGAATTCTGCTGTTTGCTGTGATGGGAGAGCTTGGTACTGGTGTTGCCAGGTGGTCTTGATTTCCTTGGGATATGCTCTTTTGCTTTCCTCTTGCCATCTCATTGTCAGTGATATGTTCTCACCTTTCTCTTGTAACAGGTCTGTGTTCCTGGATCTCTGCTGGTCCAGAAGGAAGATGGTCAGAGCCCTGTTCTTGGCCCCAAAGTCACCGGGCGGGAATGCTGGGTTCCTGGATCAGGTAGAGCAGGGGCGTGCTTTCCGGGCACACTCGTCAGAGATCTCTCTGCCCCCTGGCAACTCAGATCTCCTTTTCACCAGTTCTTTATCTCTGGGAACTGATCCTAGAATTTCTAACCACAGAACTGCTGCAGATGATAAAGATCTTCAATAATGTGTCTAGAAAAAAACTTAATTCAAATAATTCAAAGGTCCATCTTATCATAAAAAATAAATAGGCTAAGAAGGAAATGATGAAAACAATACCTTACCAAAGAGCAAAGCTATATATTTATAGGTGTAACTATCTGAGCAAGCAAACTACCTGTATGAAAAAGTCAACTATCTGAAGAAATAAATTGAAGAAGCCACGAGAAGATGCACAGGTCACATATGCTCCTGCATTCAGAGGATTAAAGCAGTACAAAATGCTATCTTACCGACAACATTCTACTGATTCAATGAAAAACCCATTAAATCCCAACCGAATTCTTAAAGATCTTAAAGGAACAATTCTCCCTATGGAAAACTAAAAACACCATAAAAGCTAAATCAATCCTCCACGATAAAAGATTTTTTAGAAGTGTTACCATCCATTGGTTGGCCATGATTGCCAGAAGAATGACAATCCATCCTTACCAGATCTGACCGATTCCTTACCTCACTTCAGTCCTCTTATTCAGGTGTGCTTATTTGAGACTTTGAATTGAGATGCCAAAATTTTCAATTTCAGAGTCCATTTTAGTGAACCTGATGTAATTTAAATTCAGATAAACTAAGAGGTTGTTACATAGCTATAGTCTCTAGGCTAATTCTCATCACCACCAGCATTTAAAGTATTACACTCTCAATAAGACCACTGCTTCCAGGTTATTCACAAATCAAAACTGTAGTCCCAGGTTATTAGCCTGCCCCCTGCTTAAGGAGTAGGAGAGCAGGAATCAAGTTAATGTTATGACCAGTTTTGATTGGTATAATCCCAATACCAATGAATTATATTAAAGGCCACAGTTACTTTCCAATTAGGTGCTTGCACACATACTCCCTGTTTTTTGCTTACTATACAGCTTTGCCCTGATAGACATTCAGGACCAAACACCATCAAAATCTTCCCACAGGGTGGTGGTGCACTGTGGCAGTGGAGGGACCAAGGCTTGCTAGAATGGTAAAAAGACGCTGCAGTGAGTTGTATTATATTTGCTCATTTCTGTTTTGAGGATCACAATCACTTCCCTAAGACAACATTTTGGTGGGTTGGCCATAAAGTTCTTCATAACATACAAAAAATACTGATCTGGAGGGCCTTGAAATCACCAAAATTTGGCTAGGAAGGCTAGTACCAAATATATACAAAGTACTCAAGGAGTTACACTCAAGAGAATCAAATAATTCTATTGAAATTAGGAGTACAGAGCTAAATAAGGACTTATCAACTGAAAATATTGAATTGGTGAGAAGCAACTAAAGAAATGCTAAACATCCCTAGTTATCAGGTAAATGCAAATCAACACAATCCTAAGATTCCACATCACATACACCAGACTGGCTAAAATATAAAAGCCTCAGATGACAACAGATGCTGGTGAGAATGTGGAGAAAGAGAAACTCATTTCCTCTGTTAGTGGGTTTCTAAATTGGTACAACCACTCTGCAAATGAGTCTAGCAGTTCCTCATAAAGTTGTACATAGTACAACCCAAGTATCCAGCTATACTACTTTTGGACATATACCCAAAAGTAGCTTCAACATCTAACAAGAATGCATGCTCAAATATGTTCATAGCAGCCTTAAGTATACTAATGAGAAGTTGAAAAATCCCAGATATCTTTTAACAGACGTATGAATACAGAAATTTTAGTATACAATAGATTACATCTCAACTGTTTAAAACAATAAGTTCAAGAAATTCTAGACAAATATATGGATCTTGAAGCTATTGTCCTCAGTGATGTAATCCTGTCACAAAAGAGCACTTATCTTATGTACTCTCTCCTAAGCAGAAACTAGCCCAAAAAGCTCAGAATACCCAAGAAATTATCCACAAAAATTATGAAACTCAAAAAGAAGAAGTCCCAGAACGTGGATGAATCAGTCCTTCTTAGAATGGAGAATAAAACAGTCAAGGGATGAAAAACAATATCAAATAGAAGAGCAGGAATTGAAGAAAACATCTACTGAGATTTACCTACTGAGAGAACCACCCATATGCACACAGCAAACCCATGCAGTATTGCTGGTGCCAAGAAGTGTTTACTGACTAGAAACAGAAATGGATGTCTCCTGAGAGATTCTTCCAGAGTCATATATATAGATGAGGATGCTTGCAGCTACCCATCAGACTGTACACAGGGACACCAATTAAAAAGCTAGAGAAAGGACAGAAAGAGCTGAAAGGTTTGCAACCTCATAGGAAAAATAACATCATCAACCTGCCAAGGCACTGAGATCAAGAGGGTAATTAGGAGAGGGAGCACCTTCATGAAAGCAAGTTAAGATGGAGGACTGAGAGTAGTGGGGGGGGGGAAGAGTATAATTTTTGAAGTGTAAATGCAGATAATATTCAGTAAATTTGAATAAAATATTAATAAACAAAAAGGTGAAATAACACAATTAATATGCAAATCAGACATTCTAAACCAAAACCTAATTAATGAGAAATTTGATATTAGAAATGTGCCTATGTCTCATGATGCCCTGCTTGCTGAACTTTTATGAGTCGTATGAGGGAGACTGATGTAATCTTTATTGGGATTGGTCATTTATAAGAGCATCATTGGCTAAGCCAAGTATAAAGTTCACATGTCCTGTTAATGTTCTCTAAGCCTAAGGAGGAGGCTATACTTTTATGCTGGGTAGGGGCCAGGCTAGGCTCTTAACTACTATCTTATTAACAGGGAGCTTCACTACCTGCTAGATTGAACTCTTTAATCAGTGTCTTTTCATCTTCTGACATCCACATTCTACCTCATATCTTTGGGTTTAAATAAAGTGTCTTTGTTTGATAGCTTCAAAGCTGCTCCTCAGTGCCCCTGAATGCACTCTCAGTCCTAGGACTGCTCTGTCTCTTGCAGCTGTCCCTTACATTGGCATCTTGGTGACCTGGAGCCAGGAATTAAATGCTTACAGAACAGCCAGGGATACCTTTTTAGTACCTAGAACACTATAGGGTTAACTTAGAACCTTAATTATGCTCAGTCTAAGATGATGTCAGTACAAGGGTCATTGCTCCTCTAGAGAGGTCCTTTGAGTGATTGCAAACAAGTCGAGTCCTGCCCTTTGTCTGTCCTCTTCTCTATCACATATCACTGTTGCTTCTAACCTTATTCCTTGGCCTCTAGGCTCCATTAAACATTCTCTTGTTTGCTTGCCACAGTTCTCAGTTAGTGAAGACCTTTGTGATATTAATCCCCCCCACACACACTGGCTTTTTCTTCATACATATAAGTCAACCCTTTAGTCTGGCCACCCATGAGGCTAGGTGTGAGACCTAGCAAAATCAACCTTATATGGGATTTTCAGCATCTAGTTTGATTTTCCAAATGTTAGAGACAGTTTGGCTATGTAAAGCAGTGATCTTCTGTCAATAGCATTCTCTACTTTTACAAAGAACCAAGTTAATAAAAGACAAAACAACAAGACATGTTTTTCCCACTGCCCTAATTTTTTATTAGATACTCTCTGTATTTACATTTGAAATGTTATCCCTTCCCCCACCCTGCTCCCATTCCCCTCCCCCTTCCCCTTCATTTGTCTTCACAAAGGTGCACTTGCTCCTAATCAACCTCTCCACTCCATTGCCTTGGCTTTCCTCTATATTGGAAAAATGTGTCCTCCCTGAACCAAAGGCCTCTTCTCCCATTGATGCCAGACACTGCTGTCTTCAGCTACATATGCAACTGGAGCCATAGGTCTCTCAATGTGTGCTCAGTGGTTGGTGTTTTAGTTCATGGGAGTCATGGAGGGTTTGTTTGGTTGTTCTTCCCATGAGGTTGCAACCCATTTCAGCTCCTTCAGTTTTTTCTTTAGCACCTTCATTTGGGGTTCCTGTGTTCAGTCTAATGGTTAGCTGCAAGCATGTTCAGCTATATCTGTATGAATATGGCAGAGCCCCTGAGGAGATATCTTTATCTGGTTCCTGTCAGTAAATACTTCTTGGCATCAGCAATAGTACTTGGATATAGTGGCTGCATATGGGGTGGATCCCCAGGTGAGAGAGCTTCTGAATGATCTTTTTTAATCCCTGTTCCTCTATTTGACCTTGTATTTCCTCCTGTGGTTGTTTTGTTCTCTCTTCTAAGAAAGACTGAAGTCTTGTTTTCATCGAACCTTCTCTCTAACTGATGGTTCTTCTCTTGGCCCTACTACTCAACAATGATTGACAAAAAGTCAAATGAATCATAAAAATTAAATAGATAAATCTGGGAAAAAAAAGAAATAAATGGGCCTATGTCTAAAAAGCCATAAGGGCTGAGAATTTCATAATTCCAATAAGTTGGATCATGTGACTATACAACAGCATGTGGTCATATTGTCTAGCCTCACATTACTGGATAATTCAATCCAGTGACTCTTCTGCCTTTTTTGTTGTAAATGATATATTTCAGAATTCTGTGCGATATTATATACTTAAGAGTATTTTACCAATATTCACTTTCTTTTTATTTCATCTTTTATTTATTTTTATTTTATGTGGGCATGCTTTTCTTTATAATTATAAAAAAATAAAGGTAAGAAAGTACATCAAAATTAAAGGTAAAGGAAAACATTTTATCTAAAGAACAGCAACTGGTGCACACCTTTAAAAGATTACACACACACACACACAGACACAGATACACACACACACACAATATCACTGTCTTCAGACACACCGGAAGAGGACATCAGATTCCATTACAGATGGTTGTGAGCTACCATGTGGTTGCTGGGAATTGAACTCATGACCTCTGGAAGAGCAGTCAGAGTTCTCAACTGCTGAGCCATCTTAATCCCACACCTTTAATTCCAGCATTTGGTAGGCAGATATCTGAATTCCAGGCCAGCCTGGGCTAAAGAGTGAGTTCCAGGACAGCCAGGGCTAAACATAGAAACCCTATTTCAATAAATATGCAAGTTATGGGGCTGAAGAAGAGATAGTTCAGTTCAGAGCTCTTGCTGCTCTCCCAGAGGACCTGATTTTGGTTCCAAGCAACCACATCGGTTGACTCACAATCACCTGTAACTCCAGCCATCTTACTTCCTCTTCTGGCCTCTGTAGGCACCTTTACTCACATACACAAACCACATCTAGTCAGTCAGTCTATCTGTCTGTCTGTCTCTCTCTCTCTCTCTCTCTCTCTCTCTCTCTCTCTCTCTCTCTCTCTCTCTCAGAAAGAAAGAAAGAAAGAAATTAAGAAAGAAAGAAAGAAACAAACAAACAAACAAACTGTGGTATTAAAAACAAGTATTGAACTTGTACACTTTTATACAGAAACATTTCAGACCCAAATTAACTACTGTTCAAGAAAAAAGTCCTCTAATATATTAATTACTCTCAGTATTTCTTTACAGTTTTTAAACCACTGGTGCTTTAATTGCTTAGGCATGATAAAAGGTAATTGCTGCTTCCTTAATACAGCACTCATTCACCAATGAGATGGTGTTCAAGAGCTATGGGTGTGCCTGCCATTATTTTCCTCCTGGAGCTGGTTTCTTAGAGAGAAGTCTGAGGAACTTTGATCCTTTCTAGTGTTTTCTTCTTCCTTAGATGCACTTTCTTTCAACAAAGCTTGAAAGCTTGCCCCCTCCCATCTACTTCAAGGTCTCTGCCCTTTGCCAACTGGAATTTATGACTGTTTGCTCCCAAAAAGAGGAGATTTTCTGTCTTTTTGCCCCAAAATAAGGAGAATATCTGCCTTTTTGCCCGAAAATTATGAGAATTTCTGCAATTTTGCTTCAAAATACGGGGAATTTCTGCTCTTTATCCCGAAAGTAAGGGGAATGTATACCTTTTGCCACAAAAAAGGGGAATTTCTTCATTTTTGCCCCAAAATAAGAGGAATTTCTGCCTTTTTACCTCAAAATAAGTGAAATTTCTGCCTTTTTACCCAAAAATAAATGGAATTTCTGTCTTTTTGCCCCAAAATATAAGGAATTTTTGAATTATGCCCTGAAATAAGTGAATTTATGCAATTTTGCCCCAAAATAAAAGAAATTTCTACATTTTTGTCACAAAATAAGAGGAATTTTTGTCTTTTTGCCCCAAAATAAGGGAAATTTCTCCCTTTTTGCTTCCAAATAAAAGGAATTTCAGCCTTTTTACCTCAAAATAGGGGGAATTTCTGCATTTTTGCCACAAAATATTAAGAATTTCTGCATTTTTTGCCCCAAAATAAGGAAAATTTCTGCCTTTTTTCAATAAAATAAGTGAAATTTCTGCAATTTTGCCCTAAAATAAGTGAAATTTCTGCACTTTTGCCCCAAAATAAGGAAAATTTCTGCAATTTTGCCCCAAAATAAAGGAAATTTCTGGAATTTTGCCCAAAATAAGTGGAATTTCTGTGTTTTGCCCCAAAATAAGGAGAATTTCTGTCTTTTTGCCACAACATATAGGGAATTTCTGCCTTTTTGCCCCACAATTAGGGGAATTTCTGCAATTTTGCTCCAAAATATGGGGAATTTCTGCCTTTTTGCCTGAAAATAAGGGGAATGCATACCTTTTTGCCATAAAAAAAGGAAATTTCTTCATTTTTGCTCCAAAATAAGAAGAATTTCTGCTTTTTTGACTCTAAATAAGTGGAATTTCTGTCTTTTTCCCCCAAAACAAAGGGAATTTCTGTCTTTCTTGCTCCAAAATAAGGGGAATTTCTGACTTATTACCCTAAAATAAGAGAAATTTCTGCAATTTTGCCCCAAAATAAGGGAAATTTCTGCCTTTTTGCCCTGATATATGTGAAATTGCTGCAGTTTTTCCCCAAAATAAGGTGAATTTCTGCCTTTTTGCCCCAAAATAATGGGAATTTCTGCCTTTTTGCCCCAAAATAAGAAAATTTTTTGCTTTTTTTCTCTGAAATAAGTTAAATTTCTGCAATTTTGCCCCAAAATAAGGGAAATTTCTGCCCTTTTTCCCCCATACAAGGGGAATTTCAGCCTTTTTACCTCAAAATAAGGGGAATTTCTGCATTTTTGCCACAAAATATTACGAATTTTTGCCTTTTGCCCCAAAATAAGGAAAATTTCTGCCTTTTTTCCCTGAAATAAGTGAAATTTCTCCAATTTTGCTACAAAATAAGTGAAATTTCTGCAATTTTGCCCCAAAATAAGGGAAATTTCTGGAATATTGCCCCAAAAATGTGGAATTTCTGAGTTTTGCCCCAAAATAAGGAAAATTTCTGTGTTTTTGCCCCAACATATAGGGAATTTCTCCGTATTTGCCCCACAATTAGAGGAATTTCTGCAATTTTGCTCCAAAATACATGGAATTTTTGCCTCTTTGCCTGAAAATAAGAGGAATGCATAACTTTTTGCCATAAAAAAGGGAAATTTCTTCATTTTTCTCCAAAATAAGGGGAATTTCTGCCTTTTTGCCTCTAAATAAGTAGAATTTCTGTCATTTTCCCCCAAAACAAAGGGAATTTCTGTCTTTTTTGCCCCAAAATAAGGGGAATTTCTGACTTATTACCCTAAAATAAGTGAAATTTCTGCAATTTTGCCCCAAAATAAGGGAAATTTCTGCCTTTTTCCCCTGAAATATGTGAAATTTCTGCAATTTTATCCCAAAATAAGGTGAATTTCTGCCTTTTTACCGCAAAATAATGGGAATTTCTGCCTTTTTGCCTCAAAATAAGAAAAATTTTTGCTTTTTTTCTCTGAAATAAGTGAAATTTCTGCAATTTTGCCCTAAAATAAGGGAAATTTCTGCAATTTTTCCCCATAATAAGGCAAATGTCTGCAATTTTGCCCCAAAACAAGGGGAATTTCTCCCTTTTTGCCCCAAAATAAAGGAAATTTCAGCCTTTTTACCTGAAAATAAGTGAAATTTCTGCAATTTTGCCCCAAATAAGAAAAATTTCTGCAATTTTGCCCTAAAATAAGGTAAATTCCTGCAATTTTGCCCCAAAATAAAGGAAATTTCTTGAATTTTGCCTCAAAGTAAGGGGAATTTTTGATTTTTCCCCAAAATAAAGGGAATTTCTGCCTTTTGCCACAAAATTAGGGGAATTTCTGCAATTTTGCTCCAAAATACGGGGAATTTCTGCTTTTTTGCCTGAAAATAATGGGAATGCATACTTTTTTTGCAATAAAAGGGGAAATTTCTTCATTTTTGCTCCAAAATAAGGGGAATTTCTGCCTTTTTGCCTCGAAATAAGTGGAATTTCTGTATTTTTCCCCCCCAAAAAAGGGAATTTCTGTCTTTTTTGCCCCAAAATAAGGGGAATTTCTGACTTATTACCCTGAAATAAGTGAAATTTCTGCAATTTTGCCCCAAAATAAGGGAAATTTCTGCAATTTTGCCCCAATGTAAAGGAAATTTTTGCAATTTTGCCCCAAAATAAAGGGAATTTCTGACTGTTTGCTCCCAAAGGAGATTTTCTGTCTTTTTGCCCCAAAATAAAAAGAATTTCTGCCTTTTTGCCCGAAAATTATGAGAATTTCTGCAATTTTGCTTCAAAATACGGGGAATTTCTGCTTTTTATCCCGAAAGTAAGGGGAATGTATACCTTTTGCCACAAAAGAGGGAAATTTCTTCATTTTTGCCCCAAAATAAGAGGAATTTCTGCCTTTTTACCTCAAAATAAGTGAAATTTCTGCCTTTTTACCCAAAAATAAACGGAATTTCTGTCTTTTTGCCCCAAAATATAAGGAATATTTTAATTATGCCCTGAAATAAATGAAATTTCTGCAATTTTGTCCCAAAATAAAAGAAATTTCTGCCTTTTTGCCACAAAATAAGGGGAATTTCTGTCTTTTTGCCCTAAAATAAGGGAAATTTCTGCCTTTTTGCCCCCAAATAAAAGGAATTTCAGCCTTTTTACCTCAAAATAAGGGGAATTTCTGCATTTTTGCCACAAAATATTAAGAATTTCTGCATTTTTGCCCCAAAATAAGGAAAATTTCTGCCTTTTTTCCCTGAAATAAGTGAAATTTCTGCAATTTTGCCCCTAAATAAGTGAAATTTCTGCAATTTGGGCCCAATATAAGGGGAATTTCTGAGTTTTGCCCCAAAATAAAGAGAATTTCTGTCTTTTTGCCCCAACATATAGGGAATTTCTGCCTTTTTGCCCCACAATTAGGGGAATTTCTGCAATTTTGCTTCAAAATATGGGGAATTTCTGCCTTTTTGCCCGAAAATAAGGGGAATGCATAACTTTTTGCCATAAAAAAGGGAAATTTCTTCATTTTTGCTCCAAAATAATCAGAATTTCTGCATTTTGCCTCTAGATAAGTGGAATTTCTGTCTTTTCCCCCAAAACAAAAGGAATTTCTGGTTTTTTTGCCCCAAAATAAGGGGAATTTCTGACTTATTACCCTGAAATAAGTGAAATTTCTGCAATTTTGCCCCAAAATACCGGGAAATTTCTGCCTTTTTGCCCTGAAATATGTTAAATTTCTGCAATTTTACCCCAAAATAAGGTGAATTACTGCCTTTTTGCCCCAAAATAAGAAAAATTTTTGCTTTTTTTCTCTGAAATAAGTGAAATTTCTGCAATTTTGCCCCAAAATCAGAAGAATTTCTGCCTTTTTACCACAAGATAAAGGAAATTTCTTCCTTTTTGCCCCAAAACAAGGAGAATTTCTGCCTTTTTGCCTTTAAATAAAGGGAATTTCTGCTATTTTGCCATGAAATGAGTAAATTTCTGCAATTTTGCCCCATAATAAGGAAAATTTCTGCTTTTGCCACATAATACTGGGTATTTCTGCATTTTTGCCAAAAATAGAGGGAAATTCTGCATTTTTGCCCTAAAATAAGAGGAATTTCTCCATTTTTGCCCAAAAATCATGGAAATTTCTGCCTTTTTGCCACAAATAAGGGGAATTTCTGAATTTTGGCCATAAAATAATGTAAATTTCTGCATTTTTACCCCAATATAAAGAGAATTTCTATATTTTGCCTCAAGATAAGGGGAATTTCTTCCTTTTTGCCCCAAAATAAGGGAAATTTCTGCCTTTTATACCTGAAATAAGTGAAATTTCTGCTATTTTGCTATAAAATAAAGGAAATTTCTGAAATTTTACCACAAAATAAAGGGAATTTCTGCATTTTTGCCCCAAAATAAGGAATATTTCTGCATTTTTGCCCTGAAATAAGTTAAATTTCTGCAATTTTGCCCCAAAATAAGGAAAATTTCTGCTTTTTAGCTGTGAAATAAGTGAAATTTCTGCAATTTTCCCCCAAAATAAAGAATATTTCTGCATTTTTTCCGCATAATAAGGTGAATTTCTGCATTTTTGCCCTCCAAAATGGGGAATTTCTGCATTTTTGCCTAAAAATAAGGGGAATTTATGCATTTTTGCCCCAAAATAAGGGGAATTTCTGCCTTTTTGCCCAAAAATAAGAAGTATTTCTGCCTTTTTGACCTCAAAGTAAAGGGAATTTCTACCTTTTTGCACCAAGATAAGGGGAATTTCTGCCTTTTTGCCCCAAAATAAAGGGAATTTCTGTCGTTTTGCCCTGAAAGAAGTGAAAATTCTGCAGTTTTGCCCAAAAAATAAGGGGAATTTCCGAATTTTGCCCCAAAATAATGGGAAATTCTGCCTTTTGGCCCCAAAATAAGTGAAATTTCGGCAATTTTGTTCCAAAATAAAAGAAATTCCTGGCTTTCTGCCAGAAAATAACAGAAATTTCCTGCTTTTTCACCAAAATAAAGAAAATTTCTGCATTTTTGTTTCAAAATTAGGGGAATTTCTGCCTTTTTGCCCTAAAATAAGGGGAATTACCACCTTTTGGCCCCAAAATAGGGGCATTTCTGCCTTTTTGCCCCAAAAGAAGGTAATTGCTTCCTTTTTGCAAAAAATAAGTGGAATTTCTGCCTTTTTCTCTAAAAATAAAGGGAATTTCTGTGTTTTAGCCCCAAAATAAGGGAAATTTCTGAATTTTTGCCACAAAATGAGGAGAATTTCTGCTTTTCTACCCGAAAATACCGATAATTTCTGCGTTTCTGTCCCAAAATAAGGGGAATTTATGCCTTTCTGCCACAAAATAAAGAGAATTTCTCCTTTTTTGCCCCAAAATATTGAGAATTTTTGCCTTTCTACCCGAAAATACGGGAAATTTCTGACTTTTTGTCCCAAAATAAGCGGAATTTCTGCAGTTTTGCCACAAAACAAGTGAAATTTTTGCCTTTTTGCCCCCAAAAAATGGCATTTCTGCTTTTTGGCCCAAAATAAAGGAAATTTCTGCATTTTTGCCCCAAAATAAAAGGAATTTCTGCCTTTTTGACCAAAAATAAGGGTAATTTCTGCAAATTTTCCAAAATAGAGAAGGAAAATTTCTGCCTATTTACCCCAAAATAAGGGGAATTTCTTTTGTTTGCCCAAAATAAAAGGAATTTCTTCATTTTTGCCCCAAAATATGGGGAATTTCTGCATTTTTGCCCCAAAATAAAAAACTATCTACCTTGTTGCCCTAAAATTTAAAAAATTCTGCAATTTAGCCTCAAAATAAAAGAAATTTCGGCCTATTTGCCCCAAAATAGAGGAAATTTCTGCATTTTTTTCAGAAGTAAGTTATATTTCGCCAACTTAGCCCCAAAATAATCGAAATTTCTCCAATTTTGCACCAAAAGAAAGGGAATTTCTGCCTTTTTGTCCCAGAAGAAGGAAAATTTCTGCATTTTTGCACGGAAATAAGTGAAATTTCTGCAATTTTAACCCCAAAATAAGGAAAATTCTGCCTTTTTACCATGAAATAAGGGAAATTTCTGCTATTATGCCCCAAAAATAGGAAAATTTCTGCCTTTTTGCCCCAAAATAAGGTGAATTTCTGCATTTTGCCAAAAAATAAGTGGAATCTCTGCATTTTTCTCCCAAAAGAAAGGGAATTTCTGTCTTCTTACCCCAAAATAAGGGGAATTTCTACCTCTTTGCCCCAAAATAAGTAGACTTTCTGCCTTTCTAGTGATAATTTCTTAATTTTATCTAAAATAAAAGAAATTTCTGCAGTTTTCCATGAAATAAGTAAAATTTCTGCAATTTTGCCCAAAATAAGGAGAGTTTCTGCATTTTTGCCCCAAAATAATGGGAATTTCTGCTCTTTTGCCCCCAAATAAGGGGAATTTCTGCATTTTTGCCCCAAAATAAGGGAAAATTCTGCCTTTTGGCCCCAAAATAATTGAAATTCCTGCAATTTTGTTCTAAAATAAAAGAAATTTCTGCCTTTCTGCCAGAAAATAACAGAAATTTCCTTCTTTTTCATTAAAATAAAAAATTTCTGCATTTTTGGCCCAAAATTAGATGAATTTCTGCTTTTGCCAAATAATAAGTGGAATTTCTGCCTTTTCCCCCCAAAAGAAAGAGAATTTCTTTCTTTTTGCCCCAAAATAAGAGGAATTTCTCCATTTTTGCCCCAAAATAAGGGGAATTTCTGCCTTTCTACCAGAAAAATGGGAAATTTTTTCCTTTTTGTTCCAAAATAAGGGAAATTTCTGCCTTTTTTTCCCTAAATAAAGGGAATTTCTGCCTTTTTGCCATGAAATGAGTGAAATTTCCAAAATTTTGCCCCATAATTAGGAAAATTTCTGCTTTTTGCCACAAAATAAGGGGTATTTCTGCATTTTTGCCAAAAATAGGGAGAATTTCTGCATTTTTGCCCTAAAATAATGGGAAATTATGTCTTTTTGCCACAAAATAAAGAGAATTGCTGTCTTTTGCCAAAAAATAAGTGGAATTTCTGCCCTTTTCTCCCAAAATAAAGGGAATTTCTGTCTTTTTACCACAAAATAAGGGGAATTTCTAAATTTTTGCCCCAAAATAAGTAGACTTTCTGCCTTTCTACCAGAAAATACGGGAAATTTCTGCATTTTTTTCCCAAAATAAAAGGTATTTCTGCATTTATACCACAAAATAATTGAAATTTTTGCCTTTTTGACCCCAAAAAATGGCATTTCTGCTTTTTGGCCCAAAATAAAGAGAAGTTCTGCATTTTCCTTAAAATTAAGGGAATTTCTGCATTTTTGCCCTAAAATAAGGGAAATTTCTGCCAATTTGCCCCAATAGAGAAGGGAAATTTCTGCCTCTTTTCCCCAAAATAAGGGGAATTTCTGCTTTTTTGCCCCCAAAAAAAGGGAATTTCTGCATTTTTGCCCCAAAATAAGGGGAATTTCTGCATTTTTTGCCCCAAAATAAGAGGAATTTCTGCTTTTCTGCCCCAAAATAAGTGAAATTTTTGCAATTTTGTTCCAAAATAAAAGAAATTTCTGCCTTTCTGCCATAATCTAATGAAAATTTCTTCATTTTATCCAAAATAAAAGAAATTTCTGCATTTTTTAGTGAAATAAGTAAAATTTCTGCAATTTTGCCCCCAAATAAGGAGAGTTTCTGCATTTTGGCCCCAAAATAAGGGAATTTCTGCTCTTTTGCCCCAAAATAAGGGGAATCTCTGAATTTTTGCCTGAAAATACAATGAATTTCTAACTTTTTGCCCTAAAGTAAGGAAAATTTCTGCAATTTTGCCTCAAAATAAAAGAAATTTCTGCCTTATTTTCCAAAATAAAGGAAATTTCTGCATTATTTACCAGAAATAATTGAAATTCCTGCAATTTAGCCCCCAAATAATCAAAATTTCTCCAATTTTGCCCCAAAATAAAGGGAATTTCCTCCTTTTTGCCACAAAATAAAGAAAATTTCTGCCTTTTTGCACTGAAATAAGTGAAATTTCACCAATTTTGCCCCAAAATAAAGAAAATTTCTGCCTTTTTACCATGAAATAAGTGAAATTTCTGCAATTATGCCTCAAAATAAGCAAATTTTCCGCATTTTTGCCCCAAAATAAGAGGAATTTCTGCATTTTTGCCCCAAAATAAAAAACTATCTACCTTGTTGCCCTAAAATTTAAAAAATTCTGCAATTTAGCCTCAAAATAAAAGAAATTTCGGCCTATTTGCCCCAAAATAGAGGAAATTTCTGCATTTTTTTCAGAAGTAAGTTATATTTCGCCAACTTAGCCCCAAAATAATCGAAATTTCTCCAATTTTGCACCAAAAGAAAGGGAATTTCTGCCTTTTTGTCCCAGAAGAAGGAAAATTTCTGCATTTTTGCACGGAAATAAGTGAAATTTCTGCAATTTTAACCCCAAAATAAGGAAAATTCTGCCTTTTTACCATGAAATAAGGGAAATTTCTGCTATTATGCCCCAAAAATAGGAAAATTTCTGCCTTTTTGCCCCAAAATAAGGTGAATTTCTGCATTTTGCCAAAAAATAAGTGGAATCTCTGCATTTTTCTCCCAAAAGAAAGGGAATTTCTGTCTTCTTACCCCAAAATAAGGGGAATTTCTACCTCTTTGCCCCAAAATAAGTAGACTTTCTGCCTTTCTAGTGATAATTTCTTAATTTTATCTAAAATAAAAGAAATTTCTGCAGTTTTCCATGAAATAAGTAAAATTTCTGCAATTTTGCCCAAAATAAGGAGAGTTTCTGCATTTTTGCCCCAAAATAATGGGAATTTCTGCTCTTTTGCCCCCAAATAAGGGGAATTTCTGCATTTTTGCCCCAAAATAAGGGAAAATTCTGCCTTTTGGCCCCAAAATAATTGAAATTCCTGCAATTTTGTTCTAAAATAAAAGAAATTTCTGCCTTTCTGCCAGAAAATAACAGAAATTTCCTTCTTTTTCATTAAAATAAAAAATTTCTGCATTTTTGGCCCAAAATTAGATGAATTTCTGCTTTTGCCAAATAATAAGTGGAATTTCTGCCTTTTCCCCCCAAAAGAAAGAGAATTTCTTTCTTTTTGCCCCAAAATAAGAGGAATTTCTCCATTTTTGCCCCAAAATAAGGGGAATTTCTGCCTTTCTACCAGAAAAATGGGAAATTTTTTCCTTTTTGTTCCAAAATAAGGGAAATTTCTGCCTTTTTTTCCCTAAATAAAGGGAATTTCTGCCTTTTTGCCATGAAATGAGTGAAATTTCCAAAATTTTGCCCCATAATTAGGAAAATTTCTGCTTTTTGCCACAAAATAAGGGGTATTTCTGCATTTTTGCCAAAAATAGGGAGAATTTCTGCATTTTTGCCCTAAAATAATGGGAAATTATGTCTTTTTGCCACAAAATAAAGAGAATTGCTGTCTTTTGCCAAAAAATAAGTGGAATTTCTGCCCTTTTCTCCCAAAATAAAGGGAATTTCTGTCTTTTTACCACAAAATAAGGGGAATTTCTAAATTTTTGCCCCAAAATAAGTAGACTTTCTGCCTTTCTACCAGAAAATACGGGAAATTTCTGCATTTTTTTCCCAAAATAAAAGGTATTTCTGCATTTATACCACAAAATAATTGAAATTTTTGCCTTTTTGACCCCAAAAAATGGCATTTCTGCTTTTTGGCCCAAAATAAAGAGAAGTTCTGCATTTTCCTTAAAATTAAGGGAATTTCTGCATTTTTGCCCTAAAATAAGGGAAATTTCTGCCAATTTGCCCCAATAGAGAAGGGAAATTTCTGCCTCTTTTCCCCAAAATAAGGGGAATTTCTGCTTTTTTGCCCCCAAAAAAAGGGAATTTCTGCATTTTTGCCCCAAAATAAGGGGAATTTCTGCATTTTTTGCCCCAAAATAAGAGGAATTTCTGCTTTTCTGCCCCAAAATAAGTGAAATTTTTGCAATTTTGTTCCAAAATAAAAGAAATTTCTGCCTTTCTGCCATAATCTAATGAAAATTTCTTCATTTTATCCAAAATAAAAGAAATTTCTGCATTTTTTAGTGAAATAAGTAAAATTTCTGCAATTTTGCCCCCAAATAAGGAGAGTTTCTGCATTTTGGCCCCAAAATAAGGGAATTTCTGCTCTTTTGCCCCAAAATAAGGGGAATCTCTGAATTTTTGCCTGAAAATACAATGAATTTCTAACTTTTTGCCCTAAAGTAAGGAAAATTTCTGCAATTTTGCCTCAAAATAAAAGAAATTTCTGCCTTATTTTCCAAAATAAAGGAAATTTCTGCATTATTTACCAGAAATAATTGAAATTCCTGCAATTTAGCCCCCAAATAATCAAAATTTCTCCAATTTTGCCCCAAAATAAAGGGAATTTCCTCCTTTTTGCCACAAAATAAAGAAAATTTCTGCCTTTTTGCACTGAAATAAGTGAAATTTCACCAATTTTGCCCCAAAATAAAGAAAATTTCTGCCTTTTTACCATGAAATAAGTGAAATTTCTGCAATTATGCCTCAAAATAAGCAAATTTTCCGCATTTTTGCCCCAAAATAAGAGGAATTTCTGCATTTTTGCCCCAAAATAAAAAACTATCTACCTTGTTGCCCTAAAATTTAAAAAATTCTGCAATTTAGCCTCAAAATAAAAGAAATTTCGGCCTATTTGCCCCAAAATAGAGGAAATTTCTGCATTTTTTTCAGAAGTAAGTTATATTTCGCCAACTTAGCCCCAAAATAATCGAAATTTCTCCAATTTTGCACCAAAAGAAAGGGAATTTCTGCCTTTTTGTCCCAGAAGAAGGAAAATTTCTGCATTTTTGCACGGAAATAAGTGAAATTTCTGCAATTTTAACCCCAAAATAAGGAAAATTCTGCCTTTTTACCATGAAATAAGGGAAATTTCTGCTATTATGCCCCAAAAATAGGAAAATTTCTGCCTTTTTGCCCCAAAATAAGGTGAATTTCTGCATTTTGCCAAAAAATAAGTGGAATCTCTGCATTTTTCTCCCAAAAGAAAGGGAATTTCTGTCTTCTTACCCCAAAATAAGGGGAATTTCTACCTCTTTGCCCCAAAATAAGTAGACTTTCTGCCTTTCTAGTGATAATTTCTTAATTTTATCTAAAATAAAAGAAATTTCTGCAGTTTTCCATGAAATAAGTAAAATTTCTGCAATTTTGCCCAAAATAAGGAGAGTTTCTGCATTTTTGCCCCAAAATAATGGGAATTTCTGCTCTTTTGCCCCCAAATAAGGGGAATTTCTGCATTTTTGCCCCAAAATAAGGGAAAATTCTGCCTTTTGGCCCCAAAATAATTGAAATTCCTGCAATTTTGTTCTAAAATAAAAGAAATTTCTGCCTTTCTGCCAGAAAATAACAGAAATTTCCTTCTTTTTCATTAAAATAAAAAATTTCTGCATTTTTGGCCCAAAATTAGATGAATTTCTGCTTTTGCCAAATAATAAGTGGAATTTCTGCCTTTTCCCCCCAAAAGAAAGAGAATTTCTTTCTTTTTGCCCCAAAATAAGAGGAATTTCTCCATTTTTGCCCCAAAATAAGGGGAATTTCTGCCTTTCTACCAGAAAAATGGGAAATTTTTTCCTTTTTGTTCCAAAATAAGGGAAATTTCTGCCTTTTTTTCCCTAAATAAAGGGAATTTCTGCCTTTTTGCCATGAAATGAGTGAAATTTCCAAAATTTTGCCCCATAATTAGGAAAATTTCTGCTTTTTGCCACAAAATAAGGGGTATTTCTGCATTTTTGCCAAAAATAGGGAGAATTTCTGCATTTTTGCCCTAAAATAATGGGAAATTATGTCTTTTTGCCACAAAATAAAGAGAATTGCTGTCTTTTGCCAAAAAATAAGTGGAATTTCTGCCCTTTTCTCCCAAAATAAAGGGAATTTCTGTCTTTTTACCACAAAATAAGGGGAATTTCTAAATTTTTGCCCCAAAATAAGTAGACTTTCTGCCTTTCTACCAGAAAATACGGGAAATTTCTGCATTTTTTTTCCCAAAATAAAAGGTATTTCTGCATTTATACCACAAAATAATTGAAATTTTTGCCTTTTTGACCCCAAAAAATGGCATTTCTGCTTTTTGGCCCAAAATAAAGAGAAGTTCTGCATTTTCCTTAAAATTAAGGGAATTTCTGCATTTTTGCCCTAAAATAAGGGAAATTTCTGCCAATTTGCCCCAATAGAGAAGGGAAATTTCTGCCTCTTTTCCCCAAAATAAGGGGAATTTCTGCTTTTTTGCCCCCAAAAAAAGGGAATTTCTGCATTTTTGCCCCAAAATAAGGGGAATTTCTGCATTTTTTGCCCCAAAATAAGAGGAATTTCTGCTTTTCTGCCCCAAAATAAGTGAAATTTTTGCAATTTTGTTCCAAAATAAAAGAAATTTCTGCCTTTCTGCCATAATCTAATGAAAATTTCTTCATTTTATCCAAAATAAAAGAAATTTCTGCATTTTTTAGTGAAATAAGTAAAATTTCTGCAATTTTGCCCCCAAATAAGGAGAGTTTCTGCATTTTGGCCCCAAAATAAGGGAATTTCTGCTCTTTTGCCCCAAAATAAGGGGAATCTCTGAATTTTTGCCTGAAAATACAATGAATTTCTAACTTTTTGCCCTAAAGTAAGGAAAATTTCTGCAATTTTGCCTCAAAATAAAAGAAATTTCTGCCTTATTTTCCAAAATAAAGGAAATTTCTGCATTATTTACCAGAAATAATTGAAATTCCTGCAATTTAGCCCCCAAATAATCAAAATTTCTCCAATTTTGCCCCAAAATAAAGGGAATTTCCTCCTTTTTGCCACAAAATAAAGAAAATTTCTGCCTTTTTGCACTGAAATAAGTGAAATTTCACCAATTTTGCCCCAAAATAAAGAAAATTTCTGCCTTTTTACCATGAAATAAGTGAAATTTCTGCAATTATGCCTCAAAATAAGCAAATTTTCCGCATTTTTGCCCCAAAATAAGAGGAATTTCTGCATTTTTGCCCCAAAATAAAAGAATTTCAGCCTTTTTGCCTCAAAATAAGAATTTATTCCTTTTTGACCCCTAAAATAAAGGGAATTTCTACCTTTTTGCACCAAGATAAGGGGAATTTCTGCCTTTTCGCTCAAAAATCATGGTGATTTCTGCCTTTTGCCACAAATAAGGGGAATTTTTGACTATTGGCCATAAAATAATGGAAATTTCTGCATTTTTGCCCCAAAATCAAAAGAATTTCTATATTTTTGCCCCAAGATAAGGGGAACTTCTTCCTTTTTGCCCCAAAATAATGGAAATTTCTGCCTTTTTTACATGAAATAAGTGAAATTTCTGCTATTTTGCTGCAAAATAAGGGAAATTTCTGAAATTTTACCCCAAAATAAAGGGAATTTCTGCATTTTTGCCCAAAAATAAGGAATATTTCTGCATTTTTGCCCGGAAATAAGTTAAATCTGCAATTTTGCCCCAAAATAAGGACAATTTCCTCATTTTTTGCCGTGAAATAAGTGAAATTTCTGCAATTATCCACCAAAATAAGGAATATTTCTGTATTTTTCCGCAAAATAAGGTGAATTTCTGCCTTTTTGCCTCAAAAAAAGGGAATTTCTGCATTTTTACCCCAAAAGAAGGAAAATTTCTGCCTTTTTGCACTAAGTGAAATTTCTGCAATTTTAACCCCAAAATAAAAAAAATTCTGCCATTTTACTATGAAATAAGGGAAATTTCTGCTATTATGCCCCAAAAATAGGAAAATTTCTGCCTTTTTGCCCCCAAATAAGGTGAATTTCTTCTTCTTTGCCAAATAATAAGTGGAATCTCTGCATTTTTCTCCCAAAAGAAAGGGAATTTCTGTCTTCTTACCCCAAAATAAGGGGAATTTCTACCTTTTTACCCCAAAATAAGTAGACTTTCTGTCTTTCTAGTGATAATGTCTTCATTTTATCTAAAATAAAAGAAATTTTGCATTTTTCTGTGAAATAAGTAAGATTTCTGCAATTTTGCCCAAAATAAGAAGAGTTTCTGAATTTTTGCCCCAAAATAATGGGAATTTCTGCTCTTTTGCCCCTAAATAAGGGGAATTTCTGCATTTTTGCCCCAAAATATAAAGAATTTCTACCTTTTTGCCCTAAAATAAGGAAAATTTCTGCAATTTTGCCCCAAAAAAAAGAAAATTTCTGCATTTTTACCAGAAAAAAAGCGATATTTCTGCAATTTAGCCCCAAAATAATCGAAATTTCTCCAATTTTGCCCCAAAATAAAGGGAATTTCTGCCTTTTTGCCCCAATATAAGAAAAATTTCTGCCTTTTTGCACTGAAATAAGTAAATTTCGGCAATTTTGTCCCAAAATAAGAAAAATTTTTGTCTTTTTACTGTGAAATAAGTGAAATTTCTGCATTTAAGCCCGAAAACAAGCAAAATTTCTGCCTTTTTGCCCGAAAATATGGGAATTTCTGCATTTTTGCACTAAAATAAGAGAAATTTCTGCATTTTTGCACAAAATGAGGGGAAATTTACATTTTTGCCCCAAAATAAGGGGAAATTCTGCATTTTTGCCCCAAATGCCTCCTCTTCCATCAGTGTCAGATAATGACATCCTCTGCTACATCAAGAGCTGAAGCAAAGGTCTCTCCATTTGTGCTCTTTGGTTGCTGGTTTAGTCCCTGAATGTACCGTGTGGTCAGGTTAGTGGATATTTTTTTTCCCTTGGGGTTGCAATCCTAAGTTTCTTCAATCTTACCCCCTGATTATGATGGGGCTGTTCTTTTGTTCACAGGAAGAATTCTGGAATAAATATTTTGATATGAGCGGGAGGCACATGTCTATCAATTGGGAGCAATCTCTACAGGTTCTAGCTTCCCTTTGTTGTGTAGTTTGGCTAATGTCATTTCTGTTGGGTTCTGGAAACCTCTTATTTCCCTGGCACCTGGGACTTTCTAGAGGCTACTCCCAGTTATCCATCATCTACTGCAACATGTTTCTATATCCTGACCCCCTGTTCTCTGTCCGTTCCCATACCTGACCCTGTCCACCCTTTTTTTATCTCCCACTCTTGACTCCCTCCTATGTGCCTTCTTCCCTCTACCTCATGTGATTATCTATGTAGGATGGAAGCATGCACATTTTGTTTGCCCCTCTCTCTCTTGGCCTTGCTCCTCTATTCTTTAACTCTCTCTTCCTTTCCCTTACTCTTCTCTCTCCAGGTGCTCATGGCCAGCCTCTGCTTTCTGTCTCTTCTCTTCTCTTCTCTTCTCTTCTCTTCTCTTCTCTTTTCTTCTCACTCTCTCTCTCTCAATGTCTTTGTCTCTCTCTATCTCTCTGTCTCTGATTATCTATTTATCTATGTCTCTGGTTCTATGTTTTTTTATGTATTTCTCTATGTCTCCAATCTCTCTCATGTCTCTCTCTATATATATTTCTCATTCTATGTGTCTCTCTCTGTGACTCTCTGTTTCTATCTATCTCTCTATTACTATATCTATGTTTCTCTCTATATGTCTCTCACTCTATGTCTCTCTCTCTCTCTCTCTCTCTCTCTCTCTCTCTCTCTCTGCCTCTATTACACTCCCAAGTCCCCTCCCCATGCCCTGAATAAATTCTATACTATAATATCCTGGTACCTCAGGGAGAAGGGATGCCTCACATGGGCTATTTACACAACCACATATACACTGTTGGGATTAAATTAAGTATTTTCAAATGAGCCTCCCCAGCTCTAAGTGGAAGTGCCTGGCTTTAATCACAGCTTCCTCACAGAGGACAGAGGGAGTCAGCATGGGAATGAACCCCGGGGCCACTGCTTGTCAGATAGGGGCTGAGAACCAACAGGAAGACTCCATTGATAAAATAAAATGCAGAGAGCTTTATGATATATACTGTGTATTTGATGAGGAATAAAACCATTGGTGCTTGAGAGATCCTTCAGTGGTTAGAAAACAAACTGCTCTTTCTGAGTTTCTTGCTCTAATACCCAGCACCCACACAGAGGCTCACACTCACCTAGCTTCCGGTTTCAGGGGAGAGATTGTACTTACACAGTGACACATTCACCAATGGAAATGAATATTTAAATTCATATTGATTAATTTTATTTAAAATAAATACATATTAAATTAATTTTATCCAGATTATTTTAAAAGAAAGCTTATATAAAATTAATTTTACATAAGTTAACAATAATTAAATTAATACTAGATATTATTTATTTAAGACAGTGCTCACTGCTGACCTTTGACCCTAGCCCATAACCTCTGACCCCTCTTCAGGACTCATGGAGCAAGTCCATACCTATAGCACACCTATAGCACCTATAACTGCTGGACCAGATGTGAGGTTTCCCAGTCATCCTGGTCTGCCCTGAGATAATGCACCTGCCCACCAGGACTGGAAACAGGGAAACCAGGCCCCAAAACAGGGTACCTAGGAAAGGAAGCAGGTCTTCAAGGATGGAAAGAGGACATTGGGAATGGAAACAGGGCACGGGAACCAGAACAGGGCATCAGACCGGAAGCTCTGCATGGACGACAGGAAATAGGACGGGGCCCGGAAACAAGGCTTCATGGACAGGAAACCAGATTTCATGGGCCAGAAACAGGGTATTGGTAAACAGAAAAACAGCACTGGGAATTGGAAACAGGGCACTGGGAACTGGAAGCAGGGAACCAAGCACTGGAAACAGGACATGGGGATCAGAAACAAGATATCAGGGTCCAGAAACGTAAGCATTGTCATCCAGAAACAGGGCATCAGGAACGGAAACAGAGGATGGGGGACCAGTAATAGGGCATCAGGGACCGAACAGGGCATCATGAACCAGAAACAGAATATTGGGTACTGAAACATGGAATTGGGGAATGGAAACAGGGCAGAGAAAGTACTGTGGACAGAGTTAAAAACAAGGGGACATTATGAGGTGTGCGGACACATCACAGGGGACCGATTATAAACATTTTAAAATGACTTGTTTATTTTTATCTTATTTGCATTTGTGTTCAGTCTTGTTTTTGCCTCAGATCCCCTGGAAGTTGAATTACAGGGAGTTGCGAGCTTCCCTGCGGGTGCTGGGAATCAAACCCAGGCTCTCAGGAAGAGCAGCAGCTGGTGCTGTTAAGCTCAGAGCTGTCTCTCTAGGCCCTAGTTATTAATACTTTTAATTATATGAGTTTGCTTGTTTGTTTGTGTGATTGATTGATTGACTGATTTAGCTCTTAACAGAAACGTGCCAAGACCTGGAAAAACTATTAAGAGATACTTCTGAGAAAATACCCATGATGCACAGCGACCAAGGAAGGAAAATTTACAAGCAGATACATGGCAGCACCTTTGTGTCCTTGTGAGGTAATGAGCGCTGTTGACAGTTGGAGATGAGCTCACTGCGTTTATGTGCCTCTGTCCCCTGCCTCTCTCTTTCCCTTCATCCCCTGTGAGTGTGTCTGTGTGTGCTGCACATGCATGTGCTGACATACCACATTGTATGTAATGATGTCTTAGGTACATTTTCTTCTCTTTCCCCCTCATCTCTGTGTGTGTGTGTGTGTGTGTGTGTGTGTGTGTGTGTGTGTGTGAAACACACAGGTGCTGATTTTCAGCATGTATCTTTAATTGAGAAATCGTTTATCTATCTTTAATTTTTTGATTTTTTTCCATGTGAATGTTAAATTTGATCAGAATTTATTTTCTCAGAAATTTTGATGTAAATTTTCAATTTCAAAATGTTTTTCCACATTTATTTCTAGTTTAATTGTGAAAAAATTTAAATCTCCATTTTAAAAATTATTCTTTTTTTATTTGATTTTTCAATTTTATCTAAATTCTGTCAATATATTTCTACAAATTTCCTTGAAAATATTTATAGGGCAAATATTAAATTATTTCAAAATATGTTTCTAAATGCCTCTTCAATTTTTGAATAAACATTTTCAGTCTTTTATCTTATTAGGATTATTTCCCATGTGAATCATCAGTTTTGCCAGAATTTTGTTGATATAATTTTTTATTTTTCTCAGAAAAATTATTGATGTATATATAAAATATTTTTAATATTTTCCTACATGTGTCATCAATTTTGGGAGAAATATTTTCTAACTGGTTTATTTTATCATTATTATTGCATGTGAATTTTAATTTTATCATATTTCTCTCTATATATTCCTTCAATGTTCTCAGAAATATTTTTATGTATAGATAATGTTTTTACAAAATTTTCATACATGTGTTTTTCATATTTTGAAGTATATTTGCAGGGTCTTCAATTTTATTATTATTTTTCCATGTCAATCTCCATTTTTATGTGATTTCTGTTCATACATTTGTTCAGTTTCCTTCCAAATGTTTCAGATGGGAATTTGAAATTTTAACAAAACGTTTTTCTCTATGTGTCTTCAGGTTTTCGAGAAATGTTTCCCGACTTCTCTCTTTTTTTCCTTTTTTGTTTTTTTTTTTCTTTTGGTTGAATTTTATTTATTTCATTTTTTAAACTTTAATTTTAAAAACCAAGATAAATGTACAAATTTTTAAGCATTTTTGCATAAAAGTACAGGAATATATTTTTTATAAAGTTGTAATTTAGTATTTGTGGTTACATATACAAACACATATGGATATATGTAACAATAATATAGGAAAAGAGGTTATTAATTGAGGGGATAGGAGAGAAACTGGGAGGGGCTGTAGGAAGGAAAGGGGGGATGTGATACAGTTCTATTTTAATTAAAATATGTTCTTTTTTTTTTCTTTAACTTCACACATTTTGTGAGTTGTTTCTGGGGTATTCAGAGCTTTATGGGGTTAGTGTCCCATTAACAGTGACTGCATATTATGTCTGTTCTTTTGTGACTGGGTTATCTAACTCAGGATGATATTCTCTAGATGCATCCATTTTCTTAAGAATTTGGTTAAGTCATTGTTTCTGATGGCTGAGTAGTATTCCATTGTGTAAATGTACCACAATTTTTGTATCCATTCATCTTCTGAAGGACATCTGGGTTCTTTCTAGCTTCTGGCTATTATAAATAGAGCTGCAATGAACATTGTGGTGCATGTATCTTTGTTGTATGTTGGAGCATCTCTGGGGCATATGCCCAGAAGTAGAATAACTGGGTCTTCAGGTAGTACTATGTCCATTTTTCTGAGGAAACTCCAGACTCATTTCCAGAGTGGTTGTATCAGTTTACAACCCCACCAGCAGCGGAGAAGTGTTCCTCTTTCTCCACATCCTCGCCAGCATCTATTGTCATCTGAGTTTTGGACCTTGGCCAATCTGAATGGTGTGAGGGTTGTTTTGGTTTTCATTTCCCTGATGGCCAAGGATGTTGAGCACTCCTTAGATGTTTCTCAGCGATTCAATATTCCTCAATTGAGAACTTTTTGTTTAAGTCTGTACCTCATTTTTAAATAGGGTTTTTTGATTCGCTGTTATCTCCCTTTTTGAGTTCTTAGTATACCTTGGTTATTAGGCCTCTATCTGATGTGTGGTTTGTAAATATCTTTTCCCACTCTGTTGGCTGCCGTTTTTGTTTTCATGATAGTGTCTTTAGCCTTAGAGAAACTTTGCAATCTCATTAAGTCCCATTATTATTATTTTTCCATGTCAATCTCCAGTTTTTTGTGATTTCTGTTCGTATATTTGTTCAGTTTCCTTCAAAGAATTTCAGATGTGAATGTAGAATTTTATCAAAACATTTTTCTCTATGTGTCTTAAAATTATTGAGAAATGTTTTGTGTTTTCTCTTTTATCTGTAATCAGTATTATATTCTATGTAAATCTTGAAATTTTTCAGAAATTTTTAATATGTATTTTTAATTTTTTAGAAATTATTTGATGTAATTTTTTGTGTTTTTTAAAATGTTTTCTACATACATGTTCAATTTTTTGTTAAATGTTTTTATATCTTCTATCATAACGTGATTTTTCTAGTTGTGAGTCTTCAATTTTATCAGATTTCTTTCTTCACATTCTTTCTATTTCTTAGAAATATATTTGCTTTATATATTAATTTTTAAAAAATCTTTTACATGGGTTTTCAAGGATTTAAATAATATTTACTTTTTCTTGCATTTTAACATGACTTTTTTCATGGTAACCTTCAATTTTATCAGAATTTTTATATATTTCTTGAAATTTTCAGAAATATTTTTGAAGAGAATGTAGAATTATTTAAATAGTTTTTCTTTATGTGTCTGCATTTTTTTGAAAAAAATATTTTACTCCTTTCTTTTCTCGTATTTTATACTTGAAACTTTCATTTTCATCAGACGTTTATTCTATTTTTTTCAGTTTTTTCCGAAAAATGTCCAAGTATATATTAAAATTTTCATAAAATTTTTCTATATTCGTCTTCGTGTTTTAGAATAATATTTTCTGTCTTTTATGTTAGCAGGATTATTTCCCATGTGAATGTTCAACTTTATCAAAAATAACTTGATACAATTATTTAATTTTCTTAGAAATATTTTGGATGTAAATACATAGTTTATTCCACAAATTTTTCCACATGTGTCTTCACGTTTTGGGAAATACTTTCTACATGATATATTTTATCATTGTTATTGTATGTAAATTTTAATTTTATCAGAGTGTATTCTATATACTTCTTCAATTTTCTCAGAAATATTAGCAATACAAATTTTCATTTTTAAACAGTTTCTGCAGAAGCATCTTCATTTTTGAATTTTTTTTTCTTCTTTTTTTTAGGACTATTTTTCATGAGAATCTTCAAATTTATCAAAATATTTCTGTGTATTTTTCAAATTTATTCAAAGAATATTTTATGTAAATTTTAATTTATCAAAAAATGTTTCTAAATGCCTGTTTACTTTTCTTAATAATACTTTTGCATGCTGTTTTAGTAGGATTATATTCCATGTGAATATCCAATTTTATGAAAATTCTTTATATATATTTGTTCAATTTTCTCAGAAGTATTTTCAATATAAATATGTATTTTTTCAGAAAAGAGTTTCTTAATGTATCTTCAATTTTGAGATTGACATTTTCTGCTTCTTTTTTACCATGATAATCTTAAAGGTGAATTTTTGATATTATCACAATTGTTTCTATATATTTCTTCATTTTTTTTCAGCAGTATTTTCGAGATAAATTTTCTAGTTTTTCTAAAAAAAATTCTACATTCTTTAATTATGTGAGTAATATTTTCTATGCATTCTTTTTATCTTGTTTTTTTTTTTTATAGAAACCTTTGATTTTATCAGAATTCTGTCTTGGCAGTTCTCAAGTTTTCTTTCAAATATTTTCAATGTATATATGAATTTTTATCAAAATTTTTTTCTACATATATTTTCAGCTTTCCGAGAAATTTTGTAGAGAGCTTTTGCGGTCTCTTGGCAGGAATCTGACATGGGGCCAGGAAAAGAAAGTAGAGCTACTCCAGAAAGGAATTTGACATTGGGCTAGGACAGGGAATTAAGCTCACAGAGGAATCTGATTTCAGGATCAAATAGAGAAATAGGCTTCAGGCAATAACTTCACTTTGGGCTAGGACAGGAAAGTAGGTTCAGATAATCCCATCATCTTTACAACCATCCTTAGAAATAGTGATTATGGAATTTTATATGGCCTTTCTTGTTCTCTTAACCTAGAACTGGCCTTATTATTATATGCATGTAATTAAAATGGAATAAAAGAGAGTTAAAGAATTGAACCTGCCTTTCAGCCTCAAAACTGGCTGGAGTCATGCTGCAGTTTTGTCTAATCATCTCTTTTTCTTTAATCCTAGCTCTGCTGCTGGAGAATCTCTTTGACTGAGCTGGTTTGGTGAGGTGGAACTCAATGTGAGGCTCCAGTGGATATAGTGAAGGACACCATGGGAAAGGAAGGGCATGCAGAGGAAAGTTTTGAACAGTCTCAGCCAGCAGTGAGTAAACCCTAAAAGAATGGGGCTTGGCAATGGCACAATGCCATTTATATATATGCTTAAAATATGCTAAAGGATAGAGGAGCAAAAATGAGTCAGAAACAAGTTATCCAGTTTCTGATTTTTAAAGAAGAAATCTATCCTTGGTTGCCTGAGGAAGGTTCTGTAAGTTTACAGACATGAGATAAAGTAGGAGAAGGAATAAAAGGGCACTATAAAATCCATGGTTTTGATAAAATGTTCTATGTTCCATGGCTATGTTGGATGGCCTGTCCACTGAAGATCATTCACCTGCAGATTGGAAAAGAATAGCTCATGCATGTCTAGGGTGACTAAATTTTTTGCTGTGGAAAACAGAATTTTTTGAAAGATGTCAGCAAACAGCAGAATTAAAAGCTACATCAAACTATCCAGTTACTTATGAAATGCTAACAGGAGAAAGTCAATATCGCGATATTCAGGATCTATGCTGGGAAGGACATGATTGCAGAGACTCAGAGCCTCTTCACACATGGTCAAAATGAGTCCAAGAGGTAAAACTTTTAGAGATTTGATTTTAGCACACCTTCTTTAAGGGGCCAACAGTATAGAACCTGAACCCTCACATTGCTTCGAAGACAAGGATGGACAGACATATTCTGTGCCAAGTGCTCTGGTTAAGACCCTCTTAGTCACTCACCAATAGTATTGATTTTCTTGATTCAATTCCTGGAACTTGTACAAGGCCTCACTTTTCTTCTGGGGCATTTCCTGAAGGTCATTCATCACCTCATGATGCTGCGTTTTCAGCTTATGGGACTCAGAGTTGATCCTGGGGAGGGCATGGCAAAAGACCAAATAACCCTTTGAACTAAAGATTCAAGGATCACATGAATTCAAACTGAAATGTGACCTTAGGCAGTGGGGTAAGTAGTCCAAACAAACATTATTGGGATGAAGCCCCTGTGGATATCTAGTTCTGAAGAGCAGGAAACCCAGCCTGACACATGGGATTCTAAGTAGAGATAGAGCCGATATTCACTGTCTGAAGGAAAGAACAAGTTATCAGTATCTGAATATCCAAGACTGATTCATCAGGTTAGACAGGGGAACAGAAAAAATGGAGAGGAACTCAGTAAGCACCAACAGGGAGAAGGGAGGCCAGGTATTCCTGGTGGTCATGAACTCTGCCCAGAGTTCATGGCAAATTTCAATGTGAATTCATGAAACTAGAGTATGCTTACGTGGTTTTATTACATTAACACTGTCTGGTCAGATTAGCCAAGCAGGAAAGCTGCAAAAGGGCCAAGCTATCCACCAGTCTTGAAACCACTACTCTTTTTTAGGTCTCCACAAGGTGAAGATTAACAGTGAGTTCTGCAAACAGGGTTCTTGACTAGTTAGGGGACCAGCTTTAGGCAGCAGTTTTTGGAAGTGGCAGAGTCAGACATGAAACTGGTGTTTTAGTTACACCTTTACACTTCCATGGCAGCTTTTCTCAAGAGGAAGACCAAATTTCAGGGCCATGTTTCTCTACACAGTAAAATTCGAGAGGTGATACTCATTTGCAAGTCAGAAATGACAGTGATTCTTAGCCAGCCTGTGAGGCATATAGTTAAGTGAACTGGGGGTGACATCATGCTTGGAATAAGTCCTGGATCTATTGTTACTTTTTTATTGCTCAGCTTTCTAAGCAGTAGCTTCTGTCATGGTTGCTTTGTGTATTTCAAATATGTAGGCAAGGCCTTATTGTGGGTCATTCCTAATTATTAGCTCTATGACCACTGCGGAATCTGACTTTCCTTCTGGAGGGTACAAGCCCAAAAAATGTGAGACAGAATTAACTGGAGTTTTTTTCTTTATAATTCAACATTCTGGGACAGCAAAAGACTTTCAGCTTTGAATTGTTGTAGGAAGGTTTGGGCCAAATTATCTAAGCAGGTAGATTAGTCCTAGCTTTATTTGTGGTTGACTCTGCCTATTCTGATGGACAGAATATGGGAGAGGGCAAGGCCCTACTTCTCATCATGAAGGGGGGGAGAGAAGCTGCCTCCAGTTGAATATGTTTCCAGCTTTTCATGTCATGTATCAGGAAGAGTTTAACCTTCAGAATTACACAGAAGAACACTTAGGATTCTGGCTTAGTAATTCAACTTAAGTTGTATGAGGAGTTTCAGTGTCTTTCATGTAGAATGTGTGTGCGTTTTTTTTTTTTTTTTTTTTTTTTTTTTTTTTTTTTTTTAACCTCAGAGGATTGCATTAAGCATGAGGGAAAATAATCATGTACTTGGCACAGTGTAACCACAGGAAAAGCTAATTTTGAGGACCTTGTCTATGCTGGATAAACCTAGGCCTTTCAGGATGCACTGATTACAAAGGCACTGCATTGGAATAGCTCTGTTAACTGTGACTTTTATATCAACCCCATTTCCTACCAAACAGTGATAAATTTAGGGGAATCCCATATGGGTAGGATAGAGTGGAAGGAGAAGGAGAACCTATACGCATGGGTAGGCGACACTGTTAAGACTAGGGTCTCTTCTTCAGACTGACACATTCTGGCCAGTGTAAATATTTCTATGAAGAAACAATCCATAGAATGTTGTGTCTGCCCTTTATATTTTACATGTTATACATTGTTTTTAATTATGAATTTGTATCACATTTATAAACTTTTGTACCACTTCACTTGTGTGTAGCCTGTAGGACATGTTGTGAAGAAAAATTCTTCCATCTCGTGATTCCTGGACATCAAACTCTGGTCACCAGCTTGGTTTCAAGCATGTTCACCTGCTGTTCCACCCATTGGTGCACTTACCCATTTTTCATTTGGTTTCTGTGGCACAGGACACATAGCCCTGGCTGGCCTGCAACACCTGGGTATCAATCCCTGAGCACAGATTTAACAACACTCATTACCACGCCAAAGTGTTGGAGCTTTAAAGTATAGACACTGCATATTTCCAATAAGTACCTCAGTTTTCCCAGCATGTGTACACTGCAGCATACATGACAAGGCTGCGGTCATAAACTACCTTCAAAACCGCAATGCTCTGGTCTAGACCTCATTTTACTAGTTTTGTGGATTCAAGTGTGTATAACACACAGCAAAACAAATTGTAAATATACAGAAATAGCTTCTGAAAGGCCCCATATGAAATCATCTACATGGCCTGTCTTTGTGCCTCCCAACGCTTTCTCCAAACCCCTGAGCAATACAGACATTAGTCCATGGAGGGTACCCAAATTCTATTTTCATGCCTTTGAGCAAAATCTATTGTGAAAGTGATATTTCCCTACTTTTGTATTTAACATTCATTGAGCACCCCTAAACATCTAAATGAACCAGATCTTTCATTCTTTTTATTTCATTTAGAAGTTTCAGCATAAGATTAATATTTTTATTCAATACATTTTATTTACATTTCAAAAGTCATCCCCTTTCTCAGTTTCCCCTTGTGAGAGTTTGCATATGCTTGGCCCAGGGAGTGCCACTATTGGTATGTGTGGCATTGTTGGAGGATGTGTGTAACTCTGGGAGTGGGCTTGGAGTTACTCCTTCTAGTTGTCTGAGGATTCTCAATCTGTTCCTGGCTTCCTTTGGATAAAGATGTAGAACTCTCAGCTCCTCCAGTACCATGCCTGCCTGGATGCTGCCATCCTTCTGCCTTGTTACTGGACTGAACCTCTGAACCTGTAAGCCAGCCTTAATTAAATGTTATTTGTAAGGCTTGCCTCGGTCATGGTGTCTGTTCACAGCAATAAAACCCTAGCTAATATACCCCTCCATCTCATCCACTCTCTTTTGTTTTTATAAGAGTGCTCTCCAGTTAACCCTTTTACCCTCCCACCTACAACTCCTTCTTCCCTCCCTGACATTTCCCTACACCAGGGCACTGAACCTAAGAAGGACCAAGAAATTATCTCACATAGATGCTCAACAAGGCCCTCCTCTGCTACATATGCTACTGGAGCCATAAATCTTTCCATGTGTATTCTTTGGATTGGGGTTTAGTCCCCAGAAGCTCTGGTTTGTAGGTATTGTTGTTCTTTTGGGTGAAAACCTCTTTAGCTCCTTCAGTCCTTTCTCTATCTCTTCCATTGAGGACCCTGTTCTCACTTCAATGGTTGGCTGAGATCATCTGCATCTGTATTGGTCATGCTCTGGCAGAGACTCTCAGGACACAGCTATATCAGGGTCCTGTCACCATATTCTTCTTGGCCTCTGCAATACTGTCTGGATTTGGTGGCTGTATATGTGGTTTATTCCCAACTGGGGCAGACTAATGATAGCCTTTGTTTCAGTCTCTGCTACAAAATTTGTCTACATAATTCTTCCTATGAATATTTGTTTCCAACTATAAATAGCACTGAATCATCTGCACTTTCGTTTTCCTGCATCTTGAGCTTTATGTGGTTTGTGAATTGTATTTTGTGTATTCAGAGCTTCTGGTCTATTATTCTTCTGTCAATGAGTGCATGACAAGAGTGTTCTTTTTATGTCTGTGTTAATATTTTCTAGTTCCATCCATTTACCTACCAATTTCATGAAGTAATTGTAATAGCTGAGTAGTACCCCAATATGTAAATGTACATTTTCTGTATCCATAATTTCTGTTAAAGGACAACAACTGTTTTTTTTTTTTTTTCTGGCTTCTGGCTATTATAAGGCTGCTATAAGCATAGTAGAACATGTGTCATTGTTATGTGTTGTAACATGTTTGGATATATGCCTAGGAGTGGTATAGCTGGGTACATGGATAGTACTTTGTCAAATTTTCTAATGTGCCTCAAGACTGACTTCCAAAATGGTTATACCAGACTTCAATCCCAGAAATAAATTTGAGTGTTCTTCTTTCTGCATACGTTAGTTGGCATTGGATGCCACATGAGTTTTTAATTTTAGCCATTCTGGCTGATTTGAGGTGTAATTTCATGTTTGTTTTGATTAGTATTTTCCTGGTGACTAAGGATGTTGGACATGTCTTTTGTTTGTTTTCAACCCTTCGTTATTCCTCAGTTGAGAATTATTAGTTTACCTCTGTTGCCCAATATATTAATAGGTTTATTTGATTCTCGAAATCAAATTTCTTCAGGTCTTTGTATACATTGGCTATTAGTTCTCTATACGATTTAAATTTCACAAAGGTCTTTTCACAATCTATTGGTGGTTGTTTTGTCCTACTGACAGTGTCTTCGCCTTACAGAAGCTTCACAATTTTATGAGGTGGCATTTGTTGAGTCTTTATCTTATAGTATAAGCCATTTATGTGCTCTTGAGGAATTTTCTCCAGTGATCGTGTGCTTGAGGCTCTACCCTATGTTCCCTTCTATTAGGTTGAGTGTATCTTGTTTTCTATTGAGATGCATGGACCACTTGGACTTGAGATTTATTCAATGAGATAAGGATGAATAGATTTGCATTTTTCTTCATGCTGACCACCAATTGATCCATCACCATTGTTTAAAAATCCTATCTCTTATGACACTGGATTATTTTAGCATATTTTTCAAAGGTCAAGTGACTACAGATGTGTAGGTTTATTTCTCAGTCTTCGATTTTATTCCATTGATGTACCTTCCTGTCCCTGTACCAATACCATACAGGTTTTTTTTTTTTTGATTATTATTATCATTTTTGCTCAGTAATACAGCTTGAATTCAGGGATGATGATACTTCCTGGATGTTACAAGTAAGGATTGATGTTCACTGTTTACACAGCAGCTCAGCAATTGGCACACACTTAATGAGGGTAATAGAAAATTCTTTAACACTGAAAGATTACCATTCTTTAAGGCAGTCAAGGCCTGTACCCACCCAACAAGTGACTTCCTTGGATTCATATTTGTGCTTGTCTTTAGCACAATACAGGAAACAAGGGAGCAAGGCATTATAAATAGCCTGCAAAGATGCTATCTCCATCCAGAATTTATGTTGGCAATAAATAATTGCAGCAGATTCATGCTATGGCACCAGCAGAGTCACCTGGTCTGCTCTTAATCTTAGCTCACCTGGCAAATGTCTGAGGACGAAGAGTATCAGAGAAAACAGAACAGCATACCCTAGTTTAAAAGTCTCTCTGCAGAAACTATAAGAGGGTTTTTTTTTTTTTTTTTTTTTTTTTTTGTTTTAGGATTTCTTAATTAGAAATATCTAGAAAGCTGTTCAGAGTTGGCACATGTAGTAGTCCCAGCACTCAGAAGGTGTTTTAAGAATTGATGCCTTGTTCTTGTTCTTCTGGTTGTGTTTTTGTATTTTTAATTTTGTAATCTCCACATAGCTACTAGTTTCATACCTAGAATGTTCATACCATGCTCTGTAATGCCAGATGAGTCATATTAATCAATACTTTTATTGTGATCAGCCACACTACAGACAATGCTATTATTCATTTTCAAATAAGGAAAACAGTTATTGAGAAGGTACTTAACCAGTTTGTACTCACATATCCAAGATATCATAACTATAGAATGACATTCCGACCTTTTAGATTACCTATTACTCCCATTTTAGAGGACATGGATAAGTGACATGGAAAATCAATGTTTGGAATTTGTAATTTCAATTATAAACTCAGAAGTGTGTGTACATGTGTATATATGCATTTTTGTTTTTAATTTGAGATATAAATTATTCAGAGAATCTGAGACCTAAATAGGTCTTGGCCAATCTTTGTAAACTGCATATACTTTAATGAGTCAAGACTGTCTTCTCTTTGTGTTGGGAGTGTACTTGAAAAAAAAAATTTTAATTTATATCTAGAGGTAGCCTAAGCCCTAAGGATCAGGATGAATTCAGAAACTGTCGTTGGGTTATGCACTGAGCCATAAATGGATGTCCCATCTTCAGGCTGTGGAGCCATGCTTATTACTGAGAAAACAAATCACATAATATCACAGATATCAAGATGGCAAGAGGCAATCACAAGAACATAAGCAATGGAAACAAAGACAACCTGGTGCCATCAAACACAGCACAATTACTGAGCTCTTATCAGCTGACCTACTTCATCCAATGTCTGGTATCAGAGGCCACCAGTTTCAGTTGCGCTAAGATCTTACATGACTGTTGTACCTTACTATTTCCAAAGCCTGTCCGATGTCTTTTTTCTCCCCATGTCCCTCTTCTTCCTTCTGTAACCCAAAGGCCCCATCGTTTTCTTTAGGGCCAGCAATTAACTTCTGCCTTCTTTATTGACATAATCAAGACTCAATTACGGAATCAAATTTATGTATCAGTTTCACCCCCTTACAAAATGTCATCAAATACTGGCAAGGAGATGGTGGACTTTTCTTCTCTGACTTTCATAATTAGATCGCTAAATTTTCTAATGCTCTTTAAACTCTTAAATTTGTAAGACAAACATAGTTTGCACTTTGTGCTTTATGTGTTCTTTCAACTGATTAGAAAGTAAGTTACATGTTACATAGTAAAATCGTGTATTGCTACCTCTCATTGCCATTGATATGGCAAACAAGGCCTTCATTGTTCCTGTACAGCCTGTACAAGTTAAATTCTGCTCAGGAGAACTCAGAGATGTTCCTGAACAACTGTTGGCCTACAGTTGTTTGATCTCCACATCTTCACTAAATCAATCTGCAGGACTGGTGGGTGTTAGAACTGAATTTTTGGTGTCATTTCAACGAATATTTAGATATTTCATAAGAATCTGCATAATCTTTGCTTATCTTGTTTTGTAATAGCAACAGTAGTTTAATCATTGGAGTGCTTACATGTAGAATTCATTCATTAGGTGTCATAAAAATGCCAGTGTCCTTATGATATCATTTTCATCACATTCATTAGCTGCACTGGGTTGTGCTAGAGGCAGTGTGTGCACACAAGCCCTGCTGCTGGGGACAGTTGTAAGCAGTGGCTACAGTGATTAGGCTGTGGGTCTGGATGGCAGGCAGTGTAGAGCAGTGTGGCTGCCACCTCAGCCACAACCAAGGAGCAGCATGTAGGGTCACTGGAGTGTGTGTGGGCTCTGTAGGCAGAGGAGTAATAGGGCTGCAGTTTGTGGAAATGGGTCAGTTCAGCAGTTGTAGCAACCTACCCCACCACTCCCTAACACCTCTGGTGGCCAGAAATGGGGGGAAAAGCCTGAGAAACTTAGGCTGTGGTGCAGTTTGTGCAATGGTTTTCAGGCAAAGCCCAGGTAGAGCAGCACATCACCTAAACCAAGCAAACCAAAGGCTCACAGGGGCTCAAGAGGTGCCCCTGATGACACAGGCCAGTACTTGTCTGTGTTTCGAATAAAATGGCAGCACAGGTCATAGGGGTAGAAGCCAATAGTGTGGAAGTTGCAGTAGAGCTCCATCATGTAGTTGGGGTGTGGGGAGGGGCTGCACAGCTCATGGAAGTCATGTGCAAACTGACATGTCTCTCGTCCTTGCACGTTGTTGTCGTCCTTGTCATTGTCATCATCCTCCTCCTGCTCTTTCTTTTTCTTCTTCCTGCTCCTCTTCCTCCTTTTTCTTCTTCTTCTTCTTTTTAAATTTTCTACTGGCAACCATACTGTTTCAGATCTTATGACCTATTCTTAATGCTACTGGGAAGCACTTTGCTGTGACAAAGCCCCATTTGCCTATTCTCAGTCTTACTGCCCAAGATTCCTCTTGGGACTTTGGAGACATTGGTGGTAAAGCTGAGCTGGAACCTGTGATTCCCAACATGAATTCCATTATTCTTTCTCCACCGTAAGATAAATGCATAAAGTTTTTGCTAAGGCAAATATTATGAAATGTTCCTTTCTTTTTTGTATCGGGAGGGGTACTTTTGGGGTTTTTGTTTATTTATTTACTTATTTATTTATTTAGGCTATTACTCTATAGCTCTGGTGAACTGCAACATGTTATTTAGGGAAGGTTAGTATTGTACTCACAGAGAGCTGTCTGCCTGTGTCTCTTGAGAGCTCCAGTTATAAGTGTGAGGTATGTCATCAATTCATCTATTTTGATTTGACTTGTTTATGGAGTATGATAGTTGTGTAGTTTTTTATTTTTTTTTCCTTTTTACCCACAGATATCTAGTTTCCACAATATAATTTATTTCTGTGTGTGTGTGTGTGTTAATAAGAGTTTTTTTTTTTTTTCAACTTTATTTTTTTAAAAACAGAGATACATTTTAAAGCATTTTGGAATAAAACTATATATTTTTCTCAGTACTTTTTCTGAAAGTTTGATCGTATGCATTGAATTCTTACTAGTTATAATGAGCATAAAGTACATTTAAAATAACATAACATGGAAATGGTAAAAGATTTCTTGGTGTTTAAAGATTTAACATATGATTTTAAATAGCAAAAATTGCCACAAGGCTATCTTTTTAACTTTTGAGTTATTAATGATTTAAAATCTAGGTGTACCCACTCTGAGAAGGTGCTATAAACTTGTTTTTTTTTTTTTTTTTTTTGAACTTAATATAGTCTGTGATTTGTTTCTTGGGTATTCATAGATTTCTGGGGCTAGTATCCAATTATCAGTGACTGCATATTATGTCTTTTCTTTTATGAATGGGATACCGCACTCATAATGATATTTTCTAGATGCATCCATTTTCCTAGGAATTTCATAAAGTCATTGTTTCTAATAGCTGAGTAGTACTCCATTGTGTGAATATACCACAATTTCTGTATACATTCATTTACTGAAGGACATGTGGGTTCTTTACAGCTTTTGACTATTATAAATAAGGCTGCTATCAACATGGTGGAGCATGTGTCCTTATTGTGTATTGCAGCATCTTTGGGGAATATGCCCAGAAGTGGAATAGCTGGGTCTTCAAGTAGTACTATGTCCAACTTTTTAAGGAACTGCCAGATTGAATTCCAGAGTGGTTGTACCAGCTTACAGCCTCACCAACGATGGAGGAATGTGCCTCTTGCTCTCTATCCTTGCCACCATCTGCTTTCATCTGAATTTTTGATCTTAGCCATCTTGATTTTTTGAGTTTGAATCTCTGGGTTGTTTTGATTTCCATTTTCCTGATGACTAGGGATGTTGAACATTTCCTTAGGTACATCTCAGCCATTCAATATTCCACAACTGTGAATATATTTTAGATCTGTACTCCAGAATTCTTTTTTAGATCTGCACCTTCTTTTTAAAAGGATTGTTAGATTCTCTGGAGTCTAAATTTTTCAGTGTTTTGTATATATTAGATATTAGTCCCCTATCAGATATGGGAGTTGTAAAGATCTTTTCCCAATCTGTTGGTTGTCATTTGTTTTCTTGACAGTGTCCTTAGCCTTACAGAAACGTTGGAATCTCACTAAGTCCCATTTATCCATTCTAGATCTTAGAGCACAAGCCATTGTTCTGTTCAGAAACTTTTCTCCTGTGCCTGTGTATTCTAAGTTTTTCCCCAATTTCTCTTCTAAGATTTGAAGTATACCTGGTATTATGTGGATGTCTTCGATCCACTTGGAATTGACCTTTGTAAAAGGAGATAGGAAAGATTGATTTTCATTCTTCTGCATGCTGACTGCCAGTTGAAACAACACCATTTGTTAAAGAGTCTGTCCTTTTTCCAAGGAATGTTTTCAGCTCCATTTTCAATGATCAAGTGACCTTAGGTGTGTGGATCCATTACTGGGTCCTCAGTTTTGTTCCATTGATATACCTGTCTATCTCTGTACCAGTACCATGCAGTTTTTAACACAAATTCTTTGTAATATAGTTTGGAATCAGGGATGGTGATTCACACAGAGGTGTTTTACTTTTGAGAATAGCTTTCACTATTCTCATATATTTTGTTATTCCAGATGAATTGGTTTTTTTCAACTCTCTGAAGAATTGAGTTGGAATTTTGCTGGGAATTGCATTGAATCTCTAGATTGCTTTTTACAATTCATGAGCATGGGAAATCTTTCCAACTTCTGAGATCTTCTTCAATTTCCTTCCTCAGATTCTTGAAGTTTTTCTCATACAGAACCTCCATTTGCTTGTTTAGAGGCACCCCAGATATTTTTATCATTTTTGTGAGTATTTTGAAGGGTGTTGATTCCCTAATTTTTTGCTCAGCCTGTTTATCATTTGAGTAGAGGAAGGCAGGAAATTTTTTGAGTTAAATTTATATCCAGCCATTTTGCTGAAGATGTTTATTAGTTGTAAAAGTTTTCTGATAAAATTTTTTGGGGTCACTTAAGTATAGTCTCATATCATTTGCAAATAGTGATATTTTGACTTCTTCCTTTCCAATGTGAATCCTTATGATTTCTTTCTGTTGTCTAATTGCTCTGGCCAAGACTTCCAGTCTATATTGAATAGGTAGGGGATAGTGGCCAGCCTTTTCTAGTCCCTGATTTTAATGGGATTGCTTTAAGTTTCTCTCCATTTAGTAAGGTATTGGCTACTGGTTTGCTCTATATTGCTTTTACTATGTTTATTTATGGGCTTGTAGCATACTTTGAGATTAGAGTCCACTGGTGTTGTTTTTATCTCAGTAACATTTTTGTTCAGATAATGTTTACGGGCCCTAAAATAAGAGGTTTGGAAAGTTGGGTGGTTTCACTAGGAAATGATCCTCTTGCTCAAATGTCTTTTGCTAAAGATTCTTTTAGAACTGCATAGGGTTTCACCATTACTTAGATAGATAAACAGGCCTTAGAACATACTCCTATGTACATTTACCTTAGTGAATAGGACTATGGAGACAGTTGGTGGTAAATCTGGGCCAGATTTCAAGATTTCTAAAGCTACCACCATTACTCTCTCCCCATTGTAAACTAAATGTATAGGAAGAAAGTCATGGAGGCAGGAGACATATGCAAAGTATACTTGTAAAACAAATCTAGGAGTACCTTCAACGAACACTGATTTAAAGAAATTGCTGGCAGTGTTTCATTTGGAGAAGTGCCTTTTGCATTTTTTTAACAAATGATCTCTATTTTTAGTAAATTACCATGTGTCCCTTTTGGAGTTCTTTGCCCTGGACATGAGAATCTGGAAGACTCTTGAGAATGGGATTAGTCCATGAGCTGAGAAAAGACATGAGTCCCATGACTGTTTAATGGTTATTTATACAGTACCTACGACTTCTGACGTTTCTCCAGTACAGAGATTTCTTGATCCTGATCTGTTTATTACATAATTTATTTAATACCTTCACTCCCAAGAGAGTTCTCAAGTCTCCATTTCATTTGACAGACTCATCTACATTGTCATGCAGGATGACACATGAGAGATCTCCTTCAACCCTGAAAATAAGAGATGAAAAGTCATGATCCTGACACACTAATGCCTTACATGCATGCCTGGAAATTTAAACATTTAGCATGCCTATTCCAAGTATGTTTCCCTTCATGTCTCAAGAAACTTCCCTCTTTGGTTGGGTGTGATCCAGTCCGACTAATACACCACACAAGTAAAACAAATGTCCAGAACAGGGGCAAGAGAGATGGCTTTTATCCATTTGAGGCTTTTATTCTCATAGTGGCTAAAAAGCAGTTAACAATCCTCTATCACAGCAGTTTCAGATGGAATCCATTGATCTCTGCTGGACAATGTGGGTATTACATGCATGTAGAGCACAGACCTCCAGGAAGTAAAACACCCACACATATAAAAAAATTTCAGAATGTGAGGGGATATTGAACACACACCCTAATACTAAATGATCTTAGTGCCATAGCTCAAAGTTTGTGTGCTGAGGTAAGATTCTGAAATTTTCTCAAGTCCAAATCATAATTGAAAAGCAAGCGAACAGACAAACAAAAAACCCCAAAACACTAATGACTCTTGTGAAGTTTTATAAAATGTTCCCAGGTTGTTGCTTTTGATCCCAGCTACTTTGGCTAGCTAGACAGAAATTTCTCATTATACTGTATTCTGATTTGTCCTGAGGGGAGCTTATGGTTGTGGTACTTTTAAGATTAAAAAAGACCAGAACATACAGAAAGTCACAGAATAAGTGGTTAGCAATGCCCTTCACTGAGGCAAGTTATTTTTCTGTGTCAGGAGCTGCTGAGCACAAGATCAATATCCAGAAAGGGGAGGAGCTGGTTGTTGACCCTTGTTAGGTGGACTGGTGAGTCCACTCTTGGCATGGTTTGAAAAACAGATCGGTATGGTATTGGAAGACAGGGAATGGTGCTATTGAAATGCAAGTTCCTTTTGATGTGGGTAGTTTGTCAATCTTTGGGATCCAAAATTTGATGAAAAGAGTATTCATGCTGAAACTTTGTGGTCATGAATTAACTCTGTTAAAATGTATTTATATGTGAATGATTATGTTGAACAAATAAAGAAGAAACACAACAGTATTTCTCTACTACAACTCAGAAAATTAGATATTGACCAAGTGCTTGGATCCCACTTCAAAGTCTCAATTCCCTCTGTAGCCCTGGCTGTCTGGGAACTTCTTATGAAGCCTAGACCACATGATACTTGAAGAGATCTATCTCTTTCTGATACTTCTGAAGTTACAACACTGTAACCCATTCATGAATAGTGACAGTTCCTATGAGTGAACAATTAGAGATCATGTGTTTATTCATAAATATACATTTATTTTATTCAATAACAGTTTAAAGTGGAGAGTCAATGTATACAGTACTTAGCCTTATCCAAATAGCAAATTAAATACAGTAACAAAAAGATAACTAATAAACAACATTCAAATGCAAACAACAAAAAGAAAACCCCCAGAACAATCAAAAATTTAACCAAAACCCAAACACATTATTTATGTTAAGCAGCACTCTCTTGATGCAAGTTTTGCAGCACAATCCTAAAGCCTGCTGCTGGCCTTAGAAACAAGGAGAAAACTCAGTCAGTGATGGTAATAATCTCTTCACAATGAAGGTAGGCATGCCTCATTTTGTGGTGGTTGATGGACAAGTCCTCCCAAGGCTAAGCATGAGACATGTTGCAGAATTCAGCTCAAATGCTAGCAAATTCCTTTTAACAGGTCTCCATTAAATTTTTCTTGATGACAAATCATGGCTCGGAACAATTTTATTCTCAGATTCATCCTGGATGCCCGGTGGATCTTCATGTCCCTCAGCACTTCTCTGATGCCCTGCAAAGTAGCTGGACCAGATGCTATCCAAAATACAGGACTTATAACACATAAAAAATTAAGAAAATGTAGCACAAGACTGGATTGTTATAGGCATTAAATAAAATGATGGTTCACTTGCTTGACAAACTTAGTGCTTCTGGTATAGAGTTGTATCAGAGGGAGATCTTGATCTGGGCTGTAGATTATTGCTCTTGAATTTCAGACCTAGCAGAGGAAGAGACAAAGGCCTAGTGAGGACCTGCCAGGTCAGCTATCCAGCAAACACCAGCTTTATTCAGAAGACACCCTAGTACAACCTTTCAGCTAACGTCATTCTAAGCATCCTGAAAGGAGAAGGGACAAAGAGTACCTGGGCCTGAATTTTATTTTCAGATTTAAAAAAAAAATTTTGAAACTGAATTGTGAACTAAACATTGTGCAAGAATTAAAATAAAATGCAACATTACTTCAGTAGTCAATATAAATTATATTGAAAAATAACAGTTTAGCAATGTCGGAATCTCATTTCACAATAGGTGTGAGCAGCCTAGAAAACCATTTGGAGGCCTTCTAGGGAGTCTGGCTAAAACTTAAGCAAACTCTCTTGTTTCTAGAATGCAGAAACCTGCCTCTGTTCTACTTGTGAACCACGAAATCTGTGAAACCCAGAGAAACCATCTCACAGAAAATCTATGCACACTGAAGAGATGATATGATCTACAATTCTTTACTGCATGCAAATCTTCCCAATGAATAGCATTAAACTCTCAAGTTATACTCATGAAGAAAGAGATGACACCCCAGCTATGTGTGTGAGTATTCTAGGACTTTTTCTAAGGAGACATAAGTGACATTAGGCTGAGGTCATAACACAGAACTCAGAAGGGTGGAAGGAGTACACCATCACCATCGCCAGAAACTCTGTGACCAACATGCATTTTATCATGGACAGAAGGATTTTAAACTGGACGAGATCAATACTCTGAGGTGCTTCTAGTTGATTGAGGTAGAGAGTAATATTGAATACCAGTCACCCAACATAGACTATTGTACACGTCCAGGAAATCTACATGGCTCCTGCCATCCTGTGCTACTACTACTCCCTATAGACATCAAAAAGATACTGCATTATTTCCACTAATCCAGGCACACACAAGTGCACACAGACACACATAGATACACACACACACTCTCTCTCTCAACACACACACAACAGACACAGAGAAAAATGGAAAGAGAAAGAGAGGGGGGAGAGAGGTTGATACCCAGACACACATTCCACAATACATGCAATTACATGTGCTCACACATGCAAGCAGACTTCATTGCAGAAACATTTTTAGATTTCCAGAAAAGATAAAAGTTCACCCAGGAAGGTATGAAGGCACAGGAAACAACCCTTGAATCCCTTGAATGTAGTAAGAACACAGTCGGCATAGCAGATAGACAGCTAGGTCAATAATGTGTTTTCCCCTACTAAACAAACTTTGCCTGTTAGCCAAGCCTGCTTAGCAAGATTCCAAGGTTTTGCACAGCAAACTTGGCTCCCAGCAAAGGCACACTGCATGGTATAGGACAAGCCTGTTCCTGCCTCTTGTTCACTGTCTCTCAATGGCTCTACATTGGGCAGCATGTTCCAATAAGTACTCCATTTACTAGAGGCTGCATAACTTTGGAACCAAAAATATGAGACCAGGCAATTACCAAATCTGTATAACCAGGATGCAAAATAAAACTATTCTCCCTGTAAGGATACAATTTGAAAGATATTCTGAGTAAAATAAGGCTGGCTGGTTCAAGGCCAAGTGGTTGCATGAATGATCACATTTGGAAATAGTCCCTGAATGTGTTCATGAGTTCTGGAAAGTTCCTACTGCAAAGCTGCTATGAGAAGTACCAGTACAAACGTGATTACCATAATTTTTTTCAGGATACTGACTTCTTGTTCTGGAATTGCTGGGTCAGTGGGGACTGCTGTTTCAATTTCTGAAGAGTTGTACATGGCTTCTCACAGAGCTAGCACATTTTATACTATCAAAAATATCTGAGGGTACTCATTGTTCCAAATCCTCCTTTAGGCTGATTTTAACTCGGAGAGAATGATTTTGATTAACAGCAGTTACAGAGTGCTACAGACAGAACACGGGGTGAGTGTTTTAGACTATCATGAGGGTTAGGGGCTGTCTGAGGTTTCCTGTTCTTTACTCACATTAGAATTCTGGGCTTTATACTGGATGCATATGCACAACAAGCAAATCAGTCTTTCAAATAATAATGCACAGGACAAACTCCAATGCCAAGGATAACTGAGTCACGTTTAGGGGAATTTGGAAAGAAAATGTTAACAGGCAATGCAGAGAAAACTAGGATGTTGAGAGTATGCAACCTGCCTGCTGCATTCCAGTAGCCAGGCACTGCACATTAGGACCATATGATATTCACAAAACTTAAGCCAGCACTTTTGACTCTCAGGCTCATTCATTTGACACAGCAGCATCTTTCGCACCTGCATGTACCACAGTTGTTTGATTTTTAAAAAATGATTTCAATACTGACATATTTTTCTTACAAAATCAGTTGAATATCAGACTTTAGAGAATTCATTATCTACTCTTGTCCTATTGAGCTAGGTGGCTGGGCCTAAAGGTGGCTGCTGTATTTAGTGAGGCTCCGATGCAAAGAGAACTGACAGAGTACTTTATCCAGTAAACTTGGCCATTGTTATTTTTTAAGATAATTGTTTTCCAAGTGAATCTGTATATATGGATATAATATACACATATATGTAGAGAAGCACACATCTTCATACCTTTACACACAAAAGAACACACACATAGAGTTTTATATGCAAGTACCCACTCTGCAAATATCTACATCAAAGAACTATCACCAACCACATATATCCCATGATCATGATAACCCAGACCTAAGCTAAAACACATATATGCACAAACACATACACACAGACACACACATCAAAGACAATCTGCTTTGTGGTATAGGATGTCTATGGGTGTTATGGTTACAGATGAGGACAATCTACCCTGATGCTTCATTAGTTTTACCTACTGCTGTTTGGCAATAGTCCATAAATGTTCATGCTGGCCTTACCACAGAGCTTCTTTCTCCTGCTATATGGCATTTCAGTTACCTTCTGCTTTGCTTCAAGCATTTCGTTTTCCTCCCACAATAGCTTTGCTTTCTTCTGCATATGAATTGACTCTCTCTGGAGATAGCAGTTCCAGATGCTGAACCACAAAGAAAAATGGTGACTCCAAACTAGAATTTATCTTCCTCATTCTCCTCCAAGTACCATGCACACGTCATGGGTTGTTATCCCCAGACAGACCCAGACTACAGTTCAGATCACTCATGAATCATCACATAGGAAAAGGTCAAATCCAGAGAACAGACCCATTCCAGAAGACACAAAGTACCAATGAAATCCAAGAAGACATGGCTCCCATGTATGCTTATATGTCATTGGAATTATACAACTACATGTAGGTAGAGAGCAAACTTTCTGTGTAAGTCAAGAGGAGACCCAATAAGTACACATAAATTCTGTATATCTTATGAAATTCAGGTTTGCAAATCTACTTTAAGGGCCCTGGAAGCTCAAGGTTGATTGATATTTCCATCATGATGCAAACCTTTTTTATCTAGAGGATCCTTATTTTGGAAGGAAAATGATCGGAGGTACTTACATACTCTTCACATTTGGTCAAAATAAGTCCAAGAGGTAACAATCCTAGAGCCTTCCACTTTCCATTAAGAGGTAAACAGTACAGAACCTGAACCCTCACATTGCTTCAAAGACAAGGATGGGCAGACATATTCTGTGCATAGTGCTGGAATCAAGTCTCTATTAGTCACTCACCAATAATACTGATTTTCTTGAATCAGATCCTGGAACTTGTACAAGGCCTCACTGATCTTCTGTGGCATTTCCTCAAGGTCAGACATCAACTCATGATGCTGTGTCTTCAGCATATGAGACTCAAAGTTGATTCTGGTGTAGGGCATGGCAGAAATTAAATAACTCTTTTGACTAAGGATTCAAGGATCACATGATTCTAACTAGATTAAGTACCCCTGCCCATATATTGTATATACTTGTTACTTGGTACTGCATCCTCTAGGATCTTATTAAATTTATTATTATTAGCCTCAGGCCAGTAGAACCAGGGAAGCAAAAGGAGGGATTGATCTCCTTTAGCTTCCTGAGGGTGTTTGAAGGAATAGCTTAGCTCTCCAAGAACTTTCTAAATTCCTGTGCCCCATGCCTTGGTCCAACTTAAATCTGTGATGACTCTTCTCCATTTTTAGACAAGGATTGACAATCATTGGTTCTACTGATTATGTCAATTTCCCAAATGACATAATTAGTATTTACAGGGGAAAAGCCTGTAACTTACAGCAGGATATTCTAAGGTTCATCCAAGTTGGACACACAGGTCACATGCTGCTCAAAGTGAGGCTTCTTGGCCTCACAATTGTGATTTAGTGAAAACTGAGTCAACAAATCTACACGGCCATAACTCTTTATAGACTCTTGAGGTCTTATGTGGAACACACACACACACACACACACACATACACACACACACACAAACACTCATACACTCACAAACACACACGAAGGCACACCCAAACACAATCAGAATCCTAAAGAAATACAATGATTTGTCTTGATCTCAGAGTATAATGAACGAAATTTGAGGAAAGTAGTGCTAACATGCAACCAATCCAGTCACACAGTAAGAGAAAGCAAATGAGACCAGGCACCTCAAGCTGTTGAAAGGACCAATTAAATCCAAAGCAATTTTAGATCAGATAGAAAGAGTTTGACCATAAAGAGCAACATCTAGCCTCTCCCACACACCAAGAATTGTCTAGATTTTTAAAATGAATAGTGGGAGTTCACACAATACTACCAATATCTCCAGACCGGGATTCATTCCATGGGTTCTGATTTACTTTTGGAGGAATCAAAATGCCCTGTTACTCCATCTCACTCCTATATACCTTCAATTCTGTGTTTGATATCCAGTTAGGAAAAAAATAGAGAAAAGAAAAGAAAATGAGTTTGGGCATGAGGACAGACTGGAGTTGAAAACTTCTGTGATATGAGGAAATCTGGGGTTAACAGAGAGGGCCCAAGATAGTTCTCAAAATACCAAGCATAATGACTACCTGTTGTTCAAATCTGTGTCAGTGTAATTAGCCAGGATTCCCCGAAGTTCGTCCCTCTCATTTGTGATCTTCTGCAGATAAATTTTCAGCTTTTCCAACCTCTTCATCATCTTCTTATTTTTGGTGTTGCTGGTGGTTGCAGGTTTGGTTAATGCCTTCCCAACAGAACCTGTAGATATATAAACACAAGTAAACTTGTAGAGATAAAAGGACAGAGACAAGAGCAACCATGCTTAGTCCCAAACAGTGGCCCTAGGAAGAGGGAACTCTAGAGACACAGTGAATAACAGAAAGAACAGGAAATCTATCTTCAAGCTGGGCTCCTCAACATGTCCCTGTTTCCAACCACTATCACTAAACACATGCCTCACTCCCTAGTGCAGTCTCTCTGGCCTTGAAACTCATAAGCTGACCAAGGCCTGAAGAATTGGAGGGCATTGTCTGCTCCTATCTGATAGATACAGGTCAGTTCTGGTGTTCATAGTGCTCACAACTAAAAATATTGTCAATAAATACCAACAACTGGCATCTGACACAAGCCAACACATGTGCAGGCTTCTTAAAGTACATGATGAGACTCCCCAAACTACTACCCTTACCCCAGACTGTGTTGTATGCCACATCATTTATGTTTAAGGATAAAGTGTCTGACACCTTGATACATTTCCAGAGGAATATTTCCCTCTCTTACTCAAGTTATCTACAGAAATCTGTTGATATCAGAGTACTTTTCAACACTGTATTCCTGAGAACAACACATTTTTCCTCTCACAGAGCTATTTCCTGAAATCTTATGCTACTCAGCAGATAATTTAGGTCTCTCAGCAAAGCAACTTCTGGCCTGTCAATTCCTGGCTTTTTGAAAAATTAATCAGAAATTTTTGACTCATGGTCTACCATTTAGGAATGTCAAGATCATAAGCCCTACTCCTGGAAGGACTAGCTCAGGCCCACTCCTCCAGTAAGTTCCCCAACCCCTGCCAAGAACTCACTGTGCTTTCCCCAGGACCACTTTTTTTTACCTGTTTTTGAACATGACAGAAGGTTTGCCTCTTTCTGCCTCAGTGTAATCTCTGCTTGTCCTCTATTCTCCCTCCGAATTAGCCTGAGCAGCATGGACATCATGCCTACTTGTGAACCCAATAGGCTCTGAAGGAATACCCCACAGGCAGTTTCTATCATCACAACACTGCTGACATCACAGAAGATTCTAGGGCTGTCCTGGATACAAGAGAATCTCCAGGGAATTGATGGCTGATGAAGTCACTGGGAACTGCCACGATCTATATGCTAACCAGCTTGAGCCAAATTGACTAGTTTCTGAGGTGTAATTACTTGAGATCCCCTTTGGAACCTCAGTACCTTTTCCTTCATAAGATAGACATTACTTTGTGCTTAATTTCATATCCAATTAATTGGATGGAAAGTGTTTTTTTCATGGTCATGGCATGGGTGCATCATTTTCAATCAGACCTAAAGCTCTATGCTATTTGAACGGGCAAGATTCTACTCCATAATAAATGTACTCCTTGGGTATATTCAGACAGACAGTCCACAGACACAGGATTTACCAGAGGCCAAAATTATTTTCCTCCACGTTTAATTTATACAAGTTTGGTTACATTTTCTTATTGTGCATGCCTTGATGGTGAACATTCTTTCAATGTATACAGACATGAGTTTTTATGAAATATCTTTTTCAGAATCCCATTCTTTTGCAATGAAAACTTCCAAGGACTTGACACCATAGTTCTCCAGGTAAAAGGTACATATCAGTTGAAAAGTTAGTTCCTTTTTCAAAATATAAAATCTCATAGTCTCCATTTCTCCAATACAAGTAATTAAGTAAATATTTGTGAGCAAATGTCATCAGGGCTATTGGAATGTTGCTCTATAGTCCAATTAGCTATCACTTCTCCATTCTCTACCATCCTGAGTTCTCAGGTCCACTCCTGAGGGTGTTGGGAGTTTGGAATATGATACTGTATTTAAGATACATAGGACACAATAGGATGGGTAAGGAATGGAAAGGCCACAAATCTTGTGAAACTTCAATGTTAGTGGATGCATATATTCAGGATACTTCTTTCTTCTTGACATGGGTGTTCTGCATCCATGGTTAAATACCACCTAATCTCTAAGGTATAAGAGTGGGAAAAAATCATGTAATTGCAGGAGCTTTTTTCGAACTCAGAAGTCCCCTCAGTCTTTCAAATAGTGAGATGACATGCCTTTATAAAGAAATGTATGACCGGGTAAAGTGAAAAGAAATAGAGCATTGATATCTATCTGTTGATATCTGAACCTGGGAAACAGTGAGGAAGCAATCTAAACAAATATATAGGGAAGAACCTGTTCCGGTATTGGGTACAGCAGGCACAAAGCAAGCAGGAGACACGACCACCATTCTCTAGACTGTACTGAGAGATCTGCAGTGTTTCTTTCCTTCAATGTCCCTTTTTTATTTTCATGTGTTCAGGTCTCAGAGATCTGCATTCAGAATCAAGGTTCCCCGATATACCTAAATCATTTCCTGTTAATTGACAGGATTTGGCTTCCCCAAATTGGTTTTTGGGATTATTTACATGGAAAAGTATTTTACAACACTTTACTCTGGAGTCTTGTCTTTCTTTATCAACAGGGTGTGTCTCTTCTATGCAGCAAAAGGCAGGATTCTTTTTGTTTCCAGTTGGTTAGGCTGTGTCTTGTATTGTGAATTGAGTCCATTGATATTGAGAGATATTAAAAACCAATGGTTTTTAGTTTCACTTATTTTTGTTTTTCAAATTAGTATTTTGTGTGTGAGAGATTTTCTTATTTGATGTTTTTTTATTGAAAAACTTTATTTTAAAAAATGATGAATGTACAAATTTTCAGCATTTTTGCATAAAATATACAAATACATTTTAAGGTTGTAATTAAGTTCTTGTGGGTATGTATACATAAACATATGTATATATGTAACAATAGTATAGGAAAAAGGGCTACTAATTTGAGGGGATAGGTTAGAAAGTGAAAGGTTCTGTAGAAAGAACAGGGGGATGTGATACAGAGCAAATTAATTAAAATATATTCTTTTTTTCCTTAAACTTCAGTCTGTGAGTTGTTTCTTTGGTGTTCAGATCTTTCTGTGGTTAGTATCCCAATATCAGTGACTGCATATTATGTCTGTTCTTTTGTGACTGGGTTATCTCACTCAGGATAATATTCTCTAGATGCATCCATTTTCTTAAGAATTTTGTTAAGCCATTGTGTCTGATTGCTGAGTAGTTCTCCATTGGGTAAATGTACCACAATTCTTGTATCCATTCATCTACTGAAGGACATCTGGGTTCTTTCCAGCTTCTGGTTATTATAAATAAAGCTGAAATGATCATTGTGGTGCATGTATGTTTGTACTATGTTGGAGTGTCTTTGGGTCTCTAGGGTAAATGCCCAGAAGTGGAATAACTGGGTCTTCAGGTAGTACTATGTACAATTTTCTGAGGAATCGCCAGACTGATATCAAGAGTGGTTGTATCAGTTTGCAACCTCACCAACAGTGGAGAAGTGTTCCTCTTTCTCCACATCCTTGCCAGCATCTGTTGTCATCTGGGTTTTGGACATTGGCCATTCTGACTAGTGTGAGGTGGAATCTCAGGGTTGTTTTGATCTGCATTTCCCTGATGGCTAAGGATGTTGAGCACTTCCTTAGATGTTTCTAGTCATTTGATATTCTTTGATTGAGAACTTTTGGTTCTTCCTGATTTCTGTCATCTCTGGTGAGCAGTCTGATGTAATTCTCACAGATCAGCCTTTGTATATGACTTGACCATTTTTCATGAACCTTTTAATATTCCTTTGTTCTTCTATGCATCTTCTCTTTTGATTAATATGTGATTGGATGATTTTCTACTCTAATCCAATTTATTGGTGTTTTGTGGGCATCATGTACATCTATGGTCCTTTCTTTCTATAGAGCTAATGAAGTTTTCTACTATGATATGTTTAAGATGTTTTCTGACCTTTTGAACTGGTAACCTTCACCCTCTTCTAGGTCTATTATTCTTAGCATTGAACTTTTCATTGTGTCCTGAATTTACTGGATGTTTTGGTTTAGGAGCTTTTCAAACATTATATTTTCTTTGATTGACTTGTCAGTAACTTCTGTGTTATGTCTTACACCTGAGAGTCTTTTTTGCTCTTCTGTATCATGTGATGATAGCATCCTTACCTCCTGATCACTTTAGTGGGTAATCTACAAGTTTCCCCCAACTTGTGATTTCTTTGTATCTATTTCGCTATATAGACCTTAGAAAGTTTTATTCAATTCCTTTAAGTACTTGAATGAATATACCTGTATTTCTTTAAGGGATTTGATTTCTCTTTAAAGGCTACTACCAGTTTGCTTGTGTTTTCTTGTAATTTTAAATGGAGTTTTTTTTTTTTTTATATCCTCTTTAAAGGACTTTATTATCAGAATAAAGTGAGATTTTTTTTTCTTGGTTATAATTTTGATTTTCATTTGTGTTAGGCTTGCTGTGATGGGAGAACTGTGTTCTGAAAGCAAATTACATTGGGTCTGTTGCTTATGTTCTTCTGTTTTTTTTGTTTTTGTTTTTGTTTATTTATTTATTTTTTTTTTTGTAGTGTAGAAATCTTTCCACACAGAGAATAATCTCTAACAAATGATTATGAGTTTCTCAGGAATCATTTGAAATATGACATTTATAAATCTAAACATAATGAACAGTATTTTTTACCTGCTTACAGTTTTGGAATATTCTCTTTTTAAATTCTTCTCCTTCTCCTCCTCCTCCTCTTTACCTCTTCCTGCTTCTCTTTCTTTTACTCCTTCTTCTTTTTTACCATTTCCTGAGAAATGTTGAAGAATGAGTTCATAGTAGGTATGGGCCACAAGGTAAACAACATGATACCAGTTGTAGCCTTCTTCACTCAGAACCATGTCAGGTTGTGCTGTGCTAACCATTCTGCTTTGTTGGAGAATATAAAATGTTCCATTTCACTAATACTGTTTTCAGAGATTGAACAAATAAAACAATCCACTCTAGCATAGTCTGTGAAATGTCTATTGGATATTTCAAAAGTTCATTGTTTGTATAAATATTGGAATAATCATCCCAACTCTCAGCATCTGCTTGAGGTTAGCTGCACTGCCTGCTTGCATGCCTTGACCCTGGGAGAGATACACACCCCCATTTGTTATGCAATTTCGTCCAGTCACACTCCACACCTGGCCTTCCTGTTCCCAGTTGCTAAAAGATAATTACAGACTTCCACCCCAGGGGGTGACTCTTACACCCAGCAGCTAGGGAATTTACATACCTCCCCTGTAATTACCTGAGGGTATAATACTGGGACCACTGTCTATGTGGGCAGTTCAATATGAAGTAAACTTTCTGGTAACACGAATAATAAACTTGTGTGTTTCTTTCAAACCCTTAGGCCTTCGCCTGGTTTGAAGTAGCTGTTATTGGTACAGGAACCACAAATGGAGGTCCACAATTCCACCCGAAAATGGAGATTCCACCAAGATATAGGAAGGAAGAAACGACCCGTAGGGTTTGCCCCATGGAACTAGCCAGCAAAATAAGTAAGGATAGTGGGGTGGATTGGAGATGGAAACCACTAGTTCTATTTTATGGTTGTTAGATCAGTTGCTGAATTTGCTTAAACAGTAGGGGAACTAGAATCAAGGTAGAAGACTGCAGTAGAATTCACTTGGGCAGCCTAAGTAAATCTTATTGATAGTTAGTAAGAATAGACTTGTGACAAGGATTAAGGAAAGAAGAATTGACTGCTCCTCTCACCATGGCCACATTCTTAGAAATCAAATCCACTGCTGGTAGGTGTGGTGTTTGTGCTTAAGCAAGAAACTTAAAGAGCTAATAGAAAAAGGATATTTCCCATTAGTGTTTCTAAGTCTTTGTAAACAGATTAGAGGTAGTTTATTTGGAAGAGAGAGAAAATAGATCTCGGAAAAGCATGCCTTTCTTTTGTCTTGGACAGTATGGGAGGGGAGGAGGAAAATTATTGTAAACTGTTTCAGAGTTCTTCCAGCAGGAACAGGGGAACAGGAGAATTCCTGACTCTTCGGATCCCACTGGAGAAATGTCCAGTTCTTGTTCTGGGTTCCTAAGGAAGGATATCAGGATCCTGTTGACAAATCTAGTTCTTGTCTCTCTGTATTGTTGTCCCTTGGTGCCAAGATGTCCATGTGTGTCAATTTGTGTCCATGTTTCTGTGTCTGAATGTTGCTCGTGCTTCATGTTCAAATATAAAATGGTTGCTTACCTCTTGACTTATTCTTAACTTGTGTCTAAAAGAGAAACAATAGAAGGTAAAAAAGAAGAAAAAGAAAAAGAAAAAAAAAAGGAAGGAGGCTTCAGACTCTACCCCTTAAGTCAGCTCAACTGGAGACCCAATGGGAGTTAGATGTCTTCCCAGGCCACTGGTAAAGGGTGCTGGCTGTGTCTCAGCTTAAAGCAGATGATTGTTTTTCCTAGAAAAATCTCTGGCTGTGTTTTTTGAGCTCTGCAAGTGACAAGGTGCTCATTTCTTGAATTTACTGATAGAGAAAATGAGAATTTTATATGGTTTAAATATATAAGATGTGTGGTCAGTTCATGTTTGCTTAACTAGTTTTAATTGGAATAAATGTGCTCTGAATGTCTTGGTCTTAGATTATTGGCTTATAAGCATTGGGTATGTTTAAAATTTTGTAACTTTGGCAACAAAAGTTTGTTTAAAACTAGTAACTTGGACAGAGTCATCCTAAAGTGCAACAAGTGGCATGAGCCACATGTTTTCTATATATAAGGAAAGGGATTTCTGTGGATACCCAAAACTTGGGACAATATTTGAATAATTCTTCTTCTAGAAAACAGACTTAAAGGATACAACTTAAAGTAATGAGGTATTAAAAGATGCATAAATATATATGAACTTGCAGCCACTTTGTGGCATGAAAGTAGGAAACTTAGGAGAGAGTTATGGTTATGGCCTGGTTTACAGCTTATAAAATTATCCGTAGATTTAAAAGATTGTTTTTATACCGTTCTGTTGCATCCTCGTGATTGCAAAGGGGTTGCTTTTGGCTTGTCTGAGGTTTTAAAGAGCCCTTGAAACAATGGGTATCACTGAATATCTTTGCCTCAGGGAATGGCTGATGGTCTGTTGTTATTTTGCTGCTGCCTGGATGGCAGGAAGCTGAAACTTAAAATCCTCAGTGTTTACTGTTGTAAATGCTTTGTTAGCTAACCACTCCCTAGTCAGACTGTGGCATAGGAGATTCATAAAGTTAATTTACTTGTTTAATGTGATTTTCAAAAATCATCAGATGTTAGCTGGCAAAAACCTCGCCTTAAGCTCACCATAAAATGTCTCAAACCTCTTTCTGCTGTTCTTAAGAGATGCAAATCCTCTGCAGTTAACTGAGAGGCTCTGCAGTGAATATAGAGAAAACAATTAGTTAACAGCAGATATTATATTTGATCAACTGTTGGCTATATGTATTTGTTCTTTTGGCAAAAGGAACCACTAATGTGAATTCATCTTATTTCCTTTTTAAATAAAGTTTTAACATTCTTTGCTATGTTTATGCAGAATTGTATGATAGGTTTTTTTTTTTTTTTTTTTTTTTTTTTTTTTTTTTTAGGAGAAGGTTTTAACCTGATGAAATATTTGTTCCTTATTCTGAGCAGCAATTAAATTGGTTATGGCTAGATACTGATGTTTGGCTTTTTCAGGCAAAATTCCAAATTGATAAATCATTATCTGAAAGACAAGTTGTTAAGGTTCCTTCCTTTGTGCATGCTTTTTTATTTCCTGTAAATTTATGCATGCAGCCCATTGATAATGCAATTGCTGTATTTATAGATGGTTTATCTATGGAAAAACAGTATATACAATTAAATCACACATGTTCATTATCTTGAATTTGCCTGCTGCAGCATAGATTATAAAATTTATATACTGGTAGCCACTGTTTTTAGATGTTAAAAAAAAATCAGTTAAACTCTGAATTTATATACTGATAGCATATATATATATATATACATATATATATATATATATTTATTTATAGCTAAAGGCCTGCACCAATATATAATTAATTAATAGTTTATAATTGCTTAAATTTGTTCTGTTTTTAGATATTGCTAATTCTTGAGTTTTGCAATTGTTTATGCAAATACAACTTAATTTAAGAGAGCATATTATCCCATATTTCATAGGGTATTTAAGAGATACTGGATTGCCTGGATCACATAGAAAAGGCAATGAATGCCACAGCAGATTTGTATACCAGGCAGATTATAATCTCATTTATAGCTTGAAAGACCTCCGAAGGGAGACCCTCACTCAAATCTCAGGAGAGGCGTGCACCCAGCGAGGCACCGAGACCAGACTTGCTGCAATCACATGAGGAAGTTTATTGAAAGTGAAAGAGTGAGATCTCAGGCCAGCATGCTGGGGTCGAGACTCATACACCACGCAGGGTTAGAGGAGTTCGACCCCAGCCTGAACTTGTAACAGGCTTATAAATGCAAAAATCACAAAGGAGGGGGAGGACAGGGGGAATGAGGAAATTCATAAGGGAAAGAATCATACATTTTTTTTTCAGTACACCCCCAGGCACACCTAGGTCGTTGGAACATTCCACAGAGGTCATCCGGAACTTCTGTGGTATTTTGGGAACTCAAATCTCAAGAAAGTGGGATTTCCTGGGAGCGGCAGAGGAAATCCCTAGGGCAAGGAATCAGTGTCCTTTGACAAACTTTTACTCTTCAGCTCCCAAAATAGTAATGGCCTGAGACAAAAATTTGAAATTTCTAGAGAATGTGCATGTCAAATTGTAAAGATTTGTTCTGAATGTCCTCAGTTTCTTATACTACATGATGTTGTTAACCCTCAAGGACTTGTACCTAACCCATTATGACATATAAATATTCCTCATATTTCTGGTTTTAGAGAATTAAAATATGTATTTAAGTATTAACACCTTTTCAGGCTGTCTAGTTGTAATCACTTTAACTTGAGAAGCAACTAAATGTGTATAGCCTCTGGACAATTGTGTTCTTAAGAGTAATTCTGATCCCATGATTTGGCAAAGAAGTTTTCCATATTTGTAGGGCACATTAGAGCCCATACTGCCCTTCCAAGACCACTATGGAGAGGGAATCGTCTTGCACATGTATACACTTGCCCTTATGCATTGGCTATAAAAGAATCTAATGTGGATAAGGCTATGCAGGTGCATACTAAATTTCATTTGAATGCAGGATCCTTAAGATTTCATTGTAAAATTATAAAAGAACAAGTTCTAGAAACATGTCCCATGTGTGCAGAATTCATTTCTGCTCCTAATTTAGGAGTCATTCCTAGGGGACTGAATCCCAATGATATTTGGCAAATGGATCTCACACATGTCCCTTCTTTTGGGAATTTATAATTTGTGTATGTTTTAATTGATACTCATTCAAGAATTATATATATACATATATATGCACATAGTAGAAAATATTAAAAGATGTCAAAAATCACTGCTTACAAGCTTTTGCATATATCAATGCTCCCAAAAAGATTTAAAAAAAAATATGGTCCTGCCTATTCCAGTAAAAGGTTTAAACAATTTTGTTCATATTATGCTATAATTTATAAGACTGGAATTCCTTATAATCCTCAAGGACAAGCAATCATTGAATGTGCTCACCGCACCATAAAGATGTATTTGTCTAAAACAAAAAAGGGGGAGCATATCTCCCCTCATGTGCATCTATCCTTAATTTTATATATTCTAATTTTTTTTAACTGTAAATTCTGAAGGCTGCTCTACAGCTGCTAGACACTGGAGGGCATGCTCAGTCCAGCAAGGAATGGTGCAATGGAAGGACCTTGCATTGTGGCAGGGACCAGACCTTGTTTTGAATAGTGCTCGGGCCTCTGTTTGTGTTTTCCCTCAGGATTCTGAGTCACCTGTCTGGGCCCCTGAGTTCTGTATATGTTCTCTGAAAACTGCAGATTAGCACTATTGTTATTAACAAGGGGGATGGTTTCATTTGTTCTCAACAGGTATGAAGCCGATGTAGGCAGCCGGTATATGAAGCCAGTGTGTGAAGCCAGTGTGTAAAGCCAGTGTGTGAAGCCAGTGTGTGAAGCCAGTGTGTGCAGCTGATGTGAAGCCAGTGTATGAAGGAGGTGTGTGAAGCCAGTGTGTGAAGCCAGTGTATGAAGCCAGTGTGTGAAGCCAGTGTGTGAAGCCGGTGTGAGAAGCCAGTGTGAGAAGGCGGTGTAAGAAGCCTGTGTGAAGCTGATGTGAAGGCGGTATGTGAAGCCAGTGTGAGAAGCTGGTGAGAAGCCAGTGTGAAGCCGAAGTGAGAAGCTGGAGTGAAGCCAGTGTGAAGCTGAAATGAAGGCGGTATGTGAAGGCAGTGTGAGAAGCTGTTGAGAAGCAACTAGAGGAGTTAAAACGTGTAGCGGTGACAAGAACCCCAGAATCTGCACCCATACCTGTGCCCATGGAACGTACCAGAGAGAATCAAGAAAATTTTGGCTGCAGCCCTATTAGTGCTGTTTCAGCAGCAATCTTTGTAGCTGTGATCCTCTTCTCCCCACCTTATTGCCATAGCTGCCCCGTGGAATTTTTAGGAAAAGTGGCTGAGGCCCTCTCAACTTAGGTTAATCTATAATCTTTCATTAACTTGGATATACATTCAATTAGGAATGTTAATTTTGAATTAACTCCACACTGTTAACAGGAACAATTCCGTGTGGTTTCTGAGACTATTAAAACTGAGATAGTATTAGCTTTGGGTGCACACCCCTTAGAGCACTTTGGGTGAGTATCCTCTCTAATATCCCTCAGGCAAGACAAGCCTGGAGCCAAGCTGTCAGCTGGCAGACTAGCAGTAAGCAACCCTATAGCCCAAGAATGGTAGAGTATGTATAAATTAGGTGACCAATGACGAGTAAACCCACGGGGTGCTGCTCAACCTAAGACCAAAAATCCACGGGGGACCATGAGGATATTTCCAAAACAGGTAAGAGGAAGTGTTGAGGTCTAAGCCAGTTCTCTAATTTAAAAAAATAATATTGGGGGAGATGTTGCAATAATCACCCCAACTCTCCTCATCCCCTTGGGATAGAAGCCCCCCTTTTGTTATGGTATTTGGCCTAGTCACAAGCCACTCCACACCTGACCTTCCTGTTCCCAGTTGCTAAAAGATAATTACAGACTACCACCCTAAGGTGTGACTCTTACACCCAGCAGGTGAGAACTTACATTCCTCCCCTGTAATTATCTGGGTGTGTAATACTGGGACCACTGTCTATGTGACTGTGACTGCAATGTGTCCTGAGAAAAAGCAGTTCAATATGGAGTAAACTTTCTGGTAACACAGATAATGGACTTGTGTCTTTCACTCAAACCCATAGGCCTTCACCCAGTTCAGAGTTGCTGTTAGTGGTGCAGGCACAACAAATAGAGGCGAACAAAGCCTCCTCCATATAATATTGTTATATATACCAATTTCTCCATTGTGGTGTGCAAAAAAGACAGATCCCATGAAAGAAGCCAAGGCTGAAATCTCTTTCGTTGATCACATCTCATTTTGCATTTGTGATCCAGATTCTCTGTGCACATAAATATCCCCATCTTCTAACACTGACTTCTACAGTAGAGTTCATTTTACCATAAATGTAAACAACCTTTGCTGTTTGTGCCATAATTTTTTGTCATATATCTTAGTCCTTGCCATGTGTGAGTGAGTGTATGTGTGTGTATGTGTGTTTATACATGTGGGTGTGTATAAATGTTTTCTGGTATCACATTCACAAAAAACCAAACTTATCCCATATCTTTGCATTTGTTTTTGTTGAGTCTGAGAGAAACTGAATACCCAGGTCATCATCTGAGGTGACCAATCTGATCCAGGTTCACCTACATGGAAGGATCACATTTGGGATATTTTAGGACCACATTCCTCTAACCAAAATGATGGTCAGTCCTATCACAATAATACCACAGTTTCTAACACCAAGTTCTCTCTTTGTTAAGATTTTACTGCTGTGAAAAGACAGCATTAAAAAGGAAACAGTTATAAAGACAACATTAACTTTGGGACTGGACTAAATGTTCAGAGGTTCAGACCATTACTGTCAAGGAGATAGCATGGCAACATCCAGGAATGCATGGTAGAGGCTGAGCTGAGTGTTCTGCATCTTCATCTGAAATCCACTAAGAAAAGACTGGCTCCCATGTGGTTAGGAAGAGGGAGGGTCTCATTGGCAGCCTCAAACCCCATAGTGACACAATTCCTCCAATAGGCCACGCCTACTCCAACAAGACCATACCTTGTAGTACTACCACTCCCTGAACAAGGATACTAAAACCACCATTGTTCAAATCATAAAATTTTCTATTCATTTGCAGTAAAGTTTGTACTACAAGACATGGCAAATTTCTGTGTAAACGCTGCCTTTCCTGAAGTAAGCTTGGGAATTTAGAGATAGTTAGAGTCGAATACAATTTCAAATAATAAACAGGAAACTCTGATATGATAATTTTTATATTTGTGTAAATCCATGAGGTTTTATTTCTGAAAGCGATGCATGAACTAGATTATAGGCATCAAGAATAGGACTGTTATACAATAATCTGGGAGTTCTGTTTCCACAGCAACATAAAAAAAATCAAGGAAACAAAAAACCTATCTTGAACCATTTATGAAATCCATAAATTATTCTTCTTATAATGTTTTATTATTTGAAATTTCTTTTATGTGTCAATTATCTTAATTATATTGATAATTTTAAGAATCAAATAATACATTAACATATTTCATCTATCTTCTCTATTAATACCTTTTATTACCCAAAAATATCATTAACAGATTTTGAGTGATACCCATAGCTCAAGATCCCACTTCTATTGCTTGAGTACTAACTTATGTTTCATAGCATACAAAATAATATTTGGAAATTACACTTAGTAAAAGAACATAAAATATTAAAAATAGAATCATTGAGAAACATATATGATAGCCCATGACATAAAGTGAGAGTATACAAAATGCATTACATGTCTCTATAAATTGTCTAATAATCATTTACTTATTAAAATAACCACATTATTATGAGAAAGTTTATTTAATCCTTAATAATTTTACAAAAATTAAAGTAGGAGAAGTTTTTTGAAATCAGACATTAAGAAAATGCTAATTTTGTTATTGTTGATGGACAACCTAAGTAGTGAGGGCATCCAATTGGTGACCCCAGCACATGTATATTGGAACAAATTTTTCTGGCCTCAGTGGGAAAAGGTATATCTAATCCTTTTGAAAGTTGGTGTTCCAGGGAAAAAGAATGCTGTTGGCCTAGGTGATGGGAGGTTTGGTGGAGATGTTGTGGTGGTGAGGTAATGGCAGTGTGTGGTGTGGGAAGATCAAGATATCAGATGATAAAAGGAGGGGTAACGGTGTGAAGATCTCTGGGAGCATAGACTGGGAGGGGAGCAATGTAAATGAATAAAATAATTTCTAAAGTGCTAACTACATAGAGAATCGGAAATTACTACTAATAATAGTTGAATGATATTCGTAAAATATGCTAATATTTATGTTTTTGGTTTTGTTATTGGTTATTTTATGTATTTAAAGTTCAAAAGTTATACCTCTTACCCAGTTCTCCTCTGCAAGCATCCCATCTCATCCCCACTCTCCCTTGCTTCTGCTTCTATGAGAGTACTATACCACCCACCCACTGGCATCTCACTGACCCAGCTTTCCCCTATTGGTTAAGTCAGGGTTTCTATTCCTGCACAAAATATCAAGACCAAGAAGCAAGTTCGAGAGGAAAGGGTTTATTCAGTTTACACTTCCATATCGCTGTTCATCACCAGAGGAAGTCAGGACTAGAACTCAAGCAGGTCAGGAAGCAGGAGCTGATGGAGGGATGTTACTTACTGGCTTGCTTCCCATGGCTTGCTCAGCCCACTTTTATTAGAACCCAGGTCTACCAGCCCAGGGATGTGACTACCCACAATGGATTGGGCCCTCCCCGTGTTGATCACTAGTTGAGAATTTGCCTTACAGCTGGATCTCATGGAGATATTTCCTCAACTGTGATAACTCCAGCTTGTGTCAAGTTGACACAAAACCAGCCAGTACAATTGACCAGCACCTTGTCAACTTGACATGCAAGCAAATCAATATTTAGCTTCCACCCTTACTTTCTTGTACATTCCAAAGACCTTGATAGGTTTAAGAGTCCCACAACCTTTGCCAATTCTTACATTTTAACACTGAAATACCTTTAAAATATTCTGTCTCTTTTAAAAATCAAGGTCTTTTTACAATTCAAAGTCTCTAAACTGTGGGCTCTTCTTCTTTCTTCAAGAGGGAAAGATATCAGGACAAAGTCACAGTGAAAGCAAAATCAACCTCTATCCATGCAGTGTCTGGAAATCCACTCACAAAATTCTGTCTTGGTTATGGTTTTATTGCTGTGAACAGACACCATAACCCAGGCGAGTCTTATAAATAACAACATTTAACTTTGATTGGCTTAGAGGTTCAGAGGTGCAGTCCATTTTCATCAAGATAAGAACATGGCAGCATCCAGGCAGGCATGATACAGCAGAAGCTGAGAATTCTACATCTTCAAACAAAGGAAGCCAGGAACAGACCAAGCATCCTCAGGCAGCTAGTAGGAGTGTCTCCACGCACCACCTCAAAGTGACACACTCCTCCAACAAGACCATACCTTCAAATAGTGCTGCTACCTAGGCCAAGCTTATACAAACCAGAAGAGTGTTGCAAATCCTTTGGGCACCTTGATTCATTTCTTTAACTCCTCCATTGGGTTCCATGTCTTAGTTTTGATTTTATTGTTTTGAACAGATATAAATGACCTAGGCAACCCTTAGAAGAATAAAATTTAATTGGGCTGGCTTACAGGTTTAGAGGTTCAATCTATTATCATCAATGCAGAAACATGGCAGCATCCTTGCAGGCATAGTATAGAATATGAGCATTCTACATCTTCTTCTGAAGGCTGCTAGCAGCAGACTGACTTCCTGGCAGTGAGGAGTGAAGTCTTAAAGTCCATGCCTACAGTGACACATCTACTTAACGAGGCCATAACTCCACACACTGCCATTCCCTGGGCCAAGCATATATAAATAATCACATTCTACTCCATGGCCCACATTGGCTTGTTCAAAACATGAGTCTATAGGAGCTATATCTAAACATAGCATAATACTAAATACATTCAGTTATTCAAAATGACTTCCAAAGTACTCATAGTCTATAGTGGTCTCAAATGAATACCTCTATGTTGGATGTCAATGTGGTCTTTAGATCTCTAACTCCATTTTTCACCTCTGTTAACTGCAACAAATTTCTTTCTCCTGCCAAGTTTCCACTCATTGTTAGCCGATTCCCTTAGTAGAAATTTCACAGCTCTGGCTTCCTGAATATCTTTGGGTCTCCAAGGCAACTTCAACATTACAACTTCTTGTCCCAATGTCTGGGATCCACACATGATATTCTGGACTTCTCTAAAGGGATTCATTCAATTATCCAGCTCTGCCCTTTGTAGTATTCTAAGCACAAGATGATCATGTTAGATACTATAACTTTGGGCCTCCCTTTCTTCCCTCGCTAAGCCTTTTCACCTGTGGTGGTGCAAACCTGTTTATGCCCTTCAAAGCTGCTTTCTGTCCCATTTGGGGGCTGGGACTTCCCATAATTCAGCTGTTGCTTCTTGGTTCCTCATTAGGTGCTTTCCACCTGAGCAACCTTGTGACTTCTGAGATGCACCTAGCTCTTTTCCATGGCCTCATACTTGCTTAGTTGCTGCTCCATTTCTGCTTAAGTGAGGCATAACCTATAATGGTACTGCTTCTTGGAATCCATCAGAGTCAGCTAAGGAATCTGTACACTTTTATTCAGTTAAGGAGTAGGAATTTTAACATGCTGTCTTCACCATGCCTATTGGCACCACTTTCTCTTCTTGGTATGCCATGAGACAGAGGCATCATCTGGGGAGGAGATTCTCAATTGTTCTAGGAATTGCCTGTTGACCAACTGTTGGGAGAGGGAGGATTTTGCTCAGGTATTTTTAGTTCCTGGTGTGATCCCTGTAGCCCTGGAGGATAATGGCTGCTTCTTATTGTGCTCTACCGACACAACAGAGACTTTGGCATCACTGCTGCTATTATCACCACCATTGCCATCTCTGCCACCACCACCACAGACGTCTCTAAATCTGCAGCCAGTACTGGAACTGAGGACAAATTTTCTGGGGAGTTGCTTCAATGCTGTCTGTGCAGAATAATATTAACTCTCAAATTAAGCTGGGCATTCTCAATCTCAACCAGTCACCTGCAGATACTCTAACTGACTTTAATGAGCCACAGGCCTTGCCTACTTTGCTTGTTCTCCCACAATCTGAGATGCCAGAGCTCTGACATTCAGAGCTTCTCCTCTTGTACTCTGGCACTTTTCACATCTACATATTGAGATCCTCTCTTGTGCTTAACCCCAGTACCTATTATTTACAGTTGGCTAAGTGAAACCCTTCCAGTCTACCACCCAGGCTAGACTCAAACTAGATATGGTCCTGTTTCTGCCTCCATGTGTAGTATGAGCCTTAATCCTGACTTGCTCTCATTCTTGGTAGTGTACCATCTGTAGACAATGTGCCAAGATGATTCTTTCTGCTTTTCTTCTTAAGATTCATAGAATAAGCGCAGGAAAGAAGTTTAATCAGTCATTAGCATCGGCTATACTTCCAGTGAAATTGGGTTCATTCCCATAAAACATAGGATGATCACAACTGTCTGTGCTTCCAGTGCCATGGGACCCAACACCTTCACAGAAATATACATTCAGGTAACATTCTAGTGCATGTAAAATAAATGATAATAAATCATATAAAAACTCAAATGTATATTTATATAATATTTAACTTATTTATTTTATTTTTTAATCTTTGAACCATGGAGTACTGTGTATGTCTAATGGGCATCAGAAGTTATGCTATAAAATGGAGTTATAGAAATTTGGGAGCTTTTTTTGTGGATGCTGGCAAATGACCTTTGTGCTCTTAACTGCCTAATAATTTCCCTACCTTGCCCTTCTTTGTGTTTTTTGTTTATCGAAAATAGATTTTTTTCCATAAGAGTATGCAGTGATTACATCTTTTCCACACCCAGTTCCTCTGACATTCTCACCACCTCCTCTTCCAACTATATCAACACCCTTTTGTTCTCTCCTAAACAACAAATAGGCAGCTAAAAATGTAGTGGGACATTTCTTTAGTCCTAGGACTTAAGAGGAAGAGGCAGGTAGATCTCTGTGAGCTGGTCCAGTATTATTTACAAAGTGAGTTCATGGTCAAACAATTAAACAGAGAAGTCATGTCTTAAGAAACAAACAATCAATTAAACAAACAGAGAAATGAAAGCTAACAAAGGATCATATGAAATAGAACAAAAAGAAACATATTGGAATATGACAAAATAAAAAAAATAGATGGAAAAGAGACAAAGAAAATACAAAAAAAATACATAGATATGCAGGACAGGATCACACTCACAAGAGTGTAATAAAAACTCAAAATTGGTAGCAATAACAGATGAGCAAAGAAAGGGGTAAGGTCCCTATAGTAAGTCCAACAGAGTCAATTTCCATGGACACTTGAGGTTCTCAGAGATGGAACCACCACCTAAAGATCATACATTGGCTGGACCTAGGTCTCCCCACTCAGATGTAGGAGATGGGAATCATGGTCATGATGTGGATCCCCTAACTTCAAAAGTTATTGCCTCTTTGTGGGATGTGTTGTTCTAGCTGGGCTGCTTTGTCTGAACTCAGTGAGAGAGGATATGCCCAGATTGAAAAATACTTAAAGTACTAGGGTGAGGGATAGCCAGGGAATCCACTCACTTAGATGAGAAAGAAAAGAGATATGGGGAATGGGATGTGAGAGGGTATGACCTTGAGGGGAGCTTTGAGTGTATACAAGCCATCCTCCTGCATCAGCCTTCTTAGTGTTGTCATATTAGATGATTGTCAAAGCATCAAGTTCATCTCTTTATTCCAGAAGAGTCAAGTGATTGTGTAAACTGGAAAGAATCCTGCTCAGTCAGTCAACAGGGTCTCAAGGGAGACAATGAAGATTGAAAAGATAAAGACAATTAGACAACACTATAACATGACTCCAAACAGTGCAAGGCTGAATGGAATTTAATTTTCTCCAGACTGCTTACATACCATTTTACATACTTGCAAACAATAAAGTCAGTTTTAGGACAAGAAATAAACAAGGAAAATAAGCTAAGTCTCCTGATTAATGTTTTACGGATATATCAGGAAGACCAACATAAAAGGAGTGCCACAAATCTCTCTGCCTAGTTTTCCTTGAGTTTGTAATAGCCTCCCCTCCCCCAAAAAGTTCTTATCTGAACCTACTTCACTGTCCTAGCCCAATTTTGAATTCCTGCTGTATTCCTACAAGGAGGTCCCCAAAAGCTCTCTACAAAGGGATTTGTCATGTCCATTTACCATGCCAATTGATGGTTTGTGGATGTATTTACAAGAACAGGTTATGGCCCCCAGGTGATTTTCCCTCTAAAACATGCTGCTCACAAATGAAAAAAAAAAAACAATCATGTGACTTGTTCCACCTGGTGATCCTTCAGAATGAAGCCATAGACAAGAGGATCCCTGTGTGATAGAATTCTAAATTATCTCTAGCTATAGAACAAGGCAGTTGTCTAGGAATATAATCCAAATCAAAATATCAAGAGCATAAAAAGAAAATCAATTATTACCATCTGAATGAGGAAGAAGCATGCTTATTGCAGTGGGCTCAGCAGAGAAAAGACTTCATACATTTCTGCTGTGTGGAGATGAAGATCTAGGCTCTGCCTGTTTATGGTATCCAAAAAATTTTGGAGGTTTTCTATCCAAAGCACATAGAGGATTTGGAACTCAACATGACATTGACTGAGTACACAGTGTCACATTTTACTCCTTTCTTCTGGCAGATGAGGAAACTTCATATATTTTTCATGGCATGCACCTCCATGGAAACTTTTATGAATGGCTGGAACACATATGCTAGAGAACAGATGTATGTCAATGAGTTCATTTCCCAGTTTTCCCATCTCTAGGGACTTCAGCATCTCTCCATGAATGGCATGTGCTTTCTAAGCCATAAAGCAGGTGTTCAGGTAAGGATGGTGAACTAGGTGAGCTCCCAGAGTAAACTTTTCCCTTTTATTTTAAGGACTCATGGACCATGAGGGAGACATTAGAATGCAGAAGGTATAAGTAGCGTGAATTAAGGTCTCAAATGGCCATTTATGAAGCAGCTGACTTAAGTGAGTTAAGGAGTAGGGCAAAATAGGATGTAATTCTTTGTATCATGGCAACCCAATCAATACAAAAGGAAAGGAGGGAGAATGTAGTTAGGAGCCTCAGGACTCACCCACACAGCAGTTAGGCCAGCAGTTGTGCTGAGGTCAGTGATAGCATTCTACAGTCTGCACCTGATTTGTTATGGAAAAAAATGTTTGAGACCCAGCAGGTTTGAGAACATGAAACAAGGGAGGAAACTTTGAGTCTGTATATGATAAAAGTAATTGTGCAGAGATCTTGATTTAATGTATTTTCTGCTTGAGATGGATGCCAGGAGATGAACTATAGGACTGACTTGTCTCAGCATGGTACAATACATACATCATACCTAAGATAATATCCTTGAATATCTGGTCAAATTTCTATTGTGGCAACTACCTAATTTTATTATTTCCACTCTCCATCACCATTTGCTAGAACTAACCCGCTGCTTTTCTCTAGTCCCTGATTATACCCTTGGAGACCTTCTCCATCACACAGTACCAAATTTCACAGTCAGACTTGGATTCCTTTTCTTTTTCTCCAAGGATCTGTCAGCTAAAGTATCTGAACATGAGAGGAATAGTCTTATTGTGTTTAGATATTGTGCCTCTCTGAGTTCTCCAAGAAAATGTGGAAGACTCTTTGCAGTCCCTGGGCTTAAAGGCTTGTAGGATGAATGACTCTCAACTTACTCTCCTGATACCGGCCATCTGCCACTGTTCTGAGCTCACCAAGGTCAGCTTCTATGACAATAATATCTCTGTTCCTGTGCTGAGGGACCTCTTGAAGCACACAGCTGACTTGAGCTGACTGAATATGTGAGAGAACCCTGCTCCTTTACGGTGCTATGATGACTTGGGTGTTCCCACCAAAGAGCAATTTTTCAGATTTGTGCTGTGGTCATTGTTACCCTCAGGCCATAAGACAACCCAAGAGCATCTCCTTTGCAACAGAAATGTGTCATTCATGTGGTAGTCATTGTCTTTGATGGCTGTAAATGATCTTGGGTTTCAGAAAGAGCCAGAAATCACACAGACAGTAGTACCAGTCAGATACGAGATATTTTGAACATATACATGAAGACTGATCTATTACGGTTGCGGATCAGAAGGTGGACCTAACCTGGACATTGAACATTTCACAGGATAATCTAATCCAGGAGAAAACAGATTAGCTGCTCTATATTGGGCTCTGACTGAAGATATTTTCACAAGATATACTAAATAGTTCTAACTGACCTTCATTCTGATTGGTTGTATTTGGAAATTATAGATGTGTAACTCCATAATATTAGCAAACCTCAGAACATGCTCAATATAACTAGGCATGTACTGAGCTTTATCCTGCCCTTAGAAGGCATGTGCAGAAGGAAAAAAGGAATATGAGAGACAGAATGGTTGTTTTAATGCCTTTCTATGCACCCCACATTTACCCAGATGTCCAGATGTGTCAAACAATGGTTGTGTTCCTTTTTTCCCCTCTCAATAATATGAAATATCTGACATACATGGAACAAAATAACTACAGTTTTGGTATAAAAGAAGGCCTCACCAAATGGGAAACTATGACTTTTGAATGTGAAGAAATGGATGGCTTCAGACTCGTTTTGAACTGGGTCTCTCAGAGATTGTGACTTCACAGACTGCTCAGAAGGTTGGAAACAAAAGAATGTCCAGTGACTAACATCTTGGATGCTGAGTTTTACACAGGGAATATTCAGATGGACTCTGGGAAGAGGGAACTTGTGGAAACAGAAGCACACCTTGGCAATTTTGATTGGATTCTGACAAGATTGTTTAACTAGATGATCTTTCAACAATGTGTAAACTTTTGTCCTTCCTTGTAGTATATAGTGAATAAATAAATCATTGATACTTTGTTTAGATGTCATTACTGTTTCCTGAGTGGAATAAACTAAATAACAAATCTGTACCACCTGACCTCTTGAGGAGTCAAAATGTATACATTGGTGCCAGGCATGTTATGATTGAAAATCATGGGTAGGTGGGTAAAGTTATCAGCTAAGATGGTTCACATGTGGACATCTAGGTTGGCCTATGGTAAAAAAGAATAATAGAAACCACCTCTATGTATCTCTCACTCCTTGTTTCTTTCTCTCCTGCCCCTACACTCTCTCCCTGTCAGCCTGTCAGCTTTGCAGGCCTTGTTATTTGGAACCTGTTGATTTCCTGGAGGTTTGCTCACAATAAACTTCTTTCATGCTCAGCAGAGAATCAATAAAACAAACAAACACACAAATAAAAGCCCAGGAACTGATAGTTGAAGTGAGATTACTCATGTTTTAAGCGCACATGTTTCTTTAAAGGAAAACCGGAGTTTGGTTGCAGAAGTAATATCAAGTGGCTCTCAGCTGGATCTCTGGCTTCAGGGTGTAGGCCCATGTATGTAGATTGTTGTGGTTATCAGGTTTTACAGGCACAATATGCACAAAACCTATGTATTCACCTAACTGATAATATCTTGGAAAAAAAAAACCTCTGTTTCACAAACACTTTAAAAAACCAACTAATTAATTAAAATGGTGATGTTCAGTAGCAAGGTATTTGCCAGACTTGGTGTGGCTCAAATATTACTCCAAAACACACCACAAAGAAGAGAGTTTGTGGTATTTCATGTGTGTGCATTGAGCTCAATTGGTGAACAATTGTCTAGACTATACTGGATTCCATTTGAGGTCTGCAACATGGAGGAACAAAAGAGTACAAAGAGTTTATATAAGAAAACTGGGTGTCTGTCTGTTTATCCAAGTCTGTATCTATCCATCTGTGTCTCTGTCTATATGTTTATCCATCTGTCTGCCTGGCTCTTTATCTATCTATTAGGTGAGACCACACTCATATAGATACCTAGATCACAAAACCATGACCCAAAAGAAAAATTTAAATTTCAGACCAATTTTTCATATAAATATTGATACAATACTAAATAAAATACTGGTAATCCACATTCAATAACTCTACAAAAACATGAACTATCCTATTCAGTATGCTTCATCCCAAGGATGCAGGGATGGGTCAACATAGTAAAATAAATACAGCAGTGTAATCCACCATAGAAACAAACAGACAACAAGGTCACATTCCATCTCATAAGATGCTAAAAAAGCCTTTGACAAAATCCAGCACCCCTTTGTGATAAAAGTACTGTAGGGTAAAAGCCATATACACAACCACAAGAAATCAAATATACAGAAATCTGATAACCAACATAAAATTAAATGGAGAGAAAGGTAAAACAATTCCACAAAAACCAGGGATGAGAAAAGACAGTGTACTATCTCCCTATCAATCCAATATAGAATTTTGTATTCTAGCTAGAGCTATAAAAGAAATAAAGTGATTAAGGTGTAACAAGTTGGAAAGGAAGAAGACACAGTATATCTATTCACAGATGATAGTTTAGTATAAATAAAAACCCTAGAATTTCTTTATATTGTTTTTCTTTTTCTTTTAAACTTTATTTTAAAAAACAAAGATTAAAGAAAAAATTTTAAACATTTTTGCATAAATGTATACAAATACATTTTTATCAGTGCTTGGCTTTTTTTTCTTTTTCTTTTTTTTTAAGGTTTGATACTATGCATTAAGGTCTTACTAGTTACAATGAGCAAAAAGTACATGTAAAACAGGATGTAACCCGGAATTAGTCAACGTTTTCTTGGTGTATAAGGATTGAGCATAATGGGTTTTTTTGTTTGTTTGTTTGTTTTCTTTTCTTTTTTTCTTGAAATTTAAACAGTCTGTGAGTTGTTTTTGGGGCAGTCCCAGCCTCTGAGGTTAGCATCCCACTATCAGTGACTGCATATTATGTCTGTTCTATTGTGACTGGGTTATCTCACTCAGCAAGATATTCTCTAGATGCAAATGGACATCTGGGACCTTTCCAGCTTCTGGCTACTCTAAATAGAGCTGCTATGAACATTGTGGTGCTTGTATCTTTGTTGTATATTGGAGTGTCTCTGGGTTATATGCCCAAAAGTGGAATAGCTGGATCTTCAGGTAGTACTATGTCCAATTTTCTGAGGAATCGCCAGACTGATTTCCAGAGTGGTTGTATCAGTTTAAAACCCCACCAACAGTGGAGAAGTGTTCCTCTTTCTCTACAACCTCGCCAGCATCTGCTGTCATCTGAGTTTTGGATCTTGGCCATTCTGACTGGTGTGAGGTGGACTCTCAGGGTTGTTTTGATTTGCATTTCCCTGATGGCTAAGGATGTTGAGCACTTCTTTAGATGTTTCCCAGCCATTCCATATTCCTCAAATGAGAACGTTTTGTTTAGCTCTGTACCCCATTTTTAATAGGGTTGTTTGATTCTCTGGTGTCTAGCTTTTTGAGTTCTTTGTATACCTTGGATATTAGGCCTCTATCTGATGTGGAGCTGGTAAAGATCTTTTTCCATTCTGTTGACTGCCATTTTGTTTTCTTGACAATGTCCTTAGCCTTACAGAAACTTTGCAATCTCATTAAGTCCTATTTGTTAATCTTTGACCTTAGAGCTTGAGCCATTCACATTTTGTTCAGAAAATTTTCTCCTGAGCCTATGTGTTTTAAGGTGTTCCCTACTTTCTCATTTAATAGTTTCAGTGTATCTTGTTTAACGTGGAGATATTTGTTCCATTTTCACTTGATCTTTGAACAAGGAGATAAGAAAGGGTCTATTTTCATTCTTCTGCATGCTGAGTGCCCGTTGGACCAACACCATTTGTTGAATAGGCTGTCCTTTTTCCATTGAATGTTTACATCTCCTTTGTCAAAAATCAGGTTACCATATACGTGAGGGCACATTTCTGGTTCTTCTATTCTATTCCATTGATCCTCGTGCCTATTTCTGTACCAGTACCATGCAGTTTTGAGCACAATTGCATTGTAATATAGCTTGAGGTCAGGAATAGTGATTCTCGCAGATGTTTTCTTGTTATTGAGGATGGATTTTACTATTCTACTATATCTTTTGTTATTCCAGATGAAATTGCACATTGATCTTTTCAACTCTATGAAGAACTGGGTTGGAATTTTGATGGGGATTGCATTGAATCTCTATATTGCTTTTCGAAAGATGGCCATTTTTAAAATGTTGATTTTTCCAATCCATTAGCATGGGAGATCTTTCCATTTTCTGAGATCTTCCACAATTTCCTTTTTTAGAGGTTTAAAGTTGTTGTCCTACAGGTCCTTCACTTGCTTAGTTAGAGTCACACCAATGTATTTTATATTGTTTATGACTATTGTGAAGGGTATCATTTCCCTAAATTTTTCTTCACATGTTTGTCCTTTGAGTAGAAGAAGGCTACTGATTGGTTTGTGTTAATTTTATATCCAGCCACTTTGCTGAACTTGTTTATCAGCTCTAGGAGTTCTCTGGTGGAATTCGTGGGGTCACTTAAGTACACTATCATGTCCTCTGCAAAGAGTGAGGTATTTCCTTCTCCATTTCCGATTTATATCCCCTTGATCTCCTTTGGCTGTCTAATTGCTCCAATCAGGATTCCAGACTGTGTTAAATAGGTAGGGGGAGGTTGAGCAGCTTTGTCAATTCCCTGATTTTAGTGAGATTGCTTCAAGTTTCCCACCGTTAAGTTTGATGCTGGCTGCTGGTTTGCTGTATATTGCTTATATTATGTTTAAGTATGGACCTTGGATTCCTGTTCTTTCCAAGACTTTTAACATGAAGGGGTGTTGAATTTTGTCAAATGCTTTGTCAGCATCTAGTGAGATGACCATGTGATTTTGTTCTCTGAGTTTTTTTATATGTTGGATTACAATGATGGATTTCCTTATATTAAACCATCCCTTCATCCCAGGGATAAAACCTACTTGGTCATGGTGAATGATCGTTTTGATATATTCTTAGATTCAGTTTTCAAGGATTTTGTTGAGTATTTTTGCGTCAATGTTCATAAGTGAGATAGGTCTGAAGTTCTCTTTCGTTTTAGGGTCTTTGTGTGGTTTAGGTAAGATGGTTATTATAGCCTCTAAAAATGAGTTAGGTATTTTTCCATATGATTCTATCTTGTGGAATAGTTTGGAGAGTATTGGTGTTATGTCTACAATAAATGTCTAATAAAATTCTGCATGTAACTGATCTGGACTTGGGTTTTTTTTTTTTTTTTTTTTTTTTTTTTTTTTTTTTGGTTGGGAGGCTTTTGATGACTTCTTCTATCTCTTTATGTGTTATGGGATTATTTAGATGGTTTACCTGGTCCTGGTTTAATTTTAGGATCTTGTATCTGTCTAGGAATTTATCCATTTCTTCCAGATTCTCCAATTTTGTGGAGTATAGGCTTTTGTAGTAGGATCTGATGATTTTTTGAATTTCCCCAGTTTCAGTTGTTATGTCTCCACTTTCCTTTCTGATTTTGTTAATTTGGATACTCTCTATTTGCCCTCTAATTAGTCTGGCAAGGGGTTTATCAATTTTCTTGATTTACTCGAAGAACCAGCTCTTAGTTTTGTTGATTCATTCAATGGTTCTTTTTATTTCTATTTGGTCTATTTTTGCCCAAGTTTGATTATTTCTTGCCATCTACTCCTCTTGCGTGTACCTTCTTCCTTTTATTCTAGAATTTTCAGCTGTGCTGTTGAGTTGCTGATGTGTGCTCTCTCCAGTTTCTTTTTGGAAGCACTCAGGGCTATGAGTTTTCCTCTCAGTACTGCTTTCATTGCATTCCATAGATTTGGGTATGTTGTGTTTTCGTTTTCATTGATTCTAAAAAATCCTTAATTTCTTTCTTTATTTCTTCTTTGACCCTGCTATATTTTAACAGAGCATTGTTTAGTTTCCATGTGTATGTGGACTTTTTTTGTCTTTGTTGTTGTTAAAGACCAGCCTTAGACCACGGTGATCTGAGAGGATTCATGGGAGTATTTCTATCTTCTTATATGGATTGAGGCTCATTCTGTGTCCAATCATGTGGTCAATTTTCGAGAAGGTGCCATGGGGTACTGAGAAGGTGTATTTTTTTACTTTAGGATGATATGTTCTGTAGATATCTATTAATTCCAGTTGGTTCATAGTCTCTGCTAGTTTTAGAGTGTTTTTGTTCAGTTACTGTTTCCATGATCTGTCCACTGGAGAGAGTGGGGTATTAAAGTCTCCCACTATTATTTTGTGGGGTGAAATGTATTTTTTGAGCTTTATTACGGTTTCTTGTATGAATGTGGGTGCTTTTGTATTTGGAATATATATGCTAAGGATTGAGAGTTCCTCTTGACATATTTTCCCTTTAATGAGTAAAAAGTGTCCTTCTTTATCTTTTTGATATCTTTTGGTTGGAAATTTACTTTATTTGATATTAGAATAGCCACTCCAGATTGCTTCTTGGGGCTGCATGCTTGGAAGTTTTTTTTCCCAACTTTTATTCTGAGATAGTGTCTGTCTTTGTCGCTGAGATGAGTTTCCTGTATGCAGCAAAATGCTGGATTTTTTTTTTATGTATCCAGTCTGATAGCCTATGTTTCTTTATTGGGGAGTTGAGACCATTTATATTAATAGATACCAAGGAATAGTGGTTTCTGTTTCCTGCTATTATTGCTTTTGTAGAAAGAGTTGTGTCTGTGTCTCTTTTTTCTTTTGGTTTTCTTGCTTAGGGGTTTTCTGGTTTTTACTAGAATGTAGTTCCCCTCATTGTATTGAGTTTTCCACCTATAACTTGTTGTAGTGCTGCGTTTGTAGTCAGATATTGTGTAAATTTAGATTTGTCTTGAAATATCTTTATCTCTCCATTTCTGTTGAGAAATCGGATGTGATTCTGATTGGTCTGCCTTTATATGTTACCTGATCTTTTTTCCTTACTTCTTTTAGTATTCTTTCTTTGCTTTGGGCACTTGGTGTTTTGACTATTATGTGTCAGGAGGAATTTCTTTTCTGGTCCAACGTATTTGGATTTCTGAAGGCTTCTTTTATGCTCGTGGTCATCTCATTCTTAAGAGTAGGGAAGTTTTCTTCTACAATTTTGTTGAAGATATTTACTGTGCCTCTTAGTTGATATTCTTCTACTTCTTCTATTTTTATTATACTTACGTTTGGTCTTTTCATTGTGTCTTGGACCTTCTGGACATTTTGGGTTAGAAGCATTTTGGTTTTTGCATCTTTTCTAATTTGTCTATGTTTTCAAAGTTGCCTTCAGCCCCGGAGATTCTTTCTTCCATCTCTTGTAGTCTATTGGAAATGCTTGCATCTGTGACTCCTGATTTCTTTTTTAGGTGTTCTACCTCTAGGATTATCTCTTTTAGTGTATTGTTTATATTGTCAATTTCCGTTTTAAATTCCTTCTTCCATTCCTTCATTTCTTTGGTTCTGTTTTCTTCTAGTTCGTTGAGTTCTTTGAGTGTTTTTCTTGTTTCCTCTTTAAAAGCTTCTGATACTTTTTGCTTTTCTCCCTGTTCTTGTTTAAGGATCTCTATCATCATCTTGAGGTATGATTTTAGTTCTGCGTCTTCTTTTGTGTTTGGAATTCTGCTGTTTGCTGTGATGGGAGAGCTTGGTACTGGTGTTGCCAGGTTGTCTTGGTTTCCTTGGGATATGCTCTTTTGCTTTCCTCTTGCCATCTCATTGTCAATGATATGTTCTCGCCTTTCTCTTATAACAGGTCTGTGTTCCTGGATCTCTGCTGGTCCAGAAATAAGATGGTCAGAGCCCTGTTCTTGGCCCCAAAGCCACCGGGCAGGAATGCTGGGTTCCTGGATCAAGTAGAGCAGGGGCGTGCTTTCCAGGCACACTCGGCAGAGATCTCTCTGCCCCCTGACAACTCAGATCTCCTTATCACCAGTCCTTTATCTCTGGGAACTGATCCTAGAATTTCTAACCACAGAACTGCTGCAGATGATAAAGATCTTCAACAATGTGTCTAGAAAAAAACTTAATTCAAATAATTCAAAGGCCCTTTTTATCATAAAAAGTAAATAGGCTAAGAAGAAAATTATGAAAACAATACCTTACCAAAGAGTAAAGCTATATATTTATAGGTGTAACTATCTGAGCAAGCAAACTACCTGTATGAAAAAGTCAACTATCTGAAGAAATAAATTGAAGAAGCCACTAGAAGATGCACAGGTCACATATGCTCCAGCATTCAGAGGATTAATGCAGTACAAAATGCTATCTTACCAACAACATTCTACTGATTCAATGCAAAACCCATTAAATCCCAACCGAATTCTTAAAGATCCTTAAGGAACAATTCTCCCTATGGAAAACTAAAAACACCATAAAAGCTAAATCAATCCTCCACGATAAAAGATTTTTTAGAAGTGTTACCATCCATTGGTTGGCCATGATTGCCAGAAGAATGACAATCCATCCTTACCAGATCTGACCGATTCCTTACCTCACTTCTGTCCTCTGATTCAGGTGTGCTTATTTGAGACTTTGAATTGAGATGCCAAAATTTTCAATTTCAGAGTCCATTTTAGTGAACCTGATGTAATTTAATTTCAGATAAACTAAGAGTGTGTTACATAGCTATAGTCTCTAGGCTAATTCTCATCACCACCAGCATTTAAAGTATTACACTCTCAATAAAACCACTGCTTCCAGGTTATTCACAAATCAAAACTGTACCCCCAGGTTATAAGCCTGCCCCCTGCTTAAGAAGTAGGAGAGAAGGAATCAAGTTAATGTTATGACCCGTTTTAATTGGTATCATCCCAATACCAATGAATTATATTAAAGGCCACAGTTACTTTCCAATTAGGTGCTTGCACACATACTCCCTGTTTTTTGCTTACTATACAGCTTTGCCCTGATAGACATTCAGGACCAAACACCATCAAAATCTTCCCACAGGGTGGTGGTGCACTGTGGCAGTGGAGGGACCAAGGCTTGCTAGAATGGTAAAAAGACTCTGCAGTGAGTTGTATTATATTTGCTCATTTCTGTTTTTAGGATCACAAGCACTTCCCTAAGACAACATTTTGGTAGGTTGGCCATAAAGTTCTTCATAACATACAAAAAATACTGATCTGGAGGGCCTTGAAATCACCAAAATTTGGCTAGGAAGGCTAGTACCAAATATATACAAAGTACTCAAGAAGTTACACTCAAGAGAATCAAATAATTCTATTGAAATTAGGAGTACAGAGCTAAATAAGGACTTATCAACTGAAAATATTGAATTGGTGAGAAGCAACTAAAGAAATGCTAAACATCCCTAGTTATCAGGTAAATGCAAATCAACACAATCCTAAGATTCCACATCACATACACCAGACTGGCTAAAATATAAAAACCTCAGGTGACAACAGATGCTGGTGAGAATGTGGAGAAAGAGGAACTCATTTCCTCTGTTAGTGGGTTTCTAAATTGGTACAACCACTCTGCAAATGAGTCTAGCTGTTCCTCATAAGGTTGTACATAGTACTACCCAAGTACCCAGCTATACTACTTTTGGGCATATACCCAAAAGTAGCTTCAACATCTAACAAGGATGCATGCTCAAATATGTTCATAGCAGCCTTAAGTATACTAATGAGAAGTTGAAAAATCCCAGATATCTTTTAACAGACGTATGAATACAGAAATTTTAGTATACAATAGATTACATCTCAACTATTTAAAACAATAAGTTCAAGAAATTCTAGACAAATATATGGATCTTGAAGCTATTGTCCTCAGTGATGTAATCCTGTCACAAAAGAGCACTTATCTTATGTACTCTCTCCTAAGCAGAAACTAGCCCAAAAAGCTCAGAATACCCAAGAAATTATCCACAAAAACTATGAAACTCAAAAAGAAGAAGTCCCAGAACGTGGATGCATCAGTCCTTCTTAGAATGGAGAATAAAACAGTCAAGGGATGAAAAACAAGATCAAATAGAGGAGCAGGGATTGAAGAAAACATCTACTGAGATTTACCTACTGAGAGAACCACCCATATGCACCCAGCAAACCCAAGCAGTATTGCTGGTGCCAAGAAGTGTTTACTGACAGGAAACAGAAATGGATGTCTCCTGAGAGATTCTTCCAGAGTCATATATATATATGAGGATGCTTGCAGCTACCCATCAGACTGTACACAGGGACACCAATTAAAAAGCTAGAGAAAAGACAGAAAGAGCTGAAAGGTTTGCAACCTCATAGGAAAAATAACATCATCAACCTGCCAAGGCACTGAGATCAAGAGGGTAATTAGGAGAGGGAGCACCTTCATGGAAGCAGGTTAAGATGGAGGACTGAGAGTAGTGGGAGGGGGAAGAGTATAATTTTTGAAGTGTAAATGCAGATAATATTCAGTAAATTTGAATAAAATATTAATAAACAAAAAGGTGAAATAACACAATTAATATGCAAATCAGACATTCTAAACCAAAACCTAATTAATGAGAAATTTGATATTAGAAATGTGCCTATGTCTCATGATGCCCTGCTTGCTGAACTTTTATGAGTCTTATGAGGGAGACTGATGTAATCTTTATTGGGATTGGTCATTTATGAGAGCATTATTGGCTAAGCCAAGTATAAAGTTCACATGTCTTGTGAATGTTCTCTAAGCCTAAGGAGGAGGCTATACTTTTATGCTGGATAGGGGCCAGGCTAGCCTCTTAACTACTATCTTATTAACAGGGAGCTTCACTACCTGCTAGATTGAACTCTTTAATCAGTGTCTTTTCATCTTCTGACATCCACATTCTACCTCATATCTTTGGGTTTAAATAAAGTGTCTTTGTTTGATAGCTTCAAAGCTGCTCCTCAGTGCCCCTGAATGCACTCTCAGTCCTAGGACTGCTCTGTCTCTTGCAGCTGTCCCTTACATTGGCATCTTGGTGACCTGAAGCCTGGAATTAAATGCTGACAGAACAGCCAGGGATACCTTTTTAGTACCTAGAACACTATAGGGTTAACTTAGAACCTTAATTATGCTCAGTCTAAGATGATGTCAGTACAAGGGTCATTGCTCCTCTAGAGAGGTACTTTGAGTGATTGCAAACAAGTCCAGTCCTGCCCTTTGTCTGTCCTCTTCTCTACCACATATCACTGTTGCTTCTAACCTTATTCCTTGGCCTCTAGGCTCCATTAAACATTCTCTTGTTTGCTTGCCACAGTTCTCAGTTAGTGAAGACCTTTGTGATACTAATCCCCCCCCAACACACACACTGGCTTTTTCTTCATACATATAAGTCAACCCTTTAGTCTGGCCACCCATGAGGCTAGGTGTGAGACCTAGCAAAATCAACCTTATGTGGGATTTTCAGTATCTAGTTTGATTTTCCAAATGTTAGAGACAGTTTGGCTATGTAAAGCAGTGATCTTCTGTCAATAGCATTCTCTACTTTGACAAAGAACCAAGTTAATAAAAGACAAAACAACAAGCCATGTTTTTCCCACTGGCCTAATTTTTTATTAGATACTCTCTGTATTTACATTTGAAATGTTATCCCTTCCCCCACCCTGCTCCCATTCTCCTCCCCCTTCCTATTCATTTGTCTTCACAAAGGTGCACTTGCTCCTAATCAACCTCTCCACTCCATTGCCTTGGCTTTCCTCTATATTGGAAAAATGTGTCCTCCCTGAACCAAAGGCCTCTTCTCCCATTGATGCCAGACACTGCTGTCTTCAGCTACATATGCAATGGAGCCATAGGTCTCTCAATGTGTGCTCAGTGGTTGGTGTTTTAGTTCATGGGAGTCAAGGAGGGTTTGTTTGGTTGTTCTTCCCATGAGGTTGCAACCCATTTCAGCTCCTTCAGTCCTTTCTTTAGCACCTTCACTTGGGGTTCCTGTGTTTAGTCTGATGGTTAGCTGCAAGCATGTTCAGCTATATCTGTATGAATATGGCAGAGCCCCTGAGGAGATATCTTTATCTGGTTCCTGTCAGTAAATACTTCTTGGCATCAGCAATAGTACTTGGATATAGTGGCTGCATATGGGGTGGATCCCCAGGTGAGAGCGCTTCTGAATGATCTTTTTTCAATCCCTGTTCCTCTATTTGACCTTGTATTTCCTCCTGTGGTTGTTTTGTTCTCCCTTCTAAGAAAGACTGAAGTCTTGTTTTCATCGAACCTTCTCTATAACTGATGGTTCTTCTCTTGGCCCTACTACTCAACAATGATTGACAAAAAGTCAAATGAATCATAAAAATTAAATAGATAAATCTGGGGAAAAAAAGAAATAAATGTGCCTATGTCTAATAAGCCATAAGGGCTGAGAATTTCATAATTCCAATAAGTTGGATCATGTGACTATACAACAGCATGTGGTCATATTGTCTAGCCTCACATTACTGGATAATTCAATCCAGTGACTCTTCTGCCTTGTTTGTTGTAAATGATATATTTCAGAATTCTGTGCGATTTTATATACTTAAGAGTATTTTACCAATATTCACTTTCTTTTTATTTCATCTTTTATTTATTTTTATTTGATGTGGGCATGCTTTTCTTCATAATTATAAAAAAATAAAGGTAAGAAAGTACATCAAAATTAAAGGTAAAGGAAAACATTTTATCTAAAGAACAGCAACTGGTGCACACCTTTAAAAGATTACACACACACACACACAGACACACACACACACACAATATCACTGTCTTCAGACACACCAGAAGAGGACATCAGATTCCATTACAGATTGTTGTGAGCTACCATGTGGTTGCTGGGAATTGAACTCATGACCTCTGGAAGAGCAGTCAGTGCTCTCAACTGCTGAGCCATCTTTAATCCCACACCTTTAATTCTAGCATTTGGGAGGCAGATATCTGAATTCCAGGCCAGCCTGGGCTAAAGAGTGAGTTCCAGCCAGGGCTAAACATAGAAACCCTATTTCAATAAATATGCAAGTTATGGGGCTGAAGAAGAGATAGTTTAGTTCAGAGCTCTTGCTGCTCTCCCAGAGGACCTGATTTTGGTTCCAAGCAACCACATCGGGTGACTCACAATCACCTGTAACTCCAGCCATCTTACTTCCTCTTCTGGCCTCTGTAGGCACCTGTACTCACATACACAAACCACATCTAGTCAGTCAGTCTATCTGTCTCTCTCTCTCTCTCTCTCTCTCTCTCTCTCTCTCTCTCTCTCTCTCTCTCTCTCTCTCTCTCTCTCTTTCTCTCAGAAAGAAAGAAAGAAAGAAATTAAGAAAGAAAGAAAGAAACAAACAAACAAACAAACTGTGGTATTAAAAACAAGTATTGAACTTGTACACTTTTATACAGAAACATTTCAGACCCAAATTAACTACTGTTCAAGAAAAAAAAGTCCCCTAATATACTATTTACTCTCAGTATTTCTTTACAGTTTTTAAACCACTGGTGCTTTAATTGCTTAGGCATGATGAAAGGTAATTGCTGCTTCCTTAATACAGCACTCATTCACCAATGAGATGGTGTTCAAGAGCTATGGGTGTGCCTGCCATTATTTTCCTCCTGGAGCTGGTTTCTTAGGGAGAAGTCTGAGGAACTTTGATCCTTTCTAGTGTTTTCTTCTTCCTTAGATGCACTTTCTTTTCAACAAACCTGGAAAGCTTGCCCTCTCCCATCTACTCCAAGGTCTCTGGCCTTTGCCAACTGGAATTTATGACTGTTTGCTCCCGAAAAAAGGAGATTTTCTGTCTTTTTGCCCCAAAATAAGGAGAATTTCTGCCTTTTTGCCCGAAAATTATGAGAATTTCTGCAATTTTGCTTCAAAATACGGGGAATTTCTGCTCTTTATCCCGAAAGTAAGGGGAATGTATACCTTTTGCCACAAAAAAGGGAAATTTCTTCATTTTTGCCCCAAAATAAGAGGAATTTCTGCCTTTTTACCTCAAAATAAGTGAAATTTCTGCCTTTTTACCCAAAAATAAACAGAATTTCTGTCTTTTTGCCTCAAAATATAAGGAATTTTTGAATTATGCCCTGAAATAAGTGAAATTTCTGCAATTTTGCCCCAAAATAAAAGAAATTTCTGCATTTTTGCCACAAAATAAGAGGAATTTCTGTCTTTTTGCCCCAAAATAAGGGAAATTTCTGCCTTTTTGCTTCCAAATAAAAGGAATTTCAGCCTTTTTACCTCAAAATAAGGGGAATATTTGCATTTTTGCCACAAAATATTAAGAATTTCTTCATTTTTGCCCCAAAATAAGGAAAATTTCTGCCTTTTTTCCCTGAAATAAGTGAAATTTCTGCAATTCTGCCCCAAAATAAGTGAAATTTCTGCAATTTTGCCGCAAAATAAGGGAAATTTCTGGAATTTTGCCCCAAAATAAGTGGAATTTCTGAGTTTTGCCACAAAATAAGGAGAATTTCTGTCTTTTTGCCCCAACATATAGGGAATTTCTGCCTTTTTGCTCCACAATTAGGGGAATTTCTGCAATTTTGCTCCAAAATATGGGGAATTTCTGCCCTTTTGCCCAAAAATAAGGGGAATGCATACCTTTTTGCCATAAAAAAGGGAAATTTCTTCATTTTTGCTCCAAAATAAGAATTTCTGCTTTTTTGCCTCTAAATAAGTGGAATTTCTGTATTTTACCCCAAAACAAAGGGAATTTCTGTCTTTCTTGCCCCAAAATAAGGGGAATTTCTGACTTATTACCCTGAAATAAGTGAAATTTCTGCAATTTTGCCCCAAAATAAGGGAAATTTCAGCCCTTTTGCCCTGAAATATGTGAAATTGCTGCAATTTTACCCCAAAATAAGGTGAATTTCTGCCTTTTTGCCCCAAAATAATGGGAATTTCTGCCATTTTGCCCCAAAATAAGAAAAATTTTTGCTTATTTTCTCTGAAATAAGTGAAATTTCTGCAATTTTGCCCCAAAATAAGGGAAATTTCTGCCCTTTTTCCCCCATATAAGGGGAATTTCAGCCTTTTTACCTCAAAATAAGGGGAATTTCTGCATTTTTGCCACAAAATATTAGGAATTGTTGCCTTTATGCCCCAAAATAATGAAAATTTCTGCCTTTTTTCCCTGAAATAAGTGAAATTTCTAAAATTTTGCCCTAAAATAAGTGAAATTTCTGCAATTTTGCCCCAAAATAAGGGAAATTTCTGGAATATTGCCCCCAAAAAAGTGGAATTTCTGAGTTTTGCCCCAAAATAAGGAAAATTTCTGTCTTTTTGCCCCAACATATAGAGAATTTCTGCGTTTTTGCCCCACAATTAGGGGAATTTCTGCAATTTTGCTCCAAAATACATGGAATTTCTGCCTTTTTGCCCGAAAATAAGGGGAATGCATAACTTTTTGCCATAAAAAAGGAAAATTTCTTCATTTTTGCTCCAAAATAAGGGGAATTTCTGCCTTTTTGCCTCTAAATAAGTGGAATTTCTGTCATTTTCCCCCAACACAAAGGGAATTTCTGTCTTTTTTGCCCCAAAATAAAGGGAATTTCTGACTTATTACCCTAAAATAAGTGAAATTTCTGCAATTTTGCCCCAAAATAAGTGAAATTTCTGCCTTTTTGCCCTGAAATATGTGAAATTTCTGCAATTTTACCCCAAAATAAGGTAAATTTCTGCCTTTTTACCCCAAAATAATGGGAATTTCTGCCTTTTTGCCCCAAAATAAGAAAAATTTTTGCTATTTTTTTCTGAAATAAGTGAAATTTCTGCAATTTTGCCCTAAAATAAGGGAAATTTCTGCAATTTTTCCCCATAATAAGGCAAATGTCTGCAATTTTGCCCCAAAACAAGGGGAATTTCTCCCTTTTTGCCCCCAAATAAAGGAAATTTCAGCCTTTTTACCTGAAAATAAGTGAAATTTCTGCAATTTTGCCCCAAATAAAAAAAATTTCTGCAATTTTGCCCCAAAATAGGGTAAATTCCTGCAATTTTGCCCCAAAATAAAGGAAATTTCTTGAATTTTGCCCCAAAATAAAAGGAATTTTTGATTTTTCCCCAAAATAAAGGGAATTTCTGCCTTTTGCCCAGAAATTAGAGGAATTTCTGCAATTTTGCTCCAAAATACGAGGAATTTCTGCCTTTTTGCCTGAAAATAATGGGAATGCATACCTTTTTGCCATAAAAAGAGAAAATTCTTCATTTTTGCTCCAAAATAAGGAGAATTTCAGCCTTTTTGCCCCTAAATAAGTGGAATTTCTGTCTTTTTCCCCCAAAACAAAGGGAATTTCTGTCTTTTTTGCCCCAAAATAAGGGGAATTTCTGACTTATTACCCTGAAATAAGTGAAATTTCTGCAATTTTGCCCCAAAATAAGGGAAATTTCTGCAATTTTGCCCCAATGTAAAGGAAATTTCTGCAATTTTGCCCCAAAATAAGGGGAATTTCTGACTGTTTGCTCCCAAAAAAAGGAGATTTTCTGTCTTTTTGCCCCAAAATAAGGAGAATTTCTGCCTGTTTGCTCGAAAATTATGAGAATTTCTGCAATTTTGCTTTAAAATACAGGGAATTTCTGCTTTTTATCCTGAAAGTAAGGGGAATGTATACCTTTTGCCACAAAAAAGGGAAATTTCTTCATTTTTGCCCCAAAATAAGAGGAATTTCTGCCTTTTTACCTCAAAATAAGTGAAATTTCTGACTTTTTACCCAAAAATGAACGGAATTTCTGTCTTTTTGCCCCAAAATATAAGGAATTTTTTAATTATGCCCTGAAATAAGTGAAATTTCTGCAATTTTGCCCCAAAATAAAGGAAATTTCGGCCTTTTTGCCACAAAATAAGGGGAATTTCTGTCTTTTTGCCCCAAAATAAGGGAAATTTCTGCCTTTTTGCCCCCAATTAAAAGGAATTTCAGCCTTTTTACCTCAAAATAAAGGGAATTTCTGCATTTTTGCCACAAAATATTAAGAATTTCTGCATTTTTGCCCCAAAATAAGGAAAATTTCTGCCTTTTTTCCCTGAAATAAGTGAAATTTCTTCAATTTTGCCCCAAAATAAGTGAAATTTCTGCAATTTTGTCCCAAAATAAGGGGAATTTCTGAGTTTTGCCCCAAAATAAAGAGAATTTCTGTCTTTTTGCCCCAACATATAGGGAATTTCTGCCTTTTTGCCCCATAATTAGGGGAATTTCTGCAATTTTGCTTCAAAATACGGGGAATTTCTGCCTTTTTGCCCGAAAATAAGGGGAATACATAACTTTTTGCCATAAAAGAGGAAAATTTCTTCATTTTTGCTCCAAAATAAGAAGAATTTCTGCTTTGTTTCCTCTAGATAAGTGGAATTTCTGTCTTTTTCCCTCAAAATAAAGAGAATTTCTGTCTTTTTTGCCCCAAAATAAGGGGAATTTCTGAATTATTACCCTGAAATAAGTGAAATTTCTGCAATTTTGCCCCAAAATAAGGGAAATTTCTGCCTTTTTGCCCTGAAATATGTGAAATTTCTGCAATTTTACCCCAAAATAAGGTGAATTTCTGCCTTTTTGCCCCAAAATAATGGGAATTTCTGCCTTTTTGCCGCAAAATAAGAAAAATTTTTGCTTTTTTTCTCTGAAATAAGTGAAATTTCTGCAATTTTGCCCCAAAATCAGAAGAATTTCTGAATTTTTACCAAAAGATAAAGTAAATTTCTTCCTTTTTGCCCCAAAATAAGGAGAATTTCTGCCTTTTTTGCCTTTAAATAAAGGGAATTTCTGCCTTTTTGCCATGAAATGAGTAAATTTCTGCAATTTTGCCCCATAATAAGGAAAATTTCTGTTTTTGCCACATAATACGGGGTATTTCTGCATTTTTGCCAAAAATAGAGGGAAATTCTTCATTTTTGCCCTAAAATAAGCGGAATTTCTCCATTTTTGCCCAAAAATCATGGAAATTTCTGCCTTTTTGCCACAAATAAGGGGAATTTCTGACTTTTGGCCATAAAATAATGTAAATTTCTGCATTTTTACCCCAATATAAAGAGAATTTCTATATTTTGCCTCAAGATAAGGGGGATTTCTTCCTTTTTGCCCCAAAATAAGGGAAATTTCTGCCTTTTATACCTGAAATAAGTGAAATTTCTGCTATTTTGCTGTAAAATAAAGGAAATTTCTGAAATTTTACCACAAAATAAAGGGAATTTCTGCATTTTTGCCCCAAAATAAGGAATATTTCTGCATTTTTGCCCTGAAATAAGTTAAATTTCTGCAATTTTGCCCCAAAATAAGGAAAATTTCTGCTTTTTAGCCGTGAAATAAGTGAAATTTCTGCAATTTTCCCCCAAAATAAGGAATATTTCTGCATTTTTCCACAAAATAAGGTGAATTTCTGCATTTTTGCCCCCAAAAATGGAGAATTTCTGAATTTTTGCCTAAAAATAAGGAAAATTTATGCATTTATGCCCCAAAATAAAGGGAATTTCTGCCTTTTTGCCCAAAAATAAGAAGTATTTTTGCCTTTTTGACCCCAAAGTAAAGGGAATTTCTACCTTTTTGCACCAAGATAAGGGGAATTTCTGCCTTTTTGCCCCAAAATAAGGGGAATTTCTGTCGTTTTGCCCTGAAAGAAGTGAAAATTCTGCAGTATTGCCCAAAAAATAAGGGGAATTTCCGAATTTTGCCCCAAAATAAGGGGAAATTCTGCCTTTTGGGCCCAAAGTAAGTGAAATTTCTGCAATTTTGTTCCAAAATAAAAGAAATTCCTGCCTTTCTGCCAGAAAATAACAGAAATTTCCTGCTTTTTCACCAAAATAAAGAAAATTTCTGCATTTTTGTTTCAAAATTAGGGGAATTTCTGCTTTTTGCCCTAAAATAAGGGGAATTACCGCCTTTTGGCCCCATAATAGGGGCATTTCTGCCTTTTTGCCCCAAAAGAAAGGAATTGCTTCCTTTTTGCAAAAAATAAGTGGAATTTCTGCATTTTTCTCTAAAAATAAAGGGAATTTCTTTGTTTTAGCCCCAATTTAAGAGAAATTTCTGAATTTTTGCCACAAAATGAGGAGAATTTCTGCTTTTCTACCCGAAAAAACCGATAATTTCTGCGTTTCTGTCCCAAAATAAGGGGAATTTATGCCTTTTTGCCACAAAATAAAAAGAATTTCTCCTTTTTTGCCCCAAAATATTGAGAATTTTTGCCTTTCTACCCGAAAATACGGAAAATTTCTGACTTTTTGTCCCAAAATAAGGTGAATTTCTGCATTTTGCCAAAAAATAAGTGGAATCTCTGCATTTTTCTCCCAAAAGAAAGGGAATTTCTGTCTTCTTACCCCAAAATAAGGGGAATTTCTACCTCTTTGCCCCAAAATATGTAGACTTTCTGCCTTTGTAGTGATAATGTCTTAATTTTATCTAAAATAAAAGAAATTTCTGCATTTTTTTGTGAAATAAGTAAAATTTCTGCAATTTTGCCCAAAATAAGGAGAGTTTCTGCATTTTTGCCCCAAAATAATGGGAATTTCTGCTCTTTTGCCCCCAAATAAGGGGAATTTCTGCATTTTTGCCCCAAAATAATGGGAAATTCTGCCTTTTGGCCAAAAAATAATTGAAATTCCTGCAATTTTGTTCCAAAATAAAAGAAATTTCTGCCTTTCTGCCAGAAAATAACAGAAATTTTCTTCTTTTTCATTAAAATAAAAAAATTTCTGCATTTTTGCCCCAAAATTAGAATTTCTGACTTTTTGCCAAATAATAAGTGGAATTTCTGCCTTTTCCCCCAAAAGAAAGAGAATTTCTTTCTTTTTGCCCCAAAATAAGAGGAATTTCTCCATTTTTGCCCCAAAATAAGGGGAATTTCTGCCTTTCTACCGGAAAAATGGGAAATTTTTTCTTTTTTGTTCCAAAATAAGGGGAATTTCTGCCTTTTTCCCCCTAAATAAAGGGAATTTCTGCCTTTTTGCCGTGAAATGAGTGAAATTTCCAAAATTTTGCCCCATAATTAGGAAAATTTCTGCTTTTTGCCACAAAATACGGGGTATTTCTGCATTTTTGCCAAAATTAGGAAGAATTTCTGCATTTTTGCCCTAAAATAATGGGAAATTTTGTTTTTTTGCCACAAACTAAAGAGAATTGCTGCCTTTTGCCAAAAAATAAGTGGAATTTCTGCATTTTTCTCCCAAAATAAAGGGAATTTCTGTCTTTTTACCACAAAATAAGGGGAATTTCTAACTTTTTGCCCCAAAATAAGTAGACTTTCTGCCTTTCTACCAGAAAATATGGGAAATTTCTGCCTTTTTTTCCCAAAATAAAAGGAATTTCTGCATTTATACCACAAAATAATTGAAATTTTTGCCTTTCTGACCCCAAAAAATGACATTTCTGCTTTTTGGCCCAAAATAAGGAGAAGTTCTGCATTTTCCTTAAAATTAAGGGAATTTCTGCATTTTTGCCCCAAAATAAGGGGAATTTCTGCATTTTTTGCCCCAAAATAAGGGGAATTTCTGCTTTTCTGCCCCAAAATAAGTGAAATTTTTGCAATTTTGTTCCAAAATAAAAGAAATGTCTGCCTTTCTGCCATAATCTAATGAAAATTTCTTTATTTTATCCAAAATAAAAGAAATTTCTGCATTTTTTAGTGAAATAAGTAAAATTTCTGCAATTTTGCCCCCAAATAAAGAGAGTTTCTGCATTTTGGCCCCAAAATAATGGGAATTTCTGCTCTTTTGCCCCAAAATAAGGGGAATCTCTGAATTTTTGCCTGAAAATACAAGGAATTTCTAACTTTTTGCTCTAAAGTAAGGAAAATTTCTGCAATTCTGCCTCAAAATAAAAGAAATTTCTGCCTTTTTTCTAAAATAAAGGAAATTTCTGCATTATTTACCAGAAATAATTGAAATTCCTGCAATTTAGCCCCAAAATAATCAAAATTTCTCCAATTTTGCCCTAAAATAAAAGGAATTTCCTCCTTTTTGCCACAAAATAAGGAAAATTTCTGCTTTTTTGCACTGAAATATGTGAAATTTCACCAATTTTGCCCCAAAATAATGAAAATTTCTGTCTTTTTACCATGAAATAAGTGAAATTTCTGCAATTATGCCCCAAAATAAGCAAATTTTCCGCATTTTTGCCCCAAAATAAGAGGAATTTCTGCATTTTTGCCCCAAAATGAAAGAATTTCAGCTTTTTTGCCTCAAAATAAGAATTTCTTCATTTTTGACCCCAAAATAAAGGGAATTTCTACCTTTTTGCACCAAGATAAGGGGAATTACTGCCTTTTCGCTCAAAAATCATGGTAATTTCTGCCTTTTGCCACAAATAAGGGGAATTTTTGTCTATTGGCCATAAAATAATGGAAATTTCTGCATTTTTGCCCCAAAATAAAAAGAATTTCTATATTTTTGCCCCAAGATAAGGGGAACTTCTTCCTTTTTGCCCCAAAATAATGGAAATTTCTGCCTTTTTTACATGAAATAAGTGAAATTTCTGCTATTTTGCTGCAAAATAAGGGAAATTTCTAAAATTTTACCCCAAAATATAGGGAATTTCTGCATTTTTGCCCCAAAATAAGGAATATTTCTGCATTTTTGCCCAGAAATAAGTTAAATCTGCAATTTTGACCCAAAATAAGGACAATTTCCTCATTTTTTGCCGTGAAATAAGTGAAATTTCTGCAATTATCCACCAAAATAAGGAATATTTCTGTATTTTTTCCGCAAAATCAGGTGAATTTCTGCCTTTTTGCCCCAAAAAAAGGGAATTTCTGCATTTTTACCCCAAAAGAAATAAAATTTCTGCCTTTTTGCACTGAAATAAGTGAAATTTCTGCAATTTTAACCCCAATATAAGGAACATTCTGCCATTTTACCATGAAATAAGGGAAATTTCTGCTATTATGCCCCAAAAATAGGAAAATTTCTGCCTTTTTGCCCCAAAATAAGGTGAATTTCTGCTTTTTTGCCAAATAAGAAGTGGAATCTCTGCATTTTTCGCCCAAAAGAAAAGGAATTTCTGTCTTCTTACCCCAAAATAAGGGGAATTTTTACTTTTTTGCCCCAAAATAAGTAGACTTTCTGCCTTTCTATTGATAATGTCTTCATTTTATCTAAAATAAAAGAAATTTCTGCATTTTTCCATGAAATAAGTAAAATTTCTGCAATTTTGCCCAAAATAAGGAGAGTTTCTGCATTTTTGCCCCAAAATAATGGGAATTTCTGCTCTTTTGCCCCCAAATAAGGGGAATTTCTGCATTTTTGCCCCAAAATATAAAGAATTTCTACCTTTTTGCCCTAAAATAAGGAAAATTTCTGCAATTTTGCCCCAAAATAAAGAAAATTTCTGCATTTTTTACCAGAAAAAAAGGGATATTTCTGCAATTTAGCTTCAAAATAATCAAAATTTCTCTAATTTTGCCCCAAAATAAAGGGAATTTCTGTCTTTTTTGCCCCAATATAAGGAAAATTTCTGCCTTTTTGCACTGAAATAAGTAAATTTCGGCAATTTTGTTTCAAAATAAGAAAAATTTTTGTCTTTTTACCGTGAAATAAGTGAAATTTATGTATTTAAGCATCAAAAAAAGCAAAATTTCTGCCTTTTTGCCCGAAAATATGGGAATTTCTGCATTTTTGAACTAAAATAAGGGAAATTTCTGCATTTTTGCACAAAATGAGGGGAATTTTTACATTTTTGCCCCAAAATAAGGGGAAATTCTGCATTTTTGCCCCAAATGCCTCCTCTTCCATCAGTGTCAGATAATGACATCCTCTGCTACATCAAGAGCTGAAGCAAAGGTCTCTCCATTTGTGCTCTTTGGTTGCTGGTTTAGTCCCTGAATGTACCGTGTGGTCAGGTTAGTGGATATTTTTTTTCCCTTGGGGTTGCAATCCTCAGTTTCTTCAATCCTACCCCCTGACTATTATGATGGGGCTGTTCTTTTGTTCACAGGAAGAATTCTGGAATAAATATTTTGATATGAGCGGGAGACACATGCCTATCAATTGGGAGCAATCTCTACAGGTTCTAGCTTCCCTTTGTTGTGTAGTTTGGCTAATGTCATTTCTGTTGGGTTCTGGAAACCTCTTATTTCCCTGGCACCTGGGACTTTCTAGAGGCTACTCCCAGTTATCCATCATCTACTGCAACATATTTCTATTTCCTGACCCCCTGTTCTCTGTCCCTTCCCATACCTGACCCTGTCCACCCTTTTTTTATCTCCCACTCTTGACTCCCTCCTATGTGCCTTCTTCCCTCTACCTCATGTGATTATCTATGTAGGATGGAAGCATGCACATTTTGTTTGCCCCTCTCTCTCTTGGCCTTGCTCCTCTATTCTTTCACTCTCTCTTCCTTTCCCTTACTCTTCTCTCTCCAGGTGCTCATGGCCAGCCTCTGCTTTCTGTCTCTTCTCTTCTCTTCTCTTCTCTTTTCTTCTCACTCTCTCTCTCTCAATGTCTTTGTCTCTCTCTTTCTATCTCACTGTCTCTGATTATCTATTTATCTATGTCTCTGGTTCTATGTTTTTTTATGTATTTCTCTATGTCTCCCATCTCTCTCATGTCTCTATATATATTTCTCATTCTATGTGTCTCTCTCGGTGACTCTCTGTTTCTATCTATCTCTCTATTACTATATCTATGTTTCTCTCTATATGTCTCTCACTCTATGTCTCTCTCTCTCTCTCTCTCTCTCTCTCTCTCTCTCTCTCTCTCTGCCTCTATTACACTCCCAAGTCCGCTCCCCATGCTCTGAATAAATTCTATACTATAATATCCTGGTACCTCAGGGAGAAGGGATGCCTCACATGGGCTATTTACACAACCACATATACACTGTTGGGATTAAATTAAGTATTTTCAAATGAGCCTCCCCAGCTCTAAGTGGAAGTGCCTGGCTTTAATCACAGCTTCCTCACAGAGGACAGAGGGAGTCAGCATGGGAATGAACCCCGGGGCCACTGCTGGTCAGATAGGGGCTGAGAACCAACAGGAAGACTCCATTGATAAAATAAAATGCAGAGAGCTTTATGATATATACTGTGTATTTGATGAGGAATAAAACCATTTGTGCTTGAGAGATCGTTCAGTGGTTAGAAAACAAACTGCTCTTTCTGAGTTTCTTGCTCTAATACCCAGCACCCACACAGAGGCTCACACTCACCTAGCTTCCGGTTTCAGGGGAGAGATTGTACTTACACAGTGACACATTCACCAATGGAAATAAATATTTAAATTCATATTGATTAATTTTATTTAAAATAAATACATATTAAATTAATTTTATCCAGATTATTTTAAAAGAAAGCTTATATAAAATTAATTTTACATAAGTTAACAATAATTAAATTAATACTAGATATTATTTATTTAAGACAGTGCTCACTGCTGACCTTTGACCCTAGCCCATAACCTCTGATCCCTCTTCAGGACTCATGGAGCAAGTCCATACCTATAGCACACCTATAGCACCTATAACTGCTGGACCAGATGTGAGGTTTCCCAGTCATCCTGGTCTGCCCTGAGATAATGCACCTGCCCACCGGGACTGGAAACAGGCAAACCAGGCCCCAAAACAGGGTATCTAGGAAAGGAAGCAGGTCTTCAAGGATGGAAAGAGGACATTGGGAATGGAAACAGGACACGGGAACCAGAACAGGGCATCAGACTGGAAGCTCTGCATGGATGACAGGAAATAGGACGGGGCCCGGAAACAAGGCTTCATGGACAGGAAACAAGATTTCATGGGCCAGAAACAGGGTATTGGTAAACAGAAAAACAGCACTGGGAATTGGAAACAGGGCACTGGGAACTGGAAGCAGGGAACCAAGCACTGGAAACAGGACATGGGGATCAGAAACAAGATATCAGGGTCCAGAAACGTAAGCATTGTCATCCAGAAACAGGGCATCAGGAACGGAAACAGGGGATGGGGGACCAGTAATAGGGCATCAGGGACCGAACAGGGCACCATGAACCAGAAACAGAATATTGGGTACTGAAACATGGAATTGGGGAATGGAAACAGGGCAGAGAAAGTACTGTGGACAGAGTTAAAAACAAGGGGACATTATGAGGTGTGCAGACACATCACAGAGGACCGATTATAAACATTTTAAAATGACTTGTTTATTTTTATCTTATTTGCATTTGTGTTCAGTCTTTTTTTTGCCTCAGATCCCCTGGAAGTTGAATTACAGGGAGTTGCGAGCTTCCCTGCGGGTGCTTGGAATCAAACCCAGGCTCTCAGGAAGAGCAGCAGCTGGTGCTGTTAAGCTCAGAGCTGTCTCTCTAGGCCCTAGTTATTAATACTTTTAATTATATGAGTTTGCTTGTTTGTTTGTGTGATTGATTGATTGACTGATTTAGCTCTTAACAGAAACGTGCCAAGACCTGGAAAAACTATTAAGAGATACTTCTGAGAAAATACCCATGATGCACAGCGACCAAGGAAGGAAAATTTACAAGCAGATACATGGCAGCACCTTTGTGTCCTTGTGAGGTAATGAGCGCTGTTGACAGTTGGAGATGAGCTCACTGCGTTTATGTGCCTCTGTCCCCTGCCTCTCTCTTCCCCTACATCCCCTGTGAGTGTGTCTGTGTGTGCTGCACATGCATGTGCTGACGTACCACATTGTATGTAATGATGTCTTAGGTACATTTTCTTCTCTTTCCCCCTCATCTCTGTGTGTGTGTGTGTGTGTGTGTGTGTGTGTGTGTGTGTGTGAAACACACAGGTGCTGATTTTCAGCATGTATCTTTAATTGAGAAATCGTTTATCTATCTTTAATTTTTTGATTTTTTTCCATGTGAATGTTAAATTTGATCAGAATTTATTTTCTCAGAAATTTTGATGTAAATTTTCAATTTCAAAATGTTTTTCTACATTTATTTCTTGTTTAATTGTGAAAAAATTTAAGTCTCCATTTTAAAAATTATTCTTTTTTTATTTGATTTTTCAATTTTATCTAAATTCTGTCAATATATTTCTACAAATTTCCCTAAAAATATTTATAGGGCAAATATTAAATTATTTCAAAATATGTTTCTAACTGCCTCTTCAATTTTTGAATAAACATTTTCAGTCTTTTATCTTATTAGGATTATTTCCCATGTGAATCATCAGTTTTGCCAGAATTTTGTTGATATAATTTTTTATTTTTCTCAGAAAAATTATTGATGTATATATAAAATATTTTTAATATTTTCTTTCATGTGTCATCAATTTTGGGAGAAATATTTTCTATCTGGTTTATTTTATCATTATTATTGCATGTGAATTTTAATTTTATCATATTTCTCTCTATACATTCCTTCAATGTTCTCAGAAATATTTTTATGTATAGATAATGTTTTTACAAAATTTTCATACATGTGTTTTTCATATTTTGAAGTATATTTGCAGGGTCTTCAATTTTATTATTATTTTTCCATGTCAATCTCCAGGTTTATGTGATTTCTGTTCATACATTTGTTCAGTTTCCTTCCAAATGTTTCAGATGTGAATTTGAAATTTTAACAAAACGTTTTTCTCTATGTGTTTTCAGGTTTTTGAGAAATGTTTCCCGACTTCTCTCTTTTTTTCCTTTTTTGTTTTTTTTCTTTTGGTTGTATTTTATTTATTTCATTTTTTAAACTTTAATTTTAAAAACCAAGATAAATGTACAAATTTTTAAGCATTTTTGCATAAAAGTACAGGAATATATTTTTTATAAAGTTGTAATTTAGTATTTGTGGTTACATATACAAACACATATGGATATATGTAACAATAATATAGGAAAAGAGGTTATTAATTGAGGGGATAGGAGAGAAACTGGGAGGAGCTGTAGGAAGGAAAGGGGGATGTGATACAGTTCTTTTTTAATTAAAATATGTTCTTTTTTTTTTCTTGAACTTCACACATTTTGTGAGTTGTTTCTGGGGTGTTCAGAGCTTTATGGGGTTAGTGTCCCATTAACAGTGACTGCATACTATGTCTGTTCTTTTGTGACTGGGTTATCTAACTCAGGATGATATTCTCTAGATGCATCCATTTTCTTAAGAATTTGGTTAAGTCATTGTTTCTGGTGGCTGAGTAGTATTCCATTGTGTAAATGTACCACAATTGTTGTATCCATTCATCTTCTGAAGGACATCTGGGTTCTTTCTAGCTTCTGGCTATTATAAATAGAGCTGCAATGAACATTGTGGTGCATGTATCTTTGTTGTATGTTGGAGCATCTCTTGGGCAAATGCCCAGAAGTGGAATAACTGGGTCTTCAGGTAGTACTATGTCCATTTTTCCGAGGACACTCCAGACTCATTTCCAGAGTGGTTGTATCAGTTTACAACCCCACCAGCAGCGGAGAAGTGTTCCTCTTTCTCCACATCCTCGCCAGCATCTATTGTCATCTGAGTTTTGGACCTTGGCCAATCTGAAAGGTGTGAGGGTTGTTTTGGTTTGCATTTCCCTGATGGCCAAGGATGTTGAGCACTCCTTAGATGTTTCTCAGCAATTCAATATTCCTCGATTGAGAACTTTTTGTTTAAGTCTGTACCTCATTTTTTAATAGGGTTTTTTGATTCTCTGTTATCTCCCTTTTTGAGTTCTTGGTATACCTTGGATATTAGGCCTCTATCTGATGTGTGGTTTGTAAATATCTTTTCCCACTCTGTTAGCTGCCGTTTTTGTTTTCATGATAGTGTCTTTAGCCTTAGAGAAACTTTGCAATCTCATTAAGTCCCATTATCATTATTTTTCCATGTCAATCTCCAGTTTTTTGTGATTTCTGTTCGTATATTTGTTCAGTTTCCTTCAAAGAATTTCAGATGTGAATGTGGAATTTTATCAAAACATTTTTCTCTATGTGTCTTAAGATTATCGAGAAATGTTTTGTGTTTTCTCTTTTATCTGTAATCAGTATTATATTCTATGTAAATCTTGAAATTTATCAGAAATTTTTTATATGTATTTTCAATTTTTTAGAAATTATTTGATGTAATTTTTGTGTTTTTTAAAATGTTTTCTACATACATGTTCAATATTTGTTAAATGTTTTTATATCTTCTATCATAACGTGATTTTTCTATTTGTGAGTCTTCATTTTTATCAGATTTCTTTTTTCACATTCTTTCTATTTCTTAGAAATATATTAGCTTTATATATTATTTTTTAAAAAATCTTTTACATGGGTTTTCAAGGATTTAAATAATATTTACTTTTTCTTGCATTTTAACATGACTTTTTTCATGGTAACCTTCAATTTTATCAAAATTTTTATATATTTCTTGAAATTTTCAGAAATATTTTTGAAGAGAATATAGAATTATTTAAATAGTTTTTCTTTATGTGTCTGCATTTTTTTGAAAAAAATATTTTACTCCTCTCTTTTATCGTATTTTATACTTGAAACTTTCATTTTCATCAGAAGTTTATTCTATTTTTTTCAGTTTTTTCCGAAAAATGTCCAAGTATATATTAAAATTTTCATAAAATTTTTCTATATTCGTCTTCGTGTTTTAGAATAATATTTTCTGTCTTTTATGTTAGCAGGTTTATTTCCCATGTGAATGTTCAACTTTATCAAAAATAACTTGATACAATTATTTAATTTTCTTAGAAATATTTTGGATGTAAATACATAGTTTATTCCACAAATTTTTCCACATGTGTCTTCACGTTTTGGGAAATACTTTCTACATGATATATTTTATCATTGTTATTGTATGTAAATTTTAATTTTATCAGAGTGTTTTCTATATACTTCTTCAATTTTCTCAGAAATATTAGCAATACAAATTTTCATTTTTAAATGGTTTCTGCAGAAGCATCTTCATTTTTGAATTTTTTTTCTTCTTTTTTTTAGGACTATTTTTCATGAGAATCTTCAAATTTATCAAAATATTTCTGTGTATTTTTCAAATTTATTCAAAGAATATTTTATGTAAATTTTAATTTGTCAAAAAATGTTTCTAAATGCCTGTTTACTTTTCTTAATAATACATTTGCATGCTGTTTTAGTAGGATTATATTCCATGTGAATATCCAATTTTATGAAAATTCTTTCTATATATTTGTTCAATTTTCTCAGAAGTATTTTCAATATAAATATGTATTTTTTCAGAAAAGAGTTTCTTAATGTATCTTCAATTTTGAGATTGACATTTTCTGCTTCTTTTTTACCATGATTATCTTAAAGGTGAATTTTCGATATTATCACAATTGTTTCTATATATTTCTTCAATTTTTTTCAGCAGTATTTTCGAGATAAATTTTCTAGTTTTTCTAAAAAAATTCTACATTCTTTAATTATGTGAGTAATATTTTCTATGCATTCTTTTTATCTTGTTTTTTTTTTATAGAATCCTTTGATTTTATCAGAATTCTGTCTTGGCAGTTCTCAAGTTTTCTCTCAAATATTTTCAATGTATATATGAATTTTTATCAAAATTTTTTTCTACATATATTTTCAGCTTTCCGAGAAATTTTGTAGAGAGCCTTTGGGGTCTCTTGGCAGGAATCTGACATGGGGCCAGGGAAAGAGAGTAGAGCTACTCCAGAAAGGAATTTGACATTGGGCTAGGACAGGGAATTAAGCTCAGAGAGGAATCTGATTTCAGGATCAAATAGAGAAATAGGCTTCAGGCAATAACTTCATTTTGGGCTAGGACAGGAAAGTAGGTTCAGATAATCCCATCATCTTTACAACCCTCCTTAGAAATAGTGATTATGGAATTTTCTATGGCCTTTCTTGTTCTCTTAACCTAGACCTGGCCTTATTATTATCTGCATGTAATTAAAATGGAATAAAAGAGAGTTAAAGAATTGAACCTGCCTTTCAGCCTCAGAACTGGCTGGGGTCATGCTGCAGTTTTGTCTAATCATTTCTTTTTCTTTAATCCTAGCTCTGCTGCTGGAGAATCTCTTTGACTGAGCTGGTTTGGTGAGGTGGAACTCAATGTGCGGCTCCAGTGGATATAGTGAAGGACACCATGGTAAAGGAAGGGCATGCAGAGGAAAGTTTTGAAAAGTCTCAGCCAGCAGTGAGTAAACCCTAAAAGAATGGGGCTTGGCAATGGCACAATGCCATTTATATATATGCTTAAAATATGCTAAAGGATAGAGGAGCAAAAATAAGTCAGAAACAAGTTATCCAGTTTCTGATTTTTAAAGAAGAAATCTATCCTTGGTTGCCTGAGGAAGGTTCTGTAAGTTTACAGACATGAGATAAAGTAGGAGAAGGAATAAAAGGGCACTATAAAATCCATGGTTTTGATAAAATGTTCTATGTTCCATGGCTATGTTGGATGGCCTGTCCACTGAAGATAATTCACCTGCAGATTGGAAAAGAATAGCTCATGCATGTCTAGGGTGACTAAATTTTTTGCTGTGGAAAACAGAATTTTTTGAAAGATGTCAGCAAACAGCAGAATTAAAAGCTACATCAAACTATCCAGTTACTTATGAAATGCTAACAGGAGAAAGTCAATATCGCGATATTCAGGATCTATGCTGGGAAAGACATGATTGCAGAGACTCAGAGACTCTTCACACATGGTCAAAATGAGTCCAAGAGGTAAAACTTTTAGAGATTTGATTTTAGCACACCTTCTTTAAGGGGCCAACAGTATAGAACCTGAACCCTCACATTGCTTCGAGGACAAGGATGGACAGACATATTCTGTGCCAAGTGCTGGGGTTAAGACCCTCTTAGTCACTCACCAATAGTATTGATTTTCTTGATTCAATTCCTAGAACTTGTACAAGGCCTCACTTTTCTTCTGGGGCATTTCCTGAAGGTCATTCATCACCTCATGATGCTGCGTTTTCAGCTTATGGGACTCAGAGTTGATCCTGGGGAGGGCATGGCAAAAGACCAAATAACCCTTTGAACTAAAGATTCAAGGATCACATGAATTCAAACTGAAATGTGACCTTAGGCAGTGGGGTAAGTAGTCCAAACAAACATTATTGGGATGAAGCCCCTGTGGATATCTAGTTCTGAAGAGCAGGAAACCCAGCCTGACACATGGGATTCTAAGTAGAGATAGAGCCGATATTCACTGTCTGAAGGAAAGAACAAGTTATCAGTATCTGAATATCCAAGACTGATTCATCAGGTTAGACAGGGGAACAGAAAAAATGGAGAGGAACTCAGTAAGCACCAACAGGGAGAAGGGAGGCCAGGTATTCCTGGTGGTCATGAACTCTGCCCAGATTTCATGGCAAATTTCAATGTGAATTCATGAAACTAGAGTATGCTTACGTGGTTTTATTACATTAACACTATCTGGTCAGATTAGCCAAGCAGGAAAGCTGCAAAAGGGCCAAGGTTTCCACCAGTCTTGAAACCACTACTCTTTTTTAGGTCTCCACAAGGTGAAGATTAACAGTGAGTTCTGCAAACAGGGTTCTTGGCTAGTTAGGGGACCAGCTTTAGGCAGCAGATTTTGGAAGTGGCAGAGTCAGACATGAAACTGGTGTTTTAGTTACACCTTTACACTTCCATGGCAGCTTTTCTCAAGAGGGAGACCAAATTTCAGGGCCATGTTTCTCTACACAGTAAAATTCGAGAGGTGATACTCATTTGCAAGTCAGAAATGACAGTGACTCTTAGCCAGCCTGTGAGGCATATAGTTAAGTGAACTGGGGGTGACATCATGCTTGGAATAAGTCCTGGATCTATTGTTACTTTTTTATTGCTCAGCTTTCTAAGCAGTAGCTTCTGTCATGGTTGCTTTGTGTATTTCAAATATGTAGGCAAGGCCTTATTATGGGTCATTCCTAATTATTAGCTCTATGACCACTGCGGAATCTGACTTTCCTTCTGGAGGGGACAAGCCCATAAAAATGTGAGACAGAATTAACTGGAGTTTTTTTCTTTATAATTCAACATTCTGGGACAGCAAAAGACTTTCAGCTTTGAATTGTTGTAGGAAGGTTTGGGCCAAATTATCTAAGCAGGTAGATTAGTCCTAGCTTTATTTGTGGTTGACTCTGCCTATTCTGATGGACAGAATATGGGAGAGGGCAAGGCCCTACTTCTCATCATGAAGGGTGGGAGAGAAGCTGTCTCCAGTTGAATATTTTTCCAGCTTTTCATGTCATGTATCAGGAAGAGTTTAACCTTCAGAATTACACAGAAGAACACTTAGGATTCTGGCTTAGTAATTCAACTTAAGTTGTGTGAGGAGTTTCAGTGTCTTTCATGTAGAATGTGTGTGTGTTTTGTTTTGTTTTGTTTTTTTTTTTTTAACCTCAGAGGATTGCATTAAGCATGAGGGAAAATAATCATGTACTTGGCACAGTGTAACCACAGGAAAAGCTAATTTTGAGGACCTTGTCTATGCTGGATAAACCTAGGCCTTTCTGGATGCACTGATTACAAAGGCACTGCATCGGATTAGCTCTGTTAACTGTGACTTTTATATCAACCTTATTTCCTACCAAACAGTGATAAATTTAGGGGAATCCCATATGGGTAGGATAAAGTGGAAGGAGAAGGAGAACCTATACGCATGCGTAGGCGACACTGTTAAGACTAGGGTCTCTTCTTCAGACTGACACATTCTGGCCAGTGTAAATATTTCTATGAAGTAACAATCCATAGAATGTTGTGTCTGCCCTCTACATTTTACATGTTATACATTGTTTTTAAATTATGAATTTGTATCACATTTATAAACTTTTGTACCACTTCACATGTGTAGCCTAAATGACATGTTGTGAAGAAAAATTCATCCATCTCGTGATTCCTGGACATCAAACTCTGGTCACCAGCTTGGTTTCAAGCATGTTCACCTGCTGTTCCACCCATCGGTGCACTTACCCACCTTTCATTTGGTTTCTGTGGCACAGGACACATAGCCCTGGCTGGCCTGCAACACCTGGGTATCAATCCCTGAGCACAGATTTAACAACACTCATTACCACGCCAAAGTGTTGGAGCTTTAAAGTATAGACACTGCATATTTCCAATAAGTATCTCAGTTTTCCCAGCATGTGTACACTGCAGCATACATGACAAGGCTGCGGTCATAAACTACCTTCAAAACTGCAATGCTCTGGTCTAGACCTCATTTTACTAGTTTTGTAGATTCAAGTGTGTATAACACACAGCAAAACAAATTGTAAATATACAGAAATAGCTTCTGAAAGGCCCCATATGAAATCATCTACATGGCCTGTCTTTGTGCCTCCCAACGCTTTCTCCAAACCCCAGAGCAATACAGACATTAGTCCATGGAGGGTACCCAATTCTATTTTCATGCCTTTGAGCAAAATCTATTGTGAAAGTGATATTTCCCTACTTTTGTATTTAACATTCATTGAGCACCCCTAAACATCTAAATGAACCAGATCTTTCATTCTTTTTATTTTATTTTGAAGTTTCAGCATAAGATTAATATTTTTATTCAATACATTTTATTTACATTTCAAAAGTCATCCCCTTTCTCAGTTTCCCCTTGTGATAGTTTGCATATGCTTGGCCCAGGGAGTGCCACTATTGGTATGTGTGGCATTGTTGGAGGATGTGTGTAACTCTGGGAGTGGGCTTGGAGTTACTCCTTCTAGTTGTCTGAGGATTTTCAATCTGTTCCTGGCTTCCTTTGGATAAAGATGTAGAACTCTGAGCTCCTCCAGCACCATGCCTGCCTGGATGCTGCCATGCTTCTGCCTTGTTACTGGACTGAACCTCTGAACCTGTAAGCCAGCCTTAATTAAATGTTATTTGTAAGGCTTGCCTCGGTCATGGTGTCTGTTCACAGCAATAAAACCCTAGCTAATATACCCCTCCATCTCATCCACTCTTATTTGTTTTTATAAGAGTGCTCTCCAGTTAACCCTTTCACCCTCCCACCTACAACTCCTGCTTCCCTCCCTGACATTTCCCTACACCAGGGCACTGAACCTAAGAAGGACCAAGAAATTATCCTCACATAGATGCTCAACAAGGCCCTCCTCTGCTACATATGCTACTGGAGCCATAAATCTTTCCATGTGTATTCTTTGGATTGGGGTTTAGTCCCTAGAAGCTCTGGTTTGTAGGTATTGTTGTTCTTTTGGGTGAAAACCTCTTTAGCTCCTTCAGTCCTTTTTCTAGCTCTTCCATTGAGGACCCTGTTCTCACTTCAATGGTTGGCTGAGATCATCTGCATCTGTATTGGTCATGCTCTGGCAGAGACTCTCAGGACACAGCTATATCAGGGTCCTGTCACCATATTCTTCTTGGCCTCTGCAATACTGTCTGGATTTGGTGGCTGTATATGTGGTTTATTCCCAATTGGGGCAGACTAATGATAGCCTTTGTTTCAGTCTCTGCTACAAAATTTGTCTACATAATTCCTCCTATGAATATTTGTTTCCAACTATAAATAGCACTGAATCATCTGCACTTTTGTTTTCCTGCATCTTGAGCTTCATGTGGTTTGTGAATTGTATCTTGTGTATTCAGAGCTTCTGGTCTATTATTCTTCTGTCAATGAGTGCATGCCAAGAGTGTTCTTTTTATGTCTGTGTTAATATTTTCTAGTTCCATCCATTTACCTACCAATTTCATGAAGTAATTGTTTGTAATAGCTGAGTAGTACTCCAATATGTAAATGTACATTTTCTGTATCCATAATTTCTGTTAAAGGACAACAACTGTTTTTTTTTTTTTTTCTGGCTTCTGGCTATTATAAGGCTGCTATAAGCATAGTAGAACATGTGTCATTGTTATGTGTTGTAACATGTTTGGATATATGCCTAGGAGTGGTATAGCTGGGTACATGGATAGTACTTTGTCAAATTTTCTAATGTGCCTCAAGACTGACTTCCAAAATGGTTATACCAGACTTCAATCCCAGAAATAAATTTGAGTGTTCCTCTTTCTGCATACGTTAGTTGGCATTGGATGCCACATGAGTTTTTAATTTTAGGCATTCTGGCTGATTTGAGGTGGAATTTCATGTTTGTTTTGATTAGTATTTTACTGGTGACTAAGGATGTTGGACATGTCTTTTGTTGCTTTTCAACGCTTCGTTATTCCTCAGTTGAGAATTATTAGTTTACCTTGTTGCCCAATATATTAATAGGTTTATTTGATTCTCCAAATCAAATTTCTTCAGGTCTTTGTATACATTGGCTATTAGTTCTCTATCCGATTTAAATTTCACAAAGGTCTTTTCACAATCTATTGGTGGTTGTTTTGTCCTACTGACAGTGTCCTCGCCTTACAGAAGCATCACAATTTTATGAGGTGACATTTGTTGAGTCTTTATCTTATAGTATAAGCCATTTATGTGCTCTTAAGGAATTTTCTCCAGTGATCGTGTGCTTGAGGCTCTACCCTAAGTTCCCTTCTATTAGGTTGAGTGTATCTTGTTTTCTGTTGAGATGCATGGACCACTTGGACTTGAGATTTATACAATGAGATAAGGATGAATAGATTTGCATTCTTCTTCATGCTGACCACCAATTGATCCATCACCATTGTTTAAAAATCCTATCTCTTATGACACTGGATTATTTTAGCATATTTTCAAAGGTCAAGTGACTACAGATGTGTAGGTTTATTTCTCAGTCTTCGATTTTATTCCATTGATGTACCTTCCTGTCCCTGTACCAATACCATACAGGTTTTTTTTGATTATTATTATCATTTTTGCTCAGTAATACAGCTTGAATTCAGGGATGATGATTCTTCCTGGATGTTACAAGTAAGGATTGATGTTCACTGTTTACACAGCAGCTCAGCAATTGGCACACACTTAATGAGGGTAATAGAAAATTCTTTAACACTGAAAGATTACCATTCTTTAAGGCAGTCAAGGCCTGTACCCACCCAACAAGTGACTTCCTTGGATTCATATTTGTGCTTGTCTTTAGCACAATACAGGAAACAAGGGAACAAGGCATCCTAGATAGCCTGCAAAGATGCTATCTCCATCCAGAATTTATGTTGGCAATAAATAATTGCCACAGATTCATGCTATGGCACCAGCAGAGTCACCTGGTCTGCTCTTAATCTTAGCTCACCTGGTAAATGTCTGAGGACTAAGAGTATCAGAGAAAACAGAACAGCATATCCTAGTTTACAAGTCTCTCTGCTGAAACTATAAGAGGGTTTTTATTTTTTTTTTTTGTTTTAGGATTTCTTAATTAGAAATATCTAGAAAGCTGTTCAGAGTTGGCACATGTAGTAGTCCCAGCACTCAGAAGGTGTTTTAAGAATTGATGCCTTGTTCTTGTTCTTCTGGTTGTGTTTTTGTATTTTTAATTTTGTAATCTCCAGCCAGGTACTAGTTTCATACCTAGAAGGTTCATACCATGCTCTGTAAGGCCAGATGAGTCATATTAATCAATACTTTTATTGTGATCAGCCACACTACAGACAATGCTATTATTCATTTTCAAATAAGGAAAACAGTTATTGAGAAGGTACTTAACCAGTTTGTACTCACATATCCAAGATATCATAACTATAGAATGACATTCTGACCTTTTAGATTACCTATTACTCCCATTTTAGAGGACATGGAAAAGTGACATGGAAAATCAATGTTGGGAATTTGTAATTTCAATTATAAACTCAGAAGTATGTGTACATGTGTATATATGCATTTTGTTTTTAATTTGAGATATAAATTTTTCAGAGAATCTGAGACCTAAATAGGTCTTGGCCAATCTTTGTAAACTGCATATACTTTAATGAGTCAAGACTGTCTTCTCTTTGTGTTGGGAGTGTACTTGAAAAAAAAGATTTTAATTTATATCTAGAGGTAGCCTAAGCCCTAAGGATCAGGATGAATTCAGAAACTGTCGTTGGGTTATGCACTGAGCCATAACTGGATGTCCCATCTTCAGGCTGTGGAGCCACGCTTATTACTGAGAAAACAAATCACCTAATATCACAGATATCAAGATGGCAAGAGGCAATCACAAGAACATAAGCAATGGAAACAAAGACAACCTGGTGCCATCAAACACAGCACAATTACTGAGCTCTTATCAGGTGACCTACTTCATCCAATGTCTGGTATCAGAGGCCACCAGTTTCAGTTGCGCTAAGATCTTACATGACTGTTGTATCTTACTATTTCCAAAGCCTGTCCGATGTCTTTTTTCTCCCCATGTCCCTCTTCTACCTTCTGTATCCTAAAGGCCCCATCGTTTTCTTTAGGGCCAGCAATTAACTTCTGCCTTCTTTATTGACATAATCAAGACTCAATTAGGGAATCAAATTTTAGTATCAGTTTCACCCCCTTACAAAATGTCATCAAATACTGGCAAGGAGATGGTGGACTTTTCTTCTCTGACTTTCATAATTAGATCGCTAAATTTTCTAATGCTCTTTAAACTCTTAAATTCGTAAGACAAACATAGTTTGCACTTTGTGCTTTATGTGTTCTTTCAACTGATTAGAAAGTAAGTTACATGTTACATAGTAAAATCGTGTATTGCTACCTCTCATTGCCATTGATATGGCAAACAAGGCCTTCAGTGTTCCTGTGCAGCTTGTAAAAGTTAAATTCTGCTCAGAACACAGAGATGTTCCTGAACAACTGTTGGCCTACAGTTGTTTGATCTCCACATCTTCACTAAATCAAACTGCAAGACTGGTGTTGTGTTAGAACTGATTTTTTGGTGTCATTTCAACGAATATTTAGATATTTCATAAGAATCTGCATAATCTCTTCTTGTCTAGTTTTGTAATAGCAGCAGTAGTTTAATCATTGTAGTGCTGACATGTAGAATTCATTCATTAGGTGTCACAAAAATGTCAGTGTCCTTATGATATCATTTTCATCACATTCATTAGCTGCACTGGGTTGTGCAAGAGGCTGTGTGGGCACACAGGCCCTGCTGCTGGGGACAGTTGTAAGCAGTGGCTACAGTGACTAGGCACTGGGTCTGGATGGCAGGCAGTGTAGAACAGTGTGGCTGCCACCTCAGCCACCACCAAGGAGCAGCATGTAGAGTCACTGGAGTGTGTGTGGGCTCTGTAGGCAGAGGAGCAGTAGGGCTGCAGTTTGTGGAAGTGGGTCAGTTCAGCAGTTGTAGCAACCTCAGCCCCACCACACCCTAACACCTCTGGTGGCCAGAAATGGGGGGGAAAGCCAGAGAAACTTAGGCTGTGGTGCAGTTTGTGCAATGGTTTTCAGGCAAAGCCCAGGTAGAGCAGCACATCACCTAAACCAAGCAAACCAAAGGCTCACAGGTCTCAAGAGGTGCCCCTGATGACACAGGCCAGTACTTGTCTGTGTTTCGAATAAAATGGCAGCACAGGTCATAGGGGTAGAAGCCAATAGTGTGGAAGTTGCAGTAGAGCTCCATCATGTAGTTGGGGTGTGGGGAGGGGCTGCACAGCTCATGGAAGTCATGTGCAAACTGACATGTCTCCCGTCCTTGCACGTTGTTGTCGTCCTTGTCATTGTCATCATCCTCCTCCTGCTCTTTCTTTTTCTTCTTCCTGCTCCTCTTCCTCCTCCTTCCTCTTCTTCTTCTTTTTAAATTTTCTACTGGCAACCATACTGTTACAGATCTTATGACCTTTTCTTAATGCTACTGGGAAGCACGTTGCTGTGACAAAGCCCCATTTGCCTATTCTCAGTTTTACTGTCCAAGATTCCTCTTGGGACTTTGGAGACATTGGTGGTAAAGCTGAGCTGGAACCTGTGATTTCCAACATGAATTCCATTATTCTTTCTCCACCGTAAGATAAATGCATAAAGTTTTTGCTAAGGCAAATATTATGAAATGTTCCTTTTTTTTTTTGTATCGGGAGGGGTACTTTTGGGCTTTTTGTTTATTTATTTAGTTATTTATTTATTTAGGCTATTACTCGATAGCTCTGGTGAACTGCAACATGTTATTTAGGGAAGGTTAGTCTTGTACTTACAGAGAGCTGTCTGCCTGTGTCTCTTGAGAGCTCCAGTTAAAAGTGTGAGTTATGTCATCAATTCATCTATTTTGATTTGACTTGTTTATGGAGTATGATAGTTGTGGAGTTTTTTTTTTTTTTTTTTTTTTTTTCCTTTTTACCCACAGACATCTAGTTTCCACAATATAATTTATTTCTGTGTGTGTATGTGTTAATAAGAGTTTTTTTTCAACTTTATTTTTTAAAAACAGAGATACATTTTAAAGCATTTTGGCATAAAACTATATATTTTTCTCAGTACTTTTTCTGAAAGTTTGATCGTATGCATTGAATTCTTACTAGTTATAATGAGCATAAAGTACATTTAAAATAACATAACATGGAAATGGTAAAAGTTTTCTTGGTGTTTAAAGATTTAACATATGATTTTAAATACCAAAAATTGCCACGAGTCTATCTTCTTAACTTTTGAGTTATTAATGATTTAAAATCTAGGTGTACCCACTCTGAGAAGGTGCTATAAACTTGTTTTTTTTTTTTTTTTTGAACTTAATATAGTCTGTGATTTGTTTCTTGGGTATTCATAGATTTCTGGGGCTAGTATCCAATTATCAGTGACTGCATATTAAGTCTTTTATTTTATGAATGGGATACCGCACTCATAATGATATTTTCTAGATGCATCCATTTTCCTAGGAATTTCATAAAGTCATTGTTTCTAATAGCTGAGTAGTACTCCATTGTGTGAATATACCACAATTTCTGTATCCATTCATTTACTGAAGGACATGTGGGTTCTTTACAGCCTTTGACTATTATAAATAAGGCTGCTATCAACATGGTGGAGCATGTGTCCTTATTGTGTATTGCAGCATCTTTTGGGAATATGCCCAGAAGTGGAATAGCTGGGTCTTCAAGTAGTACTATGTCCAACTTTTTAAGGAACTGCCAGATTGAATTCCAGAGTGGTTGTACCAGCTTACAGCCTCACCAACGATGGAGGAATGTGCCTCTTGCTCTCCATCCTTGCCACCATCTGCTGTCATCTGAATTTTTGATCTTAGCCATTTTGATTGTTTGAGTTGGAATCTCTGGGTTGTTTTGATTTCCATTTTCCTGATGACTAGGGATGTTGAACATTTCCTTAGGTACTTCTCAGCCATTCAATATTCCACAACTGTAAATATATTTTAGATCTGTACTCCAGAATTCTTTTTTAGATCTGCACCTTCTTTTTAAAAGGATTGTTAGATTCTCTGGAGTCTAAATTTTTCAGTGTTTTGTATATATTAGATATTAGTCCCCTATCAGATATGGGAGTTGTAAAGATCATTTCCCAATCTGTTGGTTGTCATTTGTTTTCTTGACAGTGTCCTTAGCCTTACAGAAACGTTGGAATCTCACTAAGTCCCATTTATCTATTCTAGATCTTAGAGCACAAGCCATTGTTCTGTTCAGAAACTTTTCTCCTGTGCCTGTGTATTCTAAGTTTTTCCCCAATTTCTCTTCTAAGAGTTGAAGTATACCTGGTATTATGTGGATGTCTTCGATCCACTTGGAATTGACCTTTGTAAAAGGAGATAGGAAAGATTGATTTTCATTCTTCTGCATGCTGACTGCCAGTTGAAACAACACCATTTGTTAAAGAGTCTGTCCTTTTTCCAAGGAATGTTTTCAGCTCCATTTTCAATGATCAAGTGACCTTAGGTGTGTGGATCCATTACTGGGTCCTCAGTTTTGTTCCATTGATATACCTGTCTATCTCTGTACCAGTACCATGCAGTTTTTAACACAAATTCTTTGTAATATAGTTTGGAATGAGGGATGGTGATTCCCACAGAGGTGTTTTACTTTTGAGAATAGCTTTCACTATTCTCGTATATTTTGTTATTCCAGATGAATTGGTTTTTTTCAACTCTCTGAAGAATTGAGTTGGAATTTTGCTGGGAATTGCATTGAATCTCTAGATTGCTTTTTACAATTCATGAGCATGAGAAATCTTTCCAACTTCTGAGATTTTCTTCAATTTCCTTCCTCAGATTCTTGAAGTTTTTCTCATACAGAACCTCCATTTGCTTGTTTAGAGGCACCCCAGATATTTTATCATTTTTGTGAGTATTGTGAAGGGTGTTGATTCCTTAATTTTTTGCTCAGCCTGTTTATCATTTGAGTAGAGGAAGGCAGGAAATTTTTTGAGTTAAATTTATATCCAGCCACTTTGCTGAAGATGTTTATTAGTTGTAAAAGTTTTCTGATAAAACTTTGGGGTCACTTAAGTATACTCTCATATCATTTGCAAATAGTGATATTTTGACTTCTTCCTTTCCAATGTGAATCCCTATGATTTCTTTTTGTTGTCTAATTGCTCTGGCCAAGACTTCCAGTCTATATTGAATAGGTAGGGGATAGTGGCCAGCCTTTTCTAGTCCCTGATTTTAATGGGATTGCTTTAAGTTTCTCTCCATTTAGTATGATATTGGCTATTGGTTTGCTCTATATTGCTTTTACTATGTTTATTTATGGGCTTGTAGCAAACTTTGAGATTAGAGTCCACTGATGTTGTTTTTATCTCAGTAACATTTTTGTTCAGATAATGTTTACGGGCCCTAAAATAAGGGGTTTGGAAAGTTGGGTGGTTTCACTAGAAAATTATCCTCTTGCTCAAATGTCTTTGCTAAGGATTCTTTTAGAACTGCATAGGGTTTCACCATTCCTTAGATAGATAAACAGGCCTTAGAACATACTCCTATGTACATTTACCTTAGTGAATAGGACTATGGAGACAGTTGGTGGTAAATCTGGGCCAGATTCCAAGATTTCTAAAGCTACCACCATTACTCTCTCCCCATTGTAAACTAAATGTATAGGAAGAAAGTCATGGAGGCAGGAGACATATGCAAAGTATACTTGTAAAACAAATCTAGAAGTACCTTCAATGAACACTGATTTAAAGAAATTGCTGGCAGTGTTTCATTTGGAGAAGTGCCTTTTGCTTTTTTTTAACAAATGATCTCTATTTTTAGTAAATTACCATGTGTTCCTCTTGGAGTTCTTTGCCCTGGAAATGAGAATCTGGAAGACTCTTGAGAATGGGATTAGTCCATGAGCTGAGAAAAGACATGAGTCCCATGACTGTTTAATGGTTATTTATAGAGTACCTACTACTTCTGACGTTTCTCCAGTACAGAGATTTCTTGATCCTGATCTGTTTATTACATAATTTATTTAATACCTTCACTCCCAGGAGAGTTCTCAAGTCTCCATTTCATTTGACAGACTCATCTACATTGTCATGCAGGATGACACATGAGAGATCTACTTCAACCCTGAAAATAAGAGATGAAAAGTCATGATCCTGACACACTAATGCCTTACATGCATGCCTGGAAATTTATACATTTAGCATGCCTATTCCAAGTATGTTTCCCTTCATGTCTCAAGAAACTTCCCTCTTTGGTTGGGTGTGATCCAGTCCAACTAATACACCACACAAGTAAAACAAATGTCCAGAACAGGGGCAAGAGAGATGGCTTTTATCCATTTGAGGCTTTTATTCTCATAGTGGCTAAAAAGCAGTTAACAATCCTCTATCACAGCAGTTTCAGATGGAATCCATTGATCTCTGCTGGACAATGTGGGTATTACATGCATGTAGAGCACAGACCTCCAGGAAGTAAAACACCCACACATATAAAAAAAATTTCAGAATGTGAGGGGATATTGAACACACACCCTAATACTAAATGATTTTAGTGCCATAGCTCAAAGTTTGTGTGCTGAGGTAAGATTCTGAAATTTACTCAAGTCCAAATCATAATTGAAAAGCAAGCGAACAAACAAACAAAAAACCCCAAAACACTAATGACTCTTGTGAAGTTTTATAAAATGTTCCCAGGTTGTTGCTTTTGATCCCAGCTACTTTGGCTAGCTAGACAGAAATTTCTCATTATACTGTATTCTGATTTGTCCTGAGGGGAGCTTATGGTTTTGGTACTTTTAAGATTAAAAAAGACCAGAACATACAAAACGTCACAGAATAAGTGGTTAGCAATGCCCTTCACTGAGGCAAGTTATTTTTCTGTGTCAGGAGCTGCTGAGCACAAGATCAATATCCAGAAAGGGGAGGAGCTGGTTGTTGACCCTTGTTAGGTGGACCTGCCAGGTCAGCTATCCAGCAAACACCAGCTTTATTCAGAGGACACCCTAGTACAACCTTTCAGCTAAGGTCATTCTAAGCATCCTGAAAGGAGAAGGGACAAAGAGTACCTGGGCCTGAATTTTATTTTCAGATTTAAAAAAAGAAATTTTGAAACTGAATTGTGAACTAAACATTGTGCAAAAATTAAAATAAAATGCAACATTACTTCAGTAGTCAATATATATTATATTGAAAAATAACAGTTTAGCAATGTCGGAATCTCATTTCACAATAGGTGTGAGCAGCCTAGAAAACCATTTGGAGGCCTTCTAGGGAGTCTGGCTAAAACTTAAGCAAACTCTCTTGTTTCTAGAATGCAGAAACCTGCCTCTGTTCTACTTGTGAACCACGAAATCTGTGAAACCCAGAGAAACCATCTCACAGAAAATCTATGCACACTGAAGAGATGATATGATCTACAATTCTGTACTGCATGCAAATCTTCCCAATGGTTAGCATTAAACTCTCAAGTTATACTCATGAAGAAAGAGATGACACCCCAGCTATGTGTGTGAGTATTCTAGGACTTTTTCTAAGGAGACATAAGTGACATTAGGCTGAGGTCATAACACAGAACTCAGAAGGGTGGAAGGAGTACACCATCACCATCGCCAGAAACTCTGTGGCCAACATGCATTATATCATGGACAGAAGGATTTTAAACTGGACGAGATCAATACTCTGAGGTGCTTCTAGTTGATTGAGGTAGAGAGTAATATTGAATACCAGTCACCCAACATAGACTATTGTACACGTCCAGGAAATCTACATGGCTCCTGCCATCCTGTCCTACTACTACTCCCTATAGACATCAAAAAGATACTGCATCATTTCCACTAATCCAGGCACACACAAGTGCACACAGACACACATAGATACACACACAATCTCTCTATCTCAACACACACACAACAGACACAGAGAAAAATGCAGAGAGAAAAAGAGGGGGGAGAGAGGTTGACACCCAGACACACATTCCACAATACATGCAATTACATGTGCTCACACATGCAAGCAGACTTCATTGCAGAAACATTTTTAGATTCCCAGAAAAGATAAAAGTTCACCCAGGAAGGTATGAAGGCACAGGATACAACCCTTGAATGTAGTAAGAACATAGTGGGCATAGCAGATAGACAGCTAGGTCAATAATGTGTTTTCCCCTACTAAACAAACTTTGCCTGTTAGCCAAGCCTGCTTAGCAAGATTCCAAGGTTTTGCACAGCAAACTTGGCTCCCAGCAAAGACACACTGCATGGTATTGGACAAGCCTGTTCCTGCCTCTTGTACACTGTCTCTCTATGGCTCTACAGTGGGCAGCATGTTCCAATAAATACTCCATTTACTAGAGGCTGCATAACTTTGGAACCAAAAATATGAGACCAGGCAATTACCAAATCTGTATAACCAGGTTGCAAAATAAAACTATTCTCCCTGTAAGGATACAATTTGAAAGATATTTTGAGTAAAATAAGGCTGGCTGGTTCAAGGCCAAGTGCTTGCATGTATGATCACATTTGGAAATGGTCCCTGAATGTGTTCATGAGATCTGGATAGTTCCTACTATAAAGCTGCTATGAGAAGTACCAGTACAAACGTGATTACCATAATTTTTTTCAGGATACTGAGTTCTTGTTCTGGAATTGCTGGGTCAGTGGGGACTGCTGTTTCAATTTCTGAAGAGTTGTACATGGCTTCTCACAGAGCTAGCACATTTTATACTATCAAAAATATCTGAGGGTGCTCATTGTTCCCAATCCTCCTTTAGGCTGATTTTAACTCAGAGAGAATGATTTTGATTAACAGCAGTTACAGAGTGCTACAGACAGAACACGGGGTGAGTGTTTTAGACTATCATGAGGGTTAGGGGCTGTCTGAGGTTCCCTGTTCTTTACTCACATTAGAATTCTGGGCTTTATACTGGATGCATATGCACAACAAGCAAATCAGTCTTTCAAATAATAATGCACAGGACAAACTCCAATGCCAAGGATAACTGAGTCACGTTTAGGGGAAGTTGGAAAGAAAATGTTAACAGGCAATGCAGAGAAAACTAGGATGCTGAGAGTATGCAACCTGCCTGCTGTATTCCAGTAGCCAGGCACTGCACATTAGGACCATATGATATTCACAAAACTTAAGCCAGCACTTTTGACTCTCAGGCTCATTCATTTGACACAGCAGCATCTTTCGCACCTGCATGTACCACAGTTGTTTGATTTTTAAAAAATGATTTCAATACTGACATATTTTTCTTACAAAATCAGTTGAATATCAGACTTTAGAGAATTCATTATCTACTCTTGTCCTATTGAGCTAGGTGGCTGGGCCTAAAGGTGGCTGCTGTATTTAGTGAGGCACCGATGCAAAAAGAACTGACAGAGTACTTTATCCAGTAAACTTGGCCATTGTTATTTTTTAAGATAATTGTTTTCCAAGTGAATCTGTATATATGGATATAATATACACATATATGTAGAGAAGAACACATCTTCATGCCTTTACACACAAAAGAACACACACATTGAGTTTTATATTCAAGTACCCACTCTGCAAATATCTACATCAAAGAACTATCACCAACCACATATATCCCATGATCATGATAACCCAGACCTAAGCTAAAACACATACATGCACAAACACATACACACAGACACACACATCAGAGACAATCTGCTCTGGGGTATAGGATGTCTATGGGCGTTATGGTTACAGATGAGGACAATCTACCCTGATGCTTCATTAGTTTTACCTACTGCTGTTTGGCAATAGTCCATAAATGTTCATGCTGGCCTTACCACAGAGCTTCTTTCTCCTGCTATATGGCATTTCAGTTACCTTCTGCTTTGCTTCAAGCATTTCGTTTTCCTCCCACAATAGCTTTGCTTTCTTCTGCATATGAATTGACTCTCTCTGGAGATAGCAGTTCCAGATGCTGAACCACAAAGAAAATTGGTGACTCCAAACTAGAATTTATCTTCCTCATTCTCCTCCAAATACCATGCACACTTCATGGGTTCTTATCCCCAGACAGACCCAGACTACAGTTCAGATCACTCATGAATCATCACATAGGAAAAGGTCAAATCCAGAGAACAGACCCATTCCAGAAGACACAAAGTACCAATGAAATCCAAGAAGACATGGCTCCCATGTATGCTTATATGTCATTGGAATTATACAACTACTTGTAGGTAGAGAGCAAACTTTCTGTGAAAGTCAAGAGGAGACCCAATAAGTACACATAAATTCTGTATATCTTATGAAATTCAGTTTTGCAAATCTACTTTAAGGGCCCTGGAAGCTCAAGGTTGATTGATATTTCCATCATGATGCAAACCTTTTTTATCTAGAGGATCCTTATTTTGGAAGGAAAATGATCAGAGGTACTTACATACTCTTCACATTTGGTCAAAATAAGTCCAAGAGGTAACAATCCTAGAGCCTTCCACTTTCCATTAAGAGGTAAACAGTACAGAACCTGAACCCTCACATTGCTTCAAAGACAAGGATGGGCAGACATATTCTGTGCATAGTGCTGGAATCAAGTCTCTATTAGTCACTCACCAATAATACTGATTTTCTTGAATCAGATCCTGGAACTTGTACAAGGCCTCACTGATCTTCTGTGGCATTTCCTCAAGGTCAGACATCAACTCATGATGCTGTGTCTTCAGCATATGAGACTCAAAGTTGATTCTGGTGTAGGGCATGGCAGAAATCAAATAACTCTTTTGACTAAGGATTCAAGGATCACATGATTCTAACTAGATTAACTACCCCTGCCCATATATTGTATATACTTGTTCCTTGGTACTGCATCCTCTAGGATCTTATTAAATTTATTATTATTAGCCTCAGGCCAATAGAACCAGGGAAGCAAAAGGAGGGATTAATCTCCTTTAGCTTCCTGAGTGTGTTTGAAGGAATAGCTTAGCTCTCCAAGAACTTTCTAAATGCCTGTGCCCCATGCCTTGGTCCAACTTAAATCTGTGATGACTCTTCTCCATTTTTAGACAAGGATTGACAATCGTTGGTTCTACTGATTATGTCAATTTCCCAAATGACATAATTAGTATTTACAGGGGAAAAGCCTGTAACTTACAGCAGGATATTCTAAGGTTCATCCAAGTTGGACACACAGGTCACATGCTGCTCAAAGTGAGGCTTCTTGGCCTCACAATTGTGATTTAGTGAAAACTGAGTCAACAAATCTACACGGCCATAACTCTCTATAGACTCTTGAGGTCTTATGTGGAACACACACACACACACACACACACACACACACACACACACACAAACACTCACACACTCACACACACACATGAAGGCATACCCAAACACAATCAGAATCCTAAAGAAATACAATGATTTGTCTTGATCTCAGAGTATAATGAACAAAATTTGAGGAAAGCAGTGCTAACATGCAGCCAATCCAGTCACACAGTAAGAGAGAGCAAATGAGACCAGGCCCCTCCAGCTGTTGAAAGGACCAATTAGATCCAAAGCAATTTTAGATCACATAGAAAGAGTTTGACCATAAAGAGCAACATCTAGCCTCTCCCACACACCAAGAATTGTCTAGATTTTTAAAATGAATAGTGGGAGTTCACACAATACTACCAATATCCCCAGACCGGGATTCATTCCACGGGTTCTGATTTACTTTTGGAGGAATCAAAATGCCCTGTTACTCCATCTCACTCCTATATACCTTCAATTCTGTGTTTGAAATCCAGTTAGGAAAAAAAAAAGAGAAAAGAAAAGAAAATGAGTTTGGGCATGAGGACAGCCTGGAGTTGAAGACTTCTGTGATATGAGGAAATCTGGGGTTAACAGAGAGGGCCCAAGATAGTTCTCAAAATACCAAGCATAATGACTACTTGTTGTTCAAATCTGTGTCAGTGTAATTAGCCAGGATTCCCCGAATTTCGTCCCTCTCATTTGTGATCTTCTGCAGATAAATTTTCAGCTTTTCCAACCTCTTCATCATCTTCTTATTTTTGGTGTTGCTGGTGGTTGCAGGTTTGGTTAATGCCTTCCCAACAGACCCTGTATATATATAAACACAAGTAAACTTGTAGAGATAAAAGGACAGAGACAAGAGCAACCATGCTTAGTCCCAAACAGTGGCCCTAGGAAGAGGGAACTCTAGAGACACAGTGAATAACAGAAAGAACAGGAAAGCTATCTTCAAGCTGGGCTCCTCAACATGTCCCTGTTTCCAACCACTATCACTAAACACATGCCTCACTCCCTAGTGCAGTCTCCCTGGACTTGAAACTCATAAGCTGACCAAGGCCAGAAGATTTGGAGGGCATTGTCTGATCCTATTTGCTAGATACAGGTCAGTTCTGGAGTTCATAGTGCTCACCACTAAAAATATTGTCAATAAATACCAACACCTGGCATCTGACACAAGCCAACACATGTGCAGGCTTCTTAAAGTACATGATGATACTCCCCAAACTACTACCCTTACCCCAGACTGTGTTGCATGCCACATCATTTATGTTTAAGGATAAAGTGTCTGACGCCTTGATACATTTCCAGAAGAATATTTCCGTCTCTTACTCAAGTTATCTACAGAAATCTGTTGAGATGAGAGTACTTTTCAACACTGTATTCCTGAGAACAACACATTGTTCCTCTCACAGAGCTATTTCCTGAAATCCTATGCTACTCAGCAGATAATTTAGGTCTCTCAGCAAAGCAACTTCTGGCCTGTCAATTCCTGGCTTTTTGAAAAATTAATCAGAAATTCTTGACTCATGGTCTGCCATTTAGGAATGTCAAGATCATAAGCCCTACTCCTGGAAGGACTAGCTCAGGCCCACTCCTCCAGTAAGTTCTCCAACCCCTGCCAAGAACTCACTGTGCTTTCCCCAGGACCACTTCTTTTTACCTGTTTTTGAACATGACAGAAGGTTTGCCTCTTTCTTCCTCAGTGTAATCTCTGCTTGTCCTCTATTCTCCCTCCAAATTAGCCTGAGCAGCATGGACATCATGCCTACTTGTGAACCCAATAGGCTCTGAAGGAATACCCCACAGGCAGTTTCTATCATCACAACACTGCTGACATCACAGAAGTTTCTAGGGCCCTCCTGGATACAAGAGAATGTCCAGGGAATTGACAGCTGATGAAGTCACTGGGAACTGCCACGATCTATATGCTAACCAGCTTGAGCCAAATTGACTAGTTTCTGAGGTGTAATTACTTGAGATCCCCTTTGGAACATCAGTACCTTTTCCTTCATAAGATAGACATTACTTTGTGCTTAATTTCATATCCAATTAATTGGATGGAAAGTGTTTTTTTCATGGTCATGGCATGGGTGCATCATCTTCAATCAGACCTAAAGCTCTATGCTATTTGAATGGGCAAGATTCTACTCCATAATAAATGTACTCCTTGGGTATATTCAGACAGACAGTCCACAGACACAGGATTTTCCAGAGGCCAAAATTATTTTCCTCCACGTTTAATTTTATGCAAGTTTGGTTACATTTTCTTATTGTGCATGCCTTGATGGTGGACATTCTTTCAATGTATACGGACATGAGTTTTTATGAAATATCTCTCTCAGAATACCATTCTTTTGCAATGAAAACTTCCAAGGACTTGACACCATAGTTCTCCAGGTAAAAGGTACATATCAGTTGAAAAGTTAGTTCCTTTTTCAAAATATAAAATCTCATAGTCTCCATTTCTCCAATACAAGAAGTTAAGTAAATATTTGTGAGCAAATGTCATCAGGGCTATTGGAATGTAGCTCTATAGTCCAATTAACTATCACTTCTCCATTCTCTACCATCCTGAGTTCTCAGATCCACTCCTGAGGGTGTTGGGAGTTTGGAATATGATACTGTATTTAAGATACATAGGACATAATAGGATGGGTAAGGAATGAAAAGGCCACAAATCTTGTGAAACTTCAATGTTAGTGGATGCATATATTCAGGAGACTTCTTCCTTCTTGACATGGGTGTTCTGAATCCATGGTTAAATACCACCTAATCTCTAAGGTATAAGAGTGGGAAAAAATCATGTAAATGCAGGAGCTATTTTCGAACTCAGAAGTCCCCTCAGTCTTTCAAATAGTGAGATGACTTGCCTTTATAAAGAAATGTATGACCGGGTAATGTGAAAAGAAATAGAGAATTGATATCTATCTGTTGATATCTGAACCTGGGAAACAGTGAGGAAGCAATCTAAACAAATATATAGGGATGAACCTGTTCCTGTATTGGGTACAGCAGGCACAAAGCAAGCAGGAGACACGACCACCATTCTCTAGACTGTACTGAGAGATCTGCAGTGTTTCTTTCCTTCAATGTCTTTTTTTTTATTTTCATGTGTTCAGGTCTCAGAGATCTGCATTCAGAATCAAGGTTCCCCGATATACCTAAATCATTCCCTGTTAATTGACAAGTTTTGGCTTCTCCAAATTGGTTTTTGGGATCATTTACATGGAAAAGTATTTTACAACAATTTACTCTGGAGTCTTGTCTTTCTTTATCAACAGGGTGTGTTTCTTCTATGCAGCAAAAGGCAGGATTCTTTTTGTTTCCAGTTGGTTAGGCTGTGTCTTGTATTGTGAATTGAGTCCATTGATATTGAGAGATATTAAAACCCAATGGTTTTTAGTTTCACTTATTTTTGTTTTTCAAATTAGTATTTTGTGTGTGAGAGATTTTCTTATTTGATGTTCTTTTTTATTGAAAAACTTTATTTTAAAAAATGATGAATGTACAAATTTTCAGCATTTTTGCATAAAAATATACAAATACATTTTAAGGTTGTAATTAAGTTCTTGTGGGTATGTATACATAAACATATGTATATATGTAACAATAATATAGGAAAAAGGGCTACTAATTTGAGGGGATAGGTTAGAAAGTGAAAGGTTCTGTAGAAAGAACAGGGGGATGTGATACAGAGCGAATTAATTAAAATATATTCTTTTTTTCCTTAAACTTCATACAGTCTGTGAGTTGTTTCTGGGGTGTTCAGATCTTTCTGTGGTTAGTATCCCAATATCAGTGACTGCATATTATGTCTGTTCTTTTGTGATTGGGTTATCTCACTCAGGATAATATTCTCTAGATGCATCAATTTTCTTAAGAATTTTGTTAAGCCATTGTGTCTGATAGCTGAGTAGTTCTCCATTGTGTAAATGTACCACAATTCTTGTATCCATTCATCTACTGAAGGACATCTGGGTCCTTTCCTGCTTCTGGTTATTATAAATAGAGCTGAAATGATCATTGTGGTGCATGTATGTTTGTACTATGTTGGAGTGTCTTTGGGTCTCTAGGGTAAATGCCCAGAAGTGGAATAACTGGGTCTTCAGCTAGTACTATGTACAATTTTCTGAGGAATCGCCAGACTGATATCAAGAGTGGTTGTATCAGTTTACAATCTCACCAACAGTGGAGAAGTGTTCCTCTTTCTCCACATCCTTGCCAGCATCTGTTGTCATCTGAGTTTTGGACATTGTCCCTTCTGACTAGTGTGAGGTGGAATCTCAGGGTTGTTTTGATCTGCATTTCCCTGATGGCTAAGGATGTTGAGCACTTCCTTAGATGTTTCTAGTCATTTGATATTCTTTGATTGAGAACTTTTGGTTCTTCCTGATTTCTGTCATCTCTGGTGATCAGTCTGATGTAATTCTCACAGATCAGCCTTTGTATATGACTTGACCATTTTCATGAACCTTTTAATATTCCTTTGTTCTTCTATGCATCTTCTCTTTTGATTAATATGTGATTGGATGATTTTCTACTCTAATCCAATTTATTGGTGTTTTGTAGGCATCATGCACATCTATGGTCCTTTCTTTCTATAGAGCTAAGGAAGTTTTCTACTATGATATGTTTAAGATGTTTTCTGACCTTTTGAACTGGTAACCTTCACCCTCTTCTAGGTCTATTATTCTTAGCATTGATCTTTTCATTGTGTCCTGAATTTACTGGAAGTTTTGGTTTAGGAGCTTTTCAAACATTATATTTTCTTTGATTGACTTGTCAGTAACTTCTGTGTTATTTCTTACACCTGAGAGTCTTTTTTGCTCTTCTGTATCATGTGATGATAGCATCTGTACCTCCTGATCACTTTAGTGGGTAATCTACAAGTTTCCCCCAACTTGTGATTTTTTTGTATCTATTTTGCTATATAGATCTTAGAAAGTTTTATTCAATTCCTTTAAGTACTTGAATGAATATACCTGTATTTCTTTAAGGGATTTGATTTCTCTTTAAAGGCTACTACCAGTTTGCTTGTGTTTTCTTGTGATTTTAAATGGAGTTTTTTTTTTATATCCTCTTTAAAGGACTTTATTAAAAGAATAAAGTGAGTTTTTTTTTTTCTTGGTTATAATTTTGATTTTCATTTATGTTAGGCTTGCTGTGATGGGAGAACTGTGTTCTGATACCAAATTACATGGGGTCTGTTGCTTATGTTCTTCTGTTTTTTTTGTTTTTGTTTTTGTTTTTTTTTTTTTTTTGTTTTGTTTTTTGTAGTGTAGAAATCTTTCCACACAGAGAATAATCTCTAACAAATGATTATGAGTTTCTCAGGAATCATCTGAAATATGACATTTATAAATCTAAACATAATGAACAGTATTTTTTACCTGCTTACAGTTTTGGAATATTCTCTTTTTAAATTCTTCTCCTTCTCCTCCTCCCCCTCTTTTTCTTCTTCCTGCTTCTCTTTCTTTTACTCCTTCTTTTTACCATTTCCTGAGAAATGTTGAAGAATGAGTTAATAGTAGGTATGGGCCACAAGGTAAACAACATTATACCAGTTGTAGCCTTCTTCACTCAGAACCATGTCAGGTTGTGCTGTGCTAACCATTGTGCTTTGTTGGAGAATATAAAATGTTCCATTTCACTAATACTGTTTTCAGAGATTGAACAAATAAAACAATCCACTCTAGCATAGTCTGAGAAATGTCTATTGGATATTTCAAAAGTTCATTGTTTGTATAAATATTGGAATAATCATCCCAACTGTCAGCATCTGCTTGAGGTTAGCTTCACTGCCTGCTTGCATGCCTTGACCCTGGGAGAGATACACACCCCCCTTTGTTATGCAATTTCGTCCAGTCACACTCCACACCTGGTTTTCCTGTTCCCAGTTGCTAAAAGATAATTACAGACTTCCACCCCAGGGGGTGACTCTTACACCCAGCAGCTAGGGAATTTACATACCTCCCCTGTAATTACCTGAGGGTATAATACTGGGACCACTGTCTATGTGGGCAGTTCAATATGAAGTAAACTTTCTGGTAACACGAATAATGGATTTGTGTGTTTCTTTCAAACCCTTAGGCCTTCGCCTGGTTTGAAGTAGCTGTTATTGGTACAGGCACCACAAATGGAGGTCCACAATTCCACCCGAAATTGGAGATTCCACCAAGATATGGGAAGGAAGAAACGACCCGTAGGGTTTGCCCCATGGAACTAGCCAGCAAAATAAGTAAGGATAGTGGGGTGGATTGGAGATGGAAACCACTAGTTCTATTTTATGGTTGTTAGATCAGTTGCTGAATTTTCTTAAACAGTAGGGGAACTAGAATCAAGGTAGAAGACTGCAGTAGAATTCACTTGGGCAGCCTAAGTAAATCTTATTGATAGTTAGTAAGAATAGACTTGTGACAAGGATTAAGGAAAGAAGAATTGACTGCTCCTCTCATCATGGCCACATGCTTAGAAATCAAATCCACTGCTGGTAGGTGTGGTGTTTGTGCTTAAGCAAGAAATTTAAAGAGCTAATAGAAAAAGGATATTTCCCAATAGTGTTTCTAAGTCTTTGTAAACAGATTAGAGGTAGTTTATTTGGAAGAGAGAGAAAATAGATCTCGGAAAAGCATGCCTTTCTTTTGTCTTGGACAGTATGGGAGGAGAGGAGGAAAATTATTGTAAACTGTTTCAGAGTTCTTCCAGCAGGAACAGGGGAACAGGAGAATTCCTTACTCTTCGGATCCCACTGGAGAAATGTCCAGTTCTGGTTCTGGGTTCCTAAGGAAGGATATCAGGGTCCTGTTGACAAATCTAGTTCTTGTCTCTCTGTATTGTTGTCCCTTGGTGCCAAGCTGTCCATGTGTGTCAATTTGTGTCCATGTTTCTGTGTCTGAATGTTGCTCATGCTTCATGTTCAAAAATAAAATGGTTGCTTACCTCTTGACTTATTCTTAACTTGTGTCTAAAAGGGAAACAATAGAATGTAAAAAAGAAGAAAAAGAAAAAGAAAAAAAAGAAAGGAGGCTTCAGACTCTACCCCTTAAGTCAGCTCAACTGGAGACCCAATGGGAGTTAGATGTCTTCCCAGGCCACTGGTAAAGGGTGCTGGCTCGTCTCAGCTTAAAGCAGATTGTTTTTCCTAGAAAAATCTCTGACTGCGTTTATTGAGCTCTGCAAGTGACAAGGTGCTCATTTCTTGAATTTACTGATAGAGAAAATGAGAATTTTATATGGTTTAAATATATAAGATGTGTGGTCAGTTCATGTTTGCTTAACTAGTTTTAATGGGAATAAATATGCTCTTAATGTCTTGGTCTTAGATTATTGGCTTATAAGCATTGGGTATGTTTAAAATTTTGTAACTTTGGCAACAAAAGTTTGTTTAAAACTAGTAACTTGGACAGAGTCATCCTAAAGTGCAACAAGTGGCATGAGCCACATGTTTTCTATATATAAGGAAAGGGATTTCTGTGGATACCACAAACTTGGGACAATATTTGAATAATTCTTCTTCTAGAAAACAGACTTAAAGGATACAATTAAAATAATGAGGTATTAAAAGATGCATAAATATATATGAACTTGCAGCCACTTTGTGGCATGAAAGTAGGAAACTTAGGAGAGAGTTATGGTTATGGCCTGGTTTACAGCTTCAAAAATTATCCGTAGATTTAAAAGATTGTTTTTATACCGTTCTGTTGCATCCTCGTGATTGCAAAAGGGTTACTTTTGGCTTGTCTGAGGTTTTAAAGAGCCCTTGAAACAATGGGTATCACTGAATATCTTTGCCTCAGGGAATGGCTGATGGTCTGTTGTTATTTTGCTGCTGCCTGGATGGCAAGAAGCTGAAACTTAAAATCCTCAGTGTTTACTGTTGTAAATGCTTTGTTAGCTAAACACTCCCTAGTCAGACTGTGGCATAGGAGATTCATAAAGTTAATTTACTTGTTTAATGTGATTTTCAAAAATCATCAGATGTTAGCTGGCAAAAACCTCGCCTTAAGCTCACCATAGAATGTCTCAAACCTCTTTCTGCTGTTCTTAAGAGATGCAAATCCTCTGCAGTGAACTGAGAGGCTCTGCAGTGAATATAGAGGAAACAATTAGTTAAAAGCAGATATTATATTTGATCAACTGTTGGCTATATGTATTTGTTCTTTTGGCAAAAGCAACCATTAATGTGAATTCATCTTATTTCCTTTTTAAATAAAGTTTTAACATTCTTTGCTATGTTTATGCAGAATTGTATCATAGGTTTTTTTTTTTTTTTTTTTTAAGGAGAATGTTTTAACCTGATGAAATATTTGTTCCTTATTCTGAGCAGCAATTACATTGGTTATGGCTAGATACTGATGTTTGGCTTTTTCAGGCAAAATTCAAAATTGATAAATCATTATCTGAAAGAGAAGTTGTTAAGGTTCCTTCCTCTGTGCATGCTTTTTTATTTCCTGTAAATTTATGCATGCAGCCCATTGATAATGCAATTGCTGTATTTATAGATGGTTCATCTATGGAAAAGCAGTATATACAATTAAATCACACATGTTCATTATCTTGAATTTGCCTGCTGCAGCATAGATTATAAAATTTATATACTGGTAGCCACTGTTTTTAGATGTTAAAAAAAAATCAGTTAAACTTTGAATTTATATACTGATAGCATATATATATATATATATATATATATATATATATATATATATATATATATATAGCTAAAGGCCTGCACCAATATATAATTAATTAATAGTTTATAATTGCTTAAATTTGTTCTGTTTTTAGATATTGCTAATTCTTGAGTTTTGCAATTGTTTATGCAAATACAACTTAATTTAAAAGTGCGTATTATCCCATATTTCATAGGGTATTTAAGAGATACTGGATTGCCTGGATCACATAGACAAGGCAATGAATGCCACAGCAGATTTGTATACCAGGCAGATTATAATCTCATTTATAGCTTGAAAGATCTCCGAAGGGAGACCCTCACTCAAATCTCAGGAGAGGCGTGCACCCAGGGAGGCACCGAGACCAGACTTTCTGCAATCACATGAGGAAGTTTATTGAAAGTGAAAGAGTGAGATCTCAGGACAGAATGCTGGGGTCGAGACTCATACACCACGAAGGGGTAGAGGAGTTCGACCCCGGCCTGAACTTGTAACAGGCTTATAAAGGCAAAAATCACAAAGGAGGGGGGGACAGGGGGAATGAGGAAATTCATAAGGGGAAGAATCATACATTTTTTTTATCAGTACACCCCCAGGCACACCTAGGGCATTGGAACATTCCACAGAGGTCATCTGGACCTTCTGTGGTATTTTGGGAAACCAAATCTCAAGAAAGTGGGATTTCCTGGGAGCGGCAGAGGAAATCCCTAGGGCAAGGAATCAGTGTCCTTTGACAACCTTTTACTCTTCAGCTACTAAAATAGTAATGGCCTGAGACAAAAATTTTTCAGGCTGTCTAGTTGTAATCACTTTAACTTGAGAAGCAACTAAATGTGTATAGCCTCTGGACAATTGTGTTCTTAAGAGTAATTCTGATCCCATGATTTGGCAAAGAAGTTTTCCATATTTGTAGGGCACATTAGAGCCCATACTGCCCTTCCAAGACCACTATGGAGAGGGAATCGTCTTGCACATGTATACACTTGCCCTTATGCATTGGCTATAAAAGAATCTAATGTGGATAAGGCTATGCAGGTGCATACTAAATTTCCTTTGAATGCAGGATCCTTAAGATTTCATTGTAAAATTATAAAAGGACAAGTTCTAGAAACATGTCCCATGTGTGCAGAGTTCATTTCTGCTCCTAATTTAGGAGTCATTCCTAGGGGACTGAATCCCAATGATATTTGGCAAATGGATCTCACACATGTCCCTTCTTTTGGGAATTTATAATTTGTGTATGTTTTAATTGATACTCATTCAAGAATTATATATATATATATATATATATATATATATATATATATATATATATATATATATATGCACATAGTAGAAAATATTAAAAGATGTCAAAAATCACTGCTTACAAGCTTTTGCATATATCAATGCTCCCAAAAAGATTAAAAAAAAATATGGTCCTGCCTATTCCAGTAAAAGGTTTAAACAATTTTGTTCATATTATGCTATAATTTATAAGACTGGAATTCATTATAATCCTCAAGGACAAGCAATCATTGAATGTGCTCACTGCACCATAAAGATGTATTTGTCTAAAACATAAAAAGGGGGAGCATATCTCCCCTCATGTGCATCTATCCTTAATTTTATATATTCTAATTTTTTTTAACTGTAAATTCTGAAGGCTGCTCTACAGCTGCTAGACACTGGAGGGCATGCTCTGTCCAGCAAGGAATGGTGCAATGGAAGGACCTTGCATTGTGGTGGGGACCAGACCTCGTTTTGAATAGTGCTTGGGCCTCTGTTTGTGTTTTCCCTCAGGATTCTGAGTCACCTGTCTAAGCCCCTGAGTTCTGTATATGTTCTCTGAAAACTGCCGATTAGCACTATTGTTATTAACAAGGGGGAGGGTTTCATTTGTTCTCAACCGGTATGAAGCCGATGTAGGTAGCCGGTATATGAAGCCAGTGTGTGAAGCCAGTGTGTGAAGCCAGTGTGTGAAGCCAGTGTGTGAAGCCAGTGTATGAAGGAGGTGTGTGAAGCCAGTGTGTGAAGCCAGTGTGTGAAGCCAGTGTGTGAAGCCAGTGTGTGAAGCCGGTGTGAGAAGCCAGTGTGAGAAGGCGTTGTAAGAAGCCTGTGTGAAGCTGATGTGAAGGCAGTATGTGAAGCCAGTGTGAGAAGCTGGTGAGAAGCCAGTGTGAAGCCGAAGTGAGAAGCTGGAGTGAAGCCAGTGTGAAGCTGATGTGAAGGCGGTATGTGAAGGCAGTGTGAGAAGCTGTTGAGAAGCCACTAGAGGTCTTAAAACGTGTAGCAGTGACTAGAATTCCAGAATCTGCACCCATACCTTTGTTCATGGAACGTACCAGAGAGAATCAAGAAAATTTTGGCTGCAGCCCTATTAGTGCTGTTTCAGCAGCAATCTTTGTAGCTGTGATCCTCTTCTCCCCACCTTATTGCCATAGCTGCCCCGTGGAATTTTTAGGAAAAGTGGCTGAGGCCCTCTCAACTTAGGTTAATCTATAATCTTTCATTAACTTGGATATACATTCAATTAGGAATGTTAATTTTGAATTAACTCCACACTGTTAACAGGAACAATTCCGTGTGGTTTCTGAGACTATTAAAACTGAGATAGTATTAGCTTTGTGTGCGCACCCCTTAGAGCACTTTGGGTGAGTATCCTCTCTAATATCCCTCAGGCAAGACAAGCCTGGAGCCAAGCTGTCAGCTGGCAGACTAGCAGTAAGCAACCCTATAGCCCAAGAATGGTAGAGCATGTATAAATTAGGTGACCAATGACGAGAAAACCCACGGGATGCTGCTCAACCTAAGACCAAAAATCCACGGGGGCCCATGAGGATATTTCCAAGACAGGTAAGAGCAAGTGTTGAGGTCTAAGCCAGTTCTCTAATTTAAAAAAATAATATTGGGGGAGATGTTGCAATAATCACCCCAACTCTCCTCATCCCCTTGGGATAGAAGCCCCCCTTTTGTTATGGTATTTGGCCTAGTCACAAGCCACTCCACACCTGACCTTCCTGTTCCCAGTTGCTAAAAGATAATTACAGACTACCACCCTAGGGGGTGACTCTTACACCCAGAAGGTGAGAACTTACATTCCTCCCCTGTAATTATCTGGGTGTATAATACTGGGACCACTGTCTATGTGACTGTGACTTCAAAGTGTCCTGAGAGACAGCAGTTCAATATGGAGTAAACTTTCTGGTAACACAGATAATGGACTTGTGTCTTTCTGTCAAACCCTTAGGCCTTCGCCCAGTTCAGAGTTGCTGTTAGTGGTGCAGGCACAACAAATGGAGGCCCACATAGCCTCCTCCATATAATATTGTTATATATACCAATTTCTCCATTGTGGTGTGCAAAAAAGACAGATCCCATGAAAGAAGCCAAGGCTGAAATCTCTTTCCTTGATCACATCTCATTTTGCATTTGTGATCCAGATTCTCTGTGCACATAAATATCCCCATCTTCTAACACTGACTTCTACAGTAGAGTTCATTTTACCATAAATGTAAACAACCTTTGCTGTTTGTGCCATAATTTTTTGTCATATATCTTAGTTCTTGCCATGTGTGAGTGAGTGTATGTGTGTGTATGTGTGTTTATACATGTGGGTGTGTATAAATGTTTTCTGGTATCAAATTCACAAAAAACCAAACTGATCCCATATCTTTGCATTTGTTTCTGTTGAGTCTGAGAGAAACTGAATACCCAGGTCATCATCTGAGGTGATCAATCTGATCCAGGTTCACCTACATGGAAGGATCACATTTGGGATATTTAAGGACCACATTCCTCTAACTAAAATGATGGTCAGTCCTATCACAATAATACCACAGTTTCTAACACCAAGTTAAGTCTTTGTTAAGATTTTACTGCTGTGAAAAGACAGCATTAAAAAGGAAACAGTTATAAAGACAACATTAACTTTGGGACTGGACTAAATGTTCAGAGGTTCAGACCATTACTGTCAAGGAGATAGCATGGCAACATCCAGGAATGCATGGTAGAGGCTGAGCTGAGTGTTCTGCATCTTCATCTGAAATCCACTAAGAAAAGACTGGCTCCCATGTGGTTAGGAAGAGGGAGGGTCTCATTGGCAGCCTCAAACCCCATAATGACCCAATTCCTCCAATAGGCCACGCCTACTCCAACAAGACCATACCTTGTAGTACTACCACTCCCTGAACCAAACATACTAAAACCACCATTGTTCAAATCATAAAATTTTCTATTCATTTGCAGTAAAGTTTGTACTACAAGACATGGCAAATTTCTGTGTAAATGCTGCCTTTCCTGAAGTAAGCTTGGGAATTTAGAGATAGTTAGAGTCGAATACAATTTCAAATAATAAACAGGAAACTCTGATATGATAATTTTTATATTTGTGTAAATCCATGAGGTTTTATTTCTGAAAGCGATGCATGAACTAGATTATAGGCATCAAGAATAGGACTGTCATACAATAATCTGGGAGTTCTGTTTCCACAGCAACATAAAAAAAAAAAAAATCAAGGAAACAAAAAACCTATCTTGAACCATTTATGAAATCCATAAATTATTCTTCTTATAATGTTTTATTATTTGAAATTTCTTTTATGTGTCAATTATCTTAATTATATTGATAATTTTAAGAATCAAATAATACATTAACATATTTCATCTATCTTCTCTATTAATACCTTTTATTACCCAAAAATATCATTAACAGATTTTGAGTGATACCCATAGCTCAAGATCCCACTTCTATTGCTTGAGTACTAACTTATGTTTCATAGCATACAAAATAATATTTGGAAATTACACTTAGTAAAAGAACATAAAATATTAAAAATAGAATCATTGAGAAACATATATGATAGCCCATGACATAAAGTGAGAGTATACAAAATGCATTACATGTCTCTATAAATTGTCTAATAATCATTTACTTATTAAAATAACCACATTATTATGAGTAAGTTTATTTAATCCTTAATAATTTTACAAAAATTAAAGTAGGAGAAGTTTTTTGAAATCAGACATTAAGAAAATGCTAATTTTGTTATTGTTGATGGACAACCTAAGTAGTGAGGGCATCCAATTGGTGACCCCAGCACATGTATATTGGAACAAATTTTTCTGGCCTCAGTGGGAAAAGGTATATCTAATCCTGTTGAAAGTTGGTGTTCCAGGGAAAAAGAATGCTGTTGGCCTAGGTGTTGGGAGGTTTGGTGGAGATGTTGTGGTGGTGAGGTAATGGCAGTGTGTGGTGTTGGAAGATTAAGGTCTCAGATGATAAAAAGAGGGGTAACGGTGTGAAGATCTCTGGGAGCATAGACAGGGAGAAGAGCAATGTAAATAAATAAAATAATTTCTAAAGTGCTAACTACATAGAGAATCAGAAATTACTACTAATAACAGTTGAATGATATTCATAAAATATGCTAATATTTATGTTTTTGGTTTTGTTATTGGTTATTTTATGTATTTAAAGTTCAAAAGTTATACCTCTTACCCAATCCTCCTCTGCAAGCTTCCCATCTCATCCCCACTCTCCCTTGCTTCTGCTTCTATGAGAGTACTATACCACCCACCCACTGGCATCTCACTGACCCAGCTTTCCCCTACTGGTTAAATCAGGGTTTCTATTCCTGCACAAAATATCAAGATCAAGAAGCAAGTTCGAGAGGAAAGGGTTTATTCCGTTTACACTTCCATATCGCTGTTCATCACCAGAGGAAGTCAGGACTAGAACTCAAGCAGGTCAGGAAGCAGGAGCTGATGGAGGGATGTTACTTACTGGCTTGCTTCCCATGGCTTGCTCAGCCCACTTTTATTAGAACTCAGGTCTACCAGCCCAGGGATGTGACAACCTACAATTGATTGGGCCCTCTCCGTGTTGATCACTAGTTGAGAATTTGCCTTACAGCTGGATCTCATGGAGATACTTCCTCAACTGTGATAACTCCAGCTTGTGTCAATTTGACACAAAACCAGCCAGTACAATTGACCAGCACCTTGTCAACTTGACATGCAAGCAAATCAATATTTAGCTTCCACCCTTACTTTCTTGTACATTCCCAAGACCTTGGTAAGTTTAAGAGTCCCACAGCCTTTGCCAATTATTACATTTTAAAACTGCGATACCTTTAAAATATTCTGTCTCTTTTAAAAATCAAGGTCTTTTTACAATTCAAAGTCTCTAAACTGTGGGCTCTTCTTCTTTCTTCAAGAGGGAAAGATATCAGGACAAAGTCACAGTGAAAGCAAAATCAACTTCTATCCATCCAGTGTCTGGAAATCCACTTACAAAATTCTGTCTTGGTTATGGTTTTATTGCTGTGAACAGACACCAACACCCAGGCGAGTCTTATAAATAACAACATTTAACTGTGATTGGCTTACAGGTTCAGAGGTGCAGTCCATTTTCATCAAGATAAGAACATGGCAGCATCCAGGTAGGCATGATACAGCAGAAGCTGAGAGTTTTACATCTTCAAACAAAGGAAGCCAGGAACAGACCAAGCATCCTCAGGCAGCTAGTAGGAGTGTCTCCATGCACCACCTCAAAGTGACACACTCCTCCAACAAGACCACACCTTCTAATAGTGCTGCTACTTAGGCCACGCTTATACAGACCAGAACAGTGTTGCAAATCCTTTGGGCACCTTGATTCATTCCTTAACTCCTCCATTGGGTTCCATGTTTTGATTTTATTGTTTTGAACAGATATAAATGACCTAGGCAACCCTTAGAAGAATAACATTTAATTGGGCTGGCTTACAGGTTTAGAGGTTCAATCTATTATCATCAAGGCAGAAACATGGCAGCATCCTTGCAGGCATAGTATAGAATATGAGAATTCTACATCTTCTTCTGAAGGCTGCTAGCAGAAGACTGACTTCCTGGCAGTGAGGAGTGAAGTCTTAAAGTCCATGCCTACAGTGACACATCTACTTAACGAGGCCATAACTCCACACACTGCCATTCCCTGGGCCAAGCATATATAAATAATCACATTCTACTCCATGGCCCACATTGGCTTGTTCAAAAACATTAGTCTATAGGAGCTATATCTAAACATAGCATAATACTAAATACATTCAGTTATTCAAAATGACTTCCAAAGTCCTCATAATCTATAGTGGTCTCAAATGAATACCTCTATGTTGGATGTCAATGTGGTCTTTAGATCTCTAACTCCATTTTTCACCTTTGTTAACTGCAACAAATTTCTTTCTCCTGCCAAGTTTCCACTCATTGTTAGCCGATTCCCTTAGTAGAAATTTCACAGCTCTGGCTTCCTGAATATCTTTGGGCCTCCAAGGCAACTTCAACATTACAACTTCTTGTCCCAATGTCTGGGATCCACACATGATATTCTGGACTTCTCTAAAGGGATTCATTCACTTATCCAGCTCTGCCCTTTGTAGTATTCTAAGCACAAAATGATCATGTTAGATACTATAAATTTGGGCCTCCCTTTCTTCCCTTGCTAAGCCTTTTCACCTGCGGTGGTGCAAACCTGTTTATGCCCTTCAAAGCTGCTTTCTGCCCCATTTGGGGGCTGGGACTTCTCATAATTCAGCTGTTGCTTCTTGGTTCCTCATTAGGTGCTTTCCACCTGAGCAACCTTGTGACTTCTGAGATGCACCTAGCAATTTTCCATGGCCTCATACTTGCTTAGTTGCTGCTCCATTTCTGCTTAAGTGAGGCATAACCTATAATGGTACTGCTTCTTGGAATCCATCAGAGTCAGCTAAGGAATCTGTACACTTTTATTCAGTTAAGGAGTAGGAATTTTAACATGCTCTCTTCACCATGCATATTGGCACCACTTTCTCTTCTTGGTATGCCATGAGACAGAGGCATCATCTGGGGAGGAGATTCTCAATTGTTCTAGGAATTGCCTGTTGACCAACTGTTGGGAGAGGGAGGATTTTGCTCAGGTATTTTGAGTTCCTGGTGTGATCTCTGTAGCCCTGGAGGATAATGGCTGCTTCTTATTGTTCTCTACCAACACAAAAGAGACTTTGGAATCACTGCTGCTATTATCACCACCATTGCCATCTCTGCCACCACCACCACAGACATCTCTAAATCTGCAGCCAGTACTGGAACTGAGGACAAATTTTCTGGGGAGTTGCTTCAATGTTGTCTGTGCAGAATAATATTAACTCTCAAATTAAGCTGGGCAATCTCAATCTCAACCAGTCACCTGCAGATACTCTAACTGACTTTAATGAGCCACAGGCCTTGCCTACTTTGCTTGTTCTCCCACAATCTGAGATGCCAGAGCTCTGAAATTCAGAGCTTCTCCTCTTGTACTCTAGCACTTTTCATATCTACATATTGAGATCCTCTCTTGTGCTTAACCCCAGTACCTATTATTTACAGTTGGCTAAGTGAAACCCTTCCAGTCTACAACCCAGGCTAGACTCAAACTAGATATGTTCCTGTTTCTGCCTCCATGTGTAGTATGAGCCTTAACCCTGACTTGCTCTCATTCTTGGTGGTGTACCATCTGTAGACAATGTGCCTAGATGATTCTTTCTGCTTTTCTTCTTAAGATTCATAGAATAAGCGCAGGAAAGAAGTTTAATCAGTCATTAGCATCGGCTATACTTCCAGTGAAATTGGGTTCATTCCCATAAAACATAGGATGATCACAACTGTCTGTGCTTCCAATGCCATGGGACCCAACACCTTCACAGAAATATACATTCAGGTAACATTCTAGTGCATGTAAAATAAATGATAATAAATCATATAAAAACTCAAATGCATATTTATATAATATTTAACTTATTTATTTTATTTTTTAATCTTTGAACCATGGAGTACTGTGTATGTCTAATGGGCATCAGAAGTTATGCTATAAAATGGGGTTATAGACCTTTGGGAGCTTCTTTGTGGATGCTGGCAAATGACCTTTGTGCTCTTAACTGCCTAATAATTTCCCAACCTTGCCCTTCTTTGTGTTTTTTGTTAATCGAAAATAGATTTTTTTCCATAAGAGTATGCAGTGATTACATCTTTTCCACACCCAGTTCCTCTGACATTCTCACCACCTCCTCTTCCAACTATATCAACACCCTTTTGTTCTCTCCTAAACAACAAATAGGCAGCTAAAAATGTAGTGGGACATTTCTTTAGTCCTAGGACTTAAGAGGAAGAGGCAGGTAGATCTCTGTGAGCTGGTCCAATACTATTTACAAAGTGAGTTCATGGTCAAACAATTAAACAGAGATGTCATGTCTTAAGAAACAAACAATCAATTAAACAAACAGAGAAATGAAAGCTAACAAAGGATCATATGAAATAGAACAAAAAGAAACATATTGGAATATGACAAAATAAAAAAATAGATGGAAAAGAGACAAAGAAAATACAAAAAAAAAATACATAGAGATGCAGGACAGGATCACACTTACAAGAGTGTAATAAAAACTCAAAATTGGTAGCAATAACAGATGAGCAAAGAAAGGGGTAAGGTCTCTATAGTAAGTCCCACAGAGTCAATTTCCATGGACACTTGAGGTTCTCAGAGATGGAACCACCACCTAAAGATCATACATTGGCTAGACCTAGGTCTCCCCACTCAGATGTAGGAGATTGGGATCATGGTCATGATGTGGATCCCCTAACTTCAAAAGTTATTGCCTCTTTGTGGGATGTGTTGTTCTAGCTGGGCTGCTTTGTCTGAACTCAGTGAGAGAGGATATGCCCAGATTGAAAAATACTTAAAGTACTAGGGTGAGGGATAGCCAGGGAATCCACTCACTTAGATGAGAAAGAAAAGAGATATGGGGAATGGGATGTGAGAGGGTATGACCTTGAGGGGAGCTTTGAGTGTATACAAGCCATCCTCCTGCATCAGCCTTCTGAGTGTTGTCATATTAGATGATTGTCAAAGCATCAAGTTCATCTCTTTATTCCAGAAGAGTCAAGTGATTGTGTAAACTGGAAAGAATCCTGCTCAGTCAGTCAACAGGGTCTCAAGGGAGAGAATGAAGATTGAAAAGATAAAGACAATTAGACAACACTATAACATGACTCCAGACAGTGCAAGGCTGAAGGGAATTTAATTTTCTCCAGACTGCTTACATACCATTTTACATACTTGCAAAGAATAAAGTCAGTTTTAGGACAAGAAATAAACAAGGAAAATAAGCTAAGTCTCCTGATTAATGTTTTACGGAAATATCAGAAAGACCAACATAAAAGGAGTGCCACAAATCTCTCTGCCCAGTTTTCCTTGAGCTTTGTAATAGCCTCCCCTCCCCCAAAAAGTTCTTATCTGAACCTACTTCACTGTCCTAGCCCAATTTTTAATTCCTGCTGTATTCCTACAAGGAGGTCCCCAAAAGCTCTCTACAAAGGGATTTGTCATGTCCATTTACCATGCCAATTGATGGTTTGTGGATGTATTTACAAGAACAGGTTATGGCCCCCAGGTGATTTTCCCTCTAAAACATGCTGCTCACAAATGAAAAAAAAAACAATCATGTGACCTGTTCCACCTGGTGATCCTTCAGAATGAAGCCATAGACAAGAGGATCCCTGTGTGATAGAATTCTAAATTATCTCTAGCTATAGAACAAGGCAGTTGTCTAGGAATATAATCCAAATCAAGAATCTCAAGAGCATAAAAAGAAAATCAATTATTACCATCTGAATGAGGAAGAAGCATGCTTATTGCAGTGGGCTCAGCAGAGAAAAGACTTTATACATTTCTGCTGTGTGGAGATGAAGATCTAGGCTCTGCCTGTTTATAGTATCCAAAAAATTTTGGAGGTTTTCTATCCAAAGCACATAGAGGATTTGGAACTCAACATGACATTGACTGAGTACACAGTGTCACATTTTACTCCTTTCTTCTGGCAGATGAGGAAACTTCATATATTTTTCATGGCATGCACCTCCATGGAAACTTTTATGAATGGCTGGAACACATATGCTAGAGAACAGATGTATGTCAATGAGTTCATTTCCCAGTTTTCCCATCTCTTTGGACTTCAGCATCTCTCCATGAATGGCATGTGCTTTCTAAGCCATAAAGCAGGTGTTCAGTTAAGGATGGTGAACTAGGTGAGCTCCCAGAGTAAACATTTCCCTTTTATTTTAAGGACTCATGAATCATGAGGGAGACATTAGAATGCAGAAGGAATAAGTAGCGTGAATTAAGGTCTCAAATGGCCATTTATGAAGCAGCTGACTTAAGTGAGTTAAGGAGTAGGGCAAAATAGGATGTAATTCTTGGTATCATGGCAACCAAATCAATACAAAAGGAAAGGAGGGAGAATGTAGTTAGGAGCCTCAGGAATCAACCACACAACAGTTAGGACAGCAGTTGTGCTGAGGTCAGTGATAGCATTCTACAGTCTGCACCTGATTTGTTATGGAAAAAAATGTTTGAGACCCAGAAGGTTTGAGAACATGAAACAAAGGAGGAAACTTTGAGTCTGTATATGATAAAAGTAATTGTGCAGAGATCTTGATGTAATGTATTTTCTGCTTGAGATGGATGCCAGGAGATGTACTATAGGACTGACTTGTCTCAGCATGGTACAATACATACATCATACCTAAGATAATATCCTTGAATATCTGGTCAAATTTCTATTGTGGCAACTACCTAATTTTATTATTTCCACTCTCCATCACCATTTGCTAGAACTAACCCGCTGCTTTTCTCTAGTCCCTGATGATGCCCTTGGAGACCTTCTCCATCACACAGTACCAAATTTCACACTCAGACTTGGATTCCTTTTCTTTTTCTCCAAGGATCTGTCAGCTAAAGTATCTGAACATGAGAGGAATAGTCTTATTGTGTTTAGATATTGTGCCTCTCTGAGTTCTCCAAGAAAATGTGGAAGACTCTTTGCAGTCCCTGGGCTTAAAGGCTTGTAGGATGAATGACTCTCAACTTACTCTCCTGATACCGGCCATCTGCCACTGTTCTGAGCTCACCAAGGTCAGCTTCTATGACAATAATATCTCTGTTCCTGTGCTGAGGGACCTCTTGAAGCACACAGCTGACTTTAGCTGACTGAATATGTGAGAGAACCCTGCTCCTTTATGGTGCTATGATGACTTGGGTGTTCCCACCAAAGAGCAATTTTTCAGCTTTGTGCTGTGGTCATTGTTACCCTCAGGCCATAAGACAACCCAAGAGCATCTCCTTTGCAACAGAAATGTGTCATTCATGTGGTAGTCATTGTCTTTGATGGCTGTAAATGATCTTGGGTTTCAGAAAGAGCCAGAAATCACACAGACAGTAGTACCAGTCAGATACCAGATATTTTGAACATATACCTGAAGACTGATCTATTACGGTTGCAGATCAGAAGGTGGACCTAACCTGGACATTGAACATTTCACAGGATAATCTAATCCAGGAGAAAACAGATTAGCTGCTCTATATTGGGCTCTGACTGAAGATATTTTCACAAGATATACTAAATAGTTCTAACTGACCTTCATTCTGATTGGTTGTATTTGGAAATTATAGATGTGTAACTCCATAATATTAGCAAACCTCAGAACATGCTCAATATAACTAGGCATGTACTGAGCTTTATCCTGCCCTTAGGAGGCATGTGCAGAAGGAAAAAAGGAATATGAGAGACAGAATGGTTGTTTTAATGCCTTTCTATGCACCCCACATTTACCCAGATGTCCAGATGTGTCAAACAATGGTTGTGTTCCTTTTTTCCCCTCTCAATAATATGAAATATCTGACATACATGGAACAAAATAACTACAGTTTTGGTATAAAAGAAGGCCTCACCAAATGGGAAACTATGACTTTTGAATGTGAAGAAATGGATGGCTTCAGACTCGTTTTGAACTGGGTCTCTCAGAGATTGTGACTTCACAGACTGCTCAGAAGGTTGGAAACAAAAGAATGTCCAGTGACTAAGATCTTGGATGCTGAGTTTTACACAGGGAATATTCAGATGGACTCTGGGAAGAGGGAACTTGTGGAAACAGAAGCACACCTTGGCAATTTTGATTGGATTCTGACAAGATTGTTTAACTAGATGATCTTTCAACAATGTGTAAACTTTTTGTCCTTCCTTGTAGTATATAGTGAATAAATAAATCATTGATACTTTGTTTAGATGTCATTACTGTTTCCTGAGTGGAATAAACTAAATAACAAATCTGTACCACCTGACCTCTTGAGGAGTCAAAATGTATACATTGGTGCCAGGCATGTTATGATTGAAAATCATGGATAGGTGGGTAAAGTTATCAGCTAAGATGGTTCACATGTGGACATCTAGGTTGGCCTATGGTAAAAAAGAATAATAGAAACCACCTCTATGTATCTCTCACTCCTTGTTTCTTTCTCTCCTGCCCCTACACTCTCTCCCTGTCAGCCTGTCAGCTTTGCAGGCCTTGTTATTTGGAACCTGTTCATTTCCTTGAGTTTTGCTCACAATAAACTTCTTTCATGCTCAGCATAGAGTCAATAAAACAAACAAACACACAAATAAAAGCCCAGGAACTGATAGTTGAAGTGAGATTACTCATGTTTTAAGCGCACATGTTTCTTTAAAGGAAAACCGGAGTTTGGTTGCAGAAGTAATATCAAGTGGCTCTCAGCTGGATATCTGGCTTCAGGGTGTAGGCCCATGTATGTAGATTGTTGTGGTTATCAGGTTTTACAGGCACAATATGCACAACACCTATGTATTCACCTAACTGATAATATCTTGGAAAAAAAAAAACCTCTGTTTCACAAACACTTCAAAAAACCAACTAATTAATTAAAATGATGATGTTCAGTAGCAAGGTATTTGCCAGACTTGGTGTGGCTCAAATATTACTCCAATACACACAACATAGAAGAGAGTTTGTGGTATTTCATGTGTGTGCATTGAGCTCAATTGGTGAACAATTGTCTAGACTATACTGGATTCCAGTTTGAGGTCTGCACCATGGAGGAACAAAAGAGTACAAAGTGTTTATATAAAAAAACTGGGTGTCTGTCTGTTTATCCAAGTCTGTATCTATCCATCTGTGTCTCTGTCTATATGTTTATCCATCTGTCTGCCTGGCTCTTTATCTATCTATTAGGTGAGACCACACTCATATAGATACCTAGATCACAAAACCATGACCGAAAAGAAAAATTTAAATTTCAGACCAATTTTTCATATAAATATTGATACAATACTAAATAAAATACTGGTAATCCACATTCAAGAACTCTACAAAAACATGAACTATCCTATTCAGTATGCTTCATCCCAATGATGCAGGGATGGGTCAACATAGTAAAATAAATACAGCAGTGTAATCCACCATAGAAACAAACAGACAAAAAGGTCACATTCCATCTCATAAGATGCTAAAAAAGCCTTTGACAAAATCCAGCACCACTTTGTGATAAAAGTACTGTAGGGTAAAAGCCATATACACAACCACAAGAAATCAAATATACTGAAATCTGATAACCAACATAAAATTAAATGGAGAGAAAGGTAAAACAATTCCACAAAAACCAGGGATGAGAAAAGACAGTGTACTATCTCCCTATCAATCCAATATAGAATTTTGTATTCTAGCTAGAGCTATAAAAGAAATAAAGTGATTAAGGTGTAACAAGTTGGAAAGTAAGAAGACACAGTATATCTATTCACAGATGATAGTTTAGTATAAATAAAAACCCTAGAATTTCTTTTTATTCTTTTTCTTTTAAACTTTATTTTAAAAAACAAAGATTAAAGAAAAAATTTTAAACATTTTTGCATAAATGTATACAAATACATTTTTATCAGTGCTTGGCTTTTTTTTCTTTTTCTTTTTTTTTAAGGTTTGATACTATGCATTAAGGTCTTACTAGTTACAATGAGCAAAAAGTACATGTAAAACAGGATGTAACCCGGAATTAGTCAACGTTTTCTTGGTGTGTAAGAATTGAGCATAATGGGTTTTTTTGTTTGTTTGTTTGTTTGTTTGTTTGTTTTCTTTTCTTTTTTTCTTGAAATTTAAACAGTCTGTGAGTTGTTTTTGGGGCAGTCCCATCCTCTGGGGTTGGCATCCCACTATCAGTGACTGCATATTATGTCTGTTCTTTAGTGACTGGGTTATCTCACTCAGCAAGATATTCTCTAGATGCAAATGGACATCTGGGACCTTTCCAGCTTCTGGCTACTCTAAATAGAGCTGCTATGAACATTGTGATGCTTGTATCTTTGTTGTATATTGGAGTGTCTCTGGGTTATATGCCCAAAAGTGGAATAGCTGGATCTTCAGGTAGTACTATGTCCAATTTTCTGAGGAATCGCCAGACTGATTTCCAGAGTGGTTGTATCAGTTTAAAACCCCACCAACAGTGGAGAACTGTTCCTCTTTCTCTACAACCTCACCAGCATCTGCTGTCATCTGAGTTTTGGATCTTGGCCATTCTGACTGGTGTGAGGTGGACTCTCAGGGTTGTTTTGATTTGCATTTCCCTGATGGCTAAGGATGTTGAGCACTTCTTTAGATGTTTCCCAGCCATTCCATATTCCTCAAATGAGAACGTTTTGTTTAGCTCTGTACCCCATTTTTAATAGGGTTGTTTGATTCTCTGGTGTCTAGCTTTTTGAGTTCTTTGTATACCTTGGATATTAGGCCTCTATCTGATGTGGAGCTGGTAAAGATCTTTTCCCATTCTGCTGACTGCCGTTTTGTTTTCTTGACAATGTCCTTAGCCTTACAGAAACTTTGCAATCTCATTAAGTCCTATTTGTTAATCTTTGACCTTAGAGCTTGAGCCATTCACATTTTGTTCAGAAAATTTTCTCCTGAGCCTATGTGTTCTAAGGTGTTCCCTACTTTCTCATTTAATAGTTTCAGTGTATCTTGTTTAATGTGGAGATATTTGTTCCATTTTCACTTGATCTTTGAACAAGGAGATAAGAAAGGGTGTATTTTCATTCTTCTGCATGCTGAGTGCCAGTTGGACCAACACCATTTGTTGAATAGGCTGTCCTTTTTCCATTGAATGTTTACATCTCCTTTGTCAAAAATCAGGTTACCATATATGTGAGGGCACATTTCTGGATCTTCTATTCTGTTCCATTGATCCTCGTGCCTATTTCTGTACCAGTACCATGCAGTTTTGAGCACAATTGCATTGTAATATAGCTTGAGGTCAGGGATAGTGATTCCCGCAGATGTTTTCTTGTTGTTGAGGAAGGATTTTACTATTCTACTATGTCTTTTGTTATTCCAGATGAAATTGCACATTGATCTTTTCAACTCTATGAAGAACTGGGTTGGAATTTTGATGGGGATTGCATTGAATCTCTAGATTGCTTTTCGAAGGATGGCCATTTTTAAAATGTTGATTTTTCCAATCCATTAGCATGGGAGATCTTTCCATTTTCTGAGATCTTCCACAATTTCCTTTTTTAGAGGTTTAAAGTTGTTGTCCTACAGGTCCTTCACTTGCTTAGTTAGAGTCACACCAATGTATATTATATTGTTTATGACTATTGTGAAGGGTATCATTTCCCTAATTTTTTTCTTCACATGTTTGTCCTTTGAGTAGAAGAAGGCTACTGATTGGTTTGTGTTAATTTTATATCCAGCCACTTTGCTGAACTTGTTTATCAGCTCTAGGAGTTCTCTGGTGGAATTCGTGGGGTCACTTAAGTACACTATCATGTCCTCTGCAAAGAGTGAGGTTTTTCCTTCTCCATTTCCGATTTATATCCCCTTGATCTCCTTTGGCTGTCTAATTGCTCCAATCAGGATTCCAGACTGTGTTAATTAGGTAGGGGGAGATTGAGCAGCCTTGTCAATTCCCTGATTTTAGTGAGATTGCTTCAAGTTTCCCACCGTTAAGTTTGATGCTGGCTGCTGGTTTGCTGTATATTGCTTATATTATGTTTAAGTATGGACCTTGGATTCCTGTTCTTTCCAAGACTTTTAACATGAAGGGGTGTTGAATTTTGTCAAATGCTTGGTCAGCATCTAGTGAGATGACCATGTGATTTTGTTCTCTGAGTTTTTTTATATGTTGGATTACAATGATGGATTTCCTTATATTAAACCATCCCTTCATCCCAGGGATAAAACCTACTTGGTCATGGTGAATGATCGTTTTGATATATTCTTAGATTCAGTTTTCAAGGATTTTGTTGAGTATTTTTGCGTCAATGTTCATAAGTGAGATAGGTCTGAAGTTCTCTTTCATTTTAGGGTCTTTGTGTGGTTTAGGTAAGATAGTTATTGTAGCCTCTAAAATTGAGTTAGGTATTTTTCCATCTGATTCTATCTTGTGCAATAGTTTGGAGAGTATTGGTGTTATGTCTACAATAAATGTCTAATAAAATTCTGCATGTAACCCATCTGGACTTGGGTTTTTTTTTTTTTTTTTTTTTTTTTTTTTTTGGTTGGGAGGCTTTTGATGACTTCTTCTATCTCTTTATGTGTTATGGGATTATTTAGATGGTTTACCTGGTCCTGGTTTAATTTTAGGATCTTGTATCTGTCTAGGAATTTATCCATTTCCTCCAGATTCTCCAATTTTGTGGAGTATAGGCTTTTGTAGTAGGATCTGATGATTTTTTGAATTTCCCCAGTTTCAGTTGTTATGTCTCCACTTTCCTTTCTGATTTTGTTAATTTGGATACTCTCTCTTTGCCCTCTAATTAGTCTGGCTAGGGGTTTATCAAGTTTCTTGATTTACTCAAAGAACCAGCTCTTAGTTTTGTTGATTCTTTCAATGGTTCTTTTTATTTCTATTTGGTCTATTTCTGCCCAAAGTTTGATTATTTCTTGCCATCTACTCCCCTTGCGTGTATCTTCTTCCTTTTCTTCTAGAATTTTCAGCTTTGCTGTCAAGTTGCTGATGTGTGCTCTCTCCAGTTTCTTTTTGGAAGCACTCAGGGCTATGAGTTTTCCTCTCAGTACTGTTTTCATTGCATTCCATAGATTTGGGTATGTTGTGTTTTCGTTTTCATTGATTCTAAAAAATCCTTAATTTCTTTCTTTATTTCTTCTTTGACCCTGCTATATTTTAACAGAGCATTGTTTAGTTTCCATGTGTATGTGGACTTTTTGTTGTCTTTGTTCTTGTTAAAGACCAGCCTTAGACCACGGTGATCTGAGAGGATGCATGGGAGTATTTCTATCTTCTTATATGGATTGAGGCTCATTCTGTGTCCAATTATGTGGTCAATTTTCGAGAAGGTGCCATGGGGTACAGAGAAGAAGGTGTAATCTTTTACTTTAGGATGATATGTTCTGTAGATATCTATTAATTCCAGTTGGTTCATAGTCTCTGCTAGTTTTAGAGTGTCCTTGTTCAGTTACTGTTTCCATGATCTGTCCACTGAAGAGAGTGGGGTATTAAAGTCTCCCACTATTATTGTGTGGGGTGAAATGTATTTTTTGAGCTTTATTACGGTTTCTTTTATGAATGTGGGTGCTTTTGTATTTGGAATATATATGCTAAGGATTGAGAGTTCCTCTTGACATATTTTCCCTTTAATGAGTAAAAAGTGTCCTTCTTTATCTTTTTGATATCTTTTGGTTGGAAATTTACTTTATTTGATATTAGAATAGCCACTCCAGATTGCTTCTTGGGGCTGCATGCTTGGAAGTTTTTTTCCCAACTTTTATTCTGAGATAGTGTCTGTCTTTGTCTCTGAGATGAGTATCCTGTATGCAGCAAAATGCTGGATTTTTTTTTTATGTATCCAGTCTGATAGCCTATGTCTCTTTATTGGGGAGTTGAGACCATTTATATTAATAGATACCAAGGAATAGTGGTTTCTGTTTCCTGCTATTATTGCTTTTGTAGAAAGAGTTGTGTCTGTGTCTCTTTCTTCTTTTGGTTTTCTTGCTTAGGGGTTTTCTGGTTTTTACTAGGATGTAGTTCCCCTCATTGTATTGGGTGTTCCACCTATAATTTGTTGTAGTGCTGGGTTTGTAGTCAGATATTGTGTAAATTTAGATTTGTCTTGAAATATCTTTATCTCTCCATCTATGGTGATTGATAGTTTTGCTGGGTATATCAGCTTGGGTTGGCACTTGTGCTCTCTTAGGGTCTGCAAGATGTCATTCCAGGCTCTTCTAGCTTTCATAGTCTCTCTTGAGAAATCGGATGTGATTCTGATTGGTCTGCCTTTATATGTTACCTGATCTTTTTTCCTTACTTCTTTTAGTATTCTTTCTTTGCTTTGGGCACTTGGTGTTTTGACTATTATGTGTCAGGAGGAATTTCTTTTCTGGTCCAACGTATTTAGATTTCTGAAGGCTTCTTTTATGCTCGTGGTCATCTCATTCTTAAGGGTAGGGAAGTTTTCTTCTACAATTTTGTTGAAGATATTTACTGTGCCTCTTAGTTGATATTCTTCTCCTTCTTCTATTTTTATTATCCTTATGTTTGGTCTTCTCATTGTGTCTTGGACCTTTGGACATTTTGGGTTAGAAGCATTTTGGTTTTTGCATCTTTTCTAATTTGTCTATGTTTTCAAAGTTGTCTTCAGCCCCGGAGATTCTCTCTTCCATCTCTTGTAGTCTATTGGAAATGCTTGCATCTGTGACTCCTGATTTCTTTTTTAGGTGTTCTACCTCTAGGATTATCTCTTTTAGTGTTTTGTTTATATTGTCAATTTCCGTTTTAAATTCCTTCTTCCATTCCTTCATCTCTTTGGTTCTGTTTTCTTCTAGTTCGTTGAGTTCTTTGAGTGTTTTTCTTGTTTCCTCTTTAAAAGCTTCTGATACTTTTTGCTTTTCTCCCTGTTCTTGTTTAAGGATCTCTATCATCATCTTGAGGTATGATTTTAGTTCTGCGTCTTCTTTTGTGTTTGGAATTCTGCTGTTTGCTGTGATGGGAGAGCTTGGTACTGGTTTTGCCAGGTTGTCTTGGTTTCCTTGGGATATGCTCTTTTGCTTTCCTCTTGCCATCTCATTGTCAGTGATATGTTCTTGCCTTTCTCTTGTAACAGGTCTGTGTCCCTGGATCTCTGCTGGTCCAGAAATAAGATGGTCAGAGCCCTGTTCTTGGCCCCAAAGCCACCGGGCGGGAATGCTGGGTTCCTGGATCAGGTAGAGCAGGGGCGTGCTTTCCGTGCACACTCGGCAGAGATCTCTCTGCCCCCTGGCAACTCAGATCTCCTTCTCACCAGTCCTTTATCTCTGGGAACTGATCCTAGAATTTCTAACCACAGAACTGCTGCAGATGATGAAGATCTTCAACAATGTGTCTAGAAAAAAACTTAATTCAAATAATTCAAAGGCCCTTTTTATCATAAAAATAAATAGGCTAAGAAAGAAATGATGAAAACAATACCTTACCAAAGAGCAAAGCTATATATTTATAGGTGTCACTATCTGAGCAAGCAAACTACCTGTATGAAAAAGTCAACTATCTGAAGAAATAAATTGAAGAAGCCACTAGGAGATGCACAGGTCACATATGCTCCTGCATTCAGAGGATTAATGCAGTACAAAATGCTATCTTACCAACAACATTCTACTGATTCAATGCAAAACCCATTAAATCCCAACCGAATTCTTAAAGATCTTAAAGGAACAATTCTCCCTATGGAAAACTAAAAACACCATAAAAGCTAAATCAATCCTCCACGATAAAAGATTTTTTAGAAGTGTTACCATCCATTGGTTGGCCATGATTGCCAGAAGAATGACAATCCATCCTTACCAGATCTGACCGATTCCTTACCTCACTTCAGTCCTCTGATTCAGGTGTGCTTATTTGAGACTTTGAATTGAGATGCCAAAATTTTCAATTTCAGAGTCCATTTTAGTGAACCTGATGGAATTTAATTTCAGATAAACTAAGAGGGTGTTACATAGCTATAGTCTCTAGGCTAATTATCATCACCACCAGCATTTAAAGTATTACACTCTCAATAAGACCACTGCTTCCAGGTTATTCACAAATCAAAACTGTAGCTTCAGGTTATAAGCCTGCCCCCTGCTTAAGGAGTAGGAGAGCAGGAATCAAGTTAATGTTATGACCCGTTTTGATTGGTATCATCCCAATACCAATGAAGTATATTAAAGGCCACAGTTACTTTCCAATTAGGTGCTTGCACACATACTACCTGTTTTTTGCTTACTATACAGCTTTGCCCTGATAGACATTCAGGACCAAACACCATCAAAATCTTCCCACAGGGTGGTGGTGCACTGTGGCAGTGGAGGGACCAAGGCTTGCTAGAATGGTAAAAAGACGCTGCAGTGAGTTGTATTATATTTGCTCATTTCTGTTTTGAGGATCACAAGCACTTCCCTAAGACAACATTTTGGTGGGTTGGCCATAAAGTTCTTCATAACATACAAAAAATACTGATCTGGAGGGCCTTGAAATCACCAAAATTTGGCTAGGAAGGCTAGTACCAAATATATACAAAGTACTCCCGAAGTTACACTCAAGAGAATCAAATAATTCTATTTAAATTAGGAGTACAGAGCTAAATAAGGACTTATCAACTGAAAATATTGAATTGGTGAGAAGCAACTAAAGAAATGCTAAACATCCCTAGTTATCAGGTAAATGCAAATCAACACAATCCTAAGATTCCACATCACATACACCAGACTGGCTAAAATATAAAAACCTCAGGTAACAACAGATGCTGGTGAGAATGTGAAGAAAGAGGAACTCATTTCCTCTGTTAGTGGGTTTCTAAATTGGTACAACCACTCTGCAAATGAGTCTAGCTGTTCCTCATAAAATTGTACATAGTACTACCCAAGTACCCAGCTATACTACTTTTGGGCATATACCCAAAAGTAGCTTCAACATCTAACAAGGATGCATGCTCAAATATGTTCATAGCAGCCTTAAGTATACTAATGAGAAGTTGAAAAATCCCAGATATCTATTAACAGATGTATGAATACAGAAATTTTAGTATACAATAGATTACATCTCAACTGTTTAAAACAATAAGTTCAAGAAATTCTAGACAAATATATGGATCTTGAAGCTATTGTCCTCAGTGATGTAATCCTGTCACAAAAGAGCACTTATCTTATGTACTCTCTCCTAAGCAGAAACTAGCCCAAAAAGCTCAGAATACCCAAGAAATTATCCACAAAAATTATGAAACTCAAAAAGAAGAAGTCCCAGAACGTGGATGCATCAGTCCTTCTTAGAATGGAGAATAAAACAGTCAAGGGATGAAAAACAAGATCAAATAGAGGAGCAGGGATTGAAGAAAACATCTACTGAGATTTACCTACCGAGAGAACCACCCATATGCACCCAGCAAACCCATGCAGTATTGCTGGTGCCAAGAAGTGTTTACTAACAGGAAACAGAAATGGATGTCTCCTGAGAGATTCTTCCAGAGTCATATATATAGATGAGGATGCTTGCAGCTACCCATCAGACTGTACACAGGGACACCAATTAAAAAGCTAGAGAAAGGACAGAAAGAGCTGAAAGGTTTGCAACCTCATAGGAAAAATATCATCATCAACCTGCCAAGGCACTGAGATCAAGAGGGTAATTAGGAGAGGGAGCACCTTCATGGAAGCAAGTTAAGATTGAGGATTGAGAGTAGTGGGGGGGAAAGAGTATAATTTTTGAAGTGTAAATGCAGATAATATTCAGTAAATTTGAATAAAATATTAATAAACAAAAAGGTGAAATAACACAATTAATATGCAAATCAGACATTCTAAACCAAAACCTAATCAATGAGAAATTTGATATTAGAAATGTGCCTATGTCTCATGATGCCCTGCTTGCTGAACATTTATGAGTCTTATGAGGGAGACTGATGTAATCTTTATTGGGATTGGTCATTTATGAGAGCATCATTGGCTAAGCCAAGTATAAAGTTTACATGTCCTGTGAATGTTCTCTAAGCCTAAGGAGGAGGCTATACTTTTATGCTGGGTAGGGGCCAGGCTAGGCTCTTAACTACTATCTTATTAACAGGGAGCTTCACTACCTGCTAGATTGAACTCATTAATCAGTGTCTTTTTATCTTCTGACATCCACATTCTACCTCATATCTTTGGGTTTAAATAAAGTGTCTTTGTTTGATAGCTTCAAAGCTGCTCCTCAGTGCCCCTGAATGCACTCTCAGTCCTAGGACTGCTCTGTCTCTTGCAGCTGTCCCTTACATTGGCATCTTCTTGACCTGGAGCCAGGAATTAAATGCTTACAGAACAGCCAGGGATAACTTTTTAGTACCTAGAACACTATAGGGTTCACTTAGAACCTTAATTATGCTCAGTCTAAGATGATGTCAGTACAAGGGTCATTGCTCCTCTAGAGAGGTCCTTTGAGTGATTGCAAACAAGTCGAGTCCTGCCGTTTGTCTGTCCTCTTCTCTACCACATATCACTGTTGCTTCTAACCTTATTCCTTGGCCTCTAGGCTCCATTAAACATTCTCTTGTTTGCTTGCCACAGTTCTCAGTTAGTGAAGACCTTTGTGATAATAATCCCCCCCCACACACACACTGGCTTTTTCTTCATACATATAAGTCAACCCTTAAGTCTGGCCACCCATGAGGCTAGGTGTGAGACCTAGCAAAATCAACCCTATATGGGATTTTCAGCATCTAGTTTGATTTTCCAAATGTTAGAGACAGTTTGGCTATGTAAAGCAGTGATCTTCTGTCAATAGCATTCTCTACTTTGACAAAGAACCAAGTTAATAAAAGACAAAACAACAAGCCATGTTTTTCTTACTGCCCTAATTTTTTATTAGATACTCTCTGTATTTACATTTGAAATGTTATCCCTTTCCCCACCCTGCTCCCATTCCCCTCCCCCTTCCCCTTCATTTGTCTTCACAAAGCTGCACTTGCTCCTAATCAACCTCTCCACTCCATTGCCTTGGCTTTTCTCTATATTGGAAAAATGTGTCCTCCCTGAACCAAAGGCCTCTTCTCCCATTGATGCCAGACACTGCTGTCTTCAGCTACATATGCAACTGGAGCCATAGGTCTCTCAATGTGTGCCCAGTGGTTGGTGTTTTAGTTCATGGGAGTCATGGAGTGTTTGTTTGGTTGTTCTTCCCATGAGGTTGCAACCCATTTCAGCTCCTTCAGTCCTTTCTTTAGCACCTTCATTTGGGGTTCCTGTGTTCAGTCTGATGGTTAGCTGCAAGCATGTTCAGCTATATCTGTATGAATATGGCAGAGCCCCTGAGGAGATATCTTTATCTGGTTCCTGTCAGTAAATACTTTTTGGCATCAGCAATAGTACTTGGATTTAGTGGCTGCATATGGGGTGGATCCCCAGGTGAGAGAGCTTCTGAATGATCTTTTTTCAATCCCTGTTCCTCTATTTGACCTTGTATTTCCTCCTGTGGTTGTTTTGTTCTCCCTTCTAAGAAAGACTGAAGTCTTGTTTTCATCGAACCTTCTCTCTAACTGATGGTTCTTCTCTTGGCCCTACTACTCAACAATGATTGACAAAAAGTCAAATTAATCATAAAAATTAAATAGATAAATCTGGGGAAAAAAAAGAAATAAATGTGCCTATGTCTAATAAGCCATAAGGGCTGAGAATTTCATAATTCCAATAAGTTGGATCATGTGACTATACAACAGCATGTGGTCATATTGTCTAGCCTCACATTACTGGATAATTCAATCCAGTGACTCTTCTGCCTTTTTTGTTGTAAATGATATATTTCAGAATTCTGTGCGATTTTATATACTTAAGAGTATTTTACCAATATTCACTTTCTTTTTATTTCATCTTTTATTTATTTTTATTTGATGTGGGCATGCTTTTCTTTATAATTATGAAAAAATAAAGGTAAGAAAGTACATCAAAATTAAAGGTAAAGGAAAACATTTTATCTAAAGAACAGCAACTGGTGCATATCTTTAAAAGATTAAACACACACACACACACACACACACAGACACACACACACACACACAATATCACTGTCTTCAGACACACCAGAAGAGGACATCAGATCCAATTACAGATGGTTGTGAGCTACCATGTGGTTGCTGGGAATTGAACTCATGACCTCTGGAAGAGCAGTCAGTGCTCTCAACTGCTGAGCCATCTTTAATCCCACACCTTTAATTCCAGCATTTGGGAGGCAGATATCTGAATTCCAGGCCAGCCTGGGCTAAAGAGTGAGTTCCAGGACAGCCAGGGCTAAACATAGAAACCCTATTTCAATAAATATGCAAGTTATGGGGCTGAAGAAGAGATAGTTCAGTTCAGAGCTCTTGCTGCTCTCCCAGAGGACCTGATTTTGGTTCCAAGCAACTACATCGGGTGACTCACAATCACCTGTAACTCCAGCCATCTTACTTCCTCTTCTGGCCTCTGTAGGCACCTGTACTCACATACACAAACCACATCTAGTCAGTCAGTCTATCTGTCTGTCTCTCTCTCTCTCTCTCTCACACACACAGAAAGAAAGAAAGAAAGAAAGAAATTAAGAAAGCAAGAAAGAAAGAAAGAAACAAACAAACAAACAAACTGTGGTATTAAAAACAAGTATTGAACTTGTACACTTTTATACAGAAACATTTCAGACCCAAATTAACTACTGTTCAAGAAAAAAAAGTCCCCTAATATATTAATTACTCTCAGTATTTCTTTACAGTTTTTAAACCACTGGTGCTTTAATTGCTTAGGCATGATGAAAGGTAATTGCTGCTTCCTTAATACAGAACTCATTCACCAATGAGATGGTGTTCAAGAGCTATGGGTGTGCCTGCCATTATTTTCCTCCTGGAGCTGGTTTCTTAGGGAGAAGTCTGAGGAACTTTGATCCTTTCTAGTGTTTTCTTCTTCCTTAGATGCACTTTCTTTTCAAAAAAGCTGGAAAGCTTGCCCCCTCCCATCTACTCCAAGGTCTCTGCCCTTTGCCAACTGGAATTTCTGACTTTTTGCTCCCGAAAAAAAGGAGATTTTCTGTCTTTTTGCCCCAAAATAAGGAGAATTTCTGCCTTTTTGCCCGAAAATTATGAGAATTTCTGCAATTTTGCTTCAAAATACACGGAATTTCTGCTTTTTATCCCGAAAGAAAGGGGAATGTATACCTTTTGCCACAAAAAAGGGGAATTTCTTCATTTTTGCCCCAAAATAAGTGGAATTTCTGCCTTTTTACCTCAAAATAAGTGAAATTTCTGCCTTTTTACCCAAAAATAAACGGAATTTCTGTCTTTTTGCCCCAAAATATAAGGAATTTTTAAATTATGCCCTGAAATAAGTGAATTTCTGCAATTTTGCCCCAAAATAAAAGAAATTTCTACATTTTTGCCACAAAATAAGAGGAATTTCTGTCTATTTGCCCCAAAATAAGGGAAATTTCTCCCTTTTTGCTTCCAAATAAAAGGAATTTCAGCCTTTTTACCTCAAAATAAGGGGAATTTCTGCATTTTTGCCACAAAATATTAAGAATTTCTGCATTTTTGCCCAAAATAAGGAAAATTTCTGCCTTTTTTCAATGAAATAAGTGAAATTTCTGCAATTTTGCCCTAAAATAAGTGAAATTTCTGCAATTTTGCCCCAAAATAAGGGAAATTTCTGCAATTTTGCCCCAAAATAAGGGAAATTTCTGGAATTTTGCCCTAAAATAAGTGGAATTTCTGAGTTTTGCCCCAAAATAAGGAGAATTTCTGTCTTTTTGCCACAACATATAGGGAATTTCTGCCTTTTTGCCCCACAATTAGGGGAATTTCTGCAATTTTGCTCCAAAATATGGGGAATTTCTGCCTTTTTGCCCGAAAATAAGGGGAATGCATACCTTTTTGCCATAAAAAAAGGAAATTTCTTCATTTTTGCTCCAAAATAAGAAGAATTTCTGCTTTTTTGACTCTAAATAAGTGGAATTTCTGTCTTTTTCCCCCAAAACAAAAGGAATTTCTGTCTTTCTTGCCCCAAAATAAGGGGAATTTCTGACTTATTACCCTGAAATAAGTGAAATATCTGCAATTTTGCCCCAAAATAACGGGAAATTTCTGCCTTTTTGCCCTGAAATATGTGAAATTTCTGCAATTTTACCCCAAAATAAGGTGAATTTCTGCCTTTTTGCCCCAAAATAATGTGAATTTCTGCCTTTTTGCCCCAAAATAAGAAAAATTTTTGCTTTTTTTCTCTGAAATAAGTGAAATTTCTGCAATTTTGCCACAAAATCAGGAGAATTTCTGCCTTTTTACCACAAGATAAAGGAAATTTCTTCCTTTTTGCCCCAAAATAAGGAGAATTTCTGCCTTTTTGCCTTTAAATAAAGGGAATTTCTGCCTTTTTGCCATGAAATGAGTAAATTTCTGCAATTTTGCCCCATAATAAGGAAAATTTCTGCTTTTGCCACATAATACGGGGCATTTCTGCATTTTTTGCCAAAAATAGAGGGAAATTCTGCATTTTTGCCCTAAAATAAGGGGAATTTCTCCATTTTTGCCCAAAAATCATGGAAATTTCTGCCTTTTTGCCACAAATAAGGGGAATTTCTGACTTTTGGCCATAAAATAATGTAAATTTCTGCATTTTTACCCCAATATAAAGAGAATTTCTATATTTTGCCTCAAGATGAGGGGAATTTCTTCCTTTTTGCCCCAAAATAAGGGAAATTTCTGCCTTTTATACCTGAAATAAGTGAAATTTCTGCTATTTTGCTGTAAAATAAAGGAAATTTCTGAAATTTTACCACAAAATAAAGGGAATTTCTGCATTTTTGCCCCAAAATAAGGAATATTTCTGCATTTTTGCCCTGAAATAAGTTAAATTTCTGCAATTTTGCCACAAAATAAGAAAAATTTCTGCTTTTTAGCCATGAAATAAGTGAAATTTCTGCAATTTTCCCCCAAAATAAGGAATATTTCTGCATTTTTTCCACAAAATAAGGTGAATTTCTGCATTTTTGCCCCCCAAAATGGGGAATTTCTGCATTTTTGCCTAAAAATAAGGGGAATTTATGCATTTTTGCCCCAAAATAAGGGGAATTTCTGCCTTTTTGCCCAAAAATAAGAAGTATTTCTGCCTTTTTGACCCCAAAGTAAAGGGAATTTCTACCTTTTTGCACCAAGATAAGGGGAATTTCTGCCTTTTTGCCCCAAAATAAGGGGAATTTCTGTTGTTTTGCCCTGAAAGAAGTGAAAATTCTGCAGTTTTGCCCAAAAAATAAGGGGAATTTTTGAATTTTGCCCCAAAATAAGGGGAAATTCTGCCTTTTGGCCCCAAAATAAGTGAAATTTCTGCAATTTTGTTCCAAAATAAAAGAAATTCCTGCCTTTCTGCCAGAAAATAACAGAAATTTCCTGCTTTTTCACCAAAATAAAGAAAATTTCTGCATTTTTGTTTCAAAATTAGGGGAATTTCTGCCTTTTTGCCCTAAAATAAGGGGAATTACCGCCTTTTGGCCCCAAAATAGGGGCATTTCTGCCTTTTTGCCCCAAAAGAAGGGAATTGCTTCCTTTTTGCAAAAAATAAGTGGAATTTCTGCCTTTTTCTCTAAAAATAAAGGGAATTTCTGTGTTTTAGCCCCAAAATAAGGGAAATTTCTGAATTTTTGCCACAAAATGAGGAGAATTTCTGCTTTTCTACCCGAAAATACCGATAATTTCTGTGTTTCTGTCCCAAAATAAGGGGAATTTATGCCTTTCTGCCACAAAATAAAGAGAATTTCTCCTTTTTTGCCCCAAAATATTGAGAATTTTTGCCTTTCTACCCGAAAATACGGGAAATTAATTACTTTTTGTCCCAAAATAAGCGGAATTTCTGCATTTTTGCCACAAAACAAGTGAAATTTTTGCTTTTTTGCCCCCAAAAAATGGCATTACTGCTTTTTGGCCCAAAATAAAGGGAATTTCTGCATTTTTCCCCAAAATAAATGGAATTTCTTCCTTTTTGACCAAAAATAAGGGTAATTTCTGCAAATTTTCCAAAATAGAGAAGGAAAATTTCTGCCTATTTACCCCAAGATAAGGGGAATTTCTTTTGTTTGCCCAAAATAAAAGGAATTTCTTCATTTTTGCCCCAAAATATGGGGAATTTCTGCATTTTTGCCCCAAAATAAAAAGACTATCTACCTTGTTGCCCTAAAATTTAAAAAATTCTGCAATTTTGCCTGGAATCTCTGCATTTTTCTCCCAAAAGAAAGGGAATTTCTGTCTTCTTACCTCAAAATAAGGGGAATTTCTACCTTTTTGCCCCAAAATAAGTAGACTTTCTGCCTTTCTCGTGATAATGTCTTCATTTTATCTAAAATAAAAGAAATTTCTGCATTTTTCCGTGAAATAAGTAAAATTTCTACAATTTTGCCCAAAATAAGGAGAGTTTCTGCATTTTTGCCCCAAAATAATGGGAATTTCTGCTCTTTTGCCCCCAAATAAGGGGAATTTCTGGATTTTTGTCCCAAAATATAAAGAATTTCTACCTTTTTCCCCTAAAATAAGGAAAATTTCTGCAATTTTGCCCCAAAATAAAGAAAATTTCTGCATTTTTTACCAGAAAAAAGGGATATTTCTGCAATTTAGCCCCAAAATAATCAAAATTTCTCCAATTTTGCCCCAAAATAAAGGGAATTTCTGCCTTTTTGCCCCAATATAATGAAAATTTCTGCCTTTTTGCACTGAAATAAGTAAATCTCGGCAATTTTGTCCCAAAATAAGAAAAATTTTTGTCTTTTTACTGTGAAATAAGTGAAATTTCTGCATTTAAGCCCCAAAACAAGCAAAATTTCTGCCTTTTTGCCCGAAAATATGGGAATTACTGCATTTTTGCACTAAAATAAGGGAAATTTCTGCATCTTTGCACAAAATGAGGGGATTTTTTACATTTTTGCCCCAAAATAAGGGGAAAATCTGCATTTTTGCCCCAAGTGCCTCCCCTTCCATCAGTGTCAGATAATGACATATTCTGCTACATCAAGAGCTGAAGCAAGGGGCTCTCCATTTGTGCTCTTTGGTTGCTGGTTTAGTCCCTGAATGTACCGTGTGGTCAGGTTAGTGGATATTTTTCTTCCCTTGGGGTTGCAATCCTCAGTTTCTTCAATCCTACCCCCTGACTATTCTGATGGGGCTGTTCTTTTGTTCACAGGAAGAATTCTGGAATAAATATTTTGATATGAGCGGGAGGCACATGCCTATCAATTGGGAGCAATCTCTACAGGTTCTAGCTTCCCTTTGTTGTGTAGTTTGGCTAATGTCATTTCTGTTGGGTTCTGGAAACCTCTTATTTCCCTGGCACCTGGGACTTTCTAGAGGCTACTCCCAGTTATCCATCATCTACTGCAACATGTTTCTATTTCCTGACCCCCTGTTCTCTGTCCCTTCCTATACCTGACCCTGTCCACCCTTTTTTTAATCTCCCACTCTTGACTCCCTCCTATGTGCCTTCTTCCCTCTACCTCATGTGATAATCTATGTAGAATGGAAGCATGCACATTTTGTTTGTTCCTCTCTCTCTTGGCCTTGCTCCTCTATTCTTTCACTCTCTCTTCCTTTCCCTTACTCTTCTCTCTCCAGGTGCTCATGGCCAGCCTCTGCTTTCTGTCTCTTCTCTTCTCTTCTCTTCTCTTCTCTTTTCTTCTCACTCTCTCTCAATGTCTTTGTCTCTCTCTTTCTATCTCTCTGTCTCTGATTATCTATTTATCTATGTCTCTGGTTCTATGTTTTTTTATGTATTTCTCTATGTCTCCAATCTCTCTCATGTCTCTCTCTATATATGTTTCTCACTCTATGTGTCTCTCTCTGTGACTCTCTGTTTCTTTCTATCTCTCTATTACTATATCTATGTTTCTCTCTATATGTCTCTCACTCTATGTCTCTCTCTCTCTCTCTCTCTCTCTCTCTCTCTCTCTCTCTCTCTGCCTCTATTACACTCCCAAGTCCCCTCCCCATGCCCTGAATAAATTCTATACTATAATATCCTGGTACCTCAGGGAGAAGGGATGCCTCACATGGGCTATTTACACAACCACATATACACTGTTGGGATTAAATTAAGTATTTTCAAATGAGCCTCCCCAGCTCTAAGTGGAAGTGCCTGGCTTTAATCACAGCTTCCTCACAGAGGACAGAGGGAGTCAGCATGGGAATGAACCCCGGGGCCACTGCTTGTCAGATAGGGGCTGAGAACCAACAGGAAGACTCCATTGATAAAATAAAATGCAGAGAGCTTTATGATATATACTGTGTATTTGATGAGGAATAAAAACATTGGTGCTTGAGAGATCGTTAAGTGGTTAGAAAACAAACTGCTCTTTCTGAGTTCCATGCTCTAATACCCAGCACCCACACAGAGGCTCACACTCACCTAGATTCCGGTTTCAGGGGAGAGATTGTACTTACACAGTGACACATTCACCAATGGAAATAAATATTTAAATTCATATTTATTAATTTTATTTAAAATAAATACATATTAAATTAATTTTATTCAGATTATTTTAAAAGAAAGCAAACATAAAATTAATTTTACATAAGTTAACAATAATTAAATTAATACTAGATTTTATTTATTTAAGACAGTGCTCACTGCTGACCTTTGACCCTAGCCCATAACCTCTGACCTCTCTTCAGGACTCATGGAGCAAGTCCATACCTATAGCACACCTATAGCACCTATAACTGCTGGACCAGAAGTGAGGTTTCCCAGTCATCCTGGTCTGCCCTGAGATAATGCACCTGCCCACCGGGACTGGAAACAGGCAAACCAGGCCCCAAAACAGGGTATCTAGGAGAGGAAGCAGGTCTTCAAGGATGGAAGGAGGACATTGGAAATGAAAACAGGGCATGGGAACCAGAACAGGGCATCAGACCGGAAGCTCTGCATGGACGACTGGAAATAGGATGGGGCCCTGAAACAAGGCTTCATGGACAGGGAACTGGATTTCATGGGCCAGAAACAGGGTATTGGTAAACAGAAAAACAGCACTGGGAATTGGAAACAGGGCACTGGGAACTGGAAGCAGGGAACCAAGCACTGGAAACAGGACATGGGAATCAGAAACAAGATATCATGGTCCAGAAACGTAAGCATTGTCATCCAGAAACAGAGCATCAGGAACGGAAACAGGGGATGGGGGACCAGTAATAGGGCATCAGGGAACGAACAGGGCATCATGAACCAGAAACAGGGTATTGGGTACTGAAACATGGAATTGGGGAATGGAAACAGGGCAGAGAAAGTACTGTGAACAGAGTTAAAAACAAGGGGACATTATGAGGTGTGCGGACACATCACAGGAGACCGATTATAAACATTTTAAAATGACTTGTTTATTTTTATCTTATTTGCATTTGTGTTTAGTCTTGATTTTGCCTCAGATCCCCTGGAAGTTGAATTACAGGGAGTTGCGAGCTTCCCTGCAGGTGCTGGGAATCAAACCCAGGCACTCAGGAAGAGCAGCAGCTGGTGCTGTTAAGCTCAGAGCTGTCTGTCTAGGCCCTAGTTATTAATACTTTTAATTATATGAGTTTGCTTGTTTGTTTGTGTGATTGATTGATTGACTGATTTAGCTCTTAACAGAAATGTGCCAAGACCTGGAAAAACTATTAAGAGATACTTCTGAGAAATACCCATGATGCACAGCGACCAAGGAAAGAAAATTTACAAGCAGATACATGGCAGCACCTTTGTGACCTTGTGAGGTAATGAGCGCTGTTGACAGTTGGAGATGAGCTCACTGCGTTTATGTGCCTCTGTCCCCTGCCTCTCTCTTCCCCTACATCCCCTGTGAGTGTGTCTGTGTGTGCTGCACATGCATGTGCTGACATACCACATTGTATGTAATGATGTCTTAGGTACATTTTCTTCTCTTTCCCCCTCATCTCTCTCTGTGTGTGTGTGTGTGTGTGTGTGTGTGTGTGTGTGTGTGTGTGTGTGTGTGTGAAACACATAGGTGCTGATTTTGAGCATGTATCTTTAATTGAGATATCGTTTATCTATCTTTAATTTTTAGATTTTTTTCCATGTGAATGTTAAATTTGATCAGAATTTATTTTCTCAGAAATTTTGATGTAAATTTTCAATTTCAAAATGTTTTTCTACATTTATTTCTAGTTTAATTGTGAAAAAATTTAAGTCTCCATTTTAAAAATTATTCTTTTTTTATTTGATTTTTCAATTTTATCTAAATTCTGTCAATATATTTCTACAAATTTCCCTGAAAATATTTATAGGGCAAATATTAAATTATTTCAAAATATGTTTCTAAATGCCTCTTCAATTTTTGAATAAACATTTTCAGTCTTTTATCTTATTAGGATTATTTCCCATGTGAATCATCAGTTTTGCCAGAATTTTGTTGATATAATTTTTTATTTTTCTCAGAAAAATTATTGATGTATATATAAAATATTTTTAATATTTTCTTTCATGTGTCATCAATTTTGGGAGAAATATTTTCTATCTAGTTTATTTTATCATTATTATTGCATGTGAATTTTAATTTTATCATATTTCTCTCTATACATTCCTTCAATGTTCTCAGAAATATTTTTATGTATAGATAATGTTTTTACAAAATTTTCATACATGTGTTTTTCATATTTTGAAGTATATTTGGAGGGTCTTCAATTTTATTATTATTTTTCCATGTCAATCTCCAGGTTTATGTGATTTCTGTTCATACATTTGTTCAGTTTCCTTCCAAATGTTTCAGATGTGAATTTGAAATTTTAACAAAACGTTTTTCTCTATGTGTTTTCAGGTTTTCGAGAAATGTTTCCCGACTTCTCTCTTTTTTTCCTTTTTTGTTTTTTTTTTTTTTTTTGGTTGTATTTTATTTATTTCATTTTTTAAACTTTAATTTTAAAAACCAAGATAAATGTACAAATTTTTAGGCATTTTTGCATAAAAGTACAGGAATATATTTTTTATAAAGTTGTAATTTAGTATTTGTGGTTACATATACAAACACATATGTATATATGTAACAATAATATAGGAAAAGAGGTTATTAATTGAGGGGATAGGAGAGAAACTGGGAGGGTCTGTAGGAAGGAAAGGGGGATGTGATACAGTTCTATTTTAATTAAAATATGTTCTTTTTTTTTTCTTGAACTTCACACATTTTGTGAGTTGTTTCTGGGGTGTTCAGAGCTTTATGGGGTTAGTGTCCCATTAACAGTGACTGCATATTATGTCTGTTCTTTTGTGACTGGGTTATCTAACTCAGGATGATATTCTCTAGATGCATCCATTTTCTTAAGAATTTGGTTAAGTCATTGTTTCTGGTGTCTGAGTAGTATTCCATTGTGTAAATGTACCACAATTTTTGTATCCATTCATATTCTGAAGGACATCTGTGTTCTTTCTAGCTTCTGGCTATTATAAATAGAGCTGCAATGAACATTGTGGTGCATGTATCTTTGTTGTATGTTGGAGCATCTCTTGGGCAAATGCCCAGAAGTAGAATAACTGGGTCTTCAGGTAGTACTATGTCCATTTTTCTGAGGAAACTCCAGACTCATTTCCAGAGTGGTTGTATCAGTTTACAACCCCACCAGCAGCGGAGAAGTGTTCCTCTTTCTCCACATCCTCGCCAGCATCTATTGTCATCTGAGTTTTGGACCTTGGCCAATCTGAATGGTGTGAGGGTTGTTTTGGTTTGCATTTCCCTGATGGCCAAGGATGTTGAGCACTCCTTAGATGTTTCTCAGCAATTCAATATTCCTCGATTGAGAACTTTTTGTTTAAGTCTGTACCTCATTTTTTAATAGGGTTTTTTGATTCTCTGTTATCTCCCTTTTTGAGTTCTTGGTATACCTTGGATATTAGGCCTCTATCTGATGTGTGGTTTGTAAATATCTTTTCCCACTCTGTTAGCTGCCGTTTTTGTTTTCATGATAGTGTCTTTAGCCTTAGAGAAACTTTGCAATCTCATTAAGTCCCATTATTATTATTTTTCCATGTCAATCTCCAGTTTTTTGTGATTTCTGTTCGTATATTTGTTCAGTTTCCTTCAAAGAATTTTAGATGTGAATGTGGAATTTTATCAAAACATTTTTCTCTATGTGTCTTAAGATTATCGAGAAATGTTTTGTGTTTTCTCTTTTATCTGTAATCAGTATTATATTCTATGTAAATCTTGAAATTTATCTGAAATTTTTAATAAGTATTTTCAATTTTTAGAAATTATTTGATGTAATTTTTTGTGTTTTTTAAAATGTTTTCTACATACATGTTCAATTTTTTGTTAAATGTTTTTATATCTTCTATCATAACATGATTTTTCTAGTTGTGAGTCTTCAATTTTATCAGATTTCTTTCTTCACATTCTTTCTATTTCTTAGAAATATGTTTGCTTTATATATTATTTTTTAAAAAATCTTTTACATGGGTTTTCAAGGATTTAAATAATATTTACTTTTTCTTGCATTTTAACATGACTTTTTTCATGGTAACCTTCAATTTTATCAAAATTTTTATATATTTCTTGAAATTTTCAGAAATATTTTTGAAGAGAATGTAGAATTATTTAAATAGTTTTTTTTATGTGTCTGCATTTTTTTGAAAAAAATATTTTACTCCTCTCTTTTATCGTATTTTATACTTGAAACTTTCATTTTTATCAGAAGTTTATTCTATTTTTTTCAGTTTTCTCAGAAAAATGTCCAAGTATATATTAAAATTTTCATAAAATTTTTCTATATTCGTCTTCGTGTTTTAGAATAATATTTTCTGTCTTTTATGTTAGCAGGATTATTTCCCATGTGAATGTTCAACTTTATCAAAAATAACTTGATACAATTATTTAATTTTCTTAGAAATATTTTGGATGAAAATACATAGTTTATTCCACAAATTTTTCCACATGTGTCTTCACGTTTTGGGAAATACTTTCTACATGATATATTTTATAATTGTTATTGTATGTAAATTTTAATTTTATCAGAGTGTTTTCTATATACTTCTTCAATTTTCTCAGAAATATTAGCAATACAAATTTTCATTTTTAAACAGTTTCTGCAGAAGCATCTTCATTTTTGAATTTTTTTTCTTCTTTTTTTTAGGACTATTTTTCATGAGAATCTTCAAATTTATCAAAATATTTTTGTGTATTTTTCAAATTTATTCAAAGAATATTTTATGTAAATTTTAATTTGTCAAAAAATGTTTCTAAATGCCTGTTTACTTTTCTTAATAATACTTTTGCATGCTGTTTTAGTAGGATTATATTCCATGTGAATATCCAATTTTATGAAAATTCTTTCTATATATTTGTTCAATTTTCTCAGAAGTATTTTCAATATAAATATGTATTTTTTCAGAAAAGAGTTTCTTAATGTATCTTCAATTTTGAGATTGACATTTTCTGCTTCTTTTTTACCATGATTATCTTAAAGGTGAATTTTCGATATTATCACAATTGTTTCTATATATTTCTTCAATTTTTTTCAGCAGTATTTTCAAGATAAATTTTCTAGTTTTTCTAAAAACATTCTACATTCTTTAATTATGTGAGTAATATTTTCTATGCATTCTTTTTATCTTGTTTTTTTTTTATAGAAACCTTTGATTTTATCAGAATTCTGTCTTGGCAGTTCTCAAGGTTTCTCTCAAATATTTTCAATGTATATATGAATTTTTATCAAATTTTTTTTCTACATATATTTTCAGCTTTCCTAGAAATTTTGTAGAGAGCTTTTGGGGTCTCTTGGCATGAATCTGACATGGGGCCAGGAAAAGAAAGTAGAGCTACTCCAGAAAGGAATTTGACATTGGGCTAGGACAGGGATTTAAGCTCAGAGAGGAATCTGATTTCAGGATCAAATAGAGAAATAGGCTTCAGGCAATAACTTCACTTTGGACTAGGACAGGAAAGTAGGTTCAGATAATCCCATCATCTTTACAACCCTCCTTAGAAATAGTGATTATGGAATTTTCTATGGCCTTTCTTGTTCTCTTAACCTAGAACTGGCCTTATTATTATCTGCATGTAATTAAAATGGAATAAAAGAGAGTTAAAGAATTGAACCTGCCTTTCAGCCTCAGACCTGGCTGGGGTCATGCTGCAGTTTTGTCTAATCATCTCTTTTTCTTTAATCCTAGCTCTGCTGCTGGAGAATCTCTTTGACTGAGCTGGTTTGGTGAGGTGGAACTCAGTGTGAGGCTCCAGTGGATATAGTGAAGGACACCATGGGAAAGGAAGGGCATGCAGAGGAAAGTTTTGAAAAGTCTCAGCCAGCAGTGAGTAAACCCTAAAAGAATGGGGCTTGGCAATGACACAATGCCATTTATATATATGCTTAAAATATGCTAAAGGATAGAGGAGCAAAAATAAGTCAGAAACAAGTTATCCAGTTTCTGAATTTTAAAGAAGAAATCTGTCCTTGGTTGCCTGAGGAAGGTTCTGTAAGTTTACAGACATGAGATAAAGTAGGAGAAGGAATAAAAGGGCACTATAAAATCCATGGTTTTGATAAAATGTTCTATGTTCCATGGCTATGTTGGATGGCCTGTCCACTGAAGATCATTCACCTGCAGATTGGAAAAGAATAGCTCATGCATGTCTAGGGTGACTAAATTTTTTGCTGTGGAAAACAGAATTTTTTGAAAGATGTCAGCAAACAGCAGAATTAAAAGCTACATCAAACTATCCAGTTACTTATGAAATGCTAACAGGAGAAAGTCAATATCGCGATATTCAGGATCTATGCTGGGAAAGACATGATTGCAGAGACTCAGAGACTCTTCACACATGGTCAAAATGAGTCCAAGAGGTAAAACTTTTAGAGATTTGATTTAGCACACCTTCTTTAAGGGGACAACAGTATAGAACCTGAACCCTCACATTGCTTCGAAGACAAGGATGGACAGACATATTCTGTGCCAAGTGCTGGGGTTAAGACCCTCTTAGTCACTCACCAATAGTATTGATTTTCTTGATTCAATTCCTGGAACTTGTACAAGGCCTCACTTTTCTTCTGGGGCATTTCCTGAAGGTCATTCATCACCTCATGATGCTGTGTTTTCAGCTTATGGGACTCAGAGTTGATCCTGGGGAGGACATGGCAAAAGACCAAATAACCCTTTGAACTAAAGATTCAAGGATCACATGAATTCAAACTGAAATGTGACCTTAGGCAGTGGGGTAAGTAGTCCAAACAAACATTATTGGGATGAAGCCCCTGTGGATATCTAGTTCTGAAGAGAAGGAAACCCAGCCTGACACATGGGATTCTAAGTAGAGATAGAGCCGATATTCACTGTCTGAAGGGAAGAAAAAGTTATCAGTATCTGAATATCCAAGACTGATTCATCAGGTTAGACAGGGGAACAGAAAAAATGGAGAGGAACTCAGTAAGCACCAACAGGGAGAAGGGAGGCCAGGTATTCCTGGTGGTCATGAACTCTGCCCAGAGTTCATGGCAAATTTCAATGTGAATTCATGAAACTAGAGTATGCTTACGTGGTTTTATTACATTAACACTGTCTGGTCAGATTAGCCAAGCAGGAAAGCTGCAAAAGGGCCAAGGTTTCCACCAGTCTTGAAACCACTACTCTTTTTTAGGTCTCCACAAGGTGAAGATTAACAGTGAGTTCTGCAAACAGGTTTCTTGGCTAGTTAGGGGACCAGCTTTAGGCAGCAGATTTTGGAAGTGGCAGAGTCAGACATGAAACTGGTGTTTTAGTTACACCTTTACACTTCCATAGCAGCTTTTCTCAAGAGGGAGACCAAATTTCAGGGCCATGTTTCTCTACACAGTAAAATTCGAGAGGTGATACTCATTTGCAAGTCAGAAATGACAGTGACTCTTAGCCAGCCTGTGAGGCATATAGTTAAGTGAACTGGGGGTGACATCATGCTTGGAATAAGTCCTGGATCTATTGTTACTTTTTTATTGCTCAGCTTTCTAAGCAGTAGCTTCTGTCATGGTTGCTTTGTGTATTTCAAATATGTAGGCAAGGCCTTATTGTGGGTCATTCCTAATTATTAGCTCTATGACCACTGCGGAATCTGACTTTCCTTCTGGAGGGGACAAGCCCATAAAAATGTGAGACAGAATTAACTGGAGTTTTTTTCTTTATAATTCAACATTCTGGGACAGCAAAAGACTTTCAGCTTTGAATTGTTGTAGGAAGGTTTGGGCCAAATTATCTAAGCAGGTAGATTAGTCCTAGCTTTATTTGTGGTTGACTCTGCCTATTCTGATGGACAGAATATGGGAGAGGGCAAGGCCCTACTTCTCATCATGAAGGGTGGGAGAGAAGCTGCCTCCAGTTGAATATTTTTCCAGCTTTTAATGTCATGTATCAGGAAGAGTTTAACCTTCAGAATTACACAGAAGAACACTTAGGATTCTGGCTTAGTAATTCAACTTAAGTTGTGTGAGGAGTTTCAGTGTCTTTCATGTAGAATGTGTGTGTGTTTTGTTTTGTTTTTTTTTTTTAAGCTCAGAGGATTGCATTAAGTATGAGGGAAAATAATCATGTACTTGGCACAGTGTAACCACAGGAAAAGCTAATTTTGAGGACCTTGTCTATGCTGGATAAACCTAGGCCTTTCAGGATGCACTGATTACAAAGGCACTGCATTGGGTTAGCTCTGTTAACTGTGACTTTTATATCAACCCCATTTCCTACCAAACAGTGATAAATTTAGGGGAATCCCATATGGGTAGGATAGAGTGGAAGGAGAATGAGAACCTATATGCATGGGTAGGCGACACTGTTAAGACTAGGGTCTCTTCTTCAGACTGACACATTCTGGCCAGTGTAAATATTTCTATGAAGTAACAATCCATAGAATGTTGTGTCTGCCCTCTACATTTTACATGTTATACATTGTTTTTAAATTATGAATTTGTATCACATTTATAAACTTTTGTACTACTTCACTTGTGTGTAGCCTAAAAAACATGTTGTGAAGAAAAATTCATCCATCTCGTGATTCCTGGACATCAAACTCTGGTCACCAGCTTGGTTTCAAGCATGTTCACCTGCTGTTCCACCCATCGGTGCACTTACCCACCTTTCATTTGGTTTCTGTGGCATAGGACACATAGCCCTGGCTGGCCTGCAACACCTGGGTATCAATCCCTGAGCACAGATTTAACAACACTCATTACCACGCCAAAGTGTTGGAGCTTTAAAGTATAGACACTGCATATTTCCAATAAGTACCTCAGTTTTCCCAGCATGTGTACACTGCAGCATACATGACAAGGCTGCGGTCATAAACTACCTTCAAAACCGCAATGCTCTGGTCTAGACCTCATTTTACTAGTTTTGTGGATTCAAGTGTGTATAACACACAGCAAAACAAATTGTAAATATACAGAAATAGCTTCTGAAAGGCCCCATATGAAATCATCTACATGGCCTGTCTTTGTGCCTCCCAACGCTTTCTCCAAACCCCTGAGCAATACAGACATTAGTCCATGGAGGGTACCCAAATTCTATTTTCATGCCTTTGAGCAAAATCTATTGTGAAAGTGATATTTCCCTACTTTTGTATTTAACATTCATTGAGCACCCCTAAACATCTAAATGAACCAGATCTTTCATTCTTTTTATTTTATTTTGAAGTTTCAGCATAAGATTAATATTTTTATTCAATACATTTTATTTACATTTCAAAAGTCATCCCCTTTCTCAGTTTCCCCTTGATATAGTTTGCATATGCTTGGCCCAGGGAGTGCCACTATTGGTATGTGTGGCATTGTTGGAGGATGTGTGTAACTCTGGGAGTGGGCTTGGAGTTACTCCTTCTAGTTGTCTGAGGATTTTCAATCCGTTCCTGGCTTCCTTTGGATAAAGATGTAGAACTCTCAGCTCCTCCAGCACCATGCCTGCCTGGATGCTGCCATGCTTCTGCCTTGTTACTGGACTGAACCTCTGAACCTGTAAGCCAGCCTTAATTAAATGTTATTTGTAAGGCTTGCCTCGGTCATGGTGTCTGTTCACAGCAATAAAACCCTAGCTAATATACCCCTCCATCTCATCCACTCTCTTTTGTTTTTATAAGAGTGCTCTCCAGTTAACCCTTTCACCCTCCCACCTACAACTCCTGCTTCCCTCCCTGACATTTCCCTACACCAGGGCACTGAACCTAAGAAGGACCAAGAAATTATCCTCACATAGATGCTCAACAAGGCCCTCCTCTGCTACATATGCTACTGGAGCCATAAATCTTTCCATGTGTATTCTTTGGATTGGGGTTTAGTCCCTAGAAGCTCTGGTTTGTAGGTATTGTTGTTCTTTTGGGTGAAAACCTCTTTAGCTCCTTCAGTCCTTTTTCTAGATTTTCCATTGAGGACCCTGTTCTCACTTCAATGGTTGGCTGAGATCATCTGCATCTGTATTGGTCATGCACTGGCAGAGACTCTCAGGACACAGCTATATCAGGGTCCTGTCACCATATTCTTCTTGGCCTCTGCAATACTGTCTGGATTTGGTGGCTGTATATGTGGTTTATTCCGAATTGGGGCAGACTAATGATAGCCTTTGTTTCAGTCTCTGCTACAAAATTTGTCTACATAATTCCTCCTATGAATATTTGTTTCCAACTATAAATAGCACTGAATCATCTGCACTTTCATTTTCCTGCATCTTGAGCTTCATGTGGTTTGTGAATTGTATCTTGTGTATTCAGAGCTTCTGGTCTATTATTCTTCTGTCAATGAGTGCATGCCAAGAGTGTTCTTTTTATGTCTGTGTTAATATTTTCTAGTTCCATCCATTTACCTACCAATTTCATGAAGTAATTGTTTGTAATAGCTGAGTAGTACTCCAATATGTAAATGTACATTTTCTGTATCCATAATTTCTGTTAAAGTACAACAACTGTTTTTTTTTTTTTTTTTTTTTTTTTTTTTTTTTTTTTTTTTTTTTTTTTTCTGGCTTCTGGCTATTATAAGGCTGCTATAAGCATAGTAGAACATGTATCATTGTTGTGTTGTAACATGTTTGGATATATGCCTAGGAGTGGTATAGCTGGGTACATGGATAGTACTTTGTCAAATTTTCTAATGTGCCTCAAGACTGACTTCCAAAATGGTTATACCAGACTTCAATCCCAGAAATAAATTTGAGTGTTCCTCTTTCTGCATACGTTAGTTGGCATTGGATGCCACATGAGTTTTTAATTTTAGCCATTCTGGCTGATTTGAGGTGGAATTTCATGTTTGTTTTGATTAGTATTTTCCTGGTGACTAAGGATGTTGGACATGTCTTTTGTTGCTTTTCAACGCTTCGTTATTCCTCAGTTGAGAATTATTAGTTTACCTCTGTTGCCCAATATATTAATAGGTTTATTTGATTCTCCAAATCAAATTTCTTCAGGTCTTTGTATACATTGGCTATTAGTTCTCTATCCGATTTAAATTTCACAAAGGTCTTTTCACAATCTATTGATGGTTGTTTTGTCCTACTGACAGTGTCCTCGCCTTACAGAAGCTTCACAATTTTATGAGGTAGCATTTGTTGAGTCTTTATCTTATAGTATAAGCCATTTATGTGCTCTTAAGGAATTTTCTCCAGTGATCGTGTACTTGAGGCTCTACCCTAAGTTCCCTTCTATAGGTTGAGTGTATCTTGTTTTCTGTTGAGATGCATGGACCACTTGGACTTGAGATTTATACAATGAGATAAGGATGAATAGGTTTGCATTCTTCTTCATGCTGACCACCAATTGATCCATCACCATTGTTTAAAAGTCCTATCTCTTATGACACTGGATTATTTTAGCATATTTTTCAAAGGTCAAGTGACTACAGATGTGTAGGTTTATTTCTCAGTCTTCAATTTTATTCCATTGATGTACCTTCCTGTCCCTGTACCAATACCATACAGGTTTTTTTTTTATTATTATTATCATTTTTGCTCAGTAATACAGCTTGAATTCAGAGATGATGATTCTTCCTGGATGTTACAAGTAAGGATTGATGTTCACTGTTTACACAGCAGCTCAGCAATTGGCACACACTTAATGAGGGTAATAGAAAATTCTTTAACACTGAAAGATTACCATTCTTTAAGGCAGTCAAGGCCTGTACCCACCCAACAAGTGACTTCCTTGGATTCATATTTGTGCTTGTCTTTAGCACAATACAGGAAACAAGGGAACAAGGCATCCTAGATAGCCTGCAAAGATGCTATCTCCATCCAGAATTTATGTTGGCAATAAATAATTGCCACAGATTCATGCTATGGCACCAGCAGAGTCACCTGGTCTGCTCTTAATCTTAGCTCACCTGGTAAATGTCTGAGGACTAAGAGTATCAGAGAAAACAGAACAGCATATCCTAGTTTACAAGTCTCTCTGCTGAAACTATAAGAGGGTTTTTATTTTATTTTTTTTTTTGTTTTAGGATTTCTGAATTAGAAATATCTAGAAAGCTGTTCAGAGTTGGCACATGTAGTAGTCCCAGCACTCAGAAGGTGTTTTAAGTATTGATGCCTTGTTCTTGTTCTTCTGGTTGTGTTTTTGTATTTTTAATTTTGTAATCTCCAGCCAGGTACTAGATTCATACCTAGAATGTTCATACCATGCTCTGTAAGGCCAGATGAGTCATATTAATCAATACTTTTATTGTGATCAGGCACACTACAGACAATGCTATTATTCATTTTCAAATAAGGAAAACAGTTATTGAGAAGGTACTTAACCAGTTTGTACTCACATATCCAAGTTATCATAACTATAGAATGACATTCCGACCTTTTAGATTACCTATTACTCCCATTTTAGAGGACATGGATAAGTGACATGGAAAATCAATGTTGGGAATTTGTAATTTCAATTATAAACTCAGAAGTATGTGTACATGTGTATATATGCATTTTGTTTTTAATTTGAGATATAAATTTTTCAGAGAATATGAGACCTAAATAGGTCTTGGCCAATCTTTGTAAACTGCATATACTTTAATGAGTCAAGACTGTCTTCTCTTTGTGTTGGGAGTGTACTTGAAAAAAAAGATTTTAATTTATATCTAGAGGTAGCCTAAGCCCTAAGGATCAGGATGAATTCAGAAACTGTCGTTGGGTTATGCACTGAGCCATAACTGGATGTCCCATCTTCAGGCTGTGGAGCCACACTTATTACTGAGAAAACAAATCACCTAATATCACAGATATCAAGATGTCAAGAGGCAATCACAAGAACATAAGCAATGGAAACAAAGACAACCTGGTGCCATCAAACACAGCACAATTACTGAGCTCTTATCAGAAAACTTCATCCAATGTCTGGTATCAGAGGCCACCAGTTTCAGTTGCTCTAAGATCTTACATGACTCTTGTATCTTACTATTTCCAAAGCCTGTCCGATGTCTTTTTTCTCCCCATGTCCCTCTTCTTCCTTCTGTAACCCAAAGGCCCCATCGTTTTCTTTAGGGCCAGCAATTAACTTCTGCCTTCTTTATTGACATAATCAAGACTCAATTAGGGAATCAAATTTTAGTATCAGTTTCACCCCCTTACAAAATGTCATCAAATACTGGCAAGGAGATGGTGGACTTTTCTTCTCTGACTTTCATAATTAGATCGCTAAATTTTCTAATGCTCTTTAAACTCTTAAATTCATAAGACAAACATAGTTTGCACTTTGTGCTTTATGTGTTCTTTCAACTGATTAGAAAGTAAGTTACATGTTACATAGTAAAATCGTGTATTGCTACCTCTCATTGCCATTGATATTGTAAACAAGGCCTTCAGTGTTCCTGTGCAGCTTGTACAAGTTAAATTCTGCTCAGGAGAACACAGAGATGTTCCTGAACAACTGTTGGCCTACAGTTGTTTGATCTCCACATCTTCACTAAATCAATCTGCAAGACTGGTGTTGTGTTAGAACTGATTTTTTGGTGTCATTTCAACGAATATTTAGATATTTCATAAGAATCTGCATAATCTTTGGTGTCTAGTTTTGTAATAGCAGCAGTAGTTTAATCATTGGAGTGCTTACATGTAGAATTCATTCATTAGGTGTCACAAAAATGCCAGTTTCCTTATGATATCATTTTCATCACATTCATTAGCTGCACTGGGTTGTGCAAGAGGCAGTGTGGGCACACAGGCCCTGCTGCTGGGGACAGTTGTAAGCAGTGGCTACAGTGACTAGGCTGTGGGTCTAGATGGCAGGCAGTGTAGAACAGTGTGGCTGCCACCTCAGCCACCACCAAGGAGCAGCATGTAGGGTCACTGGAGTGTGTGTGGGCTCTGTAGGCAGAGGAGTAGTAGGGCTGCAGTTTGTGGAAGTGGGTCAGTTCAGCAGTTGTAGCAACCTCAGCCCCACCACACCCTAACACCTCTGGTGGCCAGAAATGGGGGGAAAAGCCAGAGAAACTTAGGCTGTGGTGCAGTTTGTGCAATGGTTTTCAGGCAAAGCCCAGGTAGAGCAGCACATCACCTAAACCAAGCAAACCAAAGGCTCACAGGGGCTCAAGAGGTGCCCCTGATGACACAGGCCAGTACTTGTCTGTGTTTCGAATAAAATGGCAGCACAGGTCATAGGGGTAGAAGCCAATAGTGTGGAAGTTGCAGTAGAGCTCCATCATGTAGTTGGGGTGTGGGGAGGGGCTGCACAGCTCATGGAAGTCATGTGCAAACTGACATGTCTCCCGTCCTTGCACGTTGTTGTCTTCCTTGTCATTGTCATCATCCTCCTCCTGCTCTTTCTTTTTCTTCTTCCTGCTCCTCTTCCTCCTCCTTCCTCTTCTTCTTCTTTTTAAATTTTCTACTGGCAACCATACTGTTTCAGATCTTATGACCTTTTCTTAATGCTACTGGGAAGCACGTTGCTGTGACAAAGCCCCATTTGCCTATTCTCAGTCTTACTGCCCAAGATTCCTCTTGGGACTTTGGAGACATTGGTGGTAAAGCTGAGCTGGAACCTGTGATTTCCAACATGAATTCCATTATTCTTTCTCCACCGTAAGATAAATGCATAAAGTATTTGCTAAGGCAAATATTATGAAATGTTCCTTTCTTTTTTGTATCGGGAGGGGTACTTTTGGGGTTTTTGTTTATTTATTTAGTTATTTATTTATTTAGGCTATTACTCGATAGCTCTGGTGAACTGCAACATGTTATTTAGGGAAGGTTAGTCTTGTACTTACAGAGAGCTGTCTGCCTGTGTCTCTTGAGAGCTCTAGTTAAAAGTGTGAGGTATGTCATCAATTCATCTATTTTGATTTGACTTGTTTATGGAGTATGATATTTGTGTAGTTTTTTATTTTATTTTTTCCTTTTTACCCACAGACATCTAGTTTCCACAATATAATTTATTTCTGTGTGTGTGTGTGTTAATAAGAGTTTTTTTTCAACTTTATTTTTTTAAAAACAGAGATACATTTTAAAGCATTTTGGCATAAAACTATATATTTTTCTCAGTACTTTTTCTAAAAGTTTGAGCATATGCATTGAATTCTTACTAGTTAATGAGCATAAAGTACATTTAAAATAACATAACATGGAAATGGTAAAAGTTTTCTTGGTGTTTAAAGATTTAACATATGATTTTAAATACCAAAAATTGCCACGAGGCTATCTTCTCAACTTTTGAGTTATTAATGATTTAAAATCTAGGTGTACCCACTCTGAGAAGGTGCTATAAACTTGTTTTTTTTTTTTTGAACTTAATATAGTCTGTGATTTGTTTCTTGGGTATTCATAGATTTCTGGGGCTAGTATCCAATTATCAGTGACTGCATATTATGTCTTTTCTTTTATGAATGGGATACCGCACTCATAATGATATTTTCTAGATGCATCCATTTTCCTAGGAATTTCATAAAGTCATTGTTTCTAATAGCTGAGTAGTACTCCATTGTGTGAATATACCACAATTTCTGTATCCATTCATTTACTGAAGGACATGTGGGTTCTTTACAGCCTTTGACTATTATAAATAAGGCTGCTATCAACATGGTGGAGCATGTGTCCTTATTGTGTATTGCAGCATCTTTGGGGAATATGCCCAGAAGTGGAATAGCTGGGTCTTCAAGTAGTACTATGTCCAACTTTTTAAGGAACTGCCAGATTGAATTCCAGAGTGGTTGTACCAGATTACAGCCTCACCAACGATGGAGGAATGTGCCTCTTGCTCTCCATCCTTGCCACCATCTGCTTTCATCTGAATTTTTGATCTTAGCCATTTTGATTGTTTGAGTTGGAATCTCTGGGTTGTTTTGATTTCCATTTTCCTGATGACTAGGGATGTTGAACATTTCCTTAGGTACTTCTCAGCCATTCAATATTCCACAACTGTGAATATATTTTAGATCTGTACTCCAGAATTTTTTTTAGATCTGCACCTTCTTTTTAAAAGGATTGTTAGATTGTCTGGAGTCTAAATTTTTCAGTGTTTTGTATATATTAGATATTAGTCCCCTATCAGATATGGGAGTTGTAAAGATCTTTTTCCAATCTGTTGGTTGTCATTTGTTTTCTTGACAGTGTCCTTAGCCTTACAGAAACGTTGGAATCTCACTAAGTCCCATTTATCCATTCTAGATCTTAGAGCACAAGCCATTGTTCTGTTCAGAAACTTTTCTCCTGTGCCTGTGTATTCTAAGTTTTTCCCCAATTTCTCTTCTAAGAGTTGAAGTATACCTGGTATTATGTGGATGTCTTCGATCCACTTGGAATTGACCTTTGTAAAAGGAGATAGGAAAGATTGATTTTCATTCTTCTGCATGCTGACTGCCAGTTGAAACAACACCATTTATTAAAGAGTCTGTCCTTTTTCCAAGGAATGTTTTCAGCTCCATTTTCAATGATCAAGTGACCTTAGGTGTGTGGATCCATTACTGGGTCCTCAGTTTTGTTCCATTGATATACCTGTCTATCTCTGTAGCAGTACCATGCAGTTTTTAACACAAATTCTTTGTAATATAGTTTGGAATCAGGGATGGTGATTCCCACAGAGGTGTTTTACTTTGGAGAATAGCTTTCACTATTCTCGTATATTTTGTTATTCCAGATGAATTGGTTTTTTTCAACTCTCTGAAGAATTGAGTTGGAATTTTGCTGGGAATTGCATTGAATCTCTAGATTGCTTTTTACAATTCATGAGCATGGGAAATCTTTCCAACTTCTGAGATTTCCTTCCTCAGATTCTTGAAGTTTTTCTCATACAGAACCTCCATTTGCTTGTTTAGAGGCACCCCAGATATTTTATCATTTTTGTGAGTATTGTGAAGTGTGTTGATTCCCTAATTTTTTGCTCAGCCTGTTTATCATTTGAGTAGAGGAAGGCAGGAAATTTTTTGAGCTAAATTTATATCCAGCCACTTTGCAGAAGATGTTTATTAGTTGTAAAAGTTTTCTGATAAAATTTTTTGGGGTCACTTAAGTATACTCTCATATCATTTGCAAAAAGTGATATTTTGACTTCTTCCTTTCCAATGTGAATCCCTATGATTTCTTTTTGTTGTCTAATTGCTCTGGCGAAGACTTCCAGTCTATATTGAATAGGTAGGGTATAGTGGCCAGCCTTTTCTAGTTGCTGATTTTAATGGGATTGCTTTAAGTTTCTCTCCATTTAGTATGATATTGGCTACTTGTTTGCTCTATATTGCTTTTACTATGTTTATTTATGGGCTTGTAGCAAACTTTGAGATTAGAGTCCACTGATGTTGTTTTTATCTCAGTAACATTTTTGTTCCGATAATGTTTACGGGCCCTAAAATAAGGGGTTTTGCAAGTTGGGTGCTTTCACTAGGAAATGATCCTCTTGCTCAAATTTCTTTTGCTAAGGATTCTTTTAGAACTGCACAGGGTTTCACCATTCCTTAGATAGATAAACAGGCCTTAGAACATACTCCTATGTACATTTACCTTAGTGAATAGGACTATGGAGACAGTTGGTGGTAAATCTGGGCCAGATTCCAAGATTTCTAAAGCTACCACCATTACTCTCTCCCCATTGTAAACTAAATGTATAGGAAGAAAGTCATGGAGGCAGGAGACATATGCAAAGTATACTTCTAAAACAAATCTAGAAGTACCTTCAATGAACACTTATTTAAAGAAATTGCTGGCAGTGTTTCATTTGGAGAAGTGCCTTTTGCTTTTTTTTAACAAATGATCTCTATTTTTAGTAAATTACCATGTGTCCCTCTTGGAGTTCTTTGCCCTGGACATGAGAATCTGGAAGACTCTTGAGAATGGGATTAGTCCATGAGCTGAGAAAAGACATGAGTCCCATGACTGTTTAATGGTTATTTATACAGTACCTACCTGGGCTTTATACTGGATGCATATGCACAACAAGCAAATCAGTCTTTCAAATAATAATGCACAGGACAAACTCCAATGCCAAGGATAACTGAGTCACGTTTAGGGGAAGTTGGAAAGAAAATGTTAACAGGCAATGCAGAGAAAACTAGGATGCTGAGAGTATGCAACCTGCCTGCTGTATTCCAGTAGCCAGGCATTGCACATTAGGACCATATGATATTCACAAAACTTAAGCCAGCACTTTTGACTCTCAGGCTCATTCATTTGACACAGCAGCATCTTTCGCACCTGCATGTACCACAGTTGTTTGATTTTTAAAAAATGATTTCAATACTGACATATTTTTCTTACAAAATCAGTTGAATATCAGACTTTAGAGAATTCATTATCTACTCTTGTCCTATTGAGCTAGGTGGCTGGGCCTAAAGGTGGCTGCTGTATTTAGTGAGGCTCCAATGCAAAGAGAACTGACAGAGTACTTTATCCAGTAAACTTGGCCATTGTTATTTTTTAAGATAATTGTTTTCCAAGTGAATCTGTATATATGGATATAATATACACATATATGTAGAGAAGAACACATCTTCATGCCTTTACACACAAAAGAACACACACATAGAGTTTTATATGCAAGTACCCACTCTGCAAATATCTACATCAAAGAACTATCACCAACCACATATATCCCATGATCATGATAACCCAGACCTAAGCTAAAACACATACATGCACAAACACATACACACAGACACACACATCAGAGACAATCTGCTTTGTGGTATAGGATGTCTATGGGCGTTATGGTTACAGATGAGGACAATCTACCCTGATGCTTCATTAGTTTTACCTACTGCTGTTTGGCAATAGTCCATAAATGTTCATGCTGGCCTTACCACAGAGCTTCTTTCTCCTGCTATATGGCATTTCAGTTACCTTCTGCTTTGCTTCAAGCATTTTTTTTTTCCTCCCACAATAGCTTTGCTTTCTTCTGCATATGAATTGACTCTCTCTGGTGATAGCAGTTCCAGATGCTGAACCACAAAGAAAATTGGTGACTCCAAACTAGAATTTATCTTCCTCATTCTCCTCCAAATACCATGCACACTTCATGGGTTCTTATCCCCAGACAGACCCAGACTACAGTTCAGATCACTCATGAATCATCACATAGGAAAAGGTCAAATCCAGAGAACAGACCCATTCCAGAAGACACAAAGTACCAATGAAATCCAAGAAGACATGGCTCCCATGTATGCTTATATGTCATTGGAATTATACAACTACTTGTAGGTAGAGAGCAAACTTTCTGTGGAAGTCAAGAGGAGACCCAATAAGTACACATAAATTCTGTATATCTTATAAAATTCAGTTTTGCAAATCTACTTTAAGGGCCCTGGAGCTCAAGGTTGATTGATATTTCCATCATGATGCAAACCTTTTTTATCTAGAGGATCCTTATTTTGGAAGGAAAATGATCAGAGGTACTTACATACTCTTCACATTTGGTCAAAATAAGTCCAAGAGGTAACAATCCTAGAGCCTTCCACTTTCCATTAAGAGGTAAACAGTACAGAACCTGAACCCTCACATTGCTTCAAAGACAAGGATGGGCAGACATATTCTGTGCATAGTGCTGGAATCAAGTCTCTATTAGTCACTCACCAATAATACTGATTTTCTTGAATCAGATCCTGGAACTTGTACAAGGCCTCACTGATCTTCTGTGGCATTTCCTCAAGGTCAGACATCAACTCATGATGCTGTGTCTTCAGCAAATGAGACTCAAAGTTGATTCTGGTGTAGGGCATGGCAGAAATCAAATAACTCTTTTGACTAAGGATTCAAGGATCACATGATTCTAACTAGATTAACTACCCCTGCCCATTTATTGTATATACTTGTTCCTTGGTACTGCATCCTCTAGGATCTTATTAAATTTATTATTATTAGCCTCAGGCCAGTAGAACCAGGGAAGCAAAAGGAGGGATTAATCTCCTTTAGCTTCCTGAGGGTGTTTTAAGGAATAGCTTAGCTCTCCAAGAACTTTCTAAATGCCTGTGCCCCATGCCTTGGTCCAACTTAAATCTGTGATGACTCTTCTCCATTTTTAGACAAGGATTGATAATCATTGTTTCTACTGATTATGTCAATTTCCCAAATGACATAATTAGTATTTACAGGGGAAAAGCCTGTAACTTACAACAGGATATTCTAAGGTTCATCCAAGTTGGACACACAGGTCACATGCTGCTCAAAGTGAGGCTTCTTGGCCTCACAATTGTGATTTAGTGAAAACTGAGTCAACAAATCTACACGGCCATAACTCTCTATAGACTCTTGAGGTCTTATGTGAAACACACACACACACACACACACAAACACTCACACACTCACACACACACACAAAGGCACACCCAAACACAATCAGAATCCTAAAGAAATACAATGATTTGTCTTGATCTCAGAGTATAATGAACAAAATTTGAGGAAAGCAGTGCTAACATGCAGCCAATCCAGTCACACAGTAAGAGAGAGCAAATGAGACCAGGCCCCTCCAGCTGTTGAAAGGACCAATTAGATCCAAAGCAATTTTAGATCAGATAGAAAGAGTTTGACCATAAAGAGCAACATCTAGCCTCTCCCACACACCAAGAATTGTCTAGATTTTTAAAATGAATAGTGGGAGTTCACACAATACTACCAATATCCCCAGACCGGGATTCATTTTATGGGTTCTGATTTACTTTTGGAGGAATCAAAATGCCCTGTTACTCCATCTCACTCCTATATACCTTCAATTCTGTGTTTGAAATCCAGTTAGGAAAAAAAAAAGAAAAGAAAAGAAAATGAGTTTGGGCATGAGGACAGCCTCGAGTTGAAGACTTCTGTGATATGAGGAAATCTGGGGTTAACAGAGAGGTCCCAAGATAGTTTTCAAAATAACAAGCATAATGACTACCTGTTGTTCAAATCTTTGTCAGTGTAATTAGCCAGGATTCCCCGAAGTTCGTCCCTCTCATTTGTGATCTTCTGCAGATAAATTTTCAGCTTTTCCAACCTCTTCATCATCTTCTTATTTTTGGTGTTGCTGGTGGTTGCAGGTTTGGTTAATGCCTTCCCAACAGACCCTGTAGATATATAAACACAAGTAAACTTGTAGAGATAAAAGGACAGAGACAAGAGCAACCATGCTTAGTCCCAAACAGTGGCCCTAGGAAGAGGGAACACTAGAGACACAGTGAATAACAGAAAGAACAGGAAAGCTATCTTCAAGCTGGGCTCCTCAACATGTCCCTGTTTCCAACCACTATCACTAAACACATGCCTCACTCCCTAGTGCAGTCTCCCTGGCCTTGAAACTCATAAGCTGACCAAGGCCAGAAGAATTGGAGGGCATTGTCTCCTCCTATCTGATAGATACAGGTCAGTTCTGGAGTTCATAGTGCACACCACTGAAAATATTGTCAATAAATACCAACACCTGGCATCTGACACAAGCCAACACATGTGCAGGCTTCTTAAAGTACATGATGAGACTCCCCAAACTACTACCCTTGCCCCAGACTGTGTTGCATGCCACATCATTTATGTTTAAGGATAAAGTGTCTGACACCTTGATACATTTCCAGAGGAATATTTCCCTCTCTTACTCAAGTTATCTACAGAAATCTGTTGAGATCAGAGTACTTTTCAACACTGTATTCCTAAGAACAACACATTGTTCCTCTCACAGAGCTATTTCCTGAAATCCTATGCTACTCAGCAGATAATTTCGGTCTCTCAGCAAAGCAACTTCTGGCCTGTCAATTCCTGGCTTTTTGAAAAATTAATCAGAAATTCTTGACTCATGGTCTGCCATTTAGGAAGGTCAAGGCTGCAGATCATAAGCCCTACTCCTGGAAAGACTAGCTCAGGCCCACTCCTCCAGTAAGTTCCCCAACCCCTGCCAAGAACTCACTGTGCTTTCCCCAGGACCACTTCTTTTTACCTGTTTTTGAACATGACAGAAGGTTTGCCTCTTTCTGCCTCAGTGTAATCTCTGCTTGTCCTCTATTCTCCCTCCAAATTAGCATGAGCAGCATGGACATCATGCCTACTTGTGAACCCAATAGGCTCTGAAGGAATACCCCACAGGCAGTTTCTATCATCACAACACTGCTGACATCACAGAAGATTCTAGGGCTCTCCTGGATACAAGAGAATATCCAGGGAATTGACAGCTGATGAAGTCACTGGGAACTGCCACGATCTATATGCTAACCAGCTTGAGCCAAATTGACTAGTTTCTGAGGTGTAATTACTTGAGATCCCCTTTGGAACCTCAGTACCTCTTCCTTCATAAGATAGACATTACTTTGTGCTTATTTTCATATCTAATTAATTGGATGGAATGTGTTTTTTTCATGGTCATGGCATGGGTGCATCATCTTCAATCAGACATAAAGGTCTATGCTATTTGAATGGGCAAGATTCTACTCCATAATAAATGTACTCCTTGGGTATATTCAGACAGACAGTCCACAGACACAGGATTTTCCAGAGGCCAAAATTATATTCCTCCACGTTTAATTTTATGCAAGTTTGGTTACATTTTCTTATTGTGCATGCCTTGATGGTGGACATTCTTTCAATGTATACAGACATGAGTTTTTATGTAATATCTCTTTTAGAATCCCATTCTTTTGCAATGAAAACTTCCAAGGACTTGACACCATAGTTCTCCAGGTAAAAGGTATATATCAGTTGAAAAGTTAGTTCCTTTTTCAAAATATAAAATCTCATAGTCTCCATTTCTCCAATACAAGTAATTAAGTAAATATTTGTGAGCAAATGTCATCAGGGCTTTTGGAATGTAGCTCTATAGTCCAATTAGCTATCACTTCTCCATTCTCTACCATCCTGAGTTCTCAGGTCCACTCCTGAGGGTGTTGGGAGTTTGGAATATGATACTGTATTTAAGATACATAGGACACAATAGGATGGGTAAGGAATGGAAAGGCCACCAATCTTGTGAAACTTCAATGTTAGTGGATGCATATATTCAGGAGACTTCTTCCTTCTTGACATGGGTGTTCTGAATCCATGGTTAAATACCACCTAATCTCTAAGGTATAAGAGTGGGAAAAAATCATGTAAATGCAGGAGCTTTTTTCTAACTCAGAAGTCCCCTCAGTCTTTCAAATAGTGAGATGACTTGCCTTTATAAAGAAATGTATGACCGGGTAATGTGAAAAGAAATAGAGAATTGATATCTATCTGTTGATATCTGAACCTGGGAAACAGTGAGGAAGCAATCTAAACAAATATATAGGGATGAACCTGTTCCTGTATTGGGTACAGCAGGCACAAAGCAAGCAGGAGACATGACCACCATTCTCTAGACTGTACTGAGAGATCTGCAGTGTTTCTTTCCTTCAATGTCCCTTTCTTTATTTTCATGTGTTCAGGTCTCAGAGATCTGCATTCAGAATCAAGGTTCCCCGATATACCTAAATCATTCCCTGTTAATTGACAAGTTTTGGCTTCTCCAAATTGGTTTTTGGGATCATTTACATGGAAAAGTATTTTACAACACTTTACTCTGGAGTCTTGTCTTTCTTTATCAACAGGGTGTGTTTCTTCTATGCAGCAAAAGGCAGGATTCTTTTTGTTTCCAGTTGGTTAGGCTGTGTCTTGTATTGTGAATTGAGTCCATTGATATTGAGAGATATTAAAACCCAATGGTTTTTAGTTTCACTTATTTTTGTTTTTCAAATTAGTATTTTGTGTGTGAGAGATTTTCTTATTTGATGTTTTTTTATTGAAAAACTTTATTTTAAAAAATGATGAATGTACAAATTTTCAGCATTTTTGCATAAAAATATACAAATACATTTTAAGGTTGTAATTAAGTACTTGTGGGTATGTATACATAAACATATGTATATATGTAACAATAATATAGGAAAAAGGGCTACTAATTTGAGGGGATAGGTTAGAAAGTGAAAGGTTTTGTAGAAAGAACAGGGGGATGTGATACAGAGCAAATTAATTAAAATATATTCTTTTTTTCCTTAAACTTCATACAGTCTGTGAGTTGTTTCTGGGGTGTTCACATCTTTCTGTGGTTAGTATCCCAATATCAGTGACTGCATATTATGTCTGTTCTTTTGTGACTGGGTTATCTCACTCAGGATAATATTCTCTAGATGCATCCATTTTCTTAAGAATTTTGTTAAGCCATTGTGTCTGATAGCTGAGTAGTTCTCCATTGTGTAAATGTACCACAATTCTTGTATCCATTCATCTACTGAAGGACATCTGGGTTCTTTCCAGCTTCTGGTTATTATAAATAGACCTGAAATGATCATTGTGGTGCATGTATGTTTGTACTATGTTGGAGTGTCTTTGGGTCTCTAGGGTAAATGCCCAGAAGTGGAATAACTGGGTCTTCAGGTAGTACTATGTACAATTTTCTGAGGAATCGCCAGACTGATATCAAGAGTGGTTGTATCAGTTTACAACCTCACCAACAGTGGAGAAGTGTTCCTCTTTCTCCACATCCTTGCCAGCATCTGTTGTCATCTGAGTCTTGGACATTGGCCATTCTGACTAGTGTGAGGTGGAATCTCAGGGTTGTTTTGATCTGCATTTCCCTGATGGCTAAGGATGTTGAGCACTTCCTTAGATGTTTCTAGTCATTTGATATTCTTTGATTGAGAACTTTTGGTTCTTCCTGATTTCTGTCATCTCTGGTGAGCAGTCTGATGTAATTCTCACAGATCAGCCTTTGTATATGACTTGACCATTTTTCATGAACCTTTTTAATATTCCTTTGTTCTTCTATGCATCTTCTCTTTTGATTAATATGTGATTGGATGATTTTCTACTCTAATCCAATTTATTGGTGTTTTGTGGGCATCATGCACATCTATGGTCCTTTCTTTCTATAGAGCTAAGGAAGTTTTCTACTATGATATGTTTAAGATGTTTTCTGACCTTTTGAACTGGTAACCTTCACCCTCTTCTAGGTCTATTATTCTTAGCATTGATTTTTTCATTGTGTCCTGAATTTACTGGATGTTTTGGTTTAGGAGCTTTTCAAACATTATATTTTTTTTGATTGACTTGTCAGTAACTTCTGTGTTATGTCTTACACATGAGAGTCTTTTTTGCTCTTCTGTATCATGTGATGATAACATCTGTACCTCCTGATCACTTTAGTGGGTAATCTACAAGTTTCCCCCAACTTGTGATTTCTTGGTATCTATTTCGCTATATAGATCTCAGAAAGTTTTATTCAATTCCTTTAAGTACTTGAATGAATATACCTGTATTTCTTTAAGGGATTTGATTTCTCTTTAAAGGCTACTACCAGTTTGCTTGTGTTTTCTTGTGATTTTAAATGGAGTTTTTTTTTTTTTTATATCCTCTTTAAAGGACTTTATTATCAGAATAAAGTGAGATTTTTTTTCTTGGTTATAATTTTGATTTTCATTTGTGTTAGGCTTGCTGTGATGGGAGAACTGTGTTCTGATACCAAATTACATGGGGTCTGTTGCTTATGTTCTTCTGTTTTTTTTTTTTTTTTTTGTTTTTTTTTTGTAATGTAGAAATCTTTCCACACAGAGAATAATCTCTAACAAATGATTATGAGTTTCTCAGGAATCATTTGAAATATGACATTTATAAATCTAAACATAATGAACAGTATTTTTTACCTGTTTACAGTTTTGGAATATTCTCTTTTTAAATTCTTCTCCTTCTCCTTCTCCTCCTCTTTTTTCCTCTTCCTGCTTCTCTTTCTTTTACTCCTTCTTTTTTACCATTTCCTGAGAAATGTTGAAGAATGAGTTCATAGTAGGTATGGGCCACAAGGTAAACAACATTATACCAGTTGTAGCCTTCTTCACTCAGAACCATGTCAGGTTGTGCTGTGCTAACCATTGTGCTTTGTTGGAGAATATAAAATGTTCCATTTCACTAATACTGTTTTCAGAGATTGAACAAATAAAACAATCCACTCTAGCATAGTCTGAGAAATGTCTATTGGATATTTCAAAAGTTCATTGTTTGTATAAATATTGGAATAATCATCCCAACTGTCAGCATCTGCTTGAGGTTAGCTTCACTGCCTGCTTGCATGCCTTGACCCTGGGAGAGATACACACCCCCCTTTGTTATGCAATTTCGTCCAGTCACACTCCACACCTGGCCTTCCTGTTCCCAGTTGCTAAAAGATAATTACAGACTTCCACCCCAGGGGGTGACTCTTACACCCAGCAGCTAGGGAATTTACATACCTCCCCTGTAATTACCTGAGGGTATAATACTGGGACCACTGTCTATGTGGGCAGTTCAATATGAAGTAAACTTTCTGGTAACACGAATAATAAACTTGTGTGTTTCTTTCAAACCCTTAGGCCTTCGCCTGGTTTGAAGTAGCTGTTATTGGTACAGGAACCACAAATGGAGGTCCACAATTCCACCCGAAAATGGAGATTCCACCAAGATATGGGAAGGAAGAAACGACCCGTAGGGTTTGCCCCATGGAACTAGCCAGCAAAATAAGTAAGGATAGTGGGGTGGATTGGAGATGGAAACCACTAGTTCTATTTTATGGTTGTTAGATCAGTTGCTGAATTTGCTTAAACAGTAGGGGAACTATAATCAAGGTAGAAGACTGCAGTAAAATTCACTTGGGCAGCCTAAGTAAATCTTATTGATAGTTAGTAAGAATAGACTTGTGACAAGGATTAAGGAAAGAAGAATTGACTGCTCCTCTCACCATGGCCACATTCTTAGAAATCAAATCCACTGCTGGTAGGTGTGGTGTTTGTGCTTAAGCAAGAAACTTAAAGAGCTAATAGAAAAAGGATATTTCCCATTAGTGTTTCTAAGTCTTTGTAAACAGATTAGAGGTAGTTTATTTGGAAGAGAGAGAAAATAGATCTCGGAAAAGCATGCCTTTCTTTTGTCTTGGACAGTATGGGAGGAGAGGAGGAAAATTATTGTAAACTGTTTCAGAGTTCTTCCAGCAGGAACAGGGGAACAGGAGAATTCCTGACTCTTAGGATCCCACTGGAGAAATGTCCAGTTCTGGTTCTGGGTTCCTAAGGAAGGTTATCAGGGTCTGGTTGACAAATCTAATTCTTGTCTCTCTGTATTGTTGTCCCTTGGTGCCAAGCTGTCCATGTGTGTCAATTTGTGTCCATGTTTCTGTGTCTGAATGTTGCTCGTGCTTCATGTTCAAAAATGAAATGGTTGCTTACCTCTTGACTTATTCTTAACTTCTGTCTAAAAGGGAAACAATAGAAGGTAAAAAAGAAGAAAAAGAAAAAGAAAAAAAAGAAAGGAGGCTTCAGACTCTACCCATTAAGTCAGCTCAACTGGAGACCCAATGGGAGTTAGATGTTTTCCCAGGCCACTGGTAAAGGGTGCTGGCTGTGTCTCAGCTTAAAGCAGATGATTGTTTTTCCTAGAAAAATCTCTGGCTGTGTTTATTGAGCTCTGCAAGTGACAAGGTGCTCATTTCTTGAATTTACTGATAGAGAAAATGAGAATTTTATATGGTTTAAATATATAAGATGTGTGGTCAGTTCATGTTTGCTTAACTAGTTTTAATTGGAATAAATGTGCTCTGAATGTCTTGGTCTTAGATTATTGGCTTATAAGCATTGGGTATGTTTAAAATTTTGTAACTTTGGCAACAAAAGTTTTTTTAAAACTAGTAACTTGGACAGAGTCATCCTAAAGTGCAACAAGTGGCGTGAGCCACATGTTTTCTATATATAAGGAAAGGGATTTCTGTGGATACCCCAAACTTGGGACAATATTTGAATAATTCTTCTTCTAGAAAACAGACTTAAAGGATACAACTTAAAGTAATGAGGTATTAAAAGATGCATAAATATATATGAACTTGCAGCTACTTTGTGGCATGAAAGTAGGAAACTTAGGAGAGAGTTATGGTTATGGCCTGGTTTACAGCTTCAAAAATTATCCGTAGATTTAAAAGATTGTTTTTATACCGTTCTGTTGCATCCTCGTGATTGCAAAGGGGTTGCTTTTGGCTTGTCTGAGGTTTTAAAGAGCCCTTGAAACAATGGGTATCACTGAATATCTTTGCCTCAGGGAATGGCTGATGGTCTGTTGTTATTTTGTTGCTGCCTGGATGGCAGGAAGCTGAAACTTAAAATCCTCAGTGTTTACTGTTGTAAATGCTTTGTTAGCTAACCACTCCCTAGTCAGACTGTGGCATAGGAGATTCATAAAGTTAATTTACTTGTTTAATGTGATTTTCAAAAATCATCAGATGTTAGCTGGCAAAAACCTCGCCTTAAGCTCACCATAGAATGTCTCAAACCTCTTTCTGCTGTTCTTAAGAGATTCAAATCCTCTGCAGTGAACTGAGAGGCTCTGCAGTGAATATAGAGGAAACAATTAGTTAACAGCAGATATTATATTTGATCAACTGTTGGCTATATGTATTTGTTCTTTTGGCAAAAGGAACCATTAATGTGAATTCATCTTATTTCCTTTTTAAATACAGTTTTAACATTCTTTGCTATGTTTATGCAGAATTGTATGATAGGTTTTTTTTTTTTTTTTAAGGAGAATGTTTTAACCTGATGAAATATTTTTTCCTTATTCTGAGCAGCAATTAAATTGGTTATGGCTAGATACTGATGTTTGGCTTTTTCAGACAAAATTCAAAATTGATAAATCATTATCTGAAAGACAAGTTCTTAAGGTTCCTTCCTCTATGCATGCTTTTTTATTTCCTGTAAATTTATGCATGCAGCCCATTGATAATGCAATTGCTGTATTTATAGATGGTTCATCTATGGAAAAGCAGTATATACAATTAAATCACACAAGTTTATTATCTTGAATTTGCCTGCTGCAGCATAGATTATAAAATTTATATACTGGTAGCCACTGTTTTTAGATGTTAAAAATAAATCAGTTAAACTCTGAATTTATATGCTGATAGCATATATATATATATATATATATATATATATATATATATAGCTAAAGGCCTGCACCAATATATAATTAATTAATAGTTTATAATTGCTTAAATTTGTTCTGTTTTTAGATATTGCTAATTCTTGAGTTTTGCAATTGTTTATGCAAATACAACTTAATTTAAGAGAGCTTATTATCCCATATTTCATAGGGTATTTAAGAGATACTGGATTGCCTGGATCACATAGAAAAGGCAATGAATGCCACAGCAGATTTGTATACCAGGCAGATTATAATCACATTTATAGCTTGAAAGACCTCTGAAGGGAGACCGTCACTCAAATCTCAGGAGAGGCGCGCACCCAGCAAGGCACTGATACCAGACTTGCTGCAATCGCATGAGGAAGTTTATTGAAAGTGAAAGAGTGAGATCTCAGGCCAGCATGCTGGGGTTGAGACTCATACACCACACAGGGGTAGAGGAGTTCCACCCCGGCCTGAACTTGTAACAGGCTTATAAAGGCAAAAATCACAAAGGAGGGGGAAGACAGGAGGAATGAGGAAATTCATAAGGGGAAGAATCATACATTTTATTAATCAGTACACCCCCAGGCACACCTAGGGCATTGGAACATTCCACAGAGGTCATCCGAACCTTCTGTAATATTTTGGGAATTCAAATCTCAAGAAAGTGGGATTTCCTGGGAGCGGCAGAGGAAATCCCTAGGGCAAGGAATCAGTGTCCTTTGACAACCTTCTACTCTTCATTCCCCCATTTTTCTTTTTGTAAAAAGCTCTAATCTTAGAGCGATCCCTCAGCTTCTTGTAATATCTGGTATTGTTGTCTTAGGACCATTACCTGTACAGCACTCACCCTTTCTTTTATAAAAGTCACCAGTCTATTGAGGATGCATGGCCCAAAGGTTAGGATTAGCATTAAAATGAGTAAAGGCCTGACCAAAGCAGAGACTAGCATAGAGAACCAGAGTGACTGGTTAAACCAATTTTCATACCATCCTTGGTATGTTTCTCTTTCTTTTTTTCTGTTTTCTAGTCTTTCTCTAAGCTTTGCCATAGAATCTCTTATGACACCAGAATGATCTACGTAAAAGCAACATTCTTCTTTTAGGGCATCACAGAGCCCTCCTTCCTTTAGAAAAAGCAGATCTAATCCCCTTCTGTTCTGTAGCACTACCTCTGATAATGAAGTCAATGACACTTCTAGTTTGGTTATGGACTGTTCTAATGCTCCCAGGTCCACGTCCATAGATGCTCTGAGTTTATTATAGTAGTAAGGTTGTTGGATGAGGGCAGCTGCCCCTGTTCCAATTCCTGCTGCCACTCCAAGTCCTAACAAGACAGCTAAGGTCAAAGTAGCGGCGGTTTAAAACAACAAATGCACTATCAAGCAGATTGAACAGGCGGTCCTCAGTTCTCATAGGGAGATAAGAGGGTGTGGTCAAAAGGGGATACAAGTCCTCCTTTGGTGACAGAGTGAGACAAGGAGGACTCTCAGGCCTGGGTGCAGGGTTATCAAGCACCGAATTGGGGCCTACGGGTCATGTGGTTGGACTCTCTATCTTTATCTTAATATAGGGTCCCCTCTGCCAGTATAGACTCTCCATCCCCAACGGTTTCCTCTTACCCACTGACGATCTTGTTTTCCATATGGGGTGAAGCTGATATTTAGAGGGTTACAATAACTGTCTTTGCACGGTCCCTGAGGGCTACTGGAGCTTTCAGAGGCACACCCAGTCCTATAAGCCAGGTATTTGGATGGATCTCTTTCCCCTTTCTCTGGCTCCCCTGGCCTACGACCCTTTTTAACTATAATTAGAACCCAAGCGGTGGAAGGGTTCCAGTAGGCTTTTCCCATGGTCTCACATCCCCATTTACTACAAAAATAGTCTGAGGCCCCTCTCTTCATTTCCCTGGTGTGTCCCTGTCCGGGGCAGACATAGAAGTCTGCTGCCTGAAGGTTGGCTCGGTAAAACTGTCCTGAACACCCCAATGTGCTCCCTATGCCATGAGGGACACACTGTTCTTCTGGGGGTGGCTTTTCTAAATTGGTATAACTGGAAAGATCCTAGGCCATAGAGCCGGCTGCTAACTTACAGACATCGGGTGCAAGATCAGGCCACCAAGTCCAAGGGGTAGTTGACCACACGATGTCGCCCGCTTCATTAAGCACTTCCCAGGTTAATTTTTGAAGGGCATGGGGGTTATTACCCAAGGTTGGGGCTACGACGAAGGTGCAGCTTAAGAGAATTGTCACCAGCTGCCACTGTACCCAAGCAGCAATCTCGTTGACCTTGACTGCTAAGGGGGTAGTCAACAGCACCAGGTAGTGTCCCTTCCACCGGGGCTCAAGCATGCCAGCGCGATGTCGTCTGACCAGGACTGAGTCTCCGACCTGGAACCCGTGGGGCACCGCGGTGGTTCCTGGAGTGTAGGCTTCTTTGTTTCGACTCCAGATCTGTGTTTTAATAACTTCTAAGGCCTTTAAGTGGGCAAATAGAGCAGAGGAGGAGGGGGAGTTAGTGCCAGGATCCAATATCCCGCATGACTCCGTTAAGGGGGGCGGTCCCCCATGTAGGAGTTCATAAGGGGTAAGGCCGAAACGCTCCGGCGCGTTTCGGCCCCAAGAAGCGCAAAGGGGAGGAGGGTCACCCAGTCTTTACCGCCGGTCTCAATAGCTAATTTAGTAAGGGTCTCTTTTAGAGTTCTATTCATTCTTTCTACCTGTCCTGAGCTCTGGGGTCTGTAAGCCCAATGTTATTTCCAATTAGTCCCCAGTAAACAAGCTAATATCTAACTTACCTGGGCAACACAGATGGCCCATTGTCTGATCCAATTACCTTAGGGGTGCCAAACCTAGGGAAGATCTCTTCTGGAATCTTCTTAGCTATGACCGCTGCTGCCATTTCTCTCTTTGTGGGGAGGCTTTTACCCACCCATAAAATGTATCTATAAAGACTAATAGATACTTATATATCTATATCTTCTTGGCTCAGTTCTGTAAAATCCACTTCTCAGTAAACCTCAGGTCTATCTTCTCTCCTCCCAGCCTTCTACATACATTTGCTTTCTAACATGGCACACAGTTATCTAGTCAAATCTGGCACAAAAGAATTTGACCTCAAGACAGTCTTTACAAGTTTCTCTACCTCTAGATGAGTCCATTGATGCATTTTCTTCAAGTCCAGTGCTGTACACCAGGTCCTGGATAGGGCAATGAGCTCAACAGGTTATAGGGGTTAAGTACTGTGAGGTGGAGTTCTGCCACCAATTGGTTTACCTCCCAGAGATCTTGAGCTGTCCAGCAGTCGTTGGTTCCATGTTTCCGTACCTGTAGGAGAGGCATACCTCAGGATGATGGACACATACGAAGTTGTTGGAGTAACCGAATGATGAGTGTCTTGATCCCGTCTCATGCCTCCTTTGATATGGGGTACTAAAGCACCACTAGCCTGGACTTTCAGCTCCATATGGGCAGGGGCTGGTTCTTAGCCTCTCTCATTCCTGCAGTCTCCGCCCAGGCCTGTGGATATGCCTGCAGCCACCAGTCCGTCTGATCTGAGGCAGGCTGTTTAGAGTTGGTACTTGTCCTCCAGCTGAATGGTTAGAACCTGCACAAGCTCCCCTTCTGGACCTCTAACCTGTGTTCCATCAGAGTGGAAGTGAATCTGTGCCCCATCTTAGTCAGGAGGTCTCTCCCCAACAGGGTGCAGTGACAGTCTCGCTTTACAATGAATAAGTGGGATACCCGGCCCACTCCGAGATCCACAGATCTTCGGGTAGTCCATAAATATATAAAACTTTGGAGCCACATGTCCGGGGCTTCTGTTGCTGGTGTCCCCTTTTTTTCTTGTTGGGGCAATTTTTTGTCTCAGTGGCCTTCTTCTTTATAGTAAGCACATTGACCTTTGCCAAGAGGCTCCCTCCTAGTGCCACACTTGATTCCTAACTCCCTGGCCCTTCACTACTGTGGCCAAAATCCTACAAATTTCTTTTTTGTCTACTACCCTCCGGTCCTCTCTTTCCTCTGCCTTCTGCTTCTCTCTTTCTCGCTTCTCTTCCTCAGTCTCCTCCTTATGAAACACTTTCTCTGATTCCTTCACCAAATCCTGCAAGGTATAGTTTTGGAACCCCTCTAGCCATTGTAACTTTTTCTTAATATCTGATGCTGACTGCTGTATAAAGGCCATAGCCACCTCTGCCTGCTGATCCTCAGAGGTTGGGTCAAGGTATAACCCCTGTCAAGAAACACAGACGGCGGCTCAACAGGTCCCTGAAGAACCTCTCTTACCTTAGCCAAATTCGTGGGTTGCCTTGTGGCTCCCTTGAGACCTGCCACTAGAGCCCGGCGGTAGACCTTGAGACGCTCCTTACCTTCTGCAGAGTTGTAATCCTAGTCAGGGCAGATCAAGGGAAAAGCTGCATCTATAAGATTAGGGAGATTGGTGGGGGTCCCATCTGGTCCTGGAACATTTTTTCTAGCTTCCAGGAGGATCCTCTCCCTCTCTTCCGTAGTAAAGAGGACCTGCAAAAGCTGCTGGCAGTTGTCCCAAGTGGGCTGATGAGAAAACATCAGGGACTGAACGAGTCCCGTCAGGCCCGAGGGGTCCTCTGAAAAAGAGGGGTGGTTAGTTTTCCAGTTATACATATTGGCTGATGAAAACGGCCAATACTGTAGCAGGACTACTTCTCTCGGAGCTGGGGCGGGTCCATAAGCCTGTAATGGTACGACAATAGCAGAGCCAAGCCCCGCGCCATTTCCCCCTGGGCTTCGAACCCGGGGGCTTCGGGTCCCGGCCGCTGGTTCTGTTTCAGAGGCCATCTGGGAGTCAGTGGGAGTCGGCGCCTGTGGGGGACTTGCATGAGAAGCCAGTTGAGGGTATGGGGGTGGAGGGTTGTCGAGGAGAAGAAAACCATCATCAATTTCAGGATAGATCTTCGTGGGGGCCGATGGCGCAGGTGCCAGCTTGTTCGAGGCCACGGCCACCGTTGCCGTTTCTGCCCCCGCTGTCCAGGGTCTCACCCAGGATGTCGGGTTTTAGACCAGGTCCTCCCACACGATGATGTATGGAACCTGATCAGGGTGTCCCCCTGAAGCCTGAAAAACAATTCTTTTAACAGCGGAAATAAGAGATAGATTAAAAGTTCCCTCCGAAGGCTATCCTATGCCAAAACTCGGCCATTTGGGACAGGGAGCAGAAAGTTTGCCACGGTCCTTTCCTGACTTCAACAGAAATATTATGGGCCCTTGCCTTAACGTCCGTCCAATGGTTCAAAGTCAGTGTTAGTGGGGTCGTCACAGTCTGGCCCATTTCTAGTTCTGACACACACACATAAAACACTCACACATACTACAAAACAGAGAGACAAAGTCTGTCGCCGACCTCGAGTCGACCCGAAATCCCGAAAAAAGCCAGATGGCCCAGAATTGGCCCTCTGACACAGATCGTCAAGGAGAAAAACTGATCTCCCGACTTTTCCCGTGGGGGTCCACCAGGCGTCCCTGGTCCTCCCCCTGTCCTCCTGGGACGTCTCCCAGGGCGAGCAAACGGTGGACCCTGGACACGTCTATCCCCGTCCACTCCACTCCTCCCTTGGAAGAGCAGACTTGGTTAGAGTGTTTGCGAATACCGAACTGCTATCGCACCAGACCTCTGAACAAATCACAAACACAGAATCACAATCTGGACAATCCACAAACACAGAGTCACAACAGGACAACAAGAAAAGAAAGGAAAGAAAATCCTTACCTTCAAGTAGGTCTAGGGCCCCTGGATGGTCGCGCAAATCTCGGACGAGCCCCCAAATGAAAGACCTCCGAAGGGAGACCCTCACTCAAATCTCAGGAGAGGCACGCACCCAGCGAGGCACCGAGACCAGACTTTCTGCAATCACATGAGGAAGTTTATTGAAAGTGAAAGAGTGAGATCTCAGGCCAGCATGCTGGGGTCGAGACTCATACACCACGAAGGGGTAGAGGAGTTCGACCCCGGCCTGAACTTGTAACAGGCTTATAAAGGCAAAAATCACAAAGGAGGTGGAGACAGGGGGAATGAGGAAATTCATAAGGGGAAGAATCATACATTTTTTTTATCAGTACACCCCCAGGCACACCTAGGGCGTTGGAACATTCCACAGAGGTCATCTGGACCTTCTGTGGTATTTTGGGAACTCAAATCTCAAGAAAGTGGGATTTCCTGGGGGCGGCAGAGGAAATCCCTAGGGCAAGGAATCAGTGTCCTTTGACAACCTTTTACTCTTCAGCTACCAAAATAGTAATGGCCTGAGACAAAAATTTGAAATTTCTAGAGAATGTGCATGTCAAATTGTAAAGATTTGTTCTGAATGTCCTCAGTTTTTTATACTACATGATGTTGTTAACCCTCAAGGACTTGTACCTAACCCATTATGACATATAAATATTCCTTATATTTCTGGTTTTAGAGAATTAAAATATGTATTTAAATATTAACACCTCTTCAGGCTGTCTAGTTGTAATCACTTTAACTTGAGAAGCAACTAAATGTGTATAGCCTCTGGACAATTGTGTTCTTAAGAGTAATTCTGATCCCATGATTTGCCAAAGAAGTTTTCCATATTTGTAGGGCACATTAGAGCCCATACTGCCCTTCCAAGACAACTATGGAGAGGGAATCGTCTTGCACATGTATACACTTGCCCTTATGCATTGGCTATAAAAGAATCTAATGTGGATAAGGCTATGCAGGTGCATACTAAATTTCATTTGAATGCAGGATCCTTAAGATTTCATTGTAAAATTATAAAAGGACAAATTCTAGAAACATGTCCCATGTGTGCAGAGATCATTTCTGCCCCTAATTTAGGAGTCATTCCTAGGGGACTGAATCCCAATGATATTTGGCAAATGGATCTCACACATGTCCCTTCTTTTGGGAATTTATAATTTGTATATGTTTTAATTGATACTCATTCAAGAATTATATATATATATATGCACATAGTAGAAAATATTAAAAGATGTAAAAAATCACTGCTTACAAGCTTTTGCATATATCAATGCTCCCAAAAAGATTAAAAAAAATATGGTCCTGCCTATTCGAGTAAAAGTTTTAAACAATTTTGTTCATATTATGCTATAATTTATAAGACTGGAATTCCTTATAATCCTCAAGGACAAGCAATCATTGAATGTGCTCACCGCACCATAAAGATGTATTTGTCTAAAACAAAAAAGGGAGAGCATATCTCCCCTCATGTGCATCTATCCTTAATTTTATAAATTCTAATTTTTTTTAACTGTAAATTCTGAAGGCTGCTCTACAGCTGCTAGACACTGGAGGGCATGCTCAGTCCAGCAAGGAATTGTGCAATGGAAGGACCTTGCATTGTGGTGGGGACCAGACCTCGTTTTGAATAGTGCTCGGGCCTCTGTTTGTGTTTTCCCTCAGGATTCTGAGTCACCTGTCTGGGCCCCTGAGTTCTGTATATGTTCTCTGAAAACTGCAGATTAGCTCTATTGTTATTAACAAGGGGGAGGGTTTCATTTGTTCTCAACAGGTATGAAGCCGATGTAGGCAGCCGGTATATGAAGCCAGTGTGTGAAGCCAGTGTGTGAAGCCAGTGTGTGAAGCCAGTGTGTGAAGCCAGTGTGTGCAGCTGATGTGAAGCCAGTGTATGAAGGAGGTGTGTGAAGCCAGTGTGTGAAGCCAGTGTATGAAGCCAGTGTGTGAAGCCAGTGTGTGAAGCCGGTGTGAGAAGCCAGTGTGAGAAGGCGGTGTAAGAAGCCTTTGTGAAGCTGATGTGAAGGCGGTATGTGAAGGCAGTGTGAGAAGCTGTTGAGAAGCCACTAGAGGAGTTAAAACGTGTAGCGGTGACAAGAACCCCAGAATCTGCACCCATACTTGTGCCCATGGAACGTACCAGAGAGAATCAAGAAAATTTTGGCTGCAGCCCTATTAGTGCTGTTTCAGCAGCAATCTTTGTAGCTGTGATCCTCTTCTCCCCACCTTATTGCCATAGCTGCTCCGTGGAATTTTTAGGAAAAGTGGCTGAGGCCCTCTCAACTTAGGTTAATCTATAATCTTTCATTAACTTGGATATACATTCAATTAGGAATGTTAATTTTGAATTAACTCCACACTGTTAACAGGAACAATTCCGTGTGGTTTCTGAGACTATTAAAACTGAGATAGTATTAGCTTTGGGTGCGCACCCCTTAGAGCACTTTGGGTGAGTATCCTCTCTAATATCCCTCAGGCAAGACAAGCCTGGAGCCAAGCTGTCAGCTGGCAGACTAGCAGTAAGCAACCCTATAGCCCAAGAATGGTAGAGCATGTATAAATTAGGTGACCAATGACGAGAAAACCTACGGGGTGCTGCTCAACCTAAGACCAAAAATCCACGGGGGCCCATGAGGATATTTCCAAGACAGGTAAGAGCAAGTGTTGAGGTCTAAGCCAGTTCTCTAATTTAAAAAAATAATATTGGGGGAGATGTTGCAATAATCACCCTAACTCTCCTCATCCCCTTCGGATAGAAGCCCCCCCTTTTTTATGGTATTTGGCCTAGTCACAAGCCACTCCACACCTGATCTTCCTGTTCCCAGTTGCTAAAAGATAATTACAGACTACCACCCTAGGGGGTGACTCTTACACCCAGCAGGTGAGAACTTACATTCCTCCCCTGTAATTATCTGGGTGTATAATACTGGGACCACTGTCTATGTGACTGTGACTGCAAGGTGTCCTGAGAGACAGCAGTTCAATATGGAGTAAACTTTCTGGTAACACAGATAATGGACTTGTGTCTTTCTTTCAAACCCTTAGGCCTTCGCCCAGTTCAGAGTTGCTGTTAGTGGTGCAGGTACAACAAATGGAGGCCCACAAAGCCTCCTCCATATAATATTGTTATATATACCAATTTCTCCATTGTGGTGTGCAAAAAAAAACAGATCCCATGAAAGAAGCCAAGGCTGAAATCTCTTTCGTTGATCACATCTCATTTTGCATTTGTGATCCAGATTCTCTGTGTACATAAATATCCCCATCTTCTAACACTGACTTCTACAGTAGAGTTCATTTTACCATAAATGTAAACAACCTTTGCTGTTTGTGCCATAATTTTTTGTCATATATCTTAGTCCTTGCCATGTGTGAGTGAGTGTATGTGTGTGTATGTGTGTTTATACATGTGGGTGTGTATAAATGTTTTCTGGTATCACATTCACAAAAAACCAAACTGACCCCATATCTTTGCATTTGTTTCTGTTGAGTCTGAGAGAAACTGAATACCCAGGTCATCATCTGAGGTGACCAATCTGATCCAGGTTCACCTACATGGAAGGATCACATTTGGGATATTTTAGGACCACATTCCTCTAACCAAAATGATGGTCAGTCCTATCACAATAATACCACAGTTTCTAACACCAAGTTCTGTCTTTGTTAAGATTTTACTGCTGTGAAAAGACAGCATTAAAAAGGAAACAGTTATAAAGACAACATTAACTTTGGGACTGGACTAAATGTTCAGAGGTTCAGACCATTACTGTCAAGGAGATAGCATGGCAACATCCAGGAATGCATGGTAGAGGCTGAGCTGAGTGTTCTGCATCTTCATCTGAAATCCACTAAGAAAAGACTGGCTCCCATGTGGTTAGGAAGAGGGAGGGTCTCATTGGCAGCCTCAAACCCCATAGTGACACAATTCCTCCAATAGGCCATGCCTACTCCAACAAGACCATACCTTGTAGTACTACCACTCCCTGAACCAAGCATACTAAAACCACCATTGTTCAAATCATAAAATTTTCTATTCATTTGCAGTAAAGTTTGTACTACAAGACATAGCAAATTTCTGTGTAAACGCTGCCTTTCCTGAAGTAAGCTTGGGAATTTAGAGATAGTTAGAGTCGAATACAATTTCAAATAATAAACAGGAAACTCTGATATGATAATTTTTATATTTGTGTAAATCCATGAGGTTTTATTTCTGAAAGCGATGCATGAACTAGATTATAGGCATCAAGAATAGGACTGTTATACAATAATCTGGGAGTTCTGTTTCCACAGCAACATAAAAAAAATCAAGGAAACAAAAAACCTATCTTGAACCATTTATGAAATCCATAAATTATTCTTCTTATAATATTTTATTATTTGAAATTTTTTTATGTGTCAATTATCTTAATTATATTGATAATTTTAAGAATCAAATAATACATTAACATATTTCATCTATCTTCTCTATTAATACCTTTTATTACCCAAAAATATCATTAACAGATTTTGAGTGATACCCATAGCTCAAGATCCCACTTCTATTGCTTGAGTACTAACTTATGTTTCATAGCATACAAAATAATATTTGGAAATTACACTTAGTAAAAGAACATAAAATATTAAAAATAGAATCATTGAGAAACATATATGATAGCCCATGACATAAAGAGAGAGTATACAAAATGCATTACATGTCTCTATAAATTGTCTAATAATCATTTACTTATTAAAATAACCACATTATTATGAGAAAATTTATTTAATCCTTAATAATTTTACAAAAATTAAAGTAGGAAAAGTTTTTTGAAATCAGACATTAAGAAAATGTTAATTTTGTTATTGTTGATGGACAACCTAAGTAGTGAGGGCATCCAATTGGTGACCCCAGCACATGTATATTGGAACAAATTTTTCTGGCCTCAGTGGGAAAAGGTATATCTAATCCTGTTGAAAGTTGGTGTTCCATGGAAAAAGAATGCTGTTGGCCTAGGTGATGGGAGGTTTGGTGGAGATGTTGTGGTGGTGAGGTAATGGCAGTGTGTGGTGTGGGAAGATCAAGATCTCAGATGATAAAAGGAGGGGTAACGGTGTGAAGATCTCTGGGAGCATAGACTGGGAGTAGAGCAATGTAAATGAATAAAATAATTTCTAAAGTGCTAACTACATAGAGAATCGGAAATTACTACTAATAATAGTTGAATGATATTCGTAAAATATGCTAATATTTATGTTTTTGGTTTTGTTATTGGTTATTTTATGTATTTAAAGTTCAAAAGTTATACCTCTTACCCAATTCTCCTCTGCAAGCATCCCATCTCATCCCCACTCTCCCTTGCTTCTGCTTCTATGAGAGTACTATACCACCCACCCACTGGCATCTCACTGACCCAGCTTTCCCCTATTGGTTAAGTCAGGGTTTCTATTCCTGCACAAAATATCAAGACCAAGAAGCAAGTTCGAGAGGAAAGGGTTTATTCAGTTTACACTTCCATATCGCTGTTCATCACCAGAGGAAGTCAGGACTAGAACTCAAGCAGGTCAGGAAGCAGGAGCTGATGGAGGGATGTTACTTACTGGCTTGCTTCCCATGGCTTGCTCAGTCCACTTTTATTAGAACCCAGGTCTACCAGCCCAGGGATGTGACTACCCACAATGGATTGGGCCCTCCCCGTGTTGATCACTAGTTGAGAATTTGCCTTACAGCTGGATCTCATGGAGATATTTCTTCAACTGTGATAACTCCAGCTTGTGTCAAGTTGACACAAAACCAGCCAGTACAATTGACCAGCACCTTGTCAACTTGACATGCAAGCAAATCAATATTTAGCTTCCACCCTTACTTTCTTGTACATTCCAAAGACCTTGATAGGTTTAAGAGTCCCACAGCCTTTGCCAATTCTTACATTTTAACAATGAAATACCTTTAAAATATTCTGTCTCTTTTAAAAATCAAGGTCTTTTTACAATTCAAAGTCTCTAAACTGTGGGCTCTTCTTCTTTCTTCAAGAGGAAAAGATATCAGGACAAAGTCACATTGAAAGCAAAATCAACCTCTATCCATCCAGTACCTGGAAATCCACTTACAAAATTCTGTCTTGGTTATGGTTTTATTTTCTGTGAACAGACACCATAACCCAGGCGAGTCTTATAAATAACAACATTTAACTGTGATTGGCTTACAGGTTCAGAGGTGCAGTCCATTTTCATCAAGATAAGAACATGGCAGCATCCAGGCAGGCATGATACAGCAGAAGCTGAGAGTTCTACATCTTCAAACAAAAGAAGCCAGGAACAGACCAAGCATCCTCAGGCAGCTAGTAGGAGTGTCTCCATGCACCACCTCAAAGTGACACACTCCTCCAACAAGACCACACCTTCTAATAGTGCAGCTACCTAGGCCAAGCTTATACAAACCAGAACAGTGTTGCAAATCCTTTGGGCACCTTGATTCATTTCTTTAACTCCTCCATTGGGTTCCATGTCTTAGTTTTGATTTTATTGTTTTGAACAGATATAAATGACCTAGGAAACCCTTAGAAGAATAACATTTAATTGGGCTGGCTTACAGGTTTAGAGGTTCAATCTATTATCATCAAGGCAGAAACATGGCAGCATCCTTGCAGGCATAGTATAGAATATGAGCATTCTACATCTTCTTCTGAAGGCTGCTAGCAGCAGACTGACTTCCTGGCAGTGAGGAGTGAAGTCTTAAAGTCCATGCCTACAGTGACACATCTACTTAACGAGGCCATAACTCCACACACTGCCATTCCCTGGGCCAAGCATATATAAATAATCACATTCTACTCCATGGCCCACATTGGCTTGTTCAAAAACATGAGTCTATAGGAGCTATATCTAAACATAGCATAATACTAAATACATTCAGTTATTCAAAATGACTTCCAAAGTCCTCATAGTCTATAGTGGTCTCAAATGAATACCTCTATGTTGGATGTCAATGTGGTCTTTAGATCTCTAACTCCATTTTTCACCTTTGTTAACTGCAACAAATTTCTTTCTCCTGCCAAGTTTCCACTCATTGTTAGCCGATTCCCTTAGTAGAAATTTCACAGCTCTGGCTTCCTGAATATCTTTGGGCCTCCAAGGCAACTTCAACATTACAACTTCTTGTGCCAATGTCTGGGATCCACACATGATATTCTGGACTTCTCTAAAGGGATTCATTCACTTATCCAGCTCTGCCCTTTGTAGTATTCTAAGCACAAAATGATCATGTTAGATACTATAACTTTGGGCCTCCCTTTCTTCCCTCGCTAAGCCTTTTCACCTGCGGTGGTGCAAACCTGTTTATGCCCTTCAAAGCTGCTTTCTGCCCCATTTGGGGGCTGGGACTTCCCATGATTCAGCTGTTGCTTCTTGGTTCCTCATTAGGTGCTTTCCACCTGAGCAACTTTGTGACTTCTGAGATGCACCTAGCACTTTTCCATGGCCTCATACTTGCTTAGTTGCTGCTCCATTTCTGCTTAAGTGAGGCATAACCTATAATGGTACTGCTTTTTGGAATCCATCAGAGTCAGCTAAGGAATCTGTACACTTTTATTCAGTTAAGGAGTAGGAATTTTAACATGCTGTCTTCACCATGCATATTGGCACCACTTTCTCTTCTTGGTATGCAATGAGACAGAGGCATCATCTGGGGAGGAGATTCTCAATTGTTCTAGGAATTGCCTGTTGACCAACTGTTGGGAGAGAGAGGATTTTGCTCAGGTTGTTTGAGTTCCTGGTGTGATCCCTGTAGCCCTGGAGGATAATGGCTGCTTCTTATTGTGCTCTACCGACACAAAAGAGACTTTGGCATCACTGCTGCTATTATCACCACCATTGCCATCTCTGCCACCACCACCACAGACGTCCCTAAATCTGCAGCCAGTACTGGAATTGAGGACAAATTTTCTTGGGAGTTGCTTCAATGTTGTCTGTGCAGAATAATATTAACTCTCAAATTAAGCTGGGCATTCTCAATCTCAACCAGTCACCTGCAGATACTCTAACTGACTTTAATGAGCCACAGGCCTTGCCTACTTTGCTTGTTCTCCCACAATCTGAGATGCCAGAGCTCTGAAATTCAGAGCTTCTCCTCTTGTACTCTGGCACTTTTCACATCTACATATTGAGATCCTCTCTTGTGCTTAACCCCAGTACCTATTATTTACAGTTGGCTAAGTGAAACCCTTCCAGTCTACAACCCAGGCTAGACTCAAACTAGATATGGTCCTGTTTCTGCCTCCATGTGTAGTATGAGCCTTAACCCTGACTTGCTCTCATTCTTGGTGGTGTACCATCTGTAGACAATGTGCCAAGATGATTCTTTCTGCTTTTCTTCTTAAGATTCATAGAATAAGCGCAGGAAAGAAGTTTAATCAGTCATTAGCATCGGCTATACTTCCAGTGAAATTGGGTTCATTCCCATAAAACATAGGATGATCACAACTGTCTGTGCTTCCAGTGCCATGGGACCCAACACCTTCACAGAAATATACATTCAGGTAACATTCTAGTGCATGTAAAATAAATGATAATAAATCATATAAAAACTCAAATGCATATTTATATAATATTTAACTTATTTATTTTATTTTTTAATCTTTGAACCATGGAGTACTCTTTATGTCTAATGGGCATAAGAAGTTATGCTATAAAATGGGGTTATAGACCTTTGGGAGCTAGTTTGTGGATGCTGGCAAATGACCTTTGTGCTCTTAACTGCCTAATAATTTCCCAACCTTGCCCTTCTTTGTGTTTTTTGTTTATTGAAAATAGATTTTTTTCCATAAGAGTATGCATTGATTACATCTTTTCCACACCCAGTTCCTCTGACATTCTCACCACCTCCTCTTCCAACTATATCAACACCCTTTTGTTCTCTCCTAAACAACAAATAGGCAGCTAAAAATGTAGTGGGACATTTCTTTAGTCCTAGGACTTAAGAGGAAGAGGCAGGTAGATCTCTGTGAGCTGGTCCAGTATTATTTACAAAGTGAGTTCATGGTCAAACAATTAAACAGAGAAGTCATGTCTTAAGAAACAAACAAGAATTAAACAAACAGAGAAATGAAAGCTAACAAAGGATCATATAAAATAGAACAAAAAGAAACATATTGGAATATGACAAAATAAAAAAAATAGATGAAAAAGAGACAAAGAAAATACAAAAATAATACATTGAGATGCAGGACAGGATCACACTCACAAGAGTGTAATAAAAACTCAAAATTGGTAGCAATAACAGATGAGCAAAGAAAGGGGTAAGGTCCCTATAGTAAGTCTAACAGAGTCAATTTCCATGGACACTTGAGGTTCTCAGAGATGGAACCACCACCTAAAGATCATACATTGGCTGGACCTAGGTCTCCCCACTCAGATGTATTAGATGGGGATCATGGTCATGATGTGGATCCCCTAACTTCAAAAGTTATTGCCTCTTTGTGGGATGTGTTGTTCTAGCTCGGCTGCTTTGTCTGAACTCAGTGAGAGAGGATATGCCCAGATTGAAAAATACTTAAAGTATTAGGGTGAGGGATAGCCAGGGAATCCACTCACTTAGATGAGAAAGAAAAGAGATATGGGGAATGGGATGTGAGAGGGTATGACCTTGAGGGGAGCTTTGAGTGTATACAAGCCATCCTCCTGCATCAGCCTTCTGAGTGTTGTCATATTAGATGATTGTCAAAGCATCAAGTTCATCTCTTTATTCCAGAAGAGTCAAGTGATTGTGTAAACTGGAAAGAATCCTGCTCAGTCAGTCAACAGGGTCTCAAGGGAGAGAATGAAGATTGAAAAGATAAAGACAATTAGACAACACTATAACATGACTTCAGACAGTGCAAGGCTGAAGGGAATTTAATTTTCTCCAGACTGCTTACATACCATTTTACATACTTGCAAAGAATAAAGTCAGTTTTAGGACAAGAAATAAACAAGGAAAATAAGCTAAGTCTCCTGATTAATGTTTTATGGATATATCAGGAAGACCAACATAAAAGGAGTGCCACAAATCTCTCTGCCTAGTTTTCCTTGAGCTTTGTAATAGCGTCCCCTCCCCCAAAAAGTTCTTATCTGAACCTACTTCACTGTCCTAGCCCAATTCTGAATTCCTGCTGTATTCCTACAAGGAGGTCCCCAAAAGCTCTCTACAAAGGGATTTGTCATGTCCATTTACCATGCCAATTCATGGTTTGTGGATGTATTTACAAGAACAGGTTATGGCCCCCAGGTGATTTTCCCTCTAAAACATGCTGCTCACAAATGAAAAAAAAACAATCATGTGACTTGTTCCACCTGGTGATCCTTCAGAATGAAGCCATAGACAAGAGGATCCCTGTGTGATAGAATTCTAAATTATCTCTAGCTATAGAACAAGGCAGTTGTCTAGGAATATAATACAAATCAAGAATCTCAAGAGCATAAAAAGAAAATCAATTATTACCATCTGAATGAGGAAGAAGCATGCTTATTGCAGTGGGCTCAGCAGAGAAAAGACTTTATACATTTCTGCTGTGTGGAGATGAAGATCTAGGCTCTGCCTGTTTATAGTATCCAAAAAATTTTGGAGGTTTTCTATCCAAAGCACATAGAGGATTTGGAACTCAACATGACATTGACTGAGTACACAGTGTCACATTTTACTCCTTTCTTCTGGCAGATGAGGAAACTTCATATATTTTTCATGGCATGCCCCTCCATGGAAACTTTATGAATGGCTGGAACACATATGCTAGAGAACAGATGTATGCCAATGAGTTCATTTCCCAGTTTTCCCATCTCTAGGGACTTCAGCATCACTCCAACAATGGCATGTGCTTTCTAAGCCATAAAGCAGGTGTTCAGGTAAGGATGGTGAACTAGGTGAGCTCCCAGAGTAAACATTTCCCTTTTATTTTAAGGACTCATGGACCATGAGGGAGACATTAGAATGCAGAAGGTATAAGTAGCATGAATTAAGGTCTCAAATGGCCATTTATGAAGCAGCTGACTTGAGTTAAGGAGTAGGGCAAAATAGGATGTAATTCTTGGTATCATGGCAACCCAATCAATACAAAAGGAAAGGAGGGAGAATGTAGTTAGGAGCCTCAGGACTCACCCACACAGCAGTTAGGCCAGCAGTTGTGCTGAGGTCAGTGATAGCATTCTACAGTCTGCACCTGATTTGTTATGGAAAAAATGTTTGAGACCCAGCAGGTTTGAGAACATGAAACAAGGGAGGAAACTTTGAGTCTGTATATGATAAAAGTATTTGTGCAGAGATCTTGATTTAATGTATTTTCTGCTTGAGATGGATGCCAGGAGATGAACTATAGGACTGACTTGTCTCAGCATGGTACAATACATACATCATACCTAAGATAATATCCTTGAATATCTGGTCAAATTTCTATTGTGGCAACTACCTAATTTTATTATTTCCACTCTCCATCACCATTTGCTAGAACTAACCCGCTGCTTTTCTCTAGTCCCTGATGATGCCCTTGGAGACCTTCTCCATCACACAGTACCAAATTTCACAGTCAGACTTGGATTCCTTTTCTTTTTCTCCAAGGATCTGTCAGCTAAAGTATCTGAACATGAGAGGAATAGTCTTATTGTGTTTAGATATTGTGCCTCTCTGAGTTCTCCATGAAATTTTGGAAGACTCTTTGCAGTCCCTGGGCTTAAAGGCTTGTAGGATGAATGACTCTCAACTTACTCTCCTGATACTGGCCATCTGCCACTGTTCTGAGCTCACCAAGGTCAGCTTCAATGACAATAATATCTCTGTTCCTGTGCTGAGGGACCTCTTGAAGCACACAGCTGACTTGAGCTGACTGAATATGTGAGAGAACCCTGCTCCTTTACGGTGCTATGATGACTTGGGTGTTCCCACCAAAGAGCAATTTTTCAGCTTTGTGCTGTGGTCATTGTTACCCTCAGGCCATAAGACAACCCAAGAGCATCTCCTTTGCAACAGAAATGTGTCATTCATGTGGTAGTCATTGTCTTTGATAGCTGTAAATGATCTTGTGTTTCAGAAAGAGCCAGAAATCACACAGACAGTAGTACCAGTCAGATACCAGATATTTTGAACATATACCTGAATACTGATCTATTACGGTTGCAGATCAGAAGGTGGACCTAACCTGGACATTGAACATTTCACAGGATAATCTAATCCAGGAGAAAACAGATTAGCTGCTCTATATTGGGCTCTGACTGAAGATATTTTCACAAGATATACTAAATAATTCTAACTGACCTTCATTCTGATTAGTTGTATTTGGAAATTATAGATGTGTAACTCCATAATATTAGCAAACCTCAGAACATGCTCAATATAACTAGGCATGTACTGAGCTTTATCCTGCCCTTAGAAGGCATGTGCAGAAGGAAAAAAGGAATATGAGAGACAGAATGGTTGTTTTAATGCCTTTCTATGCACCCCACATTTACCCAGATGTCCAGATGTGTCAAACAATGGTTGTGTTCCTTTTTTCCCCTCTCAATAATATGAAATATCTGACATACATGGAACAAAATAACTACAGTTTTGGTATAAAAGAAGGCCTCACCAAATGGGAAACTATGACTTTTGAATGTGAAGAAATGGATGGCTTCAGACTCGTTTTGAACTGGGTCTCTCAGAGATTGTGACTTCACAGACTGCTCAGAAGGTTGGAAACAAAAGAATGTCCAGTGACTAAGATCTTGGATGCTGAGTTTTACACAGGGAATATTCAGATGGACTCTGGGAAGAGGGAACTTGTGGAAACAGAAGCACACCTTGGCAATTTTGAGTGGATTCTGACAAGATTGTTTAACTAGATGATCTTTCAACAATGTGTAAACTTTTTGTCCTTCCTTGTAGTATATAGTGAATAAATAAATCATTGATACTTTGTTTAGATGTCATTACTGTTTCCTGAGTGGAATAAACTAAATAACAAATCTGTACCACCTGACCTCTTGAGGAGTCAAAATGTATACATTGGTGCCAGGCATGTTATGATTGAAAATCATGGATAGGTGGGTAAAGTTATCAGCTAAGATGGTTCACATGTGGACATCTAAGTTGGCCTATGGTAAAAAAGAATAATAGAAACCACCTCTATGTATCTCTCACTCCTTGTTTCTTTCTCTCCTGCCCCTACACTCTCTCCCTGTCAGCTTTGCAGGCCTTGTTATTTGGAACCTGTTCATTTCCTTGAGGTTTGCTCACAATAAACTTCTTTCATGCTCAGCAGAGAGTCAATAAAACAAACAAACACACAAATAAAAGCCCAGGAACTGATAGTTGAAGTGAGATTACTCATGTTTTAAGCGCACATGTTTCTTTAAAGGAAAACCGGAGTTTGGTTGCAGAAGTAATATCAAGTGGCTCTCAGCTGGATCTCTGGCTTCAGGGTGTAGGCCCATGTATGTAGATCATTGTGGTTATCAGGTTTTACAGGCACAATATGCACAACACCTATGTATTCACCTAACTGATAATATCTTGGAAAAAAAAAACCTCTGTTTCACAAACACTTCAAAAAACCAACTAATTAATTAAAATGGTGATGTTCAGTAGCAAGGTATTTGCCAGACTTGGTGTGGCTCAAATATTACTCCAATACACACCACAACGAAGGGAGTTTGTGGTATTTCATGTGTGTGCATTGAGCTCAATTGGTGAACAATTGTCTAGACTATACTGGATTCCAGTTTGAGGTCTGCACCGTGGAGGAACAAAAGAGTACATAGAGTTTATATAAGAAAACTGGGTGTCTGTCTGTTTATCCAAGTCTGTATCTATCCATCTGTGTCTCTGTCTATATGTTTATCCATCTGTCTGCCTGGCTCTTTATCTATCTATTAGGTGAGACCACACTCATATAGATACCTAGATCACAAAACCATGACCAAAAAGAAAAATTTAAATTTCAGACCAATTTTTCATATAAATATTGATACAATACTAAATAAAATACTGGTAATCCACATTCAAGAACTCTACAAAAACATGAACTATCCTATTCAGTACGCTTCATCCCAAGGATGCAGGGATGGGTCAACATAGTAAAATAAATACAGCAGTGTAATCCACCATAGAAAAAAACAGACAAAAATGTCTCATTCCATCTCATAAGATGCTAAAAAAGCCTTTGACAAAATCCAGCACCCCTTTGTGATAAAAGTACTGTAGGGTAAAAGCCATATACACAACCACAAGAAATCAATATACAGAAATCTGATAAGCAACATAAAATTAAATGGAGAGAAAGGTAAAACAATTCCACAAAAACCAGGGATGAGAAAAGACAGTGTACTATCTCCCTATCAATCCAATATAGAATTTTGTATTCTAGCTAGAGCTATAAAAGAAATAAAGTGATTAAGGTGTAACAAGTTGGAAAGGAAGAAGACACAGTATATCTATTCACAGATGATAGTTTAGTATAAATAAAAACCTAGAATTTCTTTTTATTGTTTTTCTTTTTCTTTTAAACTTTATTTTAAAAAACAAAGATTAAAGAAAAAATTTTAAACATTTTTGCATAAATGTATACAAATACATTTTTATCAGTGCTTGGCATTTTTTTCTTTTTCTTTGTTTTAAGGTTTGATACTATGCATTAAGGTCTTACTAGTTACAATGAGCAAAAAGTACATGTAAAACAGGATGTAAACCGGAATTAGTCAACGTTTTCTTGGTGTGTAAGGATTGAGCATAATGGGTTTTTTTTGTTTGTTTGTTTGTTTGTTTGTTTGTTTGTTTTCTTTTCTTTTTTTCTTGAAATTTAAACAGTCTGTGAGTTGTTTTTGGGGCAGTCCCAGCCTCTGGGGTTAGCATCCCACTATCAGTGACTGCATATTATGTCTGTTCTTTTGTGACTGGGTTATCTCACTCAGCAAGATATTCTCTAGATGCAAATGGACATCTGGGACCTTTCCAGCTTCTGGCTACTCTAAATAGAGCTGCTATGAACATTGTGGTGCTTGTATCTTTGTTGTATATTGGAGTGTCTCTGGGTTATATGCCCAAAAGTGGAATAGCTGGATCTTCAGGTAGTACTATGTCCAATTTTCTGAGGAATCGCCAGACTGCTTTCCAGAGTGGTTGTATCAGTTTAAAACCCCACCAACAGTGGAGAAGTGTTCCTCTTTCTCTACAACCTCGCCAGCATCTGCTGTCATCTGAGTTTTGGATCTTGGCCATTCTTACTGGTGTGAGGTGGACTCTCAGGGTTGTTTTGATTTGCATTTCCCTGATGGCTAAGGATGTTGAGCACTTCTTTAGATGTTTCCCAGCTATTCCATATTCCTCTAATGAGAACGTTTTGTTTAGCTCTGTACCCCATTTTTAATAGGGTTGTTTGATTCTCTGGTGTCTAGCTTTTTGAGTTCTTTGTATACCTTGGATATTAGGCCTCTATTTGATGTGGAGCTGGTAAAGATCTTTTCCCATTCTGTTGACTGCCGTTTTGTTTTCTTGACAATGTCCTTAGCCTTACAGAAACTTTGCAATCTCATTAAGTCCTATTTGTTAATCTTTGACCTTAGAGCTTGAGCCATTCACATTTTGTTCAGAAAATTTTCTCCTGAGCCTATGTGTTCTAAGGTGTTCCCTACTTTCTCATTTAATAGTTTCAGTGTATCTTGTTTAATGTGGAGATATTTGTTCCATTTTCACTTGATCTTTGAACAAGGAGATAAGAAAGGGTCTATTTTCATTCTTCTGCATGCTGAGTGCCAGTTGGACCAACACCATTTGTTGAATAGGCTGTCCTTTTTCCATTGAATGTTTACATCTCCTTTGTCAAAAATCAGGTTACCATATACGTGAGGGCACATTTCTGGTTCTTCTATTCTATTCCATTGATCCTCGTGCCTATTTCTGTACAAGTACCATGCAGTTTTGAGCACAATTGCATTGTAATATAGCTTGAGGTCAGGGATAGTGATTCCCGCAGATGTTTTCTTGTTGTTGAGGATGGATTTTGCTATTCTACTATGTCTTTTGTTATTCCAGATGAAATTGCACATTGATCTTTTCAACTCTATGAAAAACTGGGTTGGAATTTTGATGGGGATTGCATTGAATCTCTATATTGCTTTTCGAAGTATGGCCATTTTTAAAATGTTGATTTTTCCAATCCATTAGCATGGGAGATCTTTCCATTTTCTGAGATCTTCCACAATTTCCTTTTTTAGAGGTTTAAAGTTGTTGTCCTACAGGTCCTTCACTTGCTTAGTTAGAGTCACACCAATGTATTTTATATTGTTTATGACTATTGTGAAGGGTATCATTTCCCTAATTTTTTTTCTCAACATGTTTGTCCTTTGAGTAGAAGAAGGCTACTGATTGGTTTGTGTTAATTTTATATCCAGCCACTTTGCTGAACTTGTTTATCAGCTCTAGGAGTTCTCTGGTGAAATTCGTGGGGTCACTTAAGTACACTATCATGTCCTCTGCAAAGAGTGAGGTTTTTCCTTCTCCATTTCCGATTTATATCCCCTTGATCTCCTTTGGCTGTCTAATTGCTCCAATCAGGATTTCAGACTGTGTTAAATAGGTAGGGGGAGATTGAGCAGCCTTGTCAATTCTCTGATTTTAGTGAGATTGCTTCAAGTTTCCCACCGTTAAGTTTGATGCTGGCTGCTGGTTTGCTGTATATTGCTTATATTATGTTTAAGTATGGACCTTGGATTCCTGTTCTTTCCAAGACTTTTAACATGAAGGGGTGTTGAATTTTGTCAAATGCTTTGTCAGCATCTAGTGAGATGACCATGTGATTTTGTTCCCTGGTTTTTTTATATGTTGGATTACAATGATGGATTTCCTTATATTAAACCATCCCTTCATCCCAGGGATAAAACCTACTTGGTCATGGTGAATGATCGTTTTGATATATTCTTAGATTCAGTTTTCAAGGATTTTGTTGAGTATTTTTGCATCAATGTTCATAAGTGAGATAGGTCTGAAGTTCTCTTTAGTTTTAAGGTCTTTGTGTGGTTTAGGTAAGATGGTTATTGTAGCCTCTAAAATTGAGTTAGGTATTTTTCCATCTGATTCTATCTTGTGGAATAGTTTGGAGAGTATTGGTGTTATGTCTACAATAAATGTCTAATGAAATTCTGCATGTGACCCATCTGGACTTGGGTTTTTTGTTTTTTGTTTTTTGTTTTTTTTTTTTTTATTTGGTTGGGAGGCTTTTGATGACTTCTTTTATCTCTTTATGTGTTATGGGATTATTTAGATGGTTTACCTGGTCCTGGTTTAATTTTAGGATCTTGTATCTGTCTAGGAATTTATCCATTTCCTCCAGATTCTCCAATTTTGTGGAGTATAGGCTTTTGTAGTAGGATCTGATGATTTTTTGAATTTCCCCAGTTTCAGTTGTTATGTCTCCACTTTCCTTTCTGATTTTGTTAATTTGGATACTCTCTCTTTGCCCTCTAATTAGTCTGGCAAGGGGTTTATCAATTTTCTTGATTTACTCAAAGAACCAGCTCTTAGTTTTGTTGATTCTTTAAATGGTTCTTTTTATTTCTATTCGGTCTATTTCTGCCCAAAGTTTGATTATTTCTTGCCATCTACTCCCCTTGCGTGTATCTTCTTCCTTTTCTTCTAGAATTTTCAGCTGTGCTCTCAAGTTGCTGATGTGTGCTCTCTCCAGTTTCTTTTTGGAAGCACTCAGGGCTATGAGTTTTCCTCTCAGTACTGCTTTCATTGCATTCCATAGATTTGGGTATGTTGTGTTTTCGTTTTCATTGATTCGAAAAAATCCTTAATTTCTTTCTTTATTTCTTCTTTGACCCTGCTATATTTTAACAGAGCATTGTTTAATTTCCATGTGTATGTGGACTTTTTGTTGTCTTTGTTGTTGTTAAAGACCAGCCTTAGACCACGGTGATCTGAGAGGATGCATGGGAGTATTTCTATCTTCTTATATGGATTGAGGCTCATTCTGTGTCCAATTATGTGGTCAATTTTCGAGAAGGTGCCATGGGGTACTGAGAAGAAGGTGTATTCTTTTACTTTAGGATGATATGTTCTGTAGATATCTATTAATTCCAGTTGGTTCATAGTCTCTGCTAGTTTTAGAGTGTCCTTGTTCAGTTACTGTTTCCATGATCTGTCCACTGGAGAGAGTGGGGTATTAAAGTCTCCCACTATTATTGTGTGGGGTGAAATGTATTTTTTGAGCTTTATTACGGTTTCTTGTATGAATGTGGGTGCTTTTGTATTTGGAATATATATGCTAAGGATTGAGAGTTCCTCTTGACATATTTTCCCTTTAATGAGTAAAAAGTGTCCTTCTTTATCTTTTTGATATCTTTTGGTTGGAAATTTACTTTATTTGATATTAGAATAGCCAACCAGATTGCTTCTTGGGGCTGCATGCTTGGAAGTTTTTTTCCCAACTTTTATTCTGAGATAGTGTCTGTCTTTGTCTCTGAGATGAGTTTCCTGTATGCAGCAAAATGCTGGATTTTTTTTTATGTATCCAGTCTGATAGCCTATGTCTCTTTATTGGGGAGTTGAGACCATTTATGTTAATAGATACCAAGGAATAGTGGTTTCTGTTTCCTGCTATTATTGCTTTTGTAGAAAGAGTTGTGTCTGTGTCTCTTTCTTCTTTTGGTTTTCTTGCTTAGGGGTTTTCTGGTTTTTACTAGGATGTAGTTCCCCTCATTGTATTGGGTTTTCCACCTATAATTTGTTGTAGTGCTGGATTTGTAGTCAGATATTGTATAAATTTAGATTTGTCTTGAAATATCTTTATCTCTCCATCTATGGTGATTGATAGTTTTGCTGGGTATATCAGCTTGGGTTGGCACTTGTGCTCTCTTAGGGTCTGCAAGATGTCATTCCAGGCTCTTCTAGCTTTCATAGTCTCTCTTGAGAAATCGGATGTGATTCTGATTGGTCTGCCTTTATATGTTACCTGATCTTTTTTCCTTACTTCTTTAGTATTCTTTCTTTGCTTTGGGCACTTGGTGTTTTGACTATTATGTGTCAGGAGGAATTTCTTTTCTGGTCCAACGTATTTGGATTTCTGAAGGCTTCTTTTATGCTCGTGGTCATCTCATTCTTAAGAGTAGGGAAGTTTTCTTCTACAATTTTGTTGAAGATATTTACTGTGCCTCTTAGTTGATATTCTTCTCCTTCTTCTATTTTTATTATACTTACGTTTGCTCTTCTCATTGTGTCTTGGACCTTCTGGACATTTTGTGTTAGAAGCATTTTGGTTTTTGCATCTTTTCTAATTTGTCTATGTTTTCAAAGTTGTCTTCAGCCCCTGAGATTCTCTCTTCCATCTCTTGTAGTCTATTGGAAATGCTTGCATCTGTGACTCCTGATTTCTTTTTTAGGTGTTCTACCTCTAGGATTATCTCTTCTAGTGTTTTGTTTATATTGTTAATTTCCGTTTTAAATTCCTTCTTCCATTCCTTCATTTCTTTGGTTCTGTTTTCTGCTAGTTCATTGAGTTCTTTGAGTGTTTTTCTTGTTTCCTCTTTAAAAGCTTCTGATACTTTTTGCTTTTCTCCCTGTTCTTGTTTAAGGATCTCTATCATCATCTTGAGGTATGATTTTAGTTCTGCGTCTTCTTTTGTGTTTGGAATTCTGCTGTTTGCTGTGATGGGAGAGCTTGGTACTGGTGTTGCCAGGTTGTCTTGGTTTCCTTGGGATATGCTCTTTTGCTTTCCTCTTGCCATCTCATTGTCAGTGATATGTTCTCGCCTTTCTCTTGTAACAGGTCTGTGTCCCTGGATCTCTGCTGGTCCAGAAATAAGATGGTCAGAGCCCTGTTCTTGGCCCCAAAGCCACCGGGCAGGAATGCTGGGTTCCTGGATCAGGTAGAGCAGGGGCGTACTTTCCGTGCACACTTGGCAGAGATCTCTCTGCCCCCTGGCAACTCAGATCTCCTTATCACCAGTCCTTTATCTCTGGGAACTGATCCTAGAATTTCTAACCACAGAACTGCTGCAGATGATAAAGATCTTCAACAATGTGTCTAGAAAAAAACTTAATTCAAATAATTCAAAGGCCCTTTTTATCATAAAAAATAAATAGGCTAAGAAGGAAATTATGAAAACAATACCTTACCAAAGAGTAAAGCTATATATTTATAGGTGTAACTATCTGAGCAAGCAAACTACCTGTATGAAAAAGTCAACTATCTGAAGAAATAAATTGAAGAAGCCACTAGAAGATGCACAGGTCACATATGCTCCTGCATTCAGAGGATTAATGCAGTACAAAATGCTATCTTACCAACAACATTCTACTGATTCAATGCAAAACCCATTAAATCCCAACCGAATTCTTAAAGATCCTTAAGGAACAATTCTCCCTATGGAAAACTAAAAACACCATAAAAGCTAAATCAATCCCCCACGATAAAAGACTTTTTATAAGTGTTACCATCCATTGGTTGGCCATGATTGCCAGAAGAATGACAATCCATCCTTACCAGATCTGACCGATTCCTTACCTCACTTCCGTCCTCTGATTCAGGTGTGCTTATTTGAGACTTTGAATTGAGATGCCAAAATTTTCAATTTCAGAGTCCATTTTAGTGAACCAGATGTAATTTAATTTCAGATAAACTAAGAGGGTGTTACATAGCTATAGTCTCTAGGCTAATTCTCATCACCACCAGCATTTAAAGTATTACACTCTCAATAAGACCACTGCTTCCAGGTTATTCACAAATCAAAACTGTAGCCCCAGTTATAAGCCTGCCCCCTGCTTAAAGAGTAGGAGAGCAGGAATCAAGTTAATGTTATGACCCGTTTTGATTGGTATCATCCCAATACCAATGAATTATATTAAAGGCCACAGTTACTTTCCAATTAGGTGCTTGCACACATACTCCCTGTTTTTTGCTTACTATACAGCTTTGCCCTGATAGACATTCAGGACCAAACACCATCAAAATCTTCCCACAGGGTGGTGGTGCACTGTGGCAGTGGAGGGACCAAGGCTTGCTAGAATGGTAAAAAGACGCTGCAGTGAGTTGTATTATATTTGCTCATTTCTGTTATGAGGATCACAAGCACTTCCCTAAGACAACATTTTGGTAGGTTGGCCATAAAGTTCTTCATAACATACAAAAAATACTGATCTGTAGGGCCTTGAAATCACCAAAATTTGGCTAGGAAGGCTAGTACCAAATATATACAAAGTACTCAAGAAGTTACACTCAAGAGAATCAAATAATTCTATTGAAATTAGGAGTACAGAGCTAAATAAGGACTTATCAACTGAAAATATTGAATTGGTGAGAAGTAACTAAAGAAATGCTAAACATCCCTAGTTATCAGGTAAATGCAAATCAACACAATCCTAAGATTCCACATCACATACACCAGACTGGCTAAAATATAAAAACCTCAGGTGACAACAGATGCTGGTGAGAATGTGGAGATAGAGGAACTCACTTCCTCTGTTAGTGGGTTTCTAAATTGGTACAACCACTCTGCAAATGAGTCTAGCTGTTCCTCATAAAGTTGTACATAGTACTACCCAAGTACCCAGCTATACTACTTTTGGGCATATACCCAAAAGTAGCTTCAACATCTAACAAGGATGCATGCTCAAATATGTTCATAGCAGCCTTAAGTATACTAATGAGAAGTTGAAAAATCCCAGATATCTTTTAACAGACGTTTGAATACAGAAATTTTAGTATACAATAGATTACATCTCAACTGTTTAAAACAATAAGTTCAAGAAATTCTAGACAAATATATGGATCTTGAAGCTATTGTCCTCAGTGATGCAATCCTGTCACAAAAGAGCACTTATCTTATGTACTCTCTCCTAAGCAGAAACTAGCCCAAAAAGATCAGAATACCCAAGAAATTATCCACAAAAATTATGAAACTCAAAAAGAAGAAGTCCCAGAACGTGGATGCATCAGTCCTTCTTAGAATGGAGAATAAAACAGTCAAGGGATGAAAAACAAGATCAAATAGAGGAGCAGGGATTGAAGAAAACATCTACTGAGATTTACCTACTGAGAGAACCACCCATATGCACCCAGCAAACCCATGCAGTATTGCTGGTGCCAAGAAGTGTTTACTGACAGGAAACAGAAATGGATGTCTCCTGAGAGATTCTTCCAGAGTCATATATATAGATGAGGATGCTTGCAGCTACCCATCAGACTGTACACAGGGACACCAATTTAAAAGCTAGAGAAAGGACAGAAAGAGCTGAAAGGTTTGCAACCTCATAGGAAAAATAACATCATCAACCTGCCAAGGCACTGAGATCAAGAGGGTAATTAGGAGAGGGAGCACCTTCATGGAAGCAGGTTAAGATGGAGGACTGAGAGTAGTGGGGAGGGGGAAGAGTATAATTTTTGAAGTGTAAATGCAGATAATATTCAGTAAATTTGAATAAAATATTAATAAACAAAAAGGTGAAATAACACAATTAATATGCAAATCAGACATTCTAAACCAAAACCTAATTAATGAGAAATTTGATATTAGAAATGTGCCTATGTCTCATGATGCCCTGCTTGCTGAACTTTTATGAGTCTTATGAGGGAGACTGATGTAATCTTTATTGGGATTGGTCATTTATGAGAGCATTATTGGCTAAGCCAAGTATAAAGTTCACATGTCCTGTGAATGTTCTCTAAGCCTAAGGAGGAGGCTATACTTTTATGCTGGGTAGGGGCCAGGCTAGGCTCTTAACTACTATCTTATTAACAGGGAGCTTCACTACCTGCTAGATTGTACTCTTTAATCAGTGTCTTTTCATCTTCTGACATCCACATTCTACCTCATATCTTTGGGTTTAAATAAAGTGTCTTTGTTTGACAGCTTCAAAGCTGCTCCTCAGTGCCCCTGAATGCACTCTCAGTCCTAGGACTGCTCTGTCTCTTGCAGCTGTCCTTTACATTGGCATCTTGGTGACCTGGAGCCAGGAATTAAATGCTTACAGAACAGCCAGGGATACCTTTTTAGTACCTAGAACACTATAGGGTTAACTTAGAACCTTAATTATGCTCAGTCTAAGATGATGTCAGTACAAGGGTCATTGCTCCTCTAGAGAGGTACTTTGAGTGATTGCAAACAAGTCCAGTCCTGCCCTTTGTCTGTCCTCTTCTCTACCACATATCACTGTTGCTTCTAACCTTATTCCTTGGCCTCTAGGCTCCATTAAACATTCTCTTGTTTGCTTGCTACAGTTCTCAGTTAGTGAAGACCTTTGTGATACTAATCCCCCCCCACACACACACACTGGCTTTTTCTTCATACATATAAGTCAACCCTTTAGTCTGGCCACCCATGAGGCTAGGTGTGAGACCTAGCAAAATCAACCTTATATGGGATTTTCAGCATCTAGTTTGATTTTCCAAATGTTAGACACAGTTTGGCTATGTAAAGCAGTGATCTTCTGTCAATAGCATTCTCTACTTTGACAAAGAACCAAGTTAATAAAAGACAAAACAACAAGCCATGTTTTTCCAACTGCCCTAATTTTTTATTAGATACTCTCTGTATTTACATTTGAAATGTTATCCCTTCCCCCACCCTGCTCCCATTCCCCTCCCCCTTACCCTTCATTTGTCTTCACAAAGGTGCACTTGCTCCTAATCAACCTCTCCACTCCATTGCCTTGGCTTTCCTCTATATTGGAAAAATGTGTCCTTTCTGAACCAAAGGCCTCTTCTCCCATTGATGCCAGAAACTGCTGTCTTCAGCTACATATGCAACTGGAGCCATAGGTCTCTCAATGTGTGCTCAGTGGTTGGTGTTTTAGTTCATGGCAGTCATGGAGGGTTTGTTTGGTTGTTCTTCCCATGAGGTTGCAACCCATTTCAGCTCCTTCAGTTTTTTCTTTAGCACCTTCATTTGGGGTTCCTGTGTTCAGTCTGATGGTTAGCTGCAAGCATGTTCAGCTATATCTGTATGAATATGGCAGAGCCCCTGAGGAGATATCTTTATCTGGTTCCTGTCAGTAAATACTTCTTGGCATCAGCAATAGTACTTGGATTTAGTGGCTGCATATGGGGTGGATCCCCAGGTGAGAGAGCTTCTGAATGATCTTTTTTCAATCCCTGTTCCTCTATTTGACCTTGTATTTCCTCCTGTGGTTGTTTTGTTCTCTCTTCTAAGAAAGACTGAAGTCTTGTTTTCATCGAACCTTCTCTCTAACTGATGGTTCTTCTCTTGGCCCTACTACTCAACAATGATTGACAAAAAGTCAAATGAATCATAAAAATTAAATAGATAAATCTGGGAAAAAAAAGAAATAAATGTGCCTATGTCTAATAAGCCATAAGGGCTGAGAATTTCATAATTCCAATAAGTTGGATCATGTGACTATACAACAGCATGTGGTCATATTGTCTAGCCTCACGTTACTGGATAATTCAATCCAGTGACTCTTCTGCTTTTTTTGTTGTAAATGATATATTTCAGAATTCTGTGCGATATTATATACTTAAGAGTATTTTACCAATATTCACTTTCTTTTTATTACATCTTTTATTTATTTTTATTTGATGTGGGCATGCTTTTCTTTATAATTATAAAAAAATAAAGGTAAGAAAGTACATCAAAATTAAAGGTAAAGGAAAACATTTTATCTAAAGAACAGCAACTGGTGCACACCTTTAAAAGATTACACACACACAGACACAGATACACACACACACACAATATCACTGTCTTCAGACACACCAGAAGAGGACATCAGATTCCATTACAGATGGTTGTGAGCTACCATGTGGTTGCTGGGAATTGAACTCATGACCTCTGGAAGAGCAGTCAGTGCTCTCAACTGCTGAGCCATCTTTAATCCCACACCTTTAATTCCAGCATTTGGGAGGCAGATATCTGAATTCCAGGCCAGCCTGGGCTAAATAGTGAGTTCCAGGACAGCCAGGGCTAAACATAGAAACCCTATTTCAATAAATATGCAAGTTATGGGGCTGAAGAAGAGATAGTTCAGTTCAGAGCTCTTGCTGCTCTCCCAGAGGACCTGATTTTGGTTCCAAGCAACCACATCGGGTGACTCACAATCACCTGTAACTCCAGCCATCTTACTTCCTCTTCTGGCCTCTGTAGGCACCTGTACTCACATACACAAACCACATCTAGTCAGTCAGTCTATCTGTCTGTCTGTCTCTCTATCTCTCTCTCTCTCTCTCTCTCTCTCTCTCTCTCTCTCTCTCTCTCTCTGTCTCTCAGAAAGAAAGAAAGAAATTAAGAAAGAAAGAAACAAACAAACAAACAAACAAACTGTGGTATTAAAAACAAGTATTGAACTTGTACACTTTTATACAGAAACATTTCAGACCCAAATTAACTACTGTTCAAGAAAAAAGTCCTCTAATATATTAATTACTCTCAGTATTTCCTTACAGTTTTTAAACTACTGGTGCTTTAATTGCTTAGGCATGATGAAAGGTAATTGCTGCTTCCTTAATACAGCACTAATTCACCAAAGAGATGGTGTTCAAGAGCTATGGGTGTGCCTGCCATTATTTTCCTCCTGGAGCTGGTTTCTTAGGGAGAAGTCTGAGGAACTTTGATCCTTTCTAGTGTTTTCTTCTTCCTTAGATGCACTTTCTTTTCAACAAAGCTGGAAAGCTTGCCCCCTCCCATCTACTCCAAGGTCTCTGCCCTTTGCCAACTGGAATTTATGACTGTTTGCTCCCAAAAAAAGGAGATTTTTTGTCTTTTTGCCCCAAAATAAGGAGAATATCTGCCTTTTTGCCCGAAAATTATGAGAATTTCTGCAATTTTGCTTCAAAATACGGGGAATTTCTGCTTTTTATTCCAAAAGTAAGGGGAATGTATACCTTTTGCCACAAAAAAGGGAAATTTCTTCATTTTTGCCCCAAAATAAGAGGAATTTCTGCCTTTTTACCTCAAAATAAGTGAAATTTCTGCCTTTTTACCCAAAAATAAACGGAATTTCTGTTTTTTTGCCCCAAAATATAAGGAATTTTTGAATTATGCCCTGAAATAAGTGAAATTTCTGCAATTTTGCCCCAAAATAAAAGAAATTTCTGCATTTTTGCCACAAAATAAGAGGAATTTCTGTCTTGTTGCCCCAAAATAAGGGAAATTTCTGCCTTTTTGCTTCCAAATAAAAGGAATTTCAGCCTTTTTACCTCAAAATAAGGGGAATTTCTGCATTTTTGCCACAAAATATTAAGAATTTCTGCATTTTTGCCCCAAAATAAGGAAAATTTCTGCTTTTTTCAATGAAATAAGTGAAATTTCTGCAATTTTGCCCTAAAATAAGTGAAATTTCTGCAATTTTGCCCAAAAATAAGGGAAATTTCTGCAATTTTTCCCCAAAATAAAAGAAATTTCTGGAATTTTGCCCCCAAAAAAAGTGGAATTTCTGAGTTTTGCCACAACATATAGGGAATTTCTGCCTTTTTGCCCCACAATTAGTGGAATTTCTGCTTTTTTGCTCCAAAATATGGGGAATTTCTGCCTTTTTGCCCGAAAATAAGGGGAATGCATACCTTTTTGCCATAAAAAAAGGAAATTTCTTCATTTTTGCTCCAAAATAAGAAGAATTTCTGCTTTTTTGACTCTAAATAAGTGGAATTTCTGTCTTTTTCCCCCAAAACAAAGGGACTTTCTGTCTTTCTTGCCCCAAAATAAGGGGAATTTCTGACTTATTACCCTGAAATAAGTGAAATTTCTGCAATTTTGCCCCAAAATAAGGGAAATTTCTGCCTTTTTGCCCTGATATATGTGAAATTGCTGCAATTTTTCCCCAAAATAAGGTGAATTTCAGCCTTTTTGCCCCAAAATAATGGGAATTTCTGCCTTTTTGCCCCAAAATAAGAAAAATTTTTGCTTTTTTTCTCTGAAATAAGTTAAATTTCTGCAATTTTGCCCCAAAATAAGGAAAATTTCTGCCCTTTTTCCCCCATATAAGGGGAATTTCAGCCTTTTTACCTCAAAATAAGGGGAATTTCTGCATTTTTGCCACAAAATATTACGAATTTTTGCCTTTTTGCCCCAAAATAAGGAAAATTTCTGCCTTTTTTCCCTGAAATAAGTGAAATTTCTGCAATTTTGCCCCAAAATAAGTGAAATTTCTGCAATTTTGCCCCAAAATAAGGGAAATTTCTGGAATATTGCCCCAAAAATGTGGAATTTCTGAGTTTTGCCCCAAAATAAGGAAAATTTCTGTCTTTTTGCCCCAACATATAGGGAATTTCTCCGTATTTGCCCCACAATTAGAGAAATTTCTGCAATTTTGCTTCAAAATACATGGAATTTTTGCCTCTTTGCCTGAAAATAAGGGGAATGCATAACTTTTTGCCATAAAAAAGGGAAATTTCTTCATTTTTGCTCCAAAATAAGGGGAATTTCTGCCTTTTTGCCTCTAAATAAGTGGAATTTCTGTCATTTTCCCCCAAAACAAAGGGAATTTCTATCTTTTTTGCCCCAAAATAAGGGGAATTTCTGACTTATTACCCTAAAATAAGTGAAATTTCTGCAATTTTGCCCCAAAATAGGGGAAATTTCTGCCTTTTTGCCCTGAAATATGTGAAATTTCTGCAATTTTACCCCAAAATAAGGTGAATTTCTGCCTTTTTACCGCAAAATAATGGGAATTTCTGCCTTTTTGCCTCAAAATAAGAAAAATTTTTGCTTTTTTTCTCTGAAATAAGTGAAATTTCTGCAATTTTGCTCTAAAATAAGGGAAATTTCTGCAATTTTTCCCCATAATAAGGCAAATGTCTGCAATTTTGCCCCAAAACAAGAGGAATTTCTCCCTTTTTGCCCCAAAATAAAGGAAATTTCAGCCTTTTTACCTGAAAATAAGTGAAATTTCTGCAATTTTGCCCCAAATAAGAAAAATTTCTGCAATTTTGCCCCAAAATAAGGTAAATTCCTGCAATTTTGCCCCAAAATAAAGGAAATTTCTTGAATTTTGCCTCAAAATAAAGAGAATTTTTGATTTTTCCCCAAAATAAAGGGAATTTCTGCCTTTTGCCCCAAAATTAGGGGAATTTCTGCAATTTTGCTCCAAAATACGGGGAATTTCTGCTTTTTTGCCTGAAAATAATGGGAATGCATACTTTTTTGCCATAAAAAGGGAAATTTCTTCATTTTTGCTCAAAAATAAGGGGAATTTCTGCCTTTTTGCCTCTAAATAAGTGGAATTTCTGTCTTTTTCCCCCCAAAAAAGGGGAATTTCTGTCTTTTTTGCCCCAAAATAAGGGGAATTTCTGACTTATTACCCTGAAATAAGTGAAATTTCTGCAATTTTGCCCCAAAATAAGGGAAATTTCTGCAATTTTGCCCCAATGTAAAGGAAATTTCTGCACTTTTGCCCCAAAATAAAGGGAATTTCTGACTGTTTGCTCCCAAAGGAGATTTTCTGTCTTTTTGCCCCAAAATAAAGAGAATTTCTGCCTTTTTGCCCGAAAATTATGAGAATTTCTGCAATTTTGCTTCAAAATACAGGGAATTTCTGCTTTTTATCCCGAAAGTAAGGGGAATGTATACCTTTTGCCACAAAAAAGGGAAATTTCTTCATTTTTGCCCCAAAATAAGAGGAATTTCTGCCTTTTTACCTCAAAATAAGTGAAATTTCTGCCTTTTTACCCAAAAATAAACGGAATTTCTGTCTTTTTGCACCAAAATATAAGGAATTTTTTAATTATGCCCTGAAATAAGTGAAATTTCTGCAATTTTGTCCCAAAATAAAAGAAATTTCTGCCTTTTTGCCACAAAATAAGGGGAATTTCTGTCTTTTTGCCCCAAAATAAGGGAAATTTCTGCCTTTTTGCCCCCAAATAAAAGGAATTTCAGCCTTTTTACCTCAAAATAAGGGAAATTTCTGCATTTTTGCCACAAAATATTAAGAATTTCTGCATTTTTGCCACAAAATAAGGAAAATTTCTGCCTTTTTTCCCTGAAATAAGTGAAATTTCTTCAATTTTGCACCAAAATAAGTGAAATTTCTGCAATTTTGTCCCAAAATAAGGGGAATTTCTGAGTTTTCCACAAAATAAGGAGAATTTCTATCTTTTTGCCCCAACATATAGGGAATTTCTGCCTTTTTGCCCCATAATTAGGGAAATTTCTGCAATTTTGCTTCAAAATACGGGGAATTTCTGCCTTTTTGCCCAAAAATAAGGGGAATGCATAACTTATTGCCATAAAAGAGGAAAATTTCTTCATTTTTGCTCCAAAATAATCAGAATTTCTGCATTTTGCCTCTAGATAAGTGGAATTTCTGTCTTTTTCCCCCAAAACAAAAGGAATTTCTGTCTTTTTTGCCCCAAAATAAGGGAAATTTCTGACTTATTACCCTGAAATAAGTGAAATTTCTGCAATTTTGCCCCAAAATAACGGGAAATTTCTGCCTTTTTGCCCTGAAATATGTTAAATTTCTGCAATTTTACCCCAAAATTAGGTGAATTTCTGCCTTTTTGCCCCAAAATAGGAAAAATTTTTGCTTTTTTTCTCTGAAATAAGTGAAATTTCTGCAATTTTGCCCCAAAATCAGAAGAATTTCTGCCTTTTTACCACAAGATAAAGGAAATTTCTTCCTTTTTGCCCCAAAATAAAGAGAATTTCAGCCTTTTTGCCTTTAAATAAAGGGAATTTCTGCCTTTTTGCCATGAAATGAGTAAATTTCTGCAATTTTGCCCCATAATAAGGAAAATTTCTGCTTTTGCCACATAATACGGGGTATTTCTGCATTTTTGCCAAAAATAGAGGGAAATTCTGCGTTTTTGCCCTAAAATAAGAGGAATTTCTCCATTTTTGCCCAAAAATCATGGAAATTTCTGACTTTTTGTTACAAATAAGGGGAATTTCTGACTTTTGGCCATAAAATAATGTAAATTTCTGCATTTTTACCCCAATATAGAGAGAATTTCTATATTTTGCCTCAAGATAAGGGGAATTACTTCCTTTTTGCCCCAAAATAAGGGAAATTTCTGCCTTTTATACCTGAAATAAGTGAAATTTCTGCTATTTTGCTATAAAATAAAGGAAATTTCTGAAATTTTACCACAAAATAAAGGGAATTTCTGCATTTTTGCCCCAAAATAAGGAATATTTCTGCATTTTTGCCCTGAAATAAGGTAAATTTCTGCAATTTTGCCCCAAAATAAAGAAAATTTCTGCTTTTTAGCTGTGAAATAAGTGAAATTTCTGCAATTTTCCCCCAAAATAAGGAATATTTCTGCATTTTTTCCGCAAAATAAGGTGAATTTCTGCATTTTTGACCCCAAAAATGGGGAATTTCTGCATTTTTGCCTAAAAATAAGGGGAATTTATGCATTTTTGCCCCAAAATAAGGGGAATTTCTGCCTTTTTGCCCAAAAATAAGAAGTATTTCTGCCTTTTTGACCCCAAAGTAAAGGGAATTTCTACCTTTTTGCACCAAGATAAGGGGAATTTCTGCCTTTTTGCCCCAAAATAAGGGGAATTTCTGTAGTTTTGCCCTGAAAGAAGTGAAAATTCTGCAGTTTTGCCCAAAAAATAAGGGGAATTTCCGAATTTTGCCCCAAAATAATGGGAAATTCTGCCTTTTGGCCCCAAAATAAGTGAAATTTCTGCAATTTTGTTCCAAAATAAAAGAAATTCCTGACTTTCTGCCAGAAAATAACAGAAATTTCCTGCTTTTTCACCAAAATAAAGAAAATTTCTGCATTTTTGTTTCAAAATTAGGGGAATTTCTGCCTTTTTGCCCTAAAATAAGGGGAATTACCGCCTTTTGGCCCCAAAATAGGGGCATTTCTGCCTTTTTGCCCCAAAAGAAGGTAATTGCTTCCTTTTTGCAAAAAATAAGTGAAATTTCTGCCTTTTTCTCTAAAAATAAAGGGAATTTCTGTGTTTTAGCCCCAAAATAAGAGAAATTTCTGAATTTTTGCCACAAAATGAGGAGAATTTCTGCTTTTCTACCTGAAAATACCGATAATTTCTGCGTTTCTGTCCCAAAATAAGGGGAATTTATGCCTTTTTGCCACAAAATAAAGGGAATTTCTTCTTTTTTGCCCCAAAATATTGAGAATTTTTGCCTTTCTACCCGAAAATACGGGAAATTTCTGACTTTTTGTCCCAAAATAAGCGGAATTTCTGCATTTTTGCCACAAAACAAGTGAAATTTTTGCCTTTTTGCCCCCAAAAAATGGCATTTCTGCTTTTTGGCCCAAAATAAAGGGAATTTCTGCATTTTTGCCCCAAAATAAAAGGAATTTCTGCCTTTTTGACCAAAAATAAGGGTAATTTCTGCAAATTTTCCAAAATAGAGAAGGAAAATTTCTGCCTATTTACCCCAAAATAAGGGGAATTTCTTTTGTTTGCCCAAAATAAAAGGAATTTCTTCATTTTTGCCCCAAAATATGGGGAATTTCTGCATTTTTGCCCCAAAATAAAAAACTATCTACCTTGTTGCCCTAAAATTTAAAAAATTCTGCAATTTTGCCTCAAAATAAAAGAAATTTCAGCCTATTTGCCCCAAAATAGAGGAAATTTCTGCATTTTTTCCAGAAGTAAGTTATATTTCGCCAACTTAGCCCCAAAATAATCGAAATTTCTCCAATTTTGCACCAAAAGAAAGGGAATTTCTGCCTTTTTGTCCCAGAAGAAGGAAAATTTCTGCATTTTTGCACTGAAATAAGTGAAATTTCTGCAATTTTAACCCCAAAATAAGGAAAATTCTGCCTTTTTACCATGAAATAAGGGAAATTTCTGCTATTATGCCCCAAAAATAGGAAAATTTCTGCCTTTTGCCCCAAAATAAGGTGAATTTCTGCTTTTTTGCCAAAAAATAAGTGGAATCTCTGCATTTTTCTCCCAAAAGAAAAGGAATTTCTGTCTTCTTACCCCAAAATAAGGGGAATTTCTACCTCTTTGCCCCAAAATAAGTAGACTTTCTGCCTTTCTAGTGATAATGTCTTAATTTTATCTAAAATAAAAGAAATTTCTGCATTTTTCCATGAAATAAGTAAAATTTCTGCAATTTTGCCCAAAATAAGGAGAGTTTCTGCATTTTTGCCCCAAAATAATGGGAATTTCTGCTCTTTTGCCCCCAAATAAGGGGAATTTCTGCATTTTTGCCCCAAAATAAGGGAAAATTCTGCCTTTTGGCCCCAAAATAATTGAAATTCCTGCAATTTTGTTCCAAAATAAAAGAAATTTCTGCCTTTCTGCCAGAAAATAACAGAAATTTCCATCTTTTTCATTAAAATAAAAAATTTCTGCATTTTTGACCCAAAATTAGAAGAATTTCTGCCTTTTTGCCAAATAATAAGTGGAATTTCTGCCTTTTCCCCCCAAAAGAAAGAGAATTTCTTTCTTTTTGCCCCAAAATAAGAGGAATTTCTCCATTTTTGCCCCAAAATAAGGGGAATTTCTGCCTTTCTACTGGAAAAATGGGAAATTTTTTCCTTTTTGTTCCAAAATAAGGGAAATTTCTGCCTTTTTTCCCCTAAATAAAGGGAATTTCTGCCTTTTTGCCGTGAAATGAGTGAAATTTCCAAAATTTTGCCTCATAATTAGGAAAATTTCTGCTTTTTGCCACAAAATAAGGGGTATTTCTGCATTTTTGCCAATAATAAGGAGAATTTCTGCATTTTTGCCCTAAAATAATGGGAAATTATGTCTTTTTGCCACAAAAAAAAGAGAATTGCTGCCTTTTGCCAAAAAATAAGTGGAATTTCTGCCTTTTTCTCCCAAAATAAAGGGAATTTCTGTCTTTTTACCACAAAATAAGGGGAATTTCTAACTTTTTGCCCCAAAATAAGTAGACTTTCTGCCTTTCTACCAGAAAATACGGGAAATTTCTGCCTTTTTTTCCCAAAATAAAAGGTATTTCTGCATTTATACCACAAAATAATTGAAATTTTTGCCTTTTTGACCCCCAAAAATGGCATTTCTGCTTTTTGGCCCAAAATAAGGAGAAGTTCTGCATTTTCCTTAAAATTAAGGGAATTTCTGCGTTTTTGCCCTAAAATAAGGGAAATTTCTGCCAATTTGCCCCAATAGAGAAGGGAAATTTCTGCCTCTTTACCCCAAAATAAGGGGAATTTCTGCCTTTTTGCCCCAAAATAAAGGGAATTTCTGCATTTTTGCCCCAAAATAAGGGGAATTTCTGCATTTTTTGCCCCAAAATAAGGGGAATTTCTGCTTTTCTGCCCCAAAATAAGTGAAATTTTTGCAATTTTGTTCCAAAATAAAAGAAATTTCTGCCTTTCTGCCATAATCTAAGGAAAATTTCTTCGTTTTATCCAAAATCAAAGAAATTTCTGCATTTTTTAGTGAAATAAGTAAAATTTCTGCAATTTTGCCCCCAAATAAGGAGAGTTTCTGCATTTTGGCCCCAAAATAATGGGAATTTCTGCTCTTTTGCCCCAAAATAAGGGGAATCTCTGAATTTTTGCCTAAAAATACAATGAATTTCTAACTTTTTGCCCTAAAGTAAGGAAAATTTCTGCAATTTTGCCTCAAAATAAAAGAAATTTCTGCCTTATTTTCCAAAATAAAGGAAATTTCTGCATTATTTACCAGAAATAATTGAAATTTCTGCAATTTAGCCCCAAAATAATCAAAATTTCTCCAATTTTGCCCCAAAATAAAGGGAATTTCCTCCTTTTTGCCACAAAATAAAGAAAATTTCTGCCTTTTTGCACTGAAATAAGTGAAATTTCACCAATTTTGCCCCAAAATAAAGAAAATTTCTGCCTTTTTACCATGAAATAAGTGAAATTTCTGCAATTATGCCCCAAAATAAGCAAATTTTCCGCATTTTTGCCCCAAAATAAGAGAAATTTCTGCATTTTTGCCCCAAAATAAAAGAATTTCAGCCTTTTTGCCTCAAAATAAGAATTTATTCCTTTTTGACCCCTAAAATAAAGGGAATTTCTACCTTTTTGCACCAAGATAAGGGGAATTTCTGCCTTTTCCCTCAAAAATCATGGTAATTTCTGCCTTTTGCCACAAATAAGGGGAATTTTTGACTATTGGCCATAAAATAATGGAAATTTCTGCATTTTTTGCCCCAAAATATAAAGAATTTCTATATTTTTGCCTCAAGATAAGGGGAACTTCTTCCTTTTTGCCCCAAAATAATGGAAATTTCTGCCTTTTTTACATGAAATAAGTGAAATTTCTGCTATTTTGCTGCAAAATAAGGGAAATTTCTGAAATTTTACCCCAAAATAAAGGGAATTTCTGCATTTTTGCCCCAAAATATAAAGAATTTCTACCTTTTTGCCCTAAAATAAGGAAAATTTCTGCAATTTTGCCCCAAAATAAAGAAAATTTCTGCATTTTTTACCAGAAAAAAAGCGATATTTCTGCAATTTAGCCCTAAAATAATCGAAATTTCTCCAATTTTGCCCCAAAATAAAGGGAATTTCTGCCTTTTTGCCCCAATATAAGAAAAATTTCTGCCTTTTGGCACTGAAATAAGTAAATTTCGGCAATTTTGTCCCAAAATAAGAAAAATTTTTGTCTTTTTACAGTGAAATAAGTGAAATTTCTGCATTTAAGCCCCAAAACAAGCAAAATTTCTGCCTTTTTGCCCGAAAATATGGGAATTTCTGCATTTTTGCACTAAAATAAGGGAAATTTCTGCATTTTTGCACAAAATGAGGGGAAATTTACATTTTTGCCCCAAAATAAGGGGAAATTCTGCATTTTTGCCCCAAGTGCCTCCCCTTCCATCAGTGTCAGATAATGACATCCTCTGCTACATCAAGAGCTGAAGCAAGGGTCTCTCCATTTGTGCTCTTTGGTTGTTGGTTTAGTCCCTGAATATACCGTGTGGTCAGGTTAGTGGATATTTTTCTTCCCTTGGGGTTGCAATCTTAAGTTTCTTCAATCTTACCCCCTGACTATCCTGATGGGGCTGTTCTTTTGTTCACAGGAAGAATTCTGGAATAAATATTTTGATATGAGTGGGAGGCACATGCCTATCAATTGGGAGCAATCTCTACAGGTTCTAGCTTCCCTTTGTTGTGTAGTTTGGCTAATGTCATTTCTGTTGGGTTCTGGAAACCTCTTATTTCCCTGGCACCTGAGACTTTCTAGTGGCTACTCCCAGTTATCCATCATCTACTGCAACATATTTCTATATCCTGACCCCCTGTTCTCTGTCCCTTCCCATACCTGACCCTGTCCACCTTTTTTTATCTCCCACTCTTGACTCCCTCCTATGTGCCTTCTTCCCTCTACCTCATGTGATTATCTATGTAGGATGGAAGCATGCACATTTTGTTTGCCCCTCTCTCTCTTGGCCTTGCTCCTCTATTCTTTCACTCTCTCTTCCTTTCCCTTACTCTTCTCTCTCCAGGTGCTCATGGCCAGCCTCTGCTTTCTGTCTCTTCTCTTCTCTTCTCTTCTCTTCTCTTTTCTTCTCACTCTCTCTCTCTCAATGTCTTTGTCTCTCTCTTTCTATCTCTCTGTCTCTGATTATCTATTTATCTATGTCTCTGGTTCTATGTTTTTTTATGTATTTTTCTATGTCTCCAATCTCTCTCATGTCTCTCTCTATATATATTTCTCATTCTATGTGTCTCTCTCTGTGACTCTCTGTTTCTATCTATCTCTCTATTACTATATCTATGTTTCTCTCTATATGTCTCTCACTCTATGTCTCTCTCTCTCTCTCTCTCTCTCTCTCTCTCTCTCTCTCTCTCTGCCTCTATTACACTCCCAAGTCCCCTCCCCATGCCCTGAATAAATTCTATACTATAATATCCTGGTACCTCAGGGAGAAGGGATGCCTCACATGGGCTATTTACACAACAACATATACACTGTTGGGATTAAATTAAGTATTTTCAAATGAGCCTTCCCAACTCTAAGTGGAAGTGCCTGGCTTTAATCACAGCTTCCTCACAGAGGACAGAGGGAGTCAGCATGGGAATGAACCCCCGGGCCACTGCTTGTCAGATAGGGGCTGAGAACCAACAGGAAGACTCCATTGATAAAATAAAATGCAGAGAGCTTTATGATATATACTGTGTATTTGATGAGGAATAAAAACATTGGTGCTTGAGAGATCGTTCAGTGGTTAGAAAACAAACTGCTCTTTCTGAGTTTCTTGCTCTAATACCCAGCACCCACACAGAGGATCACACTCACCTAGCTTCTGGTTTCAGGGGAGAGATTGTACTTACACAGTGACACATTCACCAATGGAAATAAATATTTAAATTCATGTTGATTAATTTTATTTAAAATAAATACATATTAAATTAATTTTATCCAGATTATTTTAAAAGAAAGCTTATATAAAATTAATTTTACATAAGTTAACAATAATTAAATTAATACTAGATATTATTTATTTAAGACAGTGCTCACTGCTGACCTTTTACCCTAGCCCATAACCTCTGACCCCTCTTCAGGACTCATGGAGCAAGTCCATACCTATAGCACACCTATAGCAACTATAACTGCTGGACCAGTTGTGAGGTTTCCCAGTCATCCTGGTCTGCCCTGAGATAATGCACCTGCCCACCGGGACTGGAAACAGGGAAACCAGGCCCCAAAACAGGGTATCTAGGAAAGGAAGCAGGTCTTCAAGGATGGAAAGAGGACATTGGGAATGGAAACAGGGCACGGGAACCAGAACAGGGCATCAGACCGGAAGCTCTTAATGGACGACAGGAAATAGGACGGGGCCCGGAAACAAGGCTTCATGGACAGGAAACAAGATTTCATGGGCCAGAAACAGGGTATTGGTAAACAGAAAAACAGCACTGGGAATTGGAAACAGGGCACTGGGAACTGGAAGCAGGGAACCAAGCACTGGAAACAGGACATGGGGATCAGAAACAAGATATCAGGGTCCAGAAACGTAAGCATTGTCACCCAGAAAAAGGGCATCAGGAACGGAAACAGGGGATGGGGGACCAGTAATAGGGCATCAGGGACCGAACAGGGCACCATGAACCAGAAACAGAATATTGGGTACTGAAACATGGAATTGGGGAATGGAAACAGGGCAGAGAAAGTACTGTGGACAGAGTTAAAAACAAGGGGACATTATGAAGTGTGCGGACACATTACAGGGGACCGATTATAAACATTTTAAAATGACTTGTTTATTTTTATCTTATTTGCATTTGTGTTCAGTCTTGTTTTTGCCTCAGATCCCCTGGAAGTTGAATTACAGGGAGTTGCAAGCTTCCCTGCGGGTGCTGGGAATCAAACCCAGGCTCTCAGGAAGAGCAGCAGCTGGTGCTGTTAAGCTCAGAGCTGTCTCTCTAGGCCCTAGTTATTAATACTTTTAATTATATGAGTTTGCTTGATTGTTTGTGTGATTGATTGATTGACAGATTTAGCTCTTAAAAGAAACGTGCCAAGACCTGGAAAAACTATTAAGAGATACTTCTGAGAAAATACCCATGATGCACAGCGACCAAGGAAGGAAAATTTACAAGCAGATACATGGCAGCACCTTTGTGTCCTTGTGAGGTAATGAGCGCTGTTGACAGTTGGAGATGAGCTCACTGCGTTTATGTGCCTCTGTCCCCTGCCTCTCTCTTCCCCTACATCCCCTGTGAGTGTGTCTGTGTGTGCTGCACATGCATGTGCTGACGTACCACATTGTATGTAATGATGTCTTTGGTACATTTTCTTCTCTTTCCCCCTCATCTCTGTGTGTGTGTGTGTGTGTGTGTGTGTGTGTGTGTGTGTGTGTGTGTGTGTATGTGAAACACACAGGTGCTGATTTTCAGCATGTATCTTTAATTGAGAAATCGTTTATCTATCTTTAATTTTTAGATTTTTTTCCATGTGAATGTTAAATTTGATCAGAATTTATTTTCTCAGAAATTTTGATGTAAATTTTCAATTTCAAAATGTTTTTCTACATTTATTTCTAGTTTAATTGTGAAAAAATTTAAGTCTCCATTTTAAAAATTATTCTTTTTTTATTTGATTTTTCAATTTTATCTAAATTCTGTCAATATATTTCTACAAATTTCCCTGCAAATATTTATAGGGCAAATATTAAATTATTTCAAAATATGTTTCTCAATGCCTCTTCAATTTTTGAATAAACATTTTCAGTCTTTTATCTTATTAGGATTATTTCCCATGTGAATCATCAGTTTTGCCAGAATTTTGTTGATATAATTTTTTATTTTTCTCAGAAAAATTATTGATGTATATATAAAATATTTTTAATATTTTCCTACATGTGTCATCAATTTTGGGGGAAATATTTTCTATCTGGTTTATTTTATCATTATTATTGCATGTGAATTTTAATTTTATCATATTTCTCTCTATATATTCCTTCAATGTTCTCAGAAATATTTTTATGTATAGATAATGTTTTTACAAAATTTTCATACATGTGTTTTTCATATTTTGAAGTATATTTGCAGGGTCTTCAATTTTATTATTATTTTTCCATGTCATACATTTGTTCAGTTTCCTTCCAAATGTTTCAGATGTGAATTTGAAATTTTAACAAAACGTTTTTCTCTATGTGTCTTCAGGTTTTCGAGAAATGTTTCCCGACTTCTCTCTTTTTTTCCTTTTTTTGTTTTTTTTTCTTTTGGTTGAATTTTATTTATTTCATTTTTTAAACTTTAATTTTAAAAACCAAGATAAATGTACAAATTTTTAAGCATTTTTGCATAAAAGTACAGGAATATATTTTTTATAAAGTTGTAATTTAGTATTTGTGGTTACATATACAAACACATATGGATATATGTAACAATAATATAGGAAAAGAGGTTATTAATTGAGAGGATAGGAGAGAAACTGGGAGGGGCTGTAGGAAGGAAAGGGGGGATGTGATACAGTTCTATTTTAAGTAAAATATGTTCTTTTTTTTTCTTTAACTTCACACATTTTGTGAGTTGTTTCTGGGGTGTTCAGAGCTTTATGGGGTTAGTGTCCCATTAACAGTGACTGCATATTATGTCTGTTCTTTTGTGACTGGGTTATCTAACTCAGGATGATATTCTCTAGATGCATCCATTTTCTTAAGAATTTGGTTAAGCCATTGTTTCTGGTGGCTGAGTAGTATTCCATTGTGTAAATGTACCACAATATTTGTATTCATTCATCTTCTGAAGGACATCTGGGTTCTTTCTAGCTTCTGGCTATTATAAATAGAGCTGCAATGAACATTGTGGTGCGTGTATCTTTGTTGTATGTTGGAGCATCTCTGGGGCAAATGCCCAGAAGTAGAATAACTGGGTCTTCAGGTAGTACTATGTCCATTTTTCTGAGGAAACTCCAGACTCATTTCCAGAGTGGTTGTATCAGTTTACAACCCCACCAGCAGCGGAGAAGTGTTCCTCTTTCTCCACATCCTCGCCAGCATCTATTGTCATCTGAGTTTTGGACCTTGGCCAATCTGAATGGTGTGAGGGTTGTTTAGGTTTGCATTTCCCTGATGGCCAAGGATGTTGAGCACTCCTTAGATGTTTCTCAGCGATTCAATATTCCTCAATTGAGAACTTTTTGTTTAAGTCTGTACCTCATTTTTAAATAGGGTTTTTTGATTCTCTGTTATCTCTCTTTTTGAGTTCTTAGTATACCTTGGATATTAGGCCTCTATCTGATGTGTGGTTTGTAAATATCTTTTCCCACTCTGTTGGCTGCCGTTTTTGTTTTCATGATAGTGTCTTTAGCCTTAGAGAAACTTTGCAATCTCATTAAGTCCCATTATTATTATTTTTCCATGTCAATCTTTAGTTTTTTGTGATTTCTGTTCGTATATTTGTTCAGTTTCCTTCAAAGAATTTCAGATGTGAATGTGGAATTTTATCAAAACATTTTTCTCTATGTGTCTTAAGATTATTGAGAAATGTTTTGTGTTTTCTCTTTTATCTGTAATCAGTATTATATTCTATGTAAATCTTGAAAATTTTCAGAAATTTTTAATATGTATTTTCAATTTTTTAGAAATTATTTGATGTAATTTTTTGTGTTTTTTAAAATGTTTTCTACATACATGTTCAATTTTTTGTTAAATGTTTTTATATCTTCTATCATAACGTAATTTTTCTAGTTGTGAGTCTTCAATTTTATGAGATTTCTTTCTTCACATTCTTTCTATTTCTTAGAAATATGTTTGCTTTATATATTAATTTTTAAAAAATCTTTTACATGGGTTTTCAAGGATTTAAATAATATTTACTTTTTCTTGCATTTTAACATGACTTTTTTCATGGTAACCTTCAATTTTATCAGAATTTTTATATATTTCTTGAAATTTTCAGAAATATTTTTGGAGAGAATGTAGAATTATTTAAATAGTTTTTCTTTATGTGTCTGCATTTTTTTGAAAAAAATATTTTACTCCTCTTTTTTATCGTATTTTATACTTAAACTTTCATTTTCATCAGAAGTTTATTCTATTTTTTTCAGTTTTCTCCGAAAAATACCCAAGTATATATTAAAATTTTCATAAAATTTTTCTATATTCGTCTTCGTGTTTTAGAATAATATTTTCTGTCTTTTATGTTAGCAGGATTATTTCCCATGTGAATGTTCAACTTTATCAAAAATAACTTGATACAATTATTTAATTTTCTTAGAAATATTTTGGATGTAAATACATAGTTTATTCCACAAATTTTTCCACATGTGTCTTCACGTTTTGGGAAATACTTTCTACATGATATATTTTATCATTGTTATTGTATGTAAATTTTAATTTTATCAGAGTGTTTTCTATATACTTCTTCAATTTTCTCAGAAATATTAGCAATACAAATTTTCATTTTTAAACGGTTTCTGCAGAAGCATCTTCATTTTGAATTTTTTTTTCTTCTTTTTTTTAGGACTATTTTTCATGAGAATCTTCAAATTTATCAAAATATTTCTGTGTATTTTTCAAATTTATTCAAAGAATATTTTATGTAAATTTTAATTTGTCAAAAAATGTTTCTAAATGCCTGTTTACTTTTCTTAATAATACTTTTGCATGCTGTTTTAGTAGGATTATATTCCATATGAATATCCAATTTTATGAAAATTCTTTCTATATATTTGTTCAATTTTCTCAGAAGTATTTTCAATATAAATATGTATTTTTTCAGAAAAGAGTTTCTTAATGTATCTTCAATTTTGAGATTGACATTTTCTGCTTCTTTTTTACCATGATAATCTTAAAGGTGAATTTTTGATATTATCACAATTGTTTCTATATATTTCTTCAATTTTTTTCAGCAGTATTTTCGAGATAAATTTTCTAGTTTTTCTAAAAATATTCTACATTCTTTAATTATGTGAGTAATATTTTCTATGCATTCTTTTTATCTTGTTTTTTTTTTTTTTTTTTTTTATAGAAACCTTTGATTTTATCAGAATTCTGTCTTGGAGGTTCTCAAGTTTTCTCTCAAATATTTTCAATGTATATATGAATTTTTATCAAAATTTTTTTCTACATATATTTTCAGCTTTCCGAGAAATTTTGTAGAGAGCTATTGGGGTCTCTTGGCAGGAATCTGACATGGGGCCAGGAAAAGAAAGTAGAGCTACTCCAGAAAGGAATTTGACATTGGGCTAGGACAGGGAATTAAGCTCAGAGAGGAATCTGATTTCAGGATCAAATAGAGAAATAGGCTTCAGGCAATAACTTCACTTTGGGCTAGGACAGGAAAGTAGGTTCAGATAATCCCATCATCTTTACAACCCTCCTTAGAAATAGTGATTATGGAATTTTCTATGGCCTTTCTTGTTCTCTTAACCTAGACCTGGCCTTATTATTATCTGCATGTAATTAAAATGGAATAAAAGAGAGTTAAAGAATTGAACCTGCCTTTCAGCCTCAGAACTGGCTGGGGTCATGCTGCAGTTTTGTCTAATCATCTCTTTTTCTTTAATCCTAGCTCTGCTGCTGGAGAATCTCTTTGACTGAGCTGGTTTGGTGAGGTGGAACTCAATGTGAGGCTCCAGTGGATATAGTGAAGGACACCATGGGAAAGGAAGGGCATGCAGAGGAGAGTTTTGAAAAGTCTCAGCCAGCAGTGAGTAAACCCTAAAAGAATGGGGCTTGGCAATGGCACAATGCCATTTATATATATGCTTAAAATATGCTAAAGGATAGAGGAGCAAAAATAAGTCAGAAACAAGTTATCCAGTTTCTGATTTTTAAAGAAGAAATCTATCCTTGGTTGCCTGAGGAAGGTTCTGTAAGTTTACAGACATGAGATAAAGTAGGAGAAGGAATAAAAGGGCACTATAAAATCCATGGTTTTGATAAAATGTTCTATGTTCCATGGCTATGTTGGATGGCCTGTCCACTGAAGATAATTCACCTGCAGATTGGAAAAGAATAGCTCATGCATGTCTAGGGTGACTAAATTTTTTGCTGTGGAAAACAGAATTTTTTGAAAGATGTCAGCAAACAGCAGAATTAAAAGCTACATCAAACTATCCAGTTACTTATGAAATGCTAACAGGAGAAAGTCAATATCGCGATATTCAGGATCTATGCTGGGAAGGACATGATTGCAGAGACTCAGAGACTCTTCACACATGGTCAAAATGAGTCCAAGAGGTAAAACTTTTAGAGATTTGATTTTAGCACACCTTCTTTAAGGGGCCAACAGTATAGAACCTGAACCCTCACATTGCTTCGAAGACAAGGATGGACAGACATATTCTGTGCCAAGTGCTGGGGTTAAGACCCTCTTAGTCACTCACCAATAGTATTGATTTTCTTGATTCAATTCCTGGAACTTGTACAAGGCCTCACTTTTCTTCTGGGGCATTTCCTGAAGGTCATTCATCACCTCATGATGCTGTGTTTTCAGCTTATGGGACTCAGAGTTGATCCTGGGGAGGGCATGGCAAAAGACCAAATAACCCTTTGAACTAAAGATTCAAGGATCACATGAATTCAAACTGAAATGTTACCTTAGGCAGTGGGGTAAGTACTCCAAACAAACATTATTGGGATGAAGCCCCTGTGGATATCTAGTTCTGAAGAGCAGGAAACCCAGCCTGACACATGGGATTCTAAGTAGAGATAGAGCCGATATTCACTGTCTGAAGGAAAGAACAAGTTATCAGTATCTGAATATCCAAGACTGATTCATCAGGTTAGACAGGGGAACAGAAAAAATGGAGAGGAACTCGGTAAGCACCAACAGGGAGAAGGGAGGCCAGGTATTCCTGGTGGTCATGAACTCTGCCCAGAGTTCATGGCAAATTTCAATTTGAATTCATGAAACTAGAGTATGCTTACGTGGTTTTATTACATTAACACTGTCTGGTCAGATTAGCCAAGCAGGAAAGCTGCAAAAGGGCCAAGGTTTCCACCAGTCTTGAAACCACTACTCTTTTTTAGGTCTCCACAAGGTGAAGATTAACAGTGAGTTCTGCAAACAGGGTTCTTGACTAGTTAGGGGACCAGCTTTAGGCAGCAGATTTTGGAAGTGGCAGAGTCAGACATGAAACTGGTGTTTTAGTTACACATTTACACTTCCATGGCAGCTTTTCTCAAGAGGGAGACTAAATTTCAGGGCCATGTTTCTCTACACAGTAAAATTCGAGAGGTGATACTCATTTGCAAGTCAGAAATGACAGTGACTCTTAGCCAGCCTGTGAGGCATATAGTTAAGTGAACTGGGGGTGACATCATGCTTGGAATAAGTCCTGGATCTATTGTTACTTTTTTATTGCTCAGCTTTCTAAGCAGTAGCTTCTGTCATGGTTGCTTTGTGTATTTCAAATATGTAGGCAAAGCCTTATTGTGGGTCATTCCTAATTATTAGCTCTATGACCACTGGGGAATCTGACTTTCCTTCTGGAGGGTACAAGCCCAAAAAATGTGAGACAGAATTAACTGGAGTTTTTTTCTTTATAATTCAACATTCTGGGACAGCAAAAGACTTTCAGCTTTGAATTGTTGTAGAAAGGTTTGGGCCAAATTATCTAAGCAGGTAGATTAGTCCTAGCTTTATTTGTGGTTGACTCTGCCTATTCTGATGGACAGAATATGGGAGAGGGCAAGGCCCTAATTCTCATCATGAAGGGTGGGAGAGAAGCTGCCTCCAGTTGAATATTTTTCCAGCTTTTCATGTCATGTATCAGAAAGAGTTTAACCTTCAGAATTACACAGAAGAACACTTAGGATTCTGGCTTAGTAATTCAACTTAAGTTGTGTGAGGAGTTTCAGTGTCTTTCATGTAGAATGTGTGTGCGTTTTTTTTTTTTTTTTTTTTTTTTTTTTTTTTTTTTTTTTTTTAACCTCAGAGGATTGCATTAAGCATGAGGGAAAATAATCATGTACTTGGCACAGTGTAACCACAGGAAAATCTAATTTTGAGGACCTTGTCTATGCTGGATAAACCTAGGCCTTTCAGGATGCACTGATTACAAAGGCACTGCATTTGGGTTAGCTCTGCTAACTGTGACTTTTATATCAACCCCATTTCCTACCAAACAGTGATAAATTTAGGGGAATCCCATATGGGTAGGATAGAGTGGAAGGAGAAGGAGAACCTATACGCATGGGTAGGCGACACTGTGAAGACTAGGGTCTCTTCTTCAGACTGACACATTCTGGCCAGTGTAAATATTTCTATGAAGTAACAATCCATAGAATGTTGTGTCTGCCCTTTATATTTTACATGTTATACATTGTTTTTAATTATGAATTTGTATCACATTTATAAACTTTTGTACCACTTCACTTGTGTGTAGCCTAAAGGACATGTTGTGAAGAAAAATTCTTCCATCTCGTGATTCCTGGACATCAAACTCTGGTCACCAGCTTGGTTTCAAGCATGTTCACCTGCTGTTCCACCCATCGGTGCACTTACCCATTTTTCATTTGGTTTCTGTGGCACAGGACACATAGCCCTGGCTGGCCTACAACACCTGGGTATCAATCCCTGAGCACAGATTTAACAACACTCATTACCACGCCAAAGTGTTGGAGCTTTAAAGTATAGACTCTGCATATTTCCAATAAGTACCTCAGTTTTCCCAGCATGTGTACACTGCAGCATACATGACAAGGCTGCGATCATAAACTACCTTCAAAACCGCAATGCTCTGGTCTAGACCTCATTTTACTAGTTTTGTGGATTCAAGTGTGTATAACACACAGCAAAACAAATTGTAAATATACAGAAATAGCTTCTGAAAGGCCCCATATGAAATCATCTACATGGCCTGTCTTTGTGCCTCCCAACGCTTTCTCCAAACCCCTGAGCAATACAGACATTAGTCCATGGAGGGTACCCAAATTCTATTTTCATACCTTTTAGCAAAATCTATTGTGAAAGTGATATTTCCCTACTTTTGTATTTAACATTCATTGAGCACCCCTAAACATCTAAATGAACCAGATCTTTCATTCTTTTTATTTTATTTTGAAGTTTCAGCATAAGATTAATATTTTTATTCAATACATTTTATTTACATTTCAAAAGTCATCGCCTTTCTCAGTTTCCCCTTGTGATAGTTTGCATATGCTTGGCCCAGGGAGTGCCACTATTGGTATGTGTGGCATTGTTGGAGGATGTGTGTAACTCTGGGAGTGGGCTTGGAGTTACTCCTTCTAGTTGTCTGAGGATTCTCAATCTGTTCCTGGCTTCCTTTGGATAAAGATGTAGAACTCTCAGCTCCTCCAGTACCATGCCTGCCTGGATGCTGCCATGCTTCTGCCTTGTTACTGGACTGAACCTCTGAACCTGTAAGCCAGCCTTAATTAAATGTTATTTGTAAGGCTTGCCTCGGTCATGGTGTCTGTTCACAGCAATAAAACCCTAGCTAATATACCCCTCCATCTCATCCACTCTCTTTTGTTTTTATAAGAGTGCTCTCCAGTTAACCCTTTCACCCTCCCACCTACAACTCCTGCTTCCCTCCCTGACATTTCCCTACACCAGGGCACTGAACCTAAGAAGGACCAAGAAATTATCCTCACATAGATGCTCAACAAGGCCCTCCTCTGCTACATATGCTACTGGAGCCATAAATCTTTCCATGTGTATTCTTTGGATTGGGGTTTAGTCCCTAGAAGCTCTGGTTTGTAGGTATTGTTGTTCTTTTGGGTGAAAACCTCTTTAGCTCCTTCAGTCCTTTCTCTAGCTGTTCCATTGAGGACCCTGTTCTCACTTCAATGGTTGGCTGAGATCATCTGCATCTGTATTGGTCATGCTCTGGCAGAGACTCTCAGGACACAGCTATATCAGGGTCCTGTCACCATATTCTTTTTGGCCTCTGCAATACTGTCTGGATTTGGTGGCTGTATATGTGGTTTATTCCCAATTGGGGCAGACTAATGATAGCCTTTGTTTCAGTCTCTGCTACAAAATTTGTCTACATAATTCCTCCTATGAATATTTGTTTCCAACTATAAATAGCACTGAATCATCTGTACTTTCGTTTTCCTGCATCTTGAGATTCATATGGTTTGTGAATTGTATCTTGTGTATTCAGAGCTTCTGGTCTATTATTCTTCTGTCAATGAGTGCATGCCAACAGTGTTCTTTTTATGTCTGTGTTAATATTTTCTAGTTCCATCCATTTACCTACCAATTTCATGAAGTAATTGTAATAGCTGAGTAGTAATCCAATATGTAAATGTACATTTTCTGTATCCATAATTTCTGTTAAAGGACAACAACTGTTTTTTTTTTTTTTTTTTTTCTGGCTTCTGGCTATTATAAGGCTGCTATAAGCATAGTAGAACATGTGTCATTGTTATGTGTTGTAACATGTTTGGATATATGCCTAGGAGTGGTATAGCTGGGTACATGGATAGTACTTTGTCAAATTTTCTAATGTGCCTCAAGACTGACTTCCAAAATGGTTATACCAGACTTCAATCCCAGAAATAAATTTGAGTGTTCCTCTTTCTGCATACGTTAGTTTGCATTGGATGCCACATGAGTTTTTAATTTTAGCCATTCTGGCTGATTTGAGGTGGAATTTCATGTTTGTTTTGATTAGTATTTTCCTGGTGACTAAGGATGTTGGACATGTCTTTTGTTGCTTTTCAACGCTTCGTTATTCCTCAGTTGAGAATTATTAGTTTACCTCTGTTGCCCAATATATTAATAGGTTTATTTGATTCTCCAAATCAAATTTCTTCAGGTCTTTGTATACATTGGCTATTAGTTCTCTATCCGATTTAAATTTAACAAAGGTCTTTTCACAATCTATTGGTGGTTGTTTTGTCCTACTGACAGTGTCCTCGCCTTACAGAAGCTTCACAGTTTTATGAGGTGGCATTTGTTGAGTCTTTATCTTATAGTATAAGCCATTTATGTGCTCTTGAGGAATTTTCTCCAGTGATCGCGTGCTTGAGGCTCTACCCTAAGTTCCCTTCTATTAGGTTGAGTGTATCTTGTTTTCTGTTGAGATGCATGGACCACTAGGATTTGAGATTTATACAATGAGATAAGGATGAATAGATTTGCATTCTTCTTCATGCTGACCACCAATTGATCCATCACCATTGTTTAAAAATCCTATCTCTTATGACACTGGATTATTTTAGCATATTTTTCAAAGGTCAAGTGACTACAGATGTGTAGGTTTATTTCTCAGTCTTCGATTTTATTCCATTGATGTACCTTCCTGTCCCTGTACCAATACCATACAGGTTTTTTTTGATTATTATTATCATTTTTGCTCAGTAATACAGCTTGAATTCAGGGATGATGATTCTTCCTGGATGTTACAAGTAAGGATTGATGTTCACTGTTTACACAGCAGCTCAGCAATTGGCACACACTTAATGAGGGTAATAGAAAATTCTTTAACACTGAAAGATTACCATTCTTTAAGGCAGTCAAGGCCTGTACCCACACAACAAGTGACTTCCTTGGATTCATATTTGTGCTTGTCTTTAGCACAATACAGGAAACAAGGGAACAAGGCATTCTTGATAGCCTGCAAAGATGCTATCTCCATCCAGAATTTATGTTGGCAATAAATAATTGCCACAGATTCATGCTATGGCACCAGAAGAGTCACCTGGTCTGCTCTTAATCTTAGCTCACCTGGTAAATGTCTGAGGACTAAGAGTATCAGAGAAAACAGAACAGCATACCCTAGTTTACAATTCTCTCTGCTGAAACTATAAGAGGGTTTTTATTTTTTTTTTTTTGTTTTAGGATTTCTTAATTAGAAATATCTAGAAAGCTGTTCAGAGTTGGCACATGTAGTAGTCCCAGCACTCAGAAGGTGTTTTAAGAATTGATGCCTTGTTCTTGTTCTTCTGGTTGTGTTTTTGTATTTTTAATTTTGTAATCTCCAGCCAGCTACTAGTTTCATACCTAGAATGTTCATACCATGCTCTGTAAGGCCAGATGAGTCATATTAATCAATACTTTTATTGTGATCAGCCACACTACAGACAATGCTATTATTCATTTTCAAAAAAGGAAAACAGTTATTGAGAAGGTACTTAACCAGTTTGTACTCACATATCCAAGATATCATAACTATAGAATGACATTCCGACCTTTTAGATTACCTATTACTCCCATTTTAGAGGACATGGATAAGTGACATGGAAAATCAATGTTGGGAATTTGTAATTTCAATTATAAACTCAGAAGTATGTGTACATGTGTATATATGCATTTTGTTTTTAATTTGAGATATAAATTTTTCAGAGAATCTGAGACCTAAATAGGTCTTGGCCAATCTTTGTAAACTGCATATACTTTAATGAGTCAAGACTGTCTTCTCTTTGTGTTGGGAGTGTACTTGAAAAAAAAGATTTTAATTTATATCTAGAGGTAGCCTAAGCCCTAAGGATCAGGATGAATTCAGAAACTGTCGTTGGGTTATGCACTGAGCCATAACTGGATGTCACATCTTCAGGCTGTGGAGCCACGCTTATTACTGAGAAAACAATTCACCTAATATCACAGATATCAAGATGGCAAGAGGCAATCACAAGAACATAAGCAATGGAAACAAAGACAACCTGGTGCCATCAAACACAGCACAATTACTGAGCTCTTATAAGCTGACCTACTTCATCCAATGTCTGGTATCAGAGGCCACCAGTTTCAGTTGCGCTAAGATCTTACATGACTGTTGTATCTTACTATTTCCAAAGCCTGTCCGGTGTCTTTTTTCTCCCCATGTCCCTCTTCTTCCTTCTGTAACCCAAAGGCCCCATCGTTTTCTTTAGGGCCAGCAATTAACTTCTGCCTTCTTTAGTGACATAATCAAGACTCAATTAGGGAATCAAATTTTAGTATCAGTTTCACCCCCTTACAAAATGTCATCAAATACTGGCAAGGAGATGGTGGACTTTTCTTCTCTGACTTTCATAATTAGATCGCTAAATTTTCTAATGCTCTTTAAACTCTTAAATTCGTAAGACAAACATAGTTTGCACTTTGTGCTTTATGTGTTCTTTCAACTGATTAGAAAGTAAGTTACGTGTTACATAGTAAAATCGTGTATTGCTACCTCTCATTGCCATTGATATGGCAAACAAGGCCTTCAGTGTTCCTGTGCAGCTTGTACAAGTTAAATCCTGCTCAGGAGAACACAGAGATGTTCCTGAACAACTGTTGGCCTACAGTTGTTTGATCTCCACATCTTCACTAAATCAATCTGCAAGACTGGTGTTGTGTTAGAACTGAACTTTTGGTGTCATTTCAACGAATATTTAGATATTTCATAAGAATCTGCATAATCTTTGCTTGTCTAGTTTTGTAATAGCAGCAGTAGTTTAATCATTGTAGTGCTTACATGTAGAATTCATTCATTAGGTGTCACAAAAATGCTAGTGTCCTTATGATATCATTTTCATCACATTCATTAGCTGCACTGGGTTGTGCAAGAGGCAGTGTGGGCACACAGGCCCTGCTGCTGGGGACAGTTGTAAGCAGTGGCTACAGTGACTAGGCTGTGGGTCTAGATGGCAGGCAGTGTAGAACAGTGTGGCTGCCACCTCAGCCACCACCAAGGAGCAGCATGTAGGGTCACTGGAGTGTGTGTGGGCTCTGTAGGCAGAGGAGTAATAGGGCTGAAGTTTGTGGAAGTGGGTCAGTTCAGCAGTTGTAGCAACTTCAGCCCCACCACACCCTAACACCTCTGGTGGCCAGAAATGGGGGGAAAAGCCAGAGAAACTTAGGCTGTGGTGCAATTTGTGCAATGGTTTTCAGGCAAAGCCCAGGTAGAGCAGCACATCACCTAAACCAAGCAAACCAAAGGCTCACAGGTCTCAAGAGGTGCCCCTGATGACACAGGCCAGTACTTGTCTGTGTTTCGAATAAAATGGGAGCACAGGTCATAGGGGTAGAAGCCAATAGTGTGGAAGTTGCAATAGAGCTCCATCATGTAGTTGGGGTGTGGGGAGGGGCTGCACAGCTCATGGAAGTCATGTGCAAACTGACATGTCTCCCGTCCTTGCACGTTGTTGTCGTCCTTGTCATTGTCATCATCCTCCTCCTGCTCTTTCTTTTTCTTCTTCCTGCTCCTCTTCCTCCTCCTTCCTCTTCTTCTTCTTTTTAAATTTTCTACTGGCAACCATACTGTTTCAGATCTTATGACCTTTTCTTAATGCTACTGGGAAGCACGTTGCTGTGAGAAAGCCCCATTTGCCTATTCTCAGTCTTACTGCCCAAGATTCCTCTTGGGACTTTGGAGACATTGGTGGTAAAGCTGAGCTGGAACCTGTGATTTCCAACATGAATTCCATTATTCTTTCTCCACCGTAAGATAAATGCATAAAGTATTTGCTAAGGCAAATATTATGAAATGTTCCTTTCTTTTTTGTATCGGGAGGGGTACTTTTGGGGTTTTTGTTTATTTATTTAGTTATTTATTTATTTAGGCTATTACTCGATAGCTCTGGTGAACTGCAACATGTTATTTAGAGAAGGTTAGTCTTGTACTTACAGAGAGCTGTCTGCCTGTGTCTCTTGAGAGCTCCAGTTAAAAGTGTGAGGTATGTCATCAATTCATCTATTTTGATTTGACTTGTTTATGGAGTATGATAGTTGTGTAGTTTTTTATTTTTTTTTCCTTTTTACCCACAGACATCTAGTTTCCACAATATAATTTATTTCTGTGTGTGTGTGTGTTAATAATAGTTTTTTTTCAACTTTATTTTTTTAAAAACAGAGATACATTTTAAAGCATTTTGGCATAAAACTATATATTTTTCTCAGTACTTTTTCTGAAAGTTTGATCGTATGCATTGAATTCTTACTAGTTATAATGAGCATAAAGTACATTTAAAATAACATAACATGGAAATGGTAAAAGTTTTCTTGGTGTTTAAAGATTTAACATATGATTTTAAATACCAAAAATTGCCACGAGGCTATCTTCTTAACTTTTGAGTTATTAATGATTTAAAATCTAGGTGTACCCACTCTGAGAAGGTGCTATAAACTTGTTTTTTTTTTTTTTTTGAACTTAATATAGTCTGTGATTTGTTTCTTGGGTATTCATAGATTTCTGGGGCTAGTATCCAATTATCAGTGATTGCATATTATGTCTTTTATTTTATGAATGGGATACCGCACTCATAATGATATTTTCTAGATGCATCCATTTTCCTAGGAATTTCATAAAGTCATTGTTTCTAATAGCTGAGTAGTACTCCATTGTGTGAATATACCACAATTTCTGTATCCATTCATTTACTGAAGGACATGTGGGTTCTTTACAGCTTTTGACTATTATAAATAAGGCTGCTATCAACATGGTGGAGCATGTGTCCTTATTGTGTATTGCAGCATCTTTGGGGAATATGCCCAGAAGTGGAATAGCTGGGTCTTCAAGTAGTACTATGTCCAACTTTTTAAGGAACTGCCAGATTGAATTCCAGAGTGGTTGTACCAGCTTACAGCCTCACCAACGATGGAGGAATGTGCCTCTTGCTCTGCATCCTTGCCACCATCTGCTGTCATCTGAATTTTTGATCTTAGCCATTTTGATTGTTTGAGTTGGAATCTCTGGGTTGTTTTGATTTCCATTTTCCTGATGACTAGGGATGTTGAACATTTCCTTAGGTACTTCTCAGCCATTCAATATTCCACAACTGTGAATATATTTTAGATCTGTACTCCAGAATTCTTTTTTAGATCTGCACCTTCTTTTTAAAAGGATTGTTAGATTCTCTGTAGTCTAAATTTTTCAGTGTTTTGTATATATTAGATATTAGTCCCCTATCAGATATGGGAGTTGTAAAGATCTTTTCCCAATCTATTGGTTGTCATTTGTTTTCTTGACAGTGTCCTTAGCCTTACAGAAACTTTGGAATCTCACTAAGTCCCATTTATCCATTCTAGATCTTAGAGCACAAGCCATTGTTCTGTTCAGAAACTTTTCTCCTGTGCCTGTGTATTCTAAGTTTTTCCCCAATTTCTCTTCTAAGAGTTGAAGTATACCTGGTATTATGTGGATGTCTTCGATCCACGTGGAATTGACCTTTGTAAAAGGAGATAGGAAAGATTGATTTTCATTCTTCTGCATGCTGACTGCCAGTTGAAACAACACCATTTGTTAAAGAGTCTGTCCTTTTTCCAAGGAATGTTTTCAGCTCCATTTTCAATGATCAAGTGACCTTAGGTGTGTGGATCCATTACTGGGTCCTCAGTTTTGTTCCATTGATATACCTGTCTATCTCTGTAGCAGTACCATGCAGTTTTAACACAAATACTTTGTAATATAGTTTGGAATCAGGGATGGTGATTCCCACAGAAGTGTTTTACTTTTGAGAATAGCTTTCACTATTCTCGTATATTTTGTTATTCCAGATGAATTGGTTTTTTTCAACTCTCTGAAGAATTGAGTTGGAATTTTGCTCGGAATTGCATTGAATCTCTAGATTGCTTTTTACAATTCATGAGCATGGGAGATCTTTCCAACTTCTGAGATTTCCTTCCTCAGATTCTTGAAGTTTTTCTCGTACAGAACCTCCATTTGCTTGTTTAGAGGCACCCCAGATATTTTATCATTTTTGTGAGTATTGTGAAGGGTGTTGATTCCCTAATTTTTTGCTCAGCCTGTTTATCATTTGAGAAGAGGAAGGCAGGAAATTTTTTGAGTTAAATTTATATCCAGCCACTTTGCTGAAGATGTTTATTAGTTGTAAAAGTTTTCTGATAAAATTTTTTGGGGTCACTTAAGTATACTCTCATATCATTTGCAAATAGTGATATTTTGACTTCTTCCTTTCCAATGTGAATCCCTATGATTTCTTTTTGTTGTCTAATTGCTCTGGCCAAGACTTCCAGTCTATATTGAATAGGTAGGGATAGTGGCCAGCCTTTTCTAGTCCCTGATTTTAATGGGATTGCTTTAAGTTTCTCTCCATTTAGTATGATATTGGCTACTGGTTTGCTCTATATTGCTTTTACTATGTTTATTTATGGGCTTGTAGCAAACTTTGAGATTAGAGTCCACTGATGTTGTTTTTATCTCAGTAACATTTTTGTTCAGATAATGTTTACGGGCCCTAAAATAAGGGGTTTGGCAAGTTGGGTGGTTTCACTAGGAAATGATCCTCTTGCTCAAATGTCTTTTGCTAAGGATTCTTTTAGAACTGCATAGGGTTTCACCATTCCTTAGATAGATAAACAGGCCTTAGAACATACTCCTATGTACATTTACCTTAGTGAATAGGACTATGGAGACAGTTGGTGGTAAATCTGGGCAAGATTCCAAGATTTCTAAAGCTACCACCATTACTCTATCCCCATTGTAAACTAAATGTATAGGAAGAAAGTCATGGAGGAAGGAGACATATGCAAAGTATACTTGTAAAACAAATCTAGAAGTACCTTCAATGAACACTGATTTAAAGAAATTGCTGGCAGTGTTTCATTTGGAGAAGTGCCTTTTACTTTTTTTTAACAAATGATCTCTATTTTTAGTAAATTACCATGTGTCCCTCTTGGAGTTCTTTGCCCTGGACATGAGAATCTGGAAGACTCTTGAGAATGGGATTAGTCCATGAGCTGAGAAAAGACATGAGTCCCATGACTGTTTAATGGTTATTTATACAGTACCTACGACTTCTGATGTTTCTCCAGTACAGAGATTTCTTGATCCTGATCTGCTTATTACATAATTTATTTAATACCTTCACTCCCAAGAGAGTTCTCAAGTCTCCATTTCATTTGACAGACTCATCTACATTGTCATGCAGGATGACACATGAGAGATCTCCTTCAACCCTGAAAATAAGAGATGAAAAGTCATGATCCTGACACACTAATGCCTTACATGCATGCCTGGAAATTTAAACATTTAGCATGCCTATTCCAAGTATGTTTCCCTTCATGTCTCAAGAAACTTCCCTCTTTGGTTGGGTGTGATCCAGTCCAACTAATACACCACACAAGTAAAACAAATATCCAGGACAGGGACAAGAGAAATGGCTTTTATCCATTTGAGGCTTTTATTCTCATAGTGGCTAAAAAGCAGTTAACAATCCTCTATCACATCAGTTGTGCTGAGCACAAGATCAATATCCAGAAATGGGAGGAGCTGGTTGTTGACCCTTGTTAGGTGGACCTGCCAGGTCAGCTATCCAGCAAACACCAGCTTTATTTAGAGGACACCCTAGTACAACCTTTCAGCTAAGGTCATTCTAAGCATCCTGAAAGGAGAAGGGACAAAGAGTACCTGGGCCTGAATTTTATTTTCAGATTTAAAAAAAGAAATTTTGAAACTGAATTGTGAACTAAACATTGTGCAAAAATTAAAATAAAATGCAACATTACTTCAGTAGTCAATATATATTATATTGAAAAATAACAGTTTAGCAATGTCGGAATCTCATTTCCCAATAGGTGTGAGCAGCCTAGAAAACCATTTGGAGGCCTTCTAGGGAGTCTGGCTAAAACTTAAGCAAACTCTCTTGTTTCTAGAATGCAGAAACCTGCCTCTGTTCTACTTGTGAACCACGAAATCTGTGAAACCCAGAGAAACCATTTCACAGAAAATCTATGCATACTGAAGAGATGATATGATCTACAATTCTGTACTGCATGCAAATCTTCCCAATGGTTAGCATTAAACTCTCAAGTTATACTCATGAAGAAAGAGATGACACCCCAGCTATGTGTGTGAGTATTCTAGGACTTTTTCTAAGGAGACATAAGTGACATTAGGCTGAGGTCATAACACAGAACTCAGAAGGGTGGAAGGAGTACACCATCACCATCGCCAGAAACTCTGTGGCCAACATGCATTATATCATGGACATAAGGATTTTAAACTGGACGAGATCAATACTCTGAGGTGCTTCTAGTTGATTGAGGTAGAGAGTAATATTGAATACCAGTCACCCAACATAGACTATTGTACACGTCCAGGAAATCTACATGGCTCCTGCCATCCTGTGCTACTACTACTCCCTATAGACATCAAAAAGATACTGCATCATTTCCACTAATCCAGGCACACACAAGTGCACACAGACACACATTGATACACACACACTCTCTCTCTCTCAACACACACACAACAGACACAGAGAAAAATGGAGAGAGAAAGAGAGGGGGGAGAGTGGTTGACACCCAGTCACACATTCCACAATATATGCAATTACATGTGCTCACACATGCAAGCAGACTTCATTGCAGAAACATTTTTAGATTCCCAGAAAAGATAAAAGTTCACCCAGGAAGGTATGAAGGCAGAGGATACATCCCTTGAATGTAGTAAGAACATAGTGGGCATAGAAGATAGACAGCTAGGTCAATAATGTGTTTTCCCCTACTAAACAAACTTTGCCTGTTAGCCAAGCCTGCTTAGCAAGATTCCAAGGTTTTGCACAGCAAAATTGGCTCCCAGCAAAGGCACACTGCATGGTATTGGACAAGCCTGTTCCTGCCTCTTGTACACTGTCTCTCAATGGCTCTACAGTGGGCAGCATGTTCCAATAAGTACTCCATTTACTAGAGGCTGCATAACTTTGGAACCAAAAATATGAGACCAGGCAATTACCAAATCTGTATAACCAGGATGCAAAATAAAACTATTCTCCCTGTAAGGATACAATTTCAAAGATATTTTGAGTAAAATAAGGCTGGCTGGTTCAAGGCCAAGTGGTTGCATGAATGATCACATTTGGAAATGGTCCCTGAATGTGTTCATGAGATCTGGATAGTTCCTACTGCAAAGCTGCTATGAGAAGTACCAGTACACACGTGATTACCATAATTTTTTTCAGGATACTGACTTCTTGTTCTGGAATTGCTGGGTCAGTGGGGACTGCTGTTTCAATTTCTGAAGAGTTGTACATGGCTTCTCACAGAGCTAGCACATTTTATACTATCAAAAATATCTGAGGGTGCTCATTGTTCCCAATCCTCCTTTAGGCTGATTTTAACTCAGAGAGAATGATTTTGATTAACAGCAGTTACAGAGTGCTACAGACAGAACACGGGGTGAGTGTTTTAGACTATCATGAGGGTTAGGGGCTGTCTGAGGTTCCCTGTTCTTTACTCACATTAGAATTCTGGGCTTTATACTGGATGCATATGCACAACAAGCAAATCAGTCTTTCAAATAATAATGCACAGGACAAACTCCAATGCCAAGATAACTGAGTCACGTTTAGGGGAAGTTGGAAAGAAAATGTTAACAGGCAATGCAGAGAAAACTAGGATGCTGAGAGTATGCAACCTGCCTGCTGTATTCCAGTAGCCAGGCACTGCACATTAGGACCATATGATATTCAAAAAACTTAAGTCAGCACTTTTGACTCTCAGGCTCATTCATTTGACACAGCAGCATCTTTCGCACCTGCATGTACCACAGTTGTTTGATTTTTAAAAAATGATTTCAATACTGACATATTTTTCTTACAAAATCAGTTGAATATCAGACTTTAGAGAATTCATTATCTACTCTTGTCCTATTGAGCTAGGTGGCTGGGCCTAAAGGTGGCTGCTGTATTTAGTGAGGCTCCGATGCAAAGAGAACTGACAGAGTACTTTATCCAGTAAACTTGGCCATTGTTATTTTTTAAGATAATTGTTTTCCAAGTGAATCTGTATATATGGATATAATATACACATATATGTAGAGAAGCACACATCTTCATGCCTTTACACACAAAAGAACACACACATAGAGTTTTATATGCAAGTACCCACTCTGCAAATATCTACATCAAAGAACTATCACCAACCACATATATCCCATGATCATTATAACCCAGACCTAAGCTAAAACACATACATGCACAAACACATACACACAGACACACACATCAGAGACAATCTGCTTTGTGGTATAGGATGTCTATGGGCGTTATGGTTACAGATGAGGACAATCTACCCTGATGCTTCATTAGTTTTACCTACTGCTGTTTGGCAATAGTCCATAAATGTTCATGCTGGCCTTACCACAGAGCTTCTTTCTCCTGCTATATGGCATTTCAGTTACCTTCTGCTTTGCTTCAAGAATTTCGTTTTCCTCCCACAATAGCTTTGCTTTCTTCTGCATATGAATTGACTCTCTCTGGAGATAGCAGTTCCAGATGCTGAACCACAAAGAAAAATTGTGACTCCAAACTAGAATTTATCTTCCTCATTATCCTCCAAGTACCATGCACACTTCATTGGTTCTTATCCCCAGACAGACCCAGACTACAGTTCAGATCACTCATGAATCATCACATAGGAAAAGGTCAAATCCAGAGAACAGACCCATTCCAGAAGACACAAAGTACCAATGAAATCCAAGAAGACATGGCTCCCATGTATGCTTATATGTCATTGGAATTATACAACTACTTGTAGGTAGAGAGCAAACTTTCTGTGTAAGTCAAGAGGAGACCCAATAAGTACACATAAATTCTGTATATCTTATGAAATTCAGGTTTGCAAATCTACTTTAAGGGCCCTGGAAGCTCAAGGTTGATTGATATTTCCATCATGATGCAAACCTTTTTTATCTAGAGGATCCTTATTTTGGAAGGAAAATGATCGGAGGTACTTACATACTCTTCACATTTGGTCAAAATAAGTCCAAGAGTTAACAATCCTAGAGCCTCCCACTTTCCATTAAGAGGTAAACAGTACAGAACCTGAACCCTCACATTGCTTCAAAGACAAGGATGGGCAGACATATTCTGTGCATAGTGCTGGAATCAAGTCTCTATTAGTCACTCACCAATAATACTGATTTTCTTGAATCAGATCCTGAAACTTGTACAAGGCCTCACTGATCTTCTGTGGCATTTCCTCAAGGTCAGACATCAACTCATGATGTTGTGTCTTCAGCATATGAGACTCAAAGTTGATTCTGGTGTAGGGCATGGCAGAAATCAAATAACTCTTTTGACTAAGGATTCAAGGATCACATGATTCTAACTAGATTAACTACCCCTGCCCATATATTGTATATACTTGTTACTTGGTACTGCATCCTCTAGGATCTTATTAAATTTATCATTATTAGCTTCAGGCCAGTAGAACCAGGGAAGCAAAAGGAGGGATTGATCTCCTTTAGCTTCCTGAGGGTGTTTGAAGGAATAGCTTAGCTCTCCAAGAACTTTCTAAATGCCTGTGCCCCAAGCCTTGGTCCAACTTAAATCTGTGATGACTCTTCTCCATTTTTAGACAAGGATTGACAATCATTGGTTCTACTGATTATGTCAATTTCCCAAATGACATAATTAGTATTTACAGGGGAAAAGCCTGTAACTTACAGCAGGATATTCTAAGGTTCATCCAAGTTGGACACACAGGTCACATGCTGCTCAAAGTGAGGCTTCTTGGCCTCATAATTGTGATTTAGTGAAAACTGAGTCAACAAATCTACAGGGCCAAAACTCTCTATAGACTCTTGAGGTCTTATGTGGAACACACACACACACACACTCACACACACACACACACAGACACACACACACACAAACACTCACACACTCACACACACACACAAAGGCACACCCAAACACAATCAGAATCCTAATGAAATACAATACAATGATTTGTCTTGATCTCAGAGTATAATGAACAAAATTTGAAAAAAGCAGTGCTAACATGCAGCCAATCCAGTCACACAGTAAGAGAGAGCAAATGAGACCAGGCCCCTTCAGCTGTTGAAAGGACCAATTAGATCCAAAGCAATTTTAGATCAGATAGAAAGAGTTTGACCATAAAGAGCAACATCTAGCCTCTCCAACACACCAAAAATTGTCTAGATTTTTAAAATGAATAGTGGGAGTTCACACAATACTACCAATATCCCCAGACCGGGATTCATTCCATGGGTTCTGATTTACTTTTGGAGGAATCAAAATGCCCTGTTACTCTATCTCACTCCTATATACCTTCAATTCTGTGTTTGAAATCCAGTTAGGAAAAAAATAGAGAAAAGAAAAGAAAATGAGTTTGGGCATGAGGACAGACTGGAGTTGAAGACTTCTGTGATATGAGGAAATCTGGGGTTAACAGAGAGGGCCCAAGATAGTTCTCAAAATACCAAGCATAATGACTACCTGTAGTTCAAATCTGTGTCAGTGTAATTAGCCAGGATTCCCCGAAGTTCGTCCCTCTCATTTGTGATCTTCTGCAGATAAATTTTCAGCTTTTCCAACCTCTTCATCATCTTCTTATTTTTGGTGTTGCTGGTGGTTGCAGGTTTGGTTAATTCCTTCCCAACAGACCCTGTAGATATATAAACACAAGTAAACTTGTAGAAATAAAAGGACAGAGACAAGAGCAACCATGCTTAGTCCCAAACAGTGGCCCTAGGAAGAGGGAACTCTAGAGACACAGTGAATAACAGAAAGAACAGGAAAGCTATCTTCAAGCTGGGCTCCTCAACATGTCCCTGTTTCCAACCACTATCACTAAACACATGCCTCACTCCCTAGTGCAGTCTCCCTGGCCTTGAAACTCATAAGCTGACCAAGGCCAGAAGAATTGGAGGGCATTGTCTGCTCCTATCTGATAGATACAGGTCAGTTCTGGTGTTCATAGTGCTCACCACTAAAAATATTGTCAATAAATACCAACACCTGGCATCTGACACAAGCCAACACATGTGCAGGCTTCTTAAAGTACATGATGAGACTCCCCAAACTACTACCCTTTCCCCAGACTGTGTTGTATGCCACATCATTTATGTTTAAGGATAAAGTGTCTGACACCTTGATACATTTCCAGAGGAATATTTCCCTCTCTTACTCAAGTTATCTACAGAAATCTGTTGAGATCAGAGTACTTTTAAACACTGTATTCCTGAGAACAACACATTGTTCCTCTCACAGAGCTATTTCCTGCAATCCTATGCTACTCAGCAGATAATTTAGGTCTCTCAGCAAAGCAACTTCTGGCCTGTCAATTCCTGGCTTTTTGAAAAATTAATCAGAAATTCTTGACTCATGGTCTGCCATTTAGGAATGTCAAGGCTCCAGATCATAAGCCCTACTCCTGGAAGGACTATCTCAGGCCCACTCCTCAAGTAAGTTCCCCAACCCCTGCCAAGAACTCACTGTGCTTTCCCCAGGACCACTTTTTTTTACCTGTTTTTGAACATGACAGAAGGTTTGCCTCTTTCTGCCTCAGTGTAATCTCTGCTTGTCCTCTATTCTCCCTCCGAATTAGCCTGAGCAGCATGGACATCATGCCTACTTGTGAACCCAATAGGCTCTGATGGAATACCCCACAGGCAGTTTCTATCATCACAACACTGCTGACATCACAGAAGATTCTAGGGCTCTCCTGGATACAAGAGAATGTCCAGGGAATTGATGGCTGATGAAGTCACTGGGAACTGCCACGATCTATATGCTAAGCAGCTTGAGCCAAATTGACTAGTTTCTGAGGTGTAATTACTTGAGATCCCCTTTGGAACCTCAGTACCTTTTCCTTCATAAGATAGACATTACTTTGTGCTTAATTTCATATCCAATTAATTGGATGGAAAGTGTTTTTTTCATGGTCATGGCATGGGTGCATCATCTTCAATCAGACTTAAAGCTCTATGCTATTTGAATGGGCAAGATTCTACTCCATAATAAATGTACTGCTTGGGTATATTCAGACAGACAGTCCACAGACACAGGATTTTCCAGAGGGCAAAATTATTTTCCTCCACGTTTAATTTATACAAGTTTGGTTACATTTTCTTATTGTGCATGCCTTGATGGTGAACATTCTTTCAATGTATACAGACATGAGTTTTTATGAAATATCTCTTTCAGAATCCCATTCTTTTGCAATGAAAACTTCCAAGGACTTGACACCATAGTTCTCCAGGTAAAAGGTACATATCAGTTGAAAAGTTAGTTTTTTTTTCAAAATATAAAATCTCATAGTCTCCATTTCTCCAATACAAGTAATTAAGTAAATATTTGTGAGCAAATGTCATCAGGGCTATTGGAATGTAGCTCTATAGTCCAATTAGCTATCACTTCTCCATCCTCTACCATCCTGAGTTCTCAGGTCCACTCCTGAGGGTGTTGGGAGTTTGGAATATGATACTGTATTTAAGATACATAGGACACAATAGGATGGGTAAGGAATGGAAAGGCCACAAATCTTGTGAAACTTCAATGTTAGTGGATGCATATATTCAGGAGACTTCTTCCTTCTTGACATGGGTGTTCTGCATCCATGGTTAAATACCACCTAATCTCTAGGGTATAAGAGTGGGAAAAAATCATGTAAATGCAGGAGCTTTTTTCGAACTCAGAAGTCCCCTCAGTCTTTCAAATAGTGATATGACATGCCTTTATAAAGAAATGTATGACCGGGTAAAGTGAAAAGAAATAGAGCATTGATATCTATCTGTTGATATCTGAACCTGGGAAACAGTGAGGAAGCAATCTAAACAAATATATAGGGATGAACCTGTTCCTGTATTGGGTACAGCAGGCACAAAGCAAGCAGGAGACACGACCACCATTCTCTAGACTGTACTGAGAGATCTGCAGTGTTTCTTTCCTTCAATGTCCCTTTTTTATTTTCATGTGTTCAGGTCTCAGAGATCTGCATTCAGAATCAAGGTTCCCCGATATACCTAAATCATTCCCTGTTAATTGACAGGATTTGGCTTTTCCAAATTGGTTTTTGGGATCATTTACATGGAAAAGTATTTTACAACACTTTACTCTGGAGTCTTGTCTTTCTTTATCAACAGGGTGTGTCTCTTCTATGCAGCAAAAGGCAGGATTCTTTTTGTTTCCAGTTGGTTAGGCTGTGTCTTGTATTGTGAATTTAGTCCATTGATATTGAGAGATATTAAAACCCAATGGTTTTTAGTTTCACTTATTTTTGTTTTTCAAATTAGTATTTTGTGTGTGAGAGATTTTCTTATTTGATGTTCTTTTTTAATTGAAAAACTTTATTTTAAAAAATGATGAATGTACAAATTTTCAGCATTTTTGCATTAAAATATACAAATACATTTTAAGGTTGTAATTAAGTACCTGTGGGTATGTATACATAAACATATGTATATATGTAACAATAATATAGGAAAAAGGGCTACTAACTTGAGGGGATAGGTTAGAAAGTGAAAGGTTCTGTAGAAAGAACAGGGGGATGTGATACAGAGCGAATTAATTAAAATATATTCTTTTTTTCCTTAAACTTCATACAGTCTGTGAGTTGTTTCTGGGGTGTTCAGATCTTTCTGTGGTTAGTATCCCAATATCAGTGACTGCATATTATGTCTGTTCTTTTGTGACTGGGTTATCTCACTCAGGATAATATTCTCTAGATGCATCCATTTTCTTAAGAATTTTGTTAAGCCATTGTGTCTGATAGCTGAGTAGTTCTCCATTGTGTAAATGTACCACAATTCTTGTATCCATTCATCTACTGAAGGACATCTGGGTTCTTTCCAGCTTCTGGTTATTATAAATAGAGCTGAAATGATCATTGTGGTGCATGTATGTTTGTACTATGTTGGAGTGTCTTTGGGTCTCTAGGGTAAATGCCCAGAAGTGGAATAACTGGGTCTTCAGGTAGTACTATGTACAATTTTCTGAGGAATCGCCAGACTGATATCAAGAGTGGTTGTATCAGTTTAAAACCTCACCAACAGTGGAGAAGTGTTCCTCTTTCTCCACATCCTTGCCAGCATCTGTTGTCATCTGAGTTTTGGACATTGGCCATTCTGACTAGTGTGAGGTGGAATCTCAGGGTTGTTTTGATCTGCATTTCCCTGATGGCTAAGGATGTTGAGCACTTCCTTAGATGTTTCTAGTCATTTGATATTCTTTGATTGAGAACTTTTGGTTCTTCCTGATTTCTGTCATCTCTGGTGAGCAGTCTGATGTAATTCTCACAGATCAGCCTTTGTATATGACTTGACCATTTTTCATGAACCTTTTAATATTCCTTTGTTCTTCTATGCATCTTCTCTTTTGATTAATATGTGATTGGATGATTTTCTACTCTAATCCAATTTATTGGTGTTTTGTGGGCATCATGCACATCTATGGTCCTTTCTTTCTATAGAGCTAAGGAAGTTTTCTACTATGATATTTTAAGATGTTTTCTGACCTTTTGAACTGGTAACCTTCACCCTCTTCTAGGTCTATTATTCTTAGCATTGATCTTTTCATTGTGTCCTGAATTTACTGGATGTTTTGGTTTAGGAGCTTTTCAAACATTATATTTTCTTTGATTGACTTGTCAGTAACTTCTGTGTTATGTCTTACACCTGAGAGTCTTTTTTGCTCTTCTGTATCATGTGATGATAGCATCTGTACCTCCTGATCACTTTAGTGGGTAATCTACAAGTTTCCCCCAACTTGTGATTTCTTTGTATCTATTTCGCTATATAGATCTTAGAAAGTTTTATTCAATTCCTTTAAGTACTTGAATGAATATACCTGTATTTCTTTAAGGGATTTGATTTCTCTTTAAAGGCTACTACCAGTTTGCTTGTGTTTTCTTGTGATTTTAAATGGAGTTTTTTTTTTTTATATCCTCTTTAAAGGACATTATTATCAGAATAAAGTGAGATTTTTTTTTCTTGGTTATAATTTTGATTTTCATTTGTGTTAGGCTTGCTGTGATGGGAGAACTGTGTTCTGATACCAAATTACATGGGGTCTGTTGCTTATGTTCTTCTGTTATTTTTTTTTTTTGTTTTTGTTTTTTTTTTGTAGTGTAGAAATCTTTCCACACAGAGAATAATCTCTAACAAATGATTATGAGTTTCTCAGGAATCATTTGAAATATGACATTTATAAATCTAAACATAATGAACAGTATTTTTTACCTGCTTACAGTTTTGGAATATTCTCTTTTTAAATTCTTCTCCTTCTCCTCCTCCTCCTCTTTTCCTCTTCCTGCTTCTCTTTCTTCTACTCCTTCTTCTTTTTTACCATTTCCTGAGAAATGTTGAAGAATGAGTTCATAGTAGGTATGGGCCACAAGGTAAACAACATTATACCAGTTGTAGCCTTCTTCACTCAGAACCATGTCAGGTTGTGCTGTGCTAACCATTCTGCTTTGTTGGAGAATGTAAAATGTTCCATTTCACTAATACTGTTTTCAGAGATTGAACAAATAAAACAATCCACTCTAGCAAAGTCTGAGAAATGTCTATTGGATATTTCAAAAGTTCATTTTTTGTATAAATATTGGAATAATCATCCCAACTCTCAGCATCTGCTTGAGTTTAGCTTCACTGCCTGCTTGCATGCCTTGACCCTGGGAGAGATACACACCCCCCTTTGTTATGCAATTTCGTCCAGTCACACTCCACACCTGGCCTTCCTGTTCCCAGTTGCTAAAAGATAATTACAGACTTCCACCCCAGGGGGTGACTCTTACACCCAGCAGCTAGGGAATTTACATACCTCCCCTGTAATTACCTGAGGGTATAATACTGGGACCACTGTCTATGTGGGCAGTTCAATATGAAGTAAACTTTCTGGTAACACGAATAATGGACTTGTGTGTTTCTTTCAAACCCTTAGGCCTTCGCCTGGTTTGAAGTAGCTGTTATTGGTACAGGCACCACAAATGGAGGTCCACAATTCCACCCGAAAATGTAGATTCCACCAAGATATGGGAAGGAAGAAACGACCCGTAGGGTTTGCCCCATGGAACTAGCCAGCAAAATAAGTAAGGATAGTGGGGTGGATTGGAGATGGAAACCACTAGTTCTATTTTATGGTTGTTAGATCAGTTGCTGAATTTGCTTAAACAGTAGGGGAACTAGAATCAAGGTAGAAGACTGCAGTAGAATTCACTTGGGCAGCCTAAGTAAATCTTATTGATAGTTAGTAAGAATAGACTTGTGATAAGGATTAAGGAAAGAAGAATTGACTGCTCCTCTCACCATGGCCACATTCTTAGAAATCATATCCACTGCTGGTAGGTGTGGTGTTTGTGCTTAAGCAAGAAACTTAAAGAGCTAATAGAAAAAGGATATTTCCCATTAGTGTTTCTAAGTCTTTGTAAACAGATTAGAGGTATTTTATTTGGAAGAGAGAGAAAATAGATCTCGGAAAAGCATGCCTTTCTTTTGTCTTGGACAGTATGGGAGGAGAGGAGGAAAATTATTGTAAACTGTTTCAGAGTTCTTCCAGCAGGAACTGGGGAACAGGAGAATTCCTGACTCTTAGGATCCCACTGGAGAAATGTCCAGTTCTGCTTCTGGGTTCCTAAGGAAGGATATCAGGATCCTGTTGACAAATCTAGTTCTTGTCTCTCTGTATTGTTGTCCCTTGGTGCCAAGATGTCCATGTGTGTCAATTTGTGTCCATGTTTCTGTGTCTGAATGTTGCTCGTGCTTCATGTTCAAAAATAAAATGGTTGCTTACCTCTTGATTTATTCTTAACTTATGTCTAAAAGGGAAACAATAGAAGGTAAAAAAGAAGAAAAAGAAAAAGAAAAAATAGGAAGGAGGCTTCAGACTCTACCCCTTAAGTCAGCTCAACTGGAGACCCAATGGGAGTTAGATGTCTTCCCAGGCCACTGGTAAAGGGTGCTGGCTGTGTCTCAGCTTAAAGCAGATGATTGTTTTTCCTAGAAAAATCTCTGACTGTGTTTATTGAGCTCTGCAAGTGACAAGGTGCTCATTTCTTGAATTTACTGATAGAGAAAATGAGAATTTTATATGGTTTAAATATATAAGATGTGTGGTCAGTTCATGTTTGTTAACTAGTTTTAATTGGAATAAATGTGCTCTGAATGTCTTGGTCTTAGATTATTGGCTTATAAGCATTGGGTATGTTTAAAATTTTGTAACTTTGGCAACAAAAGTTTGTTTAAAACTAGTAACTTGGACAGAGTCATCCTCAAGTGCAACAAGTGGCATGAGCCACATGTTTTCTATATATAAGGAAAAAAATTTCTGTGGATACCCCAAACTTGGGACAATATTTGAATAATTCTTCTTCTAGAAAACAGACTTAAAGGATACAACTTAAAGTAATGAGGTATTAAAAGATGCATAAATATATATGAACTTGCAGCCACTTTGTGGCATGAAAGTAGGAAACTTAGGAGAGAGTTATGGTTATGGCCTGGTTTACAGCTTATAAAATTATCCGTAGATTTAAAAGATTGTTTTTATACCGTTCTGTTGCATCCTCGTGATTGCAAAGGGGTTGCTTTTGGCTTGTCTGAGGTTTTAAAGAGCCCTTGAAACAATGGGTATCACTGAATATCTTTGCCTCAGGGAATGGCTGATGGTCTGTTGTTATTTTGCTGTTTCCTGGATGGCATGAAGCTGAAACTTAAAATCCTCAGTGTTTACTGTTGTAAATGCTTTGTTAGCTAACCACTCCCTAGTCAGACTGTGGCATAGGAGATTCCTAAAGTTAATTTACTTGTTTAATGTGATTTTCAAAAATCATCAGATGTTAGCTGGCAAAAACCTCGCTTTAAGCTCACCATAGAATGTCTCAAACCTCTTTCTGCTGTTCTTAAGAGATGCAAATCCTCTGCAGGGAACTGAGAGGCTCTGCAGTGAATATAGAGGAAACAATTAGTTAACAGCAGATATTATATTTGATCAACTGTTGGCTATATGTATTTGTTCTTTTGGCAAAAGGAACCATTAATGTGAATTCATCTTATTTCCTTTTTAAATAAAGTTTTAACATTTTGCTATGTTTATGCAGAATTGTATGATAGGTTTTTTTTTTTTTTTTTTTTTTTTTTTTTTTTTAAGGAGAATGTTTAACCTGATGAAATATTTGTTCCTTATTCTGAGCAGCAATTAAATTGGTTATGGCTAGATACTGATGTTTGGCTTTTACAGGCAAAATTCAAAATTGATAAATCATTATCTGAAAGGCAAGTTGTTAAGGTTCCTTCCTCTGTGCATGCTTTTTTATTTCCTGTAAATTTATGCATGCAGCCCATTGATAATGCAATTGCTGTATTTATAGATGGTTTATCTATGGAAAAGCATTACATACAATTAAATCACACATGTTCATTATCTTGAATTTGCCTGCTGCAGCATAGATTATAAAATTTATATACTGGTAGCCACTGTTTTTAGATGTTAAAAAAAATCAGTTAAACTCTGTATTTATATACTGATAACATATATATATATATATATATATATATATATATATATATATATATATATATATATATATATAGCTAAAGGCCTGCACCAATATATAATTAATTAATAGTTTATAATTGCTTAAATTTGTTCTGTTTTTAGATATTGCTAATTCTTGAGTTTTGCAATTGTTTATGCAAATACAACTTAATTTAAGAGAGCATATTATCCCATATTTCATAGGGTATTTTAGAGATACTGGATTGCCTGGATCACATAGAAAAGGCAATGAATGCCACAGCAGATTTGTATACCAGGGAGATTATAATCTCATTTATAGCTTGAAAGACCTCCGAAGGGAGACCCTCACTCAAATCTCAGGAGAGGCGCGCACCCAGCGAGGCACCGAGACCAGACTTGCTGCAATCGCACGAGAAAGTTTATTGAAAGTGAAAGAGTGAGATCTCAGGCCAGCATGCTGGGGTCAAGACTCATACACCACGCAGGGGTAGAGGAGTTCGACCCCAGCCTGAACATGTAACAGGCTTATAAAGGCAAAAATCACAAAGAAGGGGGAGGACAGGGGGAATGAGGAAATTCATAAGGGAAAGAATCATACATTTTTTTATCAGTACACCCCCAGGCACACCTAGGGCGTTGGAATATTCCACAGAGGTCATCCGGACCTTCTGTGGTATTTTGGGAACTCAAATCTCAAGAAAGTGGGATTTCCTGGGAGGGGCAGAGGAAATCCCTAGGGCAAGGAATCAGTGTCCTTTGACAAACTTTTACTCTTCGGCTACCAAAATAGTAATGGCCTGAGACAAAAATTTGAAATTTCTAGTGAATGTGCATGTCAAATTGTAAAGATTTGTTCTGAATGTCCTCCGTTTCTTATACTACATGATGTTGTTAACCCTCAAGGACTTGTACCTAACCCATTATGACATATAAATATTCCTCATATTTCTGGTTTTAGAGAATTAAAATATGTATTTAAGTATTAACACCTTTTCAGGCTGTCTAGTTGTAATCACTTTAACTTGAGAGGCAACTAAATGTGTATAGCCTCTGGACAATTGTGTTCTTAAGAGTAATTCTGATCCCATGATTTGGCAAAGAAGTTTTCCATATTTGTAGGGCACATTAGAGCCCATACTGCCCTTCCAATACCACTATGGAGAGGGAATCGTCTTGCACATGTATACACTTGCCCTTATGCATTGGCTATAAAAGAATCTAATGTGGATAAGGCTATGCAGGTGCATACTAAATTTCATTTGAATGCAGGATCCTTAAGATTTCATTGTAAAATTATAAAAGAACAAGTTCTAGAAACATGTCCCATGTGTGCAGAATTCATTTCTGCTCCTAATTTAGGAGTCATTCCTAGGGGACTGAATCCCAATGATATTTGGCAAATGGATCTCACACATGTCCCTTCTTTTGGGAATTTATAATTTGTGTATGTTTTAATTGATACTCATTCAAGAATTATATATATACATATATATGCACATAGTAGAAAATATTAAAAGATGTCAAAAATCACTGCTTACAAGCTTTTGCATATATCAATGCTCCCAAAAAGATTAAAAAAAAATATGGTCCTGCCTATTCCAGTAAAAGGTTTAAACAATTTTGTTCATATTATGCTATAATTTATAAGACTGGAATTCCTTATAATCCTCAAGGACAAGCAATCATTGAATGTGCTCACCGCACCATAAAGATGTATTTGTCTAAAACAAAAAAGGGGGAGCATATCTCCCCTCATGTGCATCTATCCTTAATTTTATATATTCTAATTTTTTTTAACTGTAAATTCTGAAGGCTGCTCTACAGCTGCTAGACACTGGAGGGCATGCTCAGTCCAGCAAGAAATGGTGCAATGGAAGGACCTTGCATTGTGGCGGGGACCAGACCTCGTTTTGAATAGTGCTCGGGCCTCTGTTTGTGTTTTCCCTCAGGATTCTGAGTCACCTGTCTGGGCCCCTGAGTTCTGTATATGTTCTCTGAAAACTGCAGATTAGCACTATTGTTATTAACAAGGGGGAGGGTTTCATTTGTTCTCAACAGGTATGAAGCCGATGTAGGCAGCCAGTATATGAAGCCAGTGTGTGAAGCCAGTGTGTGAAGCCAGTGTGTGAAGCCAGTGTGTGCAGCTGATGTGAAGCCAGTGTATGAAGGAGGTGTGTGAAGCCAGTGTGTGAAGCCAGTGTATGAAGCCAGTGTGTGAAGCCAGTGTGTGAAGCCAGTGTATGAAGCCAGTGTGTGAAGCCAGTGTGTGAAGCCGGTGTGAGAAGCCAGTGTGAGAAGGCAGTGTAAGAAGCCTGTGTGAAGCTGATGTGAAGGCGGTATGTGAAGCCAGTGTGAGAAGCTGTTGAGAAGCCACTAGAGGAGTTAAAACGTGTAGCGGTGACAAGAACCCCAGAATCTGCACCCATACCTGTGCCCATGGAACGTACCAGAGAGAATCAAGAAAATTTTGGCTGCAGCCCTATTAGTGCTGTTTCAGCAGCAATCTTTGTAGCTGTGATCCTCTTCTCCCCACCTTATTGCCATAGCTGCCCCGTGGAATTTTTAGGAAAAGTGGCTGAGGCCCTCTCAACTTAGGTTAATCTATAATCTTTCATTAACTTGGATATACATTCAATTAGGAATGTTAATTTTGAATTAACTCCACACTGTTAACAGGAACAATTCCGTGTGGTTTCTGAGACTATTAAAACTGAGATAGTATTAGCTTTGGGTGCGCACCCCTTAGAGCACTTTGGGTGAGTATCCTCTCTAATATCCCTCAGGCAAGACAAGCCTGGAGCCAAGCTGTCAGCTGGCAGACTAGCAGTAAGCAACCCTATAGCCCAAGAATGGTAGAGTATGTATAAATTAGGTGACCAATGACGAGAAAACCTACAGGGTGCTGCTCAACCTAAGACCAAAAATCCACGGGGGCCCATGAGGATATTTCCAAAACAGGTAAGAGCAAGTGTTGAGGTCTAAGCCAGTTCTCTAATTTAAAAAAATAATATTGGGGGAGATGTTGCAATAATCACCCCAACTCTCCTCATCCCCTTGGGATAGAAGCCCCCATTTTGTTATGGTATTTGGCCTAGTCACAAGCCACTCCACACCTGACCTTCTTGTTCCCAGTTGCTAAAAGATAATTACAGACTACCACCCTAGGGGGTGACTCTTACACCCAGCAGGTGAGAACTTACATTTCCACCCTGTAATTATCTGGGTGTATAATACTGGGACCACTGTCTATGTGACTGTGACTGCAAGGTGTCCTGAGAGAAAGCAGTTCAATATGGAGTAAACTTTCTGGTAACACAGATAATGGACTTGTGTCTTTCTTTCAAACCCTTAGGCCTTCACCCAGTTCAGAGTTGCTGTTAGTGGTGCAGGCACAACAAATGGAGGCCCACAAAGCCTCCTCCATATAATATTGTTATATATACCAATTTCTCCATTGTGGTGTGCAAAAAAGACAGATCCCATGAAAGAAGCCAAGGCTGAAATCTCTTTCGTTGATCACATCTCATTTTGCATTTGTGATCCAGATTCTCTGTGCACATAAATATCCCCATCTTCTAACACTGACTTCTACAGTAGAGTTCATTTTACCATAAATGTAAACAACCTTTGCTGTTTGTGCCATAATTTTTTTTCATATATCTTAGTCCTTGCCATGTGTGAGTGAGTGTATGTGTGTGTATGTGTGTTTATACATGTGGGTGTGTATAAATGTTTTCTGGTATCACATTCACAAAAAACCAAACTGATCCCATATCTTTGCATTTGTTTCTGTTGAGTCTGAGAGAAACTGAATACCCAGGTCATCATCTGAGGTGACCAATCTGATCCAGGTTCACCTACATGGAAGGATCACATTTGGGATATTTTAGGACCACATTCCTCTAACCAAAATGATGGTCAGTCCTATCACAATAATACCACAGTTTCTAACACCAAGTACTGTCTTTGTTAAGATTTTACTTCTGTGAAAAGACAGCATTAAAAAGGAAACAGTTATAAAGACAACATTAACTTTGGGACTGGACTAAATGTTCAGAGGTTCAGACCATTACTGTCAAGGAGATAGCATGGCAACATCCAGGAATGCATGGTAGAGGCTGAGCTGAGTGTTCTGCATCTTCATCTGAAATCCACTAAGAAAAGACTGGCTCCCATGTGGTTAGGAAGAGGGAGGGTCTCATTTGCAGCCTCACACCCCATAGTGACACAATTCCTCCAATAGGCCATGCCTACTCCAACAGGACCATACCTTGTAGTACTATTACTCCCTGAACCAAGCATACTAAAACCACCATTGTTCAAATCATAAAATTTTCTATTCATTTGCAGTAAAGTTTGTACTACAAGACATGGCAAATTTCTGTGTAAACGCTGCCTTTCCTGAAGTAAGCTTGGGAATTTAGAGATAGTTAGAGTCGAATACAATTTCAAATAATAAACAGGAAACTCTGATATGATAATTTTTATATTTGTGTAAATCCATGAGGTTTTATTTCTGAAAGCGATGCATGAACTAGATTATAGGCATCAAGAATAGGACTGTTATACAATAATCTGAAAGTTCTGTTTCCACAGCAACATAAAAAAAAAATCAAGGAAACAAAAAACCTATCTTGAACCATTTATGAAATCCATAAATTATTCTTCTAATAATGTTTTATTATTTGAAATTTCTTTTATGTGTCAATTATCTTAATTATATTGATAATTTTAAGAATCAAATAATACATTAACATATTTAATTTATCTTCTCTATTAATACCTTTTATTACCCAAAAATATCATTAACAGATTTTGAGTGATACCCATAGCTCAAGATCCCACTTCTATTGCTTGAGTACTAACTTATGTTTCATAGCATACAAAATAATATTTGGAAATTACACTTAGTAAAAGAACATAAAATATTAAAAATAGAACCATTGAGAAACATATATGATAGCCCATGACATAAAGTGAGAGTATACAAAATGCATTACATGTCTCTATAAATTGTCTAATAATCATTTACTTATTAAAATAACCACATTATTATGAGAAAGTTTATTTAATCCTTAATAATTTTACAAAAATTAAAGTAGGAGAAGTTTTTTGAAATCAGACATTAAGAAAATGCTAATTTTGTTATTGTTGATGGACAGCCTAAGTAGTGAGGGCATCCAATTGGTGACCCCAGCACATGTATATTGGAACAAATTTTTCTGGCCTCAGTGGGAAAAGGTATATCTAATCCTGTTGAAAGTTGGTGTTCCATGGAAAAAGAATGCTGTTGGCCTAGGTGATGAGAGGTTTGGTGGAGATGTTGTGGTGGTGAGGTAATGGCAGTGTGTGGTGTGGGAAGATCAAGATCTCAGATGATAAAAGGAGGGGTAACGGTGTGAAGATCTCTGGGAGCATAGACTGGGAGGGGAGCAATGTAAATAAATAAAATAATTTCTAAAGTGCTAACTACATAGAGAATCAGAAATTACTACTAATAATAGTTGAATGATATTCATAAAATATGCTAATATTTATGTTTTTGGTTTTGTTATTGGTTATTTTATGTATTTAAAGTTCAAAAGTTATACCTCTTACCCAATTCTCCTCTGCAAGCATCCCATCTCATCCCCACTCTCCCTTGCTTCTGCTTCTATGAGAGTACTATACCACCCACCCACTTGCATCTCACTGACCCAGCTTTCCCCTATTGGTTAAGTCAGGGTTTCTATTCCTGCACAAAATATCAAGACCAAGAAGCAAGTTCGAGAGGAAAGGGTTTATTCAGTTTACACTTCCATATCGCTGTTCATCACCAGAGGAAGTCAGGACTAGAACTCAAGCAGGTCAGGAAGCAGGAGCTGATGGAGGGATGTTACTTACTGGCTTGCTTCCCATGGCTTGCTCAGCCCACTTTTATTAGAACCCAGGTCTACCAGCCCAGGGATGTGACTACCCACAACTCTCCCCATGTTGATCACTAGTTGAGAATTTGCCTTACAGCTGGATCTCATGGAGATATTTCCTCAACTGTGATAACTCCAGCTTGTGTCAAGTTGACACAAAACCAGCCAGTACAATTGACCAGCACCTTGTCAACTTGACATGCAAGCAAATCAATATTTAGCTTCCACCCTTACTTTCTTGTACATTACCAAGACCTTGATAAGTTTAAGAGTCCCACAGCCTTTGCCAATTCTTACATTTTAACACTGAAATACCTTTAAAATATTCTGTCTCTTTTAAAAATCAAGGTCTTTTTACAATTCAAAGTCTCTAAACTGTGGGCTCTTCTTCTTTCTTCAAGAGGGAAAGATATCAGGACAAAGTCACAGTGAAAGCAAAATCAACCTCTATCCATGCAGTGTCTGGAAATCCACTTACAAAATTCTGTCTTGGTTATGGTTTTATTGCTGTGAACAGACACCATAACCCAAGCGAGTCTTATAAATAACAAAATTTAACTGTGATTGGCTTACAGGTTCAGAGGTGCAGTCCATTTTCATCAAGATAAGAACATGGCAGCATCCAGGCAGGCATGATACAGCAGAAGCTGAGAGTTCTACATCTTCAAACAAAGGAAGCCAGGACCAGACCAAACATCCTCAGGCAGCTAGTAGGAGTGTCTCCACGCACCACCTCAAAGTGACACACTCCTCCAACAAGACCACACCTTCAAATAGTGCTGCTACCTAGGCCAAGCTTATACAAACCAGAACAGTGTTGCAAATCCTTTGGGCACCTTGATTCATTTCTTTAACTCCTCCATTGTGTTCCATGTCTTAGTTTTGATTTTATTGTTTTGAACAGATATAAATGACCTAGGCAACCCTTAGAAGAATAACATTTAATTGGGCTGTCTTACAGGTTTAGAGGTTCAATCTATTATCATCAAGGCAGAAACATGGCAGCATCCTTGCAGGCATAGTATAGAATATGAGCATTCTACATCTTCTTCTGAAGGCTGCTCGCAGCAGACTGACTTCCTGGCAGTGAGGAGTGAAGTCTTAAAGTCCATGCCTACAGTGACACATCTACTTAACGAGGCCATGACTCCACACACTGCCATTCCCTGGGCCAAGCATATATAAATAATCACATTCTACTCCATGGCCCACATTGGCTTGTTCAAAAACATGAGTCTATAGGAGCTATATCTAAACATAGCATAATACTAAATACATTCAGTTATTCAAAATGACTTCCAAAGTCCTCATAGTCTATAGTGGTCTCAAATGAATACCTCTATGTTGGATGTCAATGTGGTCTTTAGATCTCTAACTCCATTTTTCACCTTTGTTAACTGCAACAAATATCTTTCTCCTGCCAAGTTTCCACTCATTGTTAGCCGATTCCCTTAGTAGAAATTTCACAGCTCTGGCTTCCTGAATATCTTTGGGCCTCCAAGGCAACTTCAACATTACAACTTCTTGTCCCAATGTCTGGGATCCACACATGATATTCTGGACTTCTCTAAAGGGATTCATTCACTTATCCAGCTCTGCCCTTTTTAGTATTCTAAGCACAAAATGATCATGTTAGATACTATAATTTTGGGCCTCCCTTTCTTCCCTCGCTAAGCCTTTTCACCTGCGGTGGTGCAAACCTGTTTATGCCCTTCAAAGCTGCTTTCTGCCCCATTTGGGGGCTGGGACTTCCCATAATTCAGCTGTTGCTTCTTGGTTCCTCATTAGGTGCTTTCCACCTGAGCAACCTTGTGACTTCTGAGATGCACCTAGCACTTTTCCATGGCCTCATACTTGCTTAGTTGCTGCTCCATTTCTGCTTAAGTGAGGCATAACCTATAATGGTACTGCTTCTTGGAATCCATCAGAGTCAGCTAAGGAATCTGTACACTTTTATTCAGTTAAGGAGTAGCAATTTTAACATGCTGTCTTCACCATGCCTATTGGCACCACTTTCTCTTCTTGGTATGCCATGAGACAGAGGCATCATCTGGGGAGGAGATTCTCAATTGTTCTAGGAATTGCCTGTTGACCAACTGTTGGGAGAGGGAGGATTTTGCTCAGGTTGTTTGAGTTCCTGGTGTGATCCCTGTAGCCCTGGAGCATAATGGCTGCTTCTTATTGTGCTCTACCGACACAAAAGAGACTTTGGCATCACTGCTGCTATTATCACCACCATTGCCATCTCTGCCACCACCACCACAGATGTCTCTAAATCTGCAGCCAGTACTGGAACTGAGGACAAATTTTCTGGGGAGTTGCTTCAATGCTGTCTGTGCAGAATAATATTAACTCTCAAATTAAGCTGGGCATTCTCAATCTCAACCAGTCACCTGCAAATACTCTAACTGACTTTAATGAGCCACAGGCCTTGCCTACTTTGCTTGTTCTCCCACAATCTGAGATGCCAGAGCTCTGACATTCAGAACTTCTCCTCTTGTACTCTGGCACTTTTCACATCTACATATGGAGATCCTCTCTTGTGCTTAACCCCAGTAACTATTATTTACAGTTGGCTAAGTGAAACCCTTCCAGTCTACAACCCAGGCTAGACTCAAACTAGATATGGTCCTGTTTGTGCCTCCATGTGTAGTATGAGCCTTAACCCTGACTTGCTCTCATTCTTGGTGGTGTACCATCTGTAGACAATGTGCCAAGATGATTCTTTCTGCTTTTCTTCTTAAGATTCATAGAATAAGCGCAGGAAAGAAGTTTAATCAGTCATTAGCATCGGCTATACTTCCAGTGAAATTGGGTTCATTCCCATAAAACATAGGATGATCACAACTGTCTGTGCTTCCAGTGCCATGGGACCCAACACCTTCACAGAAATATACATTCAGGTAACATTCTAGTGCATGTAAAATAAATGATAATAAATCATATAAAAACTTAAATGTATATTTATATAATATTTAACTTATTTATTTTATTTTTTAATCTTTGAACCATGGAGTACTGTGTATGTCTAATGGGCATCAGAAGTTATGCTATAAAATGGGGTTATAGACCTTTGGGAGCTTCTTTGTGGATACTGGCAAATGACCTTTGTGCTCTTAACTGCCTAATAATTTCCCAACCTTGCCCTTCTCTGTGTTTTTTGTTTATCGAAAATAGATTTTTTTCCATAAGAGTATGCAGTGATTACATCTTTTCCACACCCAGTTCCTCTGACATTCTCACCACCTCCTCTTCCAACTATATCAACACCCTTTTGTTCTCTCCTAAACAACAAATAGGCAGCTAAAAATGTAGTGGGACATTTCTTTAGTCCTAGGACTTAAGAGGAAGAGGCAGGTAGATCTCTGTGAGCTGGTCCAGTATTATTTACAAAGTGAGTTCATGGTCAAACAATTAAACAGAGAAGTCATGTCTTAAGAAACAAACAATCAATTAAACAAACAGAGAAATGAAAGCTAACAAAGGATCATATGAAATAGAACAAAAAGAAACATATTGGAATATGACAAAATAAAAAAATAGATGGAAAAGAGACAAAGAAAATACAAAAAAAATACATAGAGATGCAGGACAGGATCACACTCACAAGAGTGTAATAAAAACTCAAAATTGATAGCAATAACAGATGAGCAAAGAAAGGGGTAAGGTCCCTATAGAAAGTCCAACAGAGTCAATTTCCATGGACACTTGAGGTTCTCAGAGATGGAACCACCACCTAAAGATCATACACGGCTGGACCTAGGTCTCCCCACTCAGATGTAGGAGATGGGAATCATGGTCATGATGTGGATCCCCTAACTTCAAAAGTTATTGCCTCTTTGTGGGATGTGTTGTTCTAGCTGTGCTGCTTTGTCTGAACTCAGTGAGAGAGGATATGCCCAGATTGAAAAATACTTAAAGTACTAGGGTGAGGGATAGCCAGGGAATCCACTCACTTAGATGAGAAAGAAAAGAGATATGGGGAATGGGATGTGAGAGGGTATGAACTTGAGGGGAGCTTTGAGTGTATACAAGACATCCTCCTGCATCAGCCTGCTGAGTGTTGTCATATTAGATGATTGTCAAAGCATCAAGTTCATCTCTTTATTCCAGAAGAGTCAAGTGATTGTGTAAACTGGAAAGAATCCTGCTCAGTCAGTCAACAGGGTCTCAAGGGAGACAATGAAGATTGAAAAGATAAAGACAATTAGACAACACTATAACATGACTCCAGACAGTGCAAGGCTGAAGGGAATTTAATTTTCTCCAGACTTCTTACATACCATTTTACATACTTGCAAAGAATAAAGTCAGTTTTAGGACAAGAAATAAACAAGGAAAATAAGCTAAGTCTCCTGATTAATGTTTTACGGATATATCAGGAAGACCAACATAAAAGGAGTGCCACAAATCTCTCTGCCTAGTTGTCCTTGAGCTTTGTAATAGCCTCCCCTCCCCCAAAAAGTTCTTATCTGAACCTACTTCACTGTCCTAGCCAAATTTTGAATTCCTGCTGTATTCCTAAAAGGAGGTCCCCAAAAGATCTCTACAAAGGGATTTGTCATGTCCATTTACCATGCCAATTGATGGTTTGTGGATGTATTTACAAGAACAGGTTATGGCCCCCAGGTGATTTTCCCTCTAAAACATGCTGCTCACAAATGAAAAAAAAACAATCATGTGACTTGTTCCACCTGGTGATCCTTCTGAATGAAGCCATAGACAAGAGGATCCCTGTGTGATAGAATTCTAAATTATCTCTAGCTATAGAACAAGGCAATTGTCTAGGAATATAATCCAAATCAAGAATCTCAAGAGCATAAAAAGAAAATCAATTATTACCATCTGAATGAGGAAGAAGCATGCTTATTGCAGTGGGCTCAGCAGAGAAAAGACTTCATACATTTCTGCTGTGTGGAGATGAAGATCTAGGCTCTGCCTGTTTATGGTATGAAAAAAATTTTGGAGGTTTTCTATCCAAAGCACATAGAGGATTTGGAACTCAACATGACATTGACTGAGTACACAGTGTCACATTTTACTCCTTTCTTCTGGCAGATGAGGAAACTTCATATATTTTTCATGGCATGCACCTCCATGGAAACTTTTATGAATGGCTGGAACACATATGCTAGAGAACAGATGTATGTCAATGAGTTCATTTCCCAGTTTTCCCATCTCTAGGGACTTCAGCATCTCTCCATGAATGGCATGTGCTTTCTAAGCCGTAAAGCAGGTGTTCAGGTAAGGATGGTGAACTAGGTGAGCTCCCAGAGTAAACATTTCCCTTTTATTTTAAGGACTCATGGACCATGAGGGAGACATTAGAATGCAGAAGGTATAAGTAGCGTGAATTAAGGTCTCAAATGGCCATTTATGAAGCAGCTGACTTAAGTGAGTTAAGGGGTAGGGCAAAATAGGATGTAATTCTTGGTATCATGGCAACCCAATCAATACAAAAGGAAAGGAGGGAGAATGTAGTTAGGAGCCTCAGGACTCACCCACACAGCAGTTAGGCCAGCAGTTGTGCTGAGGTCAGTGATAGCATTCTACAGTCTGCACCTGATTTGTTATGGAAAAAAATGTTTGAGACCCAGCAGGTTTGAGAACATGAAACAAGGGAGGAAACTTTGAGTCTGTATATGATAAAAGTAATTGTGCAGAGATCTTGATTTAATATATTTTCTGCTTGAGATGGATGCCAGGAGATGAACTATAGGACTGACTTGTCTCAGCATGGTACAATACATACATCATACCTAAGATAATATCCTTGAATATCTGGTCAAATTTCTATTGTGGCAACTACCTAATTTTATTATTTCCACTCTCCATCACCATTTGCTAGAACTAACCCGCTGCTTTTCTCTAGTCCCTGATGATGCCCTTGGAGACCTTCTCCATCACACAGTACCAAATTTCACACTCAGACTTGGATTCCTTTTCTTTTTCTCCAAGGATCTGTCAGCTAAAGTATCTGAACATGAGAGGAATAGTCTTATTGTGTTTAGATATTGTGCCTCTCTGAGTTCTCCAAGAAAATGTGGAAGACTCTTTGCAGTCCCTGGGCTTAAAGGCTTGTAGGATGAATGACTCTCAACTTACTCTCCTGATACCGGCCATCTGCCACTGTTCTGAGCTCAACAAGGTCAGCTTCTATGACAATAATAACTCTGTTCCTGTGCTGAGGGACCTCTTGAAGCACACAGCTGACTTGAGCTGACTGAATATGTGAGAGAACCCTGCTCCTTTGCGGTGCTATGATGACTTGGGTGTTCCCACCAAAGAGCAATTTTTCAGCTTTGTGCTGTGGTCATTGTTACCCTCAGGCCATAAGACAACCCAAGAGCATCTCCTTTGCAACAGAAATGTGTCATTCATGTGGTAGTCATTGTCTTTGATGGCTGTAAATGATCTTGGGTTTCAGAAAGAGCCAGAAATCACACAGACAGTAGTACCAGTTAGATACCAGATATTTTGAACATATACCTGAAGACTGATCTATTACGGTTGCAGATCAGAAGGTGGACCTAACCTGGACATTGAACATTTCACAGGATAATCTAATCCAGGAGAAAACAGATTAGCTGCTCTATATTGGGCTCTGACTGAAGATATTTTCACAAGATATACTAAATAGTTCTAACTGACCTTCATTCTGATTGGTTGTATTTGGAAATTATAGATGTGTAACTCCATAATATTAGCAAACCTCAGAACATGCTCAATATAACTAGGCATGTACTGAGCTTTATCCTGCCCTTAGAAGGCATGTGCAGAAGGAAAAAAGGAATATGAGAGACAGAATGGTTGTTTTAATGCCTTTCTATGCACCCCACATTTACCCAGATGTCCAGATGTGTCAAACAATGGTTGTGTTCCTTTTTTCCCCTCTCAATAATATGAAATATCTGACATACATGGAACAAAATAACTACAGTTTTGGTATAAAAGAAGGTCTCACCAAATGGGAAATTATGACTTTTGAATGTGAAGAAATGGATGGCTTCAGACTCGTTTTGAACTGGGTCTCTCAGAGATTGTGACTTCACAGACTGCTCAGAAGGTTGGAAACAAAAGAATGTCCAGTGACTAACATCTTGGATGCTGAGTTTTACACAGGGAATATTCAGATGGACTCTGGGAAGAGGGAACTTGTGGAAACAGAAGCACACCTTGGCAATTTTGATTGGATTCTGACAAGATTGTTTAACTAGATGATCTTTCAACAATGTGTAAACTTTTTGTACTTCCTTGTAGTATATAGTGAATAAATAAATCATTGATACTTTGTTTAGATGTCATTACTGTTTCCTGAGTGGAATAAACTAAATAACAAATCTGTACCACCTGACCTCTTGAGGAGTCAATATGTATACATTGGTGCCAGGCATGTTATGATTGAAAATCATGGGTAGGTGGGTAAAGTTATCAGCTAAGATGGTTCACATGTGGACATCTAGGTTGGCCTATGGTAAAAAAGAATAATAGAAACCACCTCTATGTATCTCTCACTCCTTGTTTCTTTCTCTCCTGCCCCTACACTCTCTCCCTGTCAGCCTGTCAGCTTTGCAGGCCTTGTTATTTGGAACCTGTTGATTTTCTGGAGGTTTGCTCACAATAAACTTCTTTCATGCTCAGCAGAGAGTCAATAAAACAAACAAACACACAAATAAAAGCCCAGGAACTGATAGTTGAAGTGAGATTACTCATGTTTTAAGCGCACATGTTTCTTTAAAGGAAAACCGGAGTTTGGTTGCAGAAGTAATATCAAGTGGCTCTCAGCTGGATCTCTGGCTTCAGGGTGTAGGCCCATGTATGTAGATTGTTGTGGTTATCAGGTTTTACAGGCACAATATGCACAACACCTATGTATTCACCTAACTGATAATATCTTGGGAAAAAAAAAAACTCTGTTTCACAAACACTTCAAAAAACCAACTAATTAATTAAAATGGTGATGTTCAGTAGCAAGGTATTTGCCAGACTTGGTGTGGCTCAAATATTACTCCAATACACACCACAAAGAAGAGAGTTTGTGGTATTTCATGTGTGTGCATTGAGCTCAATTGGTGAACAATTGTCTAGACTATACTGGATTCCAGTTTGAGGTCTGCACCATGGGGGAACAAAAGAGTACAAAGAGTTTATAAAAGAAAACTGGGTGTCTGTCTGTTTATCCAAGTCTGTATCTATCCATCTGTGTCTCTGTCTGTATGTTTATCCATCTGTCTGCCTGGCTCTTTATCTATCTATTAGGTGAGACCACACTCATATAGATACCTAGATCACAAAACCATGACCCAAAAGAAAAATTTAAATTTCAGACCAATTTTTCATATAAATATTGATACAATACTGAATAAAATACTGGTAATCCACATTCAAGAACTCTACAAAAACATGAACTATCCTATTCAGTACGCTTCATCCCAAGGATGCAGGGATGGGTCAACATAGTAAAATAAATACAGCAGTGTAATCCACCATAGAAACAAACAGACAAAAAGGTCACATTCCATCTCATAAGATGCTAAAAAAGCCTTTGACAAAATCCAGCACCCCTTTGTGATAAAAGTACTGTAGGGTAAAAGCCATATACACAACCACAAGAAATCAAATATACAGAAATCTGATAACCAACATAAAATTAAATGGAGAGAAAGGTAAAACAATTCCACAAAAACCAGGGATGAGAAAAGACAGTGTACTATCTCCCTATCAATCCAATATAGAATTTTGTATTCTAGCTAGAGCTATAAAAGAAATAAAGTGATTAAGGTGTAAGAAGTTGGAAAGGAAGAAGACACAGTATATCTATTCACAGATGATAGTTTAGTATAAATAAAAACCCTAGAATTTCTTTTTATTGTTTTTCTTTTTCTTTTAAACTTTATTTTAAAAAACAAAGATTAAAGAAAAAATTTTAAACATTTTTGCATAAATGTATACAAATACATTTTTATCAGTGCTTGGCTTTTTTTTTTTCTTTTTTTTTTTAAGGTTTGATACTATGCATTAAGGTCTTACTAGTTACAATGAGCAAAAAGTACATGTAAAACAGGATGTAACCCGGAATTAGTCAACGTTTTCTTGGTGTATAAGGATTGAGCATAATGGGTTTTTTTGTTTGTTTGTTTGTTTGTTTGTTTGTTTTCTTTTCTTTTTCTCTTGAAATTTAAACAGTCTGTGAGTTGTTTTTGGGGCAGTCCCAGCCTCTGGGGTTAGCATCCCACTATCAGTGACTGCATATTATGTCTGTTCTATTGTGACTGGGTTATCTCACTCAGCAAGATATTCTCTAGATGCAAATGGACATCTGGGACCTTTCCAGCTTCTGGCTACTCTAAATAGAGCTGCTATGAACATTGTGGTGCTTGTATCTTTGTTGTATATTGGAGTGTCTCTGGGTTATATGCCCAAAAGAGGAATAGCTGGATCTTCAGGTAGTACTATGTCCAATTTTCTGAGGAATCACCAGACTGATTTCCAGAGTGGTTGTATCAGTTTAAAACCCCACCAACAGTGGAGAAGTGTTCCTCTTTCTCTACAAACTCGCTAGCATCTGCTGTCATCTGAGTTTTGGATCTTGGCCATTCTGACTGGTGTGAGGTGGACTCTCAGGGTTGTTTTGATTTGCATTTCCCTGATGGCTAAGGATGTTGAGCACTTCTTTAGATGTTTCCCAGCCATTCCATATTCCTCAAATGAGAACGTTTTGTTTAGCTCTGTACCCCATTTTTAATAGGGTTGTTTGATTCTCTGGTGTCTAGCTTTTTGAGTTCTTTGTATACCTTGGATATTAGGCCTCTATCTGATGTGGAGCTGGTAAAGATCTTTTCCCATTCTGTTGACTGCCGTTTTGTTTTCTTGACAATGTCCTTAGCCTTACAGAAACTTTGCAATCTCATTAAGTCCTATTTGTTAATCTTTGACCTTAGAGCTTGAGCCATTCACATTTTGTTCAGAAAATTTTCACCTGAGCCTATGTGTTCTAAGGTGTTCCCTACTTTCTCATTTAATAGTTTCAGTGTATCTTGTTTAATGTGGAGATATTTGTTCCATTTTCACTTGATCTTTGAACAAGGAGATAAGAAAGGGTCTATTTTCATTCTTCTGCATGCTGAGTGCCAGTTGGACCAACACCATTTGTTGAATAGGCTGTCCTTTTTCCATTGAATGTTTACATCTCCTTTGTCAAAAATCAGGTTACCATATACGTGAGGGCACATTTCTGGTTCTTCTATTCTATTCCATTGATCCTTGTGCCTATTTCTGTACCAGTACCATGCAGTTTTGAGCACAATTGCATTGTAATATAGCTTGAGGTCAGGGATAGTGATTCCCGCAGATGTTTTCTTGTTGTTGAGGATGGATTTTACTATTCTACTATATCTTTTGTTATTCCAGATGAAATTGCACATTGATCTTTTCAACTCTATGAAGAACTGGGTTGGAATTTTGATGGGGATTGCGTTGAATCTCTAGATTGCTTTTCGAAGGATGGCCATTTTTAAAATATTGATTTTTCCAATCCATTAGCAAGGGAGATCTTTCCATTTTCTGAGATCTTCCACAATTTCCTTTTTTAGAGGTTTAAAGTTGTTGTCCTACAGGTCCTTCACTTGCTTAGTTAGAGTCACACCAATGTATTTTATATTGTTTATGACTATTGTGAAGGGTATCATTTCCCTAATTTTTTTCTTCACATGTTTGTCCTTTGAGTAGAAGAAGGCTACTGATTGGTTTGTGTTAATTTTATATCCAGCCACTTTGCTGAACTTGTTTATCAGCTCTAGGAGTTCTCTGGTGGAATTCGTGGGGTCACTTAAGTACACTATCATGTCCTCTGCAAAGAGTGAGGTTTTTCCTTCTCCATTTCCGATTTATATCCCCTTGATCTCCTTTGGCTGTCTAATTGCTCCAATCAGGATTCCAGACTGTGTTAAATAGGTAGGGGGAGATTGAGCAGCCTTGTCAATTCCTTGATTTTAGTGAGATTGCTTCAAGTTTCCCACCGTTAAGTTTGATGCTGGCTGCTGGTTTGCTGTATATTGCTTATATTATGTTTAAGTATGGACCTTGGATTCCTGTTCTTTCCAAGACTTTTAACATGAAGGGGTGTTGAATTTTGTCAAATGCTTTGTCAGCATCTAGTGAAATGACCATGTGATTTTGTTCTCTGAGTTTTTTTATATGTTGGATTACAATGATGGATTTCCTTATATTAAACCATCCCTTCATCCCAGGGATAAAACCTACTTGTTCATGGTGAATGATCGTTTTGATATATTCTTAGATTCAGTTTTCAAGGATTTTGTTGAGTATTTTTGCGTCAATGTTCATAAGTGAGATAGGTCTGAAGTTCTCTTTCGTTTTAGGGTCTTTGTGTGGTTTAGGTAAAATGGTTATTGTAGCCTCTAAAAATGAGTTAGGTATTTTTCCATATGATTCTATCTTTTGGAATAGTTTGGAGAGTATTGGTGTTATGTCTACAATAAATGTCTAATAAAATTCTGCATGTAACAGATCTGGACTTGGACTTGGGTTTTTTTTTTTTTTTTTTTTTTTTTTTTGGTTGGGAGGCTTTTGATGACTTCTTTTATCTCGTTATGTGTTATGGGATTATTTAGATGGTTTACCTGGTCCTGGTTTAATTTTAGGATCTTGTATCTGTCTAGGAATTTATCCATTTCCTCCAGATTCTCCAATTTTGTGGAGTATAGGCTTTTGTAGTAGGATCTGATGATTTTTTGAATTTCCCCAGTTTCAGTTGTTATGTCTCCACTTTCCTTTCTGATTTTATTAATTTGGATAATCTCTCTTTGCCCTCTAATTAGTCTGGCTAGGGGTTTATCAATTTTCTTGATTTACTCAAAGAACCAGCTCTTAGTTTTGTTGATTCATTCAATGGTTCTTTTTATTTCTATTTGGTCTATTTCTGCCCAAGTTTGATTATTTCTTGCCATCTACTCCTCTTGCGTGTACCTTCTTCCTTTTCTTCTAGAATTTTCAGCTGTGCTGTCAAGTTGCTGATGTGTGCTCTCTCCAGTTTCTTTTTTGAAGCACTCAGGGCTATGAGTTTTCCTCTCAGTACTGCTTTCATTGCATTCCATAGATTTGGGTATGTTGTGTTTTCGTTTTCATTGATTCTAAAAAATCCTTAATTTCTTTCTTTATTTCTTCTTTGACCCTGCTATATTTTAACAGAGCATTGTTTAGTTTCCATGTGTATGTGGACTTTTTGTTGTCTTTGTTGTTGTTAAAGACCAGCCTTAGACCACGGTGATCTGAGAGGATGCATGGGAGTATTTCTATCTTCTTATATGGATTGAGGCTCATTCTGTGTCCAATTATGTGGTCAATTTTCGAGAAGGTGCCATGGAGTACTGAGAAGGTGTATTTTTTTACTTTAGGATGATATGTTCTGTAGATATCTATTAATTCCAGTTGGTTCATAGTCTCTGCTAGTTTTACAGTGTCTTTGTTCAGTTACTGTTTCCATGATCTGTCCACTGGAGAGAGTGGGGTATTAAAGTCTCCCACTATTATTGTGTGGGGTGAAATGTATTTTTTGAGCTTTATTACGGTTTCTTGTATGAATGTGGGTGCTTTTGTATTTGGAATATATATGCTAAGGATTGAGAGTTCCTCTTGACCTATTTTCCCTTTAATGAGTAAAAAGTGTCCTTCTTTATCTTTTTGATATCTTTTGGTTGGAAATTTACTTTATTTGATATTAGAATAGCCACTCCAGATTGCTTCTTGGGGCTGCATGTTTGGAAGTTTTTTTTCCCAACTTTTATTCTGAGATAGTGTCTGTCTTTGTCCCTGAGATGAGTTTCCTGTATGCAGCAAAATGCTGGATTTTTTTTTTATGTATCCAGTCTGATAGCCTATGTCTCTTTTTTTTTTTTTCTTTTTTTTTTTTTAAAACGATTTTATTTTTCAAAACAAAGATAGATGTAAAGATTTTAAACATTTTTTGCTTAAAATTATACATTTTTGTCAGTACTGTTTTTTCAGACATTAAAATAAATTTTACATAAAACCATGTGAATATGTTTTTTAGTCGGTACTTGATTTTTTTCACGGGCTTGACAGTATGCATTGAAAACGTACTAGTTGCAATAAGCTTAAAGTACATGCAAAACAAAACCCAACATGGAAATAGTCAAAGGCTTCTTGTTTTGTGAATATATGTATAGTTTTTGTTTTCTTTATTTCTTGGACTTCATACAGTCTGTGAGTTGTTTCTGGGGGAGTGCAAGCCTCTGGGGTTAGCATCCCACTATCAGTGACTGCATATTATGTCTGTTCTTTTGTTACTGGGTTATCTCACTCAGGATGATCTTCGCTAGATGCAGCCATTTTCTTAAGAATTTGGTTAAGTCATTGTTTCTGGTGGCTGAGTAGTATTCCATTGTGTATATGTACTACAATTTTTGTATCCATTCGTCTTCTGAAGGACATCTGGGTTCCTTCCAGCTTCTGGCTATTATAAATAGAGCCGCTATGAACATTGTGGTGCATATATCTTTGTTGTGTATTAAATTGTCTCTGGGGTATATGCCCAGAAGTGGAATAGCTGGGTCTTCAGGTAGTACTATATCCAATTTTCTGAGGTATTGCCAGACCGATTTCCAGAGTGGTTGTACTAGCTTGCAACCCCACCATCAGTGGAAAAGTGTTCCTATTTCTCCCCAGCCTCGCCAGCATCTGCAGTCATCTGAGTTTTGGATCTTGGCCAATCTGACTGGAGTGAGGTGGAATCTTAGGGTTGTTTTGATTTGCAAAAAAAAAAAAAAAAAAAAAAAAAAAAGCCTATGTCCCTTTATTGGGGAGTTGAGACCATTTATGTTAATAGATACCAAGGAATAGTGGTTTCTGTTTCCTGCTATTATTGCTTTTGTAGAAAGAGTTGTGTCTGTGTCTCTTTCTTCTTTTGGTTTTCTTGCTTAGGGGTTTTCTGGTTTTTACTAGGATGTAGTTCCCCTCATTGTATTGGGTTTTCCACCTATAATTTGTTGTAGTGCTGGGTTTGTAGTCAGATATTGTGTAAATTTAGATTTGTCTTGAAATATCTTTATCTCTCCATCTATGGTGATTGATAGTTTTGCTGGGTATATCAGCTTGGGTTGGCACTTGTGCTCTCTTAGGGTCTGCAAGATGTCATTCCAGGCTCTTCTAGCTTTCATAGTCTCTGTTGAGAAATCGGATGTGATTCTGATTGGTCTGCCTTTATATGTTACCTGATCATTTTTCCTTACTTCTTTTAGTATTCTTTCTTTGCTTTGGGCACTTGGTGTTTTGACTATTATGTGTCAGCAGGAATTTCTTTTCTGGTCCAACGTATTTGGATTTCTGAAGGCTTCTTTTATGCTCGTGGTCATCTCATTCTTAGTGTAGGGAAGTTTTCTTCTACAATTTTGTTGAAGATATTTACTGTGCCTCTTAGTTGATATTCTTCTCCTTCTTCTATTTTTATTATACTTACGTTTGCTCTTCTCATTGTGTCTTGGACCTTCTGGACATTTTGTGTTAGAAGCATTTTGGTTTTTGCATCTTTTCTAATTTGTCTATGTTTTCAAAGTTGTCTTCAGCCCCGGAGATTCTTTCTTCCATCTCTTGTAGTCTATTGGAAATGCTTGCATCTGTGACTCCTGATTTCTTTTTTAGGTGTTCTACCTCTAGGATTATCTCTTTTAGTGTTTTGTTTATATTGTCAATTTCCGTTTTAAATTCCTTCTTCCATTCCTTCATTTCTTTGGTTCTGTTTTCTTCTAGTTCGTTGAGTTCTTTGAGTGTTTTTCTTGTTTCCTCTTTAAAAGCTTCTGATACTTTTTGCTTTTCTCCCTGTTCTTGTTTAAGGATCTCTATCATCATCTTGAGGTATGACTTTAGTTCTGCGTCTTCTTTTGTGTTTGGAATTCTGCTGTTTGCTGTGATGGGAGAGCTTGGTACTGGTGTTGCCAGGTTGTCTTGGTTTCCTTGGGATATGCTCTTTTGCTTTCCTCTTGCCATCTCATTGTCAGTGATATGTTCTCGCCTTTCTCTTGTAACAGGTTTGTGTCCCTGGATCTCTGCTGGTCCAGAAATAAGATGGTCAGAGCCCTGTTCTTGGCCCCAAAGCCACCGGGCGGGAATGCTGGGTTCCTGGATCAGGTAGAGCAGGGGCGTGCTTTCCGTGCACGCTCGGCAGAGATCTCTCTGCCCCCTGGCAACTCAGATCTCCTTATCACCAGTCCTTTATCTCTGGGAACTGATCCTAGAATTTCTAACCACAGAACTGCTGCAGATGATAAAGATCTTCAACAATGTGTCTAGAAAAAAACTTAATTCAAATAATTCAAAGGCCCTTTTTATCATAAAAAATAAATAGGCTAAGAAGGAAATTATGAAAACAATACCTTACTAAAGAGTAAAGCTATATATTTATAGGTGTAACTATCTGAGCAAGCAAACTACCTGTATGAAAAAGTCAACTATCTGAAGAAATAAATTGAAGAAGCCACTAGAAGATGCACAGGTCACATATGCTCCTGCATTCAGAGGATTAATGCAGTACAAAATGCTATCTTACCAACAACATTCTACTGATTCAATGCAAAACCCATTAAATCCCAACCGAATACTTAAAGATCCTTAAGGAACAATTCTCCCTATGGAAAACTAAAAACACCATAAAAGCTAAATCAATCCTCCACGATAAAAGATTTTTTAGAAGTGTTACCATCCATTGGTTGGCCATGATTGCCAGAAGAATGACAATCCATCCTTACCAGATCTGACCGATTCCTTACCTCACTTCCGTCCTCTGATTCAGGTGTGCTTATTTGAGACTTTGAATTGAGATGCCAAAATTTTCAATTTCAGAGTCCATTTTAGTGAACCTGATGGAATTTAATTTCAGATAAACTAAGAGGGTGTTACATAGCTATAGTCTCTAGGCTAATTCTCATCACCACCAGCATTTAAAGTATTACACTCTCAATAAGACCACTGCTTCCAGGTTATTCACAAATCAAAATTGTAGCCCCAGGTTATAAGCCTGCCCCCTGCTTAAGGAGTAGGAGAGCAGGAATCAAGTTAATGTTATGACCCGTTTTGATTGGTATCATCCCAATACCAATGAATTATATTAAAGGCCACAGTTACTTTCCAATTAGGTGCTTGCACACATACTCCCTGTTTTTTGCTTACTATACAGCTTTGCCCTGATAGACATTCAGGACCAAACACCATCAAAATCTTCCCACAGGGTGGTGGTGCACTGTGGCAGTGGAGGGACCAAGGCTTGCTAGAATGGTAAAAAGACGCTGCAGTGAGTTGTATTATATTTGCTCATTTCTGTTTTGAGGATCACAAGCACTTCCCTAAGACAACATTTTGGTGGGTTGGCCATAAAGTTCTTCATAACATACAAAAAATACTGATCTGGAGGGCCTTGAAATCACCAAAATTTGGCTAGGAAGGCTAGTACCAAATATATACAAAGTACTCAAGAAGTTACACTCAAGAGAATCAAATAATTCTATTGAAATTAGGAGTACAGAGCTAAATAAGGACTTATCAACTGAAAATATTGAATTGGTGAGAAGCAACTAAAGAAATGCTAAACATCCCTAGTTATCAGGTAAATGCAAATCAACACAATCCTAAGATTCCACATCACATACACCAGACTGGCTAAAATATAATAACCTCAGGTGACAACAGATGCTGGTGAGAATGTGGAGAAAGAGGAACTCATTTCCTCTATTAGTGGGTTTCTAAATTGGTACAACCACTCTGCAAATGAGTCTAGCTGTTCCTCATAAAGTTGTACATAGTACTACCCAAGTACCCAGCTATACTACTTTTGGGCATATACCCAAAAGTAGCTTCAACATCTAACAAGGATGCATGCTCAAATATGTTCATAGCAGCCTTAAGTATACTAATGAGAAGTTGAAAAATCCCAGATATCTTTTAACAGACGTATGAATACAGAAATTTTAGTATACAATAGATTACATCTCAACTGTTTAAAACAATAAGTTCAAGAAATTCTAGACAAATATATGGATCTTGAAGCTATTGTCCTCAGTGATGTAATCCTGTCACAAAAGAGCACTTATCTTATGTACTCTCTCCTAAGCAGAAACTAGCCCAAAAAGCTCAGAATACCCAAGAAATTATCCACAAAAATTATGAAACTCAAAAAGAAGAAGTCCCAGAACGTGGATGCATCAGTCCTTCTTAGAATGGAGAATAAAACAGTCAAGGGATGAAAAACAAGATCAAATAGAGGAGCAGGGATTGAAGAAAACATCTACTGAGATTTACCTACTGAGAGAACCACCCATATGCACCCAGCAAACCCATGCAGTATTGCTGGTGCCAAGAAGTGTTTACTGACAGGAAACAGAAATGGATGTCTCCTGAGAGATTCTTCCAGAGTCATATATATAGATGAGGATGCTTGCAGCTACCCATCAGACTGTACACAGGGACACCAATTAAAAAGCTAGAGAAAGGACAGAACGAGCTGAAAGGTTTGCAACCTCATAGGAAAAATAACATCATCAACCTGCCAAGGCACTGAGATCAAGAGGGTAATTAGGAGAGGGAGCACCTTCATGGAAGCAGGTTAAGATGGAGGACTGAGAGTAGTGAGGGGGGAAGAGTATAATTTTTGAAGTGTAAATGCAGATAATATTCAGTAAATTTGAATAAAATATTAATAAACAAAAAGGTGAAATAACACAATTAATATGCAAATCAGACATTCTAAACCAAAACCTAATTAATGAGAAATTTGATATTAGAAATGTGCCTATGTCTCATGATGCCCTGCTTGCTGAACTTTTATGAGTCTTATGAGGGAGACTGATGTAATCTTTATTGGGATTGGTCATTTATGAGAGCATTATTGGCTAAGCCAAGTATAAAGTTCACAGGTCCTGTGAATGTTCTCTAAGCCTAAGGAGGAGGCTATACTTTTATGCTGGGTAGGGGCCAGGCTAGGCTCTTAACTACTATCTCATTAACAGGGAGCTTCACTACCTGCTAGATTGAACTCTTTAATCAGTGTCTTTTCATCTTCTGACATCCACATTCTACCTCATATCTTTGGGTTTAAATAAAGTGTCTTTGTTTGATAGCTTCAAAGCTGCTCCTCAGTGCCCCTGAATGCACTCTCAGTCCTAGGACTGCTCTGTCTCTTGCAGCTGTCCCTTACATTGGCATCTTGGTGACCTGGAGCCAGGAATTAAATGCTTACAGAACAGCCAGGGATACCTTTTTAGTACCTAGAACACTATAGGGTTAACTTAGAACCTTAATTATGCTCAGTCTAAGATGATGTCAATACAAGGGTCATTGCTCCTCTAGAGAGGTACTATGAGTGATTGCAAACAAGTCCAGTCCTGCCCTTTGTCTGTCCTCTTCTCTACCACATATCACTGTTGCTTCTAACCTTATTCCTTGGCCTCTAGGCTCCATTAAACATTCTCTTGTTTGCTTGCCACAGTTCTCAGTTAGTGAAAACCTTTGTGATACTAATCCCCCCCACACACACACACTGCCTTTTTTTCATACATATAAGTCAACCCTTTAGTCTGGCCACCCATGAGGCTAGGTGTGAGACCTAGCAAAATCAACCTTATATGGGATTTTCAGCATCTAGTTTGATTTTCCAAATGTTAGAGACAGTTTGGCTATGTAAAGCAGTGATCTTCTGTCAATAGCATTCTCTACTTTGACAAAGAACCAAGTTAATAAAAGACAAAACAACAAGCCATGTTTTTCCCACTGCCCTAATTTTTTATTAGATACTCTCTGTATTTACATTTGAAATGTTATCCCTTCCCCCACCCTGCTCCCATTCCCCTCCCCCTTCCCCTTCATTTGTCTTCACAAAGCTGCACTTGCTCCTAATCAACCTCTGCACTCCATTGCCTTGGCTTTCCTCTATAGTGGAAAAATGTGTCCTCCCTGAACCAAAGGCCTCTTCTCCCATTGATGCCAGACACTGCTGTCTTCAGCTACATATGCAACTGGAGCCATAGGTCTCTCAATGTGTGCTCAGTGGTTGGTGTTTTAGTTCATGGGAGTCATGGAGGGTTTGTTTGGTTGTTCTTCCCATGAGGTTACAACCCATTTCAGCTCCTTCAGTCCTTTCTTTAGCACCTTCATTTGGGGTTCCTGTGTTCAGTCTGATGGTTAGCTGCAAGCATGTTCAGCTATATCTGTATGAATATGGCAGAGCCCCTGAGGAGATATCTTTATCTGGTTCCTGTCAGTAAATACTTCTTGGCATCAGCAATAGTACTTGGATATAGTGGCTGCATATGGGGTGGATCCCCAGGTGAGAGTGCTTCTGAATGATCTTTTTTCAATCCCTGTTCCTCTATTTGACCTTGTATTTCCTCCTGTGGTTGTTTTGTTCTCCCTTCTAAGAAAGACTGAAGTCTTGTTTTCATCGAACCTTCTCTCTAACTGATGGTTCTTCTCTTGGCCCTACTACTCAACAATGATTGACAAAAAGTCAAATGAATCATAAAAATTAAATAGATAAATCTGGGAAAAAAAAGAAATAAATGTGCCTATGTCTAATAAGCCATAAGGGCTGAGAATTTCATAATTCCAATAAGTTGGATCATGTGACTATACAACAGCATGTGGTCATATTGTCTAGCCTCACATTACTGGATAATTCAATCCAGTGACTCTTCTGCCTTTTTTGTTGTAAATGATATATTTCAGAATTCTGTGCGATTTTATATACTTAAGAGTATTTTACCAGTATTCACTTTCTTTTTATTTCATCTTTTATTTATTTTTATTTGATGTGGGCATGCTTTTCTTTATAATTATAAAAAAATAAAGGTAAGAAAGTACATCAAAATTAAAGGTAAAGGAAAACATTTTATCTAAAGAACAGCAACTGGTGCACACCTTTAAAAGATTACACACACACACACACAGACACAGACACACACACACACACACAATATCACTGTCTTCAGACACACTAGAAGAGGACATCAGATTCCATTACAGATTGTTGTGAGCTACAATGTGGTTGCTGGGAATTGAACTCATGACCTCTGGAAGAGCAGTCAGTGCTCTCAACTGCTGAGCCATCTTTAATCCCACACCTTTAATTCTAGCATTTGGGAGGCAGATATCTGAATTCCAGGCCAGCCTGGGCTAAATAGTGAGTTCCAGGACAGCCAGGGCTAAACATAGAAACCCTATTTCAATAAATATGCAAGTTATGGGGCTGAAGAAGAGATAGTTCAGTTCAGAGCTCTTGCTGCTCTCCCAGAGGACCTGATTTTGGTTCCAAGCAACCACATCGGGTGACTCACAATCACCTGTAACTCCAGCCATCTTACTTCCTCTTCTGGCCTCTGTAGGCACCTGTACTCACATACACAAACCACATCTAGTCAGTCAGTCTATCTGTCTGTCTCTCTCTCTCTCTCTCTCTCTCTCTCTCTCTCTCTCTCTCTCAGAAAGAAAGAAAGAAAGAAATTAAGAAAGAAAGAAACAAACAAACAAACAAACAAACTGTGGTATTAAAAACAAGTATTGAACTTGTACACTTTTATACAGAAACATTTCAGACCCAAATTAACTACTGTTCAAGAAAAAAAAGTCCCCTAATATATTAATTACTCTCAGTATTTCTTTACAGTTTTTAAACCACTGGTGCTTTAATTGCTTAGGCATGATGAAAGGTAATTGCTGCTTCCTTAATACAGCACTCATTCACCAATGAGATGGTGTTCAAGAGCTATGGGTGTGCCTGCCATTATTTTCCTCCTGGAGCTGGTTTCTTAGGGAGAAGTCTGAGGAACTTTGATCCTTTCTAGTGTTTTCTTCTTCCTTAGATGCACTTTCTTTTCAACAAAGCTGGAAAGCTTGCCCTCTCCCATCTACTCCAAGGTCTCTGCCCTTTGCTCACTGAAATTTATGACTGTTTGCTCCCGAAAAAAGGAGATTTTCTGTCTTTTTGCCCCAAAATAAGGAGAATTTCTGCCTTTTTGCCTGAAAATTATGAGAATTTCTGCAATTTTGCTTCAAAATACGGGGAATTTCTGCTTTTTATCCCAAAAGTAAGGGGAATGTATACCTTTTGCCACAAAAAAGGGGAATTTCTTCATTTTTGCCCCAAAATAAGTGGAATTTCTGCCTTTTTACCTCAAAATAAGTGAAATTTCTGCCTTTTTACCCAAAAATAAACGGAATTTCTGTCTTTTTGCCCCAAAATATAAGGAATTTTTGAATTATGCCCTGAAATAAGTGAAATTTCTGCAATTTTGCCCCAAAATAAAAGAAATTTCTGCATTTTTGCCACAAAATAAGAGGAATTTCTGTCTTGTTGCCCCAAAATAAGGGAAATTTCTGCCTTTTTGCTTCCAAATAAAAGGAATTTCAGCCTTTTTACCTCAAAATAAAAGGAATATTTGCATTTTTGCCACAAAATATTAAGAATTTCTGCATTTTTGCCCCAAAATAATGAAAATTTCTGCCTTTATTCCCTGAAATAAGTGAAATTTCTGCAATTCTGCCCCAAAATAAGTGAAATATCTGCAATTTTGCCCCAAAATAAGGGAAATTTCTGGAATTTTTCCCCAAAATAAGAGGAATTTCTGAGTTTTGCCCCAAAATAAGGAGAATTTCTGTCTTTTTGCCCCAACATATAGGGAATTTCTGCCTTTTTGCCCCACAATTAGGGGAATTTCTGCAATTTTGCTCCAAAATATGGGGAATTTCTGCCCTTTTGCCCAAAAATAAGGAGAATGCATAACTTTTTGCCATAAAAAAGGGAAATTTCTTCATTTTTGCTCCAAAATAAGAAGAATTTCTGCTTTTCTGCCTCTAAATAAGTGGAATTTCTGTCTTTTACCCCAAAACAAAGGGAATTTCTGTCTTTCTTGCCCCAAAATAAGGGGAATTTCTGACTTATTACCCTGAAATAAGTGAAATTTCTGCAATTTTGCCCCAAAATAAGGGAAATTTCTGCCTTTTTGCCCTGAAATATGTGAAATTGCTGAAATTTTACCCCAAAATAAGGTGAATTTCTGCCTTTTTGCCCCAAAATAATGGGAATTTCTGACTTTTTGCCCCAAAATAAGAAAAATTTTTGCTTTTTTTCTCTGAAATAAGTGAAATTTCTGCAATTTTGCCCCAAAATCAGAAGAATTTCTGAATTTTTACCACAAGATAAAGGAAATTTCTTCCTTTTTGCCCCAAAATAAGGAGAATTTCTGACTTTTTTGCCTTTAAATAAAGGGAATTTCTGCCTTTTTGCCAGGAAATGAGTAAATTTCTGCAATTTTGCCCCATAATAAGGAAAATTTCTGTTTTTGCCACATAATACGGGGTATTTCTGCATTTTTGCCAAAAATAGGGGGAAATTCTTCATTTTTGCCCTAAAATAAGGGGAATTTCTCCATTTTTGTCCAAAAATCATGGAAATTTCTGCCTTTTTGCCACAAATAAGGGGAATTTCTGACTTTTGGCCATAAAATAATGGAAATTTCTGCATTTTTACCCCAATATAAAGAGAATTTCTATATTTTGCCTCAAGATAAGGGGGATTTCTTCCTTTTTGCCCCAAAATAAGGGAAATTTCTGCCTTTTATACATGAAATAAGTGAAATTTCTGCTATTTTGCTGTAAAATAAAGGAAATTTCTGAAATTTTACCACAAAATAAAGGGAATTTCTGCATTTTTGCCCCAAAATAAGGAATATTTCTGCATTTTTGCCCTGAAATAAGTTAAATTTCTGCAATTTTGCCCCAAAATAAGGAAAATTTCTGCTTTTTAGCCGTGAAATAAGTGAAATTTCTGCAATTTTCCCCCAAAATAAGGAATATTTCTGCATTTTTCCACAAAATAAGGTGAATTTCTGCATTTTTGCCCCCGAAAATGGGGAATTTCTGAATTTTTGCCTAAAAATAAGGGGAATTTATGCATTTTTGCCCCAAAATAAGGGGAATTTCTGCCTTTTTGCCCAAAAATAAGAAGTATTTTTGCCTTTTTGACCCCAAAGTAAAGGAAATTTCTACCTTTTTGCACCAAGATAAGGGGAATTTCTGCCTTTTTGCCCCAAAATAAGGGGAATTTCTGTCGTTTTGCCCTGAAAGAAGTGAAAATTCTGCAGTTTTGCCCAAAAAATAAGGGGAATTTCCGAATTTTGCCCCAAAATAAGGGGAAATTCTGCCTTTTGGGCCCAAAATAAGTGAAATTTCTGCAATTTTGTTCCAAAAAAAAAAAAGAAATTCCTGCCTTTCTGCCAGAAAATAACAGAAATTTCCTGCATTTTTGCCCTAAAATAATGGGAAATTATGCCTTTTTGCCACAAAATAAAGAAAATTGCTGCCTTTTGCCAAAAACAAGTGGAATTTCTGCCTTTTTCTCCCAAAATAAAGGGAATTTCTGTCTTTTTACCACAAAATAAGGGGAATTTCTAACTTTTGCCCCAAAATAAGTAGACTTTCTGCCTTTCTACCAGAAAATATGGGAAATTTCTGCCTTTTTTTCCCAAAATAAAAGGAATTTCTGCATTTATACCACAAAATAATTGAAATTTTTGCCTTTTTGACCCCAAAAAAAGGCATTTCTGCTTTTTGGCCCAAAATAAGGAGAAGTTCTGCATTTTCCTTAAAATTAAGGGAATTTCTGCGTTTTTGCCCTAAAATAAGGGAAATTTCTGCCAATTTGCCCCAATAGAGAAGGGAAATTTCTGCCTCTTTACCCCAAAATAAGGGGAATTTCTGCCTTTTTGCCCCAAAATAAAGGGAATTTCTGCATTTTTGCCCCATAATAAGGGGAATTTCTGCATTTTTTGCCCCAAAATAAGGGGAATTTCTGCTTTTCTGCCCCCAAAATAAGTGAGATTTTTGCAATTTTGTTCCAAAATAAAAGAAATTTCTGCCTTTCTGCCATAATCTAATGAAAATTTCTTTATTTTATCCAAAATAAAAGAAATTTCTGCATTTTTTAGTGAAATAATTAAAATTTCTGCAATTTTGCCCACAAATAAGGAGAGTTTCTGCATTTTGGCCCAAAAATAATGGGAATTTCTGCTCTTTTGCCCCAAAATAAGGGGAATCTCTAAATTTTTGCCTAAAAATACAAGGACTTTCTAACTTTTTGCTCTAAAGTAAGGAAAATTTCTGCAATTTTGCCTCAAAATAAAAGAAATTTCTGCCTTTTTTTCTAAAATAAAGGAAATTTCTGCATTATTTACCAGAAATAATTGAAATTCCTGCAATTTAGCCCCAAAATAATCAAAATTTCTCCAATTTTGCCCCAAAATAAAAGGAATTTCCTCCTTTTTGCCACAAAATAAGGAAAATTTCTGCCTTTTTGCACTGAAATATGTGAAATCTCAACAATTTTGCCCCAAAATAATGAAAATTTCTGCCTTTTTACCATGAAATAAGTGAAATTTCTGCAATTATGCCCCAAAATAAGCAAATTTCCACATTTTTGCCCCAAAATAAGAGGAATTTCTTCATTTTTGCCCCAAAATAAAAGAATTTCAGCCTTTTTGCCTCAAAATAAGAATTTCTTCCTTTTTGACCCCAAAATAAAGGGAATTTCTACCTTTTTGCACCAAGATAAGGGGAATTTCTGCCTTTTCGCTCAAAAATCATGGTAATTTCTGCCTTTTGCCACAAATAAGGAGAATTTTTGACTATTGGCCATAAAATATTAGAAATTTCTACATTTTTGCCCCAAAATAAAAAGAATTTCTATATTTTTGCCCCAAGATAAGGGGAACTTCTTCCTTTTTGCCCCAAAATAATGGAAATTTCTGCCTTTTTTACATGAAATAAGTGAAATTTCTGCTATTTTGCTGCAAAATAAGGGAAATTTCTGAAATTTTACCCCAAAATAAAGGGAATTTCTGCATTTTTGCCCCAAAATAAGGAATATTTCTGCATTTTTGCCCAGAAATAAGTTAAATCTGCAATTTTGCCCCAAAATAAGGACAATTTCCTCATTTTTTGCCGTGAAATAAGTGAAATTTCTGCAATTATCCACCAAAATAAGGAATATTTCTGTATTTTTTCCGCAAAATAAGGTGAATTTCTGCCTTTTTGCCCCAAAAAAGGGAATTTCTGCATTTTTACCTCAAAAGAAATAAAATTTATGCCTTTTTGCACTGAAATAAGTGAAATTTCTGCAATTTTAACCCCAAAATAAGGAAAATTCTGCCATTTTACCATGAAATAAGGGAAATTTCTGCAATTATGCCCCAAAAATAGGAAAATTTCTGCCTTTTTGCCCCAAAATAAGGTGAATTTCTGCTTTTTTGCCAAATAATAAGTGGAATCTCTGCATTTTTCTCCCAAAAGAAAGGGAATTTCTGTCTTCTTACCCCAAAATAAGGGGAATTTCTACTTTTTTGCCCCAAAATAAGTAGACTTTCTGCCTTTCTAGTGATAATGTCTTCATTTTATCTAAAATAAAAGAAATTTCTGCATTTTTTCATGAAATAAGTAAAATTTCTGCAATTTTGCCCAAAATAAGGAGAGTTTCTGCATTTTTGCCCCAAAATAATGGGAATTTCTGCACTTTTGCCCCCAAATAAGGGGAATTTCTGCATTTTTGCCCCAAAATATAAAGAATTTCTACCTTTTTGCCCTAAAATAAGGAAAATTTCTGCAATTTTTCCCCAAAATAAAGAAAATTTCTGCATTTTTTATCAGAAAAAAAGGGATATTTCTGCGATTTAGCCCCAAAATAATCGAAATTTCTCCAATTTTGCCCCAAAATAAAGGGAATTTCTGTCTTTTTGCCCCAATATAAGGAAAATTTCTGCCTTTTTGCACTGAAATAAGTAAATTTTGGCAATTTTGTTTCAAAATAAGAAAAATTTTTGTCTTTCTACCGTGAAATAAGTGAAATTTCTGTATTTAAGCCCCAAAAAAAGCAAAATTTCTGCCTTTTTGCCCGAAAATATGAGAATTTCTGCATTTTTGCACTAAAATAAGGGAAATTTCTGCATTTTTGCACAAAATGAGGGGAATTTTTACATTTTTGCCCCAAAATAAGGGGAAATTCTGCATTTTTGCCCCAAATGCCTCCTCTTCCATCAGTGTCAGATAATGACATCCTCTGCTACATCAAGAGCTGAAGCAAGGGTCTCTCCATTTGTGCTCTTTGGTTGCTGGTTTAGTCCCTGAATGTACCGTGTGGTCAGGTTAGTGGATATTTTTTTTCCCTTGGGGTTGCAATCCTCAGTTTCTTCAATCCTACCCCCTGACTATTCTGATGGGGCTGTTCTTTTGTTCACAGGAAGAATTCTGGAATAAATATTTTGATATGAGCGGGAGGCACATGCCTATCAATTGGGAGCAATCTCTACAGGTTCTAGCTTCCCTTTGTTGTGTAGTTTGGCTAATGTCATTTCTGTTGGGTTCTGGAAACCTCTTATTTCCCTGGCACCTGGGACTTTCTAGAGGCTACTCCCAGTTATCCATTATCTACTGCAACATATTTCTATTTCCTGACCCCCTGTTCTCTGTCCCTTCCTATACCTGACCCTGTCCACCCTTTTTTTATCTCCCACTCTTGACTCCCTCCTATGTGCCTTCTTCCCTCTACCTCATGTGATTATCTATGTAGGATGGAAGCATGCACATTTTGTTTGCCCCTCTCTCTCTTGGCCTTGCTCCTCTATTCTTTCACTCTCTCTTCCTTTCCCTTACTCTTCTCTCTCCAGTTGCTCATGGCCAGCCTCTGGTTTCTGTCTCTTCTCTTCTCTTCTCTTCTCTTTTCTTCTCACTCTCTCTCTCTCAATGTCTTTGTCTCTCTCTTTCTATCTCTCTGTCTCTGATTATCTATTTATCTATGTCTCTGGTTCTATGTTATTTTTATGTATTTCTCTATGTCTCCAATCTCTCTCATGTCTCTCTCTATATATGTTTCTCACTCTATGTGTCTCTCTCTGTGACTCTCTGTTTCTTTCTATCTCTCTATTACTATATCTATGTTTCTCTCTATATGTCTCTCATTTTATGTCTCTCTCTCTCTCTCTCTCTCTCTCTCTCTCTCTCTCTGCCTCTATTACACTCCCAAGTCCCCTCCCCATGCCCTGAATAAATTCTATACTATAATATCCTGGTACCTCAGGGAGAAGGGATGCCTCACATGGGCTATTTACACAACCACATATACACTGTTGGGATTAAATTAAGTATTTTCAAATGAGCCTCCCCAGCTCTAAGTGGAAGTGCCTGGCTTTAATCACAGCTTCCTCACAGAGGACAGAGGGAGTCAGCATGGGAATGAACCCCGGGGCCACTGCTTGTCAGATAGGGGCTGAGAACCAACAGGAAGACTCCATTGATAAAATAAAATGCAGAGAGCTTTATGATATATACTGTGTATTTGATGAGGAATAAAAACATTGGTGCTTGAGAGATCGTTAAGTGGTTAGAAAACAAACTGCTCTTTCTGAGTTCCATGCTCTAATACCCAGCACCCACACAGAGGCTCACACTCACCTAGATTCCGGTTTCAGGGGAGAGATTGTACTTACACAGTGACACATTCACCAATGGAAATAAATATTTAAATTCATATTTATTAATTTTATTTAAAATAAATACATATTAAATTAATTTTATTCAGATTATTTTAAAAGAAAGCAAACATAAAATTAATTTTACATAAGTTAACAATAATTAAATTAATACTAGATTTTATTTATTTAAGACAGTGCTCACTGCTGACCTTTGACCCTAGCCCATAACCTCTGACCCCTCTTCAGGACTCATGGAGCAAGTCCATACCTATAGCACACCTATAGCACCTATAACTGCTGGACCAGATGTGAGGTTTCCCAGTCATCCTGGTCTGCCCTGAGATAATGCACCTGCCCACCGGGACTGGAAACAGGCAAACCAGGCCCCAAAACAGGGTATCTAGGAAAGGAAGCAGGTCTTCAAGGATGGAAAGAGGACATTGGGAATGGAAACAGGGCACGGGAACCAGAACAGGGCATCAGACCAGAAGCTCTGCATGGACGACAGGAAATAGGACGGGGCCCGGAATCAAGGCTTCATGGACAGGGAACAGGATTTCATGGGCCAGAAACAGGGTATTGGTAAACAGAAAAACAGCACTGGGAATTGGAAACAGGGCACTGGGAACTGGAAGCAGGGAACCAAGCACTGGAAACAGGACATGGGGATCAGAAACAAGATATCAGGGTCCAGAAACGTAAGCATTGTCATCCAGAAACAGGGCATCAGGAACGGAAACAGGGGATGGGGGACCAGTAATAGGGCATCAGGGACCGAACAGGGCATCATGAACCAGAAACAGGGTATTGGGTACTGAAACATGGAATTGGGGAATGGAAACAGGGCAGAGAAAGTACTGTGAACAGAGTTAAAAACAAGGGGACATTATGAGGTGTGCGGACACATCACAGGGGACCGATTATAAACATTTTAAAATGACTTGTTTATTTTTATCTTATTTGCATTTGTGTTCAGTCTTGATTTTGCCTCAGATCCCCTGGAAGTTGAATTACAGGGAGTTGCGAGCTTCCCTGCAGGTGCTGGGAATCAAAGCCAGGCACTCAGGTAGAGCAGCAGCTGGTGCTGTTAAGCTCAGAGCTGTCTCTCTAGGCCCTAGTTATTAATACTTTTAATTATATGAGTTTGCTTGTTTGTTTGTGTGATTGATTGATTGACTGATTTAGCTCTTAACAGAAATGTGCCAAGACCTGGAAAAACTATTAAGAGATACTTCTGAGAAAATACCCATGATGCACAGCAACCAAGGAAGGAAAATTTACAAGCAGATACATGGCAGCACCTTTGTGTCCTTGTGAGGTAATGAGCGCTGTTGACAGTTGGAGATGAGCTCACTGCGTTTATGTGCCTCTGTCCCCTGCCTCTCTCTTCCCCTACATCCCCTGTGAGTGTGTCTGTGTGTGCTGCACATGCATGTGCTGACATACCACATTGTATGTAATGATGTCTTAGGTACATTTTCTTCTCTTTCCCCCTCATCTCTGTGTGTGTGTGTGTGTGTGTGTGTGTGTGTGTGTGTGTGTGTGTGTGTGTGAAACACACAGGTGCTGATTTTCAGCATGTATCTTTAATTGAGAAATCGTTTATCTATCTTTAATTTTTAGATTTTTTTCCATGTGAATGTTAAATTTGATCAGAATTTATTTTCTCAGAAATTTTGATGTAAATTTTCAATTTCAAAATGTTTTTCTACATTTATTTCTAGTTTAATTGTGAAAAAATTTAAGTCTCCATTTTAAAAATTATTCTTTTTTTATTTGATTTTTCAATTTTATCTAAATTCTGTCAATGTATTTCTACAAATTTCCCTGCAAATATTTATAGGGCAAATATTAAATTATTTCAAAATATGTTTCTAAATGCCTCTTCAATTTTTGAATAAACATTTTCAGTCTTTTATCTTATTAGGATTATTTCCCATGTGAATCATCAGTTTTGCCAGAATTTTGTTGATATAATTTTTTATTTTTCTCAGAAAAATTATTGATGTATATATAAAATATTTTTAATATTTTCTTTCATGTGTCATCAATTTTGGGAGAAATATTTTCTATCTGGTTTATTTTATCATTATTATTGCATGTGAATTTTAATTTTATCATATTTCTCTCTATACATTCCTTCAATGTTCTCAGAAATATTTTTATGTATAGATAATATTTTTACAAAATTTTCATACATGTGTTTTTCATATTTTGAAGTATATTTGCAGGGTCTTCAATTTTATTATTATTTTTCCATGTCAATCTCCAGTTTTATGTGATTTCTATTCATACATTCGTTCAGTTTCCTTCCAAATGTTTCAGATGTGAATTTGAAATTTTAACAAAACGTTTTTCTCTATGTGTTTTCAGGTTTTCGAGAAATGTTTCCCGACTTCTCTCTTTTTTTCCTTTTTTGATTTTTTTCTTTTGGTTGTATTTTATTTATTTCATTTTTTAAACTTTAATTTTAAAAACCAAGATAAATGTACAATTTTTTAAGCATTTTTGCATAAAAGTACAGGAATATATTTTTTATAAAGTTGTAATTTAGTATTTGTGATTACATATACAAACACATATGTATATATGTAACAATAATATAGGAAAAGAGGTTATTAATTGAGGGGATAGGAGAGAAACTGGGAGGGGCTGTAGGAAGGAAAGGGGGATGTGATACAGTTTTATTTTAATTAAAATATGTTCTTTTTTTTTTCTTGAACTTCACACATTTTGTGAGTTGTTTCTGGGGTGTTCAGAGCTTTATGGGATTAGTGTCCCATTAACAGTGACTGCATATTATGTCTGTTCTTTTGTGACTGGGTTATCTAACTCAGGATGATATTCTCTAGATGCATCCATTTTTATAAGAATTTGATTAAGCCATTGTTTCTGGTGGCTGAGTAGTATTCCATTGTGTAAATGTACCACAATTTTTGTATCCATTCATCTTCTGAAGGACATCTGGGTTCTTTATAGCTTCTGGCTATTATAAATAGAGCTGCAATGAACATTGTGGTGCATGTATCTTTGTTGTATGTTGGAGCATCTCTGGGGCAAATGCCCAGAAGTAGAATAACAGGGTCTTCAGGTAGTACTATGTCCATTTTTCTGAGGAAACTCCAGACTCATTTCCAGAGTGGTTGTATCAGTTTATAACCCCACCAGCAGCGGAGAAGTGTTCCTCTTTCTCCACATCCTCGCCAGCATCTATTGTCATCTGAGTTTTGGACCTTGGCCAATCTGAATGGTGTGAGGGTTGTTTTGGTTTGCATTTCCCTGATGGCCAAGGATGTTGAGCACTCCTTAGATGTCTCTCAGCAATTCAATATTCCTCGATTGAGAACTTTTTGTTTAAGTCTGTACCTCATTTTTTAATAGGGTTTTTTGATTCTCTGTTATCTCCCTTTTTGAGTTCTTGGTATACCTTGGATAGTAGGCCTCTATCTGATGTGTGGTTTGTAAATATCTTTTCCCACTCTGTTAGCTGCCATTTTTGTTTTCATGATAGTGTCTTTAGCCTTAGAGAAACTTTGCAATCTCATTAAGTCCCATTATTATTATTTTTCCATGTCAATCTCCAGTTTTTTGTGATTTCTGTTCGTATATTTGTTCAGTTTCCTTCAAAGAATTTCAGATGTGAATGTGGAATTTTATCAAAACATTTTTCTCTATGTGTCTTAAGATTATCGAGAAATGTTTTGTGTTTTCTCTTTTATCTGTAATCAGTATTATATTCTATGTAAATCTTGAAATTTATCAGAAATTTTTTATATGTATTTTCAATTTTTTAGAAATTATTTGATGTAATTTTTGTGTTTTTTAAAATGTTTTCTACATACATGTTCAATATTTGTTAAATGTTTTTATATCTTCTATCATAACATGATTTTTCTAGTTGTGAGTCTTCAATTTTATCAGATTTCTTTCTTCACATTCTTTCTATTTCTTAGAAATATGTTTGCTTTATATATTATTTTTTAAAAAATCTTTTACATGGGTTTTCAAGGATTTAAATAATATTTACTTTTTCTTGCATTTTAACATGACTTTTTTCATGGTAACCTTCAATTTTATCAAAATTTTTATATATTTCTTGAAATTTTCAGAAATATTTTTGAAGAGAATGTAGAATTATTTAAATAGTTTTTCTTTATGTGTCTGCATTTTTTTGAAAAAAATATTTTACTCCTCTCTTTTATCGTATTTTATACTTGAAACTTTCATTTTCATCAGAAGTTTATTCTATTTTTTTTCAGTTTTCTCCAAAAATGTCCAAGTATATATTAAAATTTTCATAAAATTTTTCTATATTCGTCTTCGTGTTTTAGAATAATATTTTCTGTCTTTTATGTTAGCAGGATTATTTCCCATGTGAATGTTCAACTTTATCAAAAATAACTTGATACAATTATTTAATTTTCTTAGAAATATTTTGGATGTAAATACATAGTTTATTCCACAAATTTTTCCACATGTGTCTTCACGTTTTGGGAAATACTTTCTACATGATATATTTTATCATTGTTATTGTATGTAAATTTTAATTTTATCAGAATGTATTCTATATACTTCTTCAATTTTCTCAGAAATATTAGCAATACAAATTTTCATTTTTAAACGGTTTCTGCTGAAGCATCTTCATTTTTGAATTTTTTTTTCTTCTTTTTTTTAGGACTATTTTTCATGAGAATCTTCAAATTTATCAAAATATTTCTGTGTATTTTTCAAATTTATTCAAAGAATATTTTATGTAAATTTTAATTTGTCAAAAAATGTTTCTAAATGCCTGTTTACTTTTCTTAATAATACTTTTGCATGCTGTTTTAGTAGGATTATATTCCATGTGAATATCCAATTTTATGAAAATTCTTTCTATATATTTGTTCAATTTTCTCAGAAGTATTTTCAATATAAATATGTATTTTTTCAGAAAAGAGTTTCTTAATGTATCTTCAATTTTGAGATTGACATTTTCTGCTTCTTTTTTACCATGATTATCTTAAAGGTGAATTTTCGATATTATCACAATTGTTTCTATATATTTCTTCAATTTTTTTCAGCAGTATTTTCGAGATAAATTTTCTAGTTTTTATAAAAAAATTCTACATTCTTTAATTATGTGAGTAATATTTTCTAAGCATTCATTTTATCTTGTTTTTTTTTTTTTTATAGAAACCTTTGATTTTATCAGAATTCTGTCTTGGCAGTTCTCAAGTTTTCTCTCAAATATTTTCAACGTATATATGAATTTTTATCAAAATTTTTTTCTACATATATTTTCAGCTTTCCGAGAAATGTTGTAGAGAGCTTTTGGGGTCTCTTGGCAGGAATCTGACATGGGGCCAGGAAAAGAAAGTAGAGCTACTCCAGAAAGGAATTTGACATTGGGCTAGGACAGGGAATTAAGCTCAGAGAGGAATCTGATTTCAGGATCAAATAGAGAAATAGGCTTCAGGCAATAACTTCACTTTGGGCTAGGACAGGAAAGTAGGTTCAGATAATCCCATCATCTTTACAACCCTCCTTAGAAATAGTGATTATGGAATTTTCTATGGCCTTTCTTGTTCTCTTAACCTAGACCTGGCCTTATTATTATCTGCATGTAATTAAAATGGAATAAAAGAGAGTTAAAGAATTGAACCTGCCTTTCAGCCTCAGAACTGGCTGGGGTCATGCTGCAGTTTTGTCTAATCATTTCTTTTTCTTTAATCCTAGCTCTGCTGCTGGAGAATCTCTTTGACTGAGCTGGTTTGGTGAGGTGGAACTCAATGTGAGGCTCCAGTGGATATAGTGAAGGACACCATGGGAAAGGAAGGGCATGCAGAGGAAAGTTTTGAAAAGTCTCAGCCAGCAGTGAGTAAACCCTAAAAGAATGGGGCTTGGCAATGGCACAATGCCATTTATATATATGCTTAAAATATGCTAAAGGATAGAGGAGCAAAAATAAGTCAGAAACAAGTTATCCAGTTTCTGATTTTTAAAGAATAAATCTGTCCTTGGTTGCCTGAGGAAGGTTCTGTAAGTTTACAGACATGAGATAAAGTAGGAGAAGGAATAAAAGGGCACTATAAAATCCATGGTTTTGATAAAATGTTCTATGTTCCATGGCTATGTTGGATGGCCTGTCCACTGAAGATCATTCACCTGCAGATTGGAAAAGAATAGCTCATGCATGTCTAGGGTGACTAAATTTTTTGCTGTGGAAATCAGAATTTTTTGAAAGATGTCAGCAAACAGCAGAATTAAAAGCTACATCAAACTATCCAGTTACTTATGAAATGCTAACAGGAGAAAGTCAATATCGCGATATTCAGGATCTATGCTGGAAAAGACATGATTGCAGAGACTCAGAGACTCTTCACACATGGTCAAAATGAGTCCAAGAGGTAAAACTTTTAGAGATTTGATTTCAGCACACCTTATTTAAGGGGCCAACAGTATAGAACCTGAACCCTCACATTGCTTCGAAGACAAGGATGGACAGACATATTCTGTGCCAAGTGCTGGGGTTAAGACCCTCTTAGTCACTCACCAATAGTATTGATTTTCTTGATTCAATTCCTGGAACTTGTACAAGGCCTCACTTTTCTTCTGGGGCATTTCCTGAAGGTCATTCATCACCTCATGATGCTGTGTTTTCATCTTATGGGACTCAGAATTGATCCTGGGGAGGACATGGCAAAAGACCAAATAACCCTTTGAACTAAAGATTCAAGGATCACATGAATTCAAACTGAAATGTGACCTTAGGCAGTGGGGTAAGTAGTCCAAACAAACATTATTGGGATGAAGCCCCTGTGGATATCTAGTTCTGAAGAGCAGGAAACCCAGCCTGACACATGGGATTCTAAGTAGAGATAGAGCCGATATTCACTGTCTGAAGGAAAGAACAAGTTATCAGTATCTGAATATCCAAGACTGATTCATCAGGTTAGACAGGGGAACAGAAAAAATGGAGAGGAACTCAGTAAGCACCAACAGGGAGAAGGGAGGCCAGGTATTCCTGGTGGTCATGAACTCTGCCCAGAGTTCATGGCAAATTTCAATGTGAATTCATGAAACTAGAGTATGCTTACGTGGTTTTATTACATTAACACTGTCTGGTGAGATTAGCCAAGCAGGAAAGCTGCAAAAGGGCCAAGGTTTCCACCAGTCTTGAAACCACTACTCTTTTTTAGGTCTCCACAAGGTGAAGATTAACAGTGAGTTCTGCAAACAGGGTTCTTGGCTAGTTAGGGGACCAGCTTTAGGCAGCAGATTTTGGAAGTGGCAGAGTCAGACATGAAACTGGTGTTTTAGTTACACCTTTACACTTCCATAGCAGCTTTTCTCAAGAGGGAGACCAAATTTCAGGGCCATGTTTCTCTACACAGTAAAATTCGAGAGGTGATACTCATTTGCAAGTCAGAAATGACAGTGACTCTTAGCCAGCCTGTGAGGCATATAGTTAAGTGAACTGGGGGTGACATCATGCTTGGAATAAGTCCTGGATCTATTGTTACTTTTTTATTGCTCAGCTTTCTAAGCAGTAGCTTCTGTCATGGTTGCTTTGTGTATTTCAAATATGTAGGCAAGGCCTTATTGTGGGTCATTCCTAATTATTAGCTATATGACCACTGCGGAATCTGACTTTTCTTCTGGAGAGGACAAGCCCATAAAAATGTGAGACAGAATTAACTGGAGTTTTTTTTCTTTATAATTCAACATTCTGGGACAGCAAAAGACTTTCAGCTTTGAATTGTTGTAGGAAGGTTTGGGCCAAATTATCTAAGCAGGTAGATTAGTCCTAGCTTTATTTGTGGTTGACTCTGCCTATTCTGATGGACAGAATATGGGAGAGGGCAAGGCCCTACTTCTCATCATGAAGGGTGGGAGAGAAGCTGCCTCCAGTTGAATATGTTTCCAGCTTTTCATGTCATGTATCAGGAAGAGTTTAACCTTCAGAATTACACAGAAGAACACTTAGGATTCTGGCTTAGTAATTCAACTTAAGTTGTGTGAGGAGTTTCAGTGTCTTTCATGTAGAATGTGTGTGTGTTTTGTTTTTTTTTTTTTTTTTAACCTCAGAGGATTGCATTAAGCATGAGGGAAAATAATCATGTACTTGGCACAGTGTAACCACAGGAAAAGCTACTTTTGAGGACCTTGTCTATGCTGGATAAACCTAGGCCTTTCAGGATGCACTGATTACAAAGGCACTGCATCGGATTAGCTCTGTTAACTGTGACTTTTATATCAACCCCATTTCCTACCAAACAGTGATAAATTTAGGGGAATCCCATATGGGTAGGATAGAGTGGAAAGAGAAGGAGAACCTATACGCATGGGTAGGCGACACTGTTAAGACTAGGGTCTCTTTTTCAGACTGACACATTCTGGCCAGTGTAAATATTTCTATGAAGTAACAATCCATAGAATGTTGTGTCTGCCCTCTACATTTTACATGTTATACATTGTTTTTAAATAATGAATTTGTATCACATTTATAAACTTTTGTACCACTTCACTTGTGTGTAGCCTTAAGGACATGTTGTGAAGAAAAATTTATCCATGTCGTGATTCCTGGACATCAAACTCTGGTCACCAGCTTGGTTTCAAGCATGATCACCTGCTGTTCCACCCATCGGTGCACTTACCCACATTTCATTTGGTTTCTGTGGCACAGGACACATAGCCCTGGCTGGCCTGCAACACCTGGGTATCAATCCCTGAGCACAGATTTAACAACACTCATTACCACGCCAAAGTGTTGGAGCTTTAAAGTATAGACACTGCATATTTCCAATAAGTACCTCAGTTTTCCCAGCATGTGTACACTGCAGCATACATGACAAGGCTGCGGTCATAAACTACCTTCAAAACCGCAATGCTCTGGTCTAGACCTCATTTTACTAGTTTTGTGGATTCAAGTGTGTATAACACACAGCAAAACAAATTGTAAATATACAGAAATAGCTTCTGAAAGGCCCCATATGAAATCATCTACATGGCCTGTCTTTGTGCCTCCCAACGATTTCTCCAAACCCCTGAGCAATACAGACATTAGTCCATGGAGGGTACCCAAATTCTATTTTCATGCCTTTGAGCAAAATCTATTGTGAAAGTGATATTTCCCTACTTTTGTATTTCACAATCATTGAGCACCCCTAAACATCTGAATGAACCAGATCTTTCATTCTTTTTATTTTATTTTGAAGTTTTAGCATAAGATTAATATTTTTATTCAATACATTTTATTTACATTTCAAAAGTCATCCCCTTTCTCAGTTTCCCCTTGTGTTAGTTTGCATATGCTTGGCCCAGGGAGTGCCACTATTGGTATGTGTGGCATTGTTGGAGGATGTGTGTAACTCTGGGAGTGGGCTTGGAGTTACTCCTTCTAGTTGTCTGAGGATTTTCAATCCGTTCCTGGCTTCCTTTGGATAAAGATGTAGAACTCTCAGCTCCTCCAGCACCATGCCTGCCTGGATGCTGCCATGCTTCTGCCTTGTTACTGGACTGAACCTCTGAACCTGTAAGCCAGCCTTAATTAAATGTTATTTGTAAGGCTTGCCTCGGTCATGGTGTCTGTTCACAGCAATAAAACCCTAGCTAATATACCCCTCCATCTCATCCACTCTCTTTTGTTTTTATAAGAGAGCTCTCCAGTTAACCCTTTCACACTCCCACCTACAACTCCTGCTTCCCTCCCTGACATTTCCCTACACCAGGGCACTGAACCTAAGAAGGACCAAGAAATTATCCTCACATAGATGCTCAACAAGGCCCTCCTCTGCTACATATGCTACTGGAGCCATAAATCTTTCCATGTGTATTCTTTGGATTGGGGTTTAGTCCCTAGAAGCTCTGGTTTGTAGGTATTGTTGTTCTTTTGGGTGAAAACCTCTTTAGCTCCTTCAGTCCTTTTTCTAGCTCTTCCATTGAGGACCCTGTTCTTACTTCAATGGTTGGCTGAGATCATCTGCATCTGTATTGGTCATGCTCTGGCAGAGACTCTCAGGACACAGCTATATCAGGGTCCTGTCACCATATTCTTCTTGGCCTCTGCAATACTGTCTGGATTTGGTGGCTGTATATGTGGTTTATTCCCAATTGGGGCAGACTAATGATAGCCTTTGTTTCAGTCTCTGCTACAAAATTTGTCTACATAATTCCTCCTATGAATATTTGTTTCCAACTATAAATAGCACTGAATCATCTGCACTTTCGTTTTCTTGAATCTTGAGCTTCATGTGGTTTGTGAATTGTATCTTGTGTATTCAGAGCTTCTGGTCTATTATTCTTCTGTCAATGAGTGCATGCCAAGAGTGTTCTTTTTATGTCTGTGTTAATATTTTCTAGTTCCATCCATTTACCTACCAATTTCATGAAGTAATTGTTTGTAATAGCTGAGTAGTACTCCAATATGTAAATGTACATTTTCTGTATCCATAATTTCTGTTAAAGGACAACAACTGTTTTTTTTTTTTTTTTCTAGCTTCTGGCTATTATAAGGCTGCTATAAGCATAGTAGAACATGTGTCATTGTTATGTGTTGTAACATGTTTGGATATATGCCTAGGAGTGGTATAGCTGGGTACATGGATAGTACTTTGTCAAATTTTCTAATGTGCCTCAAGACTGACTTCCAAAATGGTTATACCAGACTTCAATCCCAGAAATAAATTTGAGTGTTCCTCTTTCTGCATACGTTAGTTGGCATTGGATGCCACATGAGTTTTTAATTTTAGCCATTCTGGCTGATTTGAGGTGGAATTTCATGTTTGTTTTGATTAGTATTTTCCTGGTGACTAAGGATGTTGGACATGTTTTTTGTTTCTTTTCAACGTTTCGTTATTCCTCAGTTGAGAATTATTAGTTTACCTCTGTTGCCCAATATATTAATAGGTTTATTTGATTCTCCAAATCAAATTTCTTCAGGTCTTTGTATACATTGGCTATTAGTTCTCTATCCGATTTAAATTTCACAAAGGTCTTTTCACAATCTATTGGTGGTTGTTTTGTCCTACTGACAGTGTCCTCGCCTTACAGAAGCTTCACAATTTTATGAGGTGGCATTTGGTGAGTCTTTATTTTATAGTATAAGCCATTTATGTGCTCTTAAGGAATTTTCTCCAGTGATCGTGTGCTTGAGGCTCTACCCTAAATTCCCTTCTATTAGGTTGAGTGTATCTTGTTTTCTGTTGAGATGCATGGACCACTTGGACTTGAGATTTATACAATGAGATAAGGATGAATAGATTTGCATTCTTCTTCATGCTGACCACCAATTGATCCATCACCATTGTTTAAAAATCCTATCTCTTATGACACTGGATTATTTTAGCATATTTTTCAAAGGTCAAGTGACTACAGTTTTGTAGGTTTATTTCTCAGTCTTCGATTTTATTCCATTGATGTACCTTCCTGTCCCTGTACCAATACCATACAGGTTTTTTTTGATTATTATTATCATTTTTGCTCAGTAATACAGCTTGAATTCAGGGATGATGATTCTTCCTGGATGTTACAAGTAAGGATTGATGTTCACTGTTTACACAGCAGCTCAGCAATTGGCACACACTTAATGAGGGTAATAGAAAATTCTTTAACACTGAAAGATTACCATTCTTTAAGGCAGTCAAGGCCTGTACCCACCCAACAAGTGACTTCCTTGGATTCATATTTGTGCTTGTCTTTAGCACAATACAGGAAACAAGGGAGCAAGGCATCCTAGATAGCCTGCAAAGATGCTATCTCCATCCAGAATTTATGTTGGCAGTAAATAATTGCCACAGATTCATGCTATGGCACCAGCAGAGTCACCTGGTCTGCTCTTAATCTTAGCTCACCTGGTAAATGTCTGAGGACTAAGAGTATCAGAGAAAACAGAACAGCATATCCTAGTTTACAAGACTCTCTGCTGAAACTATAAGAGGGTTTTTTTTTTTAATTTTTGTTTTAGGATTTCTTAATTAGAAATATCTATAAAGCTGTTCAGAGTTGGCACATGTAGTAGTCCCAGCACTCAGAAGGTGTTTTAAGAATTGATGCCTTGTTCTTGTTCTTCTGGTTGTGTTTTTGTATTTTTAATTTTGTAATCTTCAGCCAGGTACTAGTTTCATACCTAGAATGTTCATACCATGCTCTGTAAGGCCAGATGAGTCATATTAATCAAAACTTTTATTGTGATCAGCCACACTACAGACAATGCTATTATTCATTTTCAAATAAGGAAAACAGTTATTGAGAAGGTACTTAACCAGTTTGTACTCATATCCAAGATATCATAACTATAGAATGACATTCCGACCTTTTAGATTACCTATTACTCCCATTTTAGAGGACATGGATAAGTGACATGGAAAATCAATGTTTGGAATTTGTAATTTCAATTATAAACTCAGAAGTGTGTGTACATGTGTATATATGCATTTTGTTTTTAATTTGAGATATAAATTTTTCAGAGAATCTGAGACCTAAATAGGTCTTGGCCAATCTTTGTAAACTGCATATACTTTAATGAGTCAAGACTGTCTTCTCTTTGTGTTGGGAGTGTACTTGAAAAAAAAGATTTTAATTTATATCTAGAGGTAGCCTAAGCCCTAAGGATCAGGATGAATTCAGAAACTGTCGTTGGGTTATGCACTGAGCCATAACTGGATGTCCCATCTTCAGGCTGTGGAGCCACGTTTATTACTGAGAAAACAAATCACCTAATATCACAGATATCAAGATGGCAAGAGGCAATCACAAGAACATAAGCAATGGAAACAAAGACAACATGGTGCCATCAAACACAGCACAATTACTGAGCTCTTATCAGCTGACCTACTTCATCCAATGTCTGGTATCAGAGGCCACCAGTTTCAGTTGCGCTAAGATCTTACATGACTGTTGTATCTTACTATTTCCAAAGCCTGTCTGATGTCTTTTTTCTCCCCATGTCCCTCTTCTTCCTTCTGTAACCCATAGGCCCCATCGTTTTCTTTAGGGCCAGCAATTAATTTCTGCCTTCTTTATTGACATAATCAAGACTCAATTAGGGAATCAAATTTTAGTATCAGTTTCACCCCCTTACAAAATGTCATCAAATATTGGCAAGGAGATGGTGGACTTTTCTTCTCTGACTTTCATAATTAGATCGCTAAATTTTCTAATGCTCTTTAAACTCTTAAATTCGTAAGACAAACATAGTTTGCACTTTGTGCTTTATGTGTTCTTTCAACTGATTAGAAAGTAAGTTACATGTTACATAGTAAAATCATGTATTGCTACCTCTCATTGCCACTGATATGGCAAACAAGGCCTTCAGTGTTCCTGTAAAGCTTGTACAAGTTAAATTCTGCTCAGGAGAACACAGAGATGTTCCTGAACAACTGTTGGCCTACAGTTGTTTGATCTCCACATCTTCACTAAATCAATCTGCAAGACTGGTGTTGTGTTAGAACTGAATTTTTGGTGTCATTTCAACAAATATTTAGATATTTCATAAGAATCTGCATAATCTTTGCTTGTCTAGTTTTGTAATAGCAGCAGTAGTTTAATCATTGTAGTGCTTACATGTAGAATTCATTCATTAGGTGTCACAAATATGACAGTGACCTTATGATATCATTTTCATCACATTCATTAGCTGCACTAGGTTGTGCAAGAGGCAGTGTGGGCACACAGGCCCTGCTGCTGGGGACAGTTGTAAGCAGTGGCTACAGTGACTAGGCTGTGGGTCTGGATGGCAGGCAGTGTAGAACAGTGTGACTGCCACCTCAGCCACCACCAAGGAGCAGCATGTAGGGTCACTGGAGTGTGTGTGGTCTCTGTAGGCAGAGGAGCAGTAAGGCTGCAGTTTGTGGAAGTGGGTCAGTTCAGCAGTTGTAGCAACCTCAGCCCCACCACACCCTAACACCTCTGGTGGCCAGAAATGGAGGGAAAAGCCAGAGAAACTTAGGCTGTGGTGCAGTTTGTGCAATGGTTTTCAGGCAAAGCCCAGGTAGAGCAGCACATCACCTAAACCAAGCAAACCAAAGGCTCACAGGTCTCAAGAGGTGCCTCTGATGACACAGGCCAGTACTTGTCTGTGTTTCGAATAAAATGGGAGCACAGGTCATAGGGGTAGAAGCCAATAGTGTGGAAGTTGCAGTAGAGCTCCATCATGTAGTTGGGGTGTGGGGAGAGGCTGCACAGCTCATGGAAGTCATGTGCAAACTGACATGTCTCCCGTCCTTGCACATTGTTGTCGTCCTTGTCATTGTCATCATCCTCCTCCTGCTCTTTCTTTTTCTTCTTCCTGCTCCTCTTCCTCCTCCTTCCTCTTCTTCTTCTTTTTAAATTTTCTACTGGCAACCATACTGTTTCAGATCTTATGACCTTTTCTTAATGCTACTGGGACGCACGTTGCTGTGACAAAGCCCCATTTGCCTATTCTCAGTCTTACTGCCCAAGATTCCTCTTGGGACTTTGGAGACATTGGTGGTAAAGCTGAGCTGGAACCTGTGATTTCCAACATGAATTCCATTATTCTTTCTCCACCGTAAGATAAATGCATAAAGTTTTTCCTAAGGCAAATATTATGAAATGTTCCTTTTTTTTTTTTTTTTGTATCGGGAGGGGTACTTTTTGGGTTTTTGTTTATTTAGTTAGTTATTTATTTATTTAGGCTATTACTCGATAGCTCTGGTGAACTGCAACATGTTATTTAGGGAAGGTTAGTCTTGTACTTACAGAGAGCTGTCTGCCTGTGTCTCTTGAGAGCTCCAGTTAAAAGTGTGAGGTATGTCATCAATTCATCTATTTTGATTTGACTTGTTTATGGAGTATGATAGTCGTGTAGTTTTTTATTTTTTTTTTCCTTTTTACCCACAGACATCTAGTTTCCACAATATAATTTATTTCTCTGTGTGTGTGTGTTAATAAGAGTTTTTTTTCAACTTTATTTTTTTAAAAACAGAGATACATATTAAAGCATTTTGGCATAAAACTATATATTTTTCTCAGTACTTTTTCTGAATGTTTGATCGTATGCATTGAATTCTTACTAGTTATAATGAGCATAAAGTACATTTAAAATAACATAACATGGAAATGGTAAAAGTTTTCTTGGTGTTTAAAGATTTAACATATGATTTTAAATACCAAAAATTGCCACGAGGCTATCTTCTTAACTTTTGAGTTATTAATGATTTAAAATCTAGGTGTACCCACTCTGAGAAGGTGCTATAAACTTGTTTTTTTTTTTTTTTTTGAACTTAATATAGTCTGTGATTTGTTTCTTGGGTATTCATAGATTTCTGGGGCTAGTATCCAATTATCAGTGACTGCATATTATGTCTTTTCTTTTATGAATGGGATACCGCACTCATAATGATATTTTCTAGATGCATCCATTTTCCTAGGAATTTCATAAAGTCATTGTTTCTAATAGCTGAGTAGTACTCCATTGTGTGAATATACCACAATTTCTGTATCCATTCATTTGCTGAAGGACATGTGGATTCTTTACAGCTTTTGACTATTATAAATAAGGCTGCTATCAACATGGTGGAGCATGTGTCCTTATTGTGTATTGCAGCATCTTTGGGGAATATGCCCAGAAGTGGAATAGCTGGGTCTTCAAGTAGTACTATGTCCAACTTTTTAAGGAACTGCCAGATTGAATTCCAGAGTGGTTGTACCAGCTTACAGCCTCACCAACGATGGAGGAATGTGCCTCTTGCTCTCCATCCTTGCCACCATCTGCTGTCATCTGAATTTTTGATCTTAGCCATTTTGATTGTTTGAGTTGGAATCTCTGGGTTGTTTTGATTTCCATTTTCTTGATGACTAGGGATGTTGAACATTTCCTTAGGTACTTCTCAGCCATTCAATATTCCACAACTGTGAATATATTTTAGATCTGTACTCCAGAATTCTTTTTTAGATCTGCACCTTCTTTTTAAAAGAATTGTTAGATTCTCTGGAGTCTAAATTTTTCAGTGTTTTGTATATATTAGATATTAGTCCCCTATCAGATATGGGAGTTTTAAAGATCTTTTCCCAATCTGTTGGTTGTCATTTGTTTTCTTGACAGTGTCCTTAGCCTTACAGAAACTTTGGCATCTCACTAAGTCCCATTTATCCATTCTAGATCTTAGAGCACAAGCCATTGTTCTGTTCAGAAACTTTTCTCCTGTGCCTGTGTATTCTAAGTTTTTCCCCAATTTCTCTTCTAAGAGTTGAAGTATACCTGGTATTATGTGGATGTCTTCTATCCACTTGGAATTGACCTTTGTAAAAGGAGATAGAAAAGATTGATTTTCATTCTTCTGCATGCTGACTGCCAGTTGAAACAACACCATTTGTTAAAGAGTCTGTCCTTTTTCCAAGGAATGTTTTCAGCTCCATTTTCAATGATCAAGTGACCTTAGGTGTGTGGATCCATTACTGGGTCCTCAGTTTTGTTCCATTGATATACCTGTCTATCTCTGTAGCAGTACCATGCAGTTTTTAACACAAATTCTATGTTATATAGTTTGGAATCAGGGATAGTGATTCCCACAGAGGTGTTTTACTTTTGAGAATAGCTTTCACTATTCTCGTATATTTTGTTATTCCAGATGAATTGGTTTTTTTCAACTCTCTGAAGAATTGAGTTGGAATTTTGCTGGGAATTGCATTGAATCTCTAGATTGCTTTTTACAATTCATGAGCATGGGAAATCTTTCCAACTTCTGAGATTTCCTTCCTCAGATTCTTGAAGTTTTTCTCATACAGAACCTCCATTTGCTTGTTTAGAGGCACCCCAGATATTTTATCATTTTTGTGAGTATTGTGAAGGGTGTTGATTCCCTAATTTTTTGCTCAGCCTGTTTATCATTTGAGTAGAGGAAGGCAGGAAATTTTTTGAGTTAAATTTATATCCAGCCACTTTGCTGAAGATGTTTATTAGTTGTAAAAGTTTTCTGATAAAATTTTTTGGGGTCACTTAAGTATACTCTCATATCATTTGCAAATAGTGATATTTTGACTTCTTCCTTTCCAATGTGAATCCCTATGATTTCTTTTTGTTGTCTAATTGCTCTGGTCAAGACTTCCAGTCTATATTGAATAGGTAGGGGATAGTGGCCAGCCTTTTTTAGTCCCTGATTTTAATGGGATTGCTTTAAGTTTCTCTCCATTTAGTATGATATTGGCTACTGGTTTGCTCTATATTGCTTTTACTATGTTTATTTATGGGCTTGTAGCAAACTTTGAGATTAGAGTCCACTGATGTTGTTTTTATCTCAGTAACATTTTTGTTCAGATAATGTTTACGGGCCCTAAAATAAGGGGTTTGGCAAGTTGGGTGGTTTCACTAGGAAATGATCCTCTTGCTCAAATGTCTTTTGCTAAGGATTCTTTTAGAACTGCATAGGGTTTCACCATTCCTTAGATAGATAAACAGGCCTTAGAACATACTCCTATGTACATTTACCTTAGTGAATAGGACTATGGAGACAGTTGGTGGTAAATCTGGGCCAGATTCCAAGATTTCTAAAGCTACCACCATTACTCTCTCCCCATTGTAAACTAAATGTATAGGAAGAAAGTCATGGAGGCAGGAGACATATGCAAAGTATACTTGTAAAACAAATCTAGAAGTACCTTCAATGAACACTGATTTAAAGAAATTGCTGGCAGTGTTTCATTTGGAGAAGTGCCTTTTGCTTTTTTTTAACAAATGATCTCTATTTTTAGTAAATTACCATGTGTCCCTCTTGGAGTACTTTGCCCTGGACATAAGAATCTGGAAGACTCTTGAGAATGGGATTAGTCCATGAGCTGAGAAAAGACATGAGTCCCATGACTGTTTAATGGTTATTTATACAGTACCTACGACTTCTGACGTTTCTCCAGTACAGAGATTTCTTGATCCTGATCTGTTTATTACATAATTTATTTAATACCTTCACTCCCAGGAGAGTTCTCAAGTCTCCATTTCATTTGACAGACTCATCTACATTGTCATGCAGAATGACACATGAGAGATCTCCTTCAACCCTGAAAATAAGAGATGAAAGTCATGATCCTGACACACTAATGCCTTACATGCATGCCTGGAAATTTAAACATTTAGCATGCCTATTCCAAGTGTGTTTCCCTTCATGTCTCAAGAAACTTCCCTCTTTGGTTGGGTGTGATCCAGTCCAACTAATACACCACACAAGTAAAACAAATGTCCAGGACAGGGGCAAGAGAGATGGCTTTTATCCCTTTGAGGCTTTTATTCTCATAGTGGCTAAAAAGCAGTTAACAATCCTCTATCACATCAGTTTCAGATGGAATCCATTGATCTCTGCTGGACAATGTGGGTATTACATGCATGTAGAGCACAGACCTCCAGGAAGTAAAACTCCCACACATATAAAAAAAAAATTTCAGAATGTGAGAGGATATTGAACACACACCCTAATACTAAATAATCTTAGTGCCATAGCTCAAAGTTTGTGTGCTGAGGTAAGATTCTGAAATTTTCTCAAGTCCAAATCATAATTGAAAAGCAAGCAAACAAACAAACAAAAAACCCCAAAGCACTAATGACTCTTGTGAAGTTTTATAAAATGTTCCCAGGTTGTTGCTTTTGATCCCAACTACTTTGGCTAGCTAGACAGAAATTTCTCATTATACTGTATTCTGATTTGTCCTGAGGGGAGCTTATGGTTGTGGTACTTTTAAGATTAAAAAAGACCAGAACATACAGAACGTCACAGAATAAGTGGTTAGCAATGCCCTTCACTGAGGCAAGTTATTTTTCTGTGTCAGGAGCTGCTGAGCACAAGATCAATATCCAAAAAGGGGAGGAGCTGGTTGTTGACCCTTGTTAGGTGGACCTGCCAGGTCAGCTATCCAGCAAACACCAGCTTTATTCAGAGGACACCCTAGTACAACCTTTCAGCTAAGGTCATTCTAAGCATCCTGAAAGGAGAAGGGAAAAAGAGTACCTGGGCCTGAATTTTATTTTCAGATTTAAAAAAAGAAATTTTGAAACTGAATTGTGAACTAAACATTGTGCAAGAATTAAAATAAAATGCAACATTACTTCAGTAGTCAATATATATTATATTGAAAAATACCAGTTTAGCAATGTCGGAATCTCATTTCACAATAGGTGTGAGCAGCCTAGAAAACCATTTGGAGGCCTTCTAGGGAGTCTGGCTAAAACTTAAGCAAACTCTCTTGTTTCTAGAATGCAGAAACCTGCCTCTGTTCTACTTGTGAACCACGAAATCTGTGAAACCCAGAGAAACCATCTCACAGAAAATCTATGCACACTGAAGAGATGATATGATCTACAATTCTGCACTGCATGCAAATCTTCCCAATGGTTAGCATTAAACTCTCAAGTTATACTCATGAAGAAAGAGATGACACCCCAGCTATGTGTGTGAGTATTCTAGGACATTTTCTAAGGAGACATAAGTGACATTAGTCTGAGGTCATAACACAGAACTCAGAAGGGTGGAAGGAGTACACCATCACCATCGCCAGAAACTCTGTGGCCAACATGCATTATATCATGGACATAAGGATTTTAAACTGGACGAGATCAATACTCTGAGGTGCTTCTAGTTGATTGAGGTAGAGAGTAATATTGAATACCAGTCACCCAACATAGACTATTGTACACGTCCAGGAAATCTACATGGCTCCTGCCATCCTGTGCTACTACTACTCCCTATAGACATCAAAAAGATACTGCATCATTTCCACTAATCCAGGCACACACAAGTGCACACAGACACACATAGATACACACACAATCTCTCTCTCTCAACAAACACACAACAGACACAGAGAAAAATGCAGAGAGAAAAAGAGGGGGGAGAGAGGTTGACACCCAGACACACATTCCACAATACATGCAATTACATGTGCTCACACATGCAAGCAGACTTCATTGCAGAAACATTTTTAGATTCCCAGGAAAGATAAAAGTTCACCCAGGAAGGTATGAAGGCACAGGATACAACCCTTGAATGTAGTAAGAACATAGTGGGCATAGCAGATAGACAGCTAGGTCAATAATGTGTTTTCCCCTACTAAACAAACTTTGCCTGTTAGCCAAGCCTGCTTAGCAAGATTCCAAGGTTTTGCACAGCAAACTTGGCTCCCAGCAAAGACACACTGCATGGTATTGGACAAGCCTGTTCCTGCCTCTTGTACACTGTCTCTCAATGGCTCTACAGTGGGCAGCATGTTCCAATAAGTACTCCATTTACTAGAGGCTGCATAACTTTGTAACCAAAAATATGAGACCAAGCAATTACCAAATCTGTATAACCAGGTTGCAAAATAAAACTATTCTCCCTGTAAGGATACAATTTGAAAGATATTTTGAGTAAAATAAGGCTGGCTGGTTCAAGGCCAAGTGGTTGCATGAATGATCACATTTGGAAATGGTTTCTGAATGTGTTCATGAGATCTGGATAGTTCCTACTGCAAAGCTGCTATGAGAAGTACCAGTACAAACGTGATTACCATAATTTTTTTCAGGATACTGACTTCTTGTTCTGGAATTGCTGGGTCAGTGGGGACTGCTGTTTCAATTTCTGAAGAGTTGTACATGGCTTCTCACAGAGCTAGCACATTTTATACTATCAAAAATATCTGAGGGTGCTCATTGTTCCCAATCCTCCTTTAGGCTGATTTTAACTCGGAGAGAATGATTTTGATTAACAGCAGTTACAGAGTGCTACAGACAGAACACGGGGTGAGTGTTTTAGACTATCATGAGGGTTAGGGGCTGTCTGAGGTTCCCTGTTCTTTACTCACATTAGAATTCTGGGCTTTATACTGGATGCATATGCACAACAAGCAAATCAGTCTTTCAAATAATAATGCACAGGACAAACTCCAATGCCAAGGATAACTGAGTCACGTTTAGGGGAAGTTGGAAAGAAAATGTTAACAGGCAATGCAGAGAAAACTAGGATGCTGAGAGTATGCAACCTGCCTGCTGTATTCCAGTAGCCAGGCACTGCACATTAGGACCATATGATATTCACAAAACTTAAGCCAGCACTTTTGACTCTTAGGCTCATTCATTTGACACAGCAGCATCTTTCGCACCTGCATGTACCACAGTTGTTTGATTTTTAAAAAATGATTTCAATACTGACATATTTTTCTTACAAAATCAGTTGAATATCAGACTTTAGAGAATTCATTATCTACTCTTGTCCTATTGAGCTAGGTGGCTGGGCCTAAAGGTGGCTGCTGTATTTAGTGAGGCTCCGATGCAAAGAGAACTGACAGAGTACTTTATCCAGTAAACTTGGCCATTGTTATTTTTTAAGATAATTGTTTTCCAAGTGAATCTGTATATATGGATATAATATACACATATATGTAGAGAAGCACACATCTTCATGCCTTTACACACAAAAGAACACACACATAGAGTTTTATATGCAAGTACCCACTCTGCAAATATCTACATCAAAGAACTATCACCAACCACATATATCCCATGATCATGATAACCCAGACCTAAGCTAAAACACATACATGCACAAACACATACACACAGACACACACATCAGAGACAATCTGCTTTGTGGTATAGGATGTCTATGGGCGTTATGGTTACAGATGAGGACAATCTACCCTGATGCTTCATTAGTTTTACCTACTGCTGTTTGGCAATAGTCCATAAATGTTCATGCTGGCCTTACCACAGTGCTTCTTTCTCCTGCTATATGGCATTTCAGTTACCTTCTGCTTTGCTTCAAGCATTTCGTTTTCCTCCCACAATAGCTTTGCTTTCTTCTGCATATGAATTGACTCTTTCTGGAGATAGCAGTTCCAGATGCTGAAAAACAAAGAAAATTGGTGACTCCAAACTAGAATTTATCTTCCTCATTCTCCTCCAAATACCATGCACACTTCATGGGTTCTTATCCCCAGACAGACCCAGACTACAGTTCAGATCACTCATGAATCATCATATAGGAAAAGGTCAAATCCAGAGAACAGACCCATTCCAGTAGACACAAAGTATCAATGAAATCCAAGAAGACATGGCTCCCATGTATGCTTATATGTCATTGGAATTATACAACTACTTGTAGGTAGAGAGCAAACTTTCTGTGTAAGTCAAGAGGAGACCCAATAAGTACACATAAATTCTGTATATCTTATGAAATTCAGTTTTGCAAATCTACTTTAAGGGCCCTGGAAGCTCAAGGTTGATTGATATTTCCATCATGATGCAAACCTTTTTTATCTAGAGGATCCTTATTTTGGAAGGAAAATGATCGGAGGTACTTACATACTCTTCACATTTGGTCAAAATAAGTCCAAGAGTTAACAATCCTAGAGCCTTCCACTTTCCATTAAGAGGTAAACAGTACAGAACCTGAACCCTCACATTGCTTCAAAGACAAGGATGGGCAGACATATTCTGTGCATAGTGCTGGAATCAAGTCTCTATTAGTCACTCACCAATAATACTGATTTTCTTGAATCAGATCCTGGAACTTGTACAAGGCCTCACTGATCTTCTGTGGCATTTCCTCAAGGTCAGACATCAACTCATGATGCTGTGTCTTCAGCATATGAGACTCAAAGTTGATTCTGGTGTAGGGCATGGCAGAAATCAAATAACTCTTTTGACTAAGGATTCAAGGATCACATGATTCTAACTAGATTAACTACCCCTGCCCATATATTGTATATACTTGTTCCTTGGTACTGCATCCTCTAGGATCTTATTAAATTTATTATTATTAGCCTCAGGCCAGTAGAACCAGGGAAGCAAAAGGAGGGATTAATCTCCTTTAGCTTCCTGAGGGTGTTTGAAGGAGTAGCTTAGCTCTCCAAGAACTATCTAAATGCCTGTGCCCCATGCCTTGGTCCAACTTAAATCTGTGATGACTCTTCTCCATTTTTAGACAAGGATTGATAATCATTGTTTCTACTGATTATGTCAATTTCCCAAATGACATAATTAGTGTTTACAGGGGAAAAGCCTGTAACTTACAGCAGGATATTCTAAGGTTCATCCAAGTAGGACACACAGGTCACATGCTGCTCAAAGTGAGGCTTCTTGGCCTCACAATTGTGATTTAGTGAAAACTGAGTCAACAAATCTACAGGGCCATAACTCTCTATAGACTCTTGAGGTCTTATGTGGAACACACACACACACACACACACACACACAAACACTCACACACTCACACACACACAGGAAGGCACACCCAAACACAATCAGAATCCTAAAGAAATACAATGATTTGTCTTGATCTCAAAGTATAATGAAGAAAATTTGAGGAAAGCAGTGCTAACATGCAGCCAATCCAGTCACACAGTAAGAGAGAGCAAATGAGACCAGGCCCCTCCAGCTGTTGAAAGGACCAATTAGATCCAAAGCAATTTTAGATCAGATAGAAAGAGTTTGACCATAAAGAGCAACATCTAGCCTCTCCCACACACCAAGAATTGTCTAGATTTTTAAAATGAATAGTGGGAGTTCACACAATACTACCAATATCCCCAGACCGGGATTCATTCCATGGGTTCTGATTTACTTTTGTAGGAATCAAAATGCCCTGTTACTCCATCTCACTCCTATATACCTTCAATTCTGTGTTTGAAATCCAGTTAGGAAAAAAAAAAGAAAAGAAAAGAAAATGAGTTTGGGCATGAGGACAGCCTGGAGTTGAAGACTTCTGTGATATGAGGAAATCTGGGGTTAACAGAGAGGGCCCAAGATAGTTTTCAAAATACCAAGCATAATGACTACCTGTTGTTCAAATCTTTGTCAGTGTAATTAGCCAGGATTCCCCGAAGTTCGTCCCTCTCATTTGTGATCTTCTGCAGATAAATTTTCAGCTTTTCCAACCTCTTCATCATCTTCTTATTTTTGGTGTTGCTGGTGATTGCAGGTTTGGTTAATGCCTTCCCAACAGACCCTGTAGATATATAAACACAAGTAAACTTGTAGAGATAAAAGGACAGACACAAGAGCAACCATGCTTAGTCCCAAAAAGTGGCCCTAGGAAGAGGGAACACTAGAGACACAGTGAATAACAGAAAGAACAGGAAAGCTATCTTCAAGCTGGGCTCCTCAACATGTCCCTGTTTCCAACCACTATCACTAAACACATGCCTCACTCCCTAGTGCAGTCTCCCTGGCCTTGAAACTCATTAGCTGACCAAGGCCAGAAGAATTGGAGGGCATTGTCTCCTCCTATCTGATAGATACAGGTCAGTTCTGAAGTTCATAGTGCTCACCACTAAAAATATTGTCAATAAATACCAACACCTGGCATCTGACACAAGCCAACACATGTGCAGGCTTCTTAAAGTACATGATGAGACTCTCCAAACTACTACCCTTACCCCAGACTGTGTTGCATGCCACATCATTTATGTTTAAGGATAAAGTGTCTGACACCTTGATACATTTCCAGAGGAATATTTCCCTCTCTTACTCAAGTTATCTACAGAAATCTGTTGAGATCAGAGTACTTTTCAACACTGTATTCCTGAGAACAACACATTGTTCCTCTCACAGAGCTATTTCCTGAAATCCTATGCTACTCAGCAGATAATTTAGGTCTCTCAGCAAAGCAACTTCTGGCCTGTCAATTCCTGGCTTTTTGAAAAATTAATCAGAAATTCTTGACTCATGGTCTGCCATTTAGGAATGTCAAGTCTCCAGATCATAAGCTCTACTCCTGGAAAAACTAGCTCAGGCCCACTCCTCCAGTAAGTTCCCCAACCCCTGCCAAGAACTCACTGTGCTTTCCCCAGGACCACTTCTTTTTACCTGTTTTTGAACATGACAGAAGGTTTGCCTCTTTCTGCCTCAGTGTAATCTCTGCTTGTCCTCTATTCTCCCTCTGAATTAGCCTGAGCAGCATGGACATCATGCCTACTTGTGAACCCAATAGGCTCTGAAGGAATACCCCACAGGCAGTTTCTATCATCACAACACTGCTGACATCACAGATGATTCTAGGGCTCTCCTGGATACAAGAGAATGTCCAGGGAATTGATGGCTGATGAAGTCACTGGGAACTGCCACGATCTATATGCTAACCAGCTTGAGCCAAATTGACTAGTTTCTGAGGTGTAATTACTTGAGATCCCCTTTGGAACCTCAGTACCTTTTCCTTCATAAGATAGACATTACTTTGTGCTTAATTTCATATCTAATTAATTAGATGGAAAGTGTTTTTTTTATGGTCATGGCATGGGTGCATCATCTTCAATCAAACATAAAGGTCTATGCTATTTGAATGGGCAAGATTCTACTCCATAATAAATGTACTCCTTGGGTATATTCAGACAGACAGTCCACAGACACAGGATTTTCCAGAGGCCAAAATTATTTTCCTCCACGTTTAATTTTATGCAAGTTTGGTTACATTTTCTTATTGTGCATGCCTTGATGGTGGACATTCTTTAAATGTATACAGACATGAGTTTTTACGAAATATCTCTTTCAGAATCCCATTCTTTTGCAATGAAAACTTCCAAGGACTTGACACCATAGTTCTCCATGTAAAAGGTACATATCAGTTGAAAAGTTAGTTTTTGTTTCAAAATATAAAATCTCATAGTCTCCATTTCTCCAATACAAGTAATTAAGTAAATATTTGTGAGCAAATGTCATCAGGGCTATTGGAATGTAGCTCTATAGTCCAATTAGCTATCACTTCTCCATTCTCTACCATCTTGAGTTCTCAGGTCCACTCCTGAGGGTGTTGGGAGTTTGGAATATGATACTGTATTTAAGATACATAGGACACAATAGGATGGGTAAGGAATGGAAAGGCCACAAATCTTGTGAAACTTCAATGTTAGTGGATGCATATATTCAGGAGACTTCTTCCTTCTTGACATGGGTGTTCTGAATCCATGGTTAAATACCACCTAATCTCTAAGGTATAAGAGTGGGAAAAAATCATGTAAATGCAGGAGCTTTTTTCGAACTCAGAAGTCCCCTCAGTCTTTCAAATAGTGAGATGACTTGCCTTTATAAAGAAATGTATGACCGGGTAATGTGAAAAGAAATAGAGAATTGATATCTATCTGTTGATATCTGAACATGGGAAACAGTGAGGAAGCAATCTAAACAAATATATAGGGATGAACCTGTTCCTGTATTGGGTACAGCAGGAACAAAGCAAGCAGGAGACACAACCACCATTCTCTAGACTGTACTGAGAGATCTGCAGTGTTTCTTTCCTTCAATGTCCCTTTCTTTATTTTCATGTGTTCAGGTCTCAGAGATCTGCATTCAGAATCAAGGTTTTCCGATATACCTAAATCATTCCCTGTTAATTGACAAGTTTTGGCTTCTCCTAATTGGTTTTTGGGATCATTTACATGGCAAATTATTTTACAACACTTTACTCTGGAGTCTTGTCTTTCTTTATCAACAGGGTGTGTTTCTTCTATGCAGCAAAAGGCAGGATTCTTTTTGTTTTCAGTTGGTTAGGCTGTGTCTTTTATTGTGAATTGAGTCCATTGATATTGAGAGATATTAAAACCCAATGGTTTTTAGTTTCACTTATTTTTGTTTTTCAAATTAGTATTTTGTGTGTGAGAGATTTTCTTATTTGACGTTCTTTTTTACTGAAAAACTTTATTTTAAAAAATGATGAATGTACAAATTTTCAGCATTTTTGCATAAAAATATACAAATACATTTTAAGGTTGTAATTAAGTACTTGTGGGTATGTATACATAAACATATGTATATATGTAACAATAATATAGGAAAAAGGGCTACTAACTTGAGGGGATAGGTTAGAAAGTGAAAGGTTCTGTAGAAAGAACAGGGGGATGTGATACAGAGCGAATTAATTAAAATATATTCTTTTTTTCCTTAAACTTCATACAGTCTGTGAGTTGTTTCTGGGGTGTTCAGATCTTTCTGTGGTTAGTATCCCAATACCAGTGACTGCATATTATGTCTGTTCTTTTGTGACTGGGTTATCTCACTCAGGATAATATTCTCTAGATGCATCCATTTTCTTAAGAATTTTGTTAAGCCATTGTGTCTGATAGCTGAGTAGTTCTCCATTGTGTAAATGTACCACAATTCTTGTATCCATTCATCTACTGAAGGACATCTGGGTTCTTTCCAGCTTCTGGTTATTATAAATAAAGCTGAAATGATCATTGTGGTGCATGTATGTTTGTAATATGTTGGAGTGTCTTTGGGTCTCTAGGGTAAATGCCCAGAAGTGGAATAACTGGGTCTTCAGGTAGTACTATGTACAATTTTCTGAGGAATCGCCAGACTGATATCAAGAGTGGTTGTATCAGTTTACAACCTCACCAACAGTGGAGAAGTGTTCCTCTTTCTCCACATCCTTGCCAGCATCTGTTGTCATCTGGGTTTTGGACATTGGCCATTCTGACTAGTGTGAGGTGGAATCTCAGGGTTGTTTTGATCTGCATTTCCCTGATGGCTAAGGATGTTGAGCACTTCCTTAGATGTTTCTAGTCATTTGATATTCTTTGATTGAGAACTTTTGGTTCTTCCTGATTTCTGTCATCTCTGGTGGGCAGTCTGATGTAATTCTCACAGATCAGCCTTTGTATATGACTTGACCATTTTTCATGAACCTTTTAATATTCCTTTGTTCTTCTATGCATCTTCTCTTTTGATTAATATGTGATTGGATGATTTTCTACTCTAATCCAATTTATTGGTGTTTTGTGGGCATCATGCACATCTATGGTCCTTTCTTTCTATAGAGCTAAGGAAGTTTTCTACTATGATATGTTTAAGATGTTTTCTGACCTTTTGAACTGGTAACCTTCACCCTCTTCTAGGTCTATTATTCTTAGCATTGATCTTTTCATTGTGTCCTGAATTTACTGGATGTTTTGGTTTAGGAGCTTTTCAAACATTATATTTTCTTTGATTGACTTGTCAGTAACTTCTGTGTTATGTCTTACACCTGAGAGTCTTTTTTGCTCTTCTGTATCATGTGATGATAGCATCTGTACCTCCTGATCACTTTAGTGGGTAATCTACAAGTTTCCCCCAACTTGTGATTTCTTTGTATCTATTTTGCTATATAGATCTTAGAAAGTTTTATTCAATTCCTTTAAGTACTTGAATGAATATACCTGTATTTCTTTAAGGGATTTGATTTCTCTTTAAAGGCTACTACCAGTTTGCTTGTGTTTTCTTGTGATTTTAAATGGAGTTTTTTTATATATATATATCCTCTTTAAAGGATTTATTATCAGAATAAAGTGAGATTTTTTTTTCTTGGTTATAATTTTGATTTTCATTTGTGTTAGGTTTGCTGTGATGGGAGAACTGTGTTCTGATACCAAATTACATAGGGTCTGTTGCTTATGTTCTTCTGTTTTTTTTTTTTTGTTTTTGTTTTTGTTTTTTTTGTAGTGTAGAAATCTTTCCACACAGAGAATAATCTCTAACAAATGATTATGAGTTTCTCAGGAATCATTTGAAATATGACATTTATAAATCTAAACATAATGAACAGTATTTTTTACCTGCTTACAGTTTTGGAATATTCTCTTTTTAAATTCTTCTCCTTCTCCTCCTCCTCCTCTTTTTCCTCTTCCTGCTTCTCTTTCTTTTACTCCTTCTTCTTTTTTACCATTTCCTGAGAAATGTTGAAGAATGAGTTCATAGTAGGTATGGGCCACAAGGTAAACAACATTATACCAGTTGTAGCCTTCTTCACTCAGAACCATGTCAGGTTGTGCTGTGCTAACCATTCTGCTTTGTTGGAGAATATAAAATGTTCCATTTCACTAATACTGTTTTCAGAGATTGGACAAATAAAACAATCCACTCTAGCATAGTCTGAGAAATGTCTATTGGATATTTCAAAAGTTCATTGTTTGTATAAATATTGGAATAATCATCCCAACTTTCAGCATCTGCTTGAGGTTAGCTTCACTGCCTGCTTGCATGCCTTGACCCTGGGAGAGATACACACCCCCCTTTGTTATGCAATTTTGTCCAGTCACACTCCACACCTGGCCTTCCTGTTCCCAGTTGCTAAAAGATAATTACAGACTTCCACCCCAGGGGGTGACTCTTACACCCAGCAGCTAGGGAATTTACATACCTCCCCTGTAATTACCTGAGGGTATAATACTGGGACCACTGTCTATGTGGGCAGTTCAATATGAAGTAAACTTTCTGGTAACACGAATAATGGACTTGTGTGTTTCTTTCAAACCCTTAGGCCTTCGCCTGGTTTGAAGTAGCTGTTATTGGTACAGGCACCACAAATGGAGGTCCACAATTCCACCCGAAAATGGAGATTCCACCAAGATATGGGAAGGAAGAAACGACCCGTAGGGTTTGCCCCATGGAACTAGCCAGCAAAATAAGTAAGGATAGTGGGGTGGATTGGAGATGGAAACCACTAGTTCTATTTTATGGTTGTTAGATCAGTTGCTGAATTTGCTTAAACAGTAGGGGAACTAGAATCAAGGTAGAAGACTGCAGTAGAATTCACTTGGGCAGCCTAAGTAAATCTTATTGATAGTTAGTAAGAATAGACTTGTGACAAGGATTAAGGAAAGAAGAATTGACTGCTCCTCTCACCATGGCCACATTCTTTGAAATCGAATCCACTGCTCCTTTGTCAAAAATCAGGTGACCATATACATGAGGGCTCATTTCTGGATCTTCTATTCTATTCCATTGATCCACTTGCCTATTTCTGTACCAGTACCATGCAGTTTTCAGCACAATTGCCTTGTAATATAGCTTGAGGTCAGGGATAGTGATTCCTGCTGATGTTTTTTTGTTGTTGAGGATGGATTTCGCTATTCTAGGTCTTTTGTTATTCCAGATGAAATTGCACATTGATCTTTCCAATTCCATGAAGAACTGGTTTGGAATTTTGATGGGGATTGCATTGAATCTGTAGATTGCTTTTGGTAGGATGGCCATTCTTAAGATGTTGATCTTTCCAATCCATGAGCATGGGAGATCTTTCCATTTTCTGAGATCCTCCTCAATTTCTTTCTTTAGAGGTTTAAAGTTCTTGTCATACAGGTCCTTCACTTACTTAGTTAGAGTCACACCAAGGTATTTCATAGTTTTTGTAACTATTGTGAAGGGTACCTTTTCCCCAATTTCTTTCTCCACATGTTTGTTTTTTGAGTATAGAAAGGCTACTGATTTGTTTGAGTTAATTTTGTATCCGGCCACTTTGCTGAACTTGTTTATCAGCTGTAGGAGTTCTCTGGTGGAATTTTTGGGGTCACTCAAGTACACTATCATGTCATCAGCAAAGAGTGATGTTTTTATCTCTTCCTTTCCGATTTGTATCCCCTTGATCTCCTTTGCTGTCTAATTGCTCCAGCCAGGACTTAATCTTTACAGACCAAGCAAACTTTGACTATTTCTAGGTTACATCTTGTTTTACATGTACTTTATGCTCATTGTAACTAGTAAGATTTTAAATGCATACTATCAAACCTTTAAAAAAATCAAGTACTGACAAAAATGCATTCATATACTTTTATGCAAAAATGCTTAAAATCTGTACAGTTATCTTTGTTTTTTAAAATAAAGTTGTTCAATTTAAAAAAAATTAAAATTTAAAAGCATTTTGGCACAAAACTAAAAAAAAAAAAAAAAAAAAAAAAAAAAAAGAAATCAAATCCACTGCTGGTAGGTGTGGTGTTTGTGCTTAAGCAAGAAACTTAAAGAGCTAATAGAAAAAGGATATTTCCCATTAGTGTTTCTAAGTCTTTGTAAACAGATTAGAGGTAGTTTATTTGGAAGAGAGAGAAAATAGATCTCGGAAAAGCATGCCTTTCTTTTCTCTTGGACAGTATGGGAAAAGAGGAGGAAAATTATTGTCAACTGTTTCAGAGTTCTTCCAGCAGGAACAGGGGAACAGGAGAATTCCTGACTCTTCGGATCCCACTGGAGAAATGTCCAGTTCTGGTTCTGGGTTCCTAAGGAAGGATATCAGGGTCCTGTTGAAAAATCTAGTTCTTCTCTCTCTGTATTGTTGTCCCTTGGTGCCAAGCTGTCCATGTGTGTCAATTTGTGTCCATGTTTCTGTGTCTGAATGTTGCTCATGCTTCATGTTCAAAAATAAAATGGTTGCTTATCTCTTGACTTATTCTTAACTTGTGTCTAAAAGGGAAACAATAGAAGGTAAAAAAGAAGAAAAAGAAAAAGAAAAAAAAAATGAAGGAGGCTTCAGACTCTACCCCTTAAGTCAGCTCAACTGGAGACCCAATGGGAGTTAGATGTCTTCCCAGGCCACTGGTAAAGGGTGCTGGCTGTGTCTCAGCTTAAAGCAGATGATTGTTTTTCCTAGAAAAATCTCTGACTGTGTTTATTGAGCTCTGCAAGTGACAAGGTGCTCATTTCTTGAATTTACTGATAGAGAAAATGAGAATTTTATATGGTTTAAATATATAAGATGTGTGGTCAGTTCATGTTTGTTAACTAGTTTTAATTGGAATAAATGTGCTCTGAATGTCTTGGTCTTAGATTATTGACTTATAAGCATTGGGTATGTTTAAAATTTTGTAACTTTGGCAACAAAAGTTTGTTTAAAACTAGTAACTTGGACAGAGTCATCCTAAAGTGCAACAAGTGGCATGAGCCACATGTTTTCTATATATAAGGAAAGGGATTTCTGTGGATATCCCAAACTTGGGACAATATTTGAATAATTCTTCTTCTAGAAAACAGACTTAAAGGATACAACTTAAAGTAATGAGGTATTAAAAGATGCATAAATATATATGAACTTGCAGCCACTTTGTGGCATGAAAGTAGGAAACTTAGGAGAGAGTTATGGTTATGGCCTGGTTTACAGCTTATAAAATTATCCGTAGATTTAAAAGATTGTTTTTATACCATTCTGTTGCATCCTCGTGATTGCAAAGGGGTTGCTTTTGGCTTGTCTGAGGTTTTAAAGAGCCCTTGAAACAATGGGTATCACTGAATATCTTTGCCTCAGGGAATGTCTGATGGTCTGTTGTTATTTTGCTGCTGCCTGGATGGCAGGAAGCTGAAACTTAAAATCCTCAGTGTTTACTGTTGTAAATGCTTTGTTAGCTAACCACTCCCTAGTCAGACTGTGGCATAGGAGATTCATAAAGTTAATTTACTTGTTTAATGTGATTTTCAAAAATCATCAGATGTTAGCTGGCAAAAACCTCGCCTTAAGCTCATTATAGAATGTCTCAAACCTCTTTCTGCTATTCTTAAGAGATGCAAATCCTCTGCAGTGAACTGAGAGTCTCTGCAGTGAATATAGAGGAAACAATTAGTTAACAGCAGATATTATATTTGATCAACTGTTGGCTATATGTATTTGTTCTTTTGGTAAAAGGAACCATTAATGTGAATTCATCTTATTTCCTTTTTAAATAAAGTTTTAACATTCTTTGCTATGTTTATGCAGAATTGTATGATAGGTTTTTTTTTTTTTTTTTTTTTTTTTTTTTTTTTTTTTTTTAAGGAGAATGTTTAACCTGATGAAATATTTGTTCCTTATTCTGAGCAGCAATTAAATTGGTTATGGCTAGATACTGATGTTTGGCTTTTTCAGGCAAAATTCAAAATTGATAAATCATTATCTGAAAGACAAGTTGTTAAGGTTCCTTCCTCTGTGCGTGCTTTTTTATTTCCTGTAAATTTATGCATGCAGCCCATTGATAAGGCAATTGCTGTATGTATAGATGGTTCATCTATGGAAAAGCAGTATATACAATTAAATCACACATGTTCATTATCTTGAATTTGCCTGCTGCAGTATAGATTATAATATTTATATACTGGTAGCAACTGTTTTTAGATGTTAAAAAAAATCAGTTAAACTCTGAATTTATATACTGATAGAATATATATATATATATATATATATATATATATATATATATATATTTATAGCTAAAGGCCTGCACCAATATATAATTAATAGTTTATAATTTCTTAAATTTGTTCTGTTTTTAGATATTGCTGATTCTTGAGTTTTGCAATTGTTTATGCAAATACAACTTAATTTAAGAGAGCGTATTATACCATATTTCATAGGGTATCTAAGAGATACTGGATTGCCTGGATCACATAGAAAAGGCAATGAATGCCACAGCAGATTTGTATACCAGGCAGATTATAATCTCATTTATAGCTTGAAAGACCTCCGAAGGGAGACCCTCACTCAAATCTCAGGAGAGGCTCACACCCAGCGAGGCACCGAGACCAGACTTGCTGCAATCGCATGAGGAAGTTTATTGAAAGTGAAAGAGTGAGATCTCAGGCCAGCATGCTGGGGTCGAGACTCATACACCACGCAGGTGTAGAGGAGTTCGACCCCGGCCTGAACTTGTAACAGGCTTATAAAGGCAAAAATCACAAAGGAGGGGGAGGACAGGGGGAATGAGGAAATTCATAAGGGGAAGAATCATACATTTTTTTTATCAGTACACCCCCAGGCACACCTAGGGTGTTGGAACATTCCACAGAGGTCATCCGGACCTTCTGTGGTATTTTGGGAACTCAAATCTCAAGAAAGTGGGATTTCCTGGGAGCGGCAGAGGAAATCCCTAGGGCAAGGAATCAGTGTCCTTTGACAACCTTTTACTCTTCAGCTACCAAAATAGTAATGGCCTGAGACAAAAATTTGAAATTTCTAGAGAATGTGCATGTCAAATTGTAAAGATTTGTTCTGAATGTCCTCAGTTTCTTATACTACATGATGTTGTTAACCCTCAAGGACTTGTACCTAACCCATTATGACATATAAATATTACTTATATTTCTGGTTTTAGAGAATTAAAATATGTATTTAAATATTAACACCTTTTCAGGCTGTCTAGTTGTAATCACTTTAACTTGAGAAGCAACTAAATGTGTATAGCCTCTGGACAATTGTGTTCTTAAGAGTAATTCTGATCCCATGATTTGCCAAAGAAGTTTTCCATATTTGTAGGGCACATTAGAGCCCATACTGCCCTTCCAAGACCACTATGGAGAGGGAATCGTCTTGCACATGTATACACTTGCCCTTATGCATTGGCTATAAAAGAATCTAATGTGGATAAGGCTATGCAGGTGCATACTAAATTTCATTTGAATGCAGGATCCTTAAGATTTCATTGTAAAATTATAAAAGAACAAGATCTAGAAACATGTCCCATGTGTGCAGAGTTCATTTCTGCTCCTAATTTAGGAGTCATTCCTAGGGGACTGAATCCCAATGATATTTGGCAAATGGATCTCACACATGTCCCTTCTTTTGGGAATTTATAATTTGTGTATGTTTTAATTGATACTCATTCAAGGATTATATATATATATATATACACATAGTAGAAAATATTAAAAGATGTCAAAAATCACTGCTTACAAGCTTTTGCATATATCAATGCTCCCAAAAAGATTAAAAAAAATATGGTCCTGCCTATTCCAGTAAAAGGTTTAAACAATTTTGTTCATATTATGCTATAATTTATAAGACTGGAATTCCTTATAATCCTCAAGGACAAGCAATCATTGAATGTGCTCACCGCACCATAAAGATGTATTTGTCTAAAACAAAAAAGGGGGAGCATATCTCCCCTCATGTGCATCTATCCTTAATTTTATATATTCTAATTTTTTTTAACTGTAAATTCTGAAGGCTGCTCTACAGCTGCTAGACACTGGAGGGCATGCTCAGTCCAGCAAGGAATTGTGCAATGGAAGGACCTTGCATTGTGGCGGGGACCAGACCTCGTTTTGAAGAGTGCTTGGGCCTCTGTTTGTGTTTTCCCTCAGGATTCTGAGTCACCTGTCCGGGCCCCTGAGTTCTGTATATGTTCTCTGAAAACTGCAGATTAGCACTATTGTTATTAACAAGGGGGAGGGTTTCATTTGTTCTCAACAGGTATGAAGCCGATGTAGGCAGCCGGTATATGAAGCCAGTGTGTAAAGCCAGTGTGTGAAGCCAGTGTGTGAAGCCAGTGTGTGAAGCCAGTGTGTGCAGCTGATGTGAAGCCAGTGTATGAAGGAGGTGTGTGAAGCCAGTGTGTGAAGCCAGTGTATGAAGCCAGTGTGTGAAGCCAGTGTGTGAAGCCGGTGTGAGAAGCCAGTGTGAGAAGGCGGTGTAAGAAGCCTGTGTGAAGCTGATGTGAAGGCGGTATGTGAAGCCAGTGTGAGAAGCTGGTAAGAAGCCAGTGTGAAGCTGAAGTGAGAAGCTGGAGTGAAGCCAGTGTGAAGCTGATGTGAAGGCGGTATGTGAAGGCAGTGTGAGAAGCTGTTGAGAAGCCACCAGAGGAGTTAAAAAGTGTAGCAGTGACAAGAACCCCAGAATTTGCACCCATACCTGTGCCCATGGAACGTACTAGAGAGAATCAAGAAAATTTTGGCTGCAGCCCTATTAGTGCTGTTTCAGCAGCAATCTTTGTAGCTGTGATCCTCTTCTCCCCACCTTATTGCCATAGCTGCCCCGTGGAATTTTTAGGAAAAGTGGCTGAGGCCCTCTCAACTTAGGTTAATCTATAATCTTTCATTAACTTGGATATACATTCAATTAGGAATGTTAATTTTGAATTAACTCCACACTGTTAACAGGAACAATTCCGTGTGTTTTCTGAGACTATTAAAAGTGAGATAGTATTAGCTTTGGGTGCGCACCCCTTAGAGCACTTTGGGTGAGTATCCTCTCTAATATCCCTCAGGCAAGACAAGCCTGGAGCCAAGCTGTCAGCTGGCAGACTAGCAGTAAGCAACCCTATAGCCCAAGAATGGTAGAGTATGTATAAATTAGGTGACCAATGACGAGAAAACCCACGGGGTGCTGCTCAACCTAAGACCAAAAATCCACGGGGGCCCATGAGGATATTTCCAAGACAGGTAAGAGCAAGTGTTGAGGTCTAAGCCAGTTCTCTAATTTAAAAAAATAATATTGGGGGAGATGTTGCAATAATCACCCCAACTCTCCTCATCCCCTTGGGATAGAAGCCCCCCTTTTGTTATAGTATTTGGCCTAGTCACAAGCCACTCCAGACCTGACCTTCCTGTTCCCAGTTGCTAAAAGATAATTACACACTACCACCCTAGGGAGTGACTCTTACACCCAGCAGGTGAGAACTTACATTCCTCCCCTGTAATTATCTGGGTGTATAATACTGGGACTACTGTCTATGTGACTGTGACTGCAAGGTGTCCTGAGAGACAGCAGTTCAATATGGAGTAAACTTTCTGGTAACACAGATAATGGACTTGTGTCTTTCTTTCAAACCCTTAGGCCTTCGCCCAGTTCAGAGTTGCTGTTAGTGGTGCAGGCACAACAAATGGAGGCCCACAAAGCCTCCTCCATATAATATTGTTATATATACCAATTTCTCCATTGTGGTGTGCAAAAAAGACAGATCCCATGAAAGAAGCCAAGGCTGAAATCTCTTTCGTTGATCACATCTCATTTTGCATTTGTGATCCAGATTCTCTGTGCACATAAATATCCCCATCTTCTAACACTGACTTCTACAGTAGAGTTCATTTTACCATAAATGTAAACAACCTTTGCTGTTTGTGCCATAATTTTTTGTCATATACCTTAGTCCTTGCCATGTGTGAGTGAGTGTATGTGTGTGTATGTGTGTTTATACATGTGGGTGTGTATAAATGTTTTCTGGTATCACATTCACAAAAAACCAAACTGATCCCATATCTTTGCATTTGTTTCTGTTGAGTCTGAGAGAAACTGAATACCCAGGTCATCATCTGAGGTGACCAATCTGATCCAGGTTCACCTACATGGAAGGATCACATTTGGGATATTTTAGGACCACATTCCTCTAACCAAAATGATGGTCAGTCCTATCACAATAATACCACAGTTTCTAACACCAAGTTCTGTCTTTGTTAAGATTTTACTGCTGTGAAAAGACAGCATTAAAAAGGAAACAGTTATAAAGACAACATTAACTTTGGGACTGGACTAAATGTTCAGAGGTTCAGACCATTACTGTCAAGGAGATAGCATGGCAACATCTAGGAATGCATGGTAGAGGCTGAGCTGAGTGTTCTGCATCTTCATCTGAAATCCACTAAGAAAAGACTGGCTCCCATGTGGTTAGGAAGAGGGAGGGTCTCATTGGCAGCCTCAAACCCCATAGTGACACAATTCCTCCAATAGGCCACGCCTACTCCAACAAGACCATACCTTGTAGTACTACCACTCCCTGAACCAAGCATACTAAAACCACCATTGTTCAAATCATAAAATTTTCTATTCATTTGCAGTAAAGTTTGTACTACAAGACATGGCAAATTTCTGTGTAAACGCTGCCTTTCCTGACGTAAGCTTGGGAATTTAGAGATAGTTAGAGTCGAATACAATTTCAAATAATAAACAGGAAACTCTGATATGATAATTTTTATATTTGTGTAAATCCATGAGGTTTTATTTCTGAAAGCAATGCATGAACTAGATTATAGGCATCAAGAATAGGACTGTTATACAATAATCTGGGAGTTCTGTTTCCACAGCAACATAAAAAAAAATCAAGGAAACAAAAAACCTATCTTGAACAATTTATGAAATCCATAAATTATTCTTCTTATAATGTTTTATTATTTGAAATTTCTTTCATGTGTCAATTATCTTAATTATATTGATAATTTTAAGAATCAAATAATACATTAACATATTTCATCTATCTTCTCTATTAATACCTTTTATTACCCAAAAATATCATTAACAGATTTTGAGTGATACCCATAGCTCAAGATCCCACTTCTATTGCTTGAGTACTAACTTATGTTTCATAGCATACAAAATAATCTTTGGAAATTACACTTAGTAAAAGAACATAAAATATTAAAAATAGAATCATTGAGAAACATATATGATAGCCCATGACATAAAGTGAGAGTATACAAAATGCATTACATGTCTCTATAAATTGTCTAATAATAATTTACTTATTAAAATAACCACATTATTATGAGAAAGTTTATTTAATCCTTAATAATTTTACAAAAATTAAAGTAGGAGAAGTTTTTTGAAATCAGACATTAAAAAAATGCTAATTTTGTTATTGTTGATGGACAACCTAAGTAGTGAGGGCATCCAATTGGTGACCCCAGCACATGTATATTGGAACAAATTTTTCTGGCCTCAGTAGGAAAAGGTATATCTAATCCTGTTGAAAGTTGGTGTTCCAGGGAAAAAGAATGCTGTTGGCCGAGGTGATGGGAGGTTTGGTGGAGATGTTGTGGTGGTGAGGTAATGGCAGTGTGTGGTGTGGGAAGATCAAGATCTCAGATGATAAAAGGAGGGGTAACGGTGTGAAGATCTCTGGGAGCATAGACTGGGAGGGGAGCAATGTAAATAAATAAAATAATTTCTAAAGTGCTAACTACATAGAGAATCAGAAATTACTACTAATAATAGTTGAATGATATTCGTAAAATATGCTAATATTTATGTTTTTGGTTTTGTTATTGGTTATTTTATGTATTTAAAGTTCAAAAGTTATACCTCTTACCCAATTCTCCTCTGCAAGCATCCCATCTCATCCCCACTCTCCCTTGCTTCTGCTTCTATGAGAGTACTATACCACCCACCCACTTGCATCTCACTGACCCAGCTTTCCCCTATTGGTTAAGTCAGGGTTTCTATTCCTGCACAAAATATCAAGACCAAGAAGCAAGTTCGAGAGGAAAGGGTTTATTCAGTTTACACTTCCATATCGCTGTTCATCACCAGAGGAAGTCAGGACTAGAACTCAAGCAGGTCAGGAAGCAGGAGCTGATGGAGGGATGTTACTTACTGGCTTGTTTCCCATGGCTTGCTCAGCCCACTTTTATTAGAACCCAGGTCTACCAGCCCAGGGATGTGACTACCCACAATGGATTGGGCCCTCCCCGTGTTGATCACTAGTTGAGAATTTGCCTTACAGCTGGATCTCATAGAGATATTTCCTCAACTGTGAAAACTCCAGCTTGTGTCAAGTTGACACAAAACCAGCCAGTACAATTGACCAGCACCTTGTCAACTTGACATGCAAGCAAATCAATATTTAGCTTCCACCCTTACTTTCTTGTACATTCCCAAGACCTTGATAAGTTTAAGAGTCCCACAACCTTTGGCAATTCTTACATTATAAAACTGCAATACCTTTAAAATATTCTGTCTCTTTTAAAAATCAAGGTCTTTTTACAATTCAAAGTCTCTAAACTGTGGGCTCTTCTTCTTTCTTCAAGAGGGAAACATATCAGGACAAAGTCACAGTGAAAGCAAAATCAACCTCTATCCATGCAGTGTCTGGAAATCCACTTACAAAATTCTGTCTTGGTTATGGTTTTATTGCTGTGAACAGACACCATAACCCAGGCGAGTCTTATAAATAACAACATTTAACTGTGATTGGCTTACAGGTTCAGAGGTGCAGTCCATTTTCATCAAGATAAGAACATGGCAGCATCCAGGCAGGCATGATACAGCAGAAGCTGAGAGTTCTACATCTTCAAACAAAGGAAGCCAGGAACAGACCAAGCATCCTCAGGCAGCTAGTAGGAGTGTCTCCATGCACCACCTCAAAGTGACACACTCCTCCAACAAGACCACACCTTCAAATAGTGCTGCTACCTAGGCCAAGCTTATACAAACCAGAACAGTGTTGCAAATCCTTTGGGTACCTTGATTCATTTCTTTAACTCCTCCATTGGGTTCCATGTCTTAGTTTTGATTTTATTGTTTTGAACAGATATAAATGACCTAGGCAACCCTTAGAAGAATAACATTTAATTAGGCTGGCTTACAGGTTTAGAGGTTCAATCTATTATCATCAAGGCAGAAACATGTCAGCATCCTTGCAGGCATAGTATAGAATATGAGAATTCTACATCTTCTTCTGAAGGCTGCTAGTAGCAGACTGACTTCCTGGCAGTGAGGAGTGAAGTCTTAAAGTCCATGCCTACAGTGACACATCTACTTAACGAGGCCATAACTCCACACACTGCCATTCCCTGGGCCAAGCATATATAAATAATCACATTCTACTCCATGGCCCACATTGGCTTGTTCAAAAACATGAGTCTATAGGAGCTATATCTAAACATAGCATAATACTAAATACATTCAGTTATTCAAAATGACTTCCAAAGTCCTCATAGTCTATAGTGGTCTCAAATGAATACCTCTATGTTGGATGTCAATGTGGTCTTTAGATCTCTAACTCCATTTTTCACCTTTGTTAACTGCAACAAATTTCTTTCTCCTGCCAAGTTTCCACTCATTGTTAGCCAATTCCCTTAGTAGAAATTTCACAGCTCTGGCCTCCTGAATATCTTTGGGCCTCCAAGGCAACTTCAACATTACAACTTCTTGTCCCAATGTCTGGGACCCACACATGATATTCTGGACTTCTCTAAAGGGATTCATTCACTTATCCAGCTCTGCCCTTTGTAGTATTCTAAGCACAAAATGATCATGTTAGATACTATAATTTTGGGCCTCCCTTTCTTCCCTCGCTAAGCCTTTTCTCCTGCGGTGGTGCAAACCTGTTTATGCCCTTCAAAGCTGCTTTCTGCCCCATTTGGGGGCTGGGGCTTCCCATAGTTCAGCTGTTGCTTCTTGATTCCTCATTAGGTGTTTTCAACCTGAGCAACCTTTTGACTTCTGAGATGCACCTAACACTTTTCCATGGCCTCATACTTGCTTAGTTGCTGCTCCATTTCTGCTTAAGTGAGGCATAACCTATAATGGTACTGCTTCTTGGAATCCATCAGAGTAAGCTAAGGAATCTGTACACTTTTATTTAGTTAAGGAGTAGGAATTTTAACATGCTGTCTTCACCATGCCTATTGGCACCACTTTATTTTTTTGGTATGCCATGAGACAGAGGCATCATCTGGGGAGGAGATTCTCAATTGTTCTAGGAATTGCCTGTTGACCAACTGTTGGGAGAGGGAGGATTTTGCTCAGGTTGTTTGAGTTCCTGGTGTGATCCCTGTAGCCCTGGAGGATAATGGCTGCTTCTTATTGTGCTCTACGGACACAAAAGAGACTTTGGCATCACTGCTTCTATTATCACCACCATTGCCATCTCTGCCACCACCACCACAGACGTCTCTAAATCTGCAGTCAGTACTGGAACTGAGGACAAATTTTCTGGGGAGTTGCTTCAATGCTGTCTGTGCAGAATAATATTAACTCTCAAATTAAGCTGGGCATTCTCAATCTCAACCAGTCACCTGCAGATACTCTAACTGACTTTAATGAGCCACAGGCCTTGCCTACTTTGCTTGTTCTCCCACAATCTGAGATACCAGAGCTCTGACATTCAGAGCTTCTCCTCTTGTACTCTGGCACTTTTCAAATCTACATATTGAGATGCTCTCTTGTGCTTAAACTCAGTACCTATTATTTACAGTTGGCTAAGTGAAACCCTTCCAGTCTACAACCCAGGCTAGACTCAAACTAGATATGGTCCTGTTTCTGCCTCCATGTGTAGTATGAGCCTTAACCCTGACTTGCTCTCATTCTTGGTGGTGTACCATCTGTAGACAATGTGCCAAGATGATTCTTTCTGCTTTTCTTCTTAAGATTCATAGAATAAGCGCAGGAAAGAAGTTTAATCAGTCATTAGCATCGGCTATACTTCCAGTGAAATTGGGTTCATTCCCATAAAACATAGGATGATCACAACTGTCTGTGCTTCCAGTGCCATGGGACCCAACACCTTCACAGAAATATACATTCAGGTAACATTCTAGTGCATGTAAAATAAATGATAATAAATCATATCAAAACTCAAATGCATATTTATATAATATTTAACTTATTTATTTTATTTTTTAATCTTTGAACCATGGAGTACTGTGTATGTCTAATGGGCATCAGAAGTTATGCTATAAAATGGGGTTATAGACCTTTGGGAGCTTCTTTGTGGATGCTGGCAAATGACCTTTGTGCTCTTAACTGCCTAATAATTTCCCAACCTTGCCCTTCTCTGTGTTTTTTGTTTATCGAAAATAGATTTTTTTCCATAAGAGTATGCAGAGATTACATCTTTTCCACACCCAGTTCCTCTGACATTCTCACCACCTCCTCTTCCAACTATATCAACACCCTTTTGTTCTCTCCTAAACAACAAATAGGCAGCTAAAAATGTAGTGGGACATTTCTTTAGTCCTAGGACTTAAGAGGAAGAGGCAGGTAGATCTCTGTGAGCTGGTCCAGTATTATTTACAAAGTGAGTTCATGGTCAAACAATTAAACAGAGAAGTCATGTCTTAAGAAACAAACAATCAATTAAACAAACAGAGAAATGAAAGCTAACAAAGGATCATATGAAATAGAACAAAAAGAAACATTGGAATATGACAAAATAAAAAAAAATAGATGGAAAAGAGACAAAGAAAATACAAAAAAAATACATAGAGATGCAGGACAGGATCACACTCACAAGAGTGTAATAAAAACTCAAAATTGGTAGCAATAACAGATGAGCAAAGAAAGGGGTAAGGTCCCTATAGTAAGTCCAACAGAGTCAATTTCCAAGGACACTTGAGGTTCTCAGAGATGGAACCACCACCTAAAGATCATACATTGGCTGGACCTAGGTCTCCCCACTCAGATGTAGGAGATGGGAATCATGGTCATGATGTGGATCCCCTAACTTCAAAAGTTATTGCCTCTTTGTGGGATGTGTTGTTCTAGCTGGGCTGCTTTGTCTGAACTCAGTGAGAGAGGATATGCCCAGATTGAAAAATACTTAAAGTACTAGGGTGAGGGATAGCCAGGGAATCCACTCACTTAGATGAGAAAGAAAAGAGATATGGGGAATGGGATGTGAGAGGGTATGACCTTGAGGGGAGCTTTGAGTGTATACAAGCCATCCTCCTGCATCAGCCTGCTGAGTGTTGTCATATTAGATGATTGTCAAAGCATCAAGTTCATCTCTTTATTCCAGAAGAGTCAAGTGATTGTGTAAACTGGAAAGAATCCTGCTCAGTCAGTCAACAGGGTCTCAAGGGAGACAATGAAGATTGAAAAGATAAAGACAATTAGACAACACTATAACATGACTCCAGACAGTGCAAGGCTGAAGGGAATTTAATTTTCTCCAGACTGCTTACATACCATTTTACATACTTGCAAAGAATAAAGTCAGTTTTAGGACAAGAAATAAACAAGGAAAATAAGCTAAGTCTCCTGATTAATGTTTTATGGATATATCAGGAAGACCAACATAAAAGGAGTGCCACAAATCTCTCTGCCTAGTTTTCCTTGAGCTTTGTAATAGCCTCCCCTCCCCCAAAAAGTTCTTATCTGAACCTACTTCACTGTCCTAGCCCAATTCTGAATTCCTGCTGTATTCCTACAAGGAGGTCCCCAAAAGCTCTCTACAAAGGGATTTGTCATGTCCATTTACCATGCCAATTGATGGTTTGTGGATGTATTTACAAGAACAGTTTATGGCCCCCAGGTGATTTTCCCTCTAAAACATGCTGCTCACAAATGAAAAAAAAAAATCATGTGACTTGTTCCACCTGGTGATCCTTCAGAATGAAGCCATAGACAAAAGGATCCCTGTGTGATAGAATTCTAAATTATCTCTAGCTATAGAACAAGGCAGTTGTCTAGGAATATAATCCAAATCAAGAATCTCAAGAGCATAAAAAGAAAATCAATTATTACCATCTGAATGAGGAAGAAGCATGCTTATTGCAGTGGGCTAAGCAGAGAAAAGAGTTCATACATTTCTGCTGTGTGGAGATGAAGATCTAGGCTCTGCCTGTTTATGGTATCCAAAAAATTTTGGAGGTTTTCTATCCAAAGCACATAGAGGATTTGGAACTCAACATGACATTGACTGAGTACACAGTGTCACATTTTACTCCTTTCTTCTCAAAGATGAGGAAACTTCATATATATTTCATGGCATGCACCTCCATGGAAACTTTTATGAATGGCTGGAACACATATGCTAGAGAACAGATGTATGTCAATGAGTTCATTTCCCAGTTTTCCCATCTCTAGGGACTTCAGCATCTCTCCATGAATGGCATGTGCTTTCTAAGCCATAAAGCAGGTGTTCAGGTAAGGATGGTGAACTAGGTGAGCTCCCAGAGTAAACATTTCCCTTTTATTTTAAGGACTCATGGACCATGAGGGAGACATTAGAATGCAGAAGGTATAAGTAGGGTGAATTAAGGTCTCAAATGGCCATTTATGAAGCAGCTGACTTAAGTGAGTTAAGGAGTAGGGCAAAATAGGATGTAATTCTTGGTATCATGGCAACCCAATCAATACAAAAGGAAAGGAGGGTGAATGTAGTTAGGAGCCTCAGGACTCACCCACACAGCAGTTAGGCCAGCAGTTGGGCTGAGGTCAGTGATAGCATTCTACAGTCTGCACCTGATTTGTTATGGAAAAAAATGTTTGAGACGCAGCAGGTTTGAGAACATGAAACAAGGGAGGAAACAATGAGTCTGTATATGATAAAAGTAATTGTGCAGAGATCTTGATTTAATGTATTTTCTGCTTGAGATGGATGCCAGGAGATGAACTATAGGACTGACTTGTCTCAGCATGGTACAATACATACATCATACCTAAGATAATATCCTTGAATATCTGGTCAAATTTCTATTGTGGCAACTACCTAATTTTATTATTTCCACTCTCCATCACCATTTGCTAGAACTAACCCGCTGCTTTTCTCTAGTCCCTGATGATGCCCTTGGAGACCTTCTCCATCACACAGTACCAAATTTCACAGTCAGACTTGGATTCCTTTTCTTTTTCTCCAAGGATCTGTCAGCTAAAGTATCTGAACATGAGAGGAATAGTCTTATTGTGTTTAGATATTGTGCCTCTCTGAGTTCTCCAAGAAAATGTGGAAGACTCTTTGCAGTCCCTGGGCTTAAAGGCTTGTAGGATGAATGACTCTCAACTTACTCTCCTGATACTGGCCATCTGCCACTGTTCTGAGCTCACCAAGGTCAGCTTCTATGACAACAATATCTCTGTTCCTGTGCTGAGGGACCTCTTGAAGCACACAGCTGACTTGAGCTGACTGAATATGTGAGAGAACCCTGCTCCTTTACGGTGCTATGATGACTTGGGTGTTCCCACCAAGGAGCAATTTTTCAGATTTGTGCTGTGGTCATTGTTACCCTCAGGCCATAAGACAACCCAAGAGCATCTCCTTTGCAACAGAAATGTGTCATTCATGTGGTAGTCATTGTCTTTGATGGCTGTAAATGATCTTGGGTTTCAGAAAGAGCCAGAAATCACACAGAGAGTAGTCCCAGTCAGATACCAGATATTTTGAACATATACCTGAAGACTGATCTATTAAGGTTGCAGATCAGAAGGTGGACCTAACCTGGACATTGAACATTTCACAGGATAATCTAATCCAGGAGAAAACAGATTAGCTGCTCTATATTGGGCTCTGACTGAAGATATTTTCACAAGATATACTAAATAGTTCTAACTGACCTTCATTCTGATTGGTTGTATTTGGAAATTATAGATGTGTAACTCCATAATATTAGCAAACCTCAGAACATGCTCAATATAACTAGGCATGTACTGAGATTTATCCTGCCCTTAGAAGGCATGTGCAGAAGGAATAAAGGAATATGAAAGACAGAATGGTTGTTTAAATGCCTTTCTATGCACCCCACATTTACCCAGATGTCCAGATGTGTCAAACAATGGTTGTGTTCCTTTTTTCCCCTCTCAATAATATGAAATATCTGACATACATGAAACAAAATAACTACAGTTTTGGTATAAAAGAAGGCCTCACCAAATGGGAAACTATGACTTTTGAATGTGAAGAAATGGATGGCTTCAGACTCGTTTTGAACTGGGTCTCTCAGAGATTGTGACTTTACAGACTGCTCAGAAGGTTGGAAACAAAAGAATGTCCAGTGACTAAGATCTTGGATGCTGAGTTTTACACAGGGAATATTCAGATGGACTCTGGGAAGAGGGAACTTGTGGAAACAGAAGCACACCTTGGCAATTTTGATTGGATTCTGACAAGATTGTTTAACTAGATGATCTTTCAACAATGTGTAAACTTTTTGTCCTTCCTTGTACTATATAGTGAATAAATAAATCATTGATACTTTGTTTAGATGTCATTACTGTTTCCTGAGTGGAATAAACTAAATAACAAATCTGTACCACCTGACCTCTTGAGGAGTCAAAATGTATACATTGGTGCCAGGCATGTTATGAGTGAAAATCATGGGTAGGTGGGTAAAGTTATCAGCTAAGATGGTTCACATGTGGACATCTAGGTTGGCCTATGGTAAAAAAGAATAATAGAAACCACCTCTATGTATCTCTCACTCCTTGTTTCTTTCTCTCCTGCCCCTACACTCTCTCCCTGTCAGCCTGTCAGCTTTGCAGGCCTTGTTATTTGGAACCTGTTCATTTCCTGGAGGTTTGCTCACAATAAACTTCTTTCATGCTCAGCAGAGAATCAATAAAACAAACAAACACACAAATAAAAGCCCAGGAACTGATAGTTGAAGTGAGATTACTCATGTTTTAAGCGCACATGTTTCTTTAAAGGAAAACCGGAGTTTGGTTGCAGAAGTAATATCAAGTGGCTCTCAGCTGGATCTCTGGCTTCAGGGTGTAGGCCCATGTATGTAGATCGTTGTGGTTATCAGGTTTTACAGGCACAATATGCACAACACCTATGTATTCACCTAACTGATAATATCTTGGAAAAAAAAAAAACCTCTGTTTCACAAACACTTCAAAAAACCAACTAATTAATTAAAATGGTGATGTTCAGTAGCAAGGTATTTGCCAGACTTGGTGTGGCTCAAATATTACTCCAATACACACAACAAAGAAGAGAGTTTGTGGTATTTCATGTGTGTGCATTGAGCTCAATTGGTGAACAATTGTCTAGACTATACTGGATTCCAGTTTGAGGTCTGCACCATGGAGGAACAAAAGAGTACAAAGAGTTTATATAAGAAAACTGGGTGTCTGTCTGTTTATCCAAGTCTGTATCTATCCATCTGTGTCTCTGTCTATATGTTTATCCATCTGTCTGCCTGGCTCTTTATCTATCTATTAGGTGAGACCACACTCATATAGATACCTAGATCACAAAACCATGACCAAAAAAAAAATTTAAATTTCAGACCAATTTTTCATATAAATATTGATACAATACTAAATAAAATACTGGTAATCCACATTCAAGAACTCTACAAAAACATGAACTATCCTATTCAGTATGCTTCATCCCAAATATGCAGGGATGGGTCAACATAGTAAAATAAATACAGCAGTGTAATCCACCATAGAAACAAACAGACAAAAAGGTCACATTCCATCTCATAAGATGCTAAAAAAGCCTTTGACAAAATCCAGCACCTGTTTGTGATAAAAGTACTGTAGGGTAAAAGCCATATACACAACCACAAGAAATCAAATATACAGAAATCTGATAACCAACATAAAATTAAATGGAGAGAAAGGTAAAACAATTCCACAAAAACCAGGGATGAGAAAAGACAGTGTACTATCTCCCTATCAATCCAATATAGAATTTTGTATTCTAGTTAGAGCTATAAAAGAAATAAAGTGATTAAGGTGTAACAAGTTGGAAAGGAAGAAGACACAGTATATCTATTCACAGATGATAGTTTAGTATAAATAAAAACCCTAGAATTTCTTTTTATTGTTTTTCTTTTTCTTTTAAACTTTATTTTAAAAAACAAATATTAAAGAAAAAATTTTAAACATTTTTGCATAAATGTATACAAATACATTTTTATCAGTGCTTGGCTTTTTTGTCTTTTTCTTTTTTTTTAAGGTTTGATACTATGCATTAAGGTCTTACTAGTTACAATGAGCAAAAAGTACATGTAAAACAGGATGTAACCCGGAATTAGTCAACCTTTTCTTGGTGTGTAAGGATTGAGCATAATGGGTTTTTTTTTTTGTGTGTTTGTTTGTTTGTTTGTTTTCTTTTCTTTTTTTCTTGAAATTTAAACAGTCTGTGAGTTGTTTTTGGGGCAGTCCCAGCCTCTGGGGTTAGCATCCCACTATCAGTGACTGCATATTATGTCTGTTCTATTGTGACTGGGTTATCTCACTCAGCAAGATATTCTCTAGATGCAAATGGACATCTGGGACCTTTCCAGCTTCTGGCTACTCTAAATAGAGCTGCTATGAACATTTTGGTGCTTGTATCTTTGTTGTATATTGGAGTGTCTCTGGGTTATATGCCCAAAAGTGGAATAGCTGGATCTTCAGGTAGTAGTATGTCCAATTTTCTGAGGAATCGCCAGACTGATTTCCAGAGTGGTTGTATCAGTTTAAAACCCCACCAACAGTGGAGAAGTGTTCCTCTTTCTCTACAACCTCGCCAGCATCTGCTGTCATCTGAGTTTTGGATCTTGGCCATTCTGACTGGTGTGAGGTGGACTCTCAGGGTTGTTTTGATTTGCATTTCCCTGATGGCTAAGGATGTTGAGCACTTCTTTAGATGTTTCCCAGCCATTCCATATTCCTCAAATGAGAACGTTTTGTTTAGCTCTGTACCCCATTTTTAATAGGGTTGTTTGATTCTCTGGTGTCTAGCTTTTTGAGTTCTTTGTATACCTTGGATATTAGGCCTCTATCTGATGTGGAGCTGGTAAAGATCTTTTCCCATTCTGTTGACTGCCGTTTTGTTTTCTTGACAATGTCCTTAGCCTTACAGAAACTTTGCAATCTCATTAAGTCCTATTTGTTAATCTTTGACCTTAGAGCTTGAGCCATTCACATTTTGTTCAGAAAATTTTCTCCTGAGCCTATGTGTTCTAAGGTGTTCCCTACTTTCTCATTTAATAGTTTCAGTGTATCTTGTTTAACGTGGAGATATTTGTTCCATTTTCACTTGATCGTTGAACAAGGAGATAAGAAAGGGTCTATTTTCATTCTTCTGCATTCTGAGTGCCAGTTGGACCAACACCATTTGTTGAATAGGCTGTCCTTTTTTTATTGAATGTTTACATCTCCTTTGTCAAAAATCAGGTTACCATATACGTGAGGGCACATTTCTGGTTCTTCTATTCTATTCCATTGATCCTCGTGCCTATTTCTGTACCAGTACCATGCAGTTTTGAGCACAATTGCATTGTAATATAGCTTGAGGTCAGGGATAGTGATTCCCGCAGATGTTTTCTTGTTGTTGAGGATGGATTTTACTATAATACTATATCTTTTGTTTTTCCAGATGAAATTGCACATTGATCTTTTCAACTCTATGAAGAACTGGGTTGGAATTTTGATGGGGATTGCATTGAATCTCTAGATTGCTTTTCGAAGGATGGCCATTTTTAAAATGTTGATTTTTCCAATCCATTAGCATGGGAGATCTTTCCATTTTCTGAGATCTTCCACAATTTCCTTTTTTAGAGGTTTAAAGTTGTTGTCCTACAGGTCCTTCACTTGCTTAGTTAGAGTCACACCAATGTATTTTATATTGTTTATGACTATTGTGAAGGGTATCATTTCCCTAATTTTTTTCTTCACATGTTTGTCCTTATAGTAGAAGAAGGCTACTGATTGGTTTGTGTTAATTTTATATCCAGCCACTTTGCTGAACTTGTTTATCAGCTCTAGGAGTTCTCTGGTGGAATTTGTGGGGTCACTTAAGTACACTATCATGTCCTCTGCAAAGAGTGAGGTTTTTCCTTCTGCATTTCCGATTTATATCCCCTTGATCTCCTTTGACTGTCTAATTGCTCCAATCAGGATTCCAGACTGTGTTAAATAGGTAGGGGGAGATTGAGCAGCCTTGTCAATTCCCTGATTTTAGTGAGATTGCTTCAAGTTTCCCACCGTTAAGTTTGATGCTGGCTGCTGGTTTGCTGTATATTGCTTATATTATGTTTAAGTATGGACCTTGGATTCCTGTACTTTCCAAGACTTTTAACATGAAGGGGTGTTGAATTTTGTCAAATGCTTTGTCAGCATCTAGTGAGATGACCATGTGATTTTGTTCTCTGAGTTTTTTTATATGTTGGATTACAATGATGGATTTCCTTAAATTAAACCATCCCTTCATCCCAGGGATAAAACATACTTGGTCATGGTGAATGATCGTTTTGATATATTCTGAGATTCAGTTTTCAAGGATTTTGTTGAGTATTTTTGCGTCAATGTTCATAAGTGAGATAGGTCTGAAGTTCTCTTTCGTTTTAGGGTCTTTGTGTGGTTTAGGTAAGATGGTTATTGTAGCCTCTAAAATTGAGTTAGGTATTTTTCCATATGATTCTATCTTGTGGAATAGTTTGGAGAGTATTGGTGTTATGTCTACAATAAATGTCTAATAAAATTCTGCATGTAACAGATCTGGACTTGGGTTTTTTTTTTTTTTTTTTTTTTTTTTGGTTGGAAGGCTTTTGATGACTTCTTCTATCTCTTTATGTGTTATGGGATTATTTAGATGGTTTACCTGGTCCTGGTTTAATTTTAGGATCTTGTATCTGTCTAGGAATTTATCCATTTCCTCCAGATTCTCCAATTTTGTGGAGTATAGGCTTTTGTAGTAGGATCTGATGATTTTTTGAATTTCCCCAGTTTCAGTTGTTATGTCTCCACTTTCCTTTCTGATTTTGTTAATTTGGATACTCTCTCTTTGCCCTCTAATTAGTCTGGCTAGGGGTTTACCAATTTTCTTGATTTACTCAAAGAACCAGCTCTTAGTTTTGTTGATTCATTCAATGGTTCTTTCTATTTCTATTTGGTCAATTTCTGCCCAAGTTTGATTATTTCTTGCCATCTAGTCCTCTTGCGTGTACCTTCTTCCTTTCCTTCTAGAATTTTCAGCTGTGCTGTCAAGTTGCTGATGTGTGCTCTCTCCAGTTTCTTTTTGGAAGCACTCAGGGCTATGAGTTTTCCTCTCAGTACTGCTTTCATTGCATTCCATAGATTTGGGTATGTTGTGTTTTCATTTTCATTGATTCTAAAAAATTCTTAATTTCTTTCTTTATTTCTTCTTTGACCCTGCTATATTTTAACAGAGCATTGTTTAGTTTCCATGTGTATGTGGACTTTTTGTTGTCTTTGTTGTTGTTAAAGACCAGCCTTAGACCACGGTGATCAGAGAGGGTGCATGGGAGTATTTCTATCTTCTTATATGGATTGAGGCTCATTCTGTGTCCAATTATGTGGTCAATTTTCGAGAAGGTGCCATGGGGTACTGAGAAGGTGTATTTTTTTACTTTAGGATGATATGTTCTGTAGATATCTATTAATTCCAGTTGGTTCATTGTCTCTGCTAGTTTTAGAGTGTCTTTGTTCAGTTACTGTTTCCATGATCTGTCCACTGGAGAGAGTGGGGTATTAAAGTCTCCCACTATTATTGTGTGGGGTGAAATGTATTTTTTGAGCTTTATTACGGTTTCTTGTATGAATGTGGGTGCTTTTGTATTTGGAATATATATGCTAAGGATTGAGAGTTCCTCTTGACCTATTTTCCCTTTAATGAGTAAAAAGTGTCCTTCTTTATCTTTTTGATATCTTTTGGTTGGAAATTTACTTTATTTGATATTAGAATAGCCACTCCAGATTGTTTCTTGGGGCTGCATGCTTGGAAGTTTTTTTCTCAACTTTTATTCTGAGATAGTGTCTGTCTTTGTCTCTGAGATGAGTTTCCTGCATGCAGCAAAATGCTGGATTTTTTTTTTTATGTATCCAGTCTGATAGCCTATGTCTCTTTATTGGGGAGTTGAGACCATTTATGTTAATAGATACCAAGGAATAGTGGTTTCTGTTTCCTGCTATTATTGCTTTTGTAGAAAGAGTTGTGTCTGTGTCTCTTTCTTCTTTTGGTTTTCTTGCTTAGGGGTTTTCTGGTTTTTACTAGGATGTAGTTCCCCTCATTGTATTGGGTTTTCCACCTATAATTTGTTGTAGTGCTGGGTTTGTAGTCAGATATTGTGTAAATTTAGATTTGTCTTGAAATATCTTTATCTCTCCATCTATGGTGATTGATAGTTTTGCTGGGTATATCAGCTTGGGTTGGCACTTGTGCTCTCTTAGGGTCTGCAAGATGTCATTCCAGGCTCTTCTAGCTTTCATAGTTTCTGTTGAGAAATCGGATGTGATTCTGATTTGTCTGCCTTTATATGTTACCTGATCTTTTTTCCTTACTTCTTTTAGTATTCTTTCTTTGCTTTGGGCACTTGGTGTTTTGACTATTATGTGTCAGGAGGAATTTCTTTTCTGGTCCAACGTATTTGGATTTCTGAAGGCTTCTTTTATGCTCGTGGTCATCTCATTCTTAAGAGTAGGGAAGTTTTCTTCTACAATTTTGTTGAAGATATTTACTGTGCCTCTTAGTTGATATTCTTCTCCTTCTTCTATTTTTATTATACTTACGTTTGGTCTTCTCATTGTGTCTTGGACCTTCTGGACATTTTGGGTTAGAAGCATTTTGGTTTTTGCATCTTTTCTAATTTGTCTATGTTTTCAAAGTTGTCTTCAGCCCCGGAGATTCTTTCTTCCATCTCTTGTAGTCTATTGGAAATGCTTGCATCTGTGACTCCTGATTTCTTTTTTAGGTGTTCTACCTCTAGGATTATCTCTTTTAGTGTTTTGTTTATATTGTTAATTTCCGTTTTAAATTCCTTCTTCCATTCCTTCATTTCTTTGGTTCTGTTTTCTTCTAGTTCGTTGAGTTCTTTGAGTGTTTTTCTTTTTTCCTCTTTAAAAGCTTCTGATACTTTTTGCTTTTCTCCCTGTTCTTGTTTAAGGATCTCTATCATCATCTTGAGGTATGATTTTAGTTCTGCGTCTTCTTTTCTTTTGAATTCTGCTGTTTGCTGTGATGGGAGAGCTTGGTACTGGTGTTGCCAGGTTGTCTTGGTTTCCTTGGGATATGCTCTTTTGCTTTCCTCTTGCCATCTCATTGTCAGTGATATGTTCTCGCCTTTCTCTTGTAACAGGTCTGTGTCCCTGGATCTCTGCTGGTCCAGAAATAAGATGGTCAGAGCCCTGTTCTTGGCCCCAAAGCCACCAGGCGGGAATGCTGGGTTCCTGGATCAGGTAGAGCAGGGGCGTGCTTTCCGTGCACACTTGGCAGAGATCTCTCTGCCCCCTGGCAACTCAGATCTCCTTATCACCAGTCCTTTATCTCTGGGAACTGATCCTAGAATTTCTAACCACAGAACTGCTGCAGATGATAAAGATCTTCAACAATGTGTCTAGAAAAAAATTTAATTCAAATAATTCAAAGTCCCTTTTTATCATAAAAAATAAATAGGCTAAGAAGGAAATTATGAAAACAATACCTTACCAAAGAGTAAAGCTATATATTTATAGGTGTAACTATCTGAGCAAGCAAACTACCTGTATGAAAAAGTCAACTATCTGAAGAAATAAATTGAAGAAGCCACTAGAAGATGCACAGGTCACATATGCTCCTGCATTCAGAGGATTAATGCAGTACAAAATGCTATCTTACCAACAACATTCTACTGATTCAATGCCAAACCCATTAAATCCCAACCGAATTCTTAAAGATCCTTAAGGAACAATTCTCCCTATGGAAAACTAAAAACACCATAAAAGCTAAATCAATCCTCTACGATAAAAGATTTTTTAGAAGTGTTACCATCCATTGGTTGGCCATGATTGACAGAAGAATGACAATCCATCCTTACCAGATCTGACCGATTCCTTACCTCACTTCCGTCCTCTGATTCAGGTGTGCTTATTTGAGACTTTGAATTGAGATGCCAAAATTTTCAATTTCAGAGTCCATTTTAGTGAACCTGATGTAATTTAATTTCAGATAAACTAAGAGGGTGTTACATAGCTATAGTCTCTAGGCTAATTCTCATCACCACCAGCATTTAAAGTATTACACTCTCAATTAGACCACTGCTTCCAGGTTATTCACAAATCAAAACTGTAGCCCCAGGTTATAAGCCTGCCCCCTGCTTAAGGAGTAGGAGAGCAGGAATCAAGTTAATGTTATGACCCGTTTTGATTGGTATCATCCCAATACCAATGAATTATATTAAAGGCCACAGTTACTTTCCAATTAGGTGCTTGCACACATACTCCCTGTTTTTTGCTTACTCTACAGCTTTGCCCTGATAGACATTCAGGACCAAACACCATCAAAATCTTCCCACAGGGTGGTGGTGCACTGTGGCAGTGGAGGGACCAAGGCTTGCTAGAATGGTAAAAAGACGCTGCAGTGAGTTGTATTATATTTGCTCATTTCTGTTTTGAGGATCACAAGCACTTCCCTAAGACAACATTTTGGTGGGTTGGCCATAAAGTTCTTCAAAACATACAAAAAATACTGATCTGGAGGGCCTTGAAATCACCAAAATTTGGCTAGGAAGGCTAGTACCAAATATATACAAAGTACTCAAGAAGTTACACTCAAGAGAATCAAATAATTCTATTGAAATTAGGAGTACAGAGCTAAATAAGGACTTATCAACTGAAAATATTGAATTGGTGAGAAGCAACTAAAGAAATGCTAAACATCCCTAGTTATCAGGTAAATGCAAATCAACACAATCCTAAGATTCCACATCACATACACCAGACTGGCTAAAATATAAAAACCTCAGGTGACAACAGATGCTGGTGAGAATGTGGAGATAGAGGAACTCATTTCCTCTGTTAGTGGGTTTCTAAATTGGTACAACCACTCTGCAAATGAGTCTAGCTGTTCCTCATAAAGTTGTACATAGTACTACCCAAGTACCCAGCTATACTACTTTTGGGCATATACCCAAAAGTAGCTTCAACATCTAACAAGGATGCATGCTCAAATATGTTCATAGCAGCCTTAAGTATATTAATGAGAAGTTGCAAAATCCCAGATATCTTTTAACAGACGTATGAATACAGAAATTTTAGTATACAATAGATTACATCTCAACTGTTTAAAACAATAAGTTCAAGAAATTCTAGACAAATATATGGATCTTGAAGCTATTGTCCTCAGTGATGTAATCCTGTCACAAAAGAGCACTTATCTTATGTACTCTCTCCTAAGCAGAAACTAGCCCAAAAAGCTCAGAATACCCAAGAAATTATCCACAAAAATTATGAAACTCAAAAAAAAAGAAGTCCCAGAACGTGGATGCATCAGTCCTTCTTAGAATGGAGAATAAAACAGTCAAGGGATGAAAAAAAAGATCAAATAGAGGAGCAGGGATTGAAGAAAACATCTACTGAGATTTACCTACTGAGAGAACCACCCATATGCACCCAGCAAACCCATGCAGTATTGCTGGTGCCAAGAAGTGTTTACTGACAGGAAACAGAAATGGATGTCTCCTGAGAGATTCTTCCAGAGTCATATATATAGATGAGGATGCTTGCAGCTACCCATCAGACTGTACACAGGGACACCAATTAAAAAGCTAGAGAAAGGACAGAAAGAGCTGAAAGGTTTGCAACCTCATAGGAAAAATAACATCATCAACCTGCCAAGGCACTGAGATCAAGAGGGTAATTAGGAGAGGGAGCACCTTCATGGAAGCAGGTTAAGATGGAGGACTGAGAGTAGTGGGGGGGGGAAGAGTATAATTTTTGAAGTGTAAATGCAGATAATATTCAGTAAATTTGAATAAAATATTAATAAACAAAAAGGTGAAATAACACAATTAATATGCAAATCAGACATTCTAAACCAAAACCTAATTAATGAGAAATTTGATATTAGAAATGTGCCTATGTCTCATGATGCCCTGCTTGCTGAACTTTTATGAGTCGTATGAGGGAGACTGATGTAATCTTTATTGGGATTGGTCATTTATGAGAGCATTATTGGCTAAGCCAAGTATAAAGTTCACATGTCCTGTGAATGTTCTCTAAGCCTAAGGAGGAGGCTATACTTTTGTGCTGGGTAGGGGCCAGGATAGGCTCTTAACTACTATCTTATTAACAGGGAGCTTCACTACCTGCTAGATTGAACTCTTTAATCAGTGTCTTTTCATCTTCTGACATCCACATTCTACCTCATATCTTTGGGTTTAAATAAAGTGTCTTTGTTTGATAGCTTCAAAGCTGCTCCTCAGTGTCCCTGAATGCACTCTCAGTCCTAGGACTGCTCTGTCTCTTGCAGCTGTCCCTTACATTGGCATCTTGGTGACCTGGAGCCAGGAATTAAATGCTTACAGAACAGCTAGGGATACCTTTTTAGTACCTAGAACACTATAGGGTTAACTTAGAACCTTAATTATGCTCAGTCTAAGATGATGTCAGTACAAGGGTCATTGCTCCTCTAGAGAGGTACTTTGAGTGATTGCAAACAAGTCCAGTCCTGCCCTTTGTCTGTCCTCTTCTCTACCACATATCACTGTTGCTTCTAACCTTATTCCTTGGCCTCTAGGCTCCATTAAACATTCTCTTGTTTGCTTGCCACAGTTCTCAGTTAGTGAAGACCACTGTGATACTAATCCCCCCCCACACACACACTGGCTTTTTCTTCATACATATAAGTCAACCCTATAGTCTGGCCACCCATGAGGCTAGGTGTGAGACCTAGCAAAATCAACCTTATATGGGATTTTCAGCATCTAGTTTGATTTTCCAAATGTTAGAGACAGTTTGGCTATGTAAAGCAGTGATCTTCTGTCAATAGCATTCTCTACTTTGACAAAGAACCAAGTTAATAAAAGACAAAACAACAAGCCATGTTTTTCCCACTGCCCTAATTTTTTATTAGATACTCTCTGTATTTACATTTGAAATGTTATACCTTCCCCCACCCTGCTCCCATTCCCCTCCCCCTTCCCCTTCATTTGTCTTCACAAAGGTGCACTTGCTCCTAATCAACCTCTCCACTCCATTGCCTTGGCTTTCCTCTATATTGGAAAAATGTGTCCTCCCTGAACCACAGGCCTCTTCTCCCATTGATGCCAGACACTGCTGTCTTCAGCTACATATGCAACTGGAGCCATAGGTCTCTCAATGTGTGCTCAGTGGTTGGTGTTTTAGTTCATGGGAGTCATGGAGGGTTTGTTTGGTTGTTCTTCCCATGAGGTTGCAACCCATTTCAGCTCCTTCAGTCCTTTCTTTAGCACCTTCATTTGGGGTTTCTGTGTTCAGTCTGATGGTTAGCTGCAAGCATGTTCAGCTATATCTGTATGAATATGGCAGAGCCCCTGAGGAGATATCTTTATCTGGTTCCTGTCAGTAAATACTTCTTGGCATCAGCAATAGTACTTGGATATAGTGGCTGCATATGGGGTGGATCCCCAGGTGAGAGCGCTTCTGAATGATCTTTTTTCAATCCCAGTTCCTCTATTTGACCTTGTATTTCCTCCTGTGGTTGTTTTGTTCTCCCTTCTAAGAAAGACTGAAGTCTTGTTTTCATCGAACCTTCTCTCTAATTGATGGTTCTTCTCTTGGCCCTACTACTCAACAATGATTGACAAAAAGTCAAATGAATCATAAAAATTAAATAGATAAATTTGGGAAAAAAAAGAAATAAATGTGCCTATGTCTAATAAGCCATAAGGGCTGAGAATTTCATAATTCCAATAAGTTGGATCATGTGACTATACAACAGCATGTGGTCATATTGTCTAGCCTCACATTACTGGATAATTCAATCCAGTGACTCTTCTGCCTTTTTTGTTGTAAATGATATATTTCAGAATTCTATGCGATTTTATATACTTAAGAGTATTTTACCAATATTCACTTTCTTTTTATTTCATCTTTTATTTATTTTTATTTGATGTGGGCATGCTTTTCTTTATAATTATAAAAAAATAAAGGTAAGAAAGTACATCAAAATTAAAGGTAAAGGAATACATTTTATCTAAAGAACAGCAACTGGTGCACACCTTTAAAAGATTACACACACACACACACAGACACAGACACACACACACACACAATATCACTGTCTTCAGACACACTAGAAGAGGACATCAGATTCCATTACAGATTGTTGTGAGCTACCATGTGGTTGCTGGGAATTGAACTCATGACCTCTGGAAGAGCAGTCAGTGCTCTCAACTGCTGAGCCATCTTTAATCCCACACCTTTAATTCTAGCATTTGGGAGGCAGATATCTGAATTCCAGGCCAGCCTGGGCTAAAGAGTGAGTTCCAGGACAGCCAGGGCTAAACATAGAAACCCTATTTCAATAAATATGCAAGTTATGGGGCTGAAGAAGAGATAGTTCAGTTCAGAGCTCTTGCTGCTCTCCCAGAGGACCTGATTTTGGTTCCAAGCAACCACATCTGGTGACTCACAATCACCTGTAACTCCAGCCATCTTACTTCCTCTTCTGGCCTCTGTAGGCACCTGTACTCACATACACAAACCACATCTAGTCAGTCAGTCTATCTGTCTGTCTCTCTTTCTCTCTCTCTCTCTCTCTCTCTCTCTCTCTCTCTCTCTCTCTCTCTCTCTCTCTCTCTCTCTCTCAGAAAGAAAGAAAGAAAGAAATTAAGAAAGAAACAAACAAACAAACAAACAAACAAACTGTGGTATTAAAAACAAGTATTGAACTTGTACACTTTTATACAGAAACATTTCAGACCCAAATTAACTACTGTTCAAGAAAAAAAAGTCCCCTAATATATTAATTACTCTCAGTATTTCTTTACAGTTTTTAAACCACTGGTGCTTTAATTGCTTAGGCATGATGAAAGGTAATTGCTGCTTCCTTAATACAGCACTCATTCACCAATGAGATGGTGTTCAAGAGCTATGGGTGTGCCTGCCATTATTTTCCTCCTGGAGCTGGTTTCTTAGGGAGAAGTCTGAGGAACTTTGATCCTTTCTAGTGTTTTCTTCTTCCTTAGATGCACTTTCTTTTCAACAAAGCTGGAAAGCTTGCCCTCTCCCATCTACTCCAAGGTCTCTGCCCTTTGCCAACTGTAATTTATGACTGTTTGCTCCCGAAAAAAGGAGATTTTCTGTCTTTTTGCCCCAAAATAAGGAGAATTTCTGCCTTTTTGCCTGAAAATTATGAGAATTTCTGCAATTTTGCTTCAAAATACGGGGAATTTCTGCTTTTTATCCCGAAAGTAAGGGGAATGTATACCTTTTGCCACAAAAAAGGGAAATTTCTTCATTTTTGCCCCAAAATAAGAGGAATTTCTGCCTTTTTACCTCAAAATAAGTGAAATTTCTGCCTTTTTACCCAAAAATAAACGGAATTTCTGTCTTTTTGCCCCAAAATATAAGGAATTTTTGAATTATGCCCTGAAATAAGTAAAATTTCTGCAATTTTGCCCCAAAATAAAAGAAATTTCTGCATTTTTGCCACAAAATAAGAGGAATTTCTGTCTTTTTGCCCCAACATAAGGGAAATTTCTGCTTTTTGCTTCCAAATAAAAGGAATTTCAGCCTTTTTACCTCAAAATAAGGGGAATATTTGCATTTTTGCCACAAAATATTAAGAATTTCTGCATTTTTGCCCCAAAATAAGGAAAATTTCTGCCTTTTTTCCCTGAAATAAGTGAAATTTCTGAAATTCTGCCCCAAAATAAGTGAAATTTCTGCAATTTTGCCCCAAAATAAGGGAAATTTCTGGAATTTTGCCCCAAAATAGGTGGAATTTCTGAGTTTTGCCCCAAAATAAGGAGAATTTCTGTCTTTTTGCCCCAACATATAGGGAATTTCTGCCTTTTTGCCCCACAATTAGGGGAATTTCTGCAATTTTGCTCCAAAATATGGGGAATTTCTGCCCTTTTGCCCAAAAATAAGGGGAATGCATACCTTTTTGCCAAAAAAAAGGGAAATTTCTTCATTTTTGCTCCAAAATAAGAAGAATTTCTGCTTTTTTGCCTCTAAATAAGTGGAATTTCTGTCTTTTACCCCAAAACAAAGGGAATTTCTGTCTTTCTTTCCCCAAAATAAGGGGAATTTCTGACTTATTACCCTGAAATAAGTGAAATTTCTGCAATTTTGCCCCAAAATAAGGGAAATTTCTGCCCTTTTTCCCCCATATAAGTGTAATTTCAGCCTTTTTACCTCAAAATAAGGGGAATTTCTGCATTTTTGCCACAAAATATTAGGAATTTCTGCCTTTATGCCCCAAAATAAGGAAATTTTCTGCCTTTTTTCCCTGAAATAAGTGAAATTTCTATAATTTTGCCCTAAAATAAGTGAAATTTCTGCAATTTTGCCCCAAAATAAGGGAAATTTCGGGAATATTGCCCCCCAAAAAGTGGAATTTCTGAGTTATGCCCCAAAATAAGGAAAATTTCTGTCTTTTTGCCCCATCATATAGGGAATTTCTGGGTTTTTGCCCCACAATTAGGGGAATTTCTGCAATTTTGCTCCAAAATACATGGAATTTCTGCCTTTTTGCCCGAAAATAAGGGGAATGCATAACTTTTTGCCATAAAAAAGGGACATTTCTTCATTTTTGCTCCAAAATAAGGGAAATTTCTGCCTTTTTGCCTCTAAATAAGTGGAATTTCTGTCATTTTCCCCCAAAACAAAGGGAATTTCTGTCTTTTTTGCCCCAAAATTAAGGGAATTTCTGACTTATTACCCTAAAATAAGTGAAATTTCTGCAATTTTGCCCCAAAATAAGTGAAATTTCTGCCTTTTTGCCCTGAAATATGTGAAATTTCTGCAATTTTACCCCAAAATAAGGTGAATTTCTGCCTTTTTACCCCAAAATAATGGGAATTTCTGCCTTTTTGCCCCAAAATAAGAAAAATCTTTGCTTTTTTTCTCTGAAATAAGTTAAATTTCTGCAATTTTGCCCTAAAATAAGGGAAATTTCTGCAATTTTTCCCCATAATAAGGCAAATGTCTGCAATTTTGCCCCAAAACAAGGGGAATTTCTCCCTTTTTGCCCCAAAATAAAGGAAATTTCAGCCTTTTTACCTGAAAATAAGTGAAATTTCTGCAATTTTGCCCCAAATAAAAAAAATTTCTGCAATTTTGCCCCAAAATAAGGTAAATTCCTTGAATTTTGCCCCAAAATAAAGGAAATTTCTTGAATTTTGCCCCAAAATAAAAGGAATTTTTGATTTTTCCCAAAAATAAAGGGAATTTCTGCCTTTTGCCCCAAAATTAGGCGAATTTCTGCAATTTTGCTCCAAAATACGGGGAATTTCTGCCTTTTTGCCTGAAAATAATGGGAATGCATACCTTTTTGCCATAAAAAGAGAAAATTCTTCATTTTTGCTCCAAAATAAGGGGAATTTCTGCCTTTTTGCCTCTAAATAAGTGGAATTTCTGTCTTTTTCCCCCCAAACAAAGGGAATTTCTGTCTTTTTTGCCCCAAAATAAGGGGAATTTCTGACTTATTACCCTGAAATAAGTGAAATTTCTGCAATTTTGCCCCAAAATAAGGAAAATTTCTGCAATTTTGCCCCAATGTAAAGGAAATTTCTGAAATTTTGCCCCAAAATAAGGGGAATTTCAGACTGTTTGCTCCCAAAAAAAGGAGATTTTCTGTCTTTTTGCCCCAAAATAAGGAGAATTTCTGCCTTTTTGCCCGAAAATTATGAGAATTTCTGCAATTTTGCTTCAAAATACAGGGAATTTCTGCTTTTTATCCCGAAAGTAAGGGGAATGTATACCTTTTGCCACAAAAAAGGGAAATTTCTTCATTTTTGCCCCAAAATAAGAGGAATTTCTGCCTTTTTACCTCAAAATAAGTGAAATTTCTGACTTTTTATCCAAAAATGAACGGAATTTCTGTCTTTTTGCCCCAAAATAAAAGGAATTTTTAATTATGCCCTGAAATAAGTGAAATTTCTGCAATTTTGCCCCAAAATAAATGAAATTTCGGCCTTTTTGCCACAAAATAAGGGGAATTTCTGTCTTTTTGCCCCAAAATAAGGGAAATTTCTGCCTTTTTGCCCCCAATTAAAAGGAATTTCAGCCTTTTTACCTCAAAATAAAGGGAATTTCTGCATTTTTGCCACAAAATATTAAGAATTTCTGCATTTTTGCCCCAAAATAAGGAAATTTTCTGCCTTTTTTCCCTGAAATAAGTGAAATTTCTTCAATTTTGCCCCAAAATAAGTGAAATTTCTGCAATTTTGTCCCAAAATAAGGGGAATTTCTGAGTTTTCCCCAAAATAAGGAGAATTTCTATCTTTTTGCCCCAACATATAGGGAATTTCTGCCTTTTTGCCCCATAATTAGGGGAATTTCTACAATTTTGCTTCAAAATACGGGGAATTTCTGCCTTTTTGCCCGAAAATAAGGGGAATACATAACTTTTTGCCATAAAAGAGGAAAATTTCTTCATTTTTCCTCCAAAATAAGAAGAATTTCTGCTTTTTTTCCTCTAGATAAGTGGAATTTCTGTCTTTTTCCCTCAAAATAAAGAGAATTTCTGTCTTTTTTGCCCCAAAATAAGGGGAATTTCTGAATTATTACCCTGAAATAAGTGAAATTTCTGCAATTTTGCCCCAAAATAAGGAAAATTTCTGCCTTTTTGCCCTGAAATATGTGAAATTTCTGCAATTTTACCCCAAAATAAGGTGAATTTCTGCCTTTTGCCCCAAAATAATGGGAATTTCTGCCTTTTTGCCCCAAAATAAGAAAAATTTTTGCTTTTTTTCTCTGAAATAAGTGAAATTTCTGCAATTTTGCCCCAAAATCAGAAGAATTTCTGACTTTTTACCACAAGATAAAGGAAATTTCTTCCTTTTTGCCCCAAAATAAGGAGAATTTCTGCCTTTTTTGCCTTTAAATAAAGGGAATTTCTGCCTTTTTGCATGAAATGAGTAAATTTCTGCAATTTTGCCCCATAATAAGGAAAATTTCTGCTTTTGCCGCATAATACGGGGTATTTCTGCATTTTTGCCAAAAATAGGGGGAAATTTTCATTTTTGCCCTAAAATAAGGGGAATTTCTCCATTTTTGCCCAAAAATCATGGAAATTTCTGCCTTTTTGCCACAAATAAGGGGAATTTCTGACTTTTGGCTATAAAATAATGTAAATTTCTGCATTTTTACCCCAATATAAAGAGAATTTCTATATTTTGCCTCAAGATAAGGGGAATTTCTTCCTTTTTGCCCCAAAATAAGGGTAATTTCTGCTTTTATACCTGAAATAAGTGAAATTTCTGCTATTTTGCTGTAAAATAAAGGAAATTTCTGAAATTTTACCACAAAATAAAGGGAATTTATGCATTTTTGCCCCAAAATAAGGAATATTTCTGCATTTTTGCCCTGAAATAAGTTAAATTTCTGCAATTTTGCCCCAAAATAAGGAAAATTTCTGCTTTTTAGCCGTGAAATAAGTGAAATTTGTGCAATTTTCCCCCAAAATAAGGAATATTTCTGCATTTTTCCACAAAATAAGGTGAATTTCTGCATTTTTGCCCCCAAAAATGGGGAATTTCTGAATTTTTGCCTAAAAATAAGGGGAATTTATGCATTTTTGCCCCAAAATAAGGGGAATTTCTGCCTTTTTGCCCAAAAATAAGAAGTATTTTTGCCTTTTTGACCCCAAAGTAAAGGGAATTTCTACCTTTTTGCACCAAGATAAGGGGAATTTCTGCCTTTTTGCCCCAAAATAAGGGGAATTTCTGTCATTTTGCCCTGAAAGAAGTGAAAATTCTGCAGTTTTGCCCAAAAAATAAGGGGAATTTCCGAATTTTGCCCCAAAATAAGGGGAAATTCTGCCTTTTGGGCCCAAAATAAGTGAAATTTCTGCAATTTTGTTCCAAAATAAAAGAAATTCCTGCCTTTCTGCCAGAAAATAACAGAAATTTCCTGCTTTTTCACCAAAATAAAGAAAATTTCTGCATTTTTGTTTCAAAATTAGGGGAATTTCTGCTTTTTGCCCTAAAATAAGGGGAATTACCGCCTTTTGGCCCCAAAATAGGGGCATTTCTGCCTTTTTGCCCCAAAAGAAAGGAATTGCTTCCTTTGTGCAAAAAATAAGTGGAATTTCTGCCTTTTTCTCTAAAAATAAAGGGAATTTCTTTGTTTTAGCCCCAAAATTAGAGAAATTTCTGAATTTTTGCCACAAAATGAGGAGAATTTCTGCTTTTCTACCCGAAAATACCGATAATTTCTGCATTTCTGTCCCAAAATAAGGGGAATTTATGCCTTTTTGCCACAAAATAAAAAGAATTTCTCCTTTTTTGCCCCAAAATATTAAGAATTTTTGCCTTTCTACCCGAAAATACAGAAAATTTCTGACTTTTTGTCCCAAAATAAGCGGAATTTCTGCAGTTTTGCCACAAAACAAGTGAAATTTTTGCCTTTTTGCCCCCAAAAAATGGCATTTCTGCTTTTTGGCCAAAAATAAAGGGAATTTCTGCATTTTTGCCCCAAAATAAAAGGAATTTCTGCCTTTTTGACCAAAAATAAGGGTAATTTCTGCAAATTTTCCAAAATAGAGAAGGAAAATTTCTGCCTATTTACCCCAAAATAAGGGGAATTTCTTTTGTTTGCCCCAAAATAAAAGGAATTTCTTCATTTTTGCCCCAAAATATGGGGAATTTCTGCATTTTTGCCCCAAAATAAAAAAGACTATCTACCTTGTTGCCCTAAAATTTAAAAAATTCTGCAATTTTGCCTCAAAATAAAAGAAATTTCGGCCTATTTGCCCCAAAATAAAGGAAATTTCTGCATTTTTTACCAGAAGTAAGTTATATTTCGCCAACTTAGCCCCGAAATAATCGAAATTTCTCCAATTTTGCACAAAAATAAAGGGAATTTCTGCCTTTTTGCCCCAGAAGAAGGAAAATTTCTGCATTTTTGCACTGAAATAAGTGAAATTTCTGCAATTTTATCCCCAAAATAAGGAAAATTCTGCATTTTTACCATGAAATAAAGGAAATTTCTGCTATTATGCCCCCAAAATAGGAAAATTTCTGCCTTTTTGCCCCAAAATAAGGTGAATTTCTGCTTTTTTGCCAAAAAATAAGTGGAATCTCTGCATTTTTCTCCCAAAAGAAAGGGAATTTCTGTCTTCTTACCCCAAAATAAGGGGAATTTCTACCTCTTTGCCCCAAAATATGTAGACTTTCTGCCTTTCTAGTGATAATGTCTTAATTTTATCTAAAATAAAAGAAATTTCTGCATTTTTTGTGAAATAAGTAAAATTTCTGCAATTTTGCCCAAAATAAGGAGAGTTTCTGCATTTTTGCCCCAAAATAATGGGAATTTCTGCTCTTTTGCCCCCAAATAAGGGGAATTTCTGCATTTTTGCCCCAAAATAATGGGAAGTTCTGCCTTTTGGCCAAAAATATTTGAAATTCCTGATATTTTGTTCCAAAATAAAAGAAATTTCTGCCTTTCTGCCAGAAAATAACAGAAATTTCCTTCTATTTCATTAAAATAAAAAAATTTCTGCATTTTTGCCCCAAAATTAGAATTTCTGCCTTTTTGCCAAATAATAAGTGGAATTTCTGCCTTTTCCCCCCAAAAGAAAGAAAATTTCTTTCTTTTTGCCCCAAAATAAGAGGAATTTCTCCATTTTTGCCCCAAAATAAGGGGAATTTCTCCCTTTCTACCGGAAAAATGGGAAATTTTTTCCTTTTTGTTCCAAAATAAGGGGAATTTCTGCCTTTTTTCCCCTAAATAAAGGGAATTTCTGCCTTTTTTTCCGTGAAATGAGTGAAATTTCCAAAATTTTGCCCCATAATTAGGAAAATTTCTGCTTTTTGCCACAAAATACGGGGTATTTCTGCATTTTTGCCAAAAATAGGAAGAATTTCTGCATTTTTGCCCTAAAATAATGGGAAATTATGTTTTTTTGCCACAAACTAAAGAGAATTGCTGCCTTTTGCCAAAAAATAAGTGGAATTTCTGCCTTTTTCTCCCAAAATTAAGGGAATTTCTGTCTTTTTACCACAAAATAAGGGGAATTTCTAACTTTTTGCCCCAAAATAAGTAGACTTTCTGCCTTTCTACCAGAAAATATCGGAAATTTCTGCCTTTTTTTCCCAAAATAAAAGGAATTTCTGCATTTATACCACAAAATAATTGAAATTTTTGCCTTTTTGACCCCAAAAAATGGCATTTCTGCTTTTTGGCCCAAAATAAGGAGAAGTTCTGCATTTTCCTTAAAATTAAGGGAATTTCTGCATTTTTGCCCTAAAATAAGGGAAATTTCTGCCAATTTGCCCCAATAGAGAAGGGAAATTTCTGCCTATTTACCCCAAAATAAGGGGAATTTCTGCCTTTTTGCCCCAAAATAAAGGGAATTTCTGCATTTTTGCCCCAAAATAAGGGGAATTTCTGCATTTTTTGCCCCAAAATAAGGGGAATTTCTGCTTTTCTGCCCCAAAATAAGTGAAATTTTTGCAATTTTGTTCCAAAATAAAAGAAATTTCTGCCTTTCTGCCATAATCTAATGAAAATTTCTTTATTTTATCCAAAATAAAAGAAATTTCTGCATTTTTTAGTGAAATAAGTAAAATTTCTGCAATTTTGCCCCCAAATAAGGAGAGTTTCTGCAATTTGGCCCCAAAATAATGGGAATTTCTGCTCTTTTGCCCCAAAATAAGGGGAATCTCTGAATTTTTGCCTGAAAATACAAAGAATTTCTAACTTTTTGCTCTAAAGTAAGGAAAATTTCTGCAATTTTGCCTCAAAATAAAAGAAATTTCTGCCTTTTTTTCTAAAATAAAGGAAATTTCTGCATTATTTACCAGAAATAATTGAAATTCCTGCAATTTAGCCCCAAAATAATCAAAATTTCTCCAATTTGCCCCAAAATAAAAGGAATTTCCTCATTTTTGCCACAAAATAAGGAAAATTTCTGCCTTTTTGCACTGAAATATGTGAAATTTCACCAATTTTGCCCCAAAATAATGAAAATTTCTGCCTTTTTACCATGAAATAATTGAAATTTCTGCAATTATGCCCCAAAATAAGCAAATTTTCCGCATTTTTGCCCTAAAATAAGAGGAATTTCTGCATTTTTGCCCCAAAATAGAAGAATTTCAGCCATTTTGCCTCAAAATAAGAATTTCTTCCTTTTTGACCCCAAAATAAAGGGAATTTCTACCTTTTTGCACCAAGATAAGGGGAATTTCTGCCTTTTCCCTCAAAAATCATGGTAATTTCTGCCTTTTGCCACAAATAAGGGGAATTTTTGACTATTGGCCATAAAATAATGGAAATTTCTGCATTTTTTCCCCAAAATAAAAAGAATTTCTATATTTTTGCCCCAACATAAGGGGAACTTCTTCCTTTTTGCTCCAAAATAATAGAAATTTCTGCCTTTTTTACATGAAATAAGTGAAATTTCTGCTATTTTGCTGCAAAATAAGGGAAATTTCTGAAATTTTACCCCAAAATAAAGGGAATTTCTGCATTTTTGCCCCAAAATAAGGAATATTTCTGCATTTTTGCCCAGAAATAAGTTAAATCTGCAATTTTGCCCCAAAATAAGGACAATTTCCTCATTTTTTGCCGTGAAATAAGTGAAATTTCTGCAATTATCCACCAAAATATGGAATATTTCTGTATTTTTTCCGCAAAATAAGGTGAATTTTTGCCTTTTTTCCCCAAAAAAAGGGAATTTCTGCATTTTTACCCGAAAAGAAATAAAATTTCTGCCTTTTTGCACTGAAATAAGTGAAATTTCTGCAATTTTAACCCCAAAATAAGGAAAATTCTGCCATTTTACCATGAAATAAGGGAAATTTCTGCTATTATGCCCCAAAAATAGGAAAATTTCTGCCTTTTTGCCCCAAAATAAGGTGAATTTTTCCTTTTTTGCCAAATAATAAGTGGAATCTCTGCATTTTTCTCCCTAAAGAAAGGGAATTTCTGTCTTCTTACCCCAAAATAAGGGGAATTTCTACTTTTTTGCCCCAAAATAAGTAGACTTTCTGCCTTTCTAGTGATAATGTCTTCATTTTATCTAAAATAAAAGAAATTTCTGCATTTTTCCATGAAATAAGTAAAATTTCTGCAATTTTGCCCAAAATAAGGAGAGTTTCTGCATTTTTGCCCCAAAATAATGGGAATTTCTGCTCTTTTGCCCCCAAATAAGGGGAATTTCTGCATTTTTGCCCCAAAATATAAAGAATTTCTACCTTTTTGCCCTAAAATAAGGAAAATTTCTGCAAGTTTGCCCCAAAATAAAGAAAAGTTCTGCATTTTTTACCAGAAAAAATGGGATATTTCTGCAATTTAGCCCCAAAATAATTGAAATTTCTCCAATTTTGCCCCAAAATAAAGGGAATTTCTGTCTTTTGCCCCAATATAAGGAAAATTTCTGCATTTTTGCACTGAAATAAGTAAATTTTGGCAATTTTGTTTCAAAATAAGAAAAATTTTTGTCTTTTTACCGTGAAATAAGTGAAATTTCTGTATTTAAGCCTCAAAAAAAGCAAAATTTCTGCCTTTTTGCCTGAAAATATGGGAATTTCTGCATTTTTGCACTAAAATAAGGGAAATTTCTGCATTTTTGCACAAAATGAGGGGAATTTTTACATTTTTGCCCCAAAATAAGGAAAAATTCTGCATTTTTGCCCCAAATGCCTCCTCTTCCATCAGTGTCAGATAATGACATCCTCTGCTACATCAAGAGCTGAAGCAAGGGTCTCTCCATTTTTGCTCTTTGGTTGCTGGTTTAGTTACTGAATGTACCGTGTGGTCAGGTTAGTGGATATTTTTCTTCCCTTGGGGTTGCAATCCTCAGTTTCTTCAATCCTACCCCCTGACTATTCTGATGGGGCTGTTCTTTTGTTCACAGGAAGAATTCTGGAATAAATATTTTGATATGAGCAGGAGGCACATGCCTATCAATTGGGAGCAATCTCTAGAGGTTCTAGCTTCCCTTTGTTGTGTAGTTTGGCTAATGTCATTTCTGTTGGGTTCTGGAAACCTCTTATTTCCCTGGCACCTGGGACTTTCTAGAGGCTACTCCCAGTTATCCATTATCTACTGCAACATATTTCTATTTCCTGACCCCCTGTTCTCTGTCCCTTCCTATACCTGACCCTGTCAACCCTTTTTTTATCTCCCACTCTTGACTCCCTCCTATGTGCCTTCTTCCCTCCACCTCATGTGATTATCTATGTAGGATGGAAGCATGCAAATTTTGTTTGCCCCTCTCTCTCTTGGCCTTGCTCCTCTATTCTTTCACTCTCTGTTCCTTTCCCTTACTCTTATCTCTCCAGTTGCTCATGGCCAGCCTCAGCTTTCTGTCTCTTCACTTCTCTTCTCTATTCTTCTCTTCTCTTTTCTTCTCACTCTCTCTCTCTCTCTCAATGTCTTTGTCTCTCTCTTTCTATCTCTCTGTCTCTGATTATCTATTTATCTATGTCTCTGGTTCTAAGTTATTTTTATGTATTTCTCTATGTCTCCAATCTCTCTCATGTCTCTCTCTATATATGTTTCTCACTCTATGTGTCTCTCTCTGTGACTCTCTGTTTCTTTCTATCTCTCTATTACTATATCTATGTTTCTCTCTATATGTCTCTCACTTTATCTCTCTCTCTCTCTCTCTCTCTCTCTCTGTCTCTCTCTCTGCCTCTATTACACTCCCAAGTCCCCTCCCCATGCCCTGAATAAATTCTATACTATAATATCCTGGTACCTCAGGGAGAAGGGATGCCTCACATGGGCTATTTACACAACCACATATACACTGTTGGGATTAAATTAAGTATTTTCAAATGAGCCTCCCCAGCTCTAAGTGGAAGTGCCTGGCTTTAATCACAGCTTCCTCACAGAGGACAGAGGGAGTCAGCATGGGAATAAACCCCGGGGCCACTGCTTGTCAGATAGGGGCTGAGAACCATCAGGAAGACTCCATTGATAAAATAAAATGCAGAGAGCTTTATGATATATACTGTGTATTTGATGAGGAATAAAAACATTGGTGCTTGAGAGATCGTTCAGTGGTTAGAAAACAAACTGCTCTTTCTGAGTTCCTTGCTCTAATACCCAGCACCCACACAGAGGCTCACACTCACCTAGCTTCCGGTTTCAGGGGAGAGATTGTACTTACACAGTGACACATTCACAATGGAAATAAATATTTAAATTCATATTGATTAATTTTATTTAAAATAAATACATATTAAATTAATTTTATCCAGATTATTTTAAAAGAAAGCTTATATAAAATTAATTTTACATAAGTTAACAATAATTAAAATAATACTAGATTTTATTTATTTAAGACAGTGCTCACTGCTGACCTTTGACCCTAGCCCATAACCTCTGACCCCTCTTCAGGACTCATGGAGCAAGTCCATACCTATAGCACACCTATAGCACCTATAACTGCTGGACCAGATGTGAGGTTTCCCAGTCATCCTGGTCTGCCCTGAGATAATGCACCTGCCCACCGGGACTGGAAACAGGCAAACCAGGCTCCAAAACAGGGTATCTAGGAAAGGAAGCAGGTCTTCCAGGATGGAAAGAGGACATTGGGAATGGAAACAGGGCACGGGAACCAGAACAGGGCATCAGACCGGAAGCTCTGCATGGACGACAGGAAATAGGACGGGGCCCGGAAACAAGGCTTCATGGACAGGGAACAGGATTTCATGGGCCAGAAACAGGGTATTGGTAAACAGAAAAACAGCACTGGGAATTGGAAACAGGGCACTGGGAACTGGAAGCAGGGAACCAAGCACTGGAAACAGGACATGGGGATCAGAAACAAGATATCAGGGTCCAGAAACGTAAGCATTGTCATCCAGAAACAGGGCATCAGGAACGGAAACAGGGGATGGGGGACCAGTAATAGGGCATCAGGGACCGAACAGGGCATCATGAACCAGAAACAGGGTATTGGGTACTGAAACATGGAATTGGGGAATGGAAACAGGGCAGAGAAAGTACTGTGAACAGAGTTAAAAGCAAGGGGACATTATGAAGTGTGCGGACACATCACAGGGGACCGATTATAAACATTTTAAAATGACTTGTTTATTTTTATCTTATTTGCATTTGTGTTCAGTCTTGATTTTGCCTCAGATCCCCTGGAAGTTGAATTACAGGGAGTTGCGAGATTCCCTGCAGGTGCTGGGAATCAAAGCCAGGCACTCAGGTAGAGCAGCAGCTGGTGCTGTTAAGCTCAGAGCTGTCTTTCTAGGCCCTAGTTATTAATACTTTTAATTATATGAGTTTGCTTGTTTGTTTGTGTGATTGATTGATTGACTGATTTAGCTCTTAACAGAAATGTGCCAAGACCTGGAAAAACTATTAAGAGGTACTTATGAGAAAATACCCATGATGCACAGCGACCAAGGAAAGAAAATTTTCAAGCAGATACATGGCAGCACCTTTGTGTCCTTGTGAGGTAATGAGCGCTGTTGACAGTTGGAGATGAGCTCACTGCGTTTATGTGCCTTTGTGCCCTGCCTCTCTCTTCCCCTACATCCCCTGTGAATGTGTCTGTGTGTGCTGCACATGCATGTGTTGACGTAACACATTGTATGTAATGATGTCTTAGGTACATTTTCTTCTCTTTCCCCCTCATCTCTGTGTGTGTGTGTGTGTGTGTGTGTGTGTGTGTGTGTGTGTGTGTGTGTGTGAAACACACAGGTGCTGATTTTCAGCATGTATCTTTAATTGAGAAATCGTTTATCTATCTTTAATTTTTAGATTTTTTTCCATGTGAATGTTAAATTTGATCAGAATTTATTTTCTCAGAAATTTTGATGTAAATTTTCAATTTCAAAATGTTTTTCTACATTTATTTCTAGTTTAATTGTCAAAAAATTTAAGTCTCCATTTTAAAAATTATTCTTTTTTTATTTGATTTTTCAATTTTATCTAAATTCTGTCAATATATTTCTACAAATTTCCCTGAAAATATTTATAGGGCAAAGATTAAATTATTTCAAAATATGTTTCTAAATGCCTCTTCAATTTTTGAATAAACATTTTCAGTCTTTTATCTTATTAGGATTATTTCCTATGTGAATCATCAGTTTTGCCAGAATTTTGTTGATATAATTTTTTATTTTTCTCAGAAAAATTATTGATGTATATATAAAATATTTTTAATATTTTCTTTCATGTGTCATCAATTTTGGGAGAAATATTTTCTATCTGGTTTATTTTATCATTATTATTGCATGTGAATTTTAATTTTATCATATTTCTCTCTATACATTCCTTCAATGTTCTCAGAAATATTTTTATGTATAGATAATGTTTTTACAAAATTTTCATACATGTGTTTTTCATATTTTGAAGTATATTTGCAGGGTCTTCAATTTTATTATTATTTTTCTATGTCAATCTCCAGTTTTATGTGATTTCTGTTCATACATTTGTTCAGTTTCCTTCCAAATGTTTCAGATGTGAATTTGAAATTTTAACAAAACGTTTTTCTCTATGTGTTTTCAGGTTTTCGAGAAATGTTTCCCGACTTCTCTCTTTTTTTCCTTTTTTTTTTTTTTTCTTTTGGTTGTATTTTATTTATTTCATTTTTTAAACTTTAATTTTAAAAACCAAGATAAATGTACAAATTTTTAAGCGTTTTTGCATAAAAGTACAGGAATATATTTTTTATAAAGTTGTAATTTAGTATTTGTGGTTACATATACAAACACATATGTATATATGTAACAATAATATAAAAAAAGAGGTTATTAATTGAGGGGATAGGAGAGAAACTGGGAGGGGCTGTAGGAAGGAAAGGGGGATGTGATACAGTTCTATTTTAATTGAAATATGTTCTTTTTTTTTTTCTTGACATTCACACATTTTGTGATTTGTTTCTGGGGTGTTCAGAGCTTTATGGGGTTAGTGTCCCATTAACAGTGACTGCATATTATGTCTGTTCTTTTGTGACTGGGTTATCTAACTCAGGATGATATTCTCTAGATGCATCCATTTTCTTAAGAATTTGGTTAAGTCATTGTTTCTGGTGGCTGAGTAGTATTCCATTGTGTAAATGTACCACAATTTTTCTATCCATTCATCTTCTGAAGGACATCTGGGTTCTTTATAGCTTCTGGCTATTATAAATAGAGCTGCAATGAACATTGTGGTGCATGTATCTTTGTTGTATGTTGGAGCATCTCTGGGGCAAATGCCCAGAAGTAGAATAACAGGGTCTTCAGGTAATACTATGTCCATTTTTCTGAGGAAACTCCAGACTCAATTCCAGAGTGGTTGTATCAGTTTACAACCCCACCAGCAGCGGAGAAGTGTTCCTCTTTCTCCACATCCTCGCCAGCATCTATTGTCATCTGAGTTTTGGACCTTGGCCAATCTGAATGGTGTGAGGGTTGTTTTGGTTTGCATTTCCCTGATGGCCAAGGATGTTGAGCACTCCTTAGATGTTTCTCAGCAATTCAATATTCCTCGATTGAGAACTTTTTGTTTAAGTCTGTACCTCATTTTTTAATAGGGTTTTTTGATTCTCTGTTATCTCCCTTTTTGAGTTCTTGGTATACCTTGGATATTAGGCCTCTATCTGATGTGTGGTTTGTAAATATCTTTTCCCACTCTGTTAGCTGCCATTTTTGTTTTCATGATAGTGTCTTTAGCTTTAGAGAAACTTTGCAATCTCATTAAGTCCCATTATTATTATTTTTCCATGTCAATCTCCAGTTTTTTGTGATTTCTGTTCGTATATTTGTTCAGTTTCCTTCAAAGAATTTCAGATGTGAATGTGGAATTTTATCAAAACATTTTTCTCTATGTGTCTTAAGATTATCGAGAAATGTTTTGTGTTTTCTCTTTTATCTGTAATCAGTATTATATTCTATGTAAATCTTGAAATTTATCAGAAATTTTTTATATGTATTTTCAATTTTTTAGAAATTATTTGATGTAATTTTTGTGTTTTTTAAAATGTTTTCTACATACATGTTCAATATTTGTTAAATGTTTTTATATCTTCTATCATAACGTGATTTTTCTAGTTGTGAGTCTTCAATTTTATCAGATTTCTTTCTTCACATTCTTTCTATTTCTTAGAAATATGTTTGCTTTATATATTATTTTTTAAAAAATCTTTTACATGGGTTTTCAAGGATTTAAATAATATTTACTTTTTCTTGCATTTTAACATGACTTTTTTCATGGTAACCTTCAATTTTATCAAAATTTTTATATATTTCTTGAAATTTTCAGAAATATTTTTGAAAAGAATGTAGAATTATTTAAATAGTTTTTCTTTATGTGTCTGCATTTTTTTGAAAAAAATATTTTACTCCTCTCTTTTATCGTATTTTATACTTGAAACTTTCATTTTCATCAGAAGTTTATTCTATTTTTTTCAGTTTTCTCCGAAAAATGTCCAAGTATATATTAAAATTTTCATAAAATTTTTCTATATTCGTCTTCGTGTTTTAGAATAGTATTTTCTGTCTTTTATGTTAGCAGGATTATTTCCCATGTGAATGTTCAACTTTATCAAAAATAACTTGATACAATTATTTAATTTTCTTAGAAATATTTTGGATGTAAATACATAGTTTATTCCACAAATTTTTCCACATGTGTCTTCACGTTTTGGGAAATACTTTCTACATGATATATTTTATCATTGTTATTGTATGTAAATTTTAATTTTATCAGAGTGTTTTCTATATACTTCTTCAATTTTCTCAGAAATATTAGCAATACAAATTTTCAATTATAAACGGTTTCTGCAGAAGCATCTTCATTTTTGAATTTTTTTCTTCTTTTTTTTAGGACTATTTTTCATGAGAATCTTCAAATTTATCAAAATATTTCTGTGTATTTTTCAAATTTATTCAAAGAATATTTTATGTAAATTTTAATTTGTCAAAAATGTTTCTAAATGCCTGTTTACTTTTCTTAATAATACTTTTGCATGCTGTATTAGTAGGATAATATTCCATGTGAATATCCAATTTTATGAAAATTCTTTATATATATTTGTTCAATTTTCTCAGAAGTATTTTCAATATAAATATGTATTTTTTCAGAAAAGAGTTTCTTAATGTATCTTCAATTTTGAGATTGACATTTTCTGCTTCTTTTTTACCATGATTATCTTAAAGGTGAATTTTTGATATTATCACAATTGTTTCTATATATTTCTTCAATTTTTTTCAGCATTATTTTCGAGATAAATTTTCTAGTTTTTCTAAAAAAATTCTACATTCTTTAATTATGTGAGTAATATTTTCTATGCATTCTTTTTATCTTGTTTTTTTTTTTTATAGAAACCTTTGATTTTATCAGAATTCTGTCTTGGCAGTTCTCAAGTTTTCTCTCAAATATTTTCAATGTATATATGAATTTTTATCAAAATTTTTTTCTACATATATTTTCAGCTTTCCGAGAAATTTTGTAGAGAGCTTTTGGGGTCTCTTGGCAGGAATCTGACATGGGGCCAGGAAAAGAAAGTAGAGCTACTCCAGAAAGGAATTTGACATTGGGCTAGGACAGGGAATTAAGCTCAGAGAGGAATCTGATTTCAGGATCAAATAGAGAAATAGGCTTCAGGCAATAACTTCACTTTGGGCTAGGACAGGAAAGTAGGTTCAGATAATCCCATCATCTTTACAACCCTCCTTAGAAATAGTGATTATGGAATTTTCTATGGCCTTTCTTGTTCTCTTAACCTAGACCTGGCCTTACTATTATCTGCATGTAATTAAAATGGAATAAAAGAGAGTTAAAGAATTGAACCTGCCTTTCAGCCTCAGACCTGGCTGGGGTCATGCTGCAGTTTTGTCTAATCATCTCTTTTTCTTTAATCCTAGCTCTGCTGCTGGAGAATCTCTTTGACTGAGCTGGTTTGGTGAGGTGGAACTCAATCTGAGGCTTCAGTGGATATAGTGAAGGACACCATGGGAAAGGAAGGGCATGCAGAGGAAAGATTTGAAAAGTCTCAGCCAGCAGTGAGTAAACCCTAAAAGAATGGGGCTTGGCAATGGCACAATGCCATTTATATATATGCTTAAAATGTGCTAAAGGATAGAGGAGCAAAAATAAGTCAGAAACAAGTTATCCAGTTTCTGATTTTTAAAGAAGAAATCTGTCCTTGGTTGCCTGAGGAAGGTTCTGTAAGTTTACAGACATGAGATAAAGTAGGAGAAGGAATAAAAGGGCACTATAAAATCCATGGTTTTGATAAAATGTTCTATGTTCCATGGCTATGTTGGATGGCCTGTCCACTGAAGATCATTCACCTGCTGATGGAAAAGGAATAGCTCATGCATGTCTAGGGTGACTAAATTTTTTGCTGTGGAAAACAGAATTTTTTGAAAGATGTCTGCAAACAGCAGAATTAAAAGCTACATCAAACTATCCAGTTACTTATGAAATGCTAACAGGAGAAAGTCAATATCGCGATATTCAGGATCTATGCTGGGAAAGACATGATTGCAGAGACTCAGAGACTCTTCACACATGGTCAAAATGAGTCCAAGAGGTAAAACTTTTAGAGATTTGATTTTAGCACACCTTCTTTAAGGGGCCAACAGTATAGAACCTGAACCCTCACATTGCTTCGAAGACAAGGATGGACAGACATATTCTGTGCCAAGTGCTGGGGTTAAGACCCTCTTAGTCACTCACCAATAGTATTGATTTTCTTGATTCAATTCCTGGAACTTGTACAAGGCCTCACTTTTCTTCTGGGGCATTTCCTGAAGGTCATTCATCACCTCATGATGCTGTGTTTTCAGCTTATGGGACTCAGAGTTGATCCTGGGGAGCGCATGGCAAAAGACCAAATAACCCTTTGAACTAAAGATTCAAGGATCACATGAATTCAAACTGAAATGTGACCTTAGGCAGTGGGGTAAGTAGTCCAAACAAACATTATTGGGATGAAGCCCCTGTGGATATCTAGTTCTGAAGAGAAGGAAACCCAGCCTGACACATGGGATTCTAAGTAGAGATAGAGCCGTTATTCACTGTCTGAAGGGAAGAAAAAGTTATCAGTATCTGAATATCCAAGACTGATTCATCAGGTTAGACAGGGGAACAGAAAAAATGGAGAGGAACTCAGTAAGCACCAACAGGGAGAAGGGAGGCCAGGTATTCCTGGTGGTCATGAACTCTGCCCAGAGTTCATGGCAAATTTCAATGTGAATTCATGAAACTAGAGTATGCTTACGTGGTTTTATTACATTAACACTGTCTGGTCAGATTAGCCAAGCAGGAAAGCTGCAAAAGGGCCAAGGTTTCCACCAGTCTTGAAACCACTACTCTTTTTTAGGTCTCCACAAGGTGAAGATTAACAGTGAGTTCTGCAAACAGGGTTCTTGGCTAGTTAGGGGACCAGCTTTAGGCAGCAGATTTTGGAAGTGGCAGAGTCAGACATGAAACTGGTGTTTTAGTTACACCTTTACACTTCCATAGCAGCTTTTCTCAAGAGGGAGACCAAATTTCAGGGCCATGTTTCTCTACACAGTAAAATTCGAGAGGTGATACTCATTTGCATGTCAGAAATGACAGTGACTCTTAGCCAGCCTGTGAGGCATATAGTTAAGTGAACTGGGGGTGACATCATGCTTGGAATAAGTCCTGGATCTATTGTTACTTTTTTATTGCTCAGCTTTCTAAGCAGTAGCTTCTGTCATGGTTTCTTTGTGTATTTCAAATATGTAGGCAAGGCCTTATTGTGGGTCATTCCTAATTATTAGCTCTATGACCACTGCGGAATCTGACTTTCCTTCTGGAGGGGACAAGCCCATAAAAATGTGAGAAAGAATTAACTGGAGTTTTTTTCTTTATAATTCAACATTCTGGGACAGCAAAAGACTTTCAGCTTTGAATTGTTGTAGGAAGGTTTGGGCCAAATTATCTAAGCAGGTAGATTAGTCCTAGCTTTATTTGTGGTTGACTCTGCCTATTCTGATGGACAGAATATGGGAGAGGGCAAGGCCCTACTTCTCATCATGAAGGGTGGGAGAGAAGCTGCCTCCAGTTGAATATTTTTCCAGCTTTTCATGTCATGTATCAGGAAGAGTTTAACCTTCAGAATTACACAGAAGAACACTTAGGATTCTGGCTTAGTAATTCAACTTAAGTTGTGTGAGGAGTTTCAGTGTCTTTCATGTAGAATGTGTGTGTGTTTTGTTTTGTTTTTTTTTTTTTTAACCTCAGAGGATTGCATTAAGCATGAGGGAAAATAATCATGTACTTGGCACAGTGTAACCACAGGAAAAGCTAATTTTGAGGACCTTGTCTATGCTGGATAAACCTAGGCCTTTCAGGATGCACTGATTACAAAGGCACTGCATTGGGTTAGCTCTGTTAACTGTGACTTTTATATCAACCCCATTTCCTACCAAACAGTGATAAATTTAGGGGAATCCCATATGGGTAGGATAGAGTGGAAGGAGAATGAGAACCTATACGCATGGGTAGGCGACACTGTTAAGACTAGGGTCTCTTCTTCAGACTGACACATTCTGGCCAGTGTAAATATTTCTATGAAGTAACAATCCATAGAATGTTGTGTCTGCCCTCTACATTTTACATGTTATACATTGTTTTTAAATTATGAATTTGTATCACATTTATAAACTTTTGTACTACTTCACTTGTGTGTAGCCTAAAAAACATGTTGTGAAGAAAAATTCATCCATCTCGTGATTCCTGGACATCAAACTCTGGTCACCAGCTTGGTTTCAAGCATGTTCACCTGCTCTTCCACCCATCGGTGCACTTACCCACCTTTCATTTGGTTTCTGTGGCACAGGACACATAGCCCTGGCTGGCCTGCAACACCTGGGTATCAATCCCTGAGCACAGATTTAACAACACTCATTACCACGCCAAAGTGTTGGAGCTTTAAAGTATAGACACTGCATATTTCCAATAAGTACCTCAGTTTTCCCAGCATGTGTACACTGCAGCATACATGACAAGGCTACGGTCATAAACTACCTTCAAAACCGCAATGCTCTGGTATAGACATCATTTTACTAGTTTTGTGGATTCAAGTGTGTATAACACACAGCAAAACAAATTGTAAATATACAGAAATAGCTTCTGAAAGGCCCCATATGAAATCATCTACATGGCCTGTCTTTGTGCCTCCCAACGCTTTCTCCAAACCCCTGAGCAATACAGACATTAGTCCATGGAGGGTACCCAAATTCTATTTTCATGCCTTTGAGCAAAATCTATTGTGAAAGTGATATTTCCCTACTTTTGTATTTAACATTCATTGAGCACCCCTAAACATCTAAATGAACCAGATCTTTCATTCTTTTTATTTTATTTTGAAGTTTCAGCATAAGATTAATATTTTTATTCAATACATTTTATTTACATTTCAAAAGTCATCCCCTTTCTCAGTTTCCCCTTGTGATAGTTTGCATATGCTTTGCCCAGGGAGTGCCACTATTGGTATGTGTGGCATTGTTGGAGGATGTGTGTAACTCTGGGAGTGGGCTTGGAGTTACTGCTTCTAGTTGACTGAGGATTTTCAATCCGTTCCTGGCTTCCTTTGGATAAAGATGTAGAACTCTCAGCTCCTCCAGCACCATGCCTGCCTGGATGCTGCCATGCTTCTGCCTTGTTACTGGACTGAACCTCTGAACCTGTAAGCCAGCCTTAATTAAATGTTATTTGTAAGGCTTGCCTCGGTCATGGTGTCTGTTCACAGCAATAAAACCCTAGCTAATATACCCCTCCATCTCATCCACTCTCTTTTGTTTTTATAAGAGTGCTCTCCAGTTAACCCTTTCACCCTCCCACCTACAACTCCTGCTTCCCTCCCTGACATTTCCCTACACCAGGGCACTGAACCTAAGAAGGACCAAGAAATTATCCTCACATAGATGCTCAACAAGGCCCTCCTCTGCTACATATGCTACTGGAGCCATAAATCTTTCCATGTGTATTCTTTGGATTGGGGTTTAGTCCCTAGAAGCTCTGGTTTGTAGGTATTGTTGTTCTTTTGGGTGAAAACCTCTTTAGCTCCTTCAGTCCTTTTTCTAGCTCTTCCATTGAGGACCCTGTTCTCACTTCAATGGTTGGCTGAGATCATCTGCATCTGTATTGGTCATGCTCTGGCAGAGACTCTCAGGACACAGCTATATCAGGGTCCTGTCACCATATTCTTCTTGGCCTCTGCAATACTGTCTGGATTTGGTGGCTGTATATGTGGTTTATTCCCAATTGGGGCAGACTAATGATAGCCTTTGTTTCAGTCTCTGCTACAAAATTTGTCTACATAATTCCTCCTATGAATATTTGTTTCCAACTATAAATAGCACTGAATCATCTGCACTTTCGTTTTCTTGAATCTTGAGCTTCATGTGGTTTGTGAATTGTATCTTGTGTATTCAGAGCTTCTGGTCTATTATTCTTCTGTCAATGAGTGCATGCCAAGAGTGTTCTTTTTATGTCTGTGTTAATATTTTCTAGTTCCATCCATTTACCTACCAATTTCATGAAGTAATTGTTTGTAATAGCTGAGTAGTACTCCAATATGTAAATGTACATTTTCTGTATCCATAATTTCTGTTAAAGGACAACAACTGTTTTTTTTTTTTTTTTTTTTCTGGCTTCTGGCTATTATAAGGCAGCTATAAGCATAGTAGAACATGTGTCATTGTTATGTGTTGTAACATGTTTGGATATATGCCTAGGAGTTGTATAGCTGGGTACATGGATAGTACTTTGTCAAATTTTCTAATGTGCCTCAAGACTGACTTCCAAAATGGTTATACCAGACTTCAATCCCAGAAATAAATTTGAGTGTTCCTCTTTCTGCATACGTTAGTTGGCATTGGATGCCACATGAGTTTTTAATTTTAGCCATTCTGGCTGATTTGATGTGGAATTTCATGTTTGTTTTGATTAGTATTTTCCTGGTGACTAAGGATGTTGGACATATCTTTTGTTGCTTTTCAATGCTTCGTTATTCCTCAGTTGAGAATTATTAGTTTACCTCTGTTGCCCAATATATTAATAGGTTTATTTGATTCTCAAAATCAAATTTCTTCAGGTCTTTGTATACATTGGCTATTAGTTCTCTATCCGATTTAAATTTCACAAAGGTCTTTTCACAATCTATTGGTGGTTGTTTTGTCCTACTGACAGTGTCCTCGCCTTACAGAAGCTTCACAATTTTATGAGGTGGCATTTGTTGAGTCTTTATCTTATAGTATAAACCATTTATGTGCTCTTGAGGAATTTTCTCCAGTGATCGTGTGCTTGAGGCTCTACCCTAAGTTCCCTTCTATTAGGTTGAGTGTATCTTGTTTTCTGTTGAGATGCATGGACCACTTGGACTTGAGATTTATTCAATGAGATAAGGATGAATAGATTTGCATTCTTCTTCATGCTGACCACCAATTGATCCATCACCATTGTTTAAAAATCCTATCTCTTATGACACTGGATTATTTTAGCATATTTTTCAAAGGTCAAGTGACTACAGATGTGTAGGTTTATTTCTCAGTCTTCGATTTTATTCCATTGATGTACCTTCCTGTCCCTGTACCAATACCATACAAGTTTTTTTTGATTATTATTATCATTTTTGCTCAGTAATACAGCTTGAATTCAGGGATGATGATTCTTCCTGGATGTTACAAGTAAGGATTGATGTTCACTGCTTACACAGCACCTCAGCAATTGGCACACACTTAATGAGGGTAATAGAAAATTCTTTAACACTGAAAGATTACCATTCTTTAAGGCAGTCAAGGCCTGTACCCACCCAACAAGTGACTTCCTTGGATTCATATTTGTGCTTGTCTTTAGCACAATACAGGAAACAAGGGAACAAGGCATCCTAGATAGCCTGCAAAGATGCTATCTCCATCCAGAATTTATGTTGGCAATAAATAATTGCCACAGATTCATGCTATGGCACCAGCAGAGTCACCTGGTCTGCTCTTAATCTTAGCTCACCTGGTAAATGTCTGAGGACTAAGAGTATCAGAGAAAACAGAACAGCATATCCTAGTTTACAAGTCTCTCTGCTGAAACTATAAGAGGGTTTTTATTTTTTTTTTGTTTGTTTTAGGATTTCTTAATTAGAAATATCTAGAAAGCTGTTCAGAGTTGGCACATGTAGTAGTCCCAGCACTCAGAAGGTGTTTTAAGAATTGATGCCTTGTTCTTGTTCTTCTGGTTGTGTTTTTGTATTTTTAATTTTGTAATCTCCAGCCAGGTACTAGTTTCATACCTAGAATGTTCATACCATGCTCTGTAAGGCCAGATGAGTCATATTAATCAATACTTTTATTGTGATCAGCCACACTACAGACAATGCTATTATTCATTTTCAAATAAGGAAAACAGTTATTGAGAAGGTACTTAACCAGTTTGTACTCACATATCCAAGATATCATAACTATAGAATGACATTCCGACCTTTTAGATTACCTATTACTCCCATTTTAGAGGACATGGATAAGTGACATGGAAAATCAATGTTGGGAATTTGTAATTTCAATTATAAACTCAGAAGTATGTGTACATGTGTATATATGCATTTTGTTTTTAATTTGAGATATAAATTTTTCAGAGAATCTGAGACCTAAATAGGTCTTGGCCAATCTTTGTAAACTGCATATACTTTAATGAGTCAAGACTGTCTTCTCTTTGTGTTGGGAGTGTATTTGAAAAAAAAGATTTTAATTTATATCTAGAGGTAGCCTAAGCCCTAAGGATCAGGATGAATTCAGAAACTGTCGTTGGGTTATGCACTGAGCCATAACTGGATGTCCCATCTTCAGGCTGTGGAGCCACGCTTATTACTGAGAAAACAAATCACCTAATATCACAGATATCAAGATGGCAAGAGGCAATCACAAGAACATAAGCAATGGAAACAGAGACAACCTGGTGCCATCAAACACAGCACAATTACTGAGCTCTTATCAGCTGACCTACTTCATCCAATGTCTGGTATCAGAGGCCACCAGTTTCAGTTGCGCTGAGATCTTACATGACTGTTGTATCTTACTATTTCCAAAGCCTGTCCGATGTCTTTTTTCTCCCCATGTCCCTCTTCTTCCTTCTGTAACCCAAAGGCCCCATCGTTTTCTTTAGGGCCAGCAATTAACTTCTGCCTTCTTTATTGATATAATCAAGACTCAATTAGGGAATCAAATTTTAGTATCAGTTTCACCCCCTTACAAAATGTCATCAAATACTTGCAAGGAGATGGTGGACTTTTCTTCTCTGACTTTCATTATTAGATCGCTAAATTTTCTAATGCTCTTTAAACTCTTAAATTCGTAAGACAAACGTAGTTTGCACTTTGTGCTTTATGTGTTCTTTCAACTGATTAGAAAGTAAGTTACATGTTACATAGTAAAATCGTGTATTGCTACCTCTCATTGCCATTGATATGGCAAACAAGGCCTTCAGTGTTCCTGTGAAGCTTGTACAAGTTAAATTCTGCTCAGGAGAACACAGAGATGTTCCTAAACAACTGTTGGCCTACAGTTGTTTGATCTCCACATCTTCACTAAATCAATCTGCAAGACTGGTGTTGTGTTAGAACTGAATTTTTGGTGTCATTTCAACGAATATTTAGATATTTCATAAGAATCAGCATAATCTTTGCTTGTCTAGTTTTGTAATAGCAGCAGTAGTTTAATCATTGTAGTGCTTACATGTAGAATTCATTCATTAGGTGTCACAAAAATGCCAGTGTCCTTATGATATCATTTTCATCACATTCATTAGCTGCACTGGGTTGTGCAAGAGGCAGTGTGGGCACACAGGCCCTGCTGCTGGGGACAGTTGTAAGCAGTGGCTACAGTGACTAGGCTGTGGGTCTGGATGGCAGGCAGTGTAGAACAGTGTGGCTGCCACCTCAGCCACCACCAAGGAGCAGCATGTAGGGTCACTGGAGTGTGTGTGGGCTCTGTAGGCAGAGGAGCAGTAGGGCTGCAGTTTGTGGAAGTGGGTCAGGTCAGCAGTTGTAGCAACCTCAGCCCCACCACACCCTAACACCTCTGGTGGCCAGAAATGGGGGGAAAAGCCAGAGAAACTTAGGCTATGGTGCAGTTTGTGCAATGGTTTTCAGGCAAAGCCCAGGTAGAGCAGCACATCACCTAAACCAAGCAAACCAAAGGCTCACAGGTCTCAAGAGGTGCCCCTGATGACACAGGCCAGTACTTGTCTGTGTTTCGAATAAAATGGGAGCATAGGTCATAGGTGTAGAAGCCAATAGTGTGGAAGTTGCAGTAGAGCTCCATCATGTAGTTGGGGTGTGGGGAGGGGCTGCTCAGCTCATGGAAGTCATGTGCAAACTGACATGTCTCCCGTCCTTGCACGTTGTTGTCGTCCTTATCATTGTCATCATCCTCCTCCTGCTCTTTCTTTTTCTTCTTCCTGCTCCTCTTCCTCCTCCTTCCTCTTCTTCTTCTTTTTAAATTTTCTACTGGCAACCATACTGTTTCAGATCTTATGACCTTTTCTTAATGCTACTGGGAAGCACGTTGCTGTGACAAAGCCCCATTTGCCTATTCTCAGTCTTACTGCCCAAGATTCCTCTTGGGACTTTGGAGACATTGGTGGTAAAGCTGAGCTGGAACCTGTGATTTCCAACATGAATTCCATTATTCTTTTTCCACCGTAAGATAAATGCATAAAGTTTTTGCTAAGGCAAATATTATGAAATGTTCCTTTTTTTTTTTTTTTTTTTGTATAGGGAGGGGTACTTTTGGGGTTTTTGTTTATTTATTTAGTTATTTATTTATTTAGGCTATTACTCGATAGCTCTGGTGAACTGCAACATGTTATTTAGGGAAGGTTAGTCTTGTACTTACAGAGAGCTGTCTGCCTGTGTCTCTTGAGAGCTCCAGTTAAAAGTGTGAGGTATGTCATCAATTCATCTATTTTGATTTGACTTGTTTATGGAGTATGATAGTTGTGTAGTTTTTTATTTTTTTTTTTCCTTTTTACCCACAGACATCTAGTTTCCACAATATAATTTGTTTCTGTGTGTGTGTGTGTTAATAAGAGTTTTTTTTTCAACTTTATTTTTTTAAAAACAGAGATACATATTAAAGCATTTTGGCATAAAACTATATATTTTTCTCAGTACTTTTTCTGAAAGTTTGATCGTATGCATTGAATTCTTACTAGTTATAATGAGCATAAAGTACATTTAAAATAACATAACATGGAAATGGTAAAAGTTTTCTTGGTGTTTAAAGATTTAACATATGATTTTAAATACCAAAAATTGCCACGAGGCTATCTTCTTAACTTTTGAGTTATTAATGATTTAAAATCTAGGTGTACCCACTCTGAGAAGGTGCTATAAACTTGTTTTTTTTTTTTTTTTTTTTTTTTTTTTGAACTTAATATAGTCTGTGATTTGTTTCTTGGGTATTCACAGATTTCTGGGGCTAGTATCCAATTATCAGTGACTGCATATTATGTCTTTTATTTTATGTATGGGATACCGCACTCATAATGATATTTTCTAGATGCATCCATTTTCCTAGGAATTTCATAAAGTCATTGTTTCTAATAGCTGAGTAGTACTCCATTGTGTGAATATACCACAATTTCTGTATCCATTCATTTACTGAAGGACATGTGGGTTCTTTACAGCTTTTGACTATTATAAATAAGGCTGCTATCAACATGGTGGAGCATGTGTCCTTATTGTGTATTGCAGCATCTTTGGGGAATATGCCCGAAGTGGAATAGCTGGGTCTTCAAGTAGTACTATGTCCAACTTTTTAAGGAACTGCCAGATTGAATTCCAGAGTGGTTGTACCAGCTTACAGCCTCACCAACGATGGAGGAATGTGCCTCTTGCTCTCCATCTTTGCCACCATCTGCTGTCATCTGAATTTCTGATCTTAGCCATTTTGATTGTTTGAGTTGGAATCTCTGGGTTGTTTTGATTTCCATTTTCCTGATGACTAGGGATGTTGAACATTTCCTTAGGTACTTCTCAGCCATTCAATATTCCACAACTGTGAATATATTTTAGATCTGTACTCCAGAATTCTTTTTTAGATCTGCACCTTCTTTTTAAAAGAATTGTTAGATTCTCTGGAGTCTAAATTTTTCAGTGTTTTGTATTTATTAGATATTAGTCCCCTATCAGATATGGGAGTTGTAAAGATCTTTTCCCAATCTGTTGGTTGTCATTTGTTTTCTTGACAGTGTCCTTAGCCTTACAGAAACTTTGGAATCTCACTAAGTCCCATTTATCCATTCTAGATCTTAGAGCACAAGCCATTGTTCTGTTCAGAAACTTTTCTCCTGTGCCTGTGTATTCTAAGTTTTTCCCCAATTTCTCTTCTAAGTGTTGAAGTATACCTGGTATTATGTGGATGTCTTCGATCCACTTGGAATTGACCTTTGTAAAAGGAGATAGGAAAGATTGATTTTCATTCTTCTGCATGCTGACTGCCAATTGAAACAACACCATTTGTTAAAGAGTCTGTCCTTTTTCCAAGGAATGTTTTCAGCTCCATTTTCAATGATCAAGTGACCTTAGGTGTGTGGATTCATTACTGGGTCCTCAGTTTTGTTCCATTGATATACCTGTCTATCTCTGTAGCAGTACCATGCAGTTTTTAACACAAATTCTTTGTAATATAGTTTGGAATCAGGGATGGTGATTCCCACAGAGGTGTTTTACTTTTGAGAATAGCTTTCACTATTCTCGTATATTTTGTTATTCCAGATGAATTGGTTTTTTTCAACTCTCTGAAGAATTGAGTTGGAATTTTGCTGGGAATTGCATTGAATCTCTAGATTGCTTTTTACAATTCATGAGCATAGGAAATCTTTCCAACTTCTGAGATTTCCTTCCTCAGATTCTTGAAGGTTTTCTCATACAGAACCTCCATTTGCTTGTTTAGAGGCACCCCAGATATTTTATCATTTTTGTGAGTATTGTGAAGAGTGTTGATTCCCTAATTTTTTGCTCAGCCTGTTTATCATTTGAATAGAGGAAGGCAGGAAATTTTTTGAGCTAAATTTATATCCAGCCACTTTGCTGAAGATGTTTATTAGTTGTAAAAGTTTTCTGATAAAATTTTTTGGGGTCACTTAAGTATACTCTCATATAATTTGCAAATAGTGATATTTTGACTTCTTCCTTTCCAATGTGAATCCCTATGATTTCTTTTTGTTGTCTAATTGCTCTTTCCAAGACTTCCAGTCTATATTGAATAGGTAGGGGATAGTGGCCAGCCTTTTCTAGTCCCTGATTTTAATGGGATTGCTTTAAGTTTCTCTCCATTTAGTATGATATTGGCTACTGGTTTGCTCTATATTGCTTTTACTATGTTTATTTATGGGCTTGTCGCAAACTTTGAGATTAGAGTCCACTGATGTTGTTTTTATCTCAGTAACATTTTTGTTCAGATAATGTTTACGGGCCCTAAAATAAGGGGTTTGGCAAGTTGATTGGTTTCACTAGGAAATGATCCTCTTGCTCAAACGTCTTTTGCTAAGGATTCTTTTAGAACTGCATAGGATTTCACCATTCCTTAGATAGATAAACAGGCCTTAGAACATACTCCTATGTACATTTACCTTAGTGAATAGGACTATGGAGACAGTTGGTGGTAAATCTGGGCCAGATTCCAAGATTTCTAAAGCTACCACCATTACTCTCTCCCCATTGTAATCTAAATGTATAGGAAGAAAGTCATGGAGGCAGGAGACATATGCAAAGTATACTTGTAAAACAAATCTAGAAGTACCTTCAATGAACACTGATTTAAAGAAATTGCTGGCAGTGTTTCATTTGGAGAAGTGCCTTTTGCTTTTTTTTAACAAATGATCTCTATTTTTAGTAAATTACCATGTGTCCCTCTTGGAGTTCTTTGCCCTGGACATGAGAATCTGGAAGACTCTTGAGAATGGGATTAGTCCATGAGCTGAGAAAAGACATGAGTCCCATGACTGTTTAATGGTTATTTATACAGTACCTACGACTTCTGACGTTTCTCCAGTACAGAGATTTCTTGATCCTGATCTGTTTATTACATAATTTATTTAATACCTTCACTCCCAGTAGAGTTCTCAAGTCTCCATTTCATTTGACAGACTCATCTACATTGTCATGCAGGATGACACATGAGAGATCTCCTTCAACCCTGAAAATAAGAGATGAAAAGTCATGATCCTGACACACTAATGCCATACATGCATGCCTGGAAATTTAAACATTTAGCATGCATATTCCAAGTATGTTTCCCTTCATGTCTCAAGAAACTTCCCTCTTTGGTTGGGTGTGATCCAGTCCAACTAATACACCACACAAGTAAAACAAATGTCCAGGACAGGGGCAAGAGAGATGGCTTTTATCCATTTGAGGCTTTTATTCTCATAGTGGCTAAAAAGCAGTTAACAATCCTCTATCACATCAGTTTCAGATGGAATCCATTGATCTCTGCTGGACAATGTGGGTATTACATGCATGTAGAGCACAGACCTCCAGGAAGTAAAACACCCACACATATAAAAAAAATTTTCAGAATGTGAGGGGATATTGAACACACACCCTAATACTAAATGATCTTAGTGCCATAGCTAAAAGTTTGTGTGCTGAGGTAAGATTCTGAAATTTTCTCAAGTCCAAATCATAATTGAAAAGCAAGCAAACAAACAAACAAAAAACCCCAAAACACTAATGACTCTTGTGAAGTTTTATAAAATGTTCCCAGGTTGTTGCTTTTGATCCCAGCTACTTTGGCTAGCTAGACAGAAATTTCTCATTATACTGTATTCTGATTTGTCCTGAGGGGAGCTTATGGTTGTGGTACTTTTAAGATTAAAAAAGTCCAGAACATACAGAACGTCACAGAATAAGTGGTTTGCAATGCCCTTCACTGAGGCAAGTTATTCTTCTGTGTCAGGAGCTGCTGAGCACAAGATCAATATCCAGAAAGGGGAGGAACTGGTTGTTGACCCTTGTTAGGTGGACCTGCCAGGTCAGCTATCCAGCAAACACAAGCTTTATTCAGAGGACACCCTAGTACAACCTTTCAGCTAAGGTCATTCTAAGCATCCTGAAAGGAGAAGGGACAAAGAGTACCTGGGCCTGAATTTTATTTTCAGATTTAAAAAAAGAAATTTTGAAACTGAATTGTGAACTAAACATTGTGCAAGAATTAAAATAAAATGCAACATTACTTCAGTAGTCAATATATATTATATTGAAAAATAACAGTTTAGCAATGTCGGAATCTCATTTCACAATAGGTGTGAGCAGCCTAGAAAACCATTTGGAGGCCTTCTAGGGAGTCTGGCTAAAACTTAAGCAAACTCTCTTGTTTCTAGAATGCAGAAACCTGCCTCTGTTCTACTTGTGAACCACGAAATCTGTGAAACCCAGAGAAACCATCTCACAGAAAATCTATGCACACTGAAGAGATGATATGATCTACAATTCTGTACTGCATGCAAATCTTCCCAATGGTTAGCATTAAACTCTCAAGTTATACTCATGAAGAAAGAGATGACACACCAGCTATGTGTTTGAGTATTCTAGGACTTTTTCTAAGGAGACATAAGTGACATTAGGCTGAGGTCATAACACAGAACTCAGAAGGGTGGAAGGAGTACACCATCACCATCGCCAGAAACTCTGTGGCCAACATGCATTATATCATGGACAGAAGGATTTTAAACTGGACGAGATCAATACTCTGAGGTGCTTCTAGTTGATTGAGGTAGAGAGTAATATTGAATACCAGTCACCCAACATAGACTATTGTACACGTCCAGGAAATCTACATGGCTCCTGCCATCCTGTGCAACTACTACTCCCTATAGACATCAAAAAGATACTGCATCATTTCCACTAATCCAGGCACACACAAGTGCACACAGACACACATAGATACACACACAATCTCTCTCTCTCAACACACACACAACAGACACAGAGAAAAATGTAGAGAGAAAAAGAGGGGGGAGAGAGGTTGACACCCAGACACACATTCCACAATACATGCAATTACATGTGCTCACACATGCAAGCAGACTTCATTGCAGAAACATTTTTAGATTCCCAGAAAAGATAAAAGTTCACCCAGGAAGGTATGAAGGCACAGGATACAACCCTTGAATGTAGTAAGAACATAGTGGGCATAGCAGATAGACAGCTAGGTCAATAATGTGTTTTCCCCTACTAAACAAACTTTGCCTGTTAGCCAAGCCTGCTTAGCAAGATTCCAAGGTTTTGCACAGCAAACTTGGCTCCCAGCAAAGACACACTGCATGGTATTGGACAAGCCTGTTCCTGCCTCTTGTACACTGTCTCTCAATGGCTCTACAGTGGGCAGCATGTTCCAATAAGTACTCCATTTACTAGAGGCTGCATAACTTTGTAACCAAAAATATGAGACCAAGCAATTACCAAATCTGTATAACCAGGTTGCAAAATAAAACTATTCTCCCTGTAAGGATACAATTTGAAAGATATTTTGAGTAAAATAAGGCTGGCTGGTTCAAGGCCAAGTGGTTGCATGAATGATCACATTTGGAAATGGTTTCTGAATGTGTTCATGAGATCTGGATAGTTCCTACTGCAAAGCTGCTATGAGAAGTACCAGTACAAACGTGATTACCATAATTTTTTTCAGGATACTGACTTCTTGTTCTGGAATTGCTGGGTCAGTGGGGACTGCTGTTTCAATTTCTGAAGAGTTGTACATGGCTTCTCACAGAGCTAGCACATTTTATACTATCAAAAATATCTGAGGGTGCTCATTGTTCCCAATCCTCCTTTAGGCTGATTTTAACTCGGAGAGAATGATTTTGATTAACAGCAGTTACAGAGTGCTACAGACAGAACACGGGGTGAGTGTTTTAGACTATCATGAGGGTTAGGGGCTGTCTGAGGTTCCCTGTTCTTTACTCACATTAGAATTCTGGGCTTTATACTGGATGCATATGCACAACAAGCAAATCAGTCTTTCAAATAATAATGCACAGGACAAACTCCAATGCCAAGGATAACTGAGTCACGTTTAGGGGAAGTTGGAAAGAAAATGTTAACAGGCAATGCAGAGAAAACTAGGATGCTGAGAGTATGCAACCTGCCTGCTGTATTCCAGTAGCCAGGCACTGCACATTAGGACCATATGATATTCACAAAACTTAAGCCAGCACTTTTGACTCTCAGGCTCATTCATTTGACACAGCAGCATCTTTCGCACCTGCATGTACCACAGTTGTTTGATTTTTAAAAAATGATTTCAATACTGACATATTTTTCTTACAAAATCAGTTGAATATCAGACTTTAGAGAATTCATTATCTACTCTTGTCCTATTGAGCTAGGTGGCTGGGCCTAAAGGTGGCTGCTGTATTTAGTGAGGCTCCGATGCAAAGAGAACTGACAGAGTACTTTATCCAGTAAACTTGGCCATTTTATTTTTTAAGATAATTGTTTTCCAAGTGAATCTGTATATATGGATATAATATACACATATATGTAGAGAAGCACACATCTTCATGCCTTTACACACAAAAGAACACACACATAGAGTTTTATATGCAAGTACCCACTCTGCAAATATCTACATCAAAGAACTATCACCAACCACATATATCCCATGATCATGATAACCCAGACCTAAGCTAAAACACATACATGCACAAACACATACACACAGACACACATATCAGAGACAATCTGCTTTGTGGTATAGGATGTCTATGGGCGTTATAGTTACAGATGAGGACAATCTACCCTGATGCTTCATTAGTTTTACCTACTGCTGTTTGGCAATAGTCCATAAATGTTCATGCTGGCCTTACCACAGAGCTTCTTTCTCCTGCTATATGGCATTTCAGTTACCTTCTGCTTTGCTTCAAGCATTTTGTTTTCCTCCCACAATAGCTTTGCTTTCTTTTGCATATGAATTGACTCTCTCTGGAGATAGCAGTTCCAGATGCTGAACCACAAAGAAAATTGGTGAATCCAAACTAGAATTTATCTTCCTCATTCTCCTCCAAATACCATGCACACTTCATGGGTTCTTATCCCCAGACAGACCCAGACTACAGTTCAGATCACTCATGAATCATCACATAGGAAAAGGTCAAATCCAGAGAACAGACCCATTCCAGAAGACACAAAGTACCAATGAAATCCAAGAAGACATGGCTCCCATGTATGCTTATATGTCATTGGAATTATACAACTACTTGTAGGTAGAGAGCAAACTTTCTGTGTAAGTCAAGAGGAGACGCAATAAGTACACATAAATTCTGTATATCTTATGAAATTCAGTTTTGCAAATCTACTTTAAGGGCCCTGGAAGCTCAAGGTTGATTGATATTTCCATCATGATGCAAACCTTTTTTATCTAGAGGATCCTTATTTTGGAAGGAAAATGATTGGAGGTACTTACATACTCTTCACATTTGGTCAAAATAAGTCCAAGAGGTAACAATCCTAGAGCCTTCCACTTTCCATTAAGAGGTAAACAGTACAGAACCTGAACCCTCACATTGCTTCAAAGACAAGGATGGGCAGACATATTCTGTGCATAGTGCTGGAATCAAGTCTCTATTAGTCACTCACCAATAATACTGATTTTCTTGAATCAGATCCTGGAACTTGTACAAGGACTCACTGATCTTCTGTGGCATTTCCTCAAGGTCAGACATCAACTCATGATGCTGTGTCTTCAGCATATGAAACTCAAAGTTGATTCTGGTGTAGGGAATAGCAGAAATCAAATAACTCTTTTGACTAAGGATTCAAGGATCACATGATTCTAACTAGATTAACTACCCCTGCCCATATATTGTATATACTTGTTCCTTGGTACTGCATCCTCTAGGATCTTATTAAATTTATTATTATTAGCCTCAGGCCAGTAGAACCAGGGAAGCAAAAGGAGGGATTAATCTCCTTTAGCTTCCTGAGGGTGTTTGAAGGAGTAGCTTAGCTCTCCAAGAACTTTCTAAATGCCTGTGCCCCATGCCTTGGTCCAACTTAAATCTGTGATGACTCTTCTCCATTTTTAGACAAGGATTGATAATCATTGTTTCTACTGATTATGTCAATTTCCCAAATGATATAATTAGTATTTACAGGGGAAAAGCCTGTAACTTACAGCAGGATATTCTAAGGTTCATCCAAGTTGGACACACAGGTCACATGCTGCTCAAAGTGAGGCTTCTGGGCCTCACAATTGTGATTTAGTGAAAACTGAGACAACAAATCTACAGGGCCATAACTCTCTATAGACTCTTGAGGTCTTATGTGGAACACACACACACACAAACACTCACACACTCACACACACACACACGAAGGCACACCCAAACACAATCAGAATCCTAAAGAAATACAATGATTTGTCTTGATCTCAGAGTATAATGAAGAAAATTTGAGGAAAGCAGTGCTAACATGCAGCCAATCCAGTCACACAGTAAGAGAGAACAAATGAGACCAGGCCCCTCCAGCTGTTGAAAGGACCAATTAGATCCAAAGCAATTTTAGATCAGATAGAAAGAGTTTGACCATAAAGAGCAACATCTAGCCTCTCCCACACACCAAGAATTGTCTAGATTTTTAAAATGAATAGTGGGAGTTCACACAATACTACCAAAATCCCCAAACCGGGATTCATTCCATGGGTTCTGATTTACTTTTGGAGGAATCAAAATGCCCTGTTACTCCATCTCACTCCTATATACCTTCAATTCTGTGTTTGAAATCCAGTTAGGAAAAAAAAAGAAAAGAAAAGAAAATGAGTTTGGGCATGAGGACAGCCTGGAGTTGAAGACTTCTGTGATATGAGGAAATCTGGGGTTAACAGAGAGGGCCCAAGATAGTTTTCAAAATACCAAGCATAATGACTACCTGTTGTTCAAATCTTTGTCAGTGTAATTAGCCAGGATTCCCCGAAGTTCGTCCCTCTCATTTGTGATCTTCTGCAGATAAATTTTCAGCTTTTCCAACCTCTTCATCATCTTCTTATTTTTGGTGTTGCTGGTGGTTGCAGGTTTGGTTAATGCCTTCCCAACAGACCCTGTAGATATATAAACACAAGTAAACTTGTAGAGATAAAAGGACAGAGACAAGAGCAACCATGCTTAGTCCCAAACAGTGGCCCTAGGAAGAGGGAACACTAGAGACACAGTGAATAACAGAAAGAACAGGAAAGCTATCTTCAAGCTGGGCTCCTCAACATGTCCCTGTTTCCAACCACTATCACTAAACACATGCCTCACTCCCTAGTGCAGTCTCCCTGGCCTTGAAACTCATAAGCTGACCAAGGCCAGAAGAATTGGAGGGCATTGTCTCCTCCTATATGATAGATACAGGTCAGTTCTGGAGTTCATAGTGCTCACCACTAAAAATATTGTCAATAAATACCAACACCTGGCATCTGACACAAGCCAACACATGTGCAGGCTTCTTAAAGTACATGATGAGACTCCCCAAGCTACTACCCTTACCCCAGACTGTGTTGCATGCCACATCATTTATGTTTAAGGATAAAGTGTCTGACACCTTGATACATTTCCAGAGGAATATTTCCCTCTCTTACTCAAGTTATCTACAGAAATCTGTTGAGATCGGAGTACTTTTCAACACTGTATTCCTGAGAACAACACATTGTTCCTCTCACAGAGCTATTTCCTGAAATCCTATGCTACATAGCAGATAATTTAGGTCTCTCAGCAAAGCAACTTCTGGCCTGTCAATTCCTGGCTTTTTGAAAAATTAATCAGAAATTCTTGACTCATGATCTGCCATTTAGGAATGTCAAGGCTCCAGATCATAAGCCGTACTCCTGGAAAGACTAGCTCAGGCCCACTCCTCCAGTAAGTTCCCCAACCCCTGCCAAGAACTCACTGTGCTTTTCCCAGGACCACTTCTTTTTACCTGTTTTTGAACATGACAGAAGGTTTGCCTCTTTCTGCCTCAGTGTAATCTCTGCTTGTCCTCTATTCTCCCTCCGAATTAGCCTGAGCAGCATGGACATCATGCCTACTTGTGAACCCAATAGGCTCTGAAGGAATACCCCACAGGCAGTTTCTATCATCACAACACTGCTGACATCACAGAAGATTCTAGGGCTCTCCTGGATACAAGAGAATGTCCAGGGAATTGACGGCTGATAAAGTCACTGGGAACTGCCACGATCTATATGCTAACCAGCTTGAGCCAAATTGACTAGTTTCTGAGGTGTAATTACTTGAGATCCCCTTTGGAACCTCAGTACCTTTTCCTTCATAAGATAGACATTACTTTGTGCTTAATTTCATATCTAATTAATTAGATGGAAAGTGTTTTTTTCATGGTCATGGCATGGGTGCATCATCTTCAATCAGACATAAAGTTCTATGCTATTTGAATGGGCAAGATTCTACTCCATAATAAATGTACTCCTTGGGTATATTCAGACAGACAGTCCTCAGACACAGGATTTTCCAGAGGCCAAAATTATTTTCCTCCACGTTTAATTTTATGCAAGTTTGGTTACATTTTCTTATTGTGCATGCCTTGATGGTGGACATTTTTTCAATGTATACAGACATGAGTTTTTATGAAATATCTCTTTCAGAATCCCATTCTTTTGCAATGAAAACTTCTGACACCATAGTTCTCCAGGTAAAAGGTACATATCAGTTGAAAAGTTAGTTCCTTTTTCAAAATATAAAATCTCCTAGTCTCCATTTCTCCAATACAAGTAATTAAGTAAATATTTGTGAGCAAATGTCATCAGGGCTATTGGAATGTAGCTCTATAGTCCAATTAGCTATCACTTCTCCATTCTCTACCATCCTGAGTTCTCAGGTCCACTCCTGAGGGTGTTGGGAGTTTGGAATATGATACTGTATTTAAGATACATAGGACACAATAGGATGGGTAAGGAATGGAAAGGCCACAAATCTTTTGAAACTTCAATGTTAGTGGATGCATATATTCAGGAGACTTCTTCCTTCTTGACATGGGTGTTCTGAATCCATGGTTAAATACCACCTAATCTCTAAGGTATAAGAGTGGGAAAAAATCATGTAAATGCAGGAGCTTTTTTCGAACTCAGAAGTCCCCTCAGTCTTTCAAATAGTGAGATGACTTGCCTTTATAAAGAAATGTATGACCGGGTAATGTGAAAAGAAATAGAGAATTGATATCTATCTGTTGATATCTGAACCTGGGAAACAGTGAGGAAGCAATCTAAACAAATATATAGGGATGAACCTGTTCCTGTATTGGGTACAGCAGGCACAAAGCAAGCAGGAGACACGACCACCATTCTCTAGACTGTACTGAGAGATCTGCAGTGTTTCTTTCCTTCAATGTCACTTTCTTTATTTTCATGTGTTCAGGTCTCAGAGATCTGCATTCAGAATCAAGGTTCCCCGATATACCTAAATCATTCCCTGTTAATTGACAAGTTTTGGCTTCTCCAAATTGGTTTTTGGGATCATTTACATGGAAAAGTATTTTACAACACTTTACTCTGGAGTCTTGTCTTTCTTTATCAACAGGGTGTGTTTCTTCTATGCAGCAAAAGGCAGGATTCTTTTTGTTTTCAGTTGGTTAGGCTGTGTCTTTTATTGTGAATTGAGTCCATTGATATTGAGAGATATTAAAACCCAATGGTTTTTAGTTTCACTTATTTTTGTTTTTCAAATTAGTATTTTGTGTGTGAGAGATTTTCTTATTTGATGTTCTTTTTTATTGAAAAACTTTATTTTAAAAAATGATGAATGTACAAATTTTCAGCATTTTTGCATAAAAATATACAAATACATTTTAAGGTTGTAATTAAGAACTTGTGGGTATGTATACATAAACATATGTATATATGTAACAATAATATAGGAAAAAAGGCTACTCATTTGAGGGGATAGGTTAGAAAGTGAAAGGTTCTGTAGAAAGAACAGGGGGATGTGATACAGAGCGAATTATTTAAAATATATTCTTTTTTTCCTTAAACTTCATACAGTCTGTGAGTTGTTTCTGGGGTGTTCAGATCTTTCTGTGGTTAGTATCCCAATATCAGTGACTGCATATTATGTCTGTTCTTTTGTGACTGGGTTATCTCACTCAGGATAATATTCTCTAGATTCATCCATTTTCTTAAGAATTTTGTTAAGCCATTGTGTCTGATAGCTGAGTAGTTCTCCATTGTGTAAATGTACCACAATTCTTGTATCCATTCATCTACTGAAGGACATCTGGGTTCTTTCCAGCTTCTGGTTATTATAAATAGACCTGAAATGATCATTTTGGTGCATGTATGTTTGTACTATGTTGGAGTGTCTTTGGGTCTCTAGGGTAAATGCCCAGAAGTGGAATAACTGGGTCTTCAGGTAGTACTATGTACAATTTTCGGAGGAATCGCCAGACTGATATCAAGAGTGGTTGTATCTGTTTACAACCTCACCAACAGTGGAGAAGTGTTCCTCTTTCTCCACATCCTTGCCAGCATCTGTTGTCATCTGAGTTTTGGACATTGGCCATTCTGACTAGTGTGAGGTGGAATCTCAGGGTTGTTTTGATCTGCATTTCCCTGATGGCTAAGGATGTTGAGCACTTCCTTAGATGTTTCTAGTCATTTGATATTCTTTGATTGAGAACTTTTGGTTCTTCCTGATTTCTGTCATCTCTGGTGAGCAGTCTGATGTAATTCTCACAGATCAGCCTTTGTATATGATTTGACCATTTTTCATGAACCTTTTAATATTCCTTTGTTCTTCTATGCATCTTCTCTTTTGATTAATATGTGATTGGATGATTTTCTACTCTAATCCAATTTATTGGTGTTTTGTGGGCATCATGCACATCTATGGTCCTTTCTTTCTATAGAGCTAAGGAAGTTTTCTACTATGATATGTTTAAGATGTTTTCTGACCTTTTGAACTGGTAACCTTCACCCTCTTCTAGGTCTATTATTCTTAGCATTGATTTTTTCATTGTGTCCTGAATTTACTGGATGTTTTGGTTTAGGAGCTTTTCAAACATTATATTTTCTTTGATTGACTTATCAGTAACTTCTGTGTTATGTCTTTTTTGCTCTTCTGTATCATGTGATGATAGCATCTGTACCTCCTGATCACTTTAGTGGGGAATCTACAAGTTTCCCCCAACTTGTGATTTCTTTGTATCTATTTCGCTATATAGATCTTAAAAAGTTTTATTCAATTCCTTTAAGTACTTGAATGAATATGCCTGTATTTCTTTAAGGGATTTGATTTCTCTTTAAAGGCTACTATCAGTTTGCTTGTGTTTTCTTGTGATTTTAAATGGAGTTTTTTTTTTATATCCTCTTTAAAGGACTTTATTATCAGAATAAAGTGAGATTTTTTTTTTCTTGGTTATAATTTTGATTTTCATTTGTGTTAGGCTTGCTGTGATGGGAGAACTGTGTTCTGATAGCAAATTACATGGGGTCTGTTGCTTATGTTCTTCTGGTATTTTTTTTTTTTTTTTTTTTTTGTAGTGTAGAAATCTTTCCACACAGAGAATAATCTCTAACAAATGATTATGAGTTTCTCAGGAATCATTTGAAATATGACATTTATAAATCTAAACATAATGAACAGTATTTTTTACCTGCTTACAGTTTTGGAATATTCTCTTTTTAAATTCTTCTCCTTCTCCTCCTCCTCCTCTTTTCCTCTTCCTGCTTCTCTTTCTTTTACTCCTTCTTCTTTTTTACCATTTCCTGAAAAATGTTGAAGAATGAGTTCATAGTAGGTATGGGCCACAAGGTAAACAACATTATACCAGTTGTAGCCTTCTTCACTCAGAACCATGTCAGGTTGTGCTGTGCTAACCATTCTGCTTTGTTGGAGAATATAAAATGTTCCATTTCACTAATACTGTTTTCAGAGATTGAACAAATAAAACAATCCACTCTAGCATAGTCTGAGAAATGTCTATGGGATATTTCAAAAGTTCATTGTTTGTATAAATATTGGAATAATCATCCCAACTCTCAGCATCTGCTTGAGGTTAGCTTCACTGCCTGCTTGCATGCCTTGACCCTGGGAGAGATACACAACCCCCTTTGTTATGCAATTTCATCCAGTCACACTCCACACTTGGCCTTCCTGTTCCCAGTTGCTAAAAGATAATTACAGACTTCCACCCCAGGGGGTGACTCTTACACCCAGCAGCTAGGGAATTTACATACCTCCCCTGTAATTACCTGAGGGTATAATACTGGGACCACTGTCTATGTGGGCAGTTCAATATGAAGTAAACTTTCTGGTAACACGAATAATGGACTTGTGTGTTTCTTTCGAACCCTTAGGCCTTCGCCTGGTTTGAAGTAGCTGTTATTGGTACAGGCACCACAAATGGAGGTCCACAATTCCACCCGAAAATGGAGATTCCACCAAGATATGGGAAGGAAGAAACGACCCGTAGGGTTTGCCCTATGGAACTAGCCAGCAAAATAAGTAAGGATAGTGGGGTGGATTGGAGATGGAAACCACTAGTTCTATTTTATGGTTGTTAGATCAGTTGCTGAATTTGCTTAAACAGTAGGGGAACTAGAATCAAGGTAGAAGACTGCAGTAGAATTCACTTGGGCAGCCTAAGTAAATCTTATTGATAGTTAGTAAGAATAGACTTGTGACAAGGATTAAGGAAAGAAGAATTGACTGCTCCTCTCACCATGGCCACATTCTTAGAAATCAAATCCACTGCTGGTAGGTGTGGTGTTTGTGCTTAAGCAAGAAACTTAAAGAGCTAATAGAAAAAGGATATTTCCCATTAGTGTTTCTAAGTCTTTGTAAACAGATTAGAGGTAGTTTATTTGGAAGAGAGAGAAAATAGATCTCGGAAAAGCATGCCTTTCTTTTGTCTTGGACAGTATGGGAGGAGAGGAGGAAAATTATTGTAAACTGTTTCAGAGTTCTTCCAGCAGGAACAGGGGAACAGGAGAATTCCTGACTTTTAGGATCCCACTGGAGAAATGTCCAGTTCTGGTTCTGGGTTCCTAAGGAAAGATATCAGGATCCTGTTGACAAATCTAGTTCTTGTCTCTCTGTATTGTTGTGCCTTGGTGCCAAGATGTCCATGTGTGTCAATTTGTGTCCATGTTTCTGTGTCTGAATGTTGCTCGTGCTTCATGTTCAAAAATAAAATGGTTGCTTACCTCTTGACTTATTCTTAACTTGTGTCTAAAAGGGAAACAATAGAAGGTAAAAAAGAAGAAAAAGAAAAAGAAAAAAAAGGAAGGAGGCTTCAGACTCTACCCCTTAAGTCAGCTCAACTGGAGACCCAATGGGAGTTAGATGTCTTCCCAGGCCACTGGTAAAGGGTGCTGGCTGTGTCTCAGCTTAAAGCAGATGATTGTTTTTCCTAGAAAAATCTCTGACTGTGTTTATTGAGCTCTGCAAGTGACAAGGTGCTCATTTCTTGAATTTACTGATAGAGAAAATGAGAATTTTATATGGTTTAAATATATAAGATGTGTGGTCAGTTCATGTTTGCTTAACTAGTTTTATTTGGAATAAATGTGCTCTGAATGTCTTGGTCTTAGATTATTGGCTTATAAGCATTGGGTATGTTTAAAATTTTGTAACTTTGGCAACAAAAGTTTGTTTAAAACTAGTAACTTGGACAGAGTCATCCTAAAGTGCAACAAGTGGCATGAGCCACATGTTTTCTATATATAAGGAAAGGGATTTCTGTGGATACCCCAAACTTGGGACAATATTTGAATAATTCTTCTTCTAGAAAACAGACTTAAAGGATACAACTTAAAGTAATGAGGTATTAAAAGATGCATAAATATATATGAACTTGCAGCCACTTTGTGGCATGAAAGTAGGAAACTTAGGAGAGAGTTATGGTTATGGCCTGGTTTACAGCTTCAAAAATTATCCATAGATTTAAAAGATTGTTTTTATACCATTCTGTTGCATCCTCGTGATTGCAAAGGGGTTGCTTTTGGCTTGTCTGAGGTTTTAAAGAGCCCTTGAAACAATGGGTATCACTGAATATCTTTGCCTCAGGGAATGGCTGATGGTCTGTTGTTATTTTGCTGCTGCCTGGATGGCAGGAAGCTGAAACTTAAAATCCTCAGTGTTTACTGTTGTAAATGCTTTGTTAGCTAACCACTCCCTAGTCAGACTGTGGCATAGGAGATTCCTAAAGTTAATTTACTTGTTTAATGTGATTTTCAAAAATCATCAGATGTTAGCTGGCAAAAACCTCACCTTAAGCTCACCATAGAATGTCTCAAACCTCTTTCTGCTATTCTTAAGAGATGCAAATCCTCTGCAGTGAACTGAGATTCTCTGCAGTGAATATAGAGGAAACAATTAGTTAACAGCAGATATTATATTTGATCAACTGTTGGCTTTATGTATTTGTTCTTTTGGCAAAAGGAACCATTAATGTGAATTCATCTTATTTCCTTTTTAAATACAGTTTTAACATTCTTTGCTATGTTTATGCAGAATTGTATGATAGGTTTTTTTTTTTTTTTTTTTTTTTTTTTTAAGGAGAATGTTTTAACCTGATGAAATATTTTTTCCTTATTCTGAGCAGCAATTAAATTGGTTATGGCTAGATACTGATGTTTGGCATTTTCAGGCAAAATTCAAAATTTATAAATCATTATCTGAAAGACAAGTTCTTAAGGTTCCTTCCTCTATGCATGCTTTTTTATTTCCTGTAAATTTATGCATGCAGCCCATTGATAATGCAATTGCTGTATTTATAGATGGTTCATCTATGGAAAAGCAGTATATACAATTAAATCACACAAGTTCATTATCTTGAATTTGCCTGCTGCAGCATAGATTATAAAATTTATATACTGGTAGCCACTGTTTTTAGATGTTAAAAATAAATCAGTTAAACTCTGAATTTATATACTGATAGCATATATATATATATATATATATATATATATATATATATATATATATATAGCTAAAGGCCTGCACCAATATATAATTAATTAATAGTTTATAATTGCTTAAATTTGTTCTGTTTTTAGATATTGCTAATTCTTGAGTTTTGCAATTGTTTATGCAAATACAACTTAATTTAAAAGAGCGTATTATCCCATATTTCATAGGGTATTTAAGAGATACTGGATTGCCTGGATCACATAGAAAAGGCAATGAATGCCACAGCAGATTTGTATACCAGGCAGATTATAATCACATTTATAGCTTGAAAGACCTCCGAAGGGAGACCCTCACTCAAATCTCAGGAGAGGTGCGCACCCAGCGAGGCACCAAGACCAGACTTGCTGCAATCGCATGAGGAAGTTTATTGAAAGTGAAAGAGTGAGATCTCAGGCCAGCATGCTGGGGTCGAGACTCATACACCACGCAGGGGTAGAGGAGTTCGACCCCGGCCTGAACTTGTAACAGGCTTATAAAGGCAAAAATCACAAAGGAGGGGGAAGACAGGAGGAATGAGGAAATTCATAAGGGGAAGAATCATACATTTTATTAATCAGTACACCCCCAGGCACACCTAGGGCGTTGGAACATTCCACAGAGGTCATCAGGACCTTCTGTAGTATTTTGGGAATTCAAATCTCAAGAAAGTGGGATTTCCTGGGAGGGGCAGAGGAAATCCCTAGGGCAAGGAATCAGTGTCCTTTGACAACCTTTTACTCTTCATTCCCCCGTTTTTCTTTTTGTAAAAAGCTCTAATCTTAGAGCGATCCCTCAGCTTCTTGTAATATCTGGTATTGTTGTCTTAGGACCATTACCTGTACAGCACTCACCCTTTCTTTTATAAAAGTCACCAGTCTATTGAGGATGCATGGCACAAAGTTTAGGATTAGCATTAAAATGAGTAAAGGCCTGACCAAAGCAGAGACTAGCGTAGAGAGCCAGGGTGACCGGTTAAACCAATTTTCATACCATCCTTGGTATGTTTCTCTTTCTTTTTTTCTGTTTTCTTGTCTTTCTCTAAGCTTTGCCATAGAATCTCTTATGACACCAGAATGATCTACTTAAAAGCATCATTCTTCTTTTAGGGCAGCACAGAGCCCTCCTTTCTTTAGAAAAAGCAGATCTAATCCCCTTCTGTTCTGTAGCACTACCTCTGATAATGAAGTCAATGACACTTCTAGTTTGGTTATGGACTGTTCTAATGCTCCCAGGTCCACGTCCATAGATGCTCTGAGTTTATTATAGTAGTGAGGTTGTTGGATGAGGGCAGCTGCCCCTGTTCCAATTCCTGCTGCCACTCCAAGTCCTAACAAGACAGCTAAGATCAAAGTAGCGGTGGTTTAAAACAACAAATGCACTATCAAGCAGATTGAACAGGCGGTCCTCAGTTCTCATAGGGAGATAAGAGGGTGTGGTCAAAAGGGGATACGAGTCCTCCTTTCGTGACAGAGTGAGACAAGGAGGACTCTCAGGCCTGGGTGCAGGGTTATCAAGCACCGAATTGGGGCCTACGGGTCATGTGGGTGGACTCTCTATCTTTATCTTAATAACAAAAAATGAATCTAGGGTCCCCTCTGCCAGTATAGACACTCCATCCCCAACGGTTTCCTCTTACCCACTGACGATCTTGTTTTCCATATGGGGTGAAGCTGATATTTAGAGGGTTACAATAACTGTCTTTGCACGGTCCCTGAGGGCTACCGGAGCTTTCAGAGGCACACCCAGTCCTATAAGCCAGGTATTTGGATGGATCTCTTTCCCCTTTCTCTGGCTCCCCTGGCCTATGACCGTTTTTAACTATAATTAGAACCCAAGTGGTGGAAGGGTTCCAGTAGGCTTTTCCCATGGTCTCACATCCCCATTTACTACAAAAATAGTCTGAGGCCCCTCTCTTCATTTCCCTGGTGTGTCCCTGTCCGGGGCAGACATAGAAGTCTGCTGCCTGAAGGTTGGCTCGGTAAAACTGTCCTGAACACCCCAATGTGCTCCCTATGCCATGAGGGACACACTGTTCTTCTGGGGGTGGCTTTTCTAAATTGGTATAACTGGAAAGATCCTAGGCCATAGAGCCGGCTGCTAACTTACGTACATCGGGTGCAAGATCAGGCCACCAAGTCCAAGGGGTAGTTGACCACACGATGTCGCCCGCTTCATTAAGCACTTCCCAGGTTAATTTTTGAGGGGCATGGGGGTTATTACCCAAGGTTGGGGCTACGACGAAGGTGCAGCTTAAGAGAATTGTCACCAGCTGCCACTGTACCCAAGCAGCAATCTCGTTGACCTTGACTGCCGAGGGGGTAGTCAACAGCACCAGGTAGTGTCCCTTCCACCGGGGCTCAAGCATGCCAGCGCGATGTCGTCTGACCAGGACTGAGTCTCCGACCTGGAACCCGTGGGGCACCGCGGTGGTTCCTGGAGTGTAGGCTTCTTTGATTCGACTCCAGATCTGTGTTTTAATAACTTCTAAGGCCTTTAAGTGGGCAAATAGAGCAGAGGAGGAGGGGGAGTTAGTGCCAGGATCCAATATCCCGCATGACTCCGTTAAGGGGGGCGGTCCCCCATGTAGGAGTTCATAAGGGGTAAGGCCGAAACGCTCCGGTGTGTTTCGGACTCTAAGAAGCACAAAGGGGAGGAGGGTCACCCAGTCTTTACCGCCGGTCTCAATAGCTAATTTAGTAAGGGTCTCTTTTAGAGTTCTATTCATTCTTTCTACCTGTCCTGAGCTCTGGGGTCTGTAAGCACAATGTTATTTCCAATTAGTCCCCAGTAAACAAGCTAATATCTAACTTACCTGGGCAACACAGATGGCCCATTGTCTGATCCAATTACCTTAGGGGTGCCAAACCTAGGGAAGATCTCTTCTGGAATTTTCTTAGCTATGACCGCTGCTGCCATTTCTCTCTTTTTGGGGAGGCTTTTACCCACCCATAAAATGTATCTATAAAGACTAATAGATACTTATATATCTATATCTTCTTGGCTCAGTTCTGTAAAATCCACTTCTCAGTAAACCTCAGGTCTATCTTCTCTCCTCCCAGCCTTCTACATACATTTGCTTTCTAACATGGCACACAGTTCTCTAGTCAAATCTGGCACAAAAGAATTTGACCTCAAGACAGTCTTTACAAGTTTGTCTACCTCTAGATGAGTCCATTGATGCATTTTCTTCAAGTCCAGTGCTGTACACCAGGTCCTGGATAGGGCAATGAGCTCAACAGGTTATAGGGGTTAAGTACTGTGAGGTGGAGTTCTGCCACCAATTGGTTTACCTCCCAGAGATCTTGAGCTGTCCAGCAGTCGTTGGTTCCATGTTTCCGTACCTGTAGGAGAGACATACCTCAGGATGATGGACACATACGAAGTTGTTGGAGTAACCGAATGATGAGTGTCTTGATCCCGTCTCATGCCTCCTTTGATATGGGGTACTAACGCACCACTAGCCTGGACTTTCAGCTCCATATGGGCAGGGGCTGGTTCTTAGCCTCTCTCATTCCTGCAGTCTCCTCCCAGGCCTGTGGATATGCCTGCAGCCACCAGTCCGTCTGATCTGAGGCAGGCTGTTTAGAGTTGGTACTTGTCCTCCAGCTGAATGGTTAGAACCTGCACAGGCTCCCCTTCTGGACCTCTAACCTGTGTTCCATCAGAGTGGAAGTGAATCTGTGCCCCATCTTAGTCAGGAGGTCTCTCCCCAACAGGGTGCAGTGACAGTCTCGCTTTACAATGAATAAGTGGGATACCCGGCCCACTCCGAGATCCACAGATCTTCGGGTAGTCCATAAATATATAAAACTTTGGAGCCACATGTCCGGGGCTTCTGTTGCTGGTGTCCCCTTTTTTTCTTGTTGGGGCAATTTTTTGTCTCAGTGGCCTTCTTCTTTATAGTAAGCACATTGACCTTTGCCAAGAGGCTCCCTCCTAGTGCCAGACTTGATTCCTAACTCCCTGGCCCTTCACTACTGTGGCCAAAATCCTACAAATTTCTTTTTTGTCTACTACCCTCCGGTCCTCTCTTTCCTCTGCCTTCTGCTTCTCTCTTTCTCGCTTCTCTTCCTCAGTCTCCTCCTTATGAAACACTTTCTCTGATTCCTTCACCAAATCCTGCAAGGTATAGTTTTGGAACCCCTCTAGCCATTGTAACTTTTTCTTAATATCTGATGCTGACTGCTGTATAAAGGCCATAGCCACCTCTGCCTGCTGACCCTCAGAAGTTGGGTCAAGGTATAACCCCTGTCAAGAAACACAGACGGCGGCTCAACAGGTCCCTGAAGAACCTCTCTTACCTTAGCCAAATTCGTGGGTCGCCTTGTGGCTCCCTTGAGACCTGCCACTAGAGCCCGGCGGTAGACCTTGAGACGCTCCTTACCTTCTGCAGAGTTGTAATCCTAGTCAGGGCAGATCAAGGGAAAAGCTGCATCTATAAGATTAGGGAGATTGGTGGGGGTCCCATCTGGTCCTGGAACATTTTTTGTAGCTTCCAGGAGGATCCTCTCCCTCTCTTCCATAGTAAAGAGGACATGCAAAAGCTGCTGGCAGTTGTCCCAAGTGGGCTGAGGAGAAAACATCAGGGACTGAAAAAGTCCCGTCAGGCCCGAGGGGTCCTCTGAAAAAGAGGGGTGGTTAGTTTTCCAGTTATACATATCGGCTGATGAAAACGGCCAATACTGTAGCAGGACTACTTCTCCCGGAGCTGGGGCGGGTCCATAAGCCTGTAATGGTACGACAATAGCAGAGCCAAGCCCCGCGCCATTTCCCCCTGGGCTTCAAACCCGGGGGCTTCGGGTCCCGGCCGCTGGTTCTGTTTCAGAGGCCGTCTGGGAGTCAGTGGGAGTCGGCGCCTGTGGGGGACTTGCATGAGAAGCCAGTTGAGGGTATGGGGGTGGAGGGTTGTCGAGGAGAAGAAAACCATCATCAATTTCAAGATAGATCTTCGTGGGGGCCGATGGCGCAGGTGCCAGCTTGTTCGAGGCCACGGCCACCGTTGCCGTTTCTGCCCCCACTGTCCAGGGTCTCACCCAGGATGTTGGGTTTTAGACCAGGTCCTCCCACACGATGATGTATGGAACCTGATCAGGGTGTCCCCCTGAAGCCTGAAAAACAATTCTCTTAACAGCGGAAATAAGAGATAGATTAAAAGTTCCCTCCGAAGGCCATCCTACGCCAAAACTCGGCCATTTGGGACGGGGAGCAGAAAGTTTGCCACGGTCCTTTCCTGACTTCAACAGAAAGATTATGGGCCCTTGCCTTAACGTCCGTCCAATGGTTCAAAGTCAGTGTTAGTGGGGTCGTCACTGTCTGGCCCATTTCTAGTTCTGACACACACACATAAAACACTCACAGATACTACAAAACAGAGAGACAAAGTCAGTCGCCGACCTCGAGTCGACCCGAAATCCCGAAAAGAGCCAGATGGCCCAGAATTGGCCCTTTGACACAGATCGTCAAAGAGAAAAACTGATCTCCCGACTTTTCCCGTGGGGGTCCACCAGGCGTCCCTGGTCCTCCCCCTGTCCTCCAGGGACGTCTCACAGGGCGAGCAAACGGTGGAGCCTGGACACGTCTATCCCAGTCCACTCCACTCCTCCCTTGGAAGAGCAGACTTGGTTAGAGTGTTTGCGAATACCGAACTGCTATCGCACCAGACCTCTGAACAAATCACAAACACAGAATCACAATCTGGACAATCCACAAACACAGAGTCACAATAGGACAACAAGAAAAGAAAGGAAGGAAAATCCTTACCTTCAAGTAGGTCTAGGGCCCCTGGATGGTCGCGCAAATCTCGGACGAGTCCCCAAATGAAAGACCTCCGAAGGGAGACCCTCACTCAAATCTCAGGAGAGGCCCGCACCCAGCGAGGCACCGAGACCAGACTTGCTGCAATCACATGAGGAAGTTTATTGAAAGTGAAAGAGTGAGATCTCAGGCCAGCATGCTGGGGTCGAGACTCATACACCACGCAGGGGTAGAGGAGTTCGTCCCCGGCCTGAACTTGTAACAGGCTTATAAAGGCAAAAATCACAAAGGAGGGGGGGACAGGGGGAATGAGGAAATTCATAAGGGGAAGAATCATACATTTTTTTTATCAGTACACCCCCAGGCACACCTAGGGCGTTGGAACATTCCACAGAGGTCATCCGGACCTTCTGTGGTATTTTGGGAACTCAAATCTCAAGAAAGTGGGATTTCCTGGGAGCGGCAGAGGAAATCCCTAGGGCAAGGAATCAGTGTCCTTTGACAACCTTTTACTCTTCAGCTACCAAAATAGTAATGGCCTGAGACAAAAATTTGAAATTTCTAGAGAATGTGCATGTCAAATTGTAAAGATTTGTTCTGAATGTCCTCAGTTTCTTATACTACATGATGTTGTTAACCCTCAAGGACTTCTACCTAACCCATTATGACATATAAATATTCCTTATATTTCTGGTTTTAGAGAATTAAAATATGTATTTAAATATTAACACCTTTTCAGGCTGTCTAGTTGTAATCACTTTAACTTGAGAAGCAACTAAATGTGTATAGCCTCTGGACAATTGTGTTCTTAAGAGTAATTCTGATCCCATGATTTGCCAAAGAAGTTTTCCATATTTGTAGGGCACATTAGAGCCCATACTGCCCTTCCAAGACCACTATGGAGAGGGAATCGTCTTGCACATGTATACACTTGCCCTTATGCATTGGCTATAAAAGAATCTAATGTGGATAAGGCTATGCAGGTGCATACTAAATTTCATTTGAATGCAGGATCCTTAAGATTTCATTGTAAAATTATAAAAGGACAAGTTCTAGAAACATGTCCCATGTGTGCAGAGTTCATTTATGCCTCTAATTTAGGAGTCATTCCTAGGGGACTGAATCCCAATGATATTTGGCAAATGGATCACACATGTCCCTTCTTTTGGGAATTTATAATTTGTGTATGTTTTAATTGATACTCATTCAAGAATTATATATATATATATATATGCACATAGTAGAAAATATTAAAAGATGTCAAAAATCACTGCTTACAAGCATTTGCATATATCAATGCTCCCAAAAATATTAAAAAAAATATGGTCCTGCCTATTCCAGTAAAAGTTTTAAACAATTTTGTTCATATTATGCTATAATTTATAAGACTGGAATTCCTTATAATCCTCAAGGACAAGCAATCATTGAATGTGCTCACCGCACCATTAAGATGTATTTGTCTAAAACAAAAAAGGGGGAGCATATCTCCCCTCATGTGCATCTATCCTTAATTTTATATATTCTAATTTTTTTTAACTGTAAATTCTGAAGGCTGCTCTACAGCTGCTAGAAACTGGAGGGCATGCTCAGTCCAGCAAGGAATGGTGCAATGGAAGGACCTTGCATTGTGGCGGAAACCAGACCTCGTTTTGAATAGTGCTCGGGCCTCTGTTTGTGTTTTCCCTCAGGATTCTGAGTCACCTGTCTGGGCCCCTGAGTTCTGTATATGTTCTCTGAAAACTGCAGATTAGCACTATTGTTATTAACAAGGGGGAGGGTTTCATTTGTTCTCAACAGGTATGAAGCCGATGTAGGCAGCCGGTATATGAAGCCAGTGTGTGAAGCCAGTGTGTGAAGCCAGTGTGTGAAGCCAGTGTGTGAAGCCAGTGTGTGCAGCTGATGTGAAGCCAGTGTATGAAGGAGGTGTGTGAAGCCAGTGTGTGAAGCCAGTGTATGAAGCCAGTGTGTGAAGCCAGTGTGTGAAGCCGGTGTGAGAAGCCAGTGTGAGAAGGCGGTGTAAGAAGCCTTTGTGAAGCTGATGTGAAGGCGGTATGTGAAGCCAGTGTGAGAAGCTGGTGAGAAGCCAGTGTGAAGCCGAAGTGAGAAGCTGGAGTGAAGCCAGTGTGAAGCTGATGTGAAGGCGGTATGTGAAGGCAGTGTGAGAAGCTGTTGAGAAGCCACTAGAGGAGTTAAAACGTGTAGCGGTGACAAGAACCCCAGAATCTGCACCCATACTTGTGCCCATGGAACGTACCAGAGAGAATCAAGAAAATTTTGGCTGCAGCCCTATTAGTGCTGTTTCAGCAGCAATCTTTGTAGCTGTGATCCTCTTCTCCCCACCTTATTGCCATAGCTGCCCCGTGGAATTTTTAGGAAAAGTGGTTAAGGCCCTCTCAACTTAGGTTAATCTATAATCTTTCATTAACTTGGATATACATTCAATTAGGAATGTTAATTTTGAAATAACTCCACACTGTTAACAGGAACAATTCCGTGTGGTTTCTGAGACTATTAAAACTGAGATAGTATTAGCTTTGGGTGCGCACCCCTTAGTGCACTTTGGGTGAGTATCCTCTCTAATATCCCTCAGGCAAGACAAGCCTGGAACCAAGCTGTCAGCTGGCAGACTAGCAGTAAGCAACCCTATAGCCCAAGAATGGTACAGCATGTATAAATTAGGTGACCAATGATGAGAAAACCTACGGGGTGCTGCTCAACCTAAGACCAAAAATCCACGGGGGCCCATGAGGATATTTCCAAGACAGGTAAGAGCAAGTGTTGAGATCTAAGCCAGTTCTCTAATTTAAAAAAATAATATTGGGGGAGATGTTGCAATAATCACCCCAACTCTCCTCATCCCCTTGGGATAGAAGCCCCCCTTTTTTTATGGTATTTGGCCTAGTCACAAGCCACTCCACACCTGACCTTCCTGTTCCCAGTTGCTAAAAGATAATTACAGACTATCACCCTAGGGGGTGACTCTTACACCCAGCAGGTGAGAACTTACATTCCTCCCCTGTAATTATCTGGGTGTATAATACTGGGACCACTGTCTATGTGACTGTGACTGCAAGGTGTCCTGAGAGACAGCAGTTCAATATGGAGTAAACTTTCTGGTAACACAGATAATGGACTTGTGTCTTTCTATCAAACCCTTAGGCCTTCGCCCAGTTCAGAGTTGCTGTTAGTGGTGCAGGCACAACAAATGGAGGCCCACAAAGCCTCCTCCATATAATATTGTTATATATACCAATTTCTCTATTGTGGTGTGCAAAAAAGACAGATCCCATGAAAGAAGCCAAGGCTGAAATCTCTTTTGTTGATCACATCTCATTTTGCATTTGTGATCCAGATTCTCTGTGCACATAAATATCCCCATCTTCTAAACTGACTTCTACAGTAGAGTTCATTTTACCATAAATGTAAACAACCTTTGCTGTTTGTGCCATAATTTTTTGTCATATATCTTAGTCCTTGCCATTTGTGAGTGAGTGTATGTGTGTGTGTATGTGTGTTTATACATGTGGGTGTGTATAAATGTTGTCTGGTATCACATTCACAAAAAAAACAAACTGATCCCATATCTTTGCATTTGTTTCTGTTGAGTCTGAGAGAAACTGAATACCCAGGTCATCATCTGAGGTGACCAATCTGATCCAGGTTCACCTACATGGAAGGATCACATTTGGGATATTTTAGGACCACATTCCTCTAACCCAAATGATGGTCAGTCCTATCACAATAATACCACAGTTTCTAACACCAAGTTCTGTCTTTGTTAAGATTTTACTGCTGTGAAAAGACAGCATTGAAAAGGAAACAGTTATAAAGACAACATTAACTTTGGGACTGGACTAAATGTTCAGAGGTTCAGACCATTACTGTCAAGGAGATAGCATGGCAACATCCAGGAATGCATGGTAGAGGCTGAGCTGAGTGTTCTGCATCTTCATCTGAAATCCACTAAGAAAAGACTGGCTCCCATGTGGTTAGGAAGAGGGAGTGTCTCATTGGCAGCCTCAAACCCCTTGGTGACACAATTCCTCCAATAGGCCACGCCTACTCCAACAAGACCATACCTTGTAGTACTACCACTCCCTGAACCAAGCATACTAAAACCACCATTGTTCAAATCATAAAATTTTCTATTCATTTGCAGTAAAGTTTGTACTACAAGACATGGCAAATTTCTGTGTAAACGCTGCCTTTCCTGAAGTAAGCTTGGGAATTTAGAGATAGTTAGAGTCGAATACAATTTCAAATAATAAACAGGAAACTCTGATATGATAATTTTTATATTTGTGTAAATCCATGAGGTTTTATTTCTGAAAGCGATGCATGAACTAGATTATAGGCATCAAGAATAGGACTGTTATACAATAATCTGGGAGTTCTGTTTCCACAGCAACATAAAAATAAATCAAGGAAACAAAAAACCTATCTTGAACCATTTATGAAATCCATAAATTATTCTTCTTATAATGTTTTATTATTTGAAATTTCTTTTATGTGTCAATTATCTTAATTATATTGATAATTTTAAGAATCAAATAATACATTAACGTATTTCATCTATCTTCTCTATTAATACCTTTTATTACCCAAAAATATCATTAACAGATTTTGAGTGATACCCATAGCTCAAGATCCCACTTCTATTGCTTGAGTACTAACTTATGTTTCATAGCATACAAAATAATATTTGGAAATTACACTTAGTAAAAGAACATAAAATATTAAAAATAGAATTATTGAGAAACATATATGATAGCCCATGACATAAAGTGAGAGTATACAAAATGCATTACATGTCTCAATAAATTGTCTAATAATCTTTTACTTATTAAAATAACCACATTATTATGAGAAAGTTTATTTAATCCTTAATAATTTTACAAAAATTAAAGTAGGAAAAGTTTTTTGAAATCAGACATTAAGAAAATGTTAATTTTGTTATTGTTGATGGACAACCTAAGTAGTGAGGGTATCCATTTGGTGACCCCAGCACATATATATTGGAACAAATTTTTCTTGCCTCAGTGGGAAAAGGTATATCTAATCCTGTTGAAAGTTGGTGTTCCATGGAAAAAGAATGCTGTTGGCCTAGGTGATGGGAGGTTTGGTGGAGATGTTGTGGTGGTGAGGTAATGGCAGTGTGTGGTGTGGGAAGATCAAGATCTCAGATGATAAAAGGAGGGGTAACGGTGTGAAGATCTCTGGGAGCATAGACTGAGAGGGAAGCAATGTAAATGAATAAAATAATTTCTAAAGTGCTAACTACATAGAGAATCGGAAATTACTACTAATAATAGTTGAATGATATTCGTAAAATATGCTAATATTTATGTTTTTGGTTTTGTTATTGGTTATTTTATGTATTTAAAGTTCAAAAGTTATACCTCTTACCCAATTCTCCTCTGCAAGCGTCCCATCTCATCCCCACTCTCCCTTGCTTCTGCTTCTATGAGAGTACTATACCACCCACCCACTGGCATCTCACTGACCCAGCTTTCCCCTATTGGTTAAGTCAGTGTTTCTATTCCTGCACAAAATATCAAGACCAAGAAGCAAGTTCGAGAGGAAAGGGTTTATTCAGTTTACACTTCCATATCGCTGTTCATCACCAGAGGAAGTGAGGACTAGAACTCAAGCAGGTCAGGAAGCAGGAGCTGATGGAGGGATGTTACTTACTGGCTTGCTTCCCATGGCTTGCTCAGCCCACTTTTATTAGAACCCAGGTCTACCAGCCCAGGGATGTGACTACCCACAATGGATTGGGCCCTCCCCATGTTGATCACTAGTTGAGAATTTGTCTTACAGCTGGATCTCATGGAGATATTTCCTCAACTCTGATAACTCCAGCTTGTGTCAAGTTGAAACAAAACCAGCCAGTACAATTGACTAGCACCTTGTCAACTTGACATGCAAGCAAATCAATATTTAGCTTCCACCCTTACTTTCTTGTACATTCCAAAGACCTTGATAGGTTTAAGAGTCCCACAGCCTTTGCCAATTCTTACATTTTAACACTGAAATACCTTTAAAATATTCTGTCTCTTTTAAAAATCAAGGTCTTTTTACAATTCAAAGTCTCTAAACTGTGGGCTCTTCTTCTTTCTTCAAGAGGGAAAGATATCAGGACAAAGTCACAGTGAAAGCAAAATCAACCTCTATCCATCCAGTGTTTGGAAATCCACTTACAAAATTCTGTCTTGGTTATGGTTTTATTATCTGTGAACAGACACCATAACCCAGGTGAGTCTTATAAATAACAACATTTAACTGTGATTGGCTTACAGGTTCAGAGGTGCAGTCCATTTTCATCAAGATAAGAACATGGCAGCATCCAGGCAGGCATGATACAGCAGAAGCTGAGAGTTCTACATCTTCAAACAAAGGAAGCCAGGAACAGACCAAGCATCCTCAGGCAGCTAGTAGGAGTGTCTCCACCCACCACCTCAAAGTGACACACTCCTCCAACAAGACCACACCTTCTAATAGTGCTGCTACCTAGGCCAAGCTTATACAAACCAAAACAGTGTTGCAAATCCTTTGGGCACCTTGATTCATTTCTTTAACTCCTCCATTGGGTTCCATGTCTTAGTTTTGATTTTATTGTTTTGAACAGATATAAATGACCTAGGCAACCCTTAGAAGAATAACATTTAATTGGGCTGGCTTACAGGTTTAGAGGTTCAATCTATTATCATCAAGGCAGAAACATGGCAGCATCCTTGCAGGCATAGTATAGAATATGAGCATTCTACATCTTCTTCTGAAGGCTGCTAGCAGCAGACTGACTTCCTGGCAGTGAGGAGTGAAGTCTTAAAATCCATGCCTACAGTGACACATCTACTTAACGAGGCCATGACTCCACACACTGCCATTCCCTGGGCCAAGCATATATAAATAATCACATTCTACTCCATGGCCCACATTGGCTTGTTCAAAAACATGAGTCTATAGGAGTTATATCTAAACATAGCATAATACTAAATACATTAAGTTATTCAAAATGACTTCCAAAGTCCTCATAGTCTATAGTGGTCTCAAATGAATACCTCTATGTTGGATGTCAATGTGGTCTTTAGATTTCTAACTCCATTTTTCACCTTTGTTTACTGCAACAAGTATCTTTCTCCTGCCAAGTTTCCACTCATTGTTAGCCGATTCCCTTAGTAGAAATTTCACAGCTCTGGCTTCCTGAATATCTTTGGGCCTCCAAGGCAACTTCAACATTACAACTTCTTGTCCCAATGTCTGGGATCCACACATGATATTCTGGACTTCTCTTAAGGGATTCATTCACTTATCCAGCTCTGCCCTTTGTAGTATTCTAAGCACAAAATGATCATGTTAGATACTATAACTTTGGGCCTCCCTTTCTTCCCTCGCTAAGCCTTTTCACCTACGGTGGTGCAAACCTGTTTATGCCCTTCAAAGCTGCTTTCTGCCCCATTTGGGGGCTGGGACTTCCCATAATTCAGCTGTTGCTTCTTGGTTCCTCATTAGGTGCTTTTAACCTGAGCAACCTTGTGACTTCTGAGATGCACCTAGCACTTTTCCATGGCCTCATACTTGCTTAGTTGCTGCTCCATTTCTGCTTAAGTGAGGCATAACCTATAATGGTACTGCTTCTTGGAATCCATCAGAGTCAGCTAAGGAATCTGTAAACTTTTATTCAGTTAAGGAGTAGGAATTTTAACATGCTGTCTTCACCATGCCTATTGGCACCACTTTCTCTTCTTGGTATGCCATGAGACAGAGGCATCATCTGGGGAGGAGATTCTCAATTGTTCTAGGAATTGCCTGTTGACCAACTGTTGGGAGAGGGAGGATTTTGCTCAGGTTGTTTGAGTTCCTGGTGTGATCCCTGTAGCCCTGGAGCATAATGGCTGCTTCTTATTGTGCTCTACCGACACAAAAGAGACTTTGGCATCACTGCTGCTATTATCACCACCATTGCCATCTCTGCCACCACCACCACAGACGTCTCTAAATCTGCAGCCAGTACTGGAACTGAGGACAAATTTTCTGGGGAGTTGCTTCAATGCTGTCTGTGCAGAATAATATTAACTCTCAAATTAAGCTGGGCATTCTCAATCTCAACCAGTCACCTGCAGATACTCTAACTGACTTTAATGAGCCACAGGCCTTGCCTACTTTGCTTGTTCTCCCACAATCTGAGATGCCAGAGCTCTGACATTCAGAGCTTCTCCTCTTGTACTCTGGCACTTTTCACATCTACATATGGAGATCCTCTCTTGTGCTTAACCCCAGTAACTATTATTTACAGTTGGCTAAGTGAAACCCTTCCAGTCTACAACCCAGGCTAGACTCAAACTAGATATGGTCCTGTTTGTGCCTCCATGTGTAGTATGAGCCTTAACCCTGACTTGCTCTCATTCTTGGTGGTGTACCATCTGTAGACAATGTGCCAAGATGATTCTTTCTGCTTTTCTTCTTAAGATTCATAGAATAAGCGCAGGAAAGAAGTTTAATCAGTCATTAGCATCGGCTATACTTCCAGTGAAATTGGGTTCATTCCCATAAAACATAGGATGATCACAACTGTCTGTGCTTCCAGTGCCATGGGACCCAACACCTTCACAGAAATATACATTCAGGTAACATTCTAGTGCATGTAAAATAAATGATAATAAATCATATAAAAACTCAAATGCATATTTATATAATATTTAGCTTATTTATTTTATTTTTTAATCTTTGAACCATGGAGTACTGTGTATGTCTAATGGGCATCAGAAGTTATGCTATAAAATGGGGTTATAGACCTTTGGGAGCTTCTTTGTGGATGCTGGCAAATGACCTTTGTGCTCTTAACTGCCTAATAATTTCCCAACCTTGCCCTTCTTTGTGTTTTTTGTTTATCGAAAATAGATTTTTTTCCATAAGAGTATGCAGTGATTACATCTTTTCCACACCCAGTTCCTCTGACATTCTCACCACCTCCTCTTCCAACTATATCAACACCTTTTTGTTCTCTACTAAACAACAAATAGGCAGCTAAAAATGTAGTGGGACATTTCTTTAGTCCTAGGACTTAAGAGGAAGAGGCAGGTAGATATCTGTGAGCTGGTCCAGTATTATTTACAAAGTGAGTTCATGGTCAAACAATTAAACAGAGAAGTCATGTCTTAAGAAACAAACAATCAATTAAACAAACAGAGAAATGAAAGCTAACAAAGGATCATATGAAATAGAACAAATAGAAACATATTGGAATATGACAAAATAAAAAAAATAGATGGAAAAGAGACAAAGAAAATACAAAAAAAATACATAGAGATGCAGGACAGGATCACACTCACAAGAGTGTAATAAAAACTCAAATTGGTAGCAATAACAGATGAGCAAAGAAAGGGGTAAGGTCCCTATAGAAAGTCCAACAGAGTCAATTTCAATGGACACTTGAGGTTCTCAGAGATGGAACCACCACCTAAAGATCATACACGGCTGGACCTAGGTCTCCCCACTCAGATGTAGGAGATGGGAATCGTGGTCATGATGTGGATCCCCTAACTTCAAAAGTTATTGCCTCTTTGTGGGATGTGTTGTTCTAGCTGGGCTGCTTTGTCTGAACTCAGTGAGAGAGGATATGCCCAGATTGAAAAATACTTAAAGTACTAGGGTGAGGGATAGCCAGGGAATCCACTCACTTAGATGAGAAAGAAAAGAGATATGGGGAATGGGATGTGAGAGGGTATGACCTTGAGGGGAGCTTTGAGTGTATACAAGCCATCCTCCTGCATCAGCCTGCTGAGTGTTGTCATATTAGATGATTGTCAAAGCATCAAGTTCATCTCTTTATTCCAGAAGAGTCAAGTGATTGTGTAAACTGGAAAGAATCCTGCTCAGTCAGTCAACAGGGTCTCAAGGGAGACAATGAAGATTGAAAAGATAAAGACAATTAGACAACACTATAACATGACTCCAGACAGTGCAAGGCTGAAGGGAATTTAATTTTCTCCAGACTGCTTACATACCATTTTACATACTTGCAAAGAATAAAGTCAGTTTTAGGACAAGAAATAAACAAGGAAAATAAGCTAAGTCTCCTGATTAATGTTTTATGGATATATTAGGAAGACCAACATAAAAGGAGTGCCACAAATCTCTCTGCCTAGTTGTCTTTGAGCTTTGTAATAGCCTCCCCTCCCCCAAAAAGTTCTTATCTGAACCTACTTCACTGTCCTAGCCCAATTTTGAATTCCTGCTGTATTCCTACAAGGAGGTCCCCAAAAGCTCTCTACAAAGGGATTTGTCATGTCCATTTACCATGCCAATTGATGGATTGTGGATGTATTTAAAAGAACAGGTTATGGCCCCCAGGTGATTTTCCCTCTAAAACATGCTGCTCACAAATGAAAAAAAAACAATCATGTGACTTGTTCCACCTGGTGATCCTTCAGAATGAAGCCATAGACAAGAGGATCCCTGTGTGATAGAATTCTAAATTATCTCTAGCTATAGAACAAGGCAGTTGTCTAGGAATATAATCCAAATCAAGAATCTCAAGAGCATAAAAAGAAAATCAATTATTACCATCTGAATGAGGAAGAAGCATGCTTATTGCAGTGGGCTCAGCAGAGAAAAGACTTCATACATTTCTGCTGTGTGGAGATGAAGATCTAGGCTCTGCCTGTTTATGGTATCCAAAAAATTTTGGAGGTTTTCTATCAAAAGCACATAGAGGAATTGGAACTCAACATGACATTGACTGAGTACACAGTGTCACATTTTACTCCTTTCTTCTGGCAGATGAGGAAACTTCATATATTTTTCATGGCATGCACCTCCATGGAAACTTTTATGAATGGCTGGAACACATATGCTAGAGAACAGATGTATGTCAATGAGTTCATTTCCCAGTTTTCCCATCTCTAGGGACTTCAGCATCTCTCCAACAATGGCATGTGCTTTCTAAGCCATAAAGCAGGTGTTCAGGTAAGGATGGTGAACTAGGTGAGCTCCCAGAGTAAACATTTCCCTTTTATTTTAAGGACTCATGGACCATGAGGGAGACATTAGAATGCAGAAGGTATAAGTAGCGTGAATTAAGGTCTCAAATGGCCATTTATGAAGCAGCTGACTTAAGTGAGTTAAGGGGTAGAGCAAAATAGGATGTAATTCTTGGTATCATGGCAACCCAATCAATACAAAAGGAAAGGAGGGAGAATGTAGTTAGGAGCCTCAGGACTCACCCACACAGCAGTTAGGCCAGCAGTTGTGCTGAGGTCAGTGATAGCATTCTACAGTCTGCACCTGATTTGTTATGGAAAAAAATGTTTGAGACCCAGCAGGTTTGATAACATGAAACAAGGGAGGAAACTTTGAGTCTGTATATGATAAAAGTAATTGTGCAGAGATCTTGATTTAATGTATTTTCTGCTTGAGATGGATGCCAGGAGATGAACTATAGGACTGACTTGTCTCAGCATGTTACAATACATACATCATACCTAAGATAATATCCTTGAATATCTGGTCAAATTTCTATTGTGGCAACTACCTAATTTTATTATTTCCACTCTCCATCACCATTTGCTAGAACTAACCCGCTGCTTTTCTCTAGTCCCTGATGATGCCCTTGGAGACCTTCTCCATCACACAGTACCAAATTTCACAGTGAGACTTGGATTCCTTTTCTTTTTCTCCAAGGATCTGTCAGCTAAAGTATCTGAACATGAGAGGAATAGTCTTATTGTGTTTAGATATTGTGCCTCTCTGAGTTCTCCAAGAAAATGTGGAAGACTCTTTGCAGTCCCTGGGCTTAAAGGCTTGTAGGATGAATGACTCTCAACTTACTCTCCTGATACCGGCCATCTGCCACTGTTCTGAGCTCACCAAGTTCAGCTTCTATGACAATAATATCTCTGTTCCTGTGCTGAGGGACCTCTTGAAGCACACAGCTGACTTGAGCTGACTGAATATGTGAGAGAACCCTGCTCCTTTTCGGTGCTATGATGACTTGGGTGTTCCCACCAAAGAGCAATTTTTCAGCTTTGTGCTGTGGTCATTGTTACCCTCAGGCCATAAGACAACCCAAGAGCATCTCCTTTGCAACAGAAATGTGTCATTCATGTGGTAGTCATTGTCTTTGATAGCTGTAAATGATCTTGTGTTTCAGAAAGAGCCAGAAATCACACAGACAGTAGTACCAGTCAGATACCAGATATTTTGAACATATACCTGAAGACTGATCTATTACGGTTGCAGATCAGAAGGTGGACCTAACCTGGACATTGAACATTTCACAGGATAATCTAATCCAGGAGAAAACAGATTAGCTGCTCTATATTGGGCTCTGACTGAAGATATTTTCACAAGATATACTAAATAGTTCTAACTGACCTTCATTCTGATTGGTTGTATTTGGAAATTATAGATGTGTAACTCCATAATATTAGCAAACCTCAGAACATGCTCAATATAACTAGGCATGTACTGAGCTTTATCCTGCCCTTAGAAGGCATGTGCAGAAGGAAAAAAGGAATATGAGAGACAGAATGGTTGTTTTAATGCCTTTCTATGCACCCCACATTTACCCAGATGTCCAGATGTGTCAAACAATGGTTGTGTTCCTTTTTTCCCCTCTCAATAATATGAAATATCTGACATACATGGAACAAAATAACTACAGTTTTGGTATAAAAGAAGGCCTCACCAAATGGGAAACTATGACTTTTGAATGTGAAGAAATGGATGGCTTCAGACTCGTTTTGAACTGGGTCTCTCAGAGATTGTGACTTCACAGACTGCTCAGAAGGTTGGAAACAAAAGAATGTCCAGTGACTAAGATCTTGGATGCTGAGTTTTACACAGGGAATATTCAGATGGACTCTGGGAAGAGGGAACTTGTGGAAACAGAAGCACACCTTGGCAATTTTGATTGGATTCTGACAAGATTGTTTAACTAGATGATCTTTCAACAATGTGTAAACTTTTTGTCCTTCCTTGTAGTATATAGTGAATAAATAAATCATTGATACTTTGTTTAGATGTCATTACTGTTTCCTGAGTGGAATAAACTAAATAACAAATCTGTACCACCTGACCTCTTGAGGAGTCAAAATGTATACATTGGTGCCAGGCATGTTATGATTGAAAATCATGGGTAGGTGGGTAAAGTTATCAGCTAAGATGGTTCACATGTGGACATCTAGGTTGGCCTATGGTAAAAAAGAATAATAGAAACCACCTCTATGTATCTCTCACTCCTTGTTTCTTTCTCTCCTGCCCCTACACTCTCTCCCTGTCAGCCTGTCAGCTTTGCAGGCCTTGTTATTTGGAACCTGTTGATTTCCTGGAGGTTTGCTCACAATAAACTTCTTTCATGCTCAGCAGAGAATCAATAAAACAAACAAACACACAAATAAAAGCCCAGGAACTGATAGTTGAAGTGAGATTACTCATGTTTTAAGCGCACATGTTTCTTTAAAGGAAAACCGGAGTTTGGTTGCAGAAGTAATATCAAGTGGCTCTCAGCTGGATCTCTGGCTTCAGGGTGTAGGCCCATGTATGTAGATCGTTGTGGTTATCAGGTTTTACAGGCACAATATGCACAACACCTATGTATTCACCTAACTGATAATATCTTGGAAAAAAAAAAAAAACCTCTGTTTCACAAACACTTCAAAAAACCAACTAATTAATTAAAATGGTGATGTTCAGTAGCAAGGTATTTGCCAGACTTGGTGTGGCTCAAATATTACTCCAATACACACCACAAAGAAGAGAGTTTGTGGTATTTCATGTGTGTGCATTGAGCTCAATTGGTGAACAATTGTCTAGACTATACTGGATTCCAGTTTGAGGTCTGCACCATGGAGGAACAAAAGAGTACAAAGAGTTTATATAAGAAAACTGGGTGTCTGTCTGTTTATCCAAGTCTGTATCTATCCATCTGTGTCTCTGTCTATATGTTTATCCATCTGTCTGCCTGGCTCTTTATCTATCTATTAGGTGAGACCACACTCATATAGATACCTAGATCACAAAACCATGACCCAAAAGAAAAATTTAAATTTCAGACCAATTTTTCATATAAATATTGATACAATACTAAATAAAATACTGGTAATCCACATTCAAGAACTCTACAAAAACATGAACTATCCTATTCAGTATGCTTCATCCCAAGGATGCAGGGATGGGTCAACATAGTAAAATAAATACAGCAGTGTAATCCACCATAGAAACAAACAGACAAAAAGGTCACATTCCATCTCATAAGATGCTAAAAAAGCCTTTGACAAAATCCAGCACCCTTTTGTGATAAAAGTACTGTAGGGTAAAAGCCATATACACAACCACAAGAAATCAAATATACAGAAATCTGATAACCAACATAAAATTAAATGGAGAGAAAGGTAAAACAATTCCACAAAAACCAGGGATGAGAAAAGACAGTGTACTATCTCCCTATCAGTCCAATATAGAATTTTGTATTCTAGCTAGAGCTATAAAAGAAATAAAGTGATTAAGGTGTAACAAGTTGGAAATGAAGAAGACACAGTATATCTATTCACAGATGATAGTTTAGTATAAATAAAAACCCTAGAATTTCTTTTTATTGTTTTTCTTTTTCTTTTAAACTTTATTTTAAAAAACAAAGATTAAAGAAAAAATTTTAAACATTTTTGCATAAATGTATGCAAATACATTTTTATCAGTGCTTGGCTTTTTTTTCTTTTTCTTTTTTTTTAAGGTTTGATACTATGCATTAAGGTCTTACTAGTTACAATGAGCAAAAAGTACATGTAAAACAGGATGTAACCCGGAATTAGTCAACGTTTTCTTGGTGTATAAGTATTGAGCATAATGGGTTTGTTTGTTTGTTTGTTTGTTTGTTTGTTTTCTTTTCTTTTTTTCTTGAAATTTAAACAGTCTGTGAGTTGTTTTTGGGGCAGTCCCAGCCTCTGGGGTTAGCATCCCACTATCAGTGACTGCATATTATGTCTGTTCTATTGTGACTGGGTTATCTCACTCAGCAAGATATTCTCTAGATGCAAATGGACATCTGGGACCTTTCCAGCTTCTGGCTACTCTAAATAGAGCTGCTATGAACATTTTGGTGCTTGTATCTTTGTTGTATATTGGAGTGTCTCTGGGTTATATGCCCAAAAGTGGAATAGCTGGATCTTCAGGTAGTACTATGTCCAATTTTCTGAGGAATCGCCAGACTGATTTCCAGAGTGGTTGTATCAGTTTAAAACCCCACCAATAGTGGAGAAGTGTTCCTCTTTCTCTACAACCTCGCCAGCATCTGCTGTCATCTGAGTTTTGGATCTTGGCCATTCTGACTGGTGTGAGGTGGACTCTCAGGGTTGTTTTGATTTGCATTTCCCTGATGGCTAAGGATGTTGAGCACTTCTTTAGATGTTTCCCAGCCATTCCATATTCCTCAAATGAGAACGTTTTGTTTAGCTCTGTACCCCATTTTTAATAGGGTTGTTTGATTCTCTGGTGTCTAGCTTTTTGAGTTCTTTGTATACCTTGGATATTAGGCCTCTATCTGATGTGGAGCTGGTAAAGATCTTTTCCCATTCTGTTGACTGCCGTTTTGTTTTCTTGACAATGTCCTTAGCCTTACAAAAACCTTGCAATCTCATTAAGTCCTATTTGTTAATCTTTGACCTTAGAGCTTGAGCCATTCACATTTTGTTCAGAAAATTTTCTCCTGAGCCTATGTGTTCTAAGGTGTTCCCTACTTTCTCATTTAATAGTTTCAGTGTATCTTGTTTAACGTGGAGATATTTCTTCCATTTTCACTTGATCTTTGAACAAGGAGATAAGAAAGGGTCTATTTTCATTCTTCTGCATGCTGAGTGCCAGTTGGACCAACACCATTTGTTGAATAGGATGTCCTTTTTCCATTGAATGTTTACATCTCCTTTGTCAAAAATCAAATTACCATATACATGAGGGCACCTTTCTGGTTCTTCTATTCTATTCCATTGATCCTTGTGCCTATTTCTGTACCAGTACCATGCAGTTTTGAGCACAATTGCATTGTAATATAGCTTGAGGTCAGGGATAGTGATTCCCGCAGATGTTTTCTTGTTGTTGAGGATGGATTTTACTATTCTACTATATCGTTTGTTATTCCAGATGAAATTGCACATTGATCTTTTCAACTCAATGAAGAACTGGGTTGGAATTTTGATGGGGATTGCGTTGAATCTCTAGATTGCTTTTCGAAGGATGGCCATTTTTAAAATATTGATTTTTCCAATCCATTAGCAAGGGAGATCTTTCCATTTTCTGAGATCTTCCACAATTTCCTTTTTTAGAGGTTTAAAGTTGTTGTCCTACAGGTCCTTCACTTGCTTAGTTAGAGTCACACCAATGTATTTTATATTGTTTATGACTATTGTGAAGGGTATCATTTCCCTAATTTTTTTCTTCACATGTTTGTCCTTTGAGTAGAAGAAGGCTACTGATTGGTTTGTGTTAATTTTATATCCAGCCACTTTGCTGAACTTGTTTATCAGCTCTAGGAGTTCTCTGGTGGAATTCTTGGGGTCACTTAAGTACACTATCATGTCCTCTGCAAAGAGTGAGGTTTTTCCTTCTCCATTTCCGATTTATATCCCCTTGATCTCCTTTGGCTGTCTAATTGCTCCAATCAGGATTCCAGACTGTGTTAAATAGGTAGGGGGAGATTGAGCAGCCTTGTCAATTCCCTGATTTTAGTGAGATTGCTTCAAGTTTCCCACCGTTAAGTTTGATGCTGGCTGCTGGTTTGCTGTATATTGCTTATATTATGTTTAAGTATAGACCTTGGATTCCTGTTCTTTCCAAGACTTTTAACATGAAGGGGTGTTGAATTTTGTCAAATGCTTTGTCAGCATCTAGTGAGATGACCATGTGATTTTGTTCTCTGAGTTTTTTTATATGTTGGATTACAATGATGGATTTCCTTATATTAAACCATCCCTTCATCCCAGGGATAAAACCTACTTGGTCATGGTGAATGATTGCTTTGATATATTCTTAGATTCAGTTTTCAAGGATTTTGTTGAGTATTTTTGCGTCAATGTTCATAAGTGAGATAGGTCTGAAGTTCTCTTTCGTTTTAGGGTCTTTGTGTGGTTTAGGTAAGATGCTTATTGTAGCCTCTAAAAATGTGTTAGGTATTTTTCCATATGATTCTATCTTTTGGAATAGTTTGGAGAGTATTGGTGTTATGTCTACAATAAATGTCTAATAAAATTCTGCATGTAACAGATCTGGACTTGGGTTTTTTTTTGTTTTTTTTTTTTTTTTTTTTTTTTTTTTTTTTTGGTTGGGAGGCTTTTGATGACTTCTTCTATCTCTTTATGTGTTATGGGATTATTTAGATGGTTTACCTGGTCCTGGTTTAATTTTAGGATCTTGTATCTGTCTAGGAATTTATCCATTTCCTTCAGATTCTCCAATTTTGTGGAGTATAGGCTTTTGCAGTAGGATCTGATGATTTTTTTGAATTTCCCCAGTTTCAGTTGTTATGTCTCCACTTTCCTTTCTGATTTTGTTAATTTGGATACTCTCTCTTTGCCCTCTAATTAGTCTGGCTAGGGGTTTATCAATTTTCTTGATTTACTCAAAGAACCAGCTCTTAGTTTTGTTGATTCATTCAATGGTTCTTTTTATTTCTATTTGGTCTATTTCTGCCCAAGTTTGATTATTTCTTGCCATCTACTCCTCTTGTGTGTACCTTCTTCCTTTTCTTCTAGAATTTTCAGCTGTGCTGTCAAGTTGCTGATGTGTGCTCTCTCCAGTTTCTTTTTGGAAGCACTCAGGGCTATGAGTTTTCCTCTCAGTACTGCTTTCATTGCATTCCATTGATTTGGGTATGTTGTGTTTTCGTTTTCATTGATTCTAAAAAATCCTTAATTTCTTTCTTTATTTCTTCTTTGACCCTGCTATATTTTAACAGAGCATTGTTTAGTTTCCATGTGTATGTGGACTTTTTGTTGTCTTTGTTGTTGTTAAAGACCAGCCTTAGACCACGGTGATCTGAGAGGATGCATGGGAGTATTTCTATCTTCTTATATGGATTGAGGCTCATTCTGTGTCCAATTATGTGTTCAATTTTCGAGAAGGTGCCATGGGGTACTGAGAAGAAGGTGTATTCTTTTACTTTAGGATGATATGTTCTGTAGATATCTATTAATTCCAGTTGGTTCATAGTCTCTGCTAGTTTTAGAGTGTCCTTGTTCAGTTACTGTTTCCATGATCTGTCCACTGGAGAGAGTGGGGTATTAAAGTCTCCCACTATTATTGTGTGGGGTGAAATGTATTTTTTGAGCTTTATTACGGTTTCTTGTATGAATGTGGGTGCTTTTGTATTTGGAATATATATGCTAAGGATTGAGAGTTCCTCTTGACCTATTTTCCCTTTAATGAGTAAAAAGTGTCCTTCTTTATCTTTTTGATATCTTTTGGTTGGAAATTTACTTTATTTGATATTAGAATAGCCACTCCAGATTGCTTCTTGGGGCTGCATGCTTGGAAGTTTTTTTCCCAACTTTTATTCTGAGATAGTGTCTGTCTTTGTCTCTGAGATGAGTTTCCTGTATGCAGCAAAATGCTGGATTTTTTTTTTTTTTTATGTATCCAGTCTGATAGCCTATGTCTCTTTTTTTTTTTCTTTTTTTTTTTAAACGATTTTATTTTTCAAAACAAAGATAGATGTAAAGATTTTAAACATTTTTTGCTTAAAATTATACATTTTTGTCAGTACTGTTTTTTCAGACATTAAAATAAATTTTACATAAAACCATGTGAATATGTTTTTTAGTCGGTACTTGATTTTTTTCACGGGCTTGACAGTATGCATTGAAAACGTACTAGTTGCAATAAGCGTAAAGTACATGCAAAACAAAACCCAACATGGAAATAGTCAAAGTCTTCTTGTTTTGTGAATATATGTATAGTTTTTGTTTTCTTTATTTCTTGGACTTCATACAGTCTGTGAGTTGTTTCTGGGGGAGTGCAAGCCTCTGGGGTTAGCATCCCACTATCAGTGACTGCATATTATGTCTGTTCTTTTGTTACTGGGTTATCTCACTCAGGATGATCTTCTCTAGATGCAGCCATTTTCTTAAGAATTTGGTTAAGTCATTGTTTCTGGTGGCTGAGTAGTATTCCATTGTGTATATGTACTACAATTTTTGTATCCATTCGTCTTCTGAAGGACATCTGGGTTCCTTCCAGCTTCTGGCTATTATAAATAGAGCCGCTATGAACATTGTGGTGCATATATCTTTGTTGTGTATTAAATTGTCTCTGGGGTATATGCCCAGAAGTGGAATAGCTGGGTCTTCAGGTAGTACTATATCCAATTTTCTGAGGTATTGCCAGACCGATTTCCAGAGTGGTTGTATTAGCTTGCAACCCCACCAACAGTGGAGAAGTGTTCCTATTTCTCCGCAGCCTCGCCAGCATCTGCTGTCATCTGAGTTTTGGATCTTGGCCAATCTGACTGGAGTGAGGTGGAATCTTAGGGTTGTTTTGATTTGCAAAAAAAAAAAAAAAAAAAAAAAAAAAAAAAAAAAAAAAAAAAAGCCTATGTCTCTTTATTGGGGAGTTGAGACCATTTATGTTAATAGATACCAAGGAATAGTGGTTTCTGTTTCCTGCTATTATTGCTTTTGTAGAAAGAGTTGTGTCTGTGTCTCTTTCTTCTTTTGGTTTTCTTGCTTAGGGGTTTTCTGGTTTTTACTAGGATGTAGTTCCCCTCATTGTATTGGGTTTTCCACTTATAATTTGTTGTAGTGCTGGGTTTGTAGTCAGATATTGTGTAAATTTAGATTTGTCTTGAAATATCTTTATCTCTCCATCTATGGTGATTGATAGTTTTGCTGGGTATATCAGCTTGGGTTGGCACTTGTGCTCTCTTAGGGTCTGCAAGATGTCATTCCAGGCTCTTCTAGCTTTCATAGTCTCTGTTGAGAAATCGGATGTGATTCTGATTGGTCTGCCTTTATATGTTACCTGATCATTTTTCCTTACTTCTTTTAGTATTCTTTCTTTGCTTTGGGCACTTGGTGTTTTGACTATTATATGTCAGGAGGAATTTCTTTTCTGGTCCAACGTATTTGGATTTCTGAAGGCTTCTTTTATGCTCGTGGTCATCTCATTTTTAAGTGTAGGGAAGTTTTTTTCTACAATTTTGTTGAAGATATTTACTGTGCCTCTTAGTTGATATTCTTCTCCTTCTTCTATTTTTATTATACTTACGTTTGGTCTTCTCATTGTGTCTTGGACCTTCTGGACATTTTGGGTTAGAAGCATTTTGGTTTTTGCATCTTTTCTAATTTGTCTATGTTTTCAAAGTTGTCTTCAGCCCCGGAGATTCTTTCTTCCATCTCTTGTAGTCTATTGGAAATGCTTGCATCTGTGACTCCTGATTTCTTTTTTAGGTGTTCTACCTCTAGGATTATCTCTTTTAGTGTTTTGTTTATATTGTCAATTTCCGTTTTAAATTCCTTCTTCCATTCCTTCATTTCTTTGGTTCTGTTTTCTTCTAGTTCGTTGAGTTCTTTGAGTGTTTTTCTTGTTTCCTCTTTAAAAGCTTCTGATACTTTTTGCTTTTCTCCCTGTTCTTGTTTAAGGATCTCTATCATCATCTTGAGGTATGATTTTAGTTCTGCGTCTTCTTTTGTGTTTGGAATTCTGCTGTTTGCTGTGATGGGAGAGCTTGGTACTGGTGTTGCCAGGTTGTCTTGGTTTCCTTGGGATATGCTCTTTTGCTTTCCTCTTGCCATCTCATTGTCAGTGATATGTTCTCGCCTTTCTCTTGTAACAGGTCTGTGTCCCTGGATCTCTGCTGGTCCAGAAATAAGATGGTCAGAGCCCTGTTCTTGGCCCCAAAGCCACCGGGCGGGAATGCTGGGTTCCTGGATCAGGTAGAGCAAGGGCGTGCTTTCCGTGCATGCTCGGCAGATATCTCTCTGTCCCCTGGCAACTCAGATCTCCTTATCACCAGTCCTTTATCTCTGGGAACTGATCCTAGAATTTCTAACCACAGAACTGCTGCAGATGATAAAGATCTTCAACAATGTGTCTAGAAAAAAACTTAATTCAAATAATTCAAAGGCCCTTTTTATCATAAAAAATAAATAGGCTAAGAAGGAAATTATGAAAACAATACCTTACTAAAGAGTAAAGCTATATATTTATAGGTGTAACTATCTGAGCAAGCAAACTACCTGTATGAAAAAGTCAACTATCTGAAGAAATAAATTGAAGAAGCCACTAGAAGATGCACAGGTCACATATGCTCCTGCATTCAGAGGATTAATGCAGTACAAAATGCTATCTTACCAACAACATTCTACTGATTCAATGCAAAACCCATTAAATCCCAACCGAATACTTAAAGATCCTTAAGGAACAATTCTCCCTATGGAAAACTAAAAACACCATAAAAGCTAAATAAATCCTCCACGATAAAAGATTTTTTAGAAGTGTTACCATCCATTGGTTGGCCATGATTGCCAGAAGAATGACAATCCATCCTTGCCAGATCTGACCGATTCCTTACCTCACTTCCGTCCTCTGATTCAGGTGTGCTTATTTGAGACTTTGAATTGAGATGCCAAAATTTTCAATTTCAGAGTCCATTTTAGTGAACCTGATGTAATTTAATTTCAGATAAACTAAGAGGGTGCTACATAGCTATAGTCTCTAGGCTAATTCTCATCACCACCAGCATTTAAAGTATTACACTCTCAATAAGACCACTGCTTCCAGGTTACTCACAAATCAAAATTGTAGCCCCAGGTTATAAGCCTGCCCCCTGCTTAAGGAGTAGGAGAGCAGGAATCAAGTTAATGTTATGACCCGTTTTGATTGGTATCATCCCAATACCAATGAATTATATTAAAGGCCACAGTTACTTTCCAATTAGGTGCTTGCACACATACTCCCTGTTTTTTGCTTACTATACAGCTTTGCCCTGATAGACATTCAGGACCAAACACCATCAAAATCTTCCCACAGGGTGGTGGTGCACTGTGGCAGTGGAGGGACCAAGGCTTGCTAGAATGGTAAAAAGACGCTGCAGTGAGTTGTATTATATTTGCTCATTTCTGTTTTGTGGATCACAAGCACTTCCCTAAGACAACATTTTGGTGGGTTGGCCATAAAGTTCTTCATATCATACAAAAAATACTGATCTGGAGGGCCTTGAAATCACCAAAATTTGGCTAGGAAGGCTAGTACCAAATATATACAAAGTACTCAAGAAGTTACACTCAAGAGAATCAAATAATTCTATTGAAATTAGGAGTACAGAGCTAAATAAGGACTTATCAACTGAAAATATTGAATTGGTGAGAAGCAACTAAAGAAATGCTAAACATCCCTAGTTATCAAGTAAATGCAAATCAACACAATCCTAAGATTCCACATCACATACACCAGACTGGCTAAAATATAAAAACCTCAGGTGACAACAGATGCTGGTGAGAATGTGGAGAAAGAGGAACTCATTTCCTCTGTTAGTGGGTTTCTAAATTGGTACAACCACTCTGCAAATGAGTCTAGCTGTTCCTCATAAAGTTGTACATAGTACTACCCAAGTACCCAGCTATACTACTTTTGGGCATATACCCAAAAGTAGCTTCAACATCTAACAAGGATGCATGCTCAAATATGTTCATAGCAGCCTTAAGTATACTAATGAGAAGTTGAAAAACCCCAGATATCTTTTAACAGACGTATGAATACAGAAATTTTAGTATACAATAGATTACATCTCAACTGTTTAAAACAGTAAGTTCAAGATATTCTAGACAAATATATGGATCTTGAAGCTATTGTCCTCAGTGATGTAATCCTGTCACAAAAGAGCACTTATCTTATGTACTCTTTCCTAAGCAGAAACTAGCCCAAAAAGCTCAGAATACCCAAGAAATTATCCACAAAAATTATGAAACTCAAAAAGAAGAAGTCCCAGAACGTGGATGCATCAGTCCTTCTTAGAATGGAGAATAAAACAGTCAAGGGATGAAAAACAAGATCAAATAGAGGAGCAGGGATTGAAGAAAACATCTACTGAGATTTACCTACTGAGAGAACCACCCATATGCACCCAGCAAACCCATGCAGTATTGCTGGTGCCAAGAAGTGTTTACTGACAGGAAACAGAAATGGATGCCTCCTGAGAGATTCTTCCAGAGTCGTATATATAGATGAGGATGCTTGCAGCTACCCATCAGACTGTACACAGGAACACCAATTAAAAAGCTAGAGAAAGGACAGAACGAGCTGAAAGGTTTGCAACCTCATAGGAAAAATAACATCATCAACCTGCCAAGGCACTGAGATCAAGAGGGTAATTAGGAGAGGGAGCACCTTCATGGAAGCAGGTTAAGATGGAGGACTGAGAGTAGTGGGGGGGGGAAGAGTATAATTTTTGAAGTGTAAATGCAGATAATATTCAGTAAATTTGAATAAAATATTAATAAACAAAAAGGTCAAATAACACAATTAATATGCAAATCAGACATTCTAAACCAAAACCTAATTAATGAGAAATTTGATATTAGAAATGTGCCTATGTCTCATGATGCCCTGCTTGCTGAACTTTTATGAGTCTTATGAGGGAGACTGATGTAATCTTTATTGGGATTGGTCATTTATGAGAGCATTATTGGCTAAGCCAAGTATAAAGTTCACATGTCCTGTGAATGTTCTCTAAGCCTAAGGGGGAGGCTATACTTTTATGCTGGGTAGGGGCCAGGCTAGGCTCTTAACTACTATCTCATTAACAGGGAGCTTCACTACCTGCTAGATTGAACTCTTTAATTAGTGTCTTTTCATCTTCTGACCTCCACATTCTACCTCATATCTTTGGGTTTAAATAAAGTGTCTTTGTTTGATAGCTTCAAAGCTGCTCCTCAGTGCCCCTGAATGCACTCTCAGTCCTAGGACTGCTCTGTCTCTTGCAGATGTCCCTTACATTGGCATCTTGGTGACCTGGAGCCAGGAATTAAATGCTTACAGAACAGCCAGGGATACCTTTTTAGTACCTAGAACACTATAGGGTTAACTTAGAACCTTAATTATGCTCAGTCTAAGATGATGTCAATACAAGGGTCATTGCTCCTCTAGAGAGGTTCTTTGAGTGATTGCAAACAAGTCCAGTCCTGCCCTTTGTCTGTCCTCTTCTCGACCACATATCACTGTTGCTTCTAACCTTATTCCTTGGCCTCTAGGCTCCATTAAACATTCTCTTGTTTGCTTGCCACAGTTCTCAGTTAGTGAAGACCTTTGTGATACTAATCCCCCCCCACACACACACTGGCTTTTTCTTCATACATATAAGTCAACCCTTTAGTCTGGCCACCCATGAGGCTAGGTGTGAGACCTAGAAAAATCAACCTTATATGGGATTTTCAGCATCTAGTTTGATTTTCCAAATGTTAGAGACAGTTTGGCTATGTAAAGCAGTGATCTTCTGTCAATAGCATTCTCTACTTTGACAAAGAACCAAGTTAATAAAAGACAAAGCAACAAGCCATGTTTTTCCCACTGCCCTAATTTTTTATTAGATACTCTCTGTATTTACATTTGAAATGTTATCCCTTCCCCCACCCTGCTCCCATTCCCCTCCCCCTTCCCCTTCATTTGTCTTCACAAAGGTGCACTTGCTCCTAATCAACCTCTCCACTCCATTGCCTTGGCTTTCCTCTATATTGGAAAAATGTGTCCTCCCTGAACCAAAGGCCTCTTCTCCCATTGATGCCAGACACTGCTGTCTTCCGCTACATATGCAACTGGAGCCATATGTCTCTCAATGTGTGCTCAGTGGTTGGTGTTTTAGTTCATGGGAGTCATGGAGGGTTTGTTTGGTTGTTCTTCCCATGAGGTTGCAACCCATTTCAGCTCCTTCAGTCCTTTCTTTAGCACCTTCATTTTGGGTTCCTGTGTTCAGTCTGATAGTTAGCTGCAAGCATGTTCTGCTATATCTGTATGAATATGGCAGAGCCCCTGAGGAGATATCTTTATCTGGTTCCTGTCAGTAAATACTTCTTGGCATCAGCAATAGTACTTGGATATAGTGGCTGCATATGGGGTGGATCCCCAGGTGAGAGCGCTTCTGAATGATCTTTTTTCAATCCCTGTTCCTCTATTTGACCTTGTATTTCCCCTGTGGTTGTTTTGTTCTCCCTTCTAAGAAAGACTGAAGTCTTGTTTTCATCGAACCTTCTCTCTAACTGATGGTTCTTCTCTTGGCCCTACTACTCAACAATGATTGACAAAAAGTCAAATGAATCATAAAAATTAAATAGATAAATCTGGGAAAAAAAAGAAATAAATGTGCCTATGTCTAATAAGCCATAAGGGCTGAGAATTTCATAATTCCAATAAGTTGGATCATGTGACTATACAACAGCATGTGGTCATATTGTCTAGCCTCACATTACTGGATAATTCAATCCAGTGACTCTTCTGCCTTTTTTGTTGTAAATGATATATTTCAGAATTCTATGCGATTTTATATACTTAAGAGTATTTTACCAATATTTACTTTCTTTTTATTTCATCTTTTATTTATTTTTATTTGATGTGGGCATGCTTTTCTTTATAATTATAAAAAAATAAAGGTAAGAAAGTACATCAAAATTAAAGGTAAAGGAAAACATTTTATCTAAAGAACAGCAACTGGTGCACACCTTTAAAAGATTACACACACACACACACACACAGACACAGACACACACACACACACAATATCACTGTCTTCAGACACACTAGAAGAGGACATCAGATTCCATTACAGATGGTTGTGAGCTACCATGTGGTTGCTGGGAATTGAACTCATGACCTCTGGAAGAGCAGTCAGTGCTCTCAACTGCTGAGCCATCTTTAATCCCACACCTTTAATTCTAGCATTTGGGAGGCAGATATCTGAATTCCAGGCCAGCCTGGGCTAAATAGTGAGTTCCAGGACAGCCAGGGCTAAACATAGAAACCCTATTTCAATAAATATGCAAGTTATGGGGCTGAAGAAGAGATAGTTCAGTTCAGAGCTCTTGCTGCTCTCCCAGAGGACCTGATTTTGGTTCCAAGCAACCACATCGGGTGACTCACAATCACCTGTAACTCCAGCTATCTTACTTCCTCTTCTGGCCTCTGTAGGCACCTGTACTCACATACACAAACCACATCTAGTCAGTCAGTCTATCTGTCTGTCTCTCTCTCTCTCTCTCTCTCTCTCTCTCTCTCTCTCTCTCTCTCTCTCTCTCTCTCTCTCTCAGAAAGAAAGAAAGAAAGAAATTAAGAAAGAAAGAAAGAAACAAACAAACAAACAAACTGTGGTATTAAAAACAAGTATTGAACTTGTACACTTTTATACAGAAACATTTCAGACCCAAATTAACTACTGTTCAAGAAAAAAAGTCCCCTAATATATTAATTACTCTCAGTATTTCTTTACAGTTTTTAAACCACTGGTGCTTTAATTGCTTAGGCATGATGAAAGGTAATTGCTGCTTCCTTAATACAGCACTCATTCACCAATGAGATGGTGTTCAAGAGCTATGGGTGTGCCTGCCATTATTTTCCTCCTGGAGCTGGTTTCTTAGGGAGAAGTCTGAGGAACTTTGATCCTTTCTAGTGTTTTCTTCTTCCTTAGATGCACTTTCTTTTCAACAAAGCTGGAAAGCTTGCCCTCTCCCATCTACTCCAAGGTCTCTGCCCTTTGCCAATTGAAATTTATGACTGTTTGCTCCCGAAAAAAGGAGATTTTCTGTCTTTTTGCCCCAAAATAAGGAGAATTTCTGCCTTTTTGCCCGAAAATTATGAGAATTTCTGCAATTTTGCTTCAAAATACGGGGAATTTTAGCTTTTTATCCCGAAAGTAAGGGGAATGTATACCTTTTGCCACAAAAAAGGGAAATTTCTTCATTTTTGCCCCAAAATAAGAGGAATTTCTGCCTTTTTACCTCAAAATAAGTGAAATTTCTGCCTTTTTACACAAAAATAAACGGAATTTCTGTCTTTTTGCCCCAAAATATAAGGAATTTTTGAATTATGCCCTGAAATAAGTGAAATTTCTGCAATTTTGCCCCAAAATAAAAGAAATTTCTGCATTTTTGCCACAAAATAAGAGGAATTTCTGTCTTGTTGCCCCAAAATAAGGGAAATTTCTGCCTTTTTGCTTCCAAATAAAAGGAATTTCAGCCTTTTTACCTCAAAATAAGGGGAATATTTGCATTTTTGCCACAAAATATTAAGAATTTCTGCATTTTTGCCCCAAAATAAGGAAAATTTCTGCCTTTATTCCCTGAAATAAGTGAAATTTCTGCAATTCTGCCCCAAAATAAATGAAATATCTGCAATTTTGCCCCAAAATAAGGGAAATTTCTGGAATTTTGCCCCAAAATAAGTGGAATTTCTGAGTTTTGCCCCAAAATAAGGAGAATTTCTGTCTTTTTGCCCCAACATATAGGGAATTTCTGCCTTTTTGCCCCACAATTAGAGGAATTTCTGCAATTTTGCTAAAAAATATGGGGATTTTCTGCCCTTTTGCCCAAAAATAAGGAGAATGCATACCTTTTTGCCATAAAAAAGGGAAATTTCTTCATTTTTGCTCCAAAATAAGAAGAATTTCTGCTTTTTTGCCTCTAAATAAGTGGAATTTCTGTCTTTTACCCCAAAACAAAGGGAATTTCTGTCTTTCTTACCCCAAAATAAAGGGAATTTCTGACTTATTACCGTGAAATAAGTGAAATTTCTGCAATTTTGCCCCAAAATAAGGGAAATTTCTGCCTTTTTGCCCAGAAATATGTGAAATTGCTGCAATTTTACCCCAAAATAAGGTGAATTTCTGCCTTTTTGCCCCAAAATAATGGGAATTTCTGCCTTTTTGCCCCAAAATAAGAAAAATTTTTGCTTTTTTTCTCTGAAATAAGTGAAATTTCTGCAATTTTGCCCCAAAATAAGGGAAAATTCTGCCCTTTTTCCCCCATATAAGGGGAATTTCAGCCTTTTTAACTCAAAATAAGGGGAATTTCTGCATTTTTGCCACAAAATATTAGGAATTTCTGTCTTTATGCCCCAAAATAAGGAAAATTTCTGCCTTTTTTCCCTGAAATAAGTGAAATTTCTAAAATTTTGCCCTAAAATAAGTGAAATTTCTGCAATTTTGCCCCAAAATAAGGGAAATTTCTGGAATATTGCCCCCAAAAAAGTGGAATTTCTGAGTTTTGCCCCAAAATAAGGAAAATTTCTGTATTTTTGCCCCAACATATAGGGAATTTCTGCGTTTTTGCCCCACAATTAGGGGAATTTCTGCAATTTTGCTCCAAAATACATGGAATTTCTGCCTTTTTGCCCGAAAATAAGGGGAATGCATAACTTTTTGCCATAAAAAAGGGAAATTTCTTCATTTTTGCTCCAAAATAAGGGGAATTTCTGCCTTTTTGCCTCTAAATAAGTGGAATTTCTGTCATTTTCCCCCAAAACAAAGGGAATTTCTGTCTTTTTTGCCCCAAAATAAAGGGAATTTCTGACTTATTACCCTAAAATAAGTGAAATTTTTGCAATTTTGCCCCAAAATAAGTGAAATTTCTGCCTTTTTGCCCTGAAATATGTGAAATTTCTGCAATTTTACCCCAAAATAAGGTGAATTTCTGCCTTTTTACCCCAAAATAATGGGAATTTCTGCCTTTTTGCCCCAAAATAAGAAAAATTTTTGCTTTTTTTCTCTGAAATAAGTGAAATTTCTGCAATTTTGCCCTAAAATAAGGGAAATTTCTGCAATTTTTCCCCATAATAAGGCAAATGTCTGCAATTTTGCCCCAAAACAAGTGGAATTTCTCCCTTTTTGCCCCAAAATAAAGGAATTTTCAGCCTTTTTACCTGAAAATAAGTGAAATTTCTGCAATTTTGCCCCAAATAAAAAATATTTCTGCAATTTTGCCCCAAAATAAGGTAAATTTCTGCAATTTTGCCCCAAAATAAAGGAAATTTCTTGAATTTTGCCCCAAAATAAAAGGAATTTTTGATTTTTCCCCAAAATAAAGGGAATTTCTGCCTTTTGCCCCAAAATTAGGGGAATTTCTGCAATTTTGCTCCAAAATACGGGGAATTTCTGCCTTTTTGCCTCTAAATAAGTGGAATTTCTGTCTTTTTCCCCCAAAACAAAGGGAATTTCTGTCTTTTTTGCCCCAAAATAAGGGGAATTTCTGACTTATTACCCTGAAATAAGTGAAATTTCTGCAATTTTGCCCCAAAATAAGGGAAATTTCTGCAATTGTGCCCCAATGTAAAGGAAATTTCTGCAATTTTGCCCCAAAATAAGGGGAATTTCTGACTGTTTGCTCCCAAAAAAAGGAGATTTTCTGTCTTTTTACCCCAAAATAAGGAGAATTTCTGCCTTTTTGCCCGAAAATTATGAGAATTTCTGCAATTTTGCTTCAAAATACAGGGAATTTCTGCTTTTTATCCCGAAAGTAAGGGGAATGTATACCTTTTGCCACAAAAAAGGGAAATTTCTTCATTTTTGCCCCAAAATAAGAGGAATTTCTGCCTTTTTACCTCAAAATAAGTGAAATTTCTGACTTTTTACCCAAAAATGAACGGAATTTCTGTCTTTTTGCCCCAAAATAAAAGGAATTTTTAATTATGCCCTGAAATAAGTGAAATTTCTGCAATTTTGCCCCAAAATAAAGGAAATTTCGGCCTTTTTGCCACAAAATAATAAGAATTTCTGTCTTTTTGCCCCAAAATAAGGGAAATTTCTGCCTTTTTGCCCCCAATTAAAAGGAATTTCAGCCTTTTTACCTCAAAATAAAGGGAATTTCTGCATTTTTACCACAAAATATTAAGAATTTCTGCATTTTTGCCCCAAAATAAGGAAAATTTCTGCCTTTTTTCCCTGAAATAAGTGAAATTTCTTCAATTTTGCCCCAAAATAAGTGAAATTTCTGCAATTTTGTCCCAAAATAAGGGGAATTTCTGAGTTTTGCCCCAAAATAAGGAGAATTTCTGTCTTTTTGCCCCAACATATAGGGAATTTCTGCCTTTTTGCCCGAAAATAAGGGGAATACATAACTTTTTGCCATAAAAGAGGAAAATTTCTTCATTTTTGCTCCAAAATAAGAAGAATTTCTGCTTTTTTTCCTCTAGATAAGTGGAATTTCTTGCTTTTTCCCTCAAAATAAAGAGAATTTCTGTCTTTTTTGCCCCAAAATAAGGGGAATTTCTGAATTATTACCCTGAAATAAGTGAAATTTCTGCAATTTTGCCTTAAAATAAGGGAAATTTCTGCTTTTTTGCCCTGAAATATGTGAAATTTCTGCAATTTTACCCCAAAATAAGGTGAATTTCTGCCTTTTTGCCCCAAAATAAGAAAAATTTTTGCTTTTTTTGTCTGAAATAAGTGAAATTTCTGCAATTTTGCCCCAAAATCAGAAGAATTTCTGAATTTTTACCACAAGATAAAGGAAATTTCTTCCTTTTTGCCCCAAAATAAGGAGAATTTCTGACTTTTTTGCCTTTAAATAAAGGGAATTTCTGCCTTTTTGCCATGAAATGAGTAAATTTCTGTAATTTTGCCCCATAATAAGGAAAATTTCTGTTTTTGCCACATAATACGGGGTATTTCTGCATTTTTGCCAAAAATAGGGGGAAATTCTTCATTTTTGCCCTAAAATAAGGGGAATTTCTCCATTTTTGTCCAAAAATCATGGAAATTTCTGCCTTTTTGCCACAAATAAGGGGAATTTCTGACTTTTGGCCATAAAATAATGTAAATTTCTGCATTTTTACCCCAATATAAAGAGAATTTCTATATTTTGCCTCAAGATAAGAGGGATTTCATCCTTTTTGCCCCAAAATAAGGGAAATTTCTGCCTTTTATACATGAAATAAGTGAAATTTCTGCTATTTTGCTGTAAAATAAAGGAAATTTCTGAAATTTTACCACAAAATAAAGGGAATTTCTGCATTTTTGCCCCAAAATAAGGAATATTTCTGCATTTTTGCCCTGAAATAAGTTAAATTTCTGCAATTTTGCCCCAAAATAAGGAAAATTTCTGCTTTTTAGCCGTGAAATAAGTGAAATTTCTGCAATTTTCCCCCAAAATAAGGAATATTTCTGCATTTTTCCACAAAATAAGGTGAATTTCTGCATTTTTGCCCCCGAAAATGGGGAATTTCTGAATTTTTGCCTAAAAATAAGGGGAATTTATGCATTTTTGCCCCAAAATAAGGGGAATTTCTGCCTTTTTGCCCAAAAATAAGAAGTATTTTTGCCTTTTTAACCCCAAAGTAAAGGAAATTTCTACCTTTTTGCACCAAGATAAGGGGAATTTCTGCCTTTTTGCCCCAAAATAAGGGGAATTTCTGTCGTTTTGCCCTGAAAGAAGTGAAAATTCTGCAGTTTTGCCCAAAAAATAAGGGGAATTTCCGAATTTTGCCCCAAAATAAGGGGAAATTCTGCCTTTTGGGCCCAAAATAAGTGAAATTTCTGCAATTTTGTTCCAAAAAAAAAAGAAATTCCTGCCTTTCTGCCAGAAAATAACAGAAATTTCCTGCTTTTTCACCAAAATAAAAAAAATTTCTGCATTTTTGTTTCAAAATTAGGGGAATTTCTGCTTTTTGCCCTAAAATAAGGGGAATTAGCGCCTTTTGGCCCCAAAATAGGGGCATTTCTGCCTTTTTGCTCCAAAAGAAAGAATTGCTTCCTTTTTGCAAAAAATAAGTGGAATTTCTGCCTTTTTCTCTAAAAATAGAGGGAATTTCTTTGTTTTAGCCCCAAAATAAGAGAAATTTCTGAATTTTTGCCACAAAATGAGGAGAATTTCTGCTTTTCTACCCGAAAATACTGATAATTTCTGCATTTCTGTCCCAAAATAAGGGGAATTTATGCCTTTTTGCCACAAAATAAAAAGAATTTCTCCTTTTTTGCCCCAAAATATTGAGAATTTTTGCCTTTCTACCCGAAAATACGGAAAATTTCTGACTTTTTGTCCCAAAATAAGCGGAATTTCTGCAGTTTTGCCACAAAACAAGTGAAATTTTTGCCTTTTTGCCCCCCAAAAATGGCATTTCTGCTTTTTGGCCCAAAATAAAGGGAATTTCTGCATTTTTGCCCCAAAATAAAAGGAATTTCTGCCTTTTTGACCAAAAATAAGGGTAATTTCTGCAAATTTTCCAAAATAGAGAAGGAAAATTTCTGCCTATTTACCCCAAAATAAGGGGAATTTCTTTCGTTTGCCCCAAAATAAAAGGAATTTCTTCATTTTTGCCCCAAAATATGGGGAATTTCTGCATTTTTGCCCCAAAATAAAAAGACTATCTACCTTGTTGCCCTAAAATTTAAAAAATTCTGCAATTTTGCCTAAAAATAAAAGAAATTTCGGCCTATTTGCCCCAAAATAAAGGAAATTTCTGCATTTTTTACCAGAAGTAAGTTATATTTCGCCAACTTAGCCCCAAAATAATCGAAATTTCTCCAATTTTGCACCAAAATAAAGAAAATTTCTGCCTTTTTGCCCCAGAAGAAAAAAAATTTCTGCATTTTTGCACTGAAATAAGTGAAATTTCTGCAATTTTAACCCCAAAATAAGGAAAATTCTGCCTTTTTACCATGAAATAAGGGAAATTTCTGCTATTATGCCCCAAAAATAGGAAAATTTCTGCCTTTTTGCCCCAAAATAAGGTGAATTTCTGCTTTTTTGCCAAAAAATAAGTGGAATCTCTGCATTTTTCTCCCAAAAGAAAGGGAATTTCTGTCTTCTTACCCCAAAATAAGGGGAATTTCTACCTATTTGCCCCAAAATAAGTAGACTTTCTGCCTTTCTAGTGATAATGTCTTAATTTTATCTAAAATAAAAGAAATTTCTGCATTTTTTTGTGAAATAAGTAAAATTTCTGCAATTTTGCCCAAAATAAAAAGAGTTTCTGCATTTTTGCCCCAAAATAATGGGAATTTCTGCTCTTTTGCCCCCAAATAAGGGGAATTTCTGCATTTTTGCCCCAAAATAATGGGAAATTCTGCCTTTTGGCCAAAAAATAATTGAAATTCCTGCAATTTTGTTCCAAAATAAAAGAAATTTCTGCCTTTCTGCCAGAAAATAACAGAAATTTCCTTCTTTTTCATTAAAATAAAAAAATTTCTGCATTTTTGCCCCAAAATTAGAAGAATTTCTGCCTTTTTGCCAAATAATAAGTGGAATTTCTGCCTTTTCCCCCCAAAAGAAAGAGAATTTCTTTCTTTTTGCCCCAAAATAAGAGGAATTTCTCCATTTTTGCCCCAAAATAAGGGGAATTTCTGCCTTTCTACCGGAAAAATGGGAAATTTTTTCCTTTTTGTTCCAAAATAAGGGGAATTTCTGCCTTTTTTCCCCTAAATAAAGGGAATTTCTGCCTTTTTGCCGTGAAATGAGTGAAATTTCCAAAATTTTGCCTCATAATTAGGAAAATTTCTGCTTTTTGCCACAAAATACGGGGTATTTCTGCATTTTTGCCAAAAATAGGAAGAATTTCTGCATTTTTGCCCTAAAATAATGGGAAATTATGTTTTTTTGCCACAAAATAAAGAGAATTGCTGCCTTTTGCCAAAAAATAAGTGGAATTTCTGCCTTTTCTCCCAAAATTAAGGGAATTTCTGTCTTTTTACCACAAAATAAGGGGAATTTCTAACTTTTTGCCCCAAAATAAGTAGACTTTCTGCCTTTCTACCAGAAAATATCGGAAATTTCTGCCTTTTTTTCCCAAAATAAAAGGAATTTCTGCATTTATACCACAAAATAATTGAAATTTTTGCCTTTTTGACCCCCAAAAAAGGCATTTCTGCTTTTTGGCCCAAAATAAGGAGAAGTTCTGCATTTTCCTTAAAATTAAGGGAATTTCTGCGTTTTTGCCCTAAAATAAGGGAAATTTCTGCCAATTTGCCCCAATAGAGAAGGGAAATTTCTGCCTCTTTACCCCAAAATAAGGGGAATTTCTGCTTTTTTGCCCCAAAATAAAGGGAATTTCTGCATTTTTGCCCCATAATAAGGGAAATTTCTGCATTTTTTGCCCCAAAATAAGGGGAATTTCTGCTTTTCTGCCCCAAAATAAGTGAGATTTTTGCAATTTTGTTCCAAAATAAAAGAAATTTCTGCCTTTCTGCCATAATCTAATGAAAATTTCTTTATTTTATCCAAAATAAAAGAAATTTCTGCATTTTTTAGTGAAATAAGTAAAATTTCTGCAATTTTGCCCACAAATAAGGAGAGTTTCTGCATTTTGGCCCCAAAATAATGGGAATTTCTGCTCTTTTGCCCCAAAATAAGGAGAATCTCTAAATTTTTGCCTGAAAATACAAGGAATTTCTAACTTTTTGCTCTAAAGTAAGGAAAATTTCTGCAATTTTGCCTCAAAATAAAAGAAATTTTTGCCTTTTTTTCTAAAATAAAGGAAATTTCTGCATCATTTACCAGAAATAATTGAAATTCCTGCAATTTAGCCCAAAAATAATCAAAATTTCTCCAATTTTGCCCCAAAATAAAAGGAATTTCCTTCTTTTTGCCACAAAATAAGGAAAATTTCTGCATTTTTGCACTGAAATATGTGAAATTTCAACAATTTTGCCCCAAAATAATGAAAATTTCTGCCTTTTTACCATGAAATAAGTGAAATTTCTGCAATTATGCCCCAAAATAAGCAAATTTCCGCATTTTTGCCCCAAAATAAGAGGAATTTCTGCATTTTTGCCCCAAAATAAAAGAATTTCAGCCTTTTTGCCTCAAAATAAGAATTTCTTCCTTTTTGACCCCAAAATAAAGGGAATTTCTACCTTTTTGCACCAAGATAAGGGGAATTTCTGCCTTTTTGCTCAAAAATCATGGTAATTTCTGCCTTTTGCCACAAATAAGGAGAATTTTTGACTATTGGCCATAAAATAATGGAAATTTCTGCATTTTTGCCCCAAAATAAAAAGAATTTCTATATTTTTGCCCCAAGATAAGGGGAACTTCTTCCTTTTTGCCCCAAAATAATGGAAATTTCTGCCTTTTTTACATGAAATAAGTGAAATTTCTGCTATTTTGCTGCAAAATAAGGGAAAATTCTGAAATTTTACCCAAAAATAAAGGGAATTTCTGCATTTTTGACCCAAAATAAGGAATATTTCTGCATTTTTGCCCAGAAATAAGTTAAATCTGCAATTTTGCCCCAAAATAATGACAATTTCCTCATTTTTTGCCGTGAAATAAGTGAAATTTCTGCAATTATCCACCAAAATAAGGAATATTTCTGTATTTTCTCCGCAAAATAAGGTGAATTTCTGCCTTTTTGCCCCAAAAAAAGGGAATTTCTCCATTTTTACCTCAAAAGAAATAAAATTTCTGCCTTTTTGCACTGAAATAAGTGAAATTTCTGCAATTTTAACCCCAAAATAAGGAAAATTCTGCCATTTTACCATGAAATAAGGGAAATTTCTGCTATTATGCCCCAAAATAAGGTGAATTTCTGCTTTTTTGCCAAATAATAAGTGGAATCTCTGCATTTTTCTCCCAAAAGAAAGGGAATTTCTGTCTTCTTACCCCAAAATAAGGGGAATTTCTACTTTTTTGCCCCAAAATAAGTAGACTTTCTGCCTTTCTAGTGATAATGTCTTCATTTTATCTAAAATAAAAGAAATTTCTGCATTTTTCCATGAAATAAGTAAAATTTCTGCAATTTTGCCCAAAATAAGGAGAGTTTCTGCATTTTTGCCCCAAAATATAAAGAATTTCTACCTTTTTGCCCTAAAATAAGGAAAATTTCTGCAATTTTGCCCCAAAATAAAGAAAATTTCTGCATTTTTTATCAGAAAAAAAGGGATATTTCTGCAATTTAGCCCCAAAATAATCGAAATTTCTCCAATTTTGCCCCAAAATAAAGGGAATTTCTGTCTTTTTGCCCCAATATAAGGAAAATTTCTGCCTTTTTGCACTGAAATAAGTAAATTTCGGCAATTTTGTTTTAAAATAAGAAAAATTTTTGTCTTTCAACCGTGAAATAAGTGAAATTTCTGTATTTAAGCCCCCAAAAAAGCAAAATTTCTGCCTTTTTGCCCGAAAATATGGGAATTTCTGCATTTTTGCACTAAAATAAGGGAAATTTCTGCATTTTTGCACAAAATGAGGGGAATTTTTACATTTTTGCCCCAAAATAAGGGGAAATTCTGCATTTTTGCCCCAAATGCCTCCTCTTCCATCAGTGTCAGATAATGACATCCTCTGCTACATCAAGAGCTGAAGCAAGGGTCTCTCCATTTGTGCTCTTTGGTTGCTGGTTTAGTCCCTGAATGTACCGTGTGGTCAGGTTAGTGGATATTTTTTTTCCCTTGGGGTTGCAATCCTCAGTTTCTTCAATCCTACCCCCTGACTATTCTGATGGGGCTGTTCTTTTGTTCACAGGAAGAATTCTGGAATAAATATTTTGATATGAGCGGGAGGCACATGCCTATCAATTGGGAGCAATCTCTACAGGTTCTAGCTTCCCTTTGTTGTGTAGTTTGGCTAATGTCATTTCTGTTGGGTTCTGGAAACCTCTTATTTCCCTGGCACCTGGGACTTTCTAGAGGCTACTCCTAGTTATCCATTATCTACTGCAACATATTTCTATTTCCTGACCCCCTGTTCTCTGTCCCTTCCTATACCTGACCCTGTCCACCCTTTTTTTATCTCCCACTCTTGACTCCCTCCTATGTGCGTTCTTCCCTCCACCTCATGTGATTATCTATGTAGGATGGAAGCATGCACATTTTGTTTGCCCCTCTCTCTCTAGGCCTTGCTCCTCTATTCTTTCACTCTCTCTTCCTTTCCCTTACTCTTCTCTCTCCAGTTGCTCATGGCCAGCCTCTGGTTTCTGTCTCTTCTCTTCTCTTCTCTTCTCTTTTCTTCTCACTCTCTCTCTCTCAATGTCTTTGTCTCTCTCTTTCTATCTCTCTGTCTCTGATTATCTATTTATCTATGTCTCTGTTTCTATGTTATTTTTATGTATTTCTCTATGTCTCCAATCTCTCTCATGTCTCTCTCTATATATGTTTCTCACTCTATGTGTCTCTCTCTGTGACTCTCTGTTTCTTTCTATCTCTCTATTACTATATCTATGTTTCTCTCTATATGTCTCTCACTTTATGTCTCTCTCTCTCTCTCTCTCTCTCTCTCTCTCTCTCTCTCTGCCTCTATTACACTCCCAAGTCCCCTCCCCATGCCCTGAATAAATTCTATACTATAATATCCTGGTACCTCAGGGAGAAGGGATGCCTCACATGGGCTATTTACACAACCACATATACACTGTTGGGATTAAATTAAGTATTTTCAAATGAAACTCCCCAGCTCTAAGTGGAAGTGCCTGGCTTTAATCACAGCTTCCTCACAGAGGACAGAGGGAGTCAGCATGGGAATGAACCCCGGGGCCACTGCTTGTCAGATAGGGGCTGAGAACCATCAGGAAGACTCCATTGATAAAATAAAATGCAGAGAGCTTTATGATATATACTGTGTATTTGATGAGGAATAAAAACATTGGTATTTGAGAGATCGTTCAGTGGTTAGAAAACAAACTGCTCTTTCTGAGTTCCTTGCTCTAATACCCAGCACCCACACAGAGGCTCACACTCACCTAGCTTCCGGTTTCAGGGGAGAGATTGTACTTACACAGTGACACATTCACAATGGAAATAAATATTTAAATTCATATTGATTAATTTTATTTAAAATAAATACATATTAAATTAATTTTATCCAGATTATTTTAAAAGAAAGCTTAAATAAAATTAATTTTACATAAGTTAACAATAATTAAATTAATACTAGATTTTATTTATTTAAGACAGTGCTCACTGCTGACCTTTAACCCTAGCCCATAACCTCTGACCCCTCTTCAGGACTCATGGAGCAAGTCCATACCTATAGCACACCTATAGCACCTATAACTGCTGGACCAGATGTGAGGTTTCCCAGTCATCCTGGTCTGCCCTGAGATAATGCACCTGCCCACCGGGACTGGAAACAGGCAAACCAGGCCCCAAAACAGGGTATCTAGGAAAGGAAGCAGGTCTTCAAGGATAGAAAGAGGACATTGGGAATGGAAACAGGGCACGGGAACCAGAACAGGGCATCAGACTGGAAGCTCTGCATGGACGACAGGAAATAGGACGGGGCCCGGAAACAAGGCTTCATGGACAGGGAACAGGATTTCATGGGCCAGAAACAGGGTATTGGTAAACAGAAAAACAGCACTGGGAATTGGAAACAGGGCACTGGGAACTGGAAGCAGGGAACCAAGCACTGGAAACAGGACATGGGGATTAGAAACAAGATATCAGGGTCCAGAAACGTAAGCATTGTCATCCAGAAACAGGGCATCAGGAACGGAAACAGGGGATGGGGGACCAGTAATAGGGCATCAGGGACCGAACAGGGCATCATGAACCAGAAACAGGGTATTGGGTACTGAAACATGGAATTGGGGAATGGAAACAGGGCAGAGAAAGTACTGTGAACAGAGTTAAAAACAAGGGAACATTATGAGGTGTGCGGACACATCACAGGGGACCGATTATAAACATTTTAAAATGACTTGTTTATTTTTATCTTATTTGCATTTGTGTTCAGTCTTGATTTTGCCTCAGATCCCCTGGAAGTTGAATTACAGGGAGTTGCGAGCTTCCCTGCAGGTGCTGGGAATCAAACCCAGGCACTCAGGTAGAGCAGCAGCTGGTGCTGTTAAGCTCAGAGCTGTCTCTCTAGGCCCTAGTTATTAATACTTTTAATTATATGAGTTTGCTTGTTTGTTTGTGTGATTGATTGATTGACTGATTTAGCTCTTAACAGAAATGTGCCAAGACCTGGAAAAACTATTAAGAGATACTTCTGAGAAAATACCCATGATGCACAGCGACCAAGGAAAGAAAATTTACAAGCAGATACATGGCAGCACCTTTGTGTCCTTGTGAGGTAATGAGCGCTGTTGACAGTTGGAGATGAGCTCACTGCGTTTATGTGCCTCTGTCCCCTGCCTCTCTCTTCCCCTACATCCCCTGTGAGTGTGTCTGTGTGTGCTGCACATGCATGTGCTGACGTACCACATTGTATGTAATGATGTCTTAGGTACATTTTCTTCTCTTTCCCACTCATCTCTGTGTGTGTGTGTGTGTGTGTGTGTGAAACACACAGGTGCTGATTTTCAGCATGTATCTTTAATTGAGAAATCGTTTATCTATCTTTAATTTTTAGATTTTTTTCCATGTGAATGTTAAATTTGATCAGAATTTATTTTCTCAGAAATTTTGATGTAAATTTTCAATTTCAAAATGTTTTTCTACATTTATTTCTAGTTTAATTGTGAAAAAATTTAAGTCTCCATTTTAAAAATTATTCTTTTTTTATTTGATTTTTCAATTTTATCTAAATTCTGTCAATATATTTCTACAAATTTCCCTGCAAATATTTATAGGGCAAATATTAAATTATTTCAAAATATGTTTCTAAATGCCTCTTCAATTTTTGAATAAACATTTTCTGTCTTTTATCTTATTAGGATTATTTCCCATGTGAATCATCAGTTTTGCCAGAATTTTGTTGATATAATTTTTTATTTTTCTCAGAAAAATTATTGATGTATATATAAAATATTTTTAATATTTTCTTTCATGTGTCATCAATTTTGGGAGAAATATTTTCTATCTGGTTTATTTTATCATTATTATTGCATGTGAATTTTAATTTTATCATATTTCTCTCTATACATTCCTTCAATGTTCTCAGAAATATTTTTATGTATAGATAATATTTTTACAAAATTTTCATACATGTGTTTTTCATATTTTGAAGTATATTTGCAGGGTCTTCAATTTTATTATTATTTTTCCATGTCAATCTCCAGTTTTATGTGATTTCTGTTCATACATTTGTTCAGTTTCCTTCCAAATGTTTCAGATGTGAATTTGAAATTTTAACAAAACGTTTTTCTCTATGTGTTTTCAGGTTTTCGAGAAATGTTTCCCGACTTCTCTCTTTTTTTCCTTTTTTGATTTTTTTCTTTTGGTTGTATTTTATTTATTTCATTTTTTAAACTTTAATTTTAAAAACCAAGATAAATGTACAAATTTTTAAGCATTTTTGCATAAAAGTACAGGAATATATTTTTTATAAAGTTGTAATTTAGTATTTGTGGTTACATATACAAACACATATGTATATATGTAACAATAATATAGGAAAAGAGGTTATTAATTGAGGGGATAGGAGAGAAACTGGGAGGGGCTGTAGGAAGGAAAGGGGGATGTGATACAGTTTTGTTTTAATTAAAATATGTTCTTTTTTTTTTCTTGAACTTCACACATTTTGTGAGTTGTTTCTGGGGTGTTCAGAGCTTTATGGGGTTAGTGTCCCATTAACAGTGACTGCATATTATGTCCGTTCTTTTGTGACTGGGTTATCTAACTCAGGATGATATTCTCTAGATGCATCCATTTTTATAAGAATTTGGTTAAGCCATTGTTTCTGGTGGCTGAGTAGTATTCCATTGTGTAAATGTACCACAATTTTTGTATCCATTCATCTTCTGAAGGACATCTGGGTTCTTTATAGCTTCTGGCTATTATAAATAGAGCTGCAATGAACATTGTGGTGCATGTATCTTTGTTGTATGTTGGAGCATCTCTGGGGCAAATGCCCAGAAGTAGAATAACAGGGTCTTCAGGTAGTACTATGTCCATTTTTCTGAGGAAACTCCAGACTCATTTCCAGAGTGGTTGTATCAGTTTACAACCCCACCAGCAGCGGAGAAGTGTTCCTCTTTCTCCACATCCTCGCCAGCATCTATTGTCATCTGAGTTTTGGACCTTGGCCAATCTGAATAGTGTGAGGGTTGTTTTGGTTTGCATTTCCCTGATGGCCAAGGATGTTGAGCACTCCTTAGATGTTTCTCAGCAATTCAATATTCCTCGATTGAGAACTTTTTGTTTAAGTCTGTACCTCATTTTTTAATAGGGTTTTTGATTCTCTGTTATCTCCCTTTTTGAGTTCTTGGTATACCTTGGATATTAGGCCTCTATCTGATGTGTGGTTTGTAAATATCTTTTCCCACTCTGTTAGCTGCCGTTTTTGTTTTCATGATAGTGTCTTTAGCCTTAGAGAAACTTTGCAATCTCATTAAGTCCATTATTATTATTTTTCCATGTCAATCTCCAGTTTTTTGTGATTTCTGTTCGTATATTTGTTCAGTTTCCTTCAAAGAATTTCAGATGTGAATGTGGAATTTTATCAAAACATTTTTCTCTATGTGTCTTAAGATTATCGAGAAATGTTTTGTGTTTTCTCTTTTATCTGTAATCAGTATTATATTCTATGTAAATCTTGAAATTTATGAGAAATTTTTTATATGTATTTTCAATTTTTTAGAAATTATTTGATGTAATTTTTGTGTTTTTTAAAATGTTTTCTACATACATGTTCAATATTTGTTAAATGTTTTTATATCTTCTATCATAACGTGATTTTTCTAGTTGTGAGTCTTCAATTTTATCAGATTTCTTCCTTCACATTCTTTCTATTTCTTAAAAATATGTTTGCTTTATATATTATTTTTTAAAAAATCTTTTACATGGGTTTTCAAGGATTTAAATAATATTTACTTTTTCTTGCATTTTTACATGACTTTTTTCATGGTAACCTTCAATTTTATCAAAATTTTTATATATTTCTTGAAATTTTCAGAAATATTTTTGAAGAGAATGTAGAATTATTTAAATAGTTTTTCTTTATGTGTCTGCATTTTTTTGAAAAAAATATTTTACTCCTCTCTTTTATCGTATTTTATACTTGAAACTTTCATTTTCATCAGAAGTTTATTCTATTTTTTTCAGTTTTCTCCAAAAATGTCCAAGTATATATTAAAAATTTCATAAAATTTTTCTATATTCGTCTTCGTGTTTTAGAATAATATTTTCTGTCTTTTATGTTAGCAGGATTATTTCCCATGTGAATGTTCAACTTTATCAAAAATAACTTGATACAATTATTTAATTTTCTTAGAAATATTTTGGATGTAAATACATAGTTTATTCCACAAATTTTTCCACATGTGTCTTCACGTTTTGGGAAATACTTTCTACATGATATATTTTATCATTGTTATTGTATGTAAATTTTAATTTTATCAGAATGTTTTCTATATACTTCTTCAATTTTCTCAGAAATATTAGCAATACAAATTTTCATTTTTAAACGGTTTCTGCAGAAGCATCTTCATTTTTGAATTTTTTTTTCTTCTTTTTTTTAGGACTATTTTTCATGAGAATCTTCAAATTTATCAAAATATTTCTGTGTATTTTTCAAATTTATTCAAAGAATATTTTATGTAAATTTTAATTTGTCAAAAAATGTTTCTAAATGCCTGTTTACTTTTCTTAATAATACTTTTGCATGCTGTTTTAGTAGGATTATATTCCATGTGAATATCCAATTTTATGAAAATTCTTTCTATATATTTGTTCAATTTTCTCAGAAGTATTTTCAATATAAATATGTATTTTTTCAGAAAAGAGTTTCTTAATGTATCTTCAATTTTGAGATTGACATTTTCTGCTTCTTTTTTACCATGATTATCTTAAAGGTGAATTTTCAATATTATCACAATTGTTTCTATATATTTCTTCAATTTTTTTCAGCAGTATTTTCGAAATAAATTTTCTAGTTTTTCTAAAAAAATTCTACATTCTGTAATTTTGTGAGTAATATTTTCTATGCATTCTTTTTATCTTGTTTTTTTTTTTTATAGAAACCTTTGATTTTATCAGAATTCTGTCTTGGCAGTTCTCAAGTTTTCTCTCAAATATTTTCAATGTATATATGAATTTTTATCAAAATTATTTTCTACATATATTTTCAGCTTTCCGAGAAATTTTTTAGAGAGCTTTTGGGGTCTCTTGGCAGGAATCTGACATGGGGCCAGGAAAAGAAAGTAGAGCTACTCCAGAAAGGAATTTGACATTGGGCTAGGACAGGGAATTAAGCTCAGAGAGGAATCTGATTTCAGGATCAAATAGAGAAATAGGCTTCAGGCAATAACTTCACTTTGGGCTAGGACAGGAAAGTAGGTTCAGATAATCCCATCATCTTTACAACCCTCCTTAGAAATAGTGATTATGGAATTTTATATGGCCTTTCTTGTTCTCTTAACCTAGAACTGGCCTTATTATTATCTGCATGTAATTAAAATGGAATAAAAGAGAGTTAAAGAATTGAACCTGCCTTTCAGCCTCAGAACTGGCTGGAGTCATGCTGCAGTTTTGTCTAATCATCTCTTTTTCTTTATTCCTAGCTCTGCTGCTGGAGAATCTCTTTGACTGAGCTGGTTTGGTGAGGTGGAACTCAATGTGAGGCTCCAGTGGATATAGTGAAGGACACCATGGGAAAGGAAGGGCATGCAGAGGAAAGTTTTGAAAAGTCTCAGCCAGCAGTGAGTAAACCCTAAAAGAATGGGGCTTGGCAATGGCACAATGCCATTTATATATATGCTTAAAATATGCTAAAGGATAGAGGAGCAAAAATAAGTCAGAAACAAGTTATCCAGTTTCTGATTTTTAAAGAAGAAATCTGTCCTTGGTTGCCTGAGGAAGGTTCTGTAAGTTTACAGACATGAGATAAAGTAGGAGAAGGAATAAAAGGGCACTATAAAATCCATGGTTTTGATAAAATGTTCTATGTTCCATGGCTATGTTGGATGGCCATTCCACTGAAGATCATTCACCTGCAGATTGGAAAAGAATAGCTCATGCATGTCTAGGGTGACTAAATTTTTTGCTGTGGAAAACAGAATTTTTTGAAAGATGTCAGCAAACAGCAGAATTAAAAGCTCCATCAAACTATCCAGTTACTTATGAAATGCTAACAGGAGAAAGTCAATATCGCGATATTCAGGATCTATGCTGGGAAGGACATGATTGCAGAGACTCAGAGACTCTTCACACATGGTCAAAATGAGTCCAAGAGGTAAAACTTTTAGAGATTTGATTTTAGCACACCTTCTTTAAGGGGCCAACAGTATAGAACCTGAACCCTCACATTTCTTCGAAGACAAGGATGGACAGACATATTCTGTGCCAAGTGCTGGGGTTAAGACCCTCTTAGTCACTCACCAAAAGTATTGATTTTCTTGATTCAATTCCTGGTACTTGTACAAGGCCTCACTTTTCTTCTGGGGCATTTCCTGAAGGTCATTCATCACCTCATGATGCTGTGTTTTCAGCTTATGGGACTCAGAGTTGATCCTGGGGAGGGCATGGCAAAAGACCAAATAACCCTTTGAACTAAAGATTCAAGGATCACATGAATTCAAACTGAAATGTGACCTTAGGCAGTGGGGTAAGTAGTCCAAACAAACATTATTGGGATGAAGCCCCTGTGGATATCTAGTTCTGAAGAGCAGGAAACCCAGCCTGACACATGGGATTCTAAGTAGAGATAGAGCCGATATTCACTGTCTGAAGGGAAGAAAAAGTTATCAGTATCTGAATATCCAAGACTGATTCATCAGGTTAGACAGGGGAACAGAAAAAATGGAGAGGAACTCGGTAAGCACCAACAGGGAGAAGGGAGGCCAGGTATTCCTGGTGGTCATGAACTCTGCCCAGAGTTCATGGCAAATTTCAATGTGAATTCATGAAACTAGAGTATGCTTACGTGCTTTGATTACATTAACACTGTCTGGTCAGATTAGCCAAGCAGGAAAGCTGCAAAAGGGCCAAGGTTTCCACCAGTCTTGAAACCACTACTCTTTTTTAGGTCTCCACAAGGTGAAGATTAACAGTGAGTTCTGCAAACAGGGTTCTTGACTAGTTAGGGGACCAGCTTTAGGCAGCAGATTTTGGAAGTGGCAGAGTCAGACATAAAACTGGTGTTTTAGTTACACCTTTACACTTCCATGGCAGCTTTTCTCAAGAGGGAGACCAAATTTCAGGGCCATGTTTCTCTACACAGTAAAATTCGAGAGGTGATACTCATTTGCAAGTCAGAAATGACAGTGACTCTTAGCCAGCCTGTGAGGCATATTGTTAAGTGAACTGGGGGTGACATCATGCTTGGAATAAGTCCTGGATCTATTGTTACTTTTTTATTGCTCAGCTTTCTAAGCAGTAGCTTCTGTCATGGTTGCTTTGTGTATTTCAAATATGTAGGCAAGGCCTTATTTTGGGTCATTCCTAATTATTAGCTCTATGACCACTGGGGAATCTGACTTTCCTTCTGGAGGGTACAAGCCCAAAAAATGTGAGACAGAATTAAATGGAGTTTTTTTCTTTTTAATTCAACATTCTGGGACAGCAAAAGACTTTCAGCTTTGAATTGTTGTAGGAAGGTTTGGGCCAAATTATCTAAGCAGGTAGATTAGTCCTAGCTTTATTTGTGGTTGACTCTGCCTATTCTGATGGAGAGAATATGGGAGAGGGCAAGGCCCTACTTCTCATCATGAAGGGTGGGAGAGAAGCTGCCTCCAGTTGAATATGTTTCCAGCTTTTCATGTCATGTATCAGGAAGAGTTTAACCTTCAGAATTACACAGAAGAACACTTAGGATTCTGGCTTAGTAATTCAACTTAAGTTGTATGAGGAGTTTCAGTGTCTTTCATGTAGAATGTGTGTGCGTTTTGTTTTGTTTTTTTTTTTTAACCTCAGAGGATTGCATTAAGCATGAGGGAAAATAATCATGTACTTGGCACAGTGTAACCACAGGAAAAGCTAATTTTGATGACCTTGTCTATGCTGGATAAACCTAGGCCTTTCAGGATGCACTGATTACAAAGGCACTGCATTGGGTTAGCTCTGTTAACTGTGACTTTTATATCAACCCCATTTCCTACCAAACAGTGATAAATTTAGGGGAATCCCATATGGGTAGGATAGAGTGGAAGGAGAAGGAGAACCTATACGCATGGGTAGGCGACACTGTTAAGACTAGGGTCTCTTCTTCAGACTGACACATTCTGGCCAGTGTAAATATTTCTATGAAGTAACAATCCATAGAATGTTGTGTCTGCCCTTTATATTTTACATGTTATACATTGTTTTTAATTATGAATTTGTATCACATTTATAAACTTTTGTACCACTTCACTTGTGTGTAGCCTAAAGGACATGTTGTGAAGAAAAATTCTACCATCTCATGATTCCTGGACATCAAACTCTGGTCACCAGCTTGGTTTCAAGCATGTTCACCTGCTGTTCCACCCATCGGTGCACTTACCCATTTTTCATTTGGTTTCTGTGGCACAGGACACATAGCCCTGGCTGGCCTGCAACACCTGGGTATCAATCCCTGAGCACAGATTTAACAACACTCATTACCACGCCAAAGTGTTGGAGCTTTAAAGTATAGACACTGCATATTTCCAATAAGTACCTCAGTTTTCCCAGCATGTGTACACTGCAGCATACATGACAAGGCTGCGGTCCTAAACTACCTTCAAAACCGCAATGCTCTGGTCTAGACCTCATTTTACTAGTTTTGTGGATTCAAGTGTGTATAACACACAGCAAAACAAATTGTAAATATACAGAAATAGCTTCTGAAAGGCCCCATATGAAATCATCTACATGGCCTGTCTTTGTGCCTCCCAACGCTTTCTCCAAACCCCTGAGCAATACAGACATTAGTCCATGGAGGGTACCCAAATTCTATTTTCATGCCTTTGAGCAAAATCTATTGTGAAAGTGATATTTCCCTACTTTTGTATTTAACATTCATTGAGCACCCCTAAACATCTAAATGAACCATATCTTTCATTCTTTTTATTTCATTTTGAAGTTTCAGCATAAGATTAATATTTTTATTCAATACATTTTATTTACATTTCAAAGTCATCCCCTTTCTCAGTTTCCCCTTGTGATAGTTTGCATATGCTTGGCCCAGGGAGTGCCACTATTGGTATGTGTGGCATTGTTGGAGGATGTGTGTAACTCTGGGAGTGGGCTTGGAGTTACTTCTTCTAGTTGTCTGAGGATTCTCAATCTGTTCCTGGCTTCCTTTGGATAAAGATGTAGAACTCTCAGCTCCTCCAGTACCATGCCTGCCTGGATGCTGCCATGCTTCTGCCTTGTTACTGGACTGAACCTCTGAACCTGTAAGCCAGCCTTAATTAAATGTTATTTGTAAGGCTTGCCTCGGTCATGGTGTCTGTTCACAGCAATAAAACCCTAGCTAATATACCCCTCCATCTCATCCACTCTCTTTTGTTTTTATAAGAGTGCTCTCCAGTTAACCCTTTCACCCTCCCACCTACAACTCCTTCTTCCCTCCCTGACATTTCCCTACACCAGGGCACTGAACCTAAGAAGGACCAAGAAATTATCCTCACATAGATGCTCAACAAGGCCCTCCTCTGCTACATATGCTACTGGAGCCATAAATCTTTCCATGTGTATTCTTTGGATTGGGGTTTAGTCCCTAGAAGCTCTGGTTTGTAGGTATTGTTGTTCTTTTGGGTGAAAACCTCTTTAGCTCCTTCAGTCCTTTCTCTAGCTCTTCCATTTAGGACCCTGTTCTCACTTCAATGGTTGGCTGAGATCATCTGCATCTGTATTGGTCATGCTCTGGCAGAGACTCTCAGGACACAGCTATATCAGGGTCCTGTCACCATATTCTTCTTGGCCTCTGCAATACTGTCTGGATTTGGTGGCTGTATATGTGGTTTATTCCCAATTGGGGCAGACTAATGATAGCCTTTGTTTCAGTCTCTGCTACAAAATTTGTCTACATAATTCCTCCTATGAATATTTGTTTCCAACTATAAATAGCACTGAATCATCTGCACTTTCGTTTTCCTGCATCTTGAACTTCATGTGGTTTGTGAATTGTATCTTGTGTATTCAGAGCTTCTGGTCTATTATTCTTCTGTCAATGAGTGCATGCCAAGAGTGTTCTTTTTATGTCTGTGTTAATATTTTCTAGTTCCATCCATTTACCTACCAATTTCATGAAGTAATTGTAATAGCTGAGTAGTACTCCAATATGTAAAGGTACATTTTCTGTATCCATAATTTCTGTTAAAGGACAACAACTGTTTTTTTTTTTTTTTTTTTTCTGGCTTCTGGCTATTATAAGGCTGCTATAAGCATAGTAGAACATGTGTTATTCTTATGTGTTGTAACATGTTTGGATATATGCCTAGGAGTGGTATAGCTGGGTACATGGATAGTACTTTGTCAAATTTTCTAATGTGCCTCAAGACTGACTTCCAAAATGGTTATACCAGACTTCAATCCCAGAAATAAATTTGAGTGTTCCTCTTTCTGCATACGTTAGTTGGCATTGGATGCCACATGAGTTTTTAATTTTAGCCATTCTGGCTGATTTGAGGTGGAATTTCATGTTTTTTTTGATTAGTATTTTTCTGGTGACTAAGGATGTTGGACATGTCTTTTGTTTCTTTTCAACCCTTCGTTATTCCTCAGTTGAGAATTATTAGTTTACCTCTGTTGCCCAATATATTAATAGGTTTATTTGATTCTCCAAATCAAATTTCTTCAGGTCTTTGTATACATTGGCTATTAGTTCTCTATCCGATTTAAATTTCACAAAGGTCTTTTCACAATCTATTGGTGGTTGTTTTGTCCTACTGACAGTGTCCTCGCCTTACAGAAGCTTCACAATTTTATGAGGTGGCATTTGTTGAGTCTTTATCTTTTAGTATAAGCCATTTATGTGCTCTTGAGGAATTTTCTCCAGTGATCGTGTGCTTGAGTCTCTACCATAAGTTCCCTTCTATTAGGTTGAGTGTATCTTGCATTCTGTTGAGATGCATGGACCACTTGGACTTGAGATTTATTCAATGAGATAAGGATGAATAGATTTGCATTCTTCTTCATGCTGACCACCAATTGATCCATCACCATTGTTTAAAAATCCTATCTCTTATGACACTGGATTATTTTAGCATATTTTTCAAAGGTCAAGTGACTACAGATGTGTAGGTTTATTTCTCAGTCTTCGATTTTATTCCATTGATGTACCTTCCTGTCCCTGTACCAATACCATACAGGTTTTTTTTGATTATTATTATCATTTTTGCTCAGTAATACAGCTTGAATTCAGGGATGATGATACTTCCTGGATGTTACAAGTAAGGATTGATGTTCACTGTTTACACAGCAGCTCAGCAATTGGCACACACTTAATGAGGGTAATAGAAAATTCTTTAACACTGAAAGATTACCATTCTTTAAGGCAGTCAAGGCCTGTACCCACCCAACATGTGACTTCCTTGGATTCATATTTGTGCTTGTCTTTAGCACAATACAGGAAACAAGGGAGCAATGCATCCTAGATAGCCTGCAAAGATGCTATCTCCATCCAGAATTTATGTTGGCAATAAATAATTGCCACAGATTCATGCTATGGCACCAGCAGAGTCACCTGGTCTGCTCTTAATCTTAGCTCACCTGGCAAATGTTTGAGGACTAAGAGTATCAGAGAAAACAGAACAGCATACCCTAGTTTAAAAGTCTCTCTGCTGAAACTATAAGAGGGTTTTTATTTTTTATTTTTTTTTTGTTTTAGGATTTCTTAATTAGAAATATCTAGAAAGCTGTTCAGAGTTGGCACATGTAGTAGTCCCAGCACTCAGAAGGTGTTTTAAGAATTGATGCCTTGTTCTTGTTCTTCTGGTTGTGTTTTTGTATTTTTAATTTTGTAATCTCCACCGAGCTACTAGTTTCATACCTAGAATGTTCATACCATGCTCTGTAATGCCAGATGAGTCATATTAATCAATACTTTTATTGTGATCAGCCACACTACAGACAATGCTATTATTCATTTTCAAATAAGGAAAACAGTTATTGAGAAGGTACTTAACCAGTTTGTACTCACATATCCAAGATATCATAACTATAGAATGACATTCCGACCTTTTAGATTACCTATTATTCCCATTTTAGAGGACATGGATAAGTGACATGGAAAATCAATGTTGGGAATTTGTAATTTCAATTATAAACTCAGAAGTATGTGTACATGTGTATATATGCATTTTGTTTTTAATTTGAGATATAAATTTTTCAGAGAATCTGAGACCTAAATAGGTCTTGGCCAATCTTTGTAAACTGCATATACTTTAATGAGTCAAGACTGTCTTCTCTTTGTGTTGGGAGTGTACTTGAAAAAAAAGATTTTAATTTATATCTAGAGGTAGCCTAAGCCCTAAGGATCAGGATGAATTCAGAAACTGTCGTTGGGTTATGCACTGAGCCATAACTGGATGTCCCATCTTCAGGCTGTGGAGCCACGCTTATTACTGAGAAAACAAATCACCTAATATCACAGATATCAAGATGGCAAGAGGCAATCACAAGAACATAAGCAATGGAAACAAAGACAACCTGGTGCCATCAAACACAGCACAATTACTGAGCTCTTATCAGCTGACCTACTTCATCCAATGTCTGGTATCAGAGGCCACCAGTTTCAGTTGCGCTAAGATCTTACATGACTGTTGTATCTTACTATTTCCAAAGCCTGTCCGATGTCTTTTTTCTCCCCATGTCCCTCTTCTTCCTTCTGTAACCCAAAGGCCCCATCGTTTTCTTTAGGGCCAGCAATTAACTTCTGCCTTCTTTATTGACATAATCAAGACTCAATTAGGGAATCAAATTTTAGTATCAGTTTCACCCCCTTACAAAATGTCATCAAATACTGGCAAGGAGATGGTGGACTTTTCTTCTCTGACTTTCATAATTAGATCGCTAAATTTTCTAATGCTCTTTAAACTCTTAAATTCGTAAGACAAACATAGTTTGCACTTTGTGCTTTATGTGTTCTTTCAACTGATTAGAAAGTAAGTTACATGTTACATAGTAAAACCGTGTATTGCTACCTCTCATTGCCATTGATATGGCAAACAAGGCCTTCATTGTTCCTGTGCAGCCTGTACAAGTTAAATTCTGCTAAGGAGAACTCAGAGATGTTCCTGAACAACTGTTGGCCTACAGTTGTTTGATCTCCACATCTTCACTAAATCAATCTGCAGGACTGGTGGGTGTTAGAACTGATTTTTTGGTGTCATTTCAACGAATATTTAGATATTTCATAAGAATCTGCATAATCTTTGCTTGTCTAGTTTTGTAATAGCAGCAGTAGTTTAATCATTGGAGTGCTTACATGTAGAATTCATTCATTAGGTGTCACAAAAATGCCAGTGTCCTTATGATATCATTTTCATCACATTCATTAGCTGCACTGGGTTGTGCAAGAGGCAGTGTGGGCACACAGGCCCTGCTGCTGGGGACAGTTGTAAGCAGTGGCTACAGTGATTAGGCTGTGGGTCTGTATGGCAGGCAGTGTAGAGCAGTGTGGCTGCCACCTCAGCAACCACCAAGGAGCAGCATGTAGGGTCACTGGAGTGTGTGTGGGCTCTGTAGACAGAGGAGTAATAGGGCTGCAGTTTGTGGAAGTGGGTCAGTTCAGCAGTTGTAGCAACCTCAGCCCCACCACTCCCTAACACCTCTGGTGGCCAGAAATGGGGGGAAAAGCCTGAGAAACTTAGGCTGTGGTGCAGTTTGTGCAATGGTTTTCAGGCAAAGCCCAGGTAGAGCAGCACATCACCTAAACCAAGCAAACCAAAGGCTCACAGGGGCTCAAGAGGTGCCCCTGATGACACAGGCCAGTACTTGTCTGTGTTTCGAATAAAATGGCAGCACAGGTCATAGGGGTAGAAGCCAATAGTGTGGAAGTTGCAGTAGAGCTCCATCATGTAGTTGGGGTGTGGGGAGGGGCTGCACAGCTCATGGAAGTCATGTGCAAACTGACATGTCTCTTGTCCTTGCACATTGTTGTCGTCCTTGTCATTGTCATCATCCTCCTCCTGCTCTTTCTTTTTCTTCTTCCTGCTCCTCTTCCTCCTCCTTCCTCTTCTTCTTCTTTTTAAATTTTCTACTGGCAACCATACTGTTTCAGATCTTATGACCTTTTCTTAATGCTACTGGGAAGCACTTTGCTGTGACAAAGCCCCATTTGCCTATTCTCAGTCTTACTGCCCAAGATTCCTCTTGGGACTTTAGAGACATTGGTGGTAAAGCTGAGCTGGAACCTGTGATTCCCAACATCAATTCCATTATTCTTTCTCCACCGTAAGATAAATGCATAAAGTTTTTGCTAAGGCAAATATTATGAAATGTTCCTTTCTTTTTTGTATCGGGAGGGGTACTTTTGGGGTTTTTGTTTATTTATTTACTTATTTATTTATTTAGGCTATTACTCTATAGCTCTGGTGAACTGCAACATGTTATTTAGGGAAGGTTAGTCTTGTACTCACAGAGAGCTGTCTGCCTGTGTCTCTTGAGAGCTCCAGTTAAAAGTGTGAGGTATGTCATCAATTCATCTATTTTGATTTGACTTGTTTATGGAGTATGATAGTTGTGTAGTTTTTTTTTTTTTTCCTTTTTACCCACAGACATCTAGTTTCCACAATATAATTTATTTCTGTGTGTGTGTGTGTTAATAAGTGTTTTTTTTTCAACTTTATTTTTTTGAAAAACAGAGATACATTTTAAAGCATTTGGGAATAAAAATATATATTTTTCTCAGTACTTTTTCTGAAAGTTTGATCGTATGCATTGAATTCTTACTAGTTAAAATGAGCATAAAGTACATTTAAAATAACATAACATGGAAATGGTAAAAGTTTTCTTGGTGTTTAAAGATTTAACATATGATTTTAAATACCAAAAATTGCCACAAGGCTATCTTCTTAACTTTTGAGTTATTAATGATTTAAAATCTAGGTGTACCCACTCTGAGAAGGTGCTATAAATTGTTTTTTTTTTTTTTTTTTTTGAACTTAATATAGTCTGTGATTTGTTTCTTGGGTATTCATAGATTTCTGGGGCTAGTATCCAATTATCAGTGACTGCATATTATGTCTTTTCTTTTATGAATGGGATACCGCACTCATAATGATATTTTCTAGATGCATCCATTTTCCTAGGAATTTCATAAAGTCATTGTTTCTAATAGCTGAGTAGTACTCCATTGTGTGAATATACCACAGTTTCTGTATCCATTCATTTACTGAAGGACATGTGGGTTCTTTACAGCTTTTGACTATTATAAATAAGGCTGCTATCAACATGGTGGAGCATGTGTCCTTATTGTGTATTGCAGCATCTTTGGGGAATATGCCCAGAAGTGGAATAGCTGGGTCTTCAAGTAGTACTATGTCCAACTTTTTAAGGAACTGCCAGATTGAATTCCAGGGTGGTTGTACCAGCTTACAGCCTCACCAACGATGGAGGAATGTGCCTCTTGCTCTGCATCCTTGCCACCATCTGCTGTCATCTGAATTTTTGATCTTAGCCATCTTGATTTTTTGAGTTGGAATCTCTGGGTTGTTTTGATTTCCATTTTGCTGATGACTAGGGATGTTGAACATTTCCTTAGGTACTTCTCAGCCATTCAATATTCCACAACTGTGAATATATTTTAGATCTGTACTCCAGAATTCTTTTTTAGATATGCACCTTCTTTTTAAAAGGATTGTTAGATTCTCTGGAGTCTAAATTTTTCAGTGTTTTGTATATATTAGATATTAGTCCCCTATCAGATATGGGAGTTGTAAAGATCTTTTCCCAATCTGTTGGTTGTCATTTGTTTTCTTGACAGTGTCCTTAGCCTTACAAAAATGTTGGAATCTCACTAAGTCCCATTTATCCATTCTAGATCTTAGAGCACAAGCCATTGTTCTGTTCAGAAACTTTTCTCCTGTGCCTGTGTATTCTAAGTTTTCCCCAATTTCTCTTCTAAGAGTTGAAGTATACCTGGTATTATGTGGATGTCTTCGATCCACTTGGAATTGACCTTTGTAAAAGGAGATAGGAAAGATTGATTTTCATTCTTCTGCATGCTGACTGCCAGTTGAAACAACACCATTTATTAAAGAGTCTGTCCTTTTTCCAAGGAATGTTTTCAGCTCCATTTTCAATGATCAAGTGACCTTAGGTGTGTGGATTCATTACTGGGTCCTCAGTTTTGTTCCATTGATATACCTGTATATCTCTGTACCAGTACCATGCAGTTTTTAACACAAATTCTTTGTAATATAGTTTGGAATCAGGGATGGTGATTCCCACAGAGGTGTTTTACTTTGGAGAATAGCTTTCACTATTCTCGTATATTTTGTTATTCCAGATGAATTGGTTTTTTTCAACTCTCTGAAGAATTGAGTTGGAATTTTGCTGGGAATTGCATTGAATCTCTAGATTGCTTTTTACAATTCATGAGCATGGGAAATCTTTCCAACTTCTGAGATTTCCTTCCTCAGATTCTTGAAGTTTTTCTCATACAGAACCTCCATTTGCTTGTTTAGAGGCACCCCAGATATTTTATCATTTTTGTGAGTATTGTGAAGGGTGTTGATTCCCTAATTTTTTGCTCAGCCTGTTTATCATTTGAGTAGAGGTAGGCAGGAAATTTTTTGAGTTAAATTTATATCCAGCCACTTTGCTGAAGATGTTTATTAGTTGTAAAAGTTTTCTGATAAAATTTTTTGGGGTCACTTAAGTATACTCTCATATCATTTGCAAATAGTGATATTTTGACTTCTTCCTTTACAATGTGAATCCCTATGATTTCTTTTTGTTGTCTAATTGCTCTGGCCAAGACTTCCAGTCTATATTGAATAGGTAGGGAATAGTGGCCAGCCTTTTCTAGTTCCTGATTTTAATGAGATTGCTTTAAGTTTCTCTCCATTTAGTAAGGTATTGGCTACTGGTTTGCTCTATATTGCTTTTACTATGTTTATTTATGGGCTTGTAGCATACTTTGAGATTAGAGTCCACTGATGTTGTTTTTATCTCAGTAACATTTTTGTTCAGATAATGTTTACGGGCCCTAAAATAAGGGGTTTGGCAAGTTGGGTGGTTTCACTAGGAAATGATCCTCTTGCTCAAATGTCTTTTGCTAAGAATTCTTTTAGAACTGCATAGGGTTTCACCATTCCTTAGATAGATAAACAGGCCTTAGAACATACTCCTATGTACATTTACCTTAGTGAATAGGACTATGGAGACAGTTGGTGGAAAATCTGGGCCAGATTCCAAGATTTCTAAAGCTACCACCATTACTCTCTCCCCATTGTAAACTAAATGTATAGGAAGAAAGTCATGGAGGCAGGAGACATATGCAAAGTATACTTGTAAAACAAATCTAGGAGTACCTTCAACGAACACTGATTTAAAGAAATTGCTGGCAGTGTTTCATTTGGAGAAGTGCCTTTTGCTTTTTTTTTAACAAATGATCTCTATTTTTAGTAAATTAACATGTGTCTCTCTTGGAGTTCCTTGCCCTGGACATGAGAATCTGGAAGACTCTTGAGAATGGGATTAGTCCATGAGCTGAGAAAAGACATGAGTCCCACGACTGTTTAATGGTTATTTATACAGTACCTACGACTTCTGACGTTTCTCCAGTACAGAGATTTCTTGATCCTGATCTGTTTATTACATAATTTATTTAATACCTTCACTCCCAGGAGAGTTCTCAAGTCTCCATTTCATTTGACAGACTCATCTACATTGTCATGCAGGATGACACATGAGAGATCTCCTTCAACCCTGAAAATAAGAGATGAAAAGTCATGATCCTGACACACTAATGCCTTACATGCATGCCTGGAAATTTAAACATTTAGCATGCCTATTCCAAGTATGTTTCCCTTCATGTCTCAAGAAACTTCCCTCTTTGGTTGGGTGTGATCCAGTCCAACTAATACACCACACAAGTAAAACAAATGTCTAGGACAGGGGCAAGAGAGATGGCTTTTATCCATTTGAGGCTTTTATTCTCATAGTGGCTAAAAAAGCAGTTAACAATCCTCTATCACAGCAGTTTCAGATGGAATCCATTGATCTCTGCTGGACAATGTGGGTATTACATGCATGTAGAGCACAGACCTCCAGGAAGTAAAACACCCACACATATAAAAAAAATTTCAGAATGTGAGGGGATATTGAACACACACCCTAATACTAAATGATCTTAGTGCCATAGCTCAAAGTTTGTGTGCTGAGGTAAGATTCTGAAATTTTCTCAAGTCCAAATCATAATTGAAAAGCAAGTGAACAAACAAACAAAAAACCCCAAGACACTAATGACTCTTGTGAAGTTTTATAAAATGTTCCCAGGTTGTTGCTTTTGATCCCAGCTACTTTGGCTAGCTAGACAGAAATTTCTCATTATACTGTATTCTGATTTGTCCTGAGGGGAGCTTATGGTTGTGGTACTTTTAAGATTAAAAAAGACCAGAACATACAGAATGTCACAGAATAAGTGGTTAGCAATGCCCTTCACTGAGGCAAGTTATTTTTCTGTGTCAGGAGCTGCTGAGCACAAGATCAATATCCAGAAAGGGGAGGAGCTGGTTGTTGACCCTTGTTAGGTGGACTGGTGAGTCCACTCTTGGCATGGTTTGAAAAACAGATCGGTATGGTATTGGAAGACAGGGAATGGTGCTATTGAAATGCAAGTTCCTTTTGATGTGGGTAGTTTGTCAATCTTTGGGATCCAAAATTTGATGAAAAGAGTATTCATGCTGAAACTTTGTGGTCATGAATTAACTCTGTTAAAATGTATTTATATGTGAATGATTATGTTGAACAAATAAAGAAGAAACAAACAGTATTTCTCTACTACAACTCAGAAAATTAGATATTGACCAAGTGCTTGGATCCCACTTCAAAGTCTCAATTCCCTCTGTAGCTCTGGCTGTCTGGGAACTTCTTATGAAGCCTAGACCACATGATACTTGAAGAGATCTATCTCTTTCTGATACTTCTGAAGTTACAACACTGTAACCCATTCATGAATAGTGACAGTTCTTATGAGTGAACAATTAGAGATCATGTGTTTATTCATAAATATACATTTATTTTATTCAATAACAGTTTAAAGTGGGGAGTCAATGTATACAGTACTTAGCCTTATCCAAATAGCAAATTAAATACAGTAACAAAAAGATAACTAATAAACAACATTCAAATGCAAACAACAAAAAGAAAACCCCCAGAACAATCAAAAATTTAACCAAAACCCAAACACATTATTTATGTTAAGCAGCACTCTCTTGATGCAAGTTTTGCAGCACAATCCTAAAGCCTGCTGCTGGCCTTAGAAACAAGGAGAAAACTCAGTCAGTTTTGGTAATAATCTCTTCACAATGAAGGTAGGCATGCCTCATTTTGTGGTGGTTGATGGACAAGTCCTCCCAAGGCTAAGCATGAGACATGTTGCAGAATTCAGCTCAAATGCTAGCAAATTCCTTTTAACAGGTCTCCATTAAATTTTTCTTGATGACACATCATGGCTCGGAACAATTTTATTCTCAGATTCATCCTGGATGCCCGGTGGATCTTCATGTCCCTCAGCACTTCTCTGAAGCCCTGCAAAGTAGCTGGACCAGATGCTATCCAAAATACAGGCCTTATAACACATAAAAAATTAAGAAAATGTAGCACAAGACTGGATTGTTATAGGGATTAAATAAAATGATGGTTCACTTGCTTGACAAACTTAGTGCTTCTGGTATAGAGTTGTATCAGAGGGAGATCTTGATCTGGGCTGTAGATTATTGCTCTTGAATTTCAGACCTAGCAGAGGAAGAGACAAAGGCCTAGTGAGGACCTGCCAGGTCAGCTATCCAGCAAACACCAGCTTTATTCAGAGGACACCCTAGTACAACCTTTCAGCTAAGGTCATTCTAAGCATCCTGAAAGGAGAAGGGAAAAAGAGTACCTGGGCCTGAATTTTATTTTCAGATTTAAAAAAAGAAATTTTGAAACTGAATTGTGAACTAAACATTGTGCAAGAATTAAAATAAAATGCAACATTACTTCAGTAGTCAATATATATTATATTGAAAAATAACAGTTTAGCAATGTCGGAATCTCATTTCACAATAGGTGTGAGCAGCCTAGAAAACCATTTGGAGGCCTTCTAGGGAGTCTGGCTAAAACTTAAGCAAACTCTCTTGTTTCTAGAATGCAGAAACCTGCCTCTGTTCTACTTGTGAACCACGAAATCTGTGAAACCCAGAGAAACCATCTCACAGAAAATCTATGCACACTGAAGAGATGATATGATCTACAATTCTGTACTGCATGCAAATCTTCCCAATGGTTAGCATTAAACTCTCAAGTTATACTCATGAAGAAAGAGATGACACCCCAGCTATGTGTGTGAGTATTCTAGGACTTTTTCTAAGGAGACATAAGTGACATTAGGCTGAGGTCATAACACAGAACTCAGAAGGGTGGAAGGAGTACCCCATCACCATTGCCAGAAACTCTGTGGCCAACATGCATTATATCATGGACATAAGGATTTTAAACTGGACGAGATCAATACTCTGAGGTGCTTCTAGTTGATTGAGGTAGAGAGTAATATTGAATACCAGTCACCCAACATAGACTATTGTACACGTCCAGGAAATCTACATGGCTCCTGCCATCCTGTGCAACTACTACTCCCTATAGACATCAAAAAGATACTGCATTATTTCCACTAATCCAGGCACACACAAGTGCACACAGACACACATAGATACACATACAATCTCTCTCTCTCAACACACACACAACAGACACAGAGAAAAATGCAGAGAGAAAAAGATGGGGGAGAGAGGTTGACACCCAGACACGCATTCCACAATACATGCTATTACATGTGCTCACACATGCAAGCAGACTTCATTGCAGAAACATTTTTAGATTCCCAGAAAAGATAAAAGTTCACCCAGGAAGGTATGAAGGCACAGGAAACAACCCTTGAATCCCTTGAATGTAGTAAGAACATAGTGGGCATAGCAGATAGACAGCTAGGTCAATAATGTGTTTTCCCCTACTAAACAAACTTTGCCTGTTAGCCAAGCCTGCTTAGCAAGATTCCAAGGTTTTGCACAGCAAACTTGGCTCCCAGCAAAGGCACACTGCATGGTATGGGACAAGCCTGTTCCTGCCTCTTGTTCACTGTCTCTCAATGGCTCTACAGTGGGCAGCATGTTCCAATAAGTACTCCATTTACTAGAGGCTGCATAACTTTGGAACCAAAAATATGAGACCAGGCAATTACCAAATCTGTATAACCAGGATGCAAAATAAAACTATTCTCCCTGTAAGGATACAATTTGAAAGATATTTTGAGTAAAATAAGGCTGGCTGGTTCAAGGCCAAGTGGTTGCATGAATGATCACATTTGGAAATAGTCCCTGAATGTGTTCATGAGATCTGGAAAGTTCCTACTGCAAAGCTGCTATGAGAAGTACCAGTACAAACGTGATTACCATAATTTTTTTCAGGATACTTACCTCTTGTTCTGGAATTGCTGGGTCAGTGGGGACTGCTGTTTCAATTTCTGAAGAGTTGTACATGGCTTCTCACAGAGCTAGCACATTTTATACTATCAAAAATATCTGAGGGTGCTCATTGTTCCCAATCCTCCTTTAGGCTGATTTTAACTCAGAGAGAATGATTTTGATTAACAGCAGTTAGAGTGCTACAGACAGAACACGGGGTGAGTGTTTTAGACTATCATGAGGGTTAGGGGCTGTCTGAGGTTCCCTGTTCTTTACTCACATTAGAATTCTGGGCTTTATACTGGATGCATATGCACAACAAGCAAATCAGTCTTTCAAATAATAATGCACAGGACAAACTCCAATGCCAAGGATAACTGAGTCACGTTTAGGGGAAGTTGGAAAGAAAATGTTAACAGGCAATGCAGAGAAAACTAGGATGCTGAGAGTATGCAACCTGCCTGCTGTATTCCAGTAGCCAGGCACTGCACATTAGGACCATATGATATTCACAAAACTTAAGCCAGCACTTTTGACTCTCAGGCTCATTCATTTGACACAGCAGCATCTTTCGCACCTGCATGTACCACAGTTGTTTGATTTTTAAAAAATGATTTCAATACTGACATATTTTTCTTACAAAATCAGTTGAATATCAGACTTTAGAGAATTCATTATCTACTCCTGTCCTATTGAGCTAGGTGGCTGGGCCTAAAGGTGGCTGCTGTATTTAGTGAGGCTCCGATGCAAAGAGAACTGACAGAGTACTTTATCCAGTAAACTTGGCCATTTTATTTTTTAAGATAATTGTTTTCCAAGTGAATCTGTATATATGGATATAATATACACATATATGTAGAGAAGCACACATCTTCATACCTTTACACACAAAAGAACACACACATAGAGTTTTATATGCAAGTACCCACTCTGCAAATATCTACATCAAAGAACTATCACCAACCACATATATCCCATGATCATGATAACCCAGACCTAAGCTAAAACACATACATGCACAAACACATACACACAGACACACACATCAGAGACAATCTGCTTTGTGGTATAGGATGTCTATGGGTGTTATGGTTACAGATGAGGACAATCTACCCTGATGCTTCATTAGTTTTACCTACTGCTGTTTGACAATAGTCCATAAATGTTCATACTGGCCTTACCACAGAGCTTCTTTCTCCTGCTATATGGCATTTCAGTTACCTTCTGCTTTGCTTCAAGCATTTCGTTTTCCTCCCACAATAGCTTTGCTTTCTTCTGCATATGAATTGACTCTCTCTGGAGATAGCAGTTCCAGATGCTGAACCACAAAGAAAAATGGTGACTCCAAACTAGAATTTATCTTCCTCATTCTCCTCCAAGTACCATGCACACTTCATGGGTTCTTATCCCCAGACAGACCCAGACTACAGTTCAGATCACTCATGAATCATCACATAGGAAAAGGTCAAATCCAGAGAACAGAACCATTCCAGAAGACACAAAGTACCAATGAAATCCAAGAAGACATGGCTCCCATGTATGCTTATATGTCATTGGAATTATACAACTACTTGTAGGTAGAGAGCAAACTTTCTGTGTAAGTCAAGAGGAGACCAAATAAGTACACATAAATTCTGTATATCTTATGAAATTCAGGTTTGCAAATCTACTTTAAGGGCCCTGGAAGCTCAAGGTTGATTGATATTTCCATCATGATGCAAACCTTTTTTATCTAGAGGATCCTTATTTTGGAAGGAAAATGATCGGAGGTACTTACATACTCTTCACATTTGGTCAAAATAAGTCCAAGAGGTAACAATCCTAGAGCCTTCCACTTTCCATTAAGAGGTAAACAGTACAGAACCTGAACCCTCACATTGCTTCAAAGACAAGGATGGGCAGACATATTCTGTGCATAGTGCTGGAATCAAGTCTCTATTAGTCACTCACCAATAATACTGATTTTCTTGAATCAGATCCTGGAACTTGTACAAGGCCTCACTGATCTTCTGTGGCATTTCCTCAAGGTCAGACATCAACTCATGATGCTGTGTCTTCAGCATATGAGACTCAAAGTTGATTCTGGTGTAGGGCATGGCAGAAATCAAATAACTCTTTTGACTAAGGATTCAAGGATCACATGATTCTAACTAGATTAACTGCCCCTGCCCATATATTATATATACTTGTTACTTGGTACTGCATCCTCTAGGATCTTATTAAATTTATTATTATTAGCCTCAGGCCAGTAGAACCAGGGAAGCAAAAGGAGGGATTGATCTCCTTTAGCTTCCTGAGGGTGTTTGAAGGAATAGCTTAGCTCTCCAAGAACTTTCTAAATGCCTGTGCCCCATGCCTTTGTCCAACTTAAATCTGTGATGACTCTTCTCCATTTTTAGACAAGGATTGACAATCATTGGTTCTACTGATTATGTCAATTTCCCAAATGACATAATTAGTATTTACAGGGGAAAAGCCTGTAACTTACAGCAGGATACTCTAAGGTTCATCCAAGTTGGACACACAGGTCACATGCTGCTCAAAGTGAGGCTTCTTGGCCTCACAATTGTGATTTAGTGAAAACTGAGTCAACAAATCTACACGGCCATAACTCTTTATAGACTCTTGAGGTCTTATGTGGAACACACACACACACACACACACACACACATACACACACACACACAAACACTCACACACTCACACACACACATGAAGGCACACCCAAACACAATCAGAATCCTAAAGAAATACAATGATTTGTCTTGATCTCAGAGTATAATGAACAAAATTTGAGGAAAGCAGTGCTAACATGCAGCCAATCCAGTCACACAGTAAGAGAGAGCAAATGAGACCATGCCCCTCCAGCTGTTGAAAGGACCAATTAGATCCAAAGCAATTTTAGATCAGATAGAAAGAGTTTGACCATAAAGAGCAACATCTAGCCTCTCCCACACAGCAAGAATTGTCTAGATTTTTAAAATGAATAGTGGGAGTTCACACAATACTACCAATATCCCCAGACCGGGATTCATTCCATGGGTTCTGATTTACTTTTGGAGGAATCAAAATGCCCTGTTACTCCATCTCACTCCTATATACCTTCAATTCTGTGTTTGAAATCCAGTTAGGAAAAAAATAGAGAAAAGAAAAGAAAATGAGTTTGGGCATGAGGACAGACTGGAGTTGAAGACTTCTGTGATATGAGGAAATCTGGGGTTAACAGAGAGGGCCCAAGATAGTTCTCAAAATACCAAGCATAATGACTACTTGTTGTTCAAATCTGTGTCAGTGTAATTAGCCAGGATTCCCCGAAGTTCGTCCCTCTCATTTGTGATCATCTGGAGATAAATTTTCAGCTTTTCCAACCTCTTCATCATCTTCTTATTTTTGGTGTTGCTGGTGGTTGCAGGTTTGGTTAATGCCTTCCCAACAGAACCTGTAGATATATAAACACAAGTAAACTTGTAGAGATAAAAGGACAGAGACAAGAGCAACCATGCTTAGTCCCAAACAGTGGCCCTAGGAAGAGGGAACTCTAGAGACACAGTGAATAACAGAAAGAACAGGAAAGCTATCTTCAAGATGGGCTCCTCAACATGTCCCTGTTTCCAACCACTATCACTAAACACATGCCTCACTCCATAGTGCAGTCTCCCTGGCCTTGAAACTCATAAGCTGACCAAGGCCAGAAGAATTGAAGGGCATTGTCTGCTCCTATCTGATAGATACAAGTCAGTTCTGGTGTTCATAGTGCTCACCACTAAAAATATTGTCAATAAATACCAACACCTGGCATCTGACACAAGACAACATATGTGCAGGCTTCTTAAAGTACATGATGAGACTCCCCAAACTACTACCCTTACCCCAGACTGTGTTGTATGCCACATCATTTATGTTTAAGGATAAAGTGTCTGACACCTTGATACATTTCCAGAGGAATATTTCCCTCTCTTACTCAAGTTATCTACAGAAATCTGTTGAGATCAGAGTACTTTTCAACACTGTATTCCTGAGAATAACACATTGTTCCTCTCACAGAGCTATTTCCTGAAATTCTATGCTACTCAGCAGATAATTTAGGTCTCTCAGCAAAGCAACTTCTGGCCTGTAAATTCCTGGCTTTTTGAAAAATTAATCAGAAATTTTTGACTCATGGTCTGCCATTTAGGAATGTCAAGGCTCCAGATCATAAGCCCTACTCCTGGAAGGACTAGCTCAGGCCCACTCCTCCAGTAAGTTCCCCAACCCCTGCCAAGAACTCACTGTGCTTTCCCCAGGACCACTTTTTTTTACCTGTTTTTGAACATGACAGAAGGTTTGCCTCTTTCTGCCTCAGTGTAATCTCTGCTTGTCCTCTATTCTCCCTCCGAATTAGCCTGAGCAGCATGGACATCATGCCTACTTGTGAACCCAATAGGCTCTGAAGGAATACCCCACAGGCAGTTTCTATTATCACAACACTGCTGACATCACAGAAGATTCTAGGGCTCTCCTGGATACAAGAGATTGTCCAGGGAATTGATGACTGATGAAGTCACTGGGAACTGCCACGATCTATATGCTAACCAGCTTGAGCCAAATTGACTAGTTTCTGAGGTGTAATTACTTGAGATCCCCTTTGGAACCTCAGTACCTTTTCCTTCATAAGATAGACATTACTTTGTGCTTAATTTCATATCCAATTAATTGGATGGAAAGTGTTTTTTTCCTGGTCATGGCATGGGTGCATCATCTTCAATCAGACCTAAAGCTCTATGCTATTTGATCGGGCAAGATTCTACTCCATAATAAATGTACTCCTTGGGTATATTCAGACAGACAGTCCACAGACACAGGATTTTCCAGAGGCCAAAATTATTTTCCTCCACATTTAATTTATACAAGTTTGGTTACATTTTCTTATTGTGTATGCCTTGATGTGAACATTCTTTCAATGTATACAGACATGAGTTTTTATGAAATATCTCTTTCAGAATCCCATTCTTTTGCAATGAAAACTTCTGACACCATAGTTCTCCAGGTAAAAGGTACATATCAGTTGAAAAGTTAGTTCCTTTTTCAAAATATAAAATCTCATAGTCTCCATTTCTCCAATACAAGTAATTAAGTAAATATTTGTGAGCAAATGTCATCAGGGCTATTGGAATGTAGCTCTATAGTCCAATTAGCTATCACTTCTCCATTCTCTACCATCCTGAGTTCTCAGGTCCACTCCTGAGGGTGTTGGGAGTTTGGAATATGATACTGTATTTAAGATACATAAGACACAATAGGATGGGTAAGGAATGGAAAGGCCACAAATCTTGTGAAACTTCAATGTTAGTGGATGCATATATTCAGGAGACTTCTTCCTTCTTGACATGGGTGTTCTGCATCCATGGTTAAATACCACCTAATCTCTAAGGTATAAGAGTGGGAAAAAATCATGTAAATGCAGGAGCTTTTTTCGAACTCAGAAGTCCCCTCAGTCTTTCAAATAGTGAGATGACATGCCTTTATAAAGAAATGTATGACCGGGTAAAGTGAAAAAAAATAGAGCATTGATATCTATCTGTTGATATCTGAACCTGGGAAACAGTGAGGAAGCAATCTAAACAAATATATAGGGATGAACCTGTTCCTGTATTGGGTACAGCAGGCACAAAGCAAGCAGGAGACACGACCACCATTCTCTAGACTGTACTGAGAGATCTGCAGTGTTTCTTTCCTTCAATGTCCATTTTTATTTTCATGTGTTCAGGTCTCAGAGATCTGCATTCAGAATCAAGGTTCCCCGATATACCTAAATCATTCCCTGTTAATTGACAGGATTTGGCTTCTCCAAATTGGTTTTTGGGATCATTTACATGGAAAAGTATTTTACAACACTTTACTCTGGAGTCTTGTCTTTCTTTATCAACAGGGTGTGTCTCTTCTATGCAGCAAAAGGCAGGATTCTTTTTGTTTCCAGTTGGTTAGGCTGTGTCTTGTATTGTGAATTGAGTCCATTGATATTGAGAGATATTAAAACCCAATGGTTTTTAGTTTCACTTATTTTTGTTTTTCAAATTAGTATTTTGTGTGTGAGAGATTTTCTTATTTGATGTTCTTTTTTATTGAAAAACTTTATTTTAAAAAATGATGAATGTACAAATTTTCAGCATTTTTGCATAAAAATATACAAATACATTTTAAGGTTGTAATTAAGTACTTGTGGGTATGTATACATAAACATATGTATATATGTAACAATAATATAGGAAAAAGGGCTACTAATTTGAGGGGATAGGTTAGAAAGTGAAAGGTTCTGTAGAAAGAACAGGGGGATGTGATACAGAGTGAATTAATTAAAATATATTCTTTTTTTCCTTAAACTTCATACAGTCTGTGAGTTGTTTCTGGGGTGTTCAGATCTTTCTGTGGTTAGTATCCCAATATCAGTGACTGCATATTATGTCTGTTCTTTTGTGACTGGGTTATCTCACTCAGGATAATATTCTCTAGATGCATCCATTTTCTTAAGAATTTTGTTAAGCCATTGTGTCTGATAGCTGAGTAGTATTCCATTGTGTAAATGTACCACAATTCTTGTATCCATTCATCTACAGAAGGACATCTGGGTTCTTTCCAGCTTCTGGTTATTATAAATAGACCTGAAATGATCATTGTGGTGCATGTATGTTTGTACTATGTTGGAGTGTCTTTGGGTCTCTAGGGTAAATGCCCAGAAGTGGAATAACTGGGTCTTCAGGTAGTACTATGTACAATTTTCTGAGGAATCGCCAGACTGATATCAAGAGTGGTTGTATCAGTTTACAACCTCACCAACAGTGGAGAAGTGTTCCTCTTTCTCCACATCCTTGCCAGCATCTGTTGTCATCTGAGTTTTGGACATTGGCCATTCTGACTAGTGTGAGGTGGAATCTCAGGGTTGTTTTGATCTGCATTTCCCTGATGGCTAAGGATGTTGAGCACTTCCTTAGATGTTTCTAGTCATTTGATATTCTTTGATTGAGAACTTTTGGTTCTTCCTGATTTCTGTCATCTCTGGTGAGCAGTCTGATGTAATTCTCACAGATCAGCCTTTGTATATGACTTGACCATTTTTCATGAACCTTTTAATATTCCTTTGTTCTTCTATGCATCTTCTCTTTTGATTAATATGTGATTGGATGATTTTCTACTCTAATCCAATTTATTGGTGTTTTGTGGGCATCATGCACATCTATGGTCCTTTCTTTCTATAGAGCTAAGGAAGTTTTCTACCATGATATGTTTAAGATGTTTTCTGACCTTTTGAACTGGTAACCTTCACCCTCTTCTAGGTCTATTATTCTTAGCATTGATCTTTTCATTGTGTCCTGAATTTACTGGATGTTTTGGTTTAGGAGCTTTTCAAACATTATATTTTCTTTGATTGACTTGTGAGTAACTTCCGTGTTATGTCTTACACCTGAGAGTCTTTTTTGCTCTTCTGTATCATGTGATGATAGCATCTGTACCTCCTGATCACTTTAGTGGGTAATCTACAAGTTTCCCCCAACTTGTGATTTCTTTGTATCTATTTCGCTATATAGATCTTAGAAAGTTTTATTCAATTCCTTTAAGTACTTGAATGAATATACCTGTATTTCTTTAAGGGATTTGATTTCTCTTTAAAGGCTACTACCAGTTTGCTTGTGTTTTCTTGTGATTTTAAATGGAGTTTTTTTTTTTTTTTTTATCCTCTTTAAAGGACTTTATTATCAGAATAAAGTGAGATTTTTTTTTTCCTGGTTATAATTTTGATTTTCATTTGTGTTAGGCTTTCTGTGATGGGAGAACTGTGTTCTGATACCAAATTACATGGGGTCAGTTGCTTATGTTCTTCTGTTTTTTTTTTTTTTGTTTGTTTGTTTTTTTTTTTTTTTTTTTTTTTTTTTGTAGTGTAGAAATCTTTCCACACAGAGAATAATCTCTAACAAATGATTATGAGTTTCTCAGGAATCATTTGAAATATGACATTTATAAATCTAAACATAATGAACAGTATTTTTTACCTGCTTACAGTTTTGGAATATTCTCTTTTTAAATTCTTCTCCTTCTCCTCCTCCTCCTCTTTTCCTCTTCCTGCTTCTCTTTCTTTTACTCCTTCTTCTTTTTTACCATTTCCTGAGAAATGTTGAAGAATGAGTTCATAGTAGGTATGGACCACAAGGTAAACAACATTATACCAGTTGTAGCCTTCTTCACTCAGAACCATGTCAGGTTGTGCTGTGCTAACCATTCTGCTTTGTTGGAGAATATAAAATGTTCCATTTCACTAATACTGTTTTCAGAGATTGAACAAATAAAACAATCCACTCTAGCATAGTCTGAGAAATGTCTATTGGATATTTCAAAAGTTCATTGTTTGTATAAATATTGGAATAATCATCCCAACTCTCAGCATCTGCTTGAGGTTAGCTTCACTGCCTGCTTGCATGCCTTGACCCTGGGAGAGATACACACCCCCCTTTGTTATGCAATTACGTCCAGTCACACTCCACACCTGGCCTTCCTGTTCCCAGTTGCTAAAAGATAATTACAGACTTCCACCCCAGGGGGTGACTCTTACACCCAGCAGCTAGGGAATTTACATACCTCCCCTGTAATTACCTGAGGGTATAATACTGGGACCACTGTCTATGTGGGCAGTTCAATATGAGGTAAACTTTCTGGTAACACGAATAATGGACTTGTGTGTTTCTTTCAAACCCTTAGGCCTTCGCCTGGTTTGAAGTAGCTGTTATTGGTACAGGCACCACAAATGGAGGTCCACAATTCCACCCGAAAATGGAGATTCCACCAAGATATGGGAAGGAAGAAACGACCCGTAGGATTTGCCCCATGGAACTAGCCAGCAAAATAAGTAAAGATAGTGGGGTGGATTGGAAATGGAAACCACTAGTTCTATTTTATGGTTGTTTGATCAGTTGCTGAATTTGCTTAAACAGTAGGGGAACTAGAATCAAGGTAGAAGACTGCAGTAGAATTCACTTGGGCAGCCTAAGTAAATCTTATTGATAGTTAGTAAGAATAGACTTGTGACAAGGATTAAGGAAAGAAGAATTGACTGCTCCTCTCACCATGGCCACATTCTTAGAAATCAAATCCACTGCTGGTAGGTGTGGTGTTTGTGCTTAAGCAAGAAACTTAAAGAGCTAATAGAAAAAGGATATTTCCCATTAGTGTTTCTAAGTCTTTGTAAACAGATTAGAGGTAGTTTATTTGGAAGAGAGAGAAAATAGATCCCGGAAAAGCATGCCTTTCTTTTGTCTTGGACAGTATGGGAGGAGAGGAGGAAAATTATTGTAAATTGTTTCAGAGTTCTTCCAGCAGGAACAGGGGAACAGGAGAATTCCTGACTCTTAGGATCCCACTGGAGAAATGTCCAGTTCTGGTTCTGGGTTCCTAAGGAAGGATATCAGGATCCTGTTGACAAATCTAGTTCTTGTCTCTCTGTATTGTTGTCCCTTGGTGCCAAGATGTCCATGTGTGTCAATTTGTGTCCATGTTTCTGTGTCTGAATGTTGCTCGTGCTTCATGTTCAAAAATAAAATGGTTGCTTACCTCTTGACTTATTCTTAACTTGTGTCTAAAAAAGAAACAATAGAAGGTAAAAAAGAAGAAAAAGAAAAAGAAAAAAAAGGAAGGAGGCTTCAGACTCTACCCCTTAAGTCAGCTCAACTGGAGACCCAATGGGAGTTAGATGTCTTCCCAGGCCACTGGTAAAGATGTGCTGGCTGTGTCTCAGCTTAAAGCAGATGATTGTTTTTCCTAGAAAAATCTCTGACTGTGTTTATTGAGCTCTGCAAGTGACAAGGTGCTCATTTCTTGAATTTACTGATAGAGAAAATGAGAATTTTATATGGTTTAAATATATAAGATGTGTGGTCAGTTCATGTTTGCTTAACTAGTTTTAATTGGAATAAATGTGCTCTGAATGTCTTGGTCTTAGATTATTGGCTTATAAGCATTGGGTATGTTTAAAATTTTGTAACTTTGGCAACAAAAGTTTGTTTAAAACTAGTAACTTGGACAGAGTCATCCTAAAGTGCAACAAGTGGCATGAGCCACATGTTTTCTATATATAAGGAAAGGGATTTCTGTGGATACCCCAAACTTGGGACAATATTTGAATAATTCTTCTTCTAGAAAACAGACTTAAAGGATACAACTTAAAGTAATGAGGTATTAAAAGATGCATAAATATATATGAACTTGCAGCCACTTTGTGGCATGAATATAGGAAACTTAGGAGAGAGTTATGGTTATGGCCTGGTTTACAGCTTCAAAAATTATCCGTAGATTTAAAAGATTGTTTTTATACCATTCTGTTGCATCCTCGTGATTGCAAAGGGGTTGCTTTTGGCTTGTCTGAGGTTTAAAAGAGCCCTTGAAACAATGGGTATCACTGAATATCTTTGCCTCAGGGAATGGCTGATGGTCTGTTGTTATTTTGCTGCTGCCTGGATGGCAGGAAGCTGAAACTTAAAATCCTCAGTGTTTACTGTTGTAAATGCTTTGTTAGCTAACCACTCCCTAGTCAGACTGTGGCATAGGAGATTCCTAAAGTTAATTTACTTGTTTAATGTGATTTTCAAAAATCATCAGATGTTAGCTGGCAAAAACCTCGCCTTAAGCTCACCATAGAATGTCTCAAACCTCTTTCTGCTGTTCTTAAGAGATGCAAATCCTCTGAAGTGAACTGAGAGGCTCTGCAGTGAATATAGAGGAAACAATTAGTTAACAGCAGATATTATATTTGATCAACTGTTGGCTATATGTATTTGTTCTTTTGGCAAAAGGAACCATTAATGTGAACTTATTTCCTTTTTAAATAAAGTTTTAACATTCTTTGGTATGTTTATGCAGAATTGTATGATAGGTTTTTTTTTTTTTTTTTTTTTTTTTTTTTTTTTTTTTTTTTTAAGGAGAAGTTTTTAACCTGATGAAATATTTGTTCCTTATTCTGAGCAGCAATTACATTGGTTATGGCTAGATACTGATGTTTGGCTTTTTCAGGCAAAATTCAAAATTGATAAATCATTATCTGAAAGACAAGTTGTTAAGGTTCCTTCCTCTGTGCATGCTTTTTTATTTCCTGTAAATTTATGCATGCAGCCCATTGATAATGCAATTGCTGTATTTATAGATGGTTTATCTATGGAAAAAGTTCGACCCCAGCCTGAACTTGTAACAGGCTTATAAAGGCAAAAATCACAAAGGAGGGGGAGGACAGGGGGAATGAGGAAATTCATAAGGGAAAGAATCATACATTTTTTTTATCAGTACACCCCCAGGCACACCTAGGGCATTGGAACATTCCACAGAGGTCACCCGAACCTTCTGTGGTATTTTGGGAACTCAAATCTCAAGAAAGTGGGATTTCCTGGGAGCGGCAGAGGAAATCCCTAGGGCAAGGAATCAGTGTCCTTTGACAAACTTTTACTCTTCAGCTACCAAAATAGTAATGGCCTGAGACAAAAATTTGAAATTTCTAGAGAATGTGCATGTCAAATTGTAAAGATTTGTTCTGAATGTCCTCAGTTTCTTATACTACATGATGTTGTTAACCCTCAAGGACTTGTACCTAACCCATTATGACATATAAATATTCCTCATATTTCTGGTTTTAGAGAATTAAAATATGTATTTAAGTATTAACACCTTTTCAGGCTGTCTAGTTGTAATCACTTTAACTTGAGAAGCAACTAAATGTGTATAGCCTCTGGACAATTGTGTTCTTAAGAGTAATTCTGATCCCATGATTTGGCAAAGAAGTTTTTCATATTTGTAGGGCACATTAGAGCCCATACTGCCCTTCCAAGACCACTATGGAGGGGGAATCGTCTTGCACATGTATACACTTGCCCTTATGCATTGGCTATAAAAGAATCTAATGTGGATAAGGCTATGCAAGTGCATACTAAATTTCATTTGAATGCAGGATCCTTAAGATTTCATTGTAAAATTATAAAAGAACAAGTTCTAGAAACATGTCCCATGTGTGCAGAATTCATTTCTGCTCCTAATTTAGGAGTCATTTCTAGGGGACTGAATCCCAATGATATTTGGCAAATGGATCTCACACATGTCCCTTCTTTTGGGAATTTATAATTTGTGTATGTTTTAATTGATACTCATTCAATAATTATATATATACATATATATGCACATAGTAGAAAATATTAAAAGATGTCAAAAATCACTGCTTACAAGCTTTTGCATATATCAATGCTCCCAAAAAGATTAAAAAAAAAATATGGTCCTGCCTATTCCAGTAAAAGGTTTAAACAATTTTGTTCATATTATGCTATAATTTATAAGACTGGAATTTCTTATAATCCTCAAGGACAAGCAATCATTGAATGTGCTCACCGCACCATAAAGATGTATTTGTCTAAAACAAAAAAGGGGGAGCATATCTCCCCTCATGTGCATCTATCCTTAATTTTATATATTCTAATTTTTTTTAACTGTAAATTCTGAAGGCTGCTCTACAGCTACTAGACACTGGAGGGCATGCTCAGTCCAGCAAGGAATGGTGCAATGGAAGGACCTTGCATTGTGGCGGGGACCAGACCTCGTTTTGAATAGTGCTCGGGCCTCTGTTTGTGTTTTCCCTCAGGATTCTGAGTCACCTGTCTTGGCCCCTGAGTTCTGTATATGTTCTCTGAAAACTGCAGATTAGCACTATTGTTATTAACAAGGGGGAGGGTTTCATTTGTTCTCGACAGGTATGAAGTCGATGTAGGCAGCCGGTATATGAAGCCAGTGTGTGAAGCCAGTGTGTGAAGCCAGTGTGTGAAGCCAGTGTGTGAAGCCAGTGTGTGCAGCTGATGTGAAGCCAGTGTATGAAGGAGGTGTGTGAAGCCAGAGTGTGAAGCCAGTGTATGAAGCCAGTGTGTGAAGCCAGTGTGTGAAGCCGGTGTGAGAAGCCAATGTGAGAAGGCGGTGTAAGAAGCCTTTGTGAAGCTGATGTGAAGGCGGTATGTGAAGCCAGTGTGAGAAGCTGGTGAGAAGCCAGTGTGAAGCCGAAGTGAGAAGCTGGAGTGAAGCCAGTGTGAAGCTGATGTGAAGGCGGTATGTGAAGGCAGTGTGAGAAGCTGTTGAGAAGCCACTAGAGGAGTTAAAAAGTGTAGCGGTGACAAGAACCCCAGAATCTGCACCCATACCTGTGCCCATGGAACATACCAGAGAGAATCAAGAAAATTTTGGCTGCAGCCCTATTAGTGCTGTTTCAGCAGCAATCTTTGTAGCTGTGATCCTCTTCTCCCCACCTTATTGCCATAGCTGCCCCATGGAATTTTTAGGAAAAGTGGCTGAGGCCCTCTCAACTTAGGTTAATCTATAATCTTTCATTAACTTGGATATACATTCAATTAGGAATGTTAATTTTGAATTAACTCCACACTGTTAACAGGAACAATTCCGTGTGGTTTCTGAGACTATTAAAACTGAGATAGTATTAGCTTTGGGTGCGCACCCCTTAGAGCACTTTGGGTGAGTATCCTCTCTAATATCCCTCAGGAAAGACAAGCCTGGAGCCAAGCAGTCAGCTGGCAGACTAGCAGTAAGCAACCCTATAGCCCAAGAATGGTAGAGTATGTATAAATTAGGTGACCAATGACGAGTAAACCCACGGGGTGCTGCTCAACCTAAGACCAAAAATCCACGGGGGCCCATGAGGATATTTCCAAAACAGGTAAGAGCAAGTGTTGAGGTCTAAGCCATTTCTCTAATTTAAAAAAATAAAATTGGGGGAGATGTTGCAATAATCACCCCAACTCTCCTCATCCCCTTGGGATAGAAGTCCCCCTTTTGTTATGGTATTTGGCGTAGTCACAATCCACTCCACACCTGACCTTCCTGTTCCCAGTTGCTAAAAGATAATTACAGACTACCACCCTAGGGGGTGACTCTTACACCCAGCAGGTGAGAACTTACATTCCTCCCCTGTAATTATCTGGGTGTATAATACTGGGACCACTGTCTATGTGACTGTGACTGCAAGGTGTCCTGAGAGAAAGCAGTTCAATATGGAGTAAACTTTTTGGTAACACAGATAATGGACTTGTGTCTTTCTTTCAAACCCTTAGGCCTTCACCCAGTTCAGAGTTGCTGTTAGTGGTGCAGGCACAACAAATGGAGGCCCACAAAGCCTCCTCCATATAATATTGTTATATATACCAATTTCTCCATTGTGGTGTGCAAAAAAAAAACAGATCCCATGAAAGAAGCCAAGGCTGAAATCTCTTTCGTTGATCACATCTCATTTTGCATTTGTGATCCAGATTCTCTGTGCACATAAATATCCCCATCTTCTAACACTGACTTCTACAGTAGAGTTCATTTTACCATAAATGTAAACAACCTTTGCTGTTTGTGCCATAATTTTTTGTCATATATCTTAGTCCTTGCCATGTGTGAGTGAGTGTATGTGTGTGTATGTGTGTTTATACATGTGGGTGTGTATAAATGTTTTCTGGTATCACATTCACAAAAAACCAAACTGATCCCATATCTTTGCATTTGTTTTTGTTGAGTCTGAGAGAAACTGAATACCCAGGTCATCATCTGAGGTGACCAATCTGATCCAGGTTCACCTACATGGAAGGATCACATTTGGGATATTTTAGGACCACATTCCTCTAACCAAAATGATGGTCAGTCCTATCACAATAATACCACAGTTTCTAACACCAAGTTCTGTCTTTGTTAAGATTTTACTGCTGTGAAAAGACAGCATTAAAAAGGAAACAGTTATAAAGACAACATTAACTTTGGGACTGGACTAAATGTTCAGAGGTTCAGACCATTACTGTCAAGGAGATAGCATGGCAACATCCAGGAATGCATGTTAGAGGCTGAGCTGAGTGTTCTGCATCTTCATCTGAAATCCACTAAGAAAAGACTGGCTCCCATGTGGTTAGGAAGAGAGAGGGTCTCATTGGCAGCCTCAAACCCCATAGTGACACAATTCCTCCAATAGGCCACGCCTACTCCAACAAGACCATACCTTGTAGTACTACCACTCCCTGAACCAAGCATACTAAAACCACCATTGTTCAAATCATAAAATTTTCTATTCATTTGCAGTAAAGTTTGTACTACAAGACATGGCAAATTTCTGTGTAAATGCTGCCTTTCCTGAAGTAAGCTTGGGAATTTAGAGATTGTTAGAGTCGAATACAATTTCAAATAATAAACAGGAAACTCTGATATGATAATTTTTATATTTGTGTAAATCCATGAGGTTTTATTTCTGAAAGCAATGCATGAACTAGATTATAGGCATCAAGAATAGGACTGTTATACAATATTTGGGAGTTCTGTTTCCACAGCAACATAAAAAAAAATCAAGGAAACAAAAAACCTATCTTGAACCATTTATGAAATCCATAAATTATTCTTCTTATAATGTTTTATTATTTGAAATTTCTTTTATGTGTCAATTATCTTAATTATATTGATAATTTTAAGAATCAAATAATACATTAACATATTTCATCTATCTTCTCTATTAATACCTTTTATTACCCAAAAATATCATTAACAGATTTTGAGTGATACCCATAGTTCAAGATCCCACTTCTATTGCTTGAGTACTAACTTATGTTTCATAGCATACAAAATAATATTTGGAAATTACACTTAGTAAAAGAACATAAAATATTAAAAATAGAATCATTGTGAAACATATATGATAGCCCATGACATAAAGTGAGAGTATACAAAATGCATTACATGTCTCTATAAATTGTCTAATAATCATTTACTTATTAAAATAACCACATTATTATGAGAAAGTTTATTTAATCCTTAATAATTTTACAAAAATTAAAGTAGGAGAAGTTTTTTGAAATCAGACATTAAAAAAATGCTAATTTTGTTATTGTTGATGGACAACCTAAATAGTGAGGGCATCCAATTGGTGACCCCAGCACATGTATATTGGAACAAATTTTTCTGGCCTCAGTGGGAAAAGGTATATCTAATCCTGTTGAAAGTTGGTGTTCCAGGGAAAAAGAATGCTGTTGGCCTAGGTGATGGGAGGTTTGGTGGAGATGTTGTGGTGGTGAGGTAATGGCAGTGTGTGGTGTGGGAAGATCAAGATCTCAGATGATAAAAGGAGGGGTAACGGTGTGAAGATCTCTGGGAGCATAGACTGGGAGGGGAGCAATGTAAATAAATAAAATAATTTCTAAAGTGCTAACTACATAGAGAATCAGAAATTACTACTAATAATAGTTGAATGATATTCGTAAAATATGCTAATATTTATGTTTTTGGTTTTGTTATTGGTTATTTTATGTATTTAAAGTTCAAAAGTTATACCTCTTACCCAATTCTCCTCTGCAAGCGTCTCATTCATCCCCACTCTCCCTTGCTTCTGCTTCTATGAGAGTACTATACCACCCACCCACTTGCATCTCACTGACCCAGCTTTCCCCTATTGGTTAAGTCAGGGTTTCTATTCCTGCACAAAATATCAAGACCAAGAAGCAAGTTCGAGAGGAAAGGGTTTATTCAGTTTACACTTCCATATCGCTGTTCATCACCAGAGGAAGTCAGGACTAGAACTCAAGCAGGTCAGGAAGCAGGAGCTGATGGAGGGATGTTACTTACTGGCTTGCTTCCCATGGCTTGCTCAGCCCACTTTTATTAGAACCCAGGTTTACCAGCCCAGGGATGTGACTACCCACAATGGATTGGGCCCTCCCCGTGTTGATCACTAGTTGAGAATTTGCCTTACAGCTGAATCTCATGGAGATATTTTCTCAACTGTGATAACTCCAGCTTGTGTCAAGTTGACACAAAACCAGCCAGTACAATTGACCAGCACCTTGTCTACTTGACATGCAAGCAAATCAATATTTAGCTTCCACCCTTACTTTCTTGTACATTCCCAAGACCTTGATAAGTTTAAGAGTCCCACAGCCTTTGGCAATTCTTACATTTTAAAACTGCAATACATTTAAAATATTCTGTCTCTTTTAAAAATTAAGGTCTTTTTACAATTCAAAGTCTCTAAACTGTGGGCTCTTCTTCTTTCTTCAAGAGGGAAAGATATCAGGACAAAGTCACAGTGAAAGCAAAATCAACCTCTATCCATGCAGTGTCTGGAAATCCACTTACAAAATTCTGTTTGGTTATGGTTTTATTGCTGTGAACAGACACCATAACCCAGGCGAGTCTTATAAATAACAACATTTAACTGTGATTGGCTTACAGGTTCAGAGGTGCAGTCCATTTTCATCAAGATAAGAACATGGCAGCATCCAGGCAGGCATGATACAGCAGAAGCTCAGAGTTCTACATCTTCAAACAAAGGAAGCCAGGAACAGACCAAGCATCCTCAGGTAGCTAGTAGGAGTGTCTCCACGCACCACCTCAAAGTGACACACTCCTCCAACAAGACCACACCTTCAAATAGTGCTGCTACCTAGGCCAAGCTTATACAAACCAGAACAGTGTTGCAAATCCTTTGGGCACCTTGATTCATTTCTTTAACTCCTCCATTGGGTTCCATGTCTTAGTTTTGATTTTATTGTTCTGAACAGATATAAATGACCTAGGCAACCCTTAGAAAAATAACATTTAATTGGGCTGGCTTACAGGTTTAGAGGTTCAATCTATTATCATCAAGGCAGAAACATGGCAGCATCCTTGCAGGCATAGTATAGAATATGAGCATTCTACATCTTCTTCTGAAGGCTGCTAGCAGCAGACTGACTTCCTGGCAGTGAGGAGTGAAGTCTTAAAGTCCATGCCTACAGTGACACATCTACTTAACCAGGCCATAACTCCACGCACTGCCATTCCCTGAGCCAAGCATATATAAATAATCACCTTCTACTCCATGGCCCACATTGGCTTGTTCAAAAACATGAGTCTATAGGAGCTATATCTAAACATAGCATAATACTAAATACATTCAGTTATTCAAAATGACTTCCAAAGTCCTCATAGTCTATAGTGGTCTCAAATGAATACCTCTATGTTGGATGTCAATGTGGTCTTTAGATCTCTAACTCCATTTTTCACCTTTGTTAACTGCAACAAATTTCTTTCTCCTGCCAAGTTTCCACTCATTGTTAGCCAATTCCCTTAGTAGAAATTTCACAGCTCTGGCTTCCTGAATATCTTTGGGCCTCCAAGGCAACTTCAACATTACAACTTCTTGTCCCAATGTCTGGGATCCACACATGATATTCTGGACTTCTCTAAAGGGATTCATTCACTTATCCAGCTCTGCCCTTTGTAGTATTCTAAGCACAAAATGATCATGTTAGATACTATAACTTTGGGCCTCCGTTTCTTCCCTCGCTAAGCCTTTTCACCTGCAGTGGTGCAAACCTGTTTATGCCCTTCAAAGCTGCTTTCTGCCCCATTTGGGGGCTGGGACTTCCCATAATTCAGCTGTTGCTTCTTGGTTCCTCATTAGGTGCTTTCCACCTGAGCAACCTTGTGACTTCTGAGATGCACCTAGCACTTTTCCATGGCCTCATACTTGCTTAGTTGCTGCTCCATTTCTGCTTAAGTGAGGCATAACCTATAATGGTACTGCTTCTTGGAATCCATCAGAGTCAGCTAAGGAATCTGTACACTTTTATTCAGTTAAGGAGTAGGAATTTTAACATGCTGTCTTCACCATGCCTATTGGCACCACTTTCTCTTCTTGGTATGCCATGAGACAGAGGCATCATCTGAGGAGGAGATTCTCAATTGTTCTAGGAATTGCCTGTTGACCAACTGTTGGGAGAGCGAGGATTTTGCTCAGGTTGTTTGAGTTCCTGGTGTGATCCCTGTAGCCCTGGAGGATAATGGCTGCTTCTTATTGTGCTCTACCGACACAAAAGAGACTTTGGCATCACTGCTGCTATTATCACCACCATTGCCATCTCTGCCACCACCACCACAGACGTCTCTAAATCTGCAGCCAGTACTGGAACTGAGGACAAATTTTCTGGGGAGTTGCTTCAATGCTGTCTGTGCAGAATAATATTAACTCTCAAATTAAGCTGGGCATTCTCAATCTCAACCAGTCACCTGCAGATACTCTAACTGACTTTAATGAGCCACAGGCCTTGCCTACTTTGCTTGTTCTCCCACAATCTTAGTTGCCAGAGCTCTGACATTCAGAGCTTCTCCTCTTGTACTCTGGCACTTTTCACATCTACATATTGAGATCCTCTCTTGTGCTTAACCCCAGTACCTATTATTTACAGTTGGCTAAGTGAAACCCTTCCAGTCTACAACCCAGGCTAGACTCAAACTAGATATGGTCCTGTTTGTGCCTCCATGTGTAGTATGAGCCTTAACCCTGAATTGCTCTCATTCTTGGTGGTGTAACATCTGTAGACAATGTGCCAAGATGATTCTTTCTCCTTTTCTTCTTAAGATTCATAGAATAAGCGCAGGAAAGAAGTTTAATCAGTCATTAGCATTGGCTATACTTCCAGTGAAATTGGGTTCATTCCCATAAAACATAGGATGATCACAACTGTCTGTGCTTCCAGTCCCATGGGACCCAACACCTTCACAGAAATATACATTCAGGTAACATTCTAGTGCATGTAAAATAAATGATAATAAATCATATAAAAACTCAAATGCATATTTATATAATATTTAACTTATTTATTTTATTTTTTAATCTTTGAACCATAGAGTACTGTGTATGTCTAATGTGCATCAGAAGTTATGCTATAAAATGGGGTTATAGACCTTTGGGAGCTTCTTTGTGGATGCTGGCAAATGACATTTGTGCTCTTAACTGCCTAATAATTTCCCAACCTTGCCCTTCTTTGTGTTTTTTGTTTATCGAAAATAGATTTTTTTCCATAAGAGTATGCAGTGATTACATCTTTTCCACACCCAGTTCCTCTGACATTCTCACCACCTCCTCTTCCAACTATATCAACACCCTTTTGTTCTGTCCTAAACAACAAATAGGCAGCTAAAAATGTAGTGGGACATTTCTTTAGTCCTAGGACTTAAGAGGAAGAAGCAGGTAGATCTCTGTGAGCTGGTCCAGTATTATTTACAAAGTGAGTTCATGGTCAAACAATTAAACAGAGAAGTCATGTCTTAAGAAACAAACAATCAATTAAACAAACAGAGAAATGAAAGCTAACAAAGGATCATATGAAATAGAACAAAAAGAAACATATTGGAATATGACAAAATAAAAAAAATAGATGGAAAAGAGACAAAGAAAATACAAAAAAAATACATAGAGATGCAGGACAGGATCACACTCACAAGAGTGTAATAAAAACTCAAAATTGGTAGCAATAACAGATGAGCAAAGAAAGGGGTAAGGTCCCTATAGTAAGTCCAACAGAGTCAATTTCCATGGACACTTGAGGTTCTCAGAGATGGAACCACCACCTAAAGATCATACATTGGCTGGACCTAGGTCTCCCCACTCAGATGTAGGAGATGGGGATCATGGTCATGATGTGGATCCCCTAACTTCAAAAGTTATTGCCTCTTTGTGGGATGTGTTGTTCTAGCTGGGCTGCTTTGTCTGAACTCAGTGAGAGAGGATATGCCCAGATTGAAAAATACTTAAAGTACTAGGGTGAGGGATAGCCAGGGAATCCACTCACTTAGATGAGAAAGAAAAGAGATATGGGGAATGGGATGTGAGAGGGTATGACCTTGAGGGGAGCTTTGAGTGTATACAAGCCATTCTCCTTCATCAGCCTTCTGAGTGTTGTCATATTAGATGATTGTCAAAGCATCAAGTTCATCTCTTTATTCCAGAAGAGTCAAGTGATTGTGTAAACTGGAAAGAATCCTGCTCAGTCAGTCAACAGGGTCTCAAGGGAGACAATGAAGATTGAAAAGATAAAGACAATTAGACAACACTATAACATGACTCCAGACAGTGCAAGGCTGAAGGGAATTTAATTTTCTCCAGACTGCTTACATACCATTTTACATACTTGCAAAGAATAAAGTCAGTTTTAGGACAAGAAATAAACAAGGAAAATAAGCTAAGTCTCCTGATTAATGTTTTACGGATATATCAGGAAGACCAACATAAAAGGAGTGCCACAAATCTCTCTGCCTAGTTTTCCTTGAGCTTTGTAATAGCCTCCCCTCCCCCAAAAAGTTCTTATCTGAACCTACTTCACTGTCCTAGCCCAATTTTGAATTCCTGCTCTATTCCTACAAGAAGGTCCCCAAAAGCTCTCTACAAAGGGATTTGTCATGTCCATTTACCATGCCAATTGATGGTTTGTGGATGTATTTACAAGAACAGGTTATGGCCCCCAGGTGATTTTCCCTCTAAAACATGCTGCTCACAAATGAAAAAAAAACAATCATGTGACTTGTTCCACCTGGTGATCCTTCAGAATGAAGCCATAGACAAGAGGATCCCTGTGTGATAGAATTCTAAATTATCTCTAGCTATAGAACAAGGCAGTTGTCTAGGAATATAATCCAAATCAAGAATCTCAAGAGCATAAAAAGAAAATCAATTATTACCATCTGAATGAGGAAGAAGCATGCTTATTGCAGTGGGCTCAGCAGAGAAAAGACTTCATACATTTCTGCTGTGTGGAGATGAAGATCTAGGCTCTGCCTGTTTATGGTATCCAAAAAATTTTGGAGGTTTTCTATTCAAAGCACATAGAGGATTTGGAACTCAACATGACATTGACTGAGTACACAGTGTCACATTTTACTCCTTTCTTCTGGCAGATGAGGAAACTTCATATATTTTTCATGGCATGCACCTCCATGGAAACTTTTATGAATGGCTGGGACACATGCTAGAGAACAGATGTATGTCAATGAGTTCATTTCCCAGTTTTCCCATCTCTAGGGACTTCAGCATCTCTCCATGAATGGCATGTGCTTTCTAAGCCATAAAGCAGGTGTTCAGGTAAGGATGGTGAACTAGGTGAGCTCCCAGAGTAAACATTTCCCTTTTATTTTAAGGACTCATGGACCATGAGGGAGACATTAGAATGCAGAAGGTATAAGTAGCGTGAATTAAGGTCTCAAATGGCCATTTATGAAGCAGCTGACTTAAGTGAGTTAAAGAGTAGGGCAAAATAGGATGTAATTCTTGGTATCATGGCAACCCAATCAATACAAAAGGAAAGGAGGGAGAATGTAGTTAGGAGCCTCAGGACTCACCCACACAGCAGTTAGGCCAGCAGTTGTGCTGAGGTCAGTGATAGCATTCTACAGTCTGCACCTGATTTGTTATGGAAAAAAATGTTTGAGACCCAGCAGGTTTGAGAACATGAAACAAGGGAGGAAACCTTGAGTCTGTATATAATAAAAGTAATTGTGCAGAGATCTTGATTTAATGTATTTTCTGCTTGAGATGGATGCCAGGAGATGAACTATAGGACTGACTTGTCTCAGCATGGTACAATACATACATCATACCTAAGATAATATCCTTGAATATCTGGTCAAATTTCTATTGTGGCAACTACCTAATTTTATTATTTCCACTCTCCATCACCATTTGCTAGAACTAACCCGCTGCTTTTCTCTAGTCCCTGATGATGCCCTTGGAGACCTTCTCCATCACACAGTACCAAATTTCACAGTCAGACTTGGATTCCTTTTCTTTTTCTCCAAGTATCTGTCAGCTAAAGTATCTGAACATGAGAGGAATAGTCTTATTGTGTTTAGATATTGTGCCTCTCTGAGTTCTCCAAGAAAATGTGGAAGACTCTTTGCAGTCCCTGGGCTTAAAGGCTTGTAGGATGAATGACTCTCAACTTACCCTCCTGATACCGACCATCTGCCACTGTTCTGAGCTCACCAAGGTCAGCTTCTATGACAATAATATCTCTTTTCCTGTGCTGAGGGACCTCTTGAAGCACACAGCTGACTTGAGCTGACTGAATATGTGAGAGAACCCTGCTCCTTTACGGTGCTATGATGACTTGGGTGTTCCCACCAAGGAGCAATTTTTCAGATTTGTGATCTGGTCATTGTTACCCTCAGGCCATAAGACAACCCTAGAGCATCTCCTTTGCAACAGAAATGTGTCATTCATGTGGTAGTCATTGTCTTTGATGGCTGTAAATGATCTTGGGTTTCAGAAAGAGCCAGAAATCACACAGACAGTAGTACCAGTCAGATACCAGATATTTTGAACATATACCTGAAGACTGATCTATTACGGTTGCAGATCAGAAGGTGGACCTAACCTGGACATTGAACATTTCACAGGATAATCTAATCCAGGAGAAAACAGATTAGCTGCTCTATATTGGGCTCTGACTGAAGATATTTTCACAAGATATACTAAATAGTTCTAACTGACCTTCATTCTGATTGGTTGTATTTGGAAATTATAGATGTGTAACTCCATAATATTAGCAAACCTCAGAACATGCTCAATATAACTAGGCATGTACTGAGCTTTATCCTGCCCTTAGAAGGCATGTTCAGAAAGAAAAAAGGAATATGAAAGACAGAATGGTTGTTTTAATGCCTTTCTATGCACCCCACATTTACCCAGATGTCCAGATGTGTCAAACAATGGTTGTGTTCCTTTTTTCCCCTCTCAATAATATGAAATATCTGACATACATGGAACAAAATAACTACAGTTTTGGTATAAAAGAAGGCCTCACCAAATGGAAAACTATGACTTTTGAATGTGACGAAATGGATGGCTTCAGACTCGTTTTGAACTGGGTCTCTCAGAGATTGTGACTTCACAGACTGATCAGAAGTTTGGAAACAAAAGAATGTCCAGTGACTAAGATCTTGGATGCTGAGTTTTACACAGGGAATATTCAGATGGACTCTGGGAAGAGGGAACTTGTGGAAACAGAAGCACACCTTGGCAATTTTGATTGGATTCTGACAAGATTGTTTAACTAGATGATCTTTCAACAATGTGTAAACTTTTTGTCCTTCCTTGTAGTATATAGTGAATAAATAAATCATTGATACTTTGTTTAGATGTCATTACTGTTTCCTGAGTGGAATAAACTAAATAACAAATCTGTACCACCTGACCTCTTGAGGAGTCAAAATGTATACATTGGTGCCAGGCATGTTATGATTGAAAATCATGGGTAGGTGGGTAAAGTTATCAGCTAAGATGGTTCACATGTGGACATCTAGGTTGGCCTATGGTAAAAAAGAATAATAGAAACCACCTCTATGTATCTCTCACTCCTTGTTTCTTTCTCTCCTGCCCCTACACTCTCTCCCTGTCAGCCTGTCAGCTTTGCAGGCCTTGTTATTTGGAACCTGTTGATTTCCTGGAGGTTTGCTCACAATAAACTTCTTTCATGCTCAGCAGAGAATCAATAAAACAAACAAACACACAAATAAAAGCCCAGGAACTGATAGTTGAAGTGAGATTACTCATGTTTTAAGCGCACATGTTTCTTTAAAGGAAAACCGGAGTTTGGTTGCAGAAGTAATATCAAGTGGCTCTCAGCTGGATCTCTGGCTTCAGGGTGTAGGCCCATGTATGTAGATCGTTGTGGTTATCAGGTTTTACAGGCACAATATGCACAACACCTATGTATTCACCTAACTGATAATATCTTGGAAAAAAAAAAAAAAACCTCTGTTTCACAAACACTTCAAAAAACCAACTAATTAATTAAAATGGTGATGTTCAGTAGCAAGGTATTTGCCAGACTTGGTGTGGCTCAAATATTACTCCAATACACACCACAAAGAAGAGAGTTTGTGGTATTTCATGTGTGTGCATTGAGCTCAATTGGTGAACAATTGTCTAGACTATAGGGATTCCAGTTTGAGGTCTGCACAATGGAGGAACAAAAGAGTACAAAGAGTTTATATAAGAAAACTGGGTGTCTGTCTGTTTATCCAAGTCTGTATCTATCCATCTGTGTCTCTGTCTATATGTTTATCCATCTGTCTGCCTGGCTCTTTATCTATCTATTAGGTGAGACCACACTCATATAGATACCTAGATCACAAAACCATGACCAAAAAGAAAAATTTAAATTTCAGACCAATTTTTCATATAAATATTGATACAATACTAAATAAAATACTGGTAATCCACATTCAAGAACTCTACAAAAACATGAACTATCCTATTCAGTATGCTTCATCCCAAGGATGCAGGGATGGGTCAACATAGTAAAATAAATACAGCAGTGTACTCCACCATAGAAACAAACAGACAAAAAGGTCACATTCCATCTCATAAGATGCTAAAAAAGCCTTTGACAAAATCCAGCACCCCTTTGTGATAAAAGTACTGTAGGTTAAAAGCCATATACACAACCACAAGAAATCAAATATACAGAAATCTGATAACCAACATAAAATTAAATGGAGAGAAAGGTAAAACAATTCCACAAAAACCAGGGATGAGAAAAGACAGTGTACTATCTCCCTATCAATCCAATATAGAATTTTGTATTCTAGCTAGAGCTATAAAAGAAATAAAGTGATTAAGGTGTAACAAGTTGGAAAGGAAGAAGACACAGTATATCTATTCACAGATGATAGTTTAGTATAAATAAAACCCTAGAATTTCTTTTTATTGTTTTTCTTTTTCTTTTAAACTTTATTTTAAAAAACAAAGATTAAAGAAAAAATTTTAAACATTTTTGCATAAATGTATACAAATACATTTTTATCAGTGCTTGGCTTTTTTTTCTTTTTCTTTTTTTTTTAAGGTTTGATACTATGCATTAAGGTCTTACTAGTTACAATGAGCAAAAAGTACATGTAAAACAGGATGTAACCCAGAATTAGTCAACGTTTTCTTGGTGTGTAAGGATTGAGCATAATGAGTTTTTTTGTTTGTTTGTTTGTTTGTTTGTTTTCTTTTCTTTTTTTCTTGAAATTTAAACAGTCTGTGAGTTGTTTTTGGGGCAGTCCCAGCCTCTGGGGTTAGCATCCCACTATCAGTGACTGCATATTATGTCTGTTCTATTGTGAATGGGTTATCTCACTCAGCAAGATATTCTCTAGATGCAAATGGACATCTGGGACCTTTCCAGCTTCTGGCTACTCTAAATAGAGCTGCTATGAACATTGTAGTGCTTGTATCTTTGTTGTATATTGGAGTGTCTCTGGGTTATATGCCCAAAAGTGGAATAGCTGGATCTTCAGGTAGTACTATGTCCAATTTTCTGAGGAATCGCCAGACTGATTTCCAGAGTGGTTGTATCAGTTTAAAACCCCACCAACAGTGGAGAAGTGTTCCTCTTTCTCTACAACCTCGCCAGCATCTGCTGTCATCTGAGTTTTGGATCTTGGCCATTCTGACTGGTGTGAGGTGGACTCTCAGGGTTGTTTTGATTTGCATTTCCCTGATGGCTAAGGGTGTTGAGCACTTCTTTAGATGTTTCCTAGCCATTCCATATTCCTCAAATGAGAACGTTTTGTTTAGCTCTGTACCCCATTTTTAATAGGGTTGTTTGATTCTCTGGTGTCTAGCTTTTTGAGTTCTTTGTATACCTTGGATATTAGGCCTCTATCTGATGTGGAGCTGGTAAAGACCTTTTCCCATTCTGTTGACTGCCGTTTTGTTTTCTTGACAATGTCCTTAGCCTTACAGAAACTTTGCAATCTCATTAAGTCCTATTTGTTAATCTTTGACCTTAGAGCTTGAGCCATTCACATTTTGTTCAGAAAATTTTCTCCTGAGCCTATGTGTTCTAAGGTGTTCCCTACTTTCTCATTTAATAGTTTCAGTGTATCTTGTTTAACGTGGAGATATTTGTTCCATTTTCACTTGATCTTTGAACAAGGAGATAAGAAAGGGTCTATTTTCATTCTTGTGCATGCTGAGTGCCAGTTGGACCAACACCATTTGTTGAATAGGCTGTCCTTTTTCCATTGAATGTTTACATCTCCTTTGTCAAAAATCAGGTTACCATATACGTGAGGGCACATTTCTGCTTCTTCTATTCTATTCCATTGATCCTCGTGCCTATTTCTGTACCAGTACCATGCAGTTTTGAGCACAATTGCATTGTAATATAGCTTGAGGTCAGGGATAGTGATTCCCGCAGATGTTTTCTTGTTGTTGAGGATGGATTTTACTTTTCTACTATATCTTTTGTTATTCCAGATGAAATTGCACATTGATCTTTTCAACTCTATGAAGAACTGGGTTGGAATTTTGATGGGGATTGCATTGAATCTCTAGATTGCTTTTCGAAGGATGGCCATTTTTAAAATGTTGATTTTTTCAATCCATTAGCATGGGAGATCTTTCCATTTTCTGAGATCTTCCACAATTTTTTTTTTTTAGAGGTTTAAAGTTGTTGTCCTACAGGTCCTTCACTTGCTTAGTTAGAGTCACACCAATGTATTTTATATTGTTTATGACTATTGTGAAGGGTATCATTTCCCTAATATTTTTCTTCACATGTTTGTCCTTTGAGTAGAAGAAGGCTACTGATTGGTTTGTGTTAATTTTATATCCAGCCACTTTGCTGAACTTGTTTATCAGCTCTAGGAGTTCTCTGGTGGAATTCGTGGGGTCACTTAAGTACACTATCATGTCCTCTGCAAAGAGTGAGGTTTTTCCTTCTCCATTTCCGATTTATATCCCCTTGATCTCCTTTGGCTGTCTAATTGCTCCAATCAGGATTCCAGACTGTGTTAAATAGGTAGGGGGAGATTGAGCAGCCTTGTCAATTCCCTGATTTTAGTGAGATTGCTTCAAGTTTCCCACCGTTAAGTTTGATGCTGGCTGCTGGTTTGCTGTATATTGCTTATATTATGTTTAAGTATGGACCTTGGATTCCTGTTCTTTCCAAGACTTTTAACATGAAGGGGTGTTGAATTTTGTCAAATGCTTTGTCAGCATCTAGTGAGATGACCATGTGATTTTGTTCTGTGAGTTTTTTTTTTATATGTTGGATTACAATGATGGATTTCCTTATATTAAACCATCCCTTCATCCCAGGGATAAAACCTACTTGGTCATGGTGAATGATCGTTTTGATATATTCTTAGATTCAGTTTTCAAGGATTTTGTTGAGTATTTTTGCGTCAATGTTCATAAGTGAGATAGGTCTGAAGTTCTCTTTCGTTTTAGGGTCTTTGTGTAGTTTAGGTAAGATGGTTATTGTAGCCTCTAAAAATGAGTTAGGTATTTTTCCATATGATTCTATCTTGTGGAATAGTTTGGAGAGTATTGGTGTTATGTCTACAATAAATGTCTAATAAAATTCTGCATGTAACAGATCTGGACTTGGGTTTTTTTTTTTTTTTTTTTTGGTTGGGAGGCTTTTGATGACTTCTTCTATCTCTTTATGTGTTATGGGATTATTTAGATGGTTTACCTGGTCCTGGTTTAATTTTAGGATCTTGTATCTTTCTAGGAATTTATCCATTTCCTCCAGATTCTCCAATTTTGTGGAGTATAGGCTTTTGTAGTAGGATCTGATGATTTTTTGAATTTCCCCAGTTTCAGTTGTTATGTCTCCACTTTCCTTTTTGATTTTGTTAATTTGGATACTCTCTCTTTGCCCTCTAATTAGTCTGGCTAGGGGTTTATCAATTTTTTTGATTTACTCATAGAACCAGCTCTTAGTTTTGTTGATTCATTCAATGGTTCTTTTTATTTCTATTTGGTATATTTCTGCCCAAGTTTGATTATTTCTTGCCATCTACTCCTCTTGCGTGTACCTTCTTCCTTTTCTTCTAGAATTTTCAGCTGTGCTGTCAAGTTGCTGATGTGTGCTCTCTCCAGTTTCTTTTTGGAAGCACTCAGGGCTATGAGTTTTCCTCTCAGTACTGCTTTCATTGCATTCCATAGATTTGGGTATGTTGTGTTTTCATTTTCATTGATTCTAAAAAATCCTTAATTTCTTTTTTTATTTCTTCTTTGACCCTGCTATATTTTAACAGAGCATTGTTTAGTTTCCATGTGTATGTGGACTTTTTGTTGTCTTTGTTGTTGTTAAAGACCAGCCTTAGACCACGGTGATCTGAGAAGATGCATGGGAGTATTTCTATCTTCTTATATGGATTGAGGCTCATTCTGTGTCCAATTATGTGGTCAATTTTCGAGAAGGTGCCATGGGGTACTGAGAAGGTGTATTTTTTTACTTTAGGATGATATGTTCTGTAGATATCTATTAATTCCAGTTGGTTCATAGTCTCTGCTAGTTTTAGAGTGTCTTTGTTCAGTTACTGTTTCCATGATCTGTCCACTGGAGAGAGTGGGGTATTAAAGTCTCCCACTATTATTGTGTGGGGTGAAATGTATTTTTTGAGCTTTATTACGGTTTCTTGTATGAATGTGGGTGCTTTTGTATTTGGAATATATATGCTAAGGATTGAGAGTTCCTCTCGACCTATTTTCCCTTTAATGAGTAAAAAGTGTCCTTCTTTATCTTTTTGATATCTTTTGGTTGGAAATTTACTTTATTTGATATTAGAATAGCCACTCCAGATTGCTTCTTGTGGCTGCATGCTTGGAAGTTTTTTTCCCAACTTTTATTCTGAGATAGTGTCTGTCTTTGTCTCTGAGATGAGTTACCTGTATGCAGCAAAATGCTGGATTTTTTTTTATGTATCCAGTCTGATAGCCTATGTCTCTTTATTGGGGAGTTGAGACCATTTATGTTAATAGATACCAAGGAATAGTGGTTTCTGTTTCCTGCTATCATTGCTTTTGTAGAAAGAGTTGTGTCTGTGTCTCTTTCTTCTTTTGGTTTTCTTGCTTAGGGGTTTTCTGGTTTTTACTAGGATGTAGTTCCTCTCATTGTATTGGGTTTTCCACCTATAATTTGTTGTAGTGCTGGGTTTGTAGTCAGATATTGTGTAAATTTAGATTTGTCTTGAAATATCTTTATCTCTCCATCTATGGTGATTGATAGTTTTGCTGGGTATATCAGCTTGGGTTGGCACTTGTGCTCTCTTAGGGTCTGCAAGATGTCATTCCAGGCTCTTTTAGCTTTCATAGTCTCTGTTGAGAAATCGGATGTGATTCTGATTGGTCTGCCTTTATATGTTACCTGATCTTTTTTCCTTACTTCTTTTAGTATTCTTTCTTTGCTTTCGGCACTTGGTGTTTTGACTATTATGTGTCAGGAGGAATTTCTTTTCTAGTCCAACGTATTTGGATTTCTGAAGGCTTCTTTTATGCTCGTGGTCATCTCATTCTTAAGAGTAGAGAAGTTTTCTTCTACAATTTTGTTGAAGATATTTACTGTGCCTCTTAGTTGATATTCTTCTCCTTCTTCTATTTTTATTATACTTACGTTTGGTCTTCTAATTGTGTCTTGGACCTTCTGGACATTTTGGGTTAGAAGCATTTTGGTTTTTGCATCTTTTCTAATTTGTCTATTTTTTGAAAGTTGTCTTCAGCCCCGGAGATTCTCTCTTCCATCTCTTGTAGTCTATTGGAAATGCTTGCATCTGTGACTCCTGATTTCTTTTTTAGGTGTTCTACCTCTAGGATTATCTCTTTTAGTGTTTTGTTTATATTGTCAATTTCCGTTTTAAATTCCTTCTTCCATTCCTTCATCTCTTTGGTTCTGTTTTCTTCTAGTTCGTTGAGTTCTTTGAGTGTTTTTCTTGTTTCCTCTTTAAAAGCTTCTGATACTTTTTGCTTTTCTCCCTGTTCTTGTTTAAGGATCTCTATCATCATCTTGAGGTATGATTTTAGTTCTGCGTCTTCTTTTGTGTTTGGAATTCTGCTGTTTGCTGTGATGGGAGAGCTTGGTACTGGTGTTGCCAGGTTGTCTTGGTTTCCTTGGGATATGCTCTTTTGCTTTCCTCTTGCCATCTCATTGTCAGTGATATGTTCTCGCCTTTCTCTTGTAACAGGTCTGTGTCCCTGGATCTCTGCTGGTCCAGAAATAAGATGGTCAGAGCCCTGTTCTTGGCCCCAAAGCCACTGGGCGGGAATGCTGGGTTGCTGGATCAGGTAGAGTAGGGGCGTGCTTTCCGAGCACACTCGGCAGAGATCTCTCTGCCCCCTGGCAACTCAGATCTCCTTATCACCAGTCCTTTATCTCTGGGAAATGATCCTAGAATTTCTAACCACAGAACTGCTGCAGATGATAAAGATCTTCAACAATGTGTCTAGAAAAAAACTTAATTCAAATAATTCAAAGGCCCTTTTTATCATAAAAAATAAATAGGCTAAGAAGGAAATTATGAAAACAATACCTTACCAAAGAGTAAAGCTATATATTTATAGGTGTAACTATCTGAGCAAGCAAACTACCTGTATGAAAAAGTCAACTATCTGAAGAAATAAATTGAAGAAGCCACTAGAAGATGCACAGGTCACATATGCTCCTGCATTCAGAGGATTAATGCAGTACAAAATGCTATCTTACCAACAACATTCTACTGATTCAATGCAAAACCCATTAAATCCCAACCGAATTCTTAAAGATCCTTAAGGAACAATTCTCCCTATGGAAAACTAAAAACACCATAAAAGCTAAATCAATCCTCCACGATAAAAGATTTTTTAGAAGTGTTACCATCCATTGGTTGGCCATGATTGCCAGAAGAATGACAATCCATCCTTACCAGATCTGATCGAAACCTTACCTCACTTCCGTCCTCTGATTCAGGTGTGCTTATTTGAGACTTTGAATTGAGATGCCAAAATTTTCAATTTCAGAGTCCATTTTAGTGAACCTGATGTAATTTAATTTCAGATAAACTAAGAGGGTGTTACATAGCTATAGTCTCTAGGCTAATTCTCATCACCACCAGCATTTAAAGTATTACACTCTCAATAAGACCACTGCTTCCAGGTTATTCACAAATCAAAACTGTAGCCCCAGGTTATAAGCCTGCCCCCTGCTTAAGGAGTAGGAGAGCAGGAATCAAGTTTATGTTATGACCCGTTTTGATTGGTATCATCCCAATACCAATGAATTATATTAAAGGCTACAGTTACTTTCCAATTAGGTGCTTGCACACATACTCCCTGTTTTTTGCTTACTATACAGCTTTGCCCTGATAGACATTCAGGACCAAACACCATCAAAATCTTCCCACAGGGTGGTGGTGCACTGTGGCAGTGGAGGGACCAAGGCTTGCTAGAATGGTAAAAAGACGCTGCAGTGAGTTGTATTATATTTGCTCATTTCTGTTTTGAGGATCACAAGCACTTCCCTAAGACAACATTTTGGTGGGTTGGCCATAAAGTTCTTCATAACATACAAAAAATACTGATATGGAGGGCCTTGAAATCACCAAAATTTGTCTAGGAAGGCTAGTACCAAATATATACAAAGTACTCAAGAAGTTACACTCAAGAGAATCAAATAATTCTATTAAAATTAGGAGTACAGAGCTAAATAAGGACTTATCAACTGAAAATATTGAATTGGTGAGAAGCAACTAAAGAAATGCTAAACATCCCTAGTTATCAGGTAAATGCAAATCAACACAATCCTAAGATTCCACATCACATACACCAGACTGGCTAAAATATAAAAACCTCAGGTGACAACAGATGCTGGTGAGAATGTGGAGAAAGAGGAACTCATTTCCTCTGTTAGTGGGTTTCTAAATTGCTACAACCACTCTGCAAATGAGTCTAGCTGTTCCTCATAAAGTTGTACATAGTACTACCCAAGTACCCAGCTATACTACTTTTGGGCATATACCCAAAAGTAGCTTCAACATCTAACAAGGATGCATGCTCGAATATGTTCATAGCAGCCTTAAGTATACTAATGAGAAGTTGAAAAATCCCAGATATCTTTTAACAGACATATGAATACAGAAATTTTAGTATACAATAGATTACATCTCAACTGTTTAAAACAATAAGTTCAAGAAATTCTAGACAAATATATGGATCTTGAAGCTATTGTCCTCAGTGATGTAATCCTGTCACAAAAGAGCACTTATCTTATGTACTCTCTCCAAAGCAGAAACTAGCCCAAAAAGCTCAGAATACCCAAGAAATTATCCACAAAAATTATGAAACTCAAAAAGAAGAAGTCCCAGAACGTGGATGCATCAGTCCTTCTTAGAATGGAGAATAAAACAGTCAAGGGATGAAAAACAAGATCAAATAGAGGAGCAGGGATTGAAGAAAACATCTACTGAGATTTACCTACTGAGAAAACCACCCATATGCACCCAGCAAACCCATGCAGTATTGCTGGTGCCAAGAAGTGTTTACTGACAGGAAACAGAAATGGATGTCTCCTGAGAGATTCTTCCAGAGTCATATATATAGATGAGGATGCTTGCAGCTACCCATCAGACTGTACACAGGGACACCAATTAAAAAGCTAGAAAAAGGACAGAAAGAGCTGAAAGGTTTGCAACCTCATAGGAAAAATAACATCATCAACCTGCCAAGGCACTGAGATCAAGAGGGTAATTAGGAGAGGGAGCACCTTCATGGAAGCAGGTTAAGATGGAGGACTGAGAGTAGTGGGGGGGGGAAGAGTATAATTTTTGAAGTGTAAATGCAGATAATATTCAGTAAATTTGAATAAAATATTAATAAACAAAAATATGAAATAACACAATTAATATGCAAATCAGACATTCTAAACCAAAACCTAATTAATGAGAAATTTGATATTAGAAATGTGCCTATGTCTCATGATGCCCTGCTTGCTGAACTTTTATGAGTCTTATGAGGGAGACTGATGTAATCTTTATTGGTATTGGTCATATATGAGAGCATTATTGGCTAAGCCAAGTATAAAGTTCACATGTCCTGTGAATGTTCTCTAAGCCTAAGGAGGAGGCTATACTTTTATGCTGGGTAGGGGCCAGGCTAGGCTCTTAACTACTATCTTATTAACAGGGAGCTTCACTACCTGCTAGATTGAACTCTTTAATCAGTGTCTTTTCATCTTCTGACATCCACATTCTACCTCATATCTTTGGGTTTAAATAAAGTGTCTTTGTTTGATAGCTTCAAAGCTGCTCCTCAGTGCCCCTGAATGCACTCTCAGTCCTAGGACTGCTCTGTCTCTTGCACCTGTCCCTTACATTGGCATCTTGGTGACCGGGAGCCAGGAATTAAATGCTTACAGAACAGCCAGGGATACCTTTTTAGTACCTAGAACACTACAGGGTTAACTTAGAACCTTAATTATGCTCAGTCTAAGATGATGTCAGTACAAGGGTCATTGCTCCTCTAGAGAGGTACTTTGAGTGATTGCAAACAAGTCCAGTCCTGCCCTTTGTCTGTCCTCTTCTCTACCACATATCACTGTTGCTTCTAACCTTATTCCTTGGCCTCTAGGCTCCATTAAACATTCTCTTGTTTGCTTGCTACAGTTCTCAGTTAGTGAAGACCTTTGTGATACTAATCCCCCCCCCCCACACACACACTGGCTTTTTCTTCATACATATAAGTCAACCCTTTAGTCTGGCCACCCATGAGGCTAGGTGTGAGACCTAGCAAAATCAACCTTATATGGGATTTTCAGCATCTAGTTTGATTTTCCAAATGTTAGAGACAGTTTGGCTATGTAAAGCAGTGATCTTCTGTCAATAGCATTCTCTACTTTGACAAAGAACCAAGTTAATAAAAGACAAAACAACAAGCCATGTTTTTCCCACTGCCCTAATTTTTTATTAGATACTCTCTGTATTTACATTTGAAATGTTATCCCTTCCCCCACCCTGCTCCCATTCCCCTCCCCCTTCCCCTTCATTTGTCTTCACAAAGGTGCACTTGCTCCTAATCAACCTCTCCACTCCATTGCCTTGGCTTTCCTCTATATTGGAAAAATGTGTCCTCCCTGAACCAAAGGCCTCTTCTCCCATTGATGCCAGACACTGCTGTCTTCAGCTACATATGCAACTGGAGCCAAAGGTCTCTCAATGTGTGCTCAGTGTTTGGTGTTTTAGTTCATGGGAGTCATGGAGGCTTTGTTTGGTTGTTCTTCCCATGAGGTTGCAACCCATTTCAGCTCCTTCAGTCCTTTCTTTAGCACCTTCATTTGGGGTTCCTGTGTTCAGTCTGATGGTTAGCTGCAAGCATGTTCAGCTATATCTGTATGAATATGGCAGAGCCCCTGAGGAGATATCTTTATCTGGTTCCTGTCAGTAAATACTTCTTGGCATCAGCAATAGTACTTGGATATAGTGGCTGCATATGGGGTGGATCCCCAGGTGAGAGCGCTTCTGAATGATCTTTTTTCAATCCCTGTTCCTCTATTTGACCTTGTATTTCCCCTGTGGTTGTTTTGTTCTCCCTTCTAAGAAAGACTGAAGTCTTGTTTTCATCGAACCTTCTCTCTAACTGATGGTTCTTCTCTTGGCCCTACTACTCAACAATGATTGACAAAAAGTCAAATGAATCATAAAAATTAAATAGATAAATCTGGGAAAAAAAAGAAATAAATGTGCCTATGTCTAATAAGCCATAAGGGCTGAGAATTTCATAATTCCAATAAGTTGGATCATGTGACTATACAACAGCATGTGGTCATATTGTCTAGCCTCACATTACTGGATAATTCAATCCAGTGACTCTTCTGCCTTTTTTGTTGTAAATGATATATTTCAGAATTCTGTGCGAATTTATATACTTAAGAGTATTTTACCAATATTTACTTTCTTTTTATTTCATCTTTTATTTATTTTTATTTGATGTGGGCATGCTTTTCTTTATAATTATAAAAAAATAAAGGTAAGAAAGTACATCAAAATTAAAGGTAAAGGAAAACATTTTATCTAAAGAACAGCAACTGGTGCATACCTTTAAAAGATTACACACACACACACACACAGACACAGACACACACACACACACAATATCACTGTCTTCAGACACACTAGAAGAGGACATCAGATTCCATTACAGATTGTTGTGAGCTACCATGTGGTTGCTGGGAATTGAACTCATGACCTCTGGAAGAGCAGTCAGTGCTCTCAACTGCTGAGCCATCTTTAATCCCACACCTTTAATTCTAGCATTTGGGAGGCAGATATCTGAATTCCAGGCCAGCCTGGGCTAAAGAGTGAGTTCCAGGACAGCCAGGGCTAAACATAGAAACCCTATTTCAATAAATATGCAAGTTATGGGGCTGAAGAAGAGATAGTTCAGTTCAGAGCTCTTGCTGCTCTCCCAGAGGACCTGATTTTGGTTCCAAGCAACCACATCTGGTGACTCACAATCACCTGTAACTCCAGCCATCTTACTTCCTCTTCTGGCCTCTGTAGGCACCTGTACTCACATACACAAACCACATCTAGTCAGTCAGTCTATCTGTCTGTCTCTCTCTCTCTCTCTCTCTCTCTCTCTCTCTCTCTCTCTCTCTCTCTCAGAAAGAAAGAAAGAAAGAAATTAAGAAGGAAAGAAAGAAACAAACAAACAAACAAACTGTGGTATTAAAAACAAGTATTGAACTTGTACACTTTTATACAGAAAGATTTCAGACCCAAATTAACTACTGTTCAAGAAAAAAAAGTCCCCTAATATATTAATTACTCTCAGTATTTCTTTACAGTTTTTAAACCACTGGTGCTTTAATTGCTTAGGCATGATGAAAGGTAATTGCTGCTTCCTTAATACAGCACTCATTCACCAATGAGATGGTGTTCAAGAGCTATGGGTGTGCCTGCCATTATTTTCCTCCTGGAGCTGGTTTCTTAGGGAGAAGTCTGAGGAACTTTGATCCTTTCTAGTGTTTTCTTCTTCCTTAGATGCACTTTCTTTTCAACAAAGCTGAAAAGCTTGCCCTCTCCCATCTACTCCAAGGTCTCTGCCCTTTGCCAACTCGAATTTATGACTGTTTGCTCCCGAAAAAAGGAGATTTTCTGTCTTTTTGCCCCAAAATAAGGAGTATTTCTGCCTTTTTGCCCGAAAATTATGAGAATTTCTGCAATTTTGCTTCAAAATACGGGGAATTTCTGCTTTTTATCCCGAAAGTAAGGGGAATGTATACCTTTTGCCACAAAAAAGGGAAATTTCTTCATTTTTGCCCCAAAATAAGAGGAATTTCTGCCTTTTTACCTCAAAATAAGTGAAATTTCTGCCTTTTTACCCAAAAATAAACAGAATTTCTGTCTTTTTGCCCCAAAATATAAGGAATTTTTGAATTATGCCCTGAAATAAGTGAAATTTCTGCAATTTTGCCCCAAAATAAAAGAAATTTCTGCATTTTTGCCACAAAATAAGAGGAATTTCTGTCTTGTTGCCCCAAAATAAGGGAAATTTCTGCCTTTTTGCTTCCAAATAAAAGGAATTTCAGCCTTTTTACCTCAAAATAAGGGGAATATTTGCATTTTTGCCACAAAATATTAAGAATTTCTGCATTTTTGCCCCAAAATAAGGAAAATTTCTGCCTTTTTTCCCGGAAATAAGTGAAATTTCTGCAATTCAGCCACAAAATAAGTGAAATTTCTGCAATTTTGCACCAAAATAAGGAAAATTTCTGGAATTTTGCCCCAAAATAAGTGGAATTTCTGAGTTTTGCCCCAAAATAAGGAGAATTTCTGTCTTTTTGCCCCAACATATAGGGAATTTCTGCCTTTTTGCCCAACAATTAGGGGAATTTCTGCACTTTTGCTCCAAAATATGGGGAATTTCTGCCCTTTTGCCCAAAAATAAGGAGAATGCATACCTTTTTGCCATAAAAAAGGGAAATTTCTTCATTTTTGCTCCAAAATAAGAAGAATTTCTGCTTTTTTGCCTCTAAATAAGTGGAATTTCTGTTTTTACCCCAAAACAAAGGGAATTTCTGTCTTTCTTGCCCCAAAATAAGGGGAATTTCTGATTTATTACCCTGAAATAAGTGAAATTTCTGCAATTTTGCCCCAAAATAAGGGAAATTTCTGCCTTTTTGCCCTGAAATATGTGAAATTGCTGCAATTTTACCCCAAAATAAGGTGAATTTCTGCCTTTTTGCCCCAAAATAATGGGAATTTCTGCCTTTTTGCCCCAAAATGAGAAAAATTTTTGCTTTTTTTCTCTGAAATAAGTGAAATTTCTGCAATTTTGCCCCAAAATAAGGGAAATTTCTGCCCTTTTTCCCCCATATAAGGGGAATTTCAGCCTTTTTACCTCAAAATAAGGGGAATTTCTGCATTTTTGCCACAAAATATTAGGAATTTCTGCCTTTATGCCCCAAAATAAGGAAAATTTCTGCCTTTTATCCCTGAAATAAGTGAAATTTCTAAAATTTTGCCCTAAAATAAGTGAAATTTCTGCAATTTTGCCCCAAAATAAGGGAAATTTCTGGAATATTGCCCCCCAAAAAGTGGAATTTCTGAGTTTTGCCCCAAAATAAGGAAAATTTCTGTCTTTTTGCCCCAACATATAGGGAATTTCTGCGTTTTTGCCCCATAATTAGGGGAATTTCTGCAATTTTGCTTCAAAATACGGGGAATTTCTGCCTTTTTGCCCGAAAATAAGGGGAATACATAACTTTTTGCCATAAAAAAGGAAAATTTCTTCATTTTTGCTCCAAAATAAGAAGAATTTCTGCTTTTTTTCCTCTAGATAAGTGGAATTTCTGTCTTTTTCCCTCAAAATAAAGAGAATTTCTGTCTTTTTTGCCCCAAAATAAGGGGAATTTCTGAATTATTACCCTGAAATAAGTGAAATTTCTGCAATTTTGCCCCAAAATAAGGGAAATTTCTGCCTTTTTGCCCTGAAATATGTGAAATTTCTGCAATTTTACCCCAAAATAAGGTGAATTTCGGCCTTTTTGCCCCAAAATAATGTGAATTTCTGCCTTTTTGCCCCAAAATAAGAAAAATTTTTGCTTTTTTTCTCTGAAATAAGTGAAATTTCTGCAATTTTGCCCCAAAATCAGAAGAATTTCTGACTTTTTACCACAAGATAAAGGAAATTTCTTCCTTTTTGCCCCAAAATAAGGAGAATTTCTGCCTTTTTTGCCTTTAAATAAAGGGAATTTCTGCCTTTTTGCCTTGAAATGAGTAAATTTCTGCAATTTTTCCTCATAATAAGGAAAATTTCTGTTTTTGCCACATAATACGGGGTATTTCTGCATTTTTGCCAAAAATAGGGGGAAATTTTCATTTTTGCCCTAAAATAAGGGGAATTTCTCCATTTTTGCCCAAAAATCATGGAAATTTCTGCCTTTTTGCCACAAATAAGGGGAATTTCTGACTTTTGTCCATAAAATAATGTAAATTTCTGCATTTTTACCCCAATATAAAGAGAATTTCTATATTTTGCCTCAAGATAAGGGGGATTTCTTCCTTTTTGCCCCAAAATAAGGGAAATTTCTGCCTTTTATACCTGAAATAAGTGAAATTTCTGCTATTTTGCTGGAAAATAAAGGAAATTTCTGAAATTTTACCACAAAATAAAGGGAATTTCTGCATTTTTGCCCCAAAATAAGGAATATTTCTGCATTTTTGCCCTGAAATAAGTTAAATTTCTGCAATTTTGCCCCAAAATAAAGAAAATTTCTGCTTTTTAGCCGTGAAATCAGTGAAATTTCTGCAATTTTCCCCCAAAATAAGGAATATTTCTGCATTTTTCCACAAAATAAGGTGAATTTCTGCATTTTTGCCCCCAAAAATGGGGAATTTCTGAATTTTTGCCTAAAAATAAGGGGAATTTATGCATTTTTGCCCCAAAATAAGGGGAATTTCTGCCTTTTTGCCCAAAAATAAGAAGTATTTTTGCCTTTTTGACCCCAAAGTAAAGGGAATTTCTACCTTTTTGCACCAAGATAAGGGGAATTTCTGCCTTTTTGCCCCAAAATAAGGGGAATTTCTGTCGTTTTGCCCTGAAAGAAGTGAAAATTCTGCAGTTTTGCCCAAAAAATAAGGGGAATTTCCGAATTTTGCCCCAAAATAAGGGGAAATTCTGCCTTTTGGGCCCAAAATAAGTGAAATTTCTGCAATTTTGTTCCAAAATAAAAGAAATTCCTGCCTTTCTGCCAGAAAATAACAGAAATTTCCTGCTTTTTCACCAAAATAAAGAAAATTTCTGCATTTTTGTTTCAAAATTAGGGGAATTTCTGCTTTTTGCCCTAAAATAAGGGGAATTACCGCCTTTTGGCCCCAAAATAGGGGCATTTCTGCCTTTTTGCCCCAAAAGAAAAGAATTGCTTTCTTTTTGCAAAAAATAAGTGGAATTTCTGCCTTTTTCTCTAAAAATAAAGGGAATTTCTTTGTTTTAGCCCCAAAATAAGAGAAATTTCTGAATTTTTGCCACAAAATGAGGAGAATTTCTGCTTTTCTACCCGAAAATACCGATAATTTCTGCGTTTCTGTCCCAAAATAAGGGGAATTTATGCCTTTTTGCCACAAAATAAAAAAGAATTTCTCCTTTTTTGCCCCAAAATATTGAGAATTTTTACCTTTCTACCCGAAAATACAAAAAATTTCTGACTTTTTGTCCCAAAATAAGCGGATTTTCTGCAGTTTTGTCACAAAACAAGTGAAATTTTTGCCTTTTTGCCCCCAAAAAATGTCATTTCTGCTTTTTGGCCCAAAATAAAGGGAATTTCTGCATTTTTGCCCCAAAATAAAAGGAATTTCTGCCTTTTTGACCAAAAATAAGGGTAATTTCTGCAAATTTTCCAAAATAGAGAAGGAAAATTTCTGCCTATTTACCCCAAAATAAGGGGAATTTCTTTCGTTTGCCCCAAAATAAAAAAAATTTCTTCATTTTTGCCCCAAAATATGGGGAATTTCTGCATTTTTGCCCCAAAATAAAAAGACTATCTACCTTGTTGCCCTAAAATTTAAAAAATTCTGCAATTTTGCCTCAAAATAAAAAAAATTTCGGCCTATTTGCCCCAAAATAAAGGAAATTTCTGCCTTTTTTACCAGAAGTAAGTTATATTTCGCCAACTTAGCCCCAAAATAATCGAAATTTCTCCAATTTTGCACAAAAATAAAGGGAATTTCTGCCTTTTTGCCCCAGAAGAAGGAAAATTTCTGCATTTTTGCACTGAAATAAGTGAAATTTCTGCAATTTTAACCCCAAAATAAGGAAAATTCTGCCTTTTTACCATGAAATAAGGGAAATTTCTGCTATTATGCCCCAAAAATAGGAAAATTTCTGCCCTTTTGCCCCAAAATAAGGTGAATTTCTGCTTTTTTGCCAAAAAATAAGTGGAATCTCTGCATTTTTCTCCCAAAAGAAAGGGAATTTCTGTCTTCTTACCCCAAAATAAGGGAAATTTCTACCTCTTTGCCCCAAAATATGTAGACTTTCTGCCTTTCTAGTGATAATGTCTTAATTTTATCTAAAATAAAAGAAATTTCTGCATTTTTTTTTTGTGAAATAAGTAAAATTTCTGCAATTTTGCCCAAAATAAGGAGAGTTTCTGCATTTTTGCCCTAAAATAATGGGAATTTCTGCTCTTTTGCCCCCAAATAAGGGGAATATCTGCATTTTTGCCCTAAAATAATGGGAAATTCTGCCTTTTGGCCAAAAAATAATTGAAATTCCTGCAATTTTGTTCCAAAATCAAAGAAATTTCTGCCTTTCTGCCAGAAAATAACAGAAATTTTCTTCTTTTTCATTAAAATAAAAAAATTTCTGCATTTTTGCCCCAAAATTAGAATTTCTGCTTTTTTGCCAAATAATAAGTGGAATTTCTGCCTTTTCCCCCCAAAAGAAAGAGAATTTCTTTCTTTCTGCCCCAAAATAAGAGGAATTTCTCCATTTTTGCCCCAAAATAAGAAGAATTTCTGCCTTTCTACCGGAAAAATGGGAATTTTTTTCCTTTTTGTTCCAAAATAAGGGGAATTTCTGCCTTTTTCCCCCTAAATAAAGGGAATTTCTGCCTTTTTGCCGTGAAATGAGTGAAATTTCCAAAATTTTGCCCCATAATTAGGAAAATTTCTGCTTTTTGCCACAAAATACGAGGTATTTCTGCATTTTTGCCAAAAATAGGAAGAATTTCTGCATTTTTGCCCTAAAATAATGGGAAATTATGTTTTTTTGCCACAAAATAAAGAGAATTGCTGCCTTTTGCCAAAAAATAAGTGGAATTTCTGCCTTTTTCTCCCAAAATAAAGGGAATTTCTGTCTTTTTACCACAAAATAAGGGGAATTTCTAACTTTTTGCCCCAAAATAAGTAGACTTTCTGCCTTTCTACCAGAAAATATGGGAAATTTCTGCCTTTTTTTCCCAAAATAAAAGGAATTTCTGCCTTTCTGCCATAATCTAATGAAAATTTCTTCATTTTATCCAAAATAAAAGAAATTTCTGCATTTTTTAGTGAAATAAGTAAAATTTCTGCAATTTTGCCCCCAAATAAGGAGAGTTTCTGCATTTTGGCCCCAAAATAATGGGAATTTCTGCTCTTTTGCCCCAAAATAAGGGGAACCTCTGAATTTTTGCCTGAAAATACAAGGAATTTCTAACTTTTTGCTCTAAAGTAAGGAAAATTTCTGCAATTTTGCCTCAAAATAAAAGAAATTTCTGCCATTTTTTCTAAAATAAAGGAAATTTTTGCATTATTTACCAGAAATAATTGAAATTCCTGCAATTTAGCCCCAAAATAATCAAAATTTCTCCAATTTTGCCCCAAAATAAAAGGAATTTCCTCCTTTTTGCCACAAAATAAGGACAATTTCTGCCTTTTTGCACTGAAATATGTGAAATTTCACCAATTTTCCCCCTAAATAATGAAAATTTCTGCCTTTTTACCATGAAATAAGTGAAATTTCTGCAATTATGCCCCAAAATAAGCAAATTTTCTGCATTTTTGCCCCAAAATAAGAGGAATTTCTGCATTTTTGCCCCAAAATAAAAGAATTTCAGCCTTTTTGCCTCAAAATAAGAATTTCTTCCTTTTTGACCCCAAAATAAAGGGAATTTCTACCTTTTTGCACCAAGATAAGGGGAATTTCTGCCTTTTCGCTCAAAAATCATGGTAATTTCTGCCTTTTGCCAAAAATAAGGGGAATTTTTGACTATTGGCCATAAAATAATGGAAATTTCTGCATTTTTGCCCCAAAATAAAAAGAATTTCTATATTTTTGCCCCAAGATAAGGGGAACTTCTTCCTTTTTGCCCCAAAATAATGGAAATTTCTGCCTTTTTTACATGAAATAAGTGAAATTTCTGCTATTTTGCTGCAAAATAGGAAATTTCTGAAATTTTACCCCAAAATAAAGGGAATTTCTGCATTTTTGCCCCAAAATAAGGAATATTTCTGCATTTTTGCCCAGAAATAAGTTAAATCTGCAATTTTGCCCCAAAATAAGGACAATTTCCTCATTTTTTGCCGTGAAATAAGTGAAATTTCTGCAATTATCCACCAAAATAAGAAATATTTCTGTATTTTTTCCGCAAAATAATGTGAATTTCTGCCTTTTTGCCCCAAAAAAAGGGAATTTCTGCATTTTTACCCCAAAAGAAATAAAATTTCTGCCTTTTTGCACTGAAATAAGTGAAATTTCTGCAATTTTAACCCCAAAATAAGGAAAATACTGCCATTTTACCATGAAATAGGTGAAATTTCTGCTATTATGCCCCAAAAATAGGAAAATTTCTGCCTTTTTGCCCCAAAATAAGGTGAATTTCTGCTTTTTTGCCAAATAATAAGTGGAATCTCTGCATTTTTCTCCCAAAAGAAAGGGAATTTCTGTCTTCTTACCCCAAAATAAGGGGAATTTCTACTTTTTTGCCCCAAAATAAGTAGACTTTCTGACTTTCTAGTGATAATGTCTTCATCTTATCTAAAATAAAAGAAATTTCTGCATTTTTCCATGAAATAAGTAAAATTTCTGCAATTTTGCCCAAAATAAGGAGAGTTTCTGCATTTTTGCCCCAAAATAATGGGAATTTCTGCTCTTTTGCCCCCAAATAAGGGGAATTTCTGCATTTTTGCCCCAAAATATAAAGAATTTCTACCTTTTTGCCCTAAAATAAGGAAAATTTCTGCAATTTTGCCCCAAAATAAAGAAAATTTCTGCATTTTTTACCAGAAAAAAAGGGATATTTCTGCAATTTAGCCCCAAAATAATTGAAATTTCTCCAATTTTGCCCCAAAATAAAGGGAATTTCTGTCTTTTTGCCCCAATATAAGGAAAATTTCTGCCTTTTTGCACTGAAATAAGTAAATTTCGGCAATTTTGTTTCAAAATAAGAAAAATTTTTGTCTTTTTACCGTGAAATAAGTGAAATTTCTGTATTTAAGCCCCAAAAAAAGCAAAATTTCTGCCTTTTTGCCCGAAAATATGGGAATTTCTGCATTTTTGCACTAAAATAAGGGAAATTTCTACATTTTGCACAAAATGAGGGGAATTTTTACATTTTTGCCCCAAAATAAGGGGAAATTCTGCATTTTTGCCCCAAATGCCTCCTCTTCCATCAGTGTCAGATAATGACATCCTCTGCTACATCAAGAGCTGAAGCAAGGGTCTCTCCATTTGTGCTCTTTGGTTGCTGGTTTAGTCCCTGAATGTACCGTGTGGTCAGGTTAGTGGATATTTTTTTTCCCTTGGGGTTGCAATCCTCAGTTTCTTCAATCCTACCCCCTGACTATTCTGATGGGGCTGTTCTTTTGTTCACAGGAAGAATTCTGGAATAAATATTTTGATATGAGCGGGAGGCACATGCCTATCAATTGGGAGCAATCTCTACAGGTTCTAGCTTCCCTTTGTTGTGTAGTTTGGCTAATGTCATTTCTGTTGGGTTCTGGAAACCTCTTATTTCCCTGGCACCTGGGACTTTCAAGAGGCTACTCCCAGTTATCCATTATCTACTGCAACATATTTCTATTTCCTGACCCCCTGTTCTCTGTCCCTTCCTATACCTGACCCTGTCCAACCTTTTTTTAATCTCCCACTCTTGACTCCCTCCTATGTGCCTTCTTCCCTCCACCTCATGTGATTATCTATGTAGGATGGAAGCATGCACATTTTGTTTGCCCCTCTCTCTCTTGGCCTTGCTCCTCTATTCTTTCACTCTCTCTTCCTTTCCCTTACTCTTCTCTCTCCAGTTGCTCATGGCCAGCCTCTGCTTTCTGTCTCTTCTCTTCTCTTCTCTATTCTTCTCTTCTCTTTTCTTCTCACTCTCTCTCTCCCAATGTCTTTGTCTCTCTCTTTCTATCTCTCTGTCTCTGATTATCTATTTATCTATGTCTCTGGTTCTATGATATTTTTATGTACTTCTCTATGTCTCCAATCTCTGTCATGTCTCTCTCTATATATGTTTCTCACTCTATGTGTCTCTCTCTGAGACTCTCTGTTTCTTTCTATCTCTCTATTACTATATCTATGTTTCTCTCTATATGTCTCTCACTCTCTGTCTCTCTCTCTCTCTCTCTCTCTCTCTCTCTCTCTCTCTCTCTCTGCCTCTATTACACTCCCAAGTCCCCTCCCCATGCCCTGAATAAATTCTATACTATAATATCCTGGTACCTCAGGGAGAAGGGATGCCTCACATGGGCTATTTACACAACCACATATACACTGTTGGGATTAAATTAAGTATTTTCAAATGAGCCTCCCCAGCTCTAAGTGGAAGTGCCTGGCTTTAATCACAGCTTCCTCACAGAGGACAGAGGGAGTCAGCATGGGAATGAACCCCGGGGCCACTGCTTGTCAGATAGGGGCTGAGAACCATCAGGAAGACTCCATTGATAAAATAAAATGCAGAGAGCTTTTTGATATATACTGTGTATTTGATGAGGAATAAAAACATTGGTGCTTGAGAGATCGTTCAGTGGTTAGAAAACAAACTGCTCTTTCTGAGTTCCTTGCTCTAATACCCAGCACCCACACAGAGGCTCACACTCACCTAGCTTCCGGTTTCAGGGGAGAGATTGTACTTACACAGTGACACATTCACAATGGAAATAAATATTTAAATTCATATTGATTAATTTTATTTAAAATAAATACATATTAAATTAATTTTATCAAGATTAGTTTAAAAGAAAGCTTGTATAAAATTAATTTTACATAAGTTAACAATAATTAAATTAATACTAGATTTTATTTATTTAAGACAGTGCTCACTGCTGACCTTTGACCCTAGCCCATAACCTCTGACCCCTCTTCAGGACTCATGGAGCAAGTCCATACCTATAGCACACCTATAGCACCTATAACTGCTGGACCAGATGTGAGGTTTCCCAGTCATCCTGGTCTGCCCTGAGATAATGCACCTGCCCACCGGGACTGGAAACAGGCAAACCAGGCCCCAAAACAGGGTATCTAGGAAAGGAAGCAGGTCTTCAAGGATGGAAAGAGGACATTGGGAATGGAAACAGGGCACGGGAACCAGAACAGGGCATCAGACCGGAAGCTCTGCATGGACGACAGGAAATAGGACGGGGCCCGGAAACAAGGCTTCATGGACAGGGAACAGGATTTCATGGGCCAGAAACAGGGTATTGGTAAACAGAAAAACAGCACTGAGAATTGAAAACAGGGCACTGGGAACTGGAAGCAGGGAACCAAGCACTGGAAACAGGACATGGGGATCAGAAACAAGATATCAGGGTCCAGAAACGTAAGCATTGTCATCCAGAAACAGGGCATCAGGAACGGAAACAGGGGATGGGGGACCAGTAATAGGGCATCAGGGACCGAACAGGGCACCATGAACCAGAAACAGGGTATTGGGTACTGAAACATGGAATTGGGTTATGGAAACAGGGCAGAGAAAGTACTGTGAACAGAGTTAAAAACAAGGGGACATTATGAGGTGTGCGGACACATCACAGGGGACCGATTATAAACATTTTAAAATGACTTGTTTATTTTTATCTTATTTGCATTTGTGTTCAGTCTTGATTTTGCCTCAGATCACCTGGAAGTTGAATTACAGGGAGTTGCGAGCTTCCCTGCAGGTGCTGGGAATCAAACCCAGGCACTCAGGTAGAGCAGCAGCTGGTGCTGTTAAGCTCAGAGCTGTCTCTCTAGGCCCTAGTTATTAATACTTTTAATTATATGAGTTTGCTTGTTTGTTTGTGTGATTGACTGATTTAGCTCTTAACAGAAATGTGCCAAGACCTGGAAAAACTATTAAGAGATACTTCTGAGAAAATACCCATGATGCACAGCGACCAAGGAAAGAAAATTTACAAGCAGATACATGGCAGCACCTTTGTGTCCTTGTGAGGTAATGAGCGCTGTTGACAGTTGGAGATGAGCTCACTGCGTTTATGTGCCTCTGTCCCCTGCCTCTCTCTTCCCCTACATCCCCTGTGAGTGTGTCTGTGTGTGCTGCACATGCATGTGCTGACGTACCACATTGTATGTAATGATGTCTTAGGTACATTTTCTTCTCTTTCCCCCTCATCTCTGTGTGTGTGTGTGTGTGTGTGTGTGTGTGTGTGTGTGTGTGAAACACACAGGTGCTGATTTTCAGCATGTATCTTTAATTGAGAAATCGTTTATCTATCTTTAATTTTTAGATTTTTTTCCATGTGAATGTTAAATTTGATCAGAATTTATTTTCTCAGAAATTTTGATGTAAATTTTCAATTTCAAAATGTTTTTCTACATTTATTTCTAGTTTAATTGTGAAAAAATTTAAGTCTCCATTTTAAAAATTATTCTTTTTTTATTTGATTTTTCAATTTTATCTAAATTCTGTCAATATATTTCTACAAATTTCCCTGCAAATATTTATAGGGCAAATATTAAATTATTTCAAAATATGTTTCTAAATGCCTCTTCAATTTTTGAATAAACATTTTCAGTCTTTTATCTTATTAGGATTATTTCCCATGTGAATCATCAGTTTTGCCAGAATTTTGTTGATATAATTTTTTATTTTTCTCAGAAAAATTATTGATGTATATATAAAATATTTTTAATATTTTCTTTCATGTGTCATCAATTTTGGGAGAAATATTTTCTATCTGGTTTATTTTATCATTATTATTGCATGTGAATTTTAATTTTATCATATTTCTCTCTATACATTCCTTCAATGTTCTCAGAAATATTTTTATGTATAGATAATATTTTTACAAAATTTTCATACATGTGTTTTTCATATTTTGAAGTATATTTGCAGGGTCTTCAATTTTATTATTATTTTTCCATGTCAATCTCCAGTTTTATGTGATTTCTGTTCATACATTTGTTCAGTTTCCTTCCAAATGTTTCAGATGTGAATTTGAAATTTTAACAAAACGTTTTTCTCTATGTGTTTTCAGGTTTTCGAGAAATGTTTCCCGACTTCTCTCTTTTTTTCCTTTTTTGATTTTTTTCTTTTGGTTGTATTTTATTTATTTCATTTTTTAAACTTTAATTTTAAAAACCAAGATAAATGTACAAATTTTTAAGCATTTTTGCATAAAAGTACAGGAATATATTTTTTATAAAGTTGTAATTTAGTATTTGTGGTTACATATACAAACACATATGTATATATGTAACAATAATATAGGAAAAGAGGTTATTAATTGAGGGGATAGGAGAGAAACTGGGAGGGGCTGTAGGAAGGAAAGGGGGATGTGATACAGTTTTATTTTAATTAAAATATGTTCTTTTTTTTTTCTTGAACTTCACACATTTTGTGAGTTGTTTCTGGGGTGTTCAGAGCTTTATGGGGTTAGTGTCCCATTAACAGTGACTGCATATTATGTCTGTTCTTTTGTGACTGGGTTATCTAACTCAGGATGATATTCTCTAGATGCATCCATTTTTATAAGAATTTGGTTAAGCCATTGTTTCTGGTGGCTGAGTAGTATTCCATTGTGTAAATGTACCACAATTTTTGTATCCATTCATATTCTGAAGGACATCTGGGTTCTTTCTAGCTTCTGGCTATTATAAATAGAGCTGCAATGAACATTGTGGTGCATGTATCTTTGTTGTATGTTGGAGCATCTCTGGGGCAAATGCCCAGAAGTAGAGTAACAGGGTCTTCAGGTAGTACTATGTCCATTTTTCTGAGGAAACTCCAGACTCATTTCCAGAGTGGTTGTATCAGTTTACAACCCCACCAGCAGCGGAGAAGTGTTCCTCTTTCTCCACATCCTCGCCAGCATCTATTGTCATCTGAGTTTTGGACCTTGGCCAATCTGAATGGTGTGAGGGTTGTTTTGGTTTGCATTTCCCTGATGGCCAAGGATGTTGAGCACTCCTTAGATGTTTCTCAGCAATTCAATATTCCTCGATTGAGAACTTTTTGTTTAAGTCTGTACCTCATTTTTTAATAGGGTTTTTGATTCTCTGTTATCTCCCTTTTTGAGTTCTTGGTATACCTTGGATATTAGGCCTCTATCTGATGTGTGGTTTGTAAATATCTTTTCCCACTCTGTTAGCTGCCGTTTTTGTTTTCATGATAGTGTCTTTAGCCTTAGAGAAACTTTGCAATCTCATTAAGTCCCATTATTATTATTTTTCCATGTCAATCTCCAGTTTTTTGTGATTTCTGTTCGTATATTTGGTCAGTTTCCTTCAAAGAATTTCAGATGTGAATGTGGAATTTTATCAAAACATTTTTCTCTATGTGTCTTAAGATTATCGAGAAATGTTTTGTGTTTTCTCTTTTATCTGTAATCAGTATTATATTCTATGTAAATCTTGAAATTTATCAGAAATTTTTTATATGTATTTTCAATTTTTTAGAAATTATTTGATGTAATTTTTGTGTTTTTTAAAATGTTTTCTACATACATGTTCAATATTTGTTAAATGTTTTTATATCTTCTATCATAACGTGATTTTTCTAGTTGTGAGTCTTCAATTTTATCAGATTTCTTCCTTCACATTCTTTCTATTTCTTAGAAATATGTTTGCTTTTTATATTATTTTTTAAAAAATCTTTTACATGGGTTTTCAAGGATTTAAATAATATTTACTTTTTCTTGCATTTTTACATGACTTTTTTCATGGTAACCTTCAATTTTATCAAAATTTTTATATATTTCTTGAAATTTTCAGAAATATTTTTGAAGAGAATGTAGAATTATTTAAATAGTTTTTCTTTATGTGTCTGCATTTTTTTGAAAAAAATATTTTACTCCTCTCTTTTATCGTATTTTATACTTGAAACTTTCATTTTCATCAGAAGTTTATTCTATTTTTTTCAGTTTTCTCCAAAAATGTCCAAGTATATATTAAAAATTTCATAAAATTTTTCTATATTCGTCTTCGTGTTTTAGAATAATATTTTCTGTCTTTTATGTTAGCAGGATTATTTCCCATGTGAATGTTCAACTTTATCAAAAATAACTTGATACAATTATTTAATTTTCTTAGAAATATTTTGGATGTAAATACATAGTTTATTCCACAAATTTTTCCACATGTGTCTTCACGTTTTGGGAAATACTTTCTACATGATATATTTTATCATTGTTATTGTATGTAAATTTTAATTTTATCAGAATGTTTTCTATATACTTCTTCAATTTTCTCAGAAATATTAGCAATACAAATTTTCATTTTTAAACGGTTTCTGCAGAAGCATCTTCATTTTTGAATTTTTTTTTCTTCTTTTTTTTAGGACTATTTTTCATGAGAATCTTCAAATTTATCAAAATATTTCTGTGTATTTTTCAAATTTATTCAAAGAATATTTTATGTAAATTTTAATTTGTCAAAAAATGTTTCTAAATGCCTGTTTACTTTTCTTAATAATACTTTTGCATGCTGTTTTAGTAGGATTATATTCCATGTGAATATCCAATTTTATGAAAATTCTTTCTATATATTTGTTCAATTTTCTCAGAAGTATTTTCAATATAAATATGTATTTTTTCAGAAAAGAGTTTCTTAATGTATCTTCAATTTTGAGATTGACATTTTCTGCTTCTTTTTTACCATGATTATCTTAAAGGTGAATTTTCGATATTATCACAATTGTTTCTATATATTTCTTCAATTTTTTTCAGCAGTATTTTCGAGATAAATTTTCTAGTTTTTCTAAAAAAATTCTACATTCTTTAATTATGTGAGTAATATTTTCTATGCATTCTTTTTATCTTGTTTTTTTTTTATAGAAACCTTTGATTTTATCAGAATTCTGTCTTGGCAGTTCTCAAGTTTTCTCTCAAATATTTTCAATGTATATATGAATTTTTATCAAAATTTTTTTCTACATATATTTTCAGCTTTCCGAGAAATTTTGTAGAGAGCTTTTGGGGTCTCTTGGCAGGAATCTGACATGGGGCCAGGAAAAGAAAGTAGAGCTACTCCAGAAAGGAATTTGACATTGGGCTAGGACAGGGAATTAAGCTCAGAGAGGAATCTGATTTCAGGATCAAATAGAGAAATAGGCTTCAGGCAATAACTTCACTTTGGGCTAGGACAGGATATTAGGTTCAGATAATCCCATCATCTTTACAACCCTCCTTAGAAATAGTGATTATGGAATTTTCTATGGCCTTTCTTGTTCTCTTAACCTAGACCTGGCCTTATTATTATCTGCATGTAATTAAAATGGAATAAAAGAGAGTTAAAGAATTGAACCTGCCTTTCAGCCTCAGAACTGGCTGGGGTCATGCTGCAGTTTTGTCTAATCATCTCTTTTTCTTTAATCCTAGCTCTGCTGCTGGAGAATCTCTTTGACTGAGCTGGTTTGGTGAGGTGGAACTCAATGTGAGGCTCCAGTGGATATAGTGAAGGACACCATGGGAAAGGAAGGGCATGCAGAGGAAAGTTTTGAAAAGTCTCAGCCAGCAGTGAGTAAACCCTAAAAGAATGGGGCTTGGCAATGGCACAATGCCATTTATATATATGCTTAAAATATGCTAAAGGATAGAGGAGCAAAAATAAGTCAGAAACAAGTTATCCAGTTTCTGATTTTTAAAGAAGAAATCTGTCCTTGGTTGCCTGAGGAAGGTTCTGTAAGTTTACAGACATGAGATAAAGTAGGAGAAGGAATAAAAGGGCACTATAAAATCCATGGTTTTGATAAAATGTTCTATGTTCCATGGCTATGTTGGATGGCCTGTCCACTGAAGATCATTCACCTGCAGATTGGAAAAGAATAGCTCATGCATGTCTAGGGTGACTAAATTTTTTGCTGTGGAAAACAGAATTTTTTGAAAGATGTCAGCAAACAGCCGAATTAAAAGCTACATCAAACTATCCAGTTACTTATGAAATGCTAACAGGAGAAAGTCAATATCGCGATATTCAGGATCTATGCTGGAAAAGACATGATTGCAGAGACTCAGAGACTCTTCACACATGGTCAAAATGAGTCCAAGAGGTAAAACTTATAGAGATTTGATTTTAGCACACCTTCTTTAAGGGGCCAACAGTATAGAACCTGAACCCTCACATTGCTTCGAAGACAAGGATGGACAGACATATTCTGTGCCAAGTGCTGGGGTTAAGACCCTCTTAGTCACTCACCAATAGTATTGATTTTCTTGATTCAATTCCTGGAACTTGTACAAGGCCTCACTTTTCTTCTGGGGCATTTCCTGAAGGTCATTCATCACCTCATGATGCTGTGTTTTCATCTTATGGGACTCAGAATTGATCCTGGGGAGGACATGGCAAAAGACCAAATAACCCTTTGAACTAAAGATTCAAGGATCACATGAATTCAAACTGAAATGTGACCTTAGGCAGTGGGGTAAGTAGTCCAAACAAACATTATTGGGATGAAGCCCCTGTGGATATCTAGTTCTGAAGAGCAGGAAACCCAGCCTGACACATGGGATTCTAAGTAGAGATAGAGCCGATATTCATTGTCTGAAGGGAAGAAAAAGTTATCAGTATCTGAATATCCAAGACTGATTCATCAGGTTAGACAGGGGAACAGAAAAAATGGAGAGGAACTCAGTAAGCACCAACAGGGAGAAGGGAGGCCAGGTATTCCTGGTGGTCATGAACTCTGCCCAGAGTTCATGGCAAATTTCAATGTGAATTCATGAAACTAGAGTATGCTTACGTGGTTTTATTACATTAACACTGTCTGGTCAGATTAGCCAAGCAGATAAGCTACAAAAGGGCCAAGGTTTCCACCAGTCTTGAAACCACTACTCTTTTTTAGGTCTCCACAAGGTGAAGATTAACAGTGAGTTCTGCAAACAGGGTTCTTGGCTAGTTAGGGGACCAATTTAGGCAGCAGATTTTGGAAGTGGCAGAGTCAGATATGAAACTGGTGTTTTAGTTACACCTTTACACTTCCATAGCAGCTTTTCTCAAGAGGGAGACCAAATTTCAGGGCCATGTTTCTCTACACAGTAAAATTCGAGAGGTGATACTCATTTGCAAGTCAGAAATGACAGTGACTCTTAGCCAGCCTGTGAGGCATATAGTTAAGTGAACTGGGGGTGACATCATGCTTGGAATAAGTCCTGGATCTATTGTTACTTTTTTATTGCTCAGCTTTCTAAGCAGTACCTTCTGTCATGGTTGCTTTGTGTATTTCAAATATGTAGGCAAGGCCTTATTGTGGGTCATTCCTAATTATTAGCTCTATGACCACTGCGGAATCTGACTTTCCTTCTGGAGAGGACAAGCCCATAAAAATGTGAGACAGAATTAACTGGAGTTTTTTTCTTTATAATTCAACATTCTGGGACAGCAAAAGACTTTCAGCTTTGAATTGTTGTAGGAAGGTTTGGGCCAAATTATCTAAGCAGGTAGATTATTCCTAGCTTTATTTGTGGTTGACTCTGCCTATTCTGATGGACAGAATATGGTAGAGGGCAAGGCCCTACTTCTCATCATGAAGGGTGGGAGAGAAGCTGCCTCCAGATGAATATTTTTCCAGCTTTTCATGTCATGTATCAGGAAGAGTTTAACCTTCAGAATTACACAGAAGAACACTTAGGATTCTGGCTTAGTAATTCAACTTAAGTTGTGTGAGGAGTTTCAGTGTCTTTCATGTAGAATGTGTGTGTGTTTTGTTTTGTTTTTTTTTTTTTTTTAACCTCAGAGGATTGCATTAAGCATGAGGGAAAATAATCATGTACTTGGCACAGTGTAACCACAGGAAAAGCTAATTTTGAGGACCTTGTCTATGCTGGATTAACCTAGGCCTTTCAGGATGCACTGATTACAAAGGCACTGCATCGGATTAGCTCTGTTAACTGTGACGTTTATATCAACCCCATTTCCTACCAAACAGTGATAAATTTAGGGGAATCCCATATGGGTAGGATAGAGTGGAAAGAGAAGGAGAACCTATACGCATGGGTAGGCGACACTGTTAAGACTAGGGTCTCTTCTTCAGACTGACCCATTCTGGCCAGTGTAAATATTTCTATGAAGTAACAATCCATAGAATGTTGTGTCTGCCCTCTACATTTTACATGTTATACATTGTTTTTAAATTATGAATTTGTATCACATTTATAAACTTTTGTACCACTTCACTTGTGTGTAGCCTAAAGGACATGTTGTGAAGAAAAATTTATCCATCTCGTGATTCCTGGACATCAAACTCTGGTCACCAGCTTGGTTTCAAGCATGTTCACCTGCTGTTCCACCCATCGGTGCACTTACCCACATTTCATTTGGTTTCTGTGGCACAGGACACATAGCCCTGGCTGGCCTGCAACACCTGGGTATCAATCCCTGAGCACAGATTTAACAACACTCATTACCACGCCAAAGTGTTGGAGCTTTAAAGTATAGACACTGCATATTTCCAATAAGTACCTCAGTTTTCCCAGCATGTGTACACTGCAGCATACATGACAAGGCTGCGGTCCTAAACTACCTTCAAAACCGCAATGCTCTGGTCTAGACCTCATTTTACTAGTTTTGTGGATTCAAGTGTGTATAACACACAGCAAAACAAATTGTAAATATACAGAAATAGCTTCTGAAAGGCCCCATATGAAATCATCTACATGGCCTGTCTTTGTGCCTCCCAACGCTTTCTCCAAACCCCTGAGCAATACAGACATTAGTCCATGGAGGGTACCCAAATTCTATTTTCATGCCTTTGAGCAAAATCTATTGTGAAAGTGATATTTCCCTACTTTTGTATTTAACATTCATTGAGCACCCCTAAACATCTAAATGAACCAGATCTTTCATTCTTTTTATTTTATTTTGAAGTTTCAGCATAAGATTAATATTTTTATTCAATACATTTTATTTACATTTCAAAAGTCATCCCCTTTCTCAGTTTCCCCTTGTGATAGTTTGCATATGCTTGGCCCAGGGAGTGCCACTATTGGTATGTGTGGCATTGTTGGAGGATGTGTGTAACTCTGGGAGTGGGCTTGGAGTTACTCCTTCTAGTTGTCTGAGGATTTTCAATCCGTTCCTGGCTTCCTTTGGATAAAGATGTAGAACTCTCAGCTCCTCCAGCACCATGCCTGCCTGGATGCTGCCATGCTTCTGCCTTGTTACTGGACTGAACCTCTGAACCTGTAAGCCAGCCTTAATTAAATGTTATTTGTAAGGCTTGCCTCGGTCATGGTGTCTGTTCACAGCAATAAAACCCTAGCTAATATACCCCTCCATCTCATCCACTCTCTTTTGTTTTATTTTATAAGAGTGCTCTCCAGTTAACCCTTTCACCCTCCCACCTACAACTCCTGCTTCCCTCCCTGACATTTCCCTACACCAGGGCACTGAACCTAAGAAGGACCAAGAAATTATCCTCACATAGATGCTCAACAAGGCCCTCCTCTGCTACATATGCTACTGGAGCCATAAATCTTTCCATGTGTATTCTTTGGATTGGGGTTTAGTCCCTAGAAGCTCTGGTTTGTAGGTATTGTTGTTCTTTTGGGTGAAAACCTCTTTAGCTCCTTCAGTCCTTTTTCTAGCTCTTCCATTGAGGACCCTGTTCTCACTTCAATGGTTGGCTGAGATCATCTGCATCTGTATTGGTCATGCTCTGGCAGAGACTCTCAGGACACAGCTATATCAGGGTCCTGTCACCATATTCTTCTTGGCCTCTGCAATACTGTCTGGATTTGGTGGCTGTATATGTGGTTTATTCCCAATTGGGGCAGACTAATGATAGCCTTTGTTTCAGTCTCTGCTACAAAATTTGTCTACATAATTCCTCCTATGAATATTTGTTTCCAACTATAAATAGCACTGAATCATCTGCACTTTCGTTTTCCTGCATCTTGAGCTTCATGTGGTTTGTGAATTGTATCTTGTGTATTCAGAGCTTCTGGTCTATTATTCTTCTGTCAATGAGTGCATGCCAACAGTGTTCTTTTTATGTCTGTGTTAATATTTTCTAGTTCCATCCATTTACCTACCAATTTCATGAAGTAATTGTAATAGCTGAGTAGTACTCCAATATGTAAATGTACATTTTCTGTATCCATAATTTCTGTTAAAGGACAACAACTGTTTTTTTTTTTTTTTTTTTTCTGGCTTCTGGCTATTATAAGGCTGCTATAAGCATAGTAGAACATGTGTCATTGTTATGTGTTGTAACATGTTTGGATATATGCCTAGGAGTGGTATAGCTGGGTACATGGATAGTACTTTGTCAAATTTTCTAATGTGCCTCAAGACTGACTTCCAAAATGGTTATACCAGACTTCAATCCCAGAAATAAATTTGAGTGTTCCTCTTTCTGCATACGTTAGTTGGCATTGGATGCCACATGAGTTTTTAATTTTAGCCATTCTGGCTGATTTGAGGTGGAATTTCATGTTTTTTTTGATTAGTATTTTCCTGGTGACTAAGGATGTTGGACATGTCTTTTGTTGCTTTTCAACCCTTCGTTATTCCTCAGTTGAGAATTATTAGTTTACCTCTGTTGCCCAATATATTAATAGGTTTATTTGATTCTCCAAATCAAATTTCTTCAGGTCTTTGTATACATTGGCTATTAGTTCTCTATCCGATTTAAATTTCACAAAGGTCTTTTCACAATCTATTGGTGGTTGTTTTGTCCTACTGACAGTGTCCTCGCCTTACAGAAGCTTCAAAATTTTATGAGGTGGCATTTGTTGAGTCTATCTTATAGTATAAGCCATTTATGTGCTCTTAAGGAATTTTCTCCAGTGATCTTGTGCTTGAGGCTCTACCCTAAGTTCCCTTCTATTAGGTTGAGTGTATCTTGTTTTCTGTTGAGATGCATGGACCACTAGGACTTGAGATTTATACAATGAGATAAGGATGAATAGATTTGCATTCTTCTTCATGCTGACCACCAATTGATCCATCACCATTGTTTAAAAATCCTATCTCTTATGACACTGGATTATTTTAGCATATTTTTCAAAGGTCAAGTGACTACAGATGTGTAGGTTTATTTCTCAGTCTTTGATTTTATTCCATTGATGTACCTTCCTGTTTCTGTACCAATACCATACAGGTTTTTTTTGATTATTATTATCATTTTTGCTCAGTAATACAGCTTGAATTCAGGGATGATGATTCTTCCTGGATGTTACAAGTAAGGATTGATGTTCACTGTTTACACAGCAGCTCAGCAATTGGCACACACTTAATGAGGGTAATAGAAAATTCTTTAACACTGAAAGATTACCATTCTTTAAGGCAGTCAAGGCCTGTACCCACACAACAAGTGACTTCCTTGGATTCATATTTGTGCTTGTCTTTAGCACAATACAGGAAACAAGGGAACAAGGCATTCTTGATAGCCTGCAAAGATGCTATCTCCATCCAGAATTTATGTTGGCAATAAATAATTGCCACAGATTCATGCTATGGCACCAGAAGAGTCACCTGGTCTGCTCTTAATCTTAGCTCACCTGGTAAATGTCTGAGGACTAAGAGTATCAGAGAAAACAGAACAGCATACCCTAGTTTACAATTCTCTCTGCTGAAACTATAAGAGGGTTTTTATTTTTTTTTTTTTGTTTTAGGATTTCTTAATTAGAAATATCTAGAAAGCTGTTCAGAGTTGGCACATGTAGTAGTCCCAGCACTCAGAAGGTGTTTTAAGAATTGATGCCTTGTTCTTGTTCTTCTGGTTGTGTTTTTGTATTTTTAATTTTGTAATCTCCAGCCAGGTACTAGTTTCATACCTAGAATGTTCATACCATGCTCTGTAAGGCCAGATGAGTCATATTAATCAATACTTTTGTTGTGATCAGCCACACTACAGACAATGCTATTATTCATTTTCAAATAAGGAAAACAGTTATTGAGAAGGTACTTAACCAGTTTGTACTCACATATCCAAGATATCATAACTATAGAATGACATTCCGACCTTTTAGATTACCTATTACTCCCATTTTAGAGGACATGGATAAGTGACATGGAAAATCAATGTTGGGAATTTGTAATTTCAATTATAAACTCAGAAGTATGTGTACATGTGTATATATGCATTTTGTTTTTAATTTGAGATATAAATTTTTCAGAGAATCTGAGACCTAAATAGGTCTTGGCCAATCTTTGTAAACTGCATATACTTTAATGAGTCAAGACTGTCTTCTCTTTGTGTTGGGAGTGTACTTGAAAAAAAAGATTTTAATTTATATCTAGAGGTAGCCTAAGCCCTAAGGATCAGGATGAATTCAGAAACTGTCGTTGGGTTATGCACTGAGCCATAACTGGATGTCCCATCTTCAGGCTGTGGAGCCACGCTTATTACTGAGAAAACAAATCACCTAATATCACAGATATCAAGATGGCAAGAGGCAATCACAAGAACATAAGCAATGGAAACAAAGACAACCTGGTGCCATCAAACACAGCACAATTACTGAGCTATTATCAGCTGACCTACTTCATCCAATGTCTGGTATCAGAGGCCACCAGTTTCAGTTGCGCTAAGATCTTACATGACTGTTGTATCTTACTATTTCCAAAGCCTGTCCGATGTCTTTTTTCTCCCCATGTCCCTCTTCTTCCTTCTGTAACCCAAAGGCCCCATCGTTTTCTTTAGGGCCAGCAATTAACTTCTGCCTTCTTTATTGACATAATCAAGACTCAATTAGGGAATCAAATTTTAGTATCAGTTTCACCCCCTTACAAAATGTCATCAAATACTGGCAAGGAGATGGTGGACTTTTCTTCTCTGACTTTCATAATTAGATCGCTAAATTTTCTAATGCTCTTTAAACGCTTAAATTCGTAAGACAAACATAGTTTACACTTTGTGCTTTATGTGTTCTTTCAACTGATTAGAAAGTAAGTTACATGTTACATACTAAAATCGTGTATTGCTACCTCTCATTGCCATTGATATGGCAAACAAGGCCTTCAGTGTTCCTGTGCAGCTTGTACAAGTTAAATTCTGCTCAGGAGAACTCAGAGATGTTCCTGAACAACTGTTGGCCTACAGTTGTTTGATCTCCACATCTTCACTAAATCAATCTGCAGGACTGGTGGGTGTTAGAACTAATTTTTTGGTGTCATTTCAACGAATATTTAGATATTTCATAAGAATTTGCATAATCTTTGCTTGTCTAGTTTTGTAATAGCAGCAGTAGTTTAATCATTGGAGTGCTTAAATGTAGAATTCATTCGTTAGGTGTCACAAAAATGCCAGTGTCCTTATGATATCATTTTCATCACATTCATTAGCTGCACTGGGTTGTGCAAGAGGCAGTGTGGGCATACAGGCCCTGCTGCTGGGGACAGTTGTAAGCAGTGGCTACAGTGACTAGGCTGTGGGTCTTGATGGCAGGCAGTGTAGAGCAGTGTGGCTGCCACCTCAGCCACCACCAAGGAGCAGCATGTAGGGTCACTGGAGTGTGTGTGGGCTCTGTAGGCAGAGGAATAGTAGGGCTGCAGTTTGTGGAAGTGGGTCAGTTCAGCAGTTGTAGCAACCTCAGCCCCACCACACCCTAACACCTCTGGTGGCCAGAAATGGGGGGAAAAGCCTGAGAAACTTAGGCTGTTGTGCAGTTTGTGCAATGGTTTTCAGGCAAAGCCCAGGTAGAGCAGCACATCACCTAAACCAAGCAAACCAAAGGCTCACAGGTCGCAAGAGGTGCCCCTGATGACACAGGCCAGTACTTGTCTGTGTTTCGAATAAAATGGCAGCACAGGTCATAGGGGTAGAAGCCAATAGTGTGGAAGTTGCAGTAGAGCTCCATCATGTAGTTGGGGTGTGGGGAGGGGCTGCACAGCTCATGGAAGTCATGTGCAAACTGACATGTCTCCCATCCTTGCACATTGTTGTCGTCCTTGTCATTGTCATCATCCTCCTCCTGCTCTTTATTTTCTTCTTCCTGCTCCTCTTCCTCCTCCTTCTTCTTCTTCTTCTTTTTAAATTTTCTACTGGCAACCATACTGTTTCAGATCTTATGACCTTTTCTTAATGCTACTGGGAAGCACTTTGCTGTGACAAAGCCCCATTTGCCTATTCTCAGTCTTACTGCCCAAGATTCCTCTTGGGACTTTGGAGACATTGGTGGTAAAGCTGAGCTGAAACCTGTGATTCCCAACATGAATTCCATTATTCTTTCTCCACCGTAAGATAAATGCATAAAGTTTTTGCTAAGGCAAATATTATGAAATGTTCCTTTCTTTTTTGTATCGGGAGGGGTACTTTTGGGGTTTTTGTTTATTTATTTACTTATTTATTTATTTAGGCTACTACTCTATAGCTCTGGTGAACTGCAATATGTTATTTAGGGAAGGTTAGTATTGTACTCACAGAGAGCTGTCTGCCAGTGTCTCTTGAGAGCTCCAGTTAAAAGTGTGAGGTATGTCATCAATTCATCTATTTTCATTTGACTTGTTTATGGAGTATGATAGTTGTGTAGTTTTTTTTTTTTTTTCCTTTTTACCCACAGACATCTAGTTTCCACAATATAATTTATTTCTGTGTGTGTGTGTGTTAATAAGAGTTTTTTTTTTCAACTTTATTTTTTTAAAAACAGAGATACATTTTAAAGCATTTTGGCATAAAACTATATATTTTTCTCAGTACTTTTTCTGAAAGTTTGATCGTATGCATTGAATTCTTACTAGTTATAATGAGCATAAAGTACATTTAAAATAACATAACATGGAAATGGTAAAAGTTTTCTTGGTGTTTAAAGATTTAACATATGATTTTAAATACCAAAAATTGCCACAAGGCTATCTTCTTAACTTTTGAGTTACTAATGATTTAAAATCTAGGTGTACCCACTCTGAGAAGGTGCTATAAATTTGTTTTTTCTTTTTGAACTCAATATAGTCTGTGATTTGTTTCTTGGGTATTCATAGATTTCTGGGGCTAGTATCCAATTATCAGTGACTGCATATTATGTCTTTTCTTTTATGAATGGGATACCGCACTCATAATGATATTTTCTAGATGCATCCATTTTCCTAGGAATTTCATAAAGTCATTGTTTCTAATAGCTGAGTAGTACTCCATTGTGTGAATATACCACAGTTTCTGTATCCATTCATTTACTGAAGGACATGTGGGTTTTTTACAGCTTTTGACTATTATAAATAAGGCTGCTATCAACATGGTGGAGCATGTGTCCTTATTGTGTATTGGAGCATCTTTGGGGATAATGCCCAGAAGTGGAATAGCTGGGTCTTCAAGTAGTACTATGTCCAACTTTTTAAGGAACTGCCAGATTGAATTCCAGAGTGGTTTTACCAGCTTACAGCCTCACCAACGATGGAGGAATGTGCCTCTTGCTGTCCATCCTTGCCACCATCTGCTGTCATCTGAATTTTTGATCTTAGCCATTTTGATTGTTTGAGTTGGAATCTCTGGGTTGTTTTGATTTCCATTTTCCTGATGACTAAGGATGTTGAACATTTCCTTAGGTACTTCTCGGCCATTCAATATTCCACAACTGTGAATATATTTTAGATATGTACTCCAGAATTCTTTTTTAGATCTGCACCTTCTTTTTAAAAGGAATGTTAGATTCTCTGGAGTCTAAATTTTTTAGTGTTTTGTATATATTAGATATTAGTCCCCTATCAGATATGGGAGTTTTAAAGATCTTTTCCCAATCTGTTGGTTGTCATTTGTTTTCTTGACAGTGTCCTTAGCCTTACAGAAACGTTGGATTCTCACTAAGTCCCATTTATCCATTCTAGATCTTAGAGCACAAGCCATTGTTCTGTTCAGAAACTTTTCTCCTGTGCCTGTGTATTTTATGTTTTTCCCCAATTTCTCTTCTAAGAGTTGAAGTATACCTGGTATTATGTGCATGTCTTCGATCCACTTGGAATTGACCTTTGTAAAAGGAGATAGGAAAGATTGATTTTCATTCTTCTGCATGCTGACTGCCAGTTGAAACAACACCATTTGTTAAAGAGTCTGTCCTTTTTCCAAGGAATGTTTTCAGCTCCATTTTCAATGATCAAGTGACCTTAGGTGTGTGGATTCATTACTGGGTCCTCAGTTTTGTTCCATTGATATACCTGTCTATCTCTGTACCAGTACCATGCAGTTTTTAACACAAATTCTTTGTAATATAGTTTGGAATAAGGGATGGTGATTCCCACAGAGGTGTTTTACATTTGAGAATAGCTTTCACTATTCTCGTATATTTTGTTATTCCAGATGAATTGGTTTTTTTCAACTCTCTGAAGAATTGAGTTGGAATTTTGCTGGGAATTGCATTGAATCTCTAGATTGCTTTTTACAATTCATGAGCATGGGAAATCTTTCCAACTTCTGAGATCTTCTTCAATTTCCTTCCTCAGATTCTTGAAGTTTTTCTCATACAGAACCTCCATTTGCTTGTTTAGAGGCACCCCAGATATTTTTATCATTTTTGTGAGTATTGTGAAGGGTGTTGATTCCCTAATTTTTGCTCAGCCTGTTTATCATTTGAGTAGAGGAAGGCAGGAAATTTTTTGAGTTAAATTTATATCCAGCCACTTTGCTGAAGATGTTTATTAGTTGTAAAAGTTTTCTGATAAAATTTTTTGGGGTCACTTAAGTATACTCTCATATCATTTGCAAATAGTGATATTTTGACTTCTTCCTTTCCAATGTGAATCCCTATGATTTCTTTTTGTTGTCTAATTGCTCTGGCCAAGACTTCCAGTCTATATTGAATAGGTAGGGGATAGTGGCCAGCCTTTTCTAGTCCCTGATTTTAATGGGATTGCTTTAAGTTTCTCTCCATTTAGTAAAGTATTTGCTACTGGTTTGCTCTATATTGCTTTTACTATGTTTATTTATGGGCTTGTAGCATACTTTGAGATTAGAGTCCACTGATGTTGTTTTTATCTCAGTAACATTTTTGTTCAGATAATGTTTACGGGCCCTAAAATAAGGGGTTTGGCAAGTTGGGTGGTTTCACTAGGAAATGATCCTCTTGCTCAAATGTCTTTTGCTAAGGATTCTTTTAGAACTGCATAGGGTTTCACCATTCCTTAGATAGATAAACAGGCCTTAGAACATACTCCTATGTACATTTACCTTAGTTAATAGGACTATGGAGACAGTTGGTGGTAAATCTGGGCCAGATTCCAAGATTTCTAAAGCTACCACCATTACTCTCTCCCCATTGTAAACTAAATGTATAGGAAGAAAGTCATGGAGGCAGGAGACATATGCAAAGTATACTTGTAAAACAAATCTAGGAATACCTTCAACGAACACTGATTTAAAGAAATTGCTGGCAGTGTTTCATTTGGAGAAGTGCCTTTTGCTTTTTTTTAACAAATGATCTCTATTTTTAGTAAATTACCATGTGTCCCTCTTGGAGTTCTCTGCCCTGGACATGAGAATCTGGAAGACTCTTGAGAATGGGATTAGTCCATGAGCTGAGAAAAGACATGAGTCCCATGACTGTTTAATGGTTATTTATACAGTACCTACGACTTCTGACGTTTCTCCAGTACAGAGATTTCTTGATCCTGATCTGTTTATTACATAATTTATTTAATACCTTCACTCCCAGGAGAGTTCTCAAGTCTCCATTTCATTTGACAGACTCATCTACATTGTCATGCAGGATGACACATGAGAGATCTCCTTCAACCCTGAAAATAAGAGATGAAAAGTCATGATCCTGACACACTAATGCCTTACATGCATGCCTGGAAATTTAAACATTTAGCATGCCTATTCCAAGTATGTTTCCCTTCATGTCTCAAGAAACTTCCCTCTTTGGTTGGGTGTGATCCAGTCCAACTAATACACCACACAAGTAAAACAAATGTCCAGGACAGGGGCAAGAGAGATGGCTTTTATCCATTTGAGGCTTTTATTCTCATAGTGGCTAAAAAGCAGTTAACAATCCTCTATCACATCAGTTTCAGATGGAATCCATTGATCTCTGCTGGACAATGTGGGTATTACATGCATGTAGAGCACAGACCTCCAGGAAGTAAAACACCCACACATATAAAAAAAATTTCAGAATGTGAGGGGATATTGAACACACACCCTAATACTAAATGATCTTAGTGCCATAGCTCAAAGTTTGTGTGCTGAGGTAAGATTCTGAAATTTTCTCAAGTCCAAATCATAATTGAAAAGCAAGCGAACAAACAAACAAAAAACCCCAAGACACTAATGACTCTTGTGAAGTTTTATAAAATGTTCCCAGGTTGTTGCTTTTGATCCCAGCTACTTTGGCTAGCTAGACAGAAATTTCTCATTATACTGTATTCTGATTTGTCCTGAGGGGAGCTTATGGTTGTGGTACTTTTAAGATTAAAAAAGACCAGAACATACAGAACGTCACAGAATAAGTGGTTAGCAATGCCCTTCACTGAGGCAAGTTATTTTTCTGTGTCAGGAGCTGCTGAGCACAAGATCAATATCCAGAAAGGGGAGGAGCTGGTTGTTGACCCTTGTTAGGTGGACTGGTGAGTCCACTCTTGGCATGGTTTGAAAAACAGATCGGTATGGTATTGGAAGACAGGGAATGGTGCTATTGAAATGCAAGTTCCTTTTGATGTGGGTAGTTTGTCAATCTTTGGGATCCAAAATTTGATGAAAAGAGTATTCATGCTGAAACTTTGTGGTCATGAATTAACTCTGTTAAAATGTATTTATATGTGAATGATTATGTTGAACAAATAAAGAAGAAACACAACAGCATTTCTCTACTACATCTCAGAAAATTAGGTATTGACCAAGTGCTTGGATCCCACTTCAAAGTCTCAATTCCCTCTGTAGCTCTGGCTGTCTGGGAACTTCTTATGAAGCCTAGACCACATGATACTTGAAGAGATCTATCTCTTTCTGATACTTCTGAAGTTACAACACTGTAACCCATTCATGAATAGTGACAGTTCCTATGAGTGAACAATTAGAGATCATGTGTTTATTCATAAATATACATTTATTTTATTCAATAACAGTTTAAAGTGGGGAGTCAATGTATTCAGTACTTAGCCTTATCCAAATAGCAAATTAAATACAGTAACAAAAAGATAACTAATAAACAACATTCAAATGCAAACAACAAAAAGAAAACCCCCAGAACAATCAAAAATTTAACCAAAACCCAAACACATTATTTATGTTAAGCAGCACTCTCTTGATGCAAGTTTTGCAGCACAATCCTAAAGCCTGCTGCTGGCCTTAGAAACAAGGAGAAAACTCAGTCAGTGATGGTAATAATCTCTTCACAATGAAGGTAGGCATGCCTCATTTTGTGGTGGTTGATGGACAAGTCCTCCCAAGGCTAAGCATGAGACATGTTACAGAATTCAGCTCAAAAGCTAGCAAATTCCTTTTAACAGGTCTCCATTAAATTTTTCTTGATGACACATCATGGCTCAGAACAATTTTATTCTCAGATTCATCCTGGATGCCCGGTGGATCTTCATGTCCCTCAGCACTTCTCTGAAGCCCTACAAAGTTGCTGGACCAGATGCTATCCAAAATACAGGCCTTATAACACATAAAAAATTAAGAAAATGTAGCACAAGACTGGATTGTTATAGGGATTAAATAAAATGATGGTTCACTTGCTTGACAAACTTAGTGCTTCTGGTATAGAGTTGTATCAGAGGGAGATCTTGATCTGGGCTGTAGATTATTGCTCTTGAATTTCAGACCTAGCAGAGGAAGAGGCAAAGGCCTAGTGAGTTCCTGCCAAGTCAGCTATCCAGCAAACACCAGCTTTATTCAGAGGACACCCTAGTACAACCTTTCAGCTAAGGTCATTCTAAGCATCCTGAAAGGAGAAGGGAAAAAGAGTACCTGGGCCTGAATTTTATTTTCAGATTTAAAAAAAGAAATTTTGAAACTGAATTGTGAACTAAACATTGTGCAAGAATTAAAATAAAATGCAACATTACTTCAGTAGTCAATATATATTATATTGAAAAATACCAGTTTAGCAATGTCGAAATCTCATTTCACAATAGGTGTGAGCAGCCTAGAAAACCATTTGGAGGCCTTCTAGGGAGTCTGGCTAAAACTTAAGCAAACTCTCTTGTTTCTAGAATGCAGAAACCTGCCTCTGTTCTACTTGTGAACCACGAAATCTGTGAAACCCAGAGAAACCATCTCACAGAAAATCTATGCACACTGAAGAGATGATATGATCTACAATTCTGTACTGCATGCAAATCTTCCCAATGGTTAGCATTAAACTCTCAAGTTATACTCATGAAGAAAGAGATGACACCCCAGCTATGTGTGTGAGTATTCTAGGACTTTTTCTAAGGAGACATAAGTGACATTAGGCTGAGGTCATAACACAGAACTCAGAAGGGTGGAAGGAGTACACCATCACCATCGCCAGAAACTCTGTGGCCAACATGCATTATATCATGGACAGAAGGATTTTAAACTGGACGAGATCAATACTCTGAGGTGCTTCTAGTTGATTGAGGTAGAGAGTAATATTGAATACCAGTCACCCAACATAGACTATTGTACACGTCCAGGAAATCTACATGGCTCCTGCCATCCTGTGCAACTACTACTCCCTATAGACATCAAAAAGATACTGCATCATTTCCACTAATCCAGGCACACACAAGTGCACACAGACACACATAGATACACACACACTCTCTCTCTCTCAACACACACACAACAGACACAGAGAAAAATGGAGAGAGAAAGAGAGGGGGGAGAGAGGTTGACACCCAGACACACATTCCACAATACATGCAATTACATGTGCTCACACATGCAAGCAGACTTCATTGCAGAAACATTTTTAGATTCCCAGAAAAGATAAAAGTTCACCCAGGAAGGTATGAAGGCACAGGATACAACCCTTGAATGTAGTAAGAACATAGTGGGCATAGCAGATAGACAGCTAGGTCAATAATGTGTTTTCCCCTACTAAACAAACTTTGCCTGTTAGCCAAGCCTGCTTAGCAAGATTCCAAGGTTTTGCACAGCAAACTTGGCTCCCAGAAAAGGCACACATCATGGTATTAGACAAGCCTGTTCCTGCCTCTTGTACACTGTCTCTCAATGGCTCTACAGTGGGCAGCATGTTCCAATAAGTACTCCATTTACTAGAGGCTGCATAACTTTGGAACCAAAAATATGAGACCAGGCAATTACCAAATCTGTATAACCAGGATGCAAAATAAAATTATTCTCCCTGTAAGGATACAATTTGAAAGATATTTTGAGTAAAATAAGGCTGGCTGGTTCAAGGCCAAGTGGTTGCCTGAATGATCACATTTGGAAATGGTCCCTGAATGTGTTCATGAGATCTGGATAGTTCCTACTGCAAAGCTGCTATGAGAAGTACCAGTACACACGTGATTACCATAATTTTTTTCAGGATACTGACTTTTTGTTCTGGAATTGCTGGGTCAGTGGGGACTGCTGTTTCAATTTCTGAAGAGTTGTACATGGCTTCTCACAGAGCTAGCACATTTTATACTATCAAAAATATCTGAGGGTGCTCATTGTTCCCAATCCTCCTTTAGGCTGATTTTAACTCGGAGAGAATGATTTTGATTAACAGCAGTTACAGAGTGCTACAGACAGAACACGGGGTGAGTGTTTTAGACTATCATGAGGGTTAGGGGCTGTCTGAGGTTCCCTGTTCTTTACTCACATTAGAATTCTGGGCTTTATACTGTATGCATATGCACAACAAGCAAATCAGTCTTTCAAATAATAATGCACAGGACAAACTCCAATGCCAAGGATAACTGAGTCACGTTTAGGGGAAGTTGGAAAGAAAATGTTAACAGGCAATGCAGAGAAAACTAGGATGCTGAGAGTATGCAACCTGACTGCTGTATTCCAGTAGCCAGGCACTGCACATTAGGACCATATGATATTCACAAAACTTAAGCCAGCACTTTTGACTCTCAGGCTCATTCATTTGACACAGCAGCATCTTTCGCACCTGCATGTACCACAGTTGTTTGATTTTTAAAAAATGATTTCAATACTGACATATTTTTCTTACAAAATCAGTTGAATATCAGACTTTAGAGAATTCATTATCTACTCTTGTCCTATTGAGCTAGGTGGCTGGGCCTAAAGGTGGCTGCTGTATTTAGTGAGGCTCCGATGCAAAGAGAACTGACAGAGTACTTTATCCAGTAAACATGGCCATTGTTATTTTTTAAGATAATTGTTTTCCAAGTGAATCTGTATATATGGATATAATATACACATATATGTAGAGAAGCACACATCTTCATGCCTTCACACACAAAAGAACACACACATAGAGTTTTATATGCAAGTACCCACTCTGCAAATATCTACATCAAAGAACTATCACCAACCACATATATCCCATGATCATGATAACCCAGACCTAAGCTAAAACACATAAATGCACAAACACATACACACAGACACACACATCAGAGACAATCTTCTTTGTGGTATAGGATGTCTATGGGCGTTATGGTTACAGATGAGGACAATCTACCCTGATGCTTCATTAGTTTTACCTACTGCTGTTTGGCAATAGTCCATAAATGTTCATGCTGGCCTTACCACAGAGCTTCTTTCTCCTGCTATATGGCATTTCAGTTACCTTCTGCTTTGCTTCAAGCATTTCGTTTTCCTCCCACAATAGCTTTGCTTTCTTCTGCATATGAATTGACTCTCTCTGGAGATAGCAGTTCCAGATGCTGAACCACAAAGAAAAATGGTGACTCCAAACTAGAATTTATCTTCCTCATTCTCCTCCAAGTACCATGCACACTTCATGGGTTCTTATCTCCAGACAGACCCAGACTACAGTTCAGATCACTCATGAATCATCACATAGGAAAATGTCAAATCCAGAGAACAGACCCATTCCAGAAGACACAAAGTACCAATGAAATCCAAGAAGACATGGCTCCCATGTATGCTTATATGTCATTGGAATTATACAACTACTTGTAGGTAGAGAGCAAACTTTCTGTGGAAGTCAAGAGGAGACCCAATAAGTACACATAAATTCTGTATATCTTATGAAATTCAGGTTTGCAAATCTACTTTAAGGGCCCTGGAAGCTCAAGGTTGATTGATATTTCCATCATGATGCAAACCTTTTTTATCTAGAGGATCCTTATTTTGGAAGGAAAATGATCGGAGGTACTTACATACTCTTCACATTTGGTCAAAATAAGTCCAAGAGGTAACAATCCTAGAGCCTCCCACTTTCCATTAAGAGGTAAACAGTACAGAACCTGAACCCTCACATTACATCAAAGACAAGGATGGGCAGACATATCTGTGCATAGTGCTGGAATCAAGTCTCTATTAGTCACTCACCAATAATACTGATTTTCTTGAATCAGATCCTGGAACTTTTACAAGGCCTCACTGATCTTCTGTGGCATTTCCTCAAGGTCAGACATCAACTCATGATGCTGTGTCTTCAGCATATGAGACTCAAAGTTGATTCTGGTGTAGGGCATGGCAGAAATCAAATAACTCTTTTGACTAAGGATTCAATAATCACATGATTCTAACTAGATTAACTACCCCTGCCCATATATTGTATATACTTGTTCCTCTAGGATTTTATTAAATTTATTATTATTAGCCTCAGGCCAGTAGAACCAGGGAAGCAAAAGGAGGGATTAATCTCCTTTAGCTTCCTGAGGGTGTTTGAAGGAATAGCTTAGCTCTCCAAGAACTTTCTAAATGCCTGTGCCCCATGCCTTGGTCCAACTTAAATCTGTGATCACTCTTCTCCATTTTTAGACAAGGATTGACAATCATTGGTTCTACTGATTATGTCAATTTCCCAAATGACATAATTAGTATTTACAGGGGAAAAGCCTGTAACTTACAGCAGGATATTCTAAGGTTCATCCAAGTTGGACACCCAGGTCACATGCTGCTCAAAGTGAGGCTTCTTGGCCTCACAATTGTGATTTAGTGAAAACTGAGTCAACAAATCTACACGGCCATAACTCTCTATAGACTCTGGAGGTCTTATGTGGAACACACACACACACACACACACACACACACACACACACACACACAAACACTCACACACTCACACACACACACACAAAGGCACACCCAAACACAATCAGAATCCTAAAGAAATACAATGATTTGTCTTGATCTCAGAGTATAATGAACAAAATTTGAGGAAAGCAGTGCTAACATGCAGCCAATCCAGTCACACAGTAAGAGAGAGCAAATGAGACCAGGCCCCTCCAGCTGTTGAAAGGACCAATTAGATCCAAAGCAATTTTAGATCAGATAGAAAGAGTTTGACCATAAAGAGCAACATCTAGCCTCTCCCACACACCAAGAATTGTCTAGATTTTTAAAATGAATAGTGGGAGTTCACACAATAATACCAATATCCCCAGACCGGGATTCATTCCATGGGTTCTGATTTACTTTTGGAGGAATCAAAATGCCCTGTTACTCCATCTCACTCCTATATACCTTCAATTCTGTGTTTGAAATCCAGTTAGGAAAAAAAAAGAAAAGAAAAGAAAATGAGTTTGGGCATGAGGACAGCCTGGAGTTGAAGACTTCTGTGATATGAGGAAATCTGAGGTTAACAGAAAGGGCCCAAGATAGTTTTCAAAATACCAAGCATAATGACTACCTGTTGTTCAAATCTTTGTCAGTGTAATTAGCCAGGATTCCCCGAAGTTCGTCCCTCTCATTTGTGATCTTCTGCAGATAAATTTTCAGCTTTTCCAACCTCTTCATCATCTTCTTATTTTTGGTGTTGCTGGTGGTTGCAGGTTTGGTTAATGCCTTCCCAACAGACCCTGTAGATATATAAACACAAGTAAACTTGTAGAGATAAAAGGACAGAGACAAGAGCAACCATGCTTAGTCCCAAACAGTGGCCCTAGGAAGAGGGAACACTAGAGACACAGTGAATAACAGAAAGAACAGGAAAGCTATCTTCAAGCTGGGCTCCTCAACATGTCCCTGTTTCCAACCACTATCACTAAACACATGCCTCACTCCCTAGTGCAGTCTCCCTGGCCTTGAAACTCATAAGCTGACAAAGGCCTGAAGAATTGGAGGGCATTGTCTGCTCCTATCTGATAGATACAGGTCAGTTCTGGATTTCATAGTGCTCACCACTAAAAATATTGTCAATAAATACCAACACCTGGCATCTGACACATGCCAACACATGTGCAGGCTTCTTAAAGTACATTATGAGACTCCCCAAACTACTACACTTACCCCAGACTGTGTTGCATGCCACATCATTTATGTTTAAGGATAAAGTGTCTGACACCTTGATACATTTCCAGAGGAATATTTCCCTCTCTTACTCAAGTTATCTACAGAAATCTGTTGAGATCAGAGTACTTTTCAACACTGTATTCCTGAGAACAACACATTGTTCCTCTCACAGAGCTATTTCCTGAAATCCTATGCTACTCAGCAGATAATTTAGGTCTCTCAGCAAAGCAACTTCTGGCCTGTCAATTCCTGGCTTTTTGAAAAATTAATCAGAAATTCTTGACTCATGGTCTGCCATTTAGGAATGTCAAGGCTCCAGATCATAAGCCCTACTCCTGGAAGGACTAGCTCAGGCCCACTCCTCCAGTAAGTTCCCCAACCCCTACCAAGAACTCACTGTGCTTTCCCCAGGACCACTTCTTTTTACCTGTTTTTGAACATGACAGAAGGTTTGCCTCTTTCTGCCTCAGTGTAATCTCTGCTTGTCCTCTATTCTCCCTCCAAATTAGCCTGAGCAGCATGGACATCATGCCTACTTGTGAACCCAATAGGCTCTGAAGGAATACCTCACAGGCAGTTTCTATCATCACAACACTGCTGACATCACAGATGATTCTAGGGCTCTCCTGGATACAAGAGAATGTCCAGGGAATTGACAGCTGATGAAGTCACTGGGAACTGCCACGATCTATATGCTAACCAGCTTGAGCCAAATTGACTAGTTTCTGAGATGTAATTACTTGAGATCCCCTTTGGAACCTCAGTACCTTTTCCTTCATAAGATAGACATTACTTTGTGCTTAATTTCATATCCAATTAATTGGATGGAAAGTGTTTTTTTCATGGTCATGGCATGGGTGCATAATCTTCAATCAGATCTAAAGCTCTATGCTATTTGAATGGGCAAGATTCTACTCCATAATAAATGTACTCCTTGGGTATATTCAGACAGACAGTCCACAGACACAGGATTTTCCAGAGGCCAAAATTATTTTCCTCCACGTTTAATTTTATGCAAGTTTGGTTACATTTTCTTATTGTGCATGCCTTGATGGTGGACATTCTTTCAATGTATACAGACATGAGCTTTATGAAATATCTCTTTCAGAATCCCATTCTTTTGCAATGAAAACTTCCAAGGACTTGACACCATAGTTCTCCAGGTAAAAGGTACATATCAGTTGAAAAGTTAGTTCCTTTTTCAAAATATAAAATCTCATAGTCTCCATTTCTCCAATACAAGTAATTAAGTAAATATTTGTGAGCAAATGTCATCAGGGCTATTGGAATGTAGCTCTATAGTCCAATTAGCTATCACTTCTCCATTCTCTACCATCCTGAGTTCTCAGGTCCACTCCTGAGGGTATTGGGAGTTTGGAATATGATACTGTATTTAAGATACATAGGACACAATAGGATGGGTAAGGAATGGAAAGGCCACAAATCTTGTGAAACTTCAATGTTAGTGGATGCATATATTCAGGAGACTTCTTCCTTCTTGACATGGGTGTTCTGAATCCATGGTTAAATACCACCTAATCTCTAAGGTATAAGAGTGGGAAAAAATCATGTAAATGCAGGAGCTTTTTTCGAACTCAGAAGTCCCCTCAGTCTTTCAAATAGTGAGATGACTTGCCTTTATAAAAAAATGTATGACCGGGTAATGTGAAAAGAAATAGAGAATTGATATCTATCTGTTGACATCTGAACCTGGGTAACAGTGAGGAAGCAATCTAAACAAATATATAGGGATGAACCTGTTCCTGTTTTGGGTACAGCAGGCACAAAGCAAGCAGGATACACGACCACCATTCTCTAGACTGTACTGAGAGATCTGCAGTGTTTCTTTCCTTCAATGTCCCTTTCTTTATTTTCATGTGTTCAGGTCTCAGAGATCTGCATTCAGAATCAAGGTTCCCCGATATACCTAAATCATTCCCTGTTAATTGACAAGTTTTGGCCTCTCCAAATTGGTTTTTGGGATCATTTACATGGAAAAGTATTTTGCAACACTTTACTCTGGAATCTTGTCTTTCTTTATCAACAGGGTGTGTTTCTTCTATGCAGCAAAAGGCAGGATTCATTTGTTTCCAGTTGGTTAGGCTGTGTCTTGTATTGTGAATTGAGTCCATTGAAATTGAGAGATATTAAAACCCAATGGTTTTTAGTTTCACTTATTTTTGTTTTTCAAATTAGTATTTCGTGTGAGAGATTTTCTTATTTGATGTTCTTTTTTATTGAAAAACTTTATTTTAAAAAATGATGAATGTACAAATTTTCAGCATTTTTGCATAAAAATATACAAATACATTTTAAGGTTGCAATTAAGTACTTGTGGGTATGTATACATAAACATATGTATATATGTAACAATAATATAGGAAAAAGGGCTACTAATTTGAGGGGATAGGTTAGAAAGTGAAAGGTTCTGTAGAAAGAACAGGGGGATGTGATACAGAGCGAATTAATTAAAATATTTCTTTTTTCCTTAAACTTTATACAGTCTGTGAGTTGTTTCTGGGGTGTTCAGATCTTTCTGTGGTTAGTATCCCAATATCAGTGACTGCATATTATGTCTGTTCTTTTGTGACTGGGTTATCTCACTCAGGATAATATTCTCTAGATGCATCCATTTTCTTAAGAATTTTGTTAAGCCATTGTGTCTGATAGCTGAGTAGTTCTCCATTGTGTAAATGTACCACAATTCTTGTATCCATTCATCTACTGAAGGACATCTGGGTTCTTTCCAGGTTCTGGTTATTATAAATAGAGCTGAAATGATCATTGTGGTGCATGTATGTTTGTACTATGTTGGAGTGTCTTTGGGTCTCTAGGGTAAATGCCCAGAAGTGGAATAACTGGGTCTTCAGGTAGTACTATGTACAATTTTCTGAGGAATCGCCAGACTGATATCAAGAGTGGTTGTATCAGTTTACAACCTCACCAACAGTGGAGAAGTGTTCCTCTTTCTCCACATCCTTGCCAGCATCTGTTGTCATCTGGGTTTTGGACATTGGCCATTCTGACTAGTGTGAGGTGGAATCTCAGGGTTGTTTTGATCTGCATTTCCCTGATGGCTAAGGATGTTGAGCACTTCCTTAGATGTTTCTAGTCATTTGATATTGTTTGATTGAGAACTTTTGGTTCTTCCTAATTTCTGTCATCTCTGGTGATCAGTTTGATGTAATTCTCACAGATCAGCCTTTGTATATTACTTGACCATTTTTCATGAACCTTTTAATATTCCTTTGTTCTTCTATGCATCTTCTCTTTTGATTAATATGTGATTGGATGATTTTCTACTCTAATCCAATTTATTGGTGTTTTGTGGGCATCATGCACATCTATGGTCCATTCTTTCTATAGAGCTAAGGAAGTTTTTTACTATGATATGTTTAAGATGTTTTCTGACCTTTTGAACTGGTAACCTTCACCCTCTTCTAGGTCTATTATTCTTAGCATTGATCTTTTCATTGTGTCCTGAATTTACTGGATGTTTTGGTTTAGGAGCTTTTCAAACATTATATTTTCTTTGATTGACTTGTCAGTAACTTCTGTGTTATGTCTTACACCTGAGAGTCTTTTTTGCTCTTCTGTATCATGTGATGATAGCATCTGTACCTCCTGATCACTATAGTGGGTAATCTACAAGTTTCCCCCAACTTGTGATTTCTTTGTATCTATTTCGCTATATAGATCTTAGAAAGTTTTATTCAATTCCTTTAAGTACTTGAATGAATATACCTGTATTTCTTTAAGGGATTTGATTTCTCTTTAAAGGTTACTACCAGTTTGCTTGTGTTTTCTTGTGATTTTAAATGGAGTTTTTTTTTTATATATCCTCTTTAAAGGACTTTATTATCAGAATAAAGTGAGATTTTTTTTTCTTGGTTATAATTTTGATTTTCATTTGTGTTAGGCTTGCTGTGATGGGAGAACTGTGTTCTGATACTAAAGTACATAGGGTCTGTTGCTTATGTTCTTCTGTTTTTGTTTTTGTTTTTGTTTTTGTTTTTTTTTTTTTTTTTTTTTTTTTTTTTTTTTGTAGTGTAGAAATCTTTCCACACAGAGAATAATCTCTAACAAATGATTATGAGTTTCTCAGGAATTATTTGAAATATGACATTTATAAATCTAAACATAATGAACAGTATTTTTTACCTGCTTACAGTTTTAGAATATTCTCTTTTTAAATTCTTCTCCTTCTCCTCCTCCTCCTCTTTTTCCTCTTCCTGCTTCTCTTTCTTTTACTCCTTCTCCTTTTTTACCATTTCCTGAGAAATGTTGAAGAATGATTTCATAGTGGGTATGGGCCACAAAGTAAACAACATTATACCAGTTGTAGCCTTCTTCACTCAGAACCATGTCAGGTTGTGCTGTGCTAACCATTCTGCTTTGTTGGAGAATATAAAATGTTCCATTTCACTAATACTGTTTTCAGAGATTGAACAAATAAAACAATCCACTCTAGCATAGTCTGAGAAATGTCTATTGGATATTTCAAAAGTTCATTGTTTGTATAAATATTGGAATAATCATCCCAACTCTCAGCATCTGCTTGAGGTTAGCTTCACTGCCTGCTTGCATGCCTTGACCCTGGGAGAGATACACACCCCCCTTTGTTATGCAATTTCGTCCAGTCACACTCCACACCTGGCCTTCCTGTTCCCAGTTGCTTAAAGATAATTACAGACTTCCACCCCAGGGGGTGACTCTTACACCCAGCAGCTAGGGAATTTACATACCTCCCCTGTAATTACCTGAGGGTATAATACTGGGACCACTGTCTATGTGGGCAGTTCAATATGAAGTAAACTTTCTGGTAACACGAATAATGGACTTGTGTGTTTCTTTCAAACCCTTAGGCCTTCGCCTGGTTTGAAGTAGCTGTTATTGGTACAGGCACCACAAATGGAGGTCCACAATTCCACCCGAAAATGGAGATTCCACCAAGATATGGGAAGGAAGAAACGACCCGTAGGGTTTGCCCCATGGAACTAGCAAGCAAAATAAGTAAGGATAGTGGGGTGGATTGGAGATGGAAACCACTAGTTCTATTTTATGGTTGTTAGATCAGTTGCTGAATTTGCTTAAACAGTAGGGGAACTAGAATCAAGGTAGAAGACTGCAGTAGAATTCACTTGGGCAGCCTAAGTAAATCTTATTGATAGTTAGTAAGAATAGACTTGTGACAAGGATTAAGGAAAGAAGAATTGACTGCTCCTCTCACCATGGCCACATTCTTAGAAATCAAATCCACTGCTGGTAGCTGTGGTGTTTGTGCTTAAGCAAGAAACTTAAAGAGCTAATAGAAAAAGGATATTTCCCATTAGTGTTTCTAAGTTTTTGTAAACAGATTAGAGGTAGTTTATTTGGAAGAGAGAGAAAATAGATCTCAGAAAAGCATGTATTTCTTTTGTCTTGGACAGTATGGGAGGAGAGGAGGAAAATTATTGTCAACTGTTTCAGAGTTCTTCCAGCAAGAACAGGGGAACAGGAGAATTCCTGACTCTTCGGATCCCACTGGAGAAATGTCCAGTTCTGGTTCTGGGTTCCTAAGGAAGGATATCAGGGTCCTGTTGACAAATCTAGTTCTTGTCTCTCTGTATTGTTGTCCCTTGGTGCCAAGCTGTCCATGTGTGTCAATTTGTGTCCATGTTTCTGTGTCTGAATATTGCTCGTGCTTCATGTTCAAAAATAAAATGGTTGCTTACCTCTTGACTTATTCTTAACTTGTGTCTAAAAGGGAAACAATAGAAGGTAAAAAAGAAGAAAAAGAAAAAGAAAAAAAAGAAAGGAGGCTTCAGACTCTACCCCTTAAGTCAGCTCAACTGGAGACCCAATGGGAGTTAGATGTCTTCCCAGGCCACTGGTAAAGGGTGCTGGCTGTGTCTCAGCTTAAAGCAGATTGTTTTTCCTAGAAAAATCTCTGACTGCGTTTATTGAGCTCTGCAAGTGACAAGGTGCTCATTTCTTGAATTTACTGATAGAGAAAATGAGAATTTTATATGGTTTAAATATATAAGATGTGTGGTCAGTTCATGTTTGCTTAACTAGTTTTAATTGGAATAAATATGCTCTGAATGTCTTGGTCTTAGATTATAGGCTTATAAGCATTGGGTATGTTTAAAATTTTGTAACTTTGGCAACAAAAGTTTGTTTAAAACTAGTAACTTGGACAGAGTCATCCTAAAGTGCAACAAGTGGCATGAGCCACATGTTTTCTATATATAAGGAAAGGGATTTCTGTGGATACCACAAACTTGGGACAATATTTGAATAATTCTTCTTCTAGAAAACAGACTTAAAGGATACAACTTAAAGTAATGAGGTATTAAAAGATGCATAAATATATATGAACTTGCAGCCACTTTGTGGCATGAAAGTAGGAAACTTAGGAGAGAGTTATGGTTATGGCCTGGTTTACAGCTTCAAAAATTATCCGTAGATTTAAAAGATTGTTTTTATACCGTTCTGTTGCATCCTCGTGATTGCAAAAGGGTTACTTTTGGCTTGTCTGAGGTTTTAAAGAGCCCTTGAAACAATGGGCATCACTGAATATCTTTGCCTCAGGGAATGGCTGATGGTCTGTTGTTATTTTGCTGCTGCCTGGATGGCAGGAAGCTGAAACTTAAAATCCTCAGTGTTTACTGTTGTAAATGCTTTGTTAGCTAACCACTCCCTAGTCAGACTGTGGCATAGGAGATTCATAAAGTTAATTTACTTGTTTAATGTGATTTTCAAAAATCATCAGATGTTAGCTGGCAAAAACCTCGCCTTAAGCTCACCATAGAATGTCTCAAACCTCTTTCTGCTGTTCTTAAGAGATGAAAATCCTCTGCAGTGAACTGAGATGCTCTGCAGTGAATATAGAGGAAACAATTAGTTAACAGCAGATATTATATTTGATCAACTGTTGGCTATATGTATTTGTTCTTTTGGCAAAAGGAACCACTAATGTGAATTCATTTTATTTCCTTTTTAAATAAAGTTTTAACATTCTTTGCTATGTTTATGCAGAATTGTATGATAGGTTTTTTTTTTTTTTTTTTTTTTTTTTTTTTTTTTTTTTTTTTTTTTTTTTTTAAGGAGAATGTTTTAACCTGATGAAATATTTGTTCCTTATTCTGAGCAGTAATTAAATTGGTTATTGCTAGATACTGATGTTTGGCTTTTTCAGGCAAAATTCAAAATTGATAAATAATTATCTGAAAGACAAATTGTTAAGGTTCCTTCCTCTGTGCATGCTTTTTTATTTTCTGTAAATTTATGCATGCAGCCCATTGATAAGGCAATTGCTGTATTTATAGATGGTTCATCTATGGAAAAGCAGTATATACAATTAAATCACACATGTTCATTATCTTGAATTTGCCTGCTGCAGCATAGATTATAAGATTTATATACTGGTAGCCACTGTTTTTATATGTTAAAAAAAATCAGTTAAACTCTGAATTTATATACTGATAGCATATATATATATATATATATATATATATATATATATAGCTAAAGGCCTGCACCAATATATAATTAATAGTTTATAATTGCTTAAATTTGTTCTGTTTTTAGATATTGCTAATTCTTGAGTTTTGCAATTGTTTATGCAAATACAACTTAATTTAAGAGAGCGTATTATACCATATTTCATAGGGTATCTAAGAGATACTGGATTGCCTGGATCACATAGAAATGAATGCCACAGCAGATTTGTATACCAGGCAGATTATAATCTCATTTATAGCTTGAAAGACCTCCGAAGGGAGACCCTCACTCAAATCTCAGGAGAGGCACGCACCCAGCGAGGCACCGAGACCAGACTTGCTGCAATCGCATGAGGAAGTTTATTGAAAGTGAAAAAGTGAGATCTCAGGCCAGCATGCTGGGGTCCAGACTCATATACCACGCAGGTGTAGAGGAGTTCGACCCCGGCCTGAACTTGTAACAGGCTTATAAAGGCAAAAATCACAAAGGAGAGGGAGGACAGGGGGAATGAGGAAATTCATAAGGGGAAGAATCATACATTTTTTTTTTATCAGTACACCCCCAGGCACACCTAGGGCGTTGGAACATTCCACAGAGGTCATCCAGACCTTCTGTGGTATTTTGGGAACTCAAATCTCAAGAAATTGGGATTTCCTGGGAGCGGCAGAGGAAATCCCTAGGGCAAGGAATCAGTGTCCTTTGACAACCTTTTACACTTCAGCTACCAAAATAGTAATGGCCTGAGACAAAAATTTGAAATTTCTAGAGAATGTGCATGTCAAATTGTAAAGATTTGTTCAGAATGTCCGCAGTTTCTTATACTACATGATGTTGTTAACCCTCAAGGACTTGTACCTAACCCATTATGACATATAAATATTCCTTATATTTCTGCTTTTAGAGAATAAAAATATGTATTTAAATATTAACACCTCTTCAGGCTGTCTAGTTGTAATCACTTTAACTTGAGAAGCAACTAAATGTGTATAGCCTCTGGACAATTGTGTTCTTAAGAGTAATTCTGATCCCATGATTTGGCAAAGAAGTTTTCCATATTTGTAGGGCACATTAGAGCTTATACTGCCCTTCCAAGACAACTATGGAGAGGGAATCGTCTTGCACATGTATACACTTGCCCTTATGCATTGGCTATAAAAGAATCTAATGTGAATGAGGCTATGCAGGTGCATACTAAATTTCATTTGAATGCAGGATCCTTAAGATTTCATTGTAAAATTATAAAAGGACAAGTTCTAGAAACATGTCCCATGTGTGCAGAGTTCATTTCTGCTCCTAATTTAGGAGTCATTCCTAGGGGACTGAATCCCAATGATATTTGGCAAATGGATCTCACACATGTCCCTTCTTTTGGGAATTTATAATTTGTGTATGTTTTAATTGATACTCATTCAAGAATTATATATATATATATATATATATATATATATATATATATATATATGCACATAGTAGAAAATATTAAAAGATGTCAAAAATAACTGCTTAGAAGCTTTTGCATATATCAATGCTCCCAAAAAGATTAAAAAAAATATGGTCCTGCCTATTCCAGTAAAAGGTTTAAACAATTTTGTTCACATTATGCTATAATTTATAAGACTGGAATTCCTTATAATCCTCAAGGACAAGCAATCATTGAATGTGCTCACCGCACCATAAAGATGTATTTGTCTAAAACAAAAAAGGGGGAGCATATCTCCCCTCATGTGCATCTATCCTTAATTTTATATATTCTAATTTTTTTTAACTGTAAATTCTGAAGGCTGCTCTACAGCTGCTAGACACTGGAGGGCATGCTCAGTCCAGCAAGGAATGGTGCAATGGAAGGACCTTGCATTGTGGTGGGAACCAGACCTCGTTTTGAGTAGTGCTTGGGCCTCTGTTTGTGTTTTCCCTCAGGATTCTGAGTCACCTGTCTGGGCCCTTGAGTTCTGTATATGTTCTCTGAAAACTGCAGATTAGCACTATTGTTATTAACAAGGGGGAGGGTTTCATTTGTTCTCAACAGGTATGAAGCCGATGTAGGCAGCCGGTATATGAAGCCAGTGTGTGAAGCCAGTGTGTGAAGCCAGTGTGTGAAGCCAGTGTGTGAAGCCAGTGTGTGCAGCTGATGTGAAGCCAGTGTATGAAGGAGGTGTGTGAAGCCAGTGTGTGAAGCCAGTGTATGAAGCCAGTGTGTGAAGCCAGTATGTGAAGCCGGTGTGAGAAGCCAGTGTGAGAAGGCGGTGTAAGAAGCCTGTGTGAAGCTGATGTGAAGGCGGTATGTGAAGCCAGTGTGAGAAGCTGGTGAGAAGCCAGTGTGAAGCCGAAGTGAGAAGCTGGAGTGAAGCCAGTGTGAAGCTGATGTGAAGGCGGTATGTGAAGGCAGTGTGAGAAGCTGTTGAGAAGCCACTAGAGGAGTTAAAACGTGTAGCGGTGACAAGAATTCCAGAATCTGCACCCATACCTGTGCCCATGGAATGTACCAGAGAGAATCAAGAAAATTTTGGCTGCAGCCCTATTAGTGCTGTTTCAGCAGCAATCTTTGTAGCTGTGATCCTCTTCTCCCCACCTTATTGCCATAGCTGCCCCGTGGAATTTTTAGGAAAAGTGGCTGAGGCCCTCTCAACTTAGGTTAATCTATAATCTTTCATTAACTTGGATATACATTCAATTAGGAATGTTAATTTTGAATTAACTCCACACTGTTAACAGGAACAATTCCGTGTGGTTTCTGAGACTATTAAAACTGAGATAGTATTAGCTTTGGGTGCGCACCCCTTAGAGCACTTTGGGTGAGTATCCTCTCTAATATCCCTCAGGCAAGACAAGCCTGGAACCAAGCTGTCAGCTGGCAGACTAGCAGTAAGCAACCCTATAGCCCAAGAATGGTAGAGTATGAATAAATTAGGTGACCAATGACGAGAAAACCCACGGGGTGCTGCTCAACCTAAGACCAAAAATCCACGGGGTCCCATGAGGATATTTCCAAGACAGGTAAGAGCAAGTGTTGAGGTCTAAGCCAGTTCTCTAATTTAAAAAAATAATATTGGGGGAGATGTTGCAATAATCACCCCAACTCTCCTCATCCCCTTGGGATAGAAGCCCCCCTTTTTTTATGGTATTAGGCCTAGTCACAAGCCACTCCACACCTGACCTTCCTGTTCCCAGTTGCTAAAAGATAATTACAGACTACCACCCTAGGGGGTGACTCTTACACCCAGCAGGTGAGAACTTACATTCCTCCCCTGTAATTATCTGGGTGTATAATACTGGGACCACTGTCTATGTGACTGTGACATCAAAGTGTCCTGAGAGACAGCAGTTCAATATGGAGTAAACTTTCTGGTAACACAGATAATGGACTTGTGTCTTTCTTTCAAACCCTTAGGCCTTCGCCCAGTTCAGAGTTGCTGTTAGTGGTGCAGGCACAACAAATGGAGGCCCACAAAGCCTCCTCCATATAATATTGTTATATATACCAATTTCTCCATTGTGGTGTGCAAAAAAGACAGATCCCATGAAAGAAGCCAAGGTTGAAATCTCTTTCGTTGATCACATCTCATTTTGCATTTGTGATCCAGATTCTCTGTGCACATAAATATCCCCATCTTCTAACACTGACTTCTACAGTAGAGTTCATTTTACCATAAATGTAAACAACCTTTGCTGTTTGTGCCATAATTTTTTGTCATATATCTTAGTCCTTGCCATGTGTGAGTGAGTGTATGTGTGTGTATGTGTGTTTATACATGTGGGTGTGTATAAATGTTTTCTGGTATCACATTCACAAAAAACCAAACTGATCCCATATCTTTGCATTTGTTTCTGTTGAGTCTGAGAGAAACTGAATACCCAGGTCATCATCTGAGGTGATCGATCTGATCCAGGTTCACCTACATGGAAGGATCACATTTGGGATATTTTAGGACCACATTCCTCTAACCAAAATGATGGTCAGTCCTATCACAATAATACCACAGTTTCTAACACCAAGTTCTGTCTTTGTTAAGATTTTACTGCTGTGAAAAGACAGCATTAAAAAGGAAACAGTTATAAAGACAACATTAACTTTGGGACTGGACTAAATGTTCAGAGGTTCAGACCATTACTGTCAAGGAGATAGCATGGCAACATCCAGGAATGCATGGTAGAGGCTGAGCTGAGTGTTCTGCATCTTCATCTGAAATCCACTAAGAAAAGACTGGCTCCCATGTGGTTAGGAAGAGGGAGGGTCTCATTGGCAGCCTCAAACCCCATAGTGACCCAATTCCTCCAATAGGCCACGCCTACTCCAACAAGACCATACCTTGTAGTACTACCACTCCCTGAACCAAACATACTAAAACCACCATTGTTCAAATCATAAAATTTTCTATTCATTTGCAGTAAAGTTTGTACTACAAGACATGGCAAATTTCTGTGTAAACGCTTCCTTTCCTGAAGTAAGCTTGGGAATTTAGAGATAGTTAGAGTCGAATACAATTTCAAATAATAAACAGGAAACTCTGATATGATAATTTTTATATTTGTGTAAATCCATGAGGTTTTATTTCTGAAAGCGATGCATGAACTAGATTATAGGCATCAAGAATAGGACTGTCATACAATAATCTGGGAGTTCTGTTTCCACAGCAACATAAAAAAAAAAAAAATCAAGGAAACAAAAAACCTATCTTGAACCATTTATGAAATCCATAAATTATTCTTCTTATAATGTTTTATTATTTGAAATTTCTTTTATGTGTCAATTATCTTAATTATATTGATAATTTTAAGAATCAAATAATACATTAACATATTTCATCTATCTTCTCTATTAATACCTTTTATTACCCAAATATATCATTAACAGATTTTGAGTGATACCCATAGCTCAAGATCCCACTTCTATTGCTTGAGTACTAACTTATGTTTCATAGCATACAAAATAATATTTGGAAATTACACTTAGTAAAAGAACATAAAATATTAAAAATAGAATCATTGAGAAACATATATGATAGCCCATGACATAAAGTGAGAGTATACAAAATGCATTACATGTCTCTATAAATTGTCTAATAATCATTTACTTATTAAAATAACCACATTATTATGAGAAAGTTTATTTAATCCTTAATAATTTTACAAAAATTAAAGTAGGAGAAGTTTTTTGAAATCAGACATTAAGAAAATGCTAATTTTGTTATTGTTGATGGACAACCTAAGTAGTGAGGGCATCCAATTGGTGACCCCAGGACATGTATATTGGAACAAATTTTTCTGGCCTCAGTGGGAAAAGGTATATCTAATCCTGTTGAAAGTTGGTGTTCCAGGGAAAAAGAATGCTGTTGGCCTAGGTGATGGGAGGTTTGGTGGAGATGTTGTGGTGGTGAGGTAATGGCAGTGTGTGGTGTGGGAAGATTAAGGTCTCAGATGATAAAAAGAGGGGTAACGGTGTGAAGATCTCTGGGAGCATAGACAGGGAGAAGAGCAATGTAAATAAATAAAATAATTTCTAAAGTGCTAACTACATAGAGAATCAGAAATTACTACTAATAACAGTTGAATGATATTCATAAAATATGCTAATATTTATGTTTTTGGTTTTGTTATTGGTTATTTTATGTATTTAAAGTTCAAAAGTTATACCTCTTACCCAATCCTCCTCTGCAAGCTTCCCATCTCATCCCCACTCTCCCTTGCTTCTGCTTCTATGAGAGTACTATACCACCCACCCACTGGCATCTCACTGACCCAGCTTTCCCCTATTGGTTAAGTCAGGGTTTCTATTCCTGCACAAAATATCAAGACCAAGAAGCAAGTTTGAGAGAAAAGGGTTTATTCAGTTTACACTTCCATATCGCTGTTCATCACCAGAGGAAGTCAGGACTAGAACTCAAGCAGGTCAGGAAGCAGGAGCTGATGGAGGGATGTTACTTACTGGCTTGCTTCCCATGGCTTGCTCAGCCCACTTTTATTAGAACTCAGGTCTACCAGCCCAGGGATGTGACTACCCACAATGGATTGGGCCCTCCCCGTGTTGATCACTAGTTGAGAATTTGCCTTACAGCTGGATCTCATGGAGATATTTCCTCAACTGTGATAACTCCAGCTTGTGTCAAGTTGACACAAAACCAGCCAGTACAATTGACCAGCACCTTGTCAACTTGACATGCAAGCAAATCAATATTTAGCTTCCACCCTTACTTTCTTGTACATTCCCAAGACCTTGATAAGTTTAAGAGTCCCACAGCCTTTGCCAATTCTTACATTTTAAAACTGCAATACCTTTAAAATATTCTGTCTCTTTTAAAAATCAAGGTCTTTTTACAATTCAAAGTCTCTAAACTGTGGGCTCTTCTTCTTTCTTCAAGAGGGAAAGATATCAGGACAAAGTCACAGTGAAAGCAAAATCAACTTCTATCCATCCAGTGTCTGGAAATCCACTTACAAAATTCTGTCTTGGTTATGGTTTTATTGCTGTGAACAGACACCAACACCCAGGCGAGTCTTATAAATAACAACATTTAACTGTGATTTGCTTACAGGTTCAGAGGTGCAGTCCATTTTCATCAAGATAAGAACATGGCAGCATCCAGGCAGGCATGATACAGCAGAAGCTGAGAGTTTTACATCTTCAAACAAAGGAAGCCAGGAACAGACCAAGCATCCTCAGGCAGCTAGTAGGAGTGTCTCCATGCACCACCTCAAAGTGACACACTCCTCCAACAAGACCACACCTTCTAATAGTGCTGCTACTTAGGCCACGCTTATACAGACCAGAACAGTGTTGCAAATCCTTTGGGCACCTTGATTCATTCCTTAACTCCTCCATTGGGTTCCATGTTTTGATTTTATTGTTTTGAACACATATAAATGACCTAGGCAACCCTTAGAAGAATAACATTTAATTGGGCTGGCTTACAGGTTTAGAGGTTCAATCTATTATCATCAAGGCAGAAACATGGCAGCATCCTTGCAGGCATAGTATAGAATATGAGAATTCTACATCTTCTTCTGAAGGCTGCTAGCAGAAGACTGACTTCCTGGCAGTGAGGAGTGAAGTCTTAAAGTCCATGCCTACAGTGACACATCTACTTAACGAGGCCATAACTCCACACACTGCCATTCCCTGGGCCAAGCATATATAAATAATCACATTCTACTCCATGGCCCACATTGGCTTGTTCAAAAACATTAGTCTATAGGAGCTATATCTAAACATAGCATAATACTAAATACATTCAGTTATTCAAAATGACTTCCAAAGTCCTCATAGTCTATAGTGGTCTCAAATGAATACCTCTATGTTGGATGTCAATGTGGTCTTTAGATCTCTAACTCCATTTTTCACCTTTGTTAACTGCAACAAATTTCTTTCTCCTGCCAAGTTTCCACTCATTGTTAGCCGATTCCCTTAGTAGAAATTTCACAGCTCTGGCTTCCTGAATATCTTTGGGCCTCCAAGGCAACTTCAACATTACAACTTCTTGTCCCAATGTCTGGGATCCACACATGATATTCTGGACTTCTCTAAAGGGATTCATTCACTTATCCAGCTCTGCCCTTTGTAGTATTCTAAGCACAAAATGATCATGTTAGATACTATAAATTTGGGCCTCCCTTTCTTCCCTTGCTAAGCCTTTTCACCTGCGGTGGTGCAAACCTGTTTATGCCCTTCAAAGCTGCTTTCTGCCCCATTTGGGGGCTGGGACTTCTCATAATTCAGCTGTTGCTTCTTGGTTCCTCATTAGGTGCTTTCCACCTGAGCAACCTTGTGACTTCTGAGATGCACCTAGCACTTTTCCATGGCCTCATACTTGCTTAGTTGCTGCTCCATTTCTGCTTAAGTGAGGCATAACCTATAATGGTACTGCTTCTTGGAATCCATCAGAGTCAGCTAAGGAATCTGTACACTTTTATTCAGTTAAGGAGTAGGAATTTTAACATGCTCTCTTCACCATGCATATTGGCACCACTTTCTCTTCTTGGTATGCAATGAGACAGAGGCATCATCTGGGGAGGAGATTCTCAATTGTTCTAGGAATTGCCTGTTGACCAACTGTTGGGAGAGGGAGGATTTTGCTCAGGTATTTTGAGTTTCTGGTGTGATCCCTGTAGCCCTGGAGGATTATGGCTGCTTCTTATTGTGCTCTACCGACACAAAAGAGACTTTGGCATCACTGCTGCTATTATCACCACCATTGCCATCTCTGCCACCACCACCACAGACTTCTCTAAATCTGCAGCCAGTACTGGAACTGAGGACAAATTTTCTGGGGAGTTGCTTCAATGTTGTCTGTGCAGAATAATATTAACTCTCAAATTAACCTGGGCAATCTCAATCTCAACCAGTCACCTGCAGATACTCTAACTGACTTTAATGAGCCACAGGCCTTGCCTACTTTGCTTGTTCTCCCACAATCTGAGATGCCAGAGCTCTGACATTCAGAGCTTCTCCTCTTGTACTCTGGCACTTTTCACATCTACATATTGAGATCCTCTCTTGTGCTTAACCCCAGTACCTATTATTTACAGTTGGCTAAGTGAAACCCTTCCAGTCTACAACCCAGGCTAGACTCAAACTAGATATGGTCCTGTTTCTGCCTCCATGTGTAGTATGAGCCTTAACCCTGACTTGCTCTCATTCTTGGTGGTGTACCATCTGTAGACAATGTGCCAAGATGATTCTTTCTGCTTTTCTTCTTAAGATTCATAGAATAAGCGCAGGAAAGAAGTTTAATCAGTCATTAGCATCGGCTATACTTCCAGTGAAATTGGGTTCATTCCCATAAAACATAGGATGATCACAACTGTCTGTGCTTCCAGTGCCATGGGACCCAACACCTTCACAGAAATATACATTCAGGTAACATTCTAGTGCATGTAAAATAAATGATAATAAATCATATAAAAACTCAAATGCATATTTATATAATATTTAACTTATTTATTTTATTTTTTAATCTTTGAACCATGGAGTACTGTTTATGTCTAATGGGCATCAGAAGTTATGCTATAAAATGGGGTTATAGACCTTTGGGAGCTTCTTTGTGGATGCTGGCAAATGACCTTTGTGCTCTTAACTGCCTTATAATATCCCAACCTTGCCCTTCTTTGTGTTTTTTGTTAATCGAAAATAGATTTTTTTCCATCAGAGTATGCAGTGATTACATCTTTTCCACACCCAGTTCCTCTGACATTCTCACCACCTCCTCTTCCAACTATATCAACACCCTTTTGTTCTGTCCTAAACAACAAATAGGCAGCTAAAAATGTAGTGGGACATTTCTTTAGTCCTAGGGCTTAAGAGGAAGAGGCAGGTAGATCTCTGTGAGCTGGTCCAGTACTATTTACAAAGTGAGTTCATGGTCAAACAATTAAACAGAGAAGTCATGTCTTAAGAAACAAACAATCAATTAAACAAACAGAGAAATGAAAGCTAACAAAGGATCATATGAAATAGAACAAAAAGAAACATATTGGAATATGACAAAATAAAAAAAATAGATGGAAAAGAGACAAAGAAAATACAAAAAAAATTACATAGAGATGCAGGACAGGATCACACTTACAAGAGTGTAATAAAAACTCAAAATTGGTAGCAATAACAGATGAGCAAAAAAAGGGGTAAGGTCCCTATAGTAAGTCCCACAGAGTCAATTTCCATGGACACTTGAGGTTCTCAGAGATGGAACCACCACCTAAAGATCATACATTGGCTGGACCTAGGTCTCCCCACTCAGATGTAGGAGATTGGGATCATGGTCATGATGTGGATCCCCTAACTTCAAAAGTTATTGCCTCTTTGTGGGATGTGTTGTTCTAGCTGGGCTGCTTTGTCTGAACTCAGTGAGAGAGGATATGCCCAGATTGAAAAATACTTAAAGTACTAGGGTGAGGGATAGCCAGGGAATCCACTCACTTAGATGAGAAAGAAAAGAGATATGGGGAATGGGATGTGATAGGGTATGACCTTGAGGGGAGCTTTGAGTGTATACAAGCCATCCTCCTGCATCAGCCTTCTGAGTGTTGTCATATTAGATGATTGTCAAAGCATCAAGTTCATCTCTTTATTCCAGAAGAGTCAAGTGATTGTGTAAACTGGAAAGAATCCTGCTCAGTCAGTCAACTGGGTCTCAAGGGAGAGAATGAAGATTGAAAAGATAAAGACAATTAGACAACACTATAACATGACTTCAGACAGTGCAAGGCTGAAGGGAATTTAATTTTCTCCAGACTGCTTACATACGATTTTACATACTTGCAAAGAATAAAGTCAGTTTTAGGACAAAAAATAAACAAGGAAAATAAGCTAAGTCTCCCGATTAATGTTTTACGGAAATATCAGGAAGACCAACATAAAAGGAGTGCCACAAATCTCTCTGCCTAGTTTTCCTTGAGCTTTGTAATAGCCTCCCCTCCCCCAAAAAGTTCTTATCTGAACCTACTTCACTGTCCTAGCCCAATTTTTAATTCCTGCTGTATTCCTACAAGGAGGTCCCCAAAAGCTCTCTACAAAGGGATTTGTCATGTCCATTTACCATGCCAATTGATGGTTTGTGGATATATTTACAAGAACAGGTTATGGCCCCCAGGTGATTTTCCCTCTAAAACATGCTGCTCACAAATGAAAAAAAAAACAATCATGTGACCTGTTCCACCTGGTGATCCTTCAGAATGAAGCCATAGACAAGAGGATCCCTGTGTGATAGAATTCTAAATTATCTCTAGCTATAGAACAAGGCAGTTGTCTAGGAATATAATCCAAATCAAGAATCTCAAGAGCATAAAAAGAAAATCAATTATTACCATCTGAATGAGGAAGAAGCATGCTTATTGCAGTGGGCTCAGCAGAGAAAAGACTTTATACATTTCTGCTGTGTGGAGATGAAGATCTAGGCTCTGCCTGTTTATAGTATCCAAAAAATTTTGGAGGTTTTCTATCCAAAGCACATAGAGGATTTGGAACTCAACATGACATTGACTGAGTACACAGTGTCACATTTTACTCCTTTCTTCTGGCAGATGAGGAAACTTCATATATTTTTCATGGCATGCACCTCCATGGAAACTTTTATGAATGGCTGGAACACATATGCTAGAGAACAGATGTATGTCAATGAGTTCATTTCCCAGTTTTCCCATCTCTAGGGACTTCAGCATCTCTCCATGAATGGCATGTGCTTTCGCAGCCATAAAGCAGGTGTTCAGTTAAGGATGGTGAACTAGGTGAGCTCCCAGAGTAAACATTTCCCTTTTATTTTAAGGACTCATGAACCATGAGGGAGACATTAGAATGCAGAAGGAATAAGTAGCGTGAATTAAGGTCTCAAATGGCCATTTATGAAGCAGCTGACTTAAGTGAGTTAAGGAGTAGGGCAAAATAGGATGTAATTCTTGGTATCATGGCAACCCAATCAATACAAAAGGAAAGGAGGGAGAATGTAGTTAGGAGCCTCAGGAATCACCCACACAGCAGTTAGGCCAGCAGTTGTGCTGAGGTCAGCGATAGCATTCTACAGTCTGCACCTGATTTCTTATGGAAAAAAATGTTTGAGACCCAGCAGGTTTGAGAACATGAAACAAGGGAGGAAACTTTGAGTCTGTAAATGATAAAACTAATTGTGCAGAGATCTTGATTTAATGTATGCCAGGAGATGAACTATAGGACTGACTTGTCTCAGCATGGTACAATACATACATGATACCTAAGATAATATCCTTGAATATCTGGTCAAATTTCTATTGTGGCAACTACCTAATTTTATTATTTCCACTCTCCATCACAATTTGCTAGAACTAACCCGCTGCTTTTCTCTAGTCCCTGATGATGCCCTTGGAGACCTTCTCCATCACACAGTACCAAATTTCACACTCAGACTTGGATTCCTTTTCTTTTTCTCCAAGGATCTGTCAGCTAAAGTATCTGAACATGAGAGGAATAGTCTTATTGTGTTTAGATATTGTGCCTCTCTGAGTTCTCCAAGAAAATGTGGAAGACTCTTTGCAGTCCCTGGGCTTAAAGGCTTGTAGGATGAATGACTCTCAACTTACTCTCCTGATACCGGCCATCTGCCACTGTTCTGAGCTCACCAAGGTCAGCTTCTATGACAATAATATCTCTGTTCCTGTGCTGAGGGACCTCTTGAAGCACACAGCTGACTTTAGCTGACTGAATATGTGAGAGAACCCTGCTCCTTTATGGTGCTATGATGACTTGGGTGTTCCCACCAAAGAGCAATTTTTCAGCTTTGTGCTGTGGTCATTGTTACCCTCAGGCCATAAGACAACCCAAGAGCATCTCCTTTGCAACCGAAATGTGTCATTCATGTGGTAGTCATTGTCTTTGATGGCTGTAAATGATCTTGGGTTTCAGAAAGAGCCAGAAATCACACAGACAGTAGTACCAGTCAGATACCAGATATTTTGAACATATACCTGAAGACTGATCTATTACGGTTGCAGATCAGAAGGTGGACCTAACCTGGACATTGAACATTTCACAGGATAATCTAATCCAGGAGAAAACAGATTAGCTGCTCTATATTGGGCTCTGACTGAAGATATTTTCACAAGATATACTAAATAGTTCTAACTGACCTTCATTCTGATTGGTTGTATTTGGAAATTATAGATGTGTAACTCCATAATATTAGCAAACCTCAGAACATGCTCAATATAACTAGGCATGTACTGAGCTTTATCCTGCCCTTAGAAGGCATGTGCAGAAGGAAAAAAGGAATATGAGAGACAGAATGGTTGTTTTAATGCCTTTCTATGCACCCCACATTTACCCAGATGTCCAGATGTGTCAAACAATGGTTGTGTTCCTTTTTTCCCCTCTCAATAATATGAAATATCTGACATACATGGAACAAAATAACTACAGTTTTGGTATAAAAGAAGGCCTCACCAAATGGGAAACTATGACTTTTGAATGTGAAGAAATGGATGGCTTCAGACTCGTTTTGAACTGGGTCTCTCAGAGATTGTGACTTCACAGACTGCTCAGAAGGTTGGAAACAAAAGAATGTCCAGTGACTAAGATCTTGGATGCTGAGTTTTACACAGGGAATATTCAGATGGACTCTGGGAAGAGGGAACTTGTGGAAACAGAAGCACACCTTGGCAATTTTGATTGGATTCTGACAAGATTGTTTAACTAGATGATCTTTCAACAATGTGTAAACTTTTTGTCCTTCCTTGTAGTATATAGTGAATAAATAAATCATTGATACTTTGTTTAGATGTCATTACTGTTTCCTGAGTGGAATAAACTAAATAACAAATCTGTACCACCTGACCTCTTGAGGAGTCAAAATGTATACATTGGTGCCAGGCATGTTATGATTGAAAATCATGGATAGGTGGGTAAAGTTATCAGCTAAGATGGTTCACATGTGGACATCTAGGTTGGCCTATGGTAAAAAAGAATAATAGAAACCACCTCTATGTATCTCTCACTCCTTGTTTCTTTCTCTCCTGCCCCTACACTCTCTCCCTGTCAGCCTGTCAGCTTTGCAGGCCTTGTTATTTGGAACCTGTTCATTTCCTTGAGGTTTGCTCACAATAAACTTCTTTCATGCTCAGCATAGAGTCAATAAAACAAACAAACACACAAATAAAAGCCCAGGAACTGATAGTTGAAGTGAGATTACTCATGTTTTAAGCGCACATGTTTCTTTAAAGGAAAACCGGAGTTTGGTTGCAGAAGTAATATCAAGTGGCTCTCAGCTGGATCTCTGGCTTCAGGGTGTAGGCCCATGTATGTAGATTGTTGTGGTTATCAGGTTTTACAGGCACAATATGCACAACACCTATGTATTCACCTAACTGATAATATCTTGGAAAAAAAAAAACCTCTGTTTCACAAACACTTCAAAAAACCAACTAATTAATTAAAATGATGATGTTCAGTAGCAAGGTATTTGCCAGACTTGGTGTGGCTCAAATATTACTCCAATACACACAACAAAGAAGAGAGTTTGTGGTATTTCATGTGTGTGCATTGAGCTCAATTGGTGAACAATTGTCTAGACTATACTGGATTCCAGTTTGAGGTCTGCACCGTGGAGGAACAAAAGAGTACAAAGTGTTTATATAAAAAAACTGGGTGTCTGTCTGTTTATCCAAGTCTGTATCTATCCATCTGTGTCTCTGTCTATATGTTTATCCATCTGTCTGCCTGGCTCTTTATCTATCTATTAGGTGAGACCACACTCATATAGATACCTAGATCACAAAACCATGACCGAAAAGAAAAATTTAAATTTCAGACCAATTTTTCATATAAATATTGATACAATACTAAATAAAATACTGGTAATCCACATTCAAGAACTCTACAAAAACATGAACTATCCTATTCAGTATGCTTCATCCCAATGATGCAGGGATGGGTCAACATAGTAAAATAAATACAGCAGTGTAATCCACCATAGAAACAAACAGACAAAAAGGTCACATTCCATCTCATAAGATGCTAAAAAAGCCTTTGACAAAATCCAGCACCACTTTGTGATAAAAGTACTGTAGGGTAAAAGCCATATACACAACCACAAGAAATCAAATATACTGAAATCTGATAACCAACATAAAATTAAATGGAGAGAAAGGTAAAACAATTCCACAAAAACCAGGGATGAGAAAAGACAGTGTACTATCTCCCTATCAATCCAATATAGAATTTTGTATTCTAGCTAGAGCTATAAAAGAAATAAAGTGATTAAGGTGTAACAAGTTGGAAAGTAAGAAGACACAGTATATCTATTCACAGATGATAGTTTAGTATAAATAAAAACCCTAGAATTTCTTTTTATTCTTTTTCTTTTAAACTTTATTTTAAAAAACAAAGATTAAAGAAAAAATTTTAAACATTTTTGCATAAATGTATACAAATACATTTTTATCAGTGCTTGGCTTTTTTTTCTTTTTCTTTTTTTTTAAGGTTTGATACTATGCATTAAGGTCTTACTAGTTACAATGAGCAAAAAGTACATGTAAAACAGGATGTAACCCGTAATTAGTCAACGTTTTCTTGGTGTGTAAGGATTGAGCATAATGGGTTTTTTTGTTTGTTTGTTTGTTTGTTTGTTTGTTTTCTTTTCTTTTTTTCTTGAAATTTAAACAGTCTGTGAGTTGTTTTTGGGGCAGTCCCATCCTCTGGGGTTGGCATCCCACTATCAGTGACTGCATATTATGTCTGTTCTTTAGTGACTGGGTTATCTCACTCAGCAAGATATTCTCTAGATGCAAATGGACATCTGGGACCTTTCCAGCTTCTGGCTACTCTAAATAGAGCTGCTATGAACATTGTGATGCTTGTATCTTTGTTGTATATTGGAGTGTCTCTGGGTTATATGCCCAAAAGTGGAATAGCTGGATCTTCAGGTAGTAGTATGTCCAATTTTCTGAGGAATCGCCAGACTGATTTCCAGAGTGGTTGTATCAGTTTAAAACCCCACCAACAGTGGAGAACTGTTCCTCTTTCTCTACAACCTCACCAGCATCTGCTGTCATCTGAGTTTTGGATCTTGGCCATTCTGACTGGTGTGAGGTGGACTCTCAGGGTTGTTTTGATTTGCATTTCCCTGATGGCTAAGGATGTTGAGCACTTCTTTAGATGTTTCCCAGCCATTCCATATTCCTCAAATGAGAACGTTTTGTTTAGCTCTGTACCCCATTTTTAATAGGGTTGTTTGATTCTCTGGTGTCTAGCTTTTTGAGTTCTTTGTATACCTTGGATATTAGGCCTCTATCTGATGTGGAGCTGGTAAAGATCTTTTCCCATTCTGCTGACTGCCGTTTTGTTTTCTTGACAATGTCCTTAGCCTTACAGAAACTTTGCAATCTCATTAAGTCCTATTTGTTAATCTTTGACCTTAGAGCTTGAGCCATTCACATTTTGTTCAGAAAATTTTCTCCTGAGCCTATGTGTTCTAAGGTGTTCCCTACTTTCTCATTTAATAGTTTCAGTGTATCTTGTTTAATGTGGAGATATTTGTTCCATTTTCACTTGATCTTTGAACAAGGAGATAAGAAAGGGTCTATTTTCATTCTTCTGCATGCTGAGTGCCAGTTGGACCAACACCATTTGTTGAATAGGCTGTCCTTTTTCCATTGAATGTTTACATCTCCTTTGTCAAAAATCAGGTTACCATATATGTGAGGGCACATTTCTGGATCTTCTATTCTGTTCCATTGATCCTCGTGCCTATTTCTGTACCAGTACCATGCAGTTTTGAGCACAATTGCATTGTAATATAGCTTGAGGTCAGGGATAGTGATTCCCGCAGATGTTTTCTTGTTGTTGAGGAAGGATTTTACTATTCTACTATGTCTTTTGTTATTCCAGATGAAATTGCACATTGATCTTTTCAACTCTATGAAGAACTGGGTTGGAATTTTGATGGGGATTGCATTGAATCTCTAGATTGCTTTTCGAAGGATGGCCATTTTTAAATTGTTGATTTTTCCAATCCATTAGCATGGGAGATCTTTCCATTTTCTGAGATCTTCCACAATTTCCTTTTTTAGAGGTTTAAAGTTGTTGTCCTACAGGTCCTTCACTTGCTTAGTTAGAGTCACACCAATGTATTTTATATTGTTTATGACTATTGTGAAGGGTATCATTTCCCTAATTTTTTTCTTCACATGTTTGTCCTTTGAGTAGAAGAAGGCTACTGATTGGTTTGTGTTAATTTTATATCCAGCCACTTTGCTGAACTTGTTTATCAGCTCTAGGAGTTCTCTGGTGGAATTCGTGGGGTCACTTAAGTACACTATCATGTCCTCTGCAAAGAGTGAGGTTTTTCCTTCTCCATTTCCGATTTATATCCCCTTGATCTCCTTTGGCTGTCTAATTGCTCCAATCAGGATTCCAGACTGTGTTAATTAGGTAGGGGGAGATTGAGCAGCCTTGTCAATTCCCTGATTTTAGTGAGATTGCTTCAAGTTTCCCACCGTTAAGTTTGATGCTGGCTGCTGGTTTGCTGTATATTGCTTATATTATGTTTAAGTATGGACCTTGGATTCCTGTTCTTTCCAAGACTTTTAACATGAAGGGGTGTTGAATTTTGTCAAATGCTTGGTCAGCATCTAGTGAGATGACCATGTGATTTTGTTCTCTGAGTTTTTTTATATGTTGGATTACAATGATGGATTTCCTTATATTAAACCATCCCTTCATCCCAGGGATAAAACCTACTTGGACATGGTGAATGATCGTTTTGATATATTCTTAGATTCAGTTTTCAAGGATTTTGTTGAGTATTTTTGCGTCAATGTTCATAAGTGAGATAGGTCTGAAGTTCTCTTTCATTTTAGGGTCTTTGTGTGGTTTAGGTAAGATAGTTATTGTAGCCTCTAAAATTGAGTTAGGTATTTTTCCATCTGATTCTATCTTGTGGAATAGTTTGGAGAGTATTGGTGTTATGTCTACAATAAATGTCTAATAAAATTCTGCATGTAACCCATCTGGACTTGGTTTTTTTTTTTTTTTTTTTTTTTTTTTTTTTTTTGGTTGGGAGGCTTTTGATGACTTCTTCTATCTCTTTATGTGTTATGGGATTATTTAGATGGTTTACCTGGTCCTGGTTTAATTTTAGGATCTTGTATCTGTCTAGGAATTTATCCATTTCCTCCAGATTCTCCAATTTTGTGGAGTATAGGCTTTTGTAGTAGGATCTGATGATTTTTTGAATTTCCCCAGTTTCAGTTGTTATGTCTCCACTTTCCTTTCTGATTTTGTTAATTTGGATACTCTCTCTTTGCCCTCTAATTAGTCTGGCTAGGGGTTTATCAAGTTTCTTGATTTACTCAAAGAACCAGCTCTTAGTTTTGTTGATTCTTTCAATGGTTCTTTTTATTTCTATTTGGTCTATTTCTGCCCAAAGTTTGATTATTTCTTGCCATCTACTCCTCTTGCGTGTATCTTCTTCCTTTTCTTCTAGAATTTTCAGCTTTGCTGTCAAGTTGCTGATGTGTGCTCTCTCCAGTTTCTTTTTGGAAGCACTCAGGGCTATGAGTTTTCCTCTCAGTACTGTTTTCATTGCATTCCATAGATTTGGGTATGTTGTGTTTTCGTTTTCATTGATTCTAAAAAATCCTTAATTTCTTTCTTTATTTCTTCTTTGACCCTGCTATATTTTAACAGAGCATTGTTTAGTTTCCATGTGTATGTGGACTTTTTGTTGTCTTTGTTCTTGTTAAAGACCAGCCTTAGACCACGGTGATCTGAGAGGATGCATGGGAGTATTTCTATCTTCTTATATGGATTGAGGCTCATTCTGTGTCCAATTATGTGGTCAATTTTCGAGAAGGTGCCATGGGGTACAGAGAAGAAGGTGTAATCTTTTACTTTAGGATGATATGTTCTGTAGATATCTATTAATTCCAGTTGGTTCATAGTCTCTGCTAGTTTTAGAGTGTCCTTGTTCAGTTACTGTTTCCATGATCTGTCCACTGAAGAGAGTGGGGTATTAAAGTCTCCCACTATTATTGTGTGGGGTGAAATGTATTTTTTGAGCTTTATTACGGTTTCTTTTATGAATGTGGGTGCTTTTGTATTTGGAATATATATGCTAAGGATTGAGAGTTCCTCTTGACATATTTTCCCTTTAATGAGTAAAAAGTGTCCTTCTTTATCTTTTTGATATCTTTTGGTTGGAAATTTACTTTATTTGATATTAGAATAGCCACTCCAGATTGCTTCTTGGGGCTGCATGCTTGGAAGTTTTTTTCCCAACTTTTATTCTGAGATAGTGTCTGTCTTTGTCTCTGAGATGAGTATCCTGTATGCAGCAAAATGCTGGATTTTTTTTTTATGTATCCAGTCTGATAGCCTATGTCTCTTTATTGGGGAGTTGAGACCATTTATGTTAATAGATACCAAGGAATAGTGGTTTCTGTTTCCTGCTATTATTGCTTTTGTAGAAAGAGTTGTGTCTGTGTCTCTTTCTTCTTTTGGTTTTCTTGCTTAGGGGTTTTCTGGTTTTTACTAGGATGTAGTTCCCCTCATTGTATTGGGTGTTCCACCTATAATTTGTTGTAGTGCTGGGTTTGTAGTCAGATATTGTGTAAATTTAGATTTGTCTTGAAATATCTTTATCTCTCCATCTATGGTGATTGATAGTTTTGCTGGGTATATCAGCTTGGGTTGGCACTTGTGCTCTCTTAGGGTCTGCAAGATGTCATTCCAGGCTCTTCTAGCTTTCATAGTCTCTGTTGAGAAATCGGATGTGATTCTGATTGGTCTGCCTTTATATGTTACCTGATCTTTTTTCCTTACTTCTTTTAGTATTCTTTCTTTGCTTTGGGCACTTGGTGTTTTGACTATTATGTGTCAGGAGGAATTTCTTTTCTGGTCCAACGTATTTAGATTTCTGAAGGCTTCTTTTATGCTCGTGGTCATCTCATTCTTAAGGGTAGGGAAGTTTTCTTCTACAATTTTGTTGAAGATATTTACTGTGCCTCTTAGTTGATATTCTTCTCCTTCTTCTATTTTTATTATCCTTATGTTTGGTCTTCTCATTGTGTCTTGGACCTTTGGACATTTTGGGTTAAAAGCATTTTGGTTTTTGCATCTTTTCTAATTTGTCTATGTTTTCAAAGTTGTCTTCAGCCCCGGAGATTCTCTCTTCCATCTCTTGTAGTCTATTGGAAATGCTTGCATCTGTGACTCCTGATTTCTTTTTTAGGTGTTCTACCTCTAGGATTATCTCTTTTAGTGTTTTGTTTATATTGTCAATTTCCGTTTTAAATTCCTTCTTCCATTCCTTCATCTCTTTGGTTCTGTTTTCTTCTAGTTCGTTGAGTTCTTTGAGTGTTTTTCTTGTTTCCTCTTTAAAAGCTTCTGATACTTTTTGCTTTTCTCCCTGTTCTTGTTTAAGGATCTCTATCATCATCTTGAGGTATGATTTTAGTACTGCGTCTTCTTTTGTGTTTGGAATTCTGCTGTTTGCTGTGATGGGAGAGCTTGGTACTGGTTTTGCCAGGTTGTCTTGGTTTCCTTGGGATATGCTCTTTTGCTTTCCTCTTGCCATCTCATTGTCAGTGATATGTTCTTGCCTTTCTCTTGTAACAGGTCTGTGTCCCTGGATCTCTGCTGGTCCAGAAATAAGATGGTCAGAGCCCTGTTCTTTGCCCCAAAGCCACCGGGCGGGAATGCTGGGTTCCTGGATCAGGTAGAGCAGGGGCGTGCTTTCCGTGCACACTCGGCAGAGATCTCTCTGCCCCCTGGCAACTCAGATCTCCTTCTCACCAGTCCTTTATCTCTGGGAACTGATCCTAGAATTTCTAACCACAGAACTGCTGCAGATGATGAAGATCTTCAACAATGTGTCTAGAAAAAAACTTAATTCAAATAATTCAAAGGCCCTTTTTATCATAAAAATAAATAGGCTAAGAAAGAAATGATGAAAACAATACCTTACCAAAGAGCAAAGCTATATATTTATAGGTGTCACTATCTGAGCAAGCAAACTACCTGTATGAAAAAGTCAACTATCTGAAGAAATAAATTGAAGAAGCCACTAGGAGATGCACAGGTCACATATGCTCCTGCATTCAGAGGATTAATGCAGTACAAAATGCTATCTTACCAACAACATTCTACTGATTCAATGCAAAACCCATTAAATCCCAACCGAATTCTTAAAGATCTTAAAGGAACAATTCTCCCTATGGAAAACTAAAAACACCATAAAAGCTAAATCAATCCTCCACGATAAAAGATTTTTTAGAAGTGTTACCATCCATTGGTTGGCCATGATTGCCAGAAGAATGACAATCCATCCTTACCAGATCTGACCGATTCCTTACCTCACTTCAGTCCTCTGATTCAGGTGTGCTTATTTGAGACTTTGAATTGAGATGCCAAAATTTTCAATTTCAGAGTCCATTTTAGTGAACCTGATGGAATTTAATTTCAGATAAACTAAGAGGGTGTTACATAGCTATAGTCTCTAGGCTAATTATCATCACCACCAGCATTTAAAGTATTACACTCTCAATAAGACCACTGCTTCCAGGTTATTCACAAATCAAAACTGTAGCTTCAGGTTATAAGCCTGCCCCCTGCTTAAGGAGTAGGAGAGCAGGAATCAAGTTAATGTTATGACCCGTTTTGATTGGTATCATCCCAATACCAATGAAGTATATTAAAGGCCACAGTTACTTTCCAATTAGGTGCTTGCACACATACTACCTGTTTTTTGCTTACTATACAGCTTTGCCCTGATAGACATTCAGGACCAAACACCATCAAAATCTTCCCACAGGGTGGTGGTGCACTGTGGCAGTGGAGGGACCAAGGCTTGCTAGAATGGTAAAAAGATGCTGCAGTGAGTTGTATTATATTTGCTCATTTCTGTTTTGAGGATCACAAGCACTTCCCTAAGACAACATTTTGGTGGGTTGGCCATAAAGTTCTTCATAACATACAAAAAATACTGATCTGGAGGGCCTTGAAATCACCAAAATTTGGCTAGGAAGGCTAGTACCAAATATATACAAAGTACTCCCGAAGTTACACTCAAGAGAATCAAATAATTCTATTTAAATTAGGAGTACAGAGCTAAATAAGGACTTATCAACTGAAAATATTGAATTGGTGAGAAGCAACTAAAGAAATGCTAAACATCCCTAGTTATCAGGTAAATGCAAATCAACACAATCCTAAGATTCCACATCACATACACCAGACTGGCTAAAATATAAAAACCTCAGGTAACAACAGATGCTGGTGAGAATGTGAAGAAAGAGGAACTCATTTCCTCTGTTAGTGGGTTTCTAAATTGGTACAACCACTCTGCAAATGAGTCTAGCTGTTCCTCATAAAATTGTACATAGTACTACCCAAGTACCCAGCTATACTACTTTTGGGCATATACCCAAAAGTAGCTTCAACATCTAACAAGGATGCATGCTCAAATATGTTCATAGCAGCCTTAAGTATACTAATGAGAAGTTGAAAAATCCCAGATATCTTTTATCAGATGTATGAATACAGAAATTTTAGTATACAATAGATTACATCTCAACTGTTTAAAACAATAAGTTCAAGAAATTCTAGACAAATATATGGATCTTGAAGCTATTGTCCTCAGTGATGTAATCCTGTCACAAAAGAGCACTTATCTTATGTACTCTCTCCTAAGCAGAAACTAGCCCAAAAAGCTCAGAATACCCAAGAAATTATCCACAAAAATTATGAAACTCAAAAAGAAGAAGTCCCAGAACGTGGATGCATCAGTCCTTATTAGAATGGAGAATAAAACAGTCAAGGGATGAAAAACAAGATCAAATAGAGGAGCAGGGATTGAAGAAAACATCTACTGAGATTTACCTACCGAGAGAACCACCCATATGCACCCAGCAAACCCATGCAGTATTGCTGGTGCCAAGAAGTGTTTACTAACAGGAAACAGAAATGGATGTCTCCTGAGAGATTCTTCCAGAGTCATATATATAGATGAGGATGCTTGCAGCTACCCATCAGACTGTACACAGGGACACCAATTAAAAAGCTAGAGAAAGGACAGAAAGAGCTGAAAGGTTTGCAACCTCATAGGAAAAATATCATCATCAACCTGCCAAGGCACTGAGATCAAGAGGGTAATTAGGAGAGGGAGCACCTTCATGGAAGCAAGTTAAGATTGAGGACTGAGAGTAGTGGGGGGGGAAGAGTATAATTTTTGAAGTGTAAATGCAGATAATATTCAGTAAATTTGAATAAAATATTAATAAACAAAAAGGTGAAATAACACAATTAATATGCAAATCAGACATTCTAAACCAAAACCTAATCAATGAGAAATTTGATATTAGAAATGTGCCTATGTCTCATGATGCCCTGCTTGCTGAACATTTATGAGTCTTATGAGGGAGACTGATGTAATCTTTATTGGGATTGGTCATTTATGAGAGCATCATTGGCTAAGCCAAGTATAAAGTTTACATGTCCTGTGAATGTTCTCTAAGCCTAAGGAGGAGGCTATACTTTTATGCTGGGTAGGGGCCAGGCTAGGCTCTTAACTACTATCTTATTAACAGGGAGCTTCACTACCTGCTAGATTGAACTCATTAATCAGTGTCTTTTTATCTTCTGACATCCACATTCTACCTCATATCTTTGGGTTTAAATAAAGTGTCTTTGTTTGATAGCTTCAAAGCTGCTCCTCAGTGCCCCTGAATGCACTCTCAGTCCTAGGACTGCTCTGTCTCTTGCAGCTGTCCCTTACATTGGCATCTTCTTGACCTGGAGCCAGGAATTAAATGCTTACAGAACAGCCAGGGATAACTTTTTAGTACCTAGAACACTATAGGGTTCACTTAGAACCTTAATTATGCTCAGTCTAAGATGATGTCAGTACAAGGGTCATTGCTCCTCTAGAGAGGTCCTTTGAGTGATTGCAAACAAGTCGAGTCCTGCCGTTTGTCTGTCCTCTTCTCTACCACATATCACTGTTGCTTCTAACCTTATTCCTTGGCCTCTAGGCTCCATTAAACATTCTCTTGTTTGCTTGCCACAGTTCTCAGTTAGTGAAGACCTTTGTGATAATAATCCCCCCCCACACACACACTGGCTTTTTCTTCATACATATAAGTCAACCCTTTAGTCTGGCCACCCATGAGGCTAGGTGTGAGACCTAGCAAAATCAACCCTATATGGGATTTTCAGCATCTAGTTTGATTTTCCAAATGTTAGAGACAGTTTGGCTATGTAAAGCAGTGATCTTCTGTCAATAGCATTCTCTACTTTGACAAAGAACCAAGTTAATAAAAGACAAAACAACAAGCCATGTTTTTCTTACTGCCCTAATTTTTTATTAGATACTCTCTGTATTTACATTTGAAATGTTATCCCTTTCCCCACCCTGCTCCCATTCCCCTCCCCCTTCCCCTTCATTTGTCTTCACAAAGGTGCACTTGCTCCTAATCAACCTCTCCACTCCATTGCCTTGGCTTTTCTCTATATTGGAAAAATGTGTCCTCCCTGAACCAAAGGCCTCTTCTCCCATTGATGCCAGACACTGCTGTCTTCAGCTACATATGCAACTGGAGCCATAGGTCTCTCAATGTGTGCTCAGTGGTTGGTGTTTTAGTTCATGGGAGTCATGGAGTGTTTGTTTGGTTGTTCTTCCCATGAGGTTGCAACCCATTTCAGCTCCTTCAGTCCTTTCTTTAGCACCTTCATTTGGGGTTCCTGTGTTCAGTCTGATGGTTAGCTGCAAGCATGTTCAGCTATATCTGTATGAATATGGCAGAGCCCCTGAGGAGATATCTTTATCTGGTTCCTGTCAGTAAATACTTTTTGGCATCAGCAATAGTACTTGGATTTAGTGGCTGCATATGGGGTGGATCCCCAGGTGAGAGAGCTTCTGAATGATCTTTTTTCAATCCCTGTTCCTCCCTTTGACCTTGTATTTCCTCCTGTGGTTGTTTTGTTCTCCCTTCTAAGAAAGACTGAAGTCTTGTTTTCATCGAACCTTCTCTCTAACTGATGGTTCTTCTCTTGGCCCTACTACTCAACAATGATTGACAAAAAGTCAAATTAATCATAAAAATTAAATAGATAAATCTGGGAAAAAAAAAAGAAATAAATGTGCCTATGTCTAATAAGCCATAAGGGCTGAGAATTTCATAATTCCCATAAGTTGGATCATGTGACTATACAACAGCATGTGGTCATATTGTCTAGCCTCACATTACTGGATAATTCAATCCAGTGACTCTTCTGCCTTTTTTGTTGTAAATGATATATTTCAGAATTCTGTGCGATTTTATATACTTAAGAGTATTTTACCAATATTCACTTTCTTTTTATTTCATCTTTTATTTATTTTTATTTGATGTGGGCATGCTTTTCTTTATAATTATGAAAAAATAAAGGTAAGAAAGTACATCAAAATTAAAGGTAAAGGAAAACATTTTATCTAAAGAACAGCAACTGGTGCATATCTTTAAAAGATTAAACACACACACACACACACACACACACAGACACACACACACACACACAATATCACTGTCTTCAGACACACCAGAAGAGGACATCAGATCCAATTACAGATGGTTGTGAGCTACCATGTGGTTGCTGGGAATTGAACTCATGACCTCTGGAAGAGCAGTCAGTGCTCTCAACTGCTGAGCCATCTTTAATCCCACACCTTTAATTCCAGCATTTGGGAGGCAGATATCTGAATTCCAGGCCAGCCTGGGCTAAAGAGTGAGTTCCAGGACAGCCAGGGCTAAACATAGAAACCCTATTTCAATAAATATGCAAGTTATGGGGCTGAAGAAGAGATAGTTCAGTTCAGAGCTCTTGCTGCTCTCCCAGAGGACCTGATTTTGGTTCCAAGCAACTACATCGGGTGACTCACAATCACCTGTAACTCCAGCCATCTTACTTCCTCTTCTGGCCTCTGTAGGCACCTGTACTCACATACACAAACCACATCTAGTCAGTCAGTCTATCTGTCTGTCTCTCTCTCTCTCTCTCTCTCTCACACACAGAAAGAAAGAAAGAAAGAAAGAAATTAAGAAAGCAAGAAAGAAAGAAAGAAACAAACAAACAAACAAACTGTGGTATTAAAAACAAGTATTGAACTTGTACACTTTTATACAGAAACATTTCAGACCCAAATTAACTACTGTTCAAGAAAAAAAAGTCCCCTAATATATTAATTACTCTCAGTATTTCTTTACAGTTTTTAAACCACTGGTGCTTTAATTGCTTAGGCATGATGAAAGGTAATTGCTGCTTCCTTAATACAGCACTCATTCACCAATGAGATGGTGTTCAAGAGCTATGGGTGTGCCTGCCATTATTTTCCTCCTGGAGCTGGTTTCTTAGGGAGAAGTCTGAGGAACTTTGATCCTTTCTAGTGTTTTCTTCTTCCTTAGATGCACTTTCTTTTCAAAAAAGCTGGAAAGCTTGCCCCCTCCCATCTACTCCAAGGTCTCTGCCCTTTGCCAACTGGAATTTCTGACTTTTTGCTCCCGAAAAAAAGGAGATTTTCTGTCTTTTTGCCCCAAAATAAGGAGAATTTCTGCCTTTTTGCCCGAAAATTATGAGAATTTCTGCAATTTTGCTTCAAAATACACGGAATTTCTGCTTTTTATCCCGAAAGTAAGGGGAATGTATACCTTTTGCCACAAAAAAGGGGAATTTCTTCATTTTTGCCCCAAAATAAGTGGAATTTCTGCCTTTTTACCCCAAAATAAGTGAAATTTCTGCCTTTTTACCCAAAAATAAACGGAATTTCTGTCTTTTTGCCCCAAAATATAAGGAATTTTTAAATTATGCCCTGAAATAAGTGAATTTCTGCAATTTTGCCCCAAAATAAAAGAAATTTCTACATTTTTGCCACAAAATAAGAGGAATTTCTGTCTATTTGCCCCAAAATAAGGGAAATTTCTGCCTTTTTGCTTCCAAATAAAAGGAATTTCAGCCTTTTTACCTCAAAATAAGGGGAATTTCTGCATTTTTGCCACAAAATATTAAGAATTTCTGCATTTTTGCCCAAAATAAGGAAAATTTCTGCCTTTTTTCAATGAAATAAGTGAAATTTCTGCAATTTTGCCCTAAAATAAGTGAAATTTCTGCAATTTTGCCCCAAAATAAGGGAAATTTCTGCAATTTTGCCCCAAAATAAGGGAAATTTCTGGAATTTTGCCCTAAAATAAGTGGAATTTCTGAGTTTTGCCCCAAAATAAGGAGAATTTCTGTCTTTTTGCCACAACATATAGGGAATTTCTGCCTTTTTGCCCCACAATTAGGGGAATTTCTGCAATTTTGCTCCAAAATATGGGGAATTTCTGCCTTTTTGCCCGAAAATAAGGGGAATGCATACCTTTTTGCCATAAAAAAAGGAAATTTCTTCATTTTTGCTCCAAAATAAGAAGAATTTCTGCTTTTTTGACTCTAAATAAGTGGAATTTCTGTCTTTTTCCCCCAAAACAAAAGGAATTTCTGTCTTTCTTGCCCCAAAATAAGGGGAATTTCTGACTTATTACCCTGAAATAAGTGAAATATCTGCAATTTTGCCCCAAAATAACGGGAAATTTCTGCCTTTTTGCCCTGAAATATGTGAAATTTCTGCAATTTTACCCCAAAATAAGGTGAATTTCTGCCTTTTTGCCCCAAAATAATGTGAATTTCTGCCTTTTTGCCCCAAAATAAGAAAAATTTTTGCTTTTTTTCTCTGAAATAAGTGAAATTTCTGCAATTTTGCCACAAAATCAGGAGAATTTCTGCCTTTTTACCACAAGATAAAGGAAATTTCTTCCTTTTTGCCCCAAAATAAGGAGAATTTCTGCCTTTTTGCCTTTAAATAAAGGGAATTTCTGCCTTTTTGCCATGAAATGAGTAAATTTCTGCAATTTTGCCCCATAATAAGGAAAATTTCTGCTTTTGCCACATAATACGGGGCATTTCTGCATTTTTTGCCAAAAATAGAGGGAAATTCTGCATTTTTGCCCTAAAATAAGGGGAATTTCTCCATTTTTGCCCAAAAATCATGGAAATTTCTGCCTTTTTGCCACAAATAAGGGGAATTTCTGACTTTTGGCCATAAAATAATGTAAATTTCTGCATTTTTACCCCAATATAAAGAGAATTTCTATATTTTGCCTCAAGATAAGGGGAATTTCTTCCTTTTTGCCCCAAAATAAGGGAAATTTCTGCCTTTTATACCTGAAATAAGTGAAATTTCTGCTATTTTGCTGTAAAATAAAGGAAATTTCTGAAATTTTACCACAAAATAAAGGGAATTTCTGCATTTTTGCCCCAAAATAAGGAATATTTCTGCATTTTTGCCCTGAAATAAGTTAAATTTCTGCAATTTTGCCCCAAAATAAGGAAAATTTCTGCTTTTTAGCCGTGAAATAAGTGAAATTTCTGCAATTTTCCCCCAAAATAAGGAATATTTCTGCATTTTTCCACAAAATAAGGTGAATTTCTGCATTTTTGCCCCCAAAAATGGAGAATTTCTGAATTTTTGCCTAAAAATAAGGAAAATTTATGCATTTATGCCCCAAAATAAAGGGAATTTCTGCCTTTTTGCCCAAAAATAAGAAGTATTTTTGCCTTTTTGACCCCAAAGTAAAGGGAATTTCTACCTTTTTGCACCAAGATAAGGGGAATTTCTGCCTTTTTGCCCCAAAATAAGGGGAATTTCTGTTGTTTTGCCCTGAAAGAAGTGAAAATTCTGCAGTTTTGCCCAAAAAATAAGGGGAATTTTTGAATTTTGCCCCAAAATAAGGGGAAATTCTGCCTTTTGGCCCCAAAATAAGTGAAATTTCTGCAATTTTGTTCCAAAATAAAAGAAATTCCTGCCTTTCTGCCAGAAAATAACAGAAATTTCCTGCTTTTTCACCAAAATAAAGAAAATTTCTGCATTTTTGTTTCAAAATTAGGGGAATTTCTGCCTTTTTGCCCTAAAATAAGGGGAATTACCGCCTTTTGGCCCCAAAATAGGGGCATTTCTGCCTTTTTGCCCCAAAAGAAGGTAATTGCTTCCTTTTTGCAAAAAATAAGTGGAATTTCTGCCTTTTTCTCTAAAAATAAAGGGAATTTCTGTGTTTTAGCCCCAAAATAAGGGAAATTTCTGAATTTTTGCCACAAAATGAGGAGAATTTCTGCTTTTCTACCCGAAAATACCGATAATTTCTGTGTTTCTGTCCCAAAATAAGGGGAATTTATGCCTTTCTGCCACAAAATAAAGAGAATTTCTCCTTTTTTGCCCCAAAATATTGAGAATTTTTGCCTTTCTACCCGAAAATACGGGAAATTAATTACTTTTTGTCCCAAAATAAGCGGAATTTCTGCATTTTTGCCACAAAACAAGTGAAATTTTTGCTTTTTTGCCCCCAAAAAATGGCATTACTGCTTTTTGGCCCAAAATAAAGGGAATTTCTGCATTTTTCCCCAAAATAAATGGAATTTCTTCCTTTTTGACCAAAAATAAGGGTAATTTCTGCAAATTTTCCAAAATAGAGAAGGAAAATTTCTGCCTATTTACCCCAAGATAAGGGGAATTTCTTTTGTTTGCCCAAAATAAAAGGAATTTCTTCATTTTTGCCCCAAAATATGGGGAATTTCTGCATTTTTGCCCCAAAATAAAAAGACTATCTACCTTGTTGCCCTAAAATTTAAAAAATTCTGCAATTTTGCCTGGAATCTCTGCATTTTTCTCCCAAAAGAAAGGGAATTTCTGTCTTCTTACCTCAAAATAAGGGGAATTTCTACTTTTTTGCCCCAAAATAAGTAGACTTTCTGCCTTTCTCGTGATAATGTCTTCATTTTATCTAAAATAAAAGAAATTTCTGCATTTTTCCGTGAAATAAGTAAAATTTCTACAATTTTGCCCAAAATAAGGAGAGTTTCTGCATTTTTGCCCCAAAATAATGGGAATTTCTGCTCTTTTGCCCCCAAATAAGGGGAATTTCTGCATTTTTGCCCCAAAATATAAAGAATTTCTACCTTTTTCCCCTAAAATAAGGAAAATTTCTGCAATTTTGCCCCAAAATAAAGAAAATTTCTGCATTTTTTACCAGAAAAAAGGGATATTTCTGCAATTTAGCCCCAAAATAATCAAAATTTCTCCAATTTTGCCCCAAAATAAAGGGAATTTCTGCCTTTTTGCCCCAATATAATGAAAATTTCTGCCTTTTTGCACTGAAATAAGTAAATCTCGGCAATTTTGTCCCAAAATAAGAAAAATTTTTGTCTTTTTACTGTGAAATAAGTGAAATTTCTGCATTTAAGCCCCAAAACAAGCAAAATTTCTGCCTTTTTGCCCGAAAATATGGGAATTACTGCATTTTTGCACTAAAATAAGGGAAATTTCTGCATCTTTGCACAAAATGAGGGGATTTTTTACATATTTGCCCCAAAATAAGGGGAAAATCTGCATTTTTGCCCCAAGTGCCTCCCCTTCCATCAGTGTCAGATAATGACATATTCTGCTACATCAAGAGCTGAAGCAAGGGGCTCTCCATTTGTGCTCTTTGGTTGCTGGTTTAGTCCCTGAATGTACCGTGTGGTCAGGTTAGTGGATATTTTTCTTCCCTTGGGGTTGCAATCCTCAGTTTCTTCAATCCTACCCCCTGACTATTCTGATGGGGCTGTTCTTTTGTTCACAGGAAGAATTCTGGAATAAATATTTTGATATGAGCGGGAGGCACATGCCTATCAATTGGGAGCAATCTCTACAGGTTCTAGCTTCCCTTTGTTGTGTAGTTTGGCTAATGTCATTTCTGTTGGGTTCTGGAAACCTCTTATTTCCCTGGCACCTGGGACTTTCTAGAGGCTACTCCCAGTTATCCATCATCTACTGCAACATGTTTCTATTTCCTGACCCCCTGTTCTCTGTCCCTTCCTATACCTGACCCTGTCCACCCTTTTTTTAATCTCCCACTCTTGACTCCCTCCTATGTGCCTTCTTCCATCTACCTCATGTGATAATCTATGTAGAATGGAAGCATGCACATTTTGTTTGTTCCTCTCTCTCTTGGCCTTGCTCCTCTATTCTTTCACTCTCTCTTCCTTTCCCTTACTCTTCTCTCTCCAGGTGCTCATGGCCAGCCTCTGCTTTCTGTCTCTTCTCTTCTCTTCTCTTCTCTTCTCTTTTCTTCTCACTCTCTCTCAATGTCTTTGTCTCTCTCTTTCTATCTCTCTGTCTCTGATTATCTATTTATCTATGTCTCTGGTTCTATGTTTTTTTATGTATTTCTCTATGTCTCCAATCTCTCTCATGTCTCTCTCTATATATGTTTCTCACTCTATGTGTCTCTCTCTGTGACTCTCTGTTTCTTTCTATCTCTCTATTACTATATCTATGTTTCTCTCTATATGTCTCTCACTCTATGTCTCTCTCTCTCTCTCTCTCTCTCTCTCTGCCTCTATTACACTCCCAAGTCCCCTCCCCATGCCCTGAATAAATTCTATACTATAATATCCTGGTACCTCAGGGAGAAGGGATGCCTCACATGGGCTATTTACACAACCACATATACACTGTTGGGATTAAATTAAGTATTTTCAAATGAGCCTCCCCAGCTCTAAGTGGAAGTGCCTGGCTTTAATCACAGCTTCCTCACAGAGGACAGAGGGAGTCAGCATGGGAATGAACCCCGGGGCCACTGCTTGTCAGATAGGGGCTGAGAACCAACAGGAAGACTCCATTGATAAAATAAAATGCAGAGAGCTTTATGATATATACTGTGTATTTGATGAGGAATAAAAACATTGGTGCTTGAGAGATCGTTAAGTGGTTAGAAAACAAACTGCTCTTTCTGAGTTCCATGCTCTAATACCCAGCACCCACACAGAGGCTCACACTCACCTAGATTCCGGTTTCAGGGGAGAGATTGTACTTACACAGTGACACATTCACCAATGGAAATAAATATTTAAATTCATATTTATTAATTTTATTTAAAATAAATACATATTAAATTAATTTTATTCAGATTATTTTAAAAGAAAGCAAACATAAAATTAATTTTACATAAGTTAACAATAATTAAATTAATACTAGATTTTATTTATTTAAGACAGTGCTCACTGCTGACCTTTGACCCTAGCCCATAACCTCTGACCTCTCTTCAGGACTCATGGAGCAAGTCCATACCTATAGCACACCTATAGCACCTATAACTGCTGGACCAGAAGTGAGGTTTCCCAGTCATCCTGGTCTGCCCTGAGATAATGCACCTGCCCACCGGGACTGGAAACAGGCAAACCAGGCCCCAAAACAGGGTATCTAGGAGAGGAAGCAGGTCTTCAAGGATGGAAGGAGGACATTGGAAATGAAAACAGGGCATGGGAACCAGAACAGGGCATCAGACCGGAAGCTCTGCATGGACGACTGGAAATAGGATGGGGCCCTGAAACAAGGCTTCATGGACAGGGAACTGGATTTCATGGGCCAGAAACAGGGTATTGGTAAACAGAAAAACAGCACTGGGAATTGGAAACAGGGCACTGGGAACTGGAAGCAGGGAACCAAGCACTGGAAACAGGACATGGGGATCAGAAACAAGATATCATGGTCCAGAAACGTAAGCATTGTCATCCAGAAACAGAGCATCAGGAACGGAAACAGGGGATGGGGGACCAGTAATAGGGCATCAGGGACCGAACAGGGCATCATGAACCAGAAACAGGGTATTGGGTACTGAAACATGGAATTGGGGAATGGAAACAGGGCAGAGAAAGTACTGTGAACAGAGTTAAAAACAAGGGGACATTATGAGGTGTGCGGACACATCACAGGAGACCGATTATAAACATTTTAAAATGACTTGTTTATTTTTATCTTATTTGCATTTGTGTTCAGTCTTGATTTTGCCTCAGATCACCTGGAAGTTGAATTACAGGGAGTTGCGAGCTTCCCTGCAGGTGCTGGGAATCAAACCCAGGCACTCAGGAAGAGCAGCAGCTGGTGCTGTTAAGCTCAGAGCTGTCTCTCTAGGCCCTAGTTATTAATACTTTTAATTATATGAGTTTGCTTGTTTGTTTGTGTGATTGATTGATTGACTGATTTAGCTCTTAACAGAAATGTGCCAAGACCTGGAAAAACTATTAAGAGATACTTCTGAGAAAATACCCATGATGCACAGCGACCAAGGAAAGAAAATTTACAAGCAGATACATGGCAGCACCTTTGTGACCTTGTGAGGTAATGAGCGCTGTTGACAGTTGGAGATGAGCTCACTGCGTTTATGTGCCTCTGTCCCCTGCCTCTCTCTTCCCCTACATCCCCTGTGAGTGTGTCTGTGTGTGCTGCACATGCATGTGCTGACATACCACATTGTATGTAATGATGTCTTAGGTACATTTTCTTCTCTTTCCCCCTCATCTCTGTGTGTGTGTGTGTGTGTGTGTGTGTGTGTGTGTGTGTGTGTGTGAAACACATAGGTGCTGATTTTGAGCATGTATCTTTAATTGAGATATCGTTTATCTATCTTTAATTTTTAGATTTTTTTCCATGTGAATGTTAAATTTGATCAGAATTTATTTTCTCAGAAATTTTGATGTAAATTTTCAATTTCAAAATGTTTTTCTACATTTATTTCTAGTTTAATTGTGAAAAAATTTAAGTCTCCATTTTAAAAATTATTCTTTTTTTATTTAATTTTTCAATTTTATCTAAATTCTGTCAATATATTTCTACAAATTTCCCTGAAAATATTTATAGGGCAAATATTAAATTATTTCAAAATATGTTTCTAAATGCCTCTTCAATTTTTGAATAAACATTTTCAGTCTTTTATCTTATTAGGATTATTTCCCATGTGAATCATCAGTTTTGCCAGAATTTTGTTGATATAATTTTTTATTTTTCTCAGAAAAATTATTGATGTATATATAAAATATTTTTAATATTTTCTTTCATGTGTCATCAATTTTGGGAGAAATATTTTCTATCTAGTTTATTTTATCATTATTATTGCATGTGAATTTTAATTTTATCATATTTCTCTCTATACATTCCTTCAATGTTCTCAGAAATATTTTTATGTATAGATAATGTTTTTACAAAATTTTCATACATGTGTTTTTCATATTTTGAAGTACATTTGGAGGGTCTTCAATTTTATTATTATTTTTCCATGTCAATCTCCAGGTTTATGTGATTTCTGTTCATACATTTGTTCAGTTTCCTTCCAAATGTTTCAGATGTGAATTTGAAATTTTAACAAAACGTTTTTCTCTATGTGTTTTCAGGTTTTCGAGAAATGTTTCACGACTTCTCTCTTTTTTTCCTTTTTTGTTTTTTTTTTTTTTTTGGTTGTATTTTATTTATTTCATTTTTTAAACTTTAATTTTAAAAACCAAGATAAATGTACAAATTTTTAAGCATTTTTGCATAAAAGTACAGGAATATATTTTTTATAAAGTTGTAATTTAGTATTTGTGGTTACATATACAAACACATATGTATATATGTAACAATAATATAGGAAAAGAGGTTATTAATTGAGGGGATAGGAGAGAAACTGGGAGGGGCTGTAGGAAGGAAAGGGGGATGTGATACAGTTCTATTTTAATTAAAATATGTTCTTTTTTTTTTTCTTGAACTTCACACATTTTGTGAGTTGTTTCTGGGGTGTTCATAGCTTTATGGGGTTAGTGTCCCATTAACAGTGACTGCATATTATGTCTGTTCTTTTGTGACTGGGTTATCTAACTCAGGATGATATTCTCTAGATGCATCCATTTTCTTAAGAATTTGGTTAAGTCATTGTTTCTGGTGTCTGAGTAGTATTCCATTGTGTAAATGTACCACAATTTTTGTATCCATTCATATTCTGAAGGACATCTGTGTTCTTTCTAGCTTCTGGCTATTATAAATAGAGCTGCAATGAACATTGTGGTGCATGTATCTTTGTTGTATGTTGGAGCATCTCTTGGGCAAATGCCCAGAAGTAGAATAACTGGGTCTTCAGGTAGTACTATGTCCATTTTTCTGAGGAAACTCCAGACTTATTTCCAGAGTGGTTGTATCAGTTTACAACCCCACCAGCAGCGGAGAAGTGTTCCTCTTTCTCCACATCCTCGCCAGCATCTATTGTCATCTGAGTTTTGGACCTTGGCCAATCTGAATGGTGTGAGGGTTGTTTTGGTTTGCATTTCCCTGATGGCCAAGGATGTTGAGCACTCCTTAGATGTTTCTCAGCAATTCAATATTCCTCGATTGAGAACTTTTTGTTTAAGTCTGTACCTCATTTTTTAATAGGGTTTTTTGATTCTCTGTTATCTCCCTTTTTGAGTTCTTGGTATACCTTGGATATTAGGCCTCTATCTGATGTGTGGTTTGTAAATATCTTTTCCCACTCTGTTAGCTGCCGTTTTTGTTTTCATGATAGTGTCTTTAGCCTTAGAGAAACTTTGCAATCTCATTAAGTCCCATTATTATTATTTTTCCATGTCAATCTCCAGTTTTTTGTGATTTCTGTTCGTATATTTGTTCAGTTTCCTTCAAAGAATTTTAGATGTGAATGTGGAATTTTATCAAAACATTTTTCTCTATGTGTCTTAAGATTATCGAGAAATGTTTTGTGTTTTCTCTTTTATCTGTAATCAGTATTATATTCTATGTAAATCTTGAAATTTATCTGAAATTTTTAATAAGTATTTTCAATTTTTAGAAATTATTTGATGTAATTTTTTGTGTTTTTTAAAATGTTTTCTACATACATGTTCAATTTTTTGTTAAATGTTTTTATATCTTCTATCATAACATGATTTTTCTAGTTGTGAGTCTTCAATTTTATCAGATTTCTTTCTTCACATTCTTTCTATTTCTTAGAAATATGTTTGCTTTATATATTATTTTTTAAAAAATCTTTTACATGGGTTTTCAAGGATTTAAATAATATTTAAATTTTCTTGCATTTTAACATGACTTTTTTCATGGTAACCTTCAATTTTATCAAAATTTTTATATATTTCTTGAAATTTTCAGAAATATTTTTGAAGAGAATGTAGAATTATTTAAATAGTTTTTTTTTATGTGTCTGCATTTTTTTGAAAAAAATATTTTACTCCTCTCTTTTATCGTATTTTATACTTGAAACTTTCATTTTTATCAGAAGTTTATTCTATTTTTTTCAGTTTTCTCAGAAAAATGTCCAAGTATATATTAAAATTTTCATAAAATTTTTCTATATTCGTCTTCGTGTTTTAGAATAATATTTTCTGTCTTTTATGTTAGCAGGATTATTTCCCATGTGAATGTTCAACTTTATCAAAAATAACTTGATACAATTATTTAATTTTCTTAGAAATATTTTGGATGAAAATACATAGTTTATTCCACAAATTTTTCCACATGTGTCTTCACGTTTTGGGAAATACTTTCTACATGATATATTTTATCATTGTTATTGTATGTAAATTTTAATTTTATCAGAGTGTTTTCTATATACTTCTTCAATTTTCTCAGAAATATTAGCAATACAAATTTTCATTTTTAAACAGTTTCTGCAGAAGCATCTTCATTTTTGAATTTTTTTTCTTCTTTTTTTTAGGACTATTTTTCATGAGAATCTTCAAATTTATCAAAATATTTCTGTGTATTTTTCAAATTTATTCAAAGAATATTTTATGTAAATTTTAATTTGTCAAAAAATGTTTCTAAATGCCTGTTTACTTTTCTTAATAATACTTTTGCATGCTGTTTTAGTAGGATTATATTCCATGTGAATATCCAATTTTATGAAAATTCTTTCTATATATTTGTTCAATTTTCTCAGAAGTATTTTCAATATAAATATGTATTTTTTCAGAAAAGAGTTTCTTAATGTATCTTCAATTTTGAGATTGACATTTTCTGCTTCTTTTTTACCATGATTATCTTAAAGGTGAATTTTCGATATTATCACAATTGTTTCTATATATTTCTTCAATTTTTTTCAGCAGTATTTTCGAGATAAATTTTCTAGTTTTTCTAAAAAAATTCTACATTCTTTAATTATGTGAGTAATATTTTCTATGCATTCTTTTTATCTTGTTTTTTTTTTATAGAAACCTTTGATTTTATCAGAATTCTGTCTTGGCAGTTCTCAAGGTTTCTCTCAAATATTTTCAATGTATATATGAATTTTTATCAAATTTTTTTTCTACATATATTTTCAGCTTTCCGAGAAATTTTGTAGAGAGCTTTTGGGGTCTCTTGGCATGAATCTGACATGGGGCCAGGAAAAGAAAGTAGAGCTACTCCAGAAAGGAATTTGACATTGGGCTAGGACAGGGATTTAAGCTCAGAGAGGAATCTGATTTCAGGATCAAATAGAGAAATAGGCTTCAGGCAATAACTTCACTTTGGACTAGGACAGGAAAGTAGGTTCAGATAATCCCATCATCTTTACAACCCTCCTTAGAAATAGTGATTATGGAATTTTCTATGGCCTTTCTTGTTCTCTTAACCTACAACTGGCCTTATTATTATCTAAATGTAATTAAAATGGAATAAAAGAGAGTTAAAGAATTGAACCTGCCTTTCAGCCTTAGAACTGGCTGGGGTCATGCTGCAGTTTTGTCTAATCATCTCTTTTTCTTTAATCCTAGCTCTGCTGCTGGAGAATCTCTTTGACTGAGCTGGTTTGGTGAGGTGGAACTCAGTGTGAGGCTCCAGTGGATATAGTGAAGGACACCATGGGAAAGGAAGGGCATGCAGAGGAAAGTTTTGAAAAGTCTCAGCCAGCAGTGAGTAAACCCTAAAAGAATGGGGCTTGGCAATGGCACAATGCCATTTATATATATGCTTAAAATATGCTAAAGGATAGAGGAGCAAAAATAAGTCAGAAACAAGTTATCCAGTTTCTGATTTTTAAAGAAGAAATCTGTCCTTGGTTGCCTGAGGAAGGTTCTGTAAGTTTACAGACATGAGATAAAGTAGGAGAAGGAATAAAAGGGCACTATAAAATCCATGGTTTTGATAAAATGTTCTATGTTCCATGGCTATGTTGGATGGCCTGTCCACTGAAGATCATTCACCTGCAGATTGGAAAAGAATAGCTCATGCATGTCTAGGGTGACTAAATTTTTTGCTGTGGAAAACAGAATTTTTTGAAAGATGTCAGCAAACAGCAGAATTAAAAGCTACATCAAACTATCCAGTTACTTATGAAATGCTAACAGGAGAAAGTCAATATCGCGATATTCAGGATCTATGCTGGGAAAGACATGATTGCAGAGACTCAGAGACTCTTCACACATGGTCAAAATGAGTCCAAGAGGTAAAACTTTTAGAGATTTGATTTAGCACACCTTCTTTAAGGGGACAACAGTATAGAACCTGAACCCTCACATTGCTTCGAAGACAAGGATGGACAGACATATTCTGTGCCAAGTGCTGGGGTTAAGACCCTCTTAGTCACTCACCAATAGTATTGATTTTCTTGATTCAATTCCTGGAACTTGTACAAGGCCTCACTTTTCTTCTGGGGCATTTCCTGAAGGTCATTCATCACCTCATGATGCTGTGTTTTCAGCTTATGGGACTCAGAGTTGATCCTGGGGAGGACATGGCAAAAGACCAAATAACCCTTTGAACTAAAGATTCAAGGATCACATGAATTCAAACTGAAATGTGACCTTAGGCAGTGGGGTAAGTAGTCCAAACAAACATTATTGGGATGAAGCCCCTGTGGATATCTAGTTCTGAAGAGCAGGAAACCCAGCCTGACACATGGGATTCTAAGTAGAGATAGAGCCGATATTCACTGTCTGAAGGGAAGAAAAAGTTATCAGTATCTGAATATCCAAGACTGATTCATCAGGTTAGACAGGGGAACAGAAAAAATGGAGAGGAACTCAGTAAGCACCAACAGGGAGAAGGGAGGCCAGGTATTCCTGGTGGTCATGAACTCTGCCCAGAGTTCATGGCAAATTTCAATGTGAATTCATGAAACTAGAGTATGCTTACGTGGTTTTATTACATTAACACTGTCTGGTCAGATTAGCCAAGCAGGAAAGCTGCAAAAGGGCCAAGGTTTCCACCAGTCTTGAAACCACTACTCTTTTTTAGGTCTCCACAAGGTGAAGATTAACAGTGAGTTCTGCAAACAGGTTTCTTGGCTAGTTAGGGGACCAGCTTTAGGCAGCAGATTTTGGAAGTGGCAGAGTCAGACATGAAACTGGTGTTTTAGTTACACCTTTACACTTCCATAGCAGCTTTTCTCAAGAGGGAGACCAAATTTCAGGGCCATGTTTCTCTACACAGTAAAATTCGAGAGGTGATACTCATTTGCAAGTCAGAAATGACAGTGACTCTTAGCCAGCCTGTGAGGCATATAGTTAAGTGAACTGGGGGTGACATCATGCTTGGAATAAGTCCTGGATCTATTGTTACTTTTTTATTGCTCAGCTTTCTAAGCAGTAGCTTCTGTCATGGTTGCTTTGTGTATTTCAAATATGTAGGCAAGGCCTTATTGTGGGTCATTCCTAATTATTAGCTCTATGACCACTGCGGAATCTGACTTTCCTTCTGGAGGGGACAAGCCCATAAAAATGTGAGACAGAATTAACTGGAGTTTTTTTCTTTATAATTCAACATTCTGGGACAGCAAAAGACTTTCAGCTTTGAATTGTTGTAGGAAGGTTTGGGCCAAATTATCTAAGCAGGTAGATTAGTCCTAGCTTTATTTGTGGTTGACTCTGCCTATTCTGATGGACAGAATATGGGAGAGGGCAAGGCCCTACTTCTCATCATGAAGGGTGGGAGAGAAGCTGCCTCCAGTTGAATATTTTTCCAGCTTTTAATGTCATGTATCAGGAAGAGTTTAACCTTCAGAATTACACAGAAGAACACTTAGGATTCTGGCTTAGTAATTCAACTTAAGTTGTGTGAGGAGTTTCAGTGTCTTTCATGTAGAATGTGTGTGTGTTTTGTTTTGTTTTTTTTTTTTTTAAGCTCAGAGGATTGCATTAAGTATGAGGGAAAATAATCATGTACTTGGCACAGTGTAACCACAGGAAAAGCTAATTTTGAGGACCTTGTCTATGCTGGATAAACCTAGGCCTTTCAGGATGCACTGATTACAAAGGCACTGCATTGGGTTAGCTCTGTTAACTGTGACTTTTATATCAACCCCATTTCCTACCAAACAGTGATAAATTTAGGGGAATCCCATATGGGTAGGATAGAGTGGAAGGAGAATGAGAACCTATATGCATGGGTAGGCGACACTGTTAAGACTAGGGTCTCTTCTTCAGACTGACACATTCTGGCCAGTGTAAATATTTCTATGAAGTAACAATCCATAGAATGTTGTGTCTGCCCTCTACATTTTACATGTTATACATTGTTTTTAAATTATGAATTTGTATCACATTTATAAACTTTTGTACTACTTCACTTGTGTGTAGCCTAAAAAACATGTTGTGAAGAAAAATTCATCCATCTCGTGATTCCTGGACATCAAACTCTGGTCACCAGCTTGGTTTCAAGCATGTTCACCTGCTGTTCCACCCATCGGTGCACTTACCCACCTTTCATTTGGTTTCTGTGGCACAGGACACATAGCCCTGGCTGGCCTGCAACACCTGGGTATCAATCCCTGAGCACAGATTTAACAACACTCATTACCACGCCAAAGTGTTGGAGCTTTAAAGTATAGACACTGCATATTTCCAATAAGTACCTCAGTTTTCCCAGCATGTGTACACTGCAGCATACATGACAAGGCTGCGGTCATAAACTACCTTCAAAACCGCAATGCTCTGGTCTAGACCTCATTTTACTAGTTTTGTGGATTCAAGTGTGTATAACACACAGCAAAACAAATTGTAAATATACAGAAATAGCTTCTGAAAGGCCCCATATGAAATCATCTACATGGCCTGTCTTTGTGCCTCCCAACGCTTTCTCCAAACCCCTGAGCAATACAGACATTAGTCCATGGAGGGTACCCAAATTCTATTTTCATGCCTTTGAGCAAAATCTATTGTGAAAGTGATATTTCCCTACTTTTGTATTTAACATTCATTGAGCACCCCTAAACATCTAAATGAACCAGATCTTTCATTCTTTTTATTTTATTTTGAAGTTTCAGCATAAGATTAATATTTTTATTCAATACATTTTATTTACATTTCAAAAGTCATCCCCTTTCTCAGTTTCCCCTTGTGATAGTTTGCATATGCTTGGCCCAGGGAGTGCCACTATTGGTATGTGTGGCATTGTTGGAGGATGTGTGTAACTCTGGGAGTGGGCTTGGAGTTACTCCTTCTAGTTGTCTGAGGATTTTCAATCCTTTCCTGGCTCACTTTGGATAAAGATGTAGAACTCTCAGCTCCTCCAGCACCATGCCTGCCTGGATGCTGCCATGCTTCTGCCTTGTTACTGGACTGAACCTCTGAACCTGTAAGCCAGCCTTAATTAAATGTTATTTGTAAGGCTTGCCTCGGTCATGGTGTCTGTTCACAGCAATAAAACCCTAGCTAATATACCCCTCCATCTCATCCACTCTCTTTTGTTTTTATAAGAGTGCTCTCCAGTTAACCCTTTCACCCTCCCACCTACAACTCCTGCTTCCCTCCCTGACATTTCCCTACACCAGGGCACTGAACCTAAGAAGGACCAAGAAATTATCCTCACATAGATGCTCAACAAGGCCCTCCTCTGCTACATATGCTACTGGAGCCATAAATCTTTCCATGTGTATTCTTTGGATTGGGGTTTAGTCCCTAGAAGCTCTGGTTTGTAGGTATTGTTGTTCTTTTGGGTGAAAACCTCTTTAGCTCCTTCAGTCCTTTTTCTAGCTTTTCCATTGAGGACCCTGTTCTCACTTCAATGGTTGGCTGAGATCATCTGCATCTGTATTGGTCATGCACTGGCAGAGACTCTCAGGACACAGCTATATCAGGGTCCTGTCACCATATTCTTCTTGGCCTCTGCAATACTGTCTGGATTTGGTGGCTGTATATGTGGTTTATTCCCAATTGGGGCAGACTAATGATAGCCTTTGTTTCAGTCTCTGCTACAAAATTTGTCTACATAATTCCTCCTATGAATATTTGTTTCCAACTATAAATAGCACTGAATCATCTGCACTGTCATTTTCCTGCATCTTGAGCTTCATGTGGTTTGTGAATTGTATCTTGTGTATTCAGAGCTTCTGGTCTATTATTCTTCTGTCAATGAGTGCATGCCAAGAGTGTTCTTTTTATGTCTGTGTTAATATTTTCTAGTTCCATCCATTTACCTACCAATTTCATGAAGTAATTGTTTGTAATAGCTGAGTAGTACTCCAATATGTAAATGTACATTTTCTGTATCCATAATTTCTGTTAAAGTACAACAACTGTTTTTTTTTTTTTTTTTTTTTTTTTTTTTCTGACTTCTGGCTATTATAAGGCTGCTATAAGCATAGTAGAACATGTATCATTGTTGTGTTGTAACATGTTTGGATATATGCCTAGGAGTGGTATAGCTGGGTACATGGATAGTACTTTGTCAAATTTTCTAATGTGCCTCAAGACTGACTTCCAAAATGGTTATACCAGACTTCAATCCCAGAAATAAATTTGAGTGTTCCTCTTTCTGCATACGTTAGTTGGCATTGGATGCCACATGAGTTTTTAATTTTAGCCATTCTGGCTGATTTGAGGTGGAATTTCATGTTTGTTTTGATTAGTATTTTCCTGGTGACTAAGGATGTTGGACATGTCTTTTGTTGCTTTTCAACGCTTCGTTATTCCTCAGTTGAGAATTATTAGTTTACCTCTGTTGCCCAATATATTAATAGGTTTATTTGATTCTCCAAATCAAATTTCTTCAGGTCTTTGTATACATTGGCTATTAGTTCTCTATCCGATTTAAATTTCACAAAGGTCTTTTCACAATCTATTGGTGGTTGTTTTGTCCTACTGACAGTGTCCTCGCCTTACAGAAGCTTCACAATTTTATGAGGTAGCATTTGTTGAGTCTTTATCTTATAGTATAAGCCATTTATGTGCTCTTAAGGAATTTTCTCCAGTGATCGTGTACTTGAGGCTCTACCCTAAGTTCCCTTCTATTAGGTTGAGTGTATCTTGTTTTCTGTTGAGATGCATGGACCACTTGGACTTGAGATTTATACAATGAGATAAGGATGAATAGGTTTGCATTCTTCTTCATGCTGACCACCAATTGATCCATCACCATTGTTTAAAAGTCCTATCTCTTATGACACTGGATTATTTTAGCATATTTTTCAAAGGTCAAGTGACTACAGATGTGTAGGTTTATTTCTCAGTCTTCAATTTTATTCCATTGATGTACCTTCCTGTCCCTGTACCAATACCATACAGGTTTTTTTTTTTTATTATTATTATCATTTTTGCTCAGTAATACAGCTTGAATTCAGAGATGATGATTCTTCCTGGATGTTACAAGTAAGGATTGATGTTCACTGTTTACACAGCAGCTCAGCAATTGGCACACACTTAATGAGGGTAATAGAAAATTCTTTAACACTGAAAGATTACCATTCTTTAAGGCAGTCAAGGCCTGTACCCACCCAACAAGTGACTTCCTTGGATTCATATTTGTGCTTGTCTTTAGCACAATACAGGAAACAAGGGAACAAGGCATCCTAGATAGCCTGCAAAGATGCTATCTCCATCCAGAATTTATGTTGGCAATAAATAATTGCCACAGATTCATGCTATGGCACCAGCAGAGTCACCTGGTCTGCTCTTAATCTTAGCTCACCTGGTAAATGTCTGAGGACTAAGAGTATCAGAGAAAACAGAACAGCATATCCTAGTTTACAAGTCTCTCTGCTGAAACTATAAGAGGGTTTTTATTTTATTTTTTTTTTTTTGTTTTAGGATTTCTGAATTAGAAATATCTAGAAAGCTGTTCAGAGTTGGCACATGTAGTAGTCCCAGCACTCAGAAGGTGTTTTAAGTATTGATGCCTTGTTCTTGTTCTTCTGGTTGTGTTTTTGTATTTTTAATTTTGTAATCTCCAGCCAGGTACTAGATTCATACCTAGAATGTTCATACCATGCTCTGTAAGGCCAGATGAGTCATATTAATAAATACTTTTATTGTGATCAGGCACACTACAGACAATGCTATTATTCATTTTCAAATAAGGAAAACAGTTATTGAGAAGGTACTTAACCAGTTTGTACTCACATATCCAAGTTATCATAACTATAGAATGACATTCCGACCTTTTAGATTACCTATTACTCCCATTTTAGAGGACATGGATAAGTGACATGGAAAATCAATGTTGGGAATTTGTAATTTCAATTATAAACTCAGAAGTATGTGTACATGTGTATATATGCATTTTGTTTTTAATTTGAGATATAAATTTTTCAGAGAATATGAGACCTAAATAGGTCTTGGCCAATCTTTGTAAACTGCATATACTTTAATGAGTCAAGACTGTCTTCTCTTTGTGTTGGGAGTGTACTTGAAAAAAAAGATTTTAATTTATATCTAGAGGTAGCCTAAGCCCTAAGGATCAGGATGAATTCAGAAACTGTCGTTGGGTTATGCACTGAGCCATAACTGGATGTCCCATCTTCAGGCTGTGGAGCCACACTTATTACTGAGAAAACAAATCACCTAATATCACAGATATCAAGATGTCAAGAGGCAATCACAAGAACATAAGCAATGGAAACAAAGACAACCTGGTGCCATCAAACACAGCACAATTACTGAGCTCTTATCAGAAAACTTCATCCAATGTCTGGTATCAGAGGCCACCAGTTTCAGTTGCGCTAAGATCTTACATGACTGTTGTATCTTACTATTTCCAAAGCCTGTCCGATGTCTTTTTTCTCCCCATGTCCCTCTTCTTCCTTCTGTAACCCAAAGGCCCCATCGTTTTCTTTAGGGCCAGCAATTAACTTCTGCCTTCTTTATTGACATAATCAAGACTCAATTAGGGAATCAAATTTTAGTATCAGTTTCACCCCCTTACAAAATGTCATCAAATACTGGCAAGGAGATGGTGGACTTTTCTTCTCTGACTTTCATAATTAGATCGCTAAATTTTCTAATGCTCTTTAAACTCTTAAATTCATAAGACAAACATAGTTTGCACTTTGTGCTTTATGTGTTCTTTCAACTGATTAGAAAGTAAGTTACATGTTACATAGTAAAATCGTGTATTGCTACCTCTCATTGCCATTGATATTGTAAACAAGGCCTTCAGTGTTCCTGTGCAGCTTGTACAAGTTAAATTCTGCTCAGGAGAACACAGAGATGTTCCTGAACAACTGTTGGCCTACAGTTGTTTGATCTCCACATCTTCACTAAATCAATCTGCAAGACTGGTGTTGTGTTAGAACTGATTTTTTGGTGTCATTTCAACGAATATTTAGATATTTCATAAGAATCTGCATAATCTTTGCTTGTCTAGTTTTGTGATAGCAGCAGTAGTTTAATCATTGGAGTGCTTACATGTAGAATTCATTCATTAGGTGTCACAAAAATGCCAGTTTCCTTATGATATCATTTTCATCACATTCATTAGCTGCACTGGGTTGTGCAAGAGGCAGTGTGGGCACACAGGCCCTGCTGCTGGGGACAGTTGTAAGCAGTGGCTACAGTGACTAGGCTGTGGGTCTAGATGGCAGGCAGTGTAGAACAGTGTGGCTGCCACCTCAGCCACCACCAAGGAGCAGCATGTAGGGTCACTGGAGTGTGTGTGGGCTCTGTAGGCAGAGGAGTAGTAGGGCTGCAGTTTGTGGAAGTGGGTCAGTTCAGCAGTTGTAGCAACCTCAGCCCCACCACACCCTAACACCTCTGGTGGCCAGAAATGGGGGGAAAAGCCAGAGAAACTTAGGCTGTGGTGCAGTTTGTGCAATGGTTTTCAGGCAAAGCCCAGGTAGAGCAGCACATCACCTAAACCAAGCAAACCAAAGGCTCACAGGGGCTCAAGAGGTGCCCCTGATGACACAGGCCAGTACTTGTCTGTGTTTCGAATAAAATGGCAGCACAGGTCATAGGGGTAGAAGCCAATAGTGTGGAAGTTGCAGTAGAGCTCCATCATGTAGTTGGGGTGTGGGGAGGGGCTGCACAGCTCATGGAAGTCATGTGCAAACTGACATGTCTCCCGTCCTTGCACGTTGTTGTCGTCCTTGTCATTGTCATCATCCTCCTCCTGCTCTTTCTTTTTCTTCTTCCTGCTCCTCTTCCTCCTCCTTCCTCTTCTTCTTCTTTTTAAATTTTCTACTGGCAACCATACTGTTTCAGATCTTATGACCTTTTCTTAATGCTACTGGGAAGCACGTTGCTGTGACAAAGCCCCATTTGCCTATTCTCAGTCTTACTGCCCAAGATTCCTCTTGGGACTTTGGAGACATTGGTGGTAAAGCTGAGCTGGAACCTGTGATTTCCAACATGAATTCCATTATTCTTTCTCCACCGTAAGATAAATGCATAAAGTATTTGCTAAGGCAAATATTATGAAATGTTCCTTTCTTTTTTGTATCGGGAGGGGTACTTTTGGGGTTTTTGTTTATTTATTTAGTTATTTATTTATTTAGGCTATTACTCGATAGCTCTGGTGAACTGCAACATGTTATTTAGGGAAGGTTAGTCTTGTACTTACAGAGAGCTGTCTGCCTGTGTCTCTTGAGAGCTCTAGTTAAAAGTGTGAGGTATGTCATCAATTCATCTATTTTGATTTGACTTGTTTATGGAGTATGATATTTGTGTAGTTTTTTATTTTTTTTTTCCTTTTTACCCACAGACATCTAGTTTCCACAATATAATTTATTTCTGTGTGTGTGTGTGTTAATAAGAGTTTTTTTTCAACTTTATTTTTTTAAAAACAGAGATACATTTTAAAGCATTTTGGCATAAAACTATATATTTTTCTCAGTACTTTTTCTGAAAGTTTGATCGTATGCATTGAATTCTTACTAGTTATAATGAGCATAAAGTACATTTAAAATAACATAACATGGAAATGGTAAAAGTTTTCTTGGTGTTTAAAGATTTAACATATGATTTTAAATACCAAAAATTGCCACGAGGCTATCTTCTCAACTTTTGAGTTATTAATGATTTAAAATCTAGGTGTACCCACTCTGAGAAGGTGCTATAAACTTGTTTTTTTTTTTTTTTTTTTTTTTTTGAACTTAATATAGTCTGTGATTTGTTTCTTGGGTATTCATAGATTTCTGGGGCTAGTATCCAATTATCAGTGACTGCATATTATGTCTTTTCTTTTATGAATGGGATACCGCACTCATAATGATATTTTCTAGATGCATCCATTTTCCTAGGAATTTCATAAAGTCATTGTTTCTAATAGCTGAGTAGTACTCCATTGTGTGAATATACCACAATTTCTGTATCCATTCATTTACTGAAGGACATGTGGGTTCTTTACAGCCTTTGACTATTATAAATAAGGCTGCTATCAACATGGTGGAGCATGTGTCCTTATTGTGTATTGCAGCATCTTTGGGGAATATGCCCAGAAGTGGAATAGCTGGGTCTTCAAGTAGTACTATGTCCAACTTTTTAAGGAACTGCCAGATTGAATTCCAGAGTGGTTGTACCAGATTACAGCCTCACCAACGATGGAGGAATGTGCCTCTTGCTCTCCATCCTTGCCACCATCTGCTTTCATCTGAATTTTTGATCTTAGCCATTTTGATTGTTTGAGTTGGAATCTCTGGGTTGTTTTGATTTCCATTTTCCTGATGACTAGGGATGTTGAACATTTCCTTAGGTACTTCTCAGCCATTCAATATTCCACAACTGTGAATATATTTTAGATCTGTACTCCAGAATTTTTTTTAGATCTGCACCTTCTTTTTAAAAGGATTGTTAGATTGTCTGGAGTCTAAATTTTTCAGTGTTTTGTATATATTAGATATTAGTCCCCTATCAGATATGGGAGTTGTAAAGATCTTTTTCCAATCTGTTGGTTGTCATTTGTTTTCTTGACAGTGTCCTTAGCCTTACAGAAACGTTGGAATCTCACTAAGTCCCATTTATCCATTCTAGATCTTAGAGCACAAGCCATTGTTCTGTTCAGAAACTTTTCTCCTGTGCCTGTGTATTCTAAGTTTTTCCCCAATTTCTCTTCTAAGAGTTGAAGTATACCTGGTATTATGTGGATGTCTTCGATCCACTTGGAATTGACCTTTGTAAAAGGAGATAGGAAAGATTGATTTTCATTCTTCTGCATGCTGACTGCCAGTTGAAACAACACCATTTATTAAAGAGTCTGTCCTTTTTCCAAGGAATGTTTTCAGCTCCATTTTCAATGATCAAGTGACCTTAGGTGTGTGGATCCATTACTGGGTCCTCAGTTTTGTTCCATTGATATACCTGTCTATCTCTGTAGCAGTACCATGCAGTTTTTAACACAAATTCTTTGTAATATAGTTTGGAATCAGGGATGGTGATTCCCACAGAGGTGTTTTACTTTGGAGAATAGCTTTCACTATTCTCGTATATTTTGTTATTCCAGATGAATTGGTTTTTTTCAACTCTCTGAAGAATTGAGTTGGAATTTTGCTGGGAATTGCATTGAATCTCTAGATTGCTTTTTACAATTCATGAGCATGGGAAATCTTTCCAACTTCTGAGATTTCCTTCCTCAGATTCTTGAAGTTTTTCTCATACAGAACCTCCATTTGCTTGTTTAGAGGCACCCCAGATATTTTATCATTTTTGTGAGTATTGTGAAGTGTGTTGATTCCCTAATTTTTTGCTCAGCCTGTTTATCATTTGAGTAGAGGAAGGCAGGAAATTTTTTGAGCTAAATTTATATCCAGCCACTTTGCAGAAGATGTTTATTAGTTGTAAAAGTTTTCTGATAAAATTTTTTGGGGTCACTTAAGTATACTCTCATATCATTTGCAAAAAGTGATATTTTGACTTCTTCCTTTCCAATGTGAATCCCTATGATTTATTTTTGTTGTCTAATTGCTCTGGCCAAGACTTCCAGTCTATATTGAATAGGTAGGGTATAGTGGCCAGCCTTTTCTAGTCCCTGATTTTAATGGGATTGCTTTAAGTTTCTCTCCATTTAGTATGATATTGGCTACTTGTTTGCTCTATATTGCTTTTACTATGTTTATTTATGGGCTTGTAGCAAACTTTGAGATTAGAGTCCACTGATGTTGTTTTTATCTCAGTAACATTTTTGTTCCGATAATGTTTACGGGCCCTAAAATAAGGGGTTTTGCAAGTTGGGTGCTTTCACTAGGAAATGATCCTCTTGCTCAAATTTCTTTTGCTAAGGATTCTTTTAGAACTGCACAGGGTTTCACCATTCCTTAGATAGATAAACAGGCCTTAGAACATACTCCTATGTACATTTACCTTAGTGAATAGGACTATGGAGACAGTTGGTGGTAAATCTGGGCCAGATTCCAAGATTTCTAAAGCTACCACCATTACTCTCTCCCCATTGTAAACTAAATGTATAGGAAGAAAGTCATGGAGGCAGGAGACATATGCAAAGTATACTTGTAAAACAAATCTAGAAGTACCTTCAATGAACACTTATTTAAAGAAATTGCTGGCAGTGTTTCATTTGGAGAAGTGCCTTTTGCTTTTTTTTAACAAATGATCTCTATTTTTAGTAAATTACCATGTGTCCCTCTTGGAGTTCTTTGCCCTGGACATGAGAATCTGGAAGACTCTTGAGAATGGGATTAGTCCATGAGCTGAGAAAAGACATGAGTCCCATGACTGTTTAATGGTTATTTGTACAGTACCTACGACTTCTGACGTTTCTCCAGTACAGAGATTTCTTGATCCTGATCTGTTTATTACATAATTTATTTAATACCTTCACTCCCAGGAGAATTCTCAAGTCTCCATTTCATTTGACAGACTCATCTACATTGTCATGCAGGATGACACATGAGAGATCTCCTTCAACCCTGAAAATAAGAGATGAAAAGTCATGATCCTGACACACTAATGCCTTACATGCATGCCTGGAAATTTAAACATTTAGCATGCCTATTCCAAGTATGTTTCCCTTCATGTCTCAAGAAACTTCCCTCTTTGGTTGGGTGTGATCCAGTCCAACTAATACACCACACAAGTAAAACAAATGCCCAGGACAGGGGCAAGAGAGATGGCTTTTATCCATTTGAGGCTTTTATTCTCATAGTGGCTAAAAAGCAGTTAACAATCCTCTATCACATCAGTTTCAGATGGAATCCATTGATCTCTGCTGGACAATGTGGGTATTACATGCATGTAGAGCACAGACCTTCAGGAAGTAAAACACCCACACATATAAAAAAAAATTTCAGAATGTGAGGGGATATTGAACACACACCCTAATACTAAATGATCTTAGTGCCATAGCTCAAAGTTTGAGTGCTGAGGTAAGATTCTGAAATTTTCTCAAGTCCAAATCATAATTGAAAAGCAAGCAAACAAACAAACAAAAAACCCCAAAACACTAATGACTCTTGTGAAGTTTTATAAAATGTTCCCAGGTTGTTGCTTTTGATCCCAGCTACTTTGGCTAGCTAGACAGAAATTTCTCATTATACTGTATTCTGATTTGCCCTGAGAGGAGCTTATGGTTGTGGTACTTTTAAGATTAAAAAACACCAGAACATTCAGAACGTCACAGAATAAGTGGTTAGCAATGCCCTTCACTGAGGCAAGTTATTTTTCTGTGTCAGGAGCTGCTGAGCACAAGATCAATATCCAGAAAAAGGAGGAGCTGGTTGTTGACCCTTGTTAGGTGGACCTACCAGGTCAGCTATCCAGCAAACACCAGCTTTATTCAGAGGACACCCTAGTACAACCTTTCAGCTAAGGTCATTCTAAGCATCCTGAAAGGAGAAGGGACAAAGAGTACCTGGGCCTGAATTTTATTTTCAGATTTAAAAAAAGAAATTTTGAAACTGAATTGTGAACTAAACATTGTGCAAGAATTAAAATAAAATGCAACATTACTTCAGTAGTCAATATATATTATATTGAAAAATAACAGTTTAGCAATGTCGGAATCTCATTTCACAATAGGTGTGAGCAGCCTAGAAAACCATTTGGAGGCCTTCTAGGGAGTCTGCCTAAAACTTAAGCAAACTCTCTTGTTTCTAGAATGCAGAAACCTGCCTCTGTTCTACTTGTGAACCACGAAATCTGTGAAACCCAGAGAAACCATCTCACAGAAAATCTATGCACACTGAAGAGATGATATGATCTACAATTCTGTACTGCATGCAAATCTTCCCAATGGTTAGCATTAAACTCTCAAGTTATACTCATGAAGAAAGAGATGACACACCAGCTATGTGTGTGAGTATTCTAGGACTTTTTCTAAGGAGACATAAGTGACATTAGGCTGAGGTCATAACACAGAACTCAGAAGGGTGGAAGGAGTACACCATCACCATCGCCAGAAACTCTGTGGCCAACATGCATTATATCATGGACAGAAGGATTTTAAACTGGACGAGATCAATACTCTGAGGTGCTTCTAGTTGATTGAGGTAGAGAGTAATATTGAATACCAGTCACACAACATAGACTATTGTACACGTCCAGGAAATCTACATGGCTCCTGCCATCCTGTGCAACTACTACTCCCTATAGACATCAAAAAGATACTGCATCATTTCCACTAATCCAGGCACACACAAGTGCACACAGACACACATAGATACACACACAATCTCTCTATCTCAACACACACACAACAGACACAGAGAAAAATGCAGAGAGAAAAAGAGGGGGGAGAGAGGTTGACACCCAGACACACATTCCACAATACATGCAATTACATGTGCTCACACATGCAAGCAGACTTCATTGCAGAAACATTTTTAGATTCCCAGAAAAGATAAAAGTTTACCCAGGAAGGTATGAGGGCACAGGATACAACCCTTGAATGTAGTAAGAACATAGTGGGCATAGCAGATAGACAGCTAGGTCAATAATGTGTTTTCCCCTACTAAACAAACTTTGCCTGTTAGCCAAGCCTGCTTAGCAAGATTCCAAGGTTTTGCACAGCAAACTTGGCTCCCAGCAAAGACACACTGCATGGTATTGGACAAGCCTGTTCCTGCCTCTTGTACACTGTCTCTCAATGGCTCTACAGTGGGCAGCATGTTCCAATAAGTACTCCATTTACTAGAGGCTGCATAACTTTGGAACCAAAAATATGAGACCAGGCAATTACCAAATCTGTATAACCAGGTTGCAAAATAAAACTATTCTCCCTGTAAGGATACAATTTGAAAGATATTTTGAGTAAAATAAGGCTGGCTGGTTCAAGGCCAAGTGGTTGCATGAATGATCACATTTGGAAATGGTCCCTGAATGTGTTCATGAGATCTGGATAGTTCCTACTGCAAAGCTGCTATGAGAAGTACCAGTACTAACGTGATTACTATAATTTTTTTCAGGATACTGACTTCTTGTTCTGGAATTGCTGGGTCAGTGGGGACTGCTGTTTCAATTTCTGAAGAGTTGTACATGGCTTCTCACAGAGCTAGCACATTTTATACTATCAAAAATATCTGAGGGTGCTCATTGTTCCCAATCCTCCTTTAGGCTGATTTTAACTCGGAGAGAATGATTTTGATTAACAGCAGTTACAGAGTGCTACAGACAGAACACAGGGTGAGTGTTTTAGACTATCATGAGGGTTAGGGGCTGTCTGAGGTTCCCTGTTCTTTACTCACATTAGAATTCTGGGCTTTATACTGGATGCATATGCACAACAAGCAAATCAGTCTTTCAAATAATAATGCACAGGACAAACTCCAATGCCAAGGATAACTGAGTCACGTTTAGGGGAAGTTGGAAAGAAAATGTTAACAGGCAATGCAGAGAAAACTAGGATGCTGAGAGTATGCAACCTGCCTGCTGTATTCCAGTAGCCAGGCATTGCACATTAGGACCATATGATATTCACAAAACTTAAGCCAGCACTTTTGACTCTCAGGCTCATTCATTTGACACAGCAGCATCTTTCGCACCTGCATGTACCACAGTTGTTTGATTTTTAAAAAATGATTTCAATACTGACATATTTTTCTTACAAAATCAGTTGAATATCAGACTTTAGAGAATTCATTATCTACTCTTGTCCTATTGAGCTAGGTGGCTGGGCCTAAAGGTGGCTGCTGTATTTAGTGAGGCTCCAATGCAAAGAGAACTGACAGAGTACTTTATCCAGTAAACTTGGCCATTGTTATTTTTTAAGATAATTGTTTTCCAAGTGAATCTGTATATATGGATATAATATACACATATATGTAGAGAAGAACACATCTTCATGCCTTTACACACAAAAGAACACACACATAGAGTTTTATATGCAAGTACCCACTCTGCAAATATCTACATCAAAGAACTATCACCAACCACATATATCCCATGATCATGATAACCCAGACCTAAGCTAAAACACATACATGCACAAACACATACACACAGACACACACATCAGAGACAATCTGCTTTGTGGTATAGGATGTCTATGGGCGTTATGGTTACAGATGAGGACAATCTACCCTGATGCTTCATTAGTTTTACCTACTGCTGTTTGGCAATAGTCCATAAATGTTCATGCTGGCCTTACCACAGAGCTTCTTTCTCCTGCTATATGGCATTTCAGTTACCTTCTGCTTTGCTTCAAGCATTTTTTTTTTCCTCCCACAATAGCTTTGCTTTCTTCTGCATATGAATTGACTCTCTCTGGTGATAGCAGTTCCAGATGCTGAACCACAAAGAAAATTGGTGACTCCAAACTAGAATTTATCTTCCTCATTCTCCTCCAAATACCATGCACACTTCATGGGTTCTTATCCCCAGACAGACCCAGACTACAGTTCAGATCACTCATGAATCATCACATAGGAAAAGGTCAAATCCAGAGAACAGACCCATTCCAGAAGACACAAAGTACCAATGAAATCCAAGAAGACATGGCTCCCATGTATGCTTATATGTCATTGGAATTATACAACTACTTGTAGGTAGAGAGCAAACTTTCTGTGTAAGTCAAGAGGAGACGCAATAAGTACACATAAATTCTGTATATCTTATAAAATTCAGTTTTGCAAATCTACTTTAAGGGCCCTGGAGCTCAAGGTTGATTGATATTTCCATCATGATGCAAACCTTTTTTATCTAGAGGATCCTTATTTTGGAAGGAAAATGATCAGAGGTACTTACATACTCTTCACATTTGGTCAAAATAAGTCCAAGAGGTAACAATCCTAGAGCCTTCCACTTTCCATTAAGAGGTAAACAGTACAGAACCTGAACCCTCACATTGCTTCAAAGACAAGGATGGGCAGACATATTCTGTGCATAGTGCTGGAATCAAGTCTCTATTAGTCACTCACCAATAATAGTGATTTTCTTGAATCAGATCCTGGAACTTGTACAAGGCCTCACTGATCTTCTGTGGCATTTCCTCAAGGTCAGACATCAACTCATGATGCTGTGTCTTCAGCAAATGAGACTCAAAGTTGATTCTGGTGTAGGGCATGGCAGAAATCAAATAACTCTTTTGACTAAGGATTCAAGGATCACATGATTCTAACTAGATTAACTACCCCTGCCCATTTATTGTATATACTTGTTCCTTGGTACTGCATCCTCTAGGATCTTATTAAATTTATTATTATTAGCCTCAGGCCAGTAGAACCAGGGAAGCAAAAGGAGGGATTAATCTCCTTTAGCTTCCTGAGGGTGTTTGAAGGAATAGCTTAGCTCTCCAAGAACTTTCTAAATGCCTGTGCCCCATGCCTTGGTCCAACTTAAATCTGTGATGACTCTTCTCCATTTTTAGACAAGGATTGATAATCATTGTTTCTACTGATTATGTCAATTTCCCAAATGACATAATTAGTATTTACAGGGGAAAAGCCTGTAACTTACAACAGGATATTCTAAGGTTCATCCAAGTTGGACACACAGGTCACATGCTGCTCAAAGTGAGGCTTCTTGGCCTCACAATTGTGATTTAGTGAAAACTGAGTCAACAAATCTACACGGCCATAACTCTCTATAGACTCTTGAGGTCTTATGTGAAACACACACACACACACACACAAACACTCACACACTCACACACACACACAAAGGCACACCCAAACACAATCAGAATCCTAAAGAAATACAATGATTTGTCTTGATCTCAGAGTATAATGAACAAAATTTGAGGAAAGCAGTGCTAACATGCAGCCAATCCAGTCACACAGTAAGAGAGAGCAAATGAGACCAGGCCCCTCCAGCTGTTGAAAGGACCAATTAGATCCAAAGCAATTTTAGATCAGATAGAAAGAGTTTGACCATAAAGAGCAACATCTAGCCTCTCCCACACACCAAGAATTGTCTAGATTTTTAAAATGAATAGTGGGAGTTCACACAATACTACCAATATCCCCAGACCGGGATTCATTCCATGGGTTCTGATTTACTTTTGGAGGAATCAAAATGCCCTGTTACTCCATCTCACTCCTATATACCTTCAATTCTGTGTTTGAAATCCAGTTAGGAAAAAAAAAAGAAAAGAAAAGAAAATGAGTTTGGGCATGAGGACAGCCTCGAGTTGAAGACTTCTGTGATATGAGGAAATCTGGGGTTAACAGAGAGGTCCCAAGATAGTTTTCAAAATAACAAGCATAATGACTACCTGTTGTTCAAATCTTTGTCAGTGTAATTAGCCAGGATTCCCCGAAGTTCGTCCCTCTCATTTGTGATCTTCTGCAGATAAATTTTCAGCTTTTCCAACCTCTTCATCATCTTCTTATTTTTGGTGTTGCTGGTGGTTGCAGGTTTGGTTAATGCCTTCCCAACAGACCCTGTAGATATATAAACACAAGTAAACTTGTAGAGATAAAAGGACAGAGACAAGAGCAACCATGCTTAGTCCCAAACAGTGGCCCTAGGAAGAGGGAACACTAGAGACACAGTGAATAACAGAAAGAACAGGAAAGCTATCTTCAAGCTGGGCTCCTCAACATGTCCCTGTTTCCAACCACTATCACTAAACACATGCCTCACTCCCTAGTGCAGTCTCCCTGGCCTTGAAACTCATAAGCTGACCAAGGCCAGAAGAATTGGAGGGCATTGTCTCCTCCTATCTGATAGATACAGGTCAGTTCTGGAGTTCATAGTGCACACCACTGAAAATATTGTCAATAAATACCAACACCTGGCATCTGACACAAGCCAACACATGTGCAGGCTTCTTAAAGTACATGATGAGACTCCCCAAACTACTACCCTTGCCCCAGACTGTGTTGCATGCCACATCATTTATGTTTAAGGATAAAGTGTCTGACACCTTGATACATTTCCAGAGGAATATTTCCCTCTCTTCCTCAAGTTATCTACAGAAATCTGTTGAGATCAGAGTACTTTTCAACACTGTATTCCTAAGAACAACACATTGTTCCTCTCACAGAGCTATTTCCTGAAATCCTATGCTACTCAGCAGATAATTTCGGTCTCTCAGCAAAGCAACTTCTGGCCTGTCAATTCCTGGCTTTTTGAAAAATTAATCAGAAATTCTTGACTCATGGTCTGCCATTTAGGAAGGTCAAGGCTGCAGATCATAAGCCCTACTCCTGGAAAGACTAGCTCAGGCCCACTCCTCCAGTAAGTTCCCCAACCCCTGCCAAGAACTCACTGTGCTTTCCCCAGGACCACTTCTTTTTACCTGTTTTTGAACATCACAGAAGGTTTGCCTCTTTCTGCCTCAGTGTAATCTCTGCTTGTCCTCTATTCTCCCTCCGAATTAGCCTGAGCAGCATGGACATCATGCCTACTTGTGAACCCAATAGGCTCTGAAGGAATACCCCACAGGCAGTTTCTATCATCACAACACTGCTGACATTACAGAAGATTCTAGGGCTCTCCTGGATACAAGAGAATGTCCAGGGAATTGACAGCTGATGAAGTCACTGGGAACTGCCACGATCTATATGCTAACCAGCTTGAGCCAAATTGACTAGTTTCTGAGGTGTAATTACTTGAGATCCCCTTTGGAACCTCAGTACCTCTTCCTTCATAAGATAGACATTACTTTGTGCTTATTTTCATATCTAATTAATTGGATGGAATGTGTTTTTTTCATGGTCATGGCATGGGTGCATAATCTTCAATCAGACATAAAGGTCTATGCTATTTGAATGGGCAAGATTCTACTCCATAATAAATGTACTCCTTGGGTATATTCAGACAGACAGTCCACAGACACAGGATTTTCCAGAGGCCAAAATTATATTCCTCCACGTTTAATTTTATGCAAGTTTGGTTACATTTTCTTATTGTGCATGCCTTGATGGTGGACATTCTTTCAATGTATACAGACATGAGTTTTTATGAAATATCTCTTTTAGAATCCCATTCTTTTGCAATGAAAACTTCCAAGGACTTGACACCATAGTTCTCCAGGTAAAAGGTATATATCAGTTGAAAAGTTAGTTCCTTTTTCAAAATATAAAATCTCATAGTCTCCATTTCTCCAATACAAGTAATTAAGTAAATATTTGTGAGCAAATGTCATCAGGGCTTTTGGAATGTAGCTCTATAGTCCAATTAGCTATCACTTCTCCATTCTCTACCATCCTGAGTTCTCAGGTCCACTCCTGAGGGTGTTGGGAGTTTGGAATATGATACTGTATTTAAGATACATAGGACACAATAGGATGGGTAAGGAATGGAAAGGCCACAAATCTTGTGAAACTTCAATGTTAGTGGATGCATATATTCAGGAGACTTCTTCCTTCTTGACATGGGTGTTCTGAATCCATGGTTAAATACCACCTAATCTCTAAGGTATAAGAGTGGGAAAAAATCATGTAAATGCAGGAGCTTTTTTCTAACTCAGAAGTCCCCTCAGTCTTTCAAATAGTGAGATGACTTGCCTTTATAAAGAAATGTATGACCGGGTAATGTGAAAAGAAATAGAGAATTGATATCTATCTGTTGATATCTGAACCTGGGAAACAGTGAGGAAGCAATCTAAACAAATATATAGGGATGAACCTGTTCCTGTATTGGGTACAGCAGGCACAAAGCAAGCAGGAGACACGACCACCATTCTCTAGACTGTACTGAGAGATCTGCAGTGTTTCTTTCCTTCAATGTCCCTTTCTTTATTTTCATGTGTTCAGGTCTCAGAGATCTGCATTCAGAATCAAGGTTCCCCGATATACCTAAATCATTCCCTGTTAATTGACAAGTTTTGGCTTCTCCAAATTGGTTTTTGGGATCATTTACATGGAAAAGTATTTTACAACACTTTACTCTGGAGTCTTGTCTTTCTTTATCAACAGGGTGTGTTTCTTCTATGCAGCAAAAGGCAGGATTCTTTTTGTTTCCAGTTGGTTAGGCTGTGTCTTTTATTGTGAATTGAGTCCATTGATATTGAGAGATATTAAAACCCAATGGTTTTTAGTTTCACTTATTTTTGTTTTTCAAATTAGTATTTTGTGTGTGAGAGATTTTCTTATTTGATGTTTTTTTATTGAAAAACTTTATTTTAAAAAATGATGAATGTACAAATTTTCAGCATTTTTGCATAAAAATATACAAATACATTTTAAGGTTGTAATTAAGTACTTGTGGGTATGTATACATAAACATATGTATATATGTAACAATAATATAGGAAAAAGGGCTACTAATTTGAGGGGATAGGTTAGAAAGTGAAAGGTTTTGTAGAAAGAACAGGGGGATGTGATACAGAGCAAATTAATTAAAATATATTCTTTTTTTCCTTAAACTTCATACAGTCTGTGAGTTGTTTCTGGGGTGTTCACATCTTTCTGTGGTTAGTATCCCAATATCAGTGACTGCATATTATGTCTGTTCTTTTGTGACTGGGTTATCTCACTCAGGATAATATTCTCTAGATGCATCCATTTTCTTAAGAATTTTGTTAAGCCATTGTGTCTGATAGCTGAGTAGTTCTCCATTGTGTAAATGTACCACAATTCTTGTATCCATTCATCTACTGAAGGACATCTGGGTTCTTTCCAGCTTCTGGTTATTATAAATAGACCTGAAATGATCATTGTGGTGCATGTATGTTTGTACTATGTTGGAGTGTCTTTGGGTCTCTAGGGTAAATGCCCAGAAGTGGAATAACTGGGTCTTCAGGTAGTACTATGTACAATTTTCTGAGGAATCGCCAGACTGATATCAAGAGTGGTTGTATCAGTTTACAACCTCACCAACAGTGGAGAAGTGTTCCTCTTTCTCCACATCCTTGCCAGCATCTGTTGTCATCTGAGTCTTGGACATTGGCCATTCTGACTAGTGTGAGGTGGAATCTCAGGGTTGTTTTGATCTGCATTTCCCTGATGGCTAAGGATGTTGAGCACTTCCTTAGATGTTTCTAGTCATTTGATATTCTTTGATTGAGAACTTTTGGTTCTTCCTGATTTCTGTCATCTCTGGTGAGCAGTCTGATGTAATTCTCACAGATCAGCCTTTGTATATGACTTGACCATTTTTCATGAACCTTTTTAATATTCCTTTGTTCTTCTATGCATCTTCTCTTTTGATTAATATGTGATTGGATGATTTTCTACTCTAATCCAATTTATTGGTGTTTTGTGGGCATCATGCACATCTATGGTCCTTTCTTTCTATAGAGCTAAGGAAGTTTTCTACTATGATATGTTTAAGATGTTTTCTGACCTTTTGAACTGGTAACCTTCACCCTCTTCTAGGTCTATTATTCTTAGCATTGATTTTTTCATTGTGTCCTGAATTTACTGGATGTTTTGGTTTAGGAGCTTTTCAAACATTATATTTTTTTTGATTGACTTGTCAGTAACTTCTGTGTTATGTCTTACACATGAGAGTCTTTTTTGCTCTTCTGTATCATGTGATGATAGCATCTGTACCTCCTGATCACTTTAGTGGGTAATCTACAAGTTTCCCCCAACTTGTGATTTCTTGGTATCTATTTCGCTATATAGATCTCAGAAAGTTTTATTCAATTCCTTTAAGTACTTGAATGAATATACCTGTATTTCTTTAAGGGATTTGATTTCTCTTTAAAGGCTACTACCAGTTTGCTTGTGTTTTCTTGTGATTTTAAATGGAGTTTTTTTTTTTTTTTTTTATATCCTCTTTAAAGGACTTTATTATCAGAATAAAGTGAGATTTTTTTTCTTGGTTATAATTTTGATTTTCATTTGTGTTAGGCTTGCTGTGATGGGAGAACTGTGTTCTGATACCAAATTACATGGGGTCTGTTGCTTATGTTCTTCTGTTTTTTTTTTTTGTTTTTGTTTTTTTTTTGTAATGTAGAAATCTTTCCACACAGAGAATAATCTCTAACAAATGATTATGAGTTTCTCAGGAATCATTTGAAATATGACATTTATAAATCTAAACATAATGAACAGTATTTTTTACCTGTTTACAGTTTTGGAATATTCTCTTTTTAAATTCTTCTCCTTCTCCTTCTCCTCCTCTTTTTTCCTCTTCCTGCTTCTCTTTCTTTTACTCCTTCTTTTTTACCATTTCCTGAGAAATGTTGAAGAATGAGTTCATAGTAGGTATGGGCCACAAGGTAAACAACATTATACCAGTTGTAGCCTTCTTCACTCAGAACCATGTCAGGTTGTGCTGTGCTAACCATTGTGCTTTGTTGGAGAATATAAAATGTTCCATTTCACTAATACTGTTTTCAGAGATTGAACAAATAAAACAATCCACTCTAGCATAGTCTGAGAAATGTCTATTGGATATTTCAAAAGTTCATTGTTTGTATAAATATTGGAATAATCATCCCAACTGTCAGCATCTGCTTGAGGTTAGCTTCACTGCCTGCTTGCATGCCTTGACCCTGGGAGAGATACACACCCCCCTTTGTTATGCAATTTCGTCCAGTCACACTCCACACCTGGCCTTCCTGTTCCCAGTTGCTAAAAGATAATTACAGACTTCCACCCCAGGGGGTGACTCTTACACCCAGCAGCTAGGGAATTTACATACCTCCGCTGTAATTACCTGAGGGTATAATACTGGGACCACTGTCTATGTGGGCAGTTCAATATGAAGTAAACTTTCTGGTAACACGAATAATAAACTTGTATGTTTCTTTCAAACCCTTAGGCCTTCGCCTGGTTTGAAGTAGCTGTTATTGGTACAGGAACCACAAATGGAGGTCCACAATTCCACCCGAAAATGGAGATTCCACCAAGATATGGGAAGGAAGAAACGACCCGTAGGGTTTGCCCCATGGAACTAGCCAGCAAAATAAGTAAGGATAGTGGGGTGGATTGGAGATGGAAACCACTAGTTCTATTTTATGGTTGTTAGATCAGTTGCTGAATTTGCTTAAACAGTAGGGGAACTAGAATCAAGGTAGAAGACTGCAGTAAAATTCACTTGGGCAGCCTAAGTAAATCTTATTGATAGTTAGTAAGAATAGACTTGTGACAAGGATTAAGGAAAGAAGAATTGACTGCTCCTCTCACCATGGCCACATTCTTAGAAATCAAATCCACTGCTGGTAGGTGTGGTGTTTGTGCTTAAGCAAGAAACTTAAAGAGCTAATAGAAAAAGGATATTTCCCATTAGTGTTTCTAAGTCTTTGTAAACAGATTAGAGGTAGTTTATTTGGAAGAGAGAGAAAATAGATCTTGGAAAAGCATGCCTTTCTTTTGTCTTGGACAGTATGGGAGGAGAGGAGGAAAATTATTGTAAACTGTTTCAGAGTTCTTCCAGCAGGAACAGGGGAACAGGAGAATTCCTGACTCTTAGGATCCCACTGGAGAAATGTCCAGTTCTGGTTCTGGGTTCCTAAGGAAGGTTATCAGGGTCTGGTTGACAAATCTAATTCTTGTCTCTCTGTATTGTTGTCCCTTGGTGCCAAGCTGTCCATGTGTGTCAATTTGTGTCCATGTTTCTGTGTCTGAATGTTGCTCGTGCTTCATGTTCAAAAATGAAATGGTTGCTTACCTCTTGACTTATTCTTAACTTCTGTCTAAAAGGGAAACAATAGAAGGTAAAAAAGAAGAAAAAGAAAAAGAAAAAAAAGAAAGGAGGCTTCAGACTCTACCCATTAAGTCAGCTCAACTGGAGACCCAATGGGAGTTAGATGTTTTCCCCGGCCACTGGTAAAGGGTGCTGGCTGTGTCTCAGCTTAAAGCAGATGATTGTTTTTCCTAGAAAAATCTCTGGCTGTGTTTATTGAGCTCTGCAAGTGACAAGGTGCTCATTTCTTGAATTTACTGATAGAGAAAATGAGAATTTTATATGGTTTAAATATATAAGATGTGTGGTCAGTTCATGTTTGCTTAACTAGTTTTAATTGGAATAAATGTGCTCTGAATGTCTTGGTCTTAGATTATTGGCTTATAAGCATTGGGTATGTTTAAAATTTTGTAACTTTGGCAACAAAAGTTTTTTTAAAACTAGTAACTTGGACAGAGTCATCCTAAAGTGCAACAAGTGGCGTGAGCCACATGTTTTCTATATATAAGGAAAGGGATTTCTGTGGATACCCCAAACTTGGGACAATATTTGAATAATTCTTCTTCTAGAAAACAGACTTAAAGGATACAACTTAAAGTAATGAGGTATTAAAAGATGCATAAATATATATGAACTTGCAGCCACTTTGTGGCATGAAAGTAGGAAACTTAGGAGAGAGTTATGGTTATGGCCTGGTTTACAGCTTCAAAAATTATCCGTAGATTTAAAAGATTGTTTTTATACCGTTCTGTTGCATCCTCGTGATTGCAAAGGGGTTGCTTTTGGCTTGTCTGAGGTTTTAAAGAGCCCTTGAAACAATGGGTATCACTGAATATCTTTGCCTCAGGGAATGGCTGATGGTCTGTTGTTATTTTGTTGCTGCCTGGATGGCAGGAAGCTGAAACTTAAAATCCTCAGTGTTTACTGTTGTAAATGCTTTGTTAGCTAACCACTCCCTAGTCAGACTGTGGCATAGGAGATTCATAAAGTTAATTTACTTGTTTAATGTGATTTTCAAAAATCATCAGATGTTAGCTGGCAAAAACCTCGCCTTAAGCTCACCATAGAATGTCTCAAACCTCTTTCTGCTGTTCTTAAGAGATGCAAATCCTCTGCAGTGAACTGAGAGGCTCTGCAGTGAATATAGAGGAAACAATTAGTTAACAGCAGATATTATATTTGATCAACTGTTGGCTATATGTATTTGTTCTTTTGGCAAAAGGAACCATTAATGTGAATTCATCTTATTTCCTTTTTAAATACAGTTTTAACATTCTTTGCTATGTTTATGCAGAATTGTATGATAGGTTTTTTTTTTTTTTTTTTTAAGGAGAATGTTTTAACCTGATGAAATATTTTTTCCTTATTCTGAGCAGCAATTAAATTGGTTATGGCGAGATACTGATGTTTGGCTTTTTCAGACAAAATTCAAAATTGATAAATCATTATCTGAAAGACAAGTTCTTAAGGTTCCTTCCTCTATGCATGCTTTTTTATTTCCTGTAAATTTATGCATGCAGCCCATTGATAATGCAATTGCTGTATTTATAGATGGTTCATCTATGGAAAAGCAGTATATACAATTAAATCACACAAGTTTATTATCTTGAATTTGCCTGCTGCAGCATAGATTATAAAATTTATATACTGGTAGCCACTGTTTTTAGATGTTAAAAATAAATCAGTTAAACTCTGAATTTATATACTGATAGCATATATATATATATATATATATATATATATATATATATATATATATATATATATATATATATATAGCTAAAGGCCTGCACCAATATATAATTAATTAATAGTTTATAATTGCTTAAATTTGTTCTGTTTTTAGATATTGCTAATTCTTGAGTTTTGCAATTGTTTATGCAAATACAACTTAATTTAAGAGAGCTTATTATCCCATATTTCATAGGGTATTTAAGAGATACTGGATTGCCTGGATCACATAGAAAAGGCAATGAATGCCACAGCAGATTTGTATACCAGGCAGATTATAATCACATTTATAGCTTGAAAGACCTCTGAAGGGAGACCGTCACTCAAATCTCAGGAGAGGCGCGCACCCAGCAAGGCACTGATACCAGACTTGCTGCAATCGCATGAGGAAGTTTATTGAAAGTGAAAGAGTGAGATCTCAGGCCAGCATGCTGGGGTTGAGACTCATACACCACACATGGGTAGAGGAGTTCCACCCCGGCCTGAACTTGTAACAGGCTTATAAAGGCAAAAATCACAAAGGAGGGGGAAGACAGGAGGAATGAGGAAATTCATAAGGGGAAGAATCATACATTTTATTAATCAGTACACCCCCAGGCACACCTAGGGCATTGGAACATTCCACAGAGGTCATCCGAACCTTCTGTAATATTTTGGGAATTCAAATCTCAAGAAAGTGGGATTTCCTGGGAGCGGCAGAGGAAATCCCTAGGGCAAGGAATCAGTGTCCTTTGACAACCTTCTACTCTTCATTCCTCCATTTTTCTTTTTGTAAAAAGCTCTAATCTTAGAGCGATCCCTCAGCTTCTTGTAATATCTGGTATTGTTGTCTTAGGACCATTACCTGTACAGCACTCACCCTTTCTTTTATAAAAGTCACCAGTCTATTGAGGATGCATGGCCCAAAGGTTAGGATTAGCATTAAAATGAGTAAAGGCCTGACCAAAGCAGAGACTAGCATAGAGAACCAGAGTGACTGGTTAAACCAATTTTCATACCATCCTTGGTATGTTTCTCTTTCTTTTTTTCTGTTTTCTAGTCTTTCTCTAAGCTTTGCCATAGAATCTCTTATGACACCAGAATGATCTACGTAAAAGCAACATTCTTCTTTTAGGGCATCACAGAGCCCTCCTTCCTTTAGAAAAAGCAGATCTAATCCCCTTCTGTTCTGTAGCACTACCTCTGATAATGAAGTCAATGACACTTCTAGTTTGGTTATGGACTGTTCTAATGCTCCCAGGTCCGCGTCCATAGATGCTCTGAGTTTATTATAGTAGTAAGGTTGTTGGATGAGGGCAGCTGCCCCTGTTCCAATTCCTGCTGCCACTCCAAGTCCTAACAAGACAGCTAAGGTCAAAGTAGCGGCGGTTTAAAACAACAAATGCACTATCAAGCAGATTGAACAGGCGGTCCTCAGTTCTCATAGGGAGATAAGAGGGTGTGGTCAAAAGGGGATACAAGTCCTCCTTTGGTGACAGAGTGAGACAAGGAGGACTCTCAGGCCTGGGTGCAGGGTTATCAAGCACCGAATTGGGGCCTACGGGTCATGTGGTTGGACTCTCTATCTTTATCTTAATAACAAAAAATGAATCTAGGGTCCCCTCTGCCAGTATAGACTCTCCATCCCCAACGGTTTCCTCTTACCCACTGACGATCTTGTTTTCCATATGGGGTGAAGCTGATATTTAGAGGGTTACAATAACTGTCTTTGCACGGTCCCTGAGGGCTACTGGAGCTTTCAGAGGCACACCCAGTCCTATAAGCCAGGTATTTGGATGGATCTCTTTCCCCTTTCTCTGGCTCCCCTGGCCTACGACCCTTTTTAACTATAATTAGAACCCAAGCGGTGGAAGGGTTCCAGTAGGCTTTTCCCATGGTCTCACATCCCCATTTACTACAAAAATAGTCTGAGGCCCCTCTCTTCATTTCCCTGGTGTGTCCCTGTCCGGGGCAGACATAGAAGTCTGCTGCCTGAAGGTTGGCTCGGTAAAACTGTCCTGAACACCCCAATGTGCTCCCTATGCCATGAGGGACACACTGTTCTTCTGGGGGTGGCTTTTCTAAATTGGTATAACTGGAAAGATCCTAGGCCATAGAGCCGGCTGCTAACTTACAGACATCGGGTGCAAGATCAGGCCACCAAGTCCAAGGGGTAGTTGACCACACGATGTCGCCCGCTTCATTAAGCACTTCCCAGGTTAATTTTTGAAGGGCATGGGGGTTATTACCCAAGGTTGGGGCTACGACGAAGGTGCAGCTTAAGAGAATTGTCACCAGCTGCCACTGTACCCAAGCAGCAATCTCGTTGACCTTGACTGCTAAGGGGGTAGTCAACAGCACCAGGTAGTGTCCCTTCCACCGGGGCTCAAGCATGCCAGCGCGATGTCGTCTGACCAGGACTGAGTCTCCGACCTGGAACCCGTGGGGCACCGCGGTGGTTCCTGGAGTGTAGGCTTCTTTGTTTCGACTCCAGATCTGTGTTTTAATAACTTCTAAGGCCTTTAAGTGGGCAAATAGAGCAGAGGAGGAGGGGGAGTTAGTGCCAGGATCCAATATCCCGCATGACTCCGTTAAGGGGGGCGGTCCCCCATGTAGGAGTTCATAAGGGGTAAGGCCGAAACGCTCCGGCGCGTTTCGGCCCCAAGAAGCGCAAAGGGGAGGAGGGTCACCCAGTCTTTACCGCCGGTCTCAATAGCTAATTTAGTAAGGGTCTCTTTTAGAGTTCTATTCATTCTTTCTACCTGTCCTGAGCTCTGGGGTCTGTAAGCCCAATGTTATTTCCAATTAGTCCCCAGTAAACAAGCTAATATCTAACTTACCTGGGCAACACAGATGGCCCATTGTCTGATCCAATTACCTTAGGGGTGCCAAACCTAGGGAAGATCTCTTCTGGAATCTTCTTAGCTATGACCGCTGCTGCCATTTCTCTCTTTGTGGGGAGGCTTTTACCCACCCATAAAATGTATCTATAAAGACTAATAGATACTTATATATCTATATCTTCTTGGCTCAGTTCTGTAAAATCCACTTCTCAGTAAACCTCAGGTCTATCTTCTCTCCTCCCAGCCTTCTACATACATTTGCTTTCTAACATGGCACACAGTTATCTAGTCAAATCTGGCACAAAAGAATTTGACCTCAAGACAGTCTTTACAAGTTTCTCTACCTCTAGATGAGTCCATTGATGCATTTTCTTCAAGTCCAGTGCTGTACACCAGGTCCTGGATAGGGCAATGAGCTCAACAGGTTATAGGGGTTAAGTACTGTGAGGTGGAGTTCTGCCACCAATTGGTTTACCTCCCAGAGATCTTGAGCTGTCCAGCAGTCGTTGGTTCCATGTTTCCGTACCTGTAGGAGAGGCATACCTCAGGATGATGGACACATACGAAGTTGTTGGAGTAACCGAATGATGAGTGTCTTGATCCCGTCTCATGCCTCCTTTGATATGGGGTACTAAAGCACCACTAGCCTGGACTTTCAGCTCCATATGGGCAGGGGCTGGTTCTTAGCCTCTCTCATTCCTGCAGTCTCCGCCCAGGCCTGTGGATATGCCTGCAGCCACCAGTCCGTCTGATCTGAGGCAGGCTGTTTAGAGTTGGTACTTGTCCTCCAGCTGAATGGTTAGAACCTGCACAAGCTCCCCTTCTGGACCTCTAACCTGTGTTCCATCAGAGTGGAAGTGAATCTGTGCCCCATCTTAGTCAGGAGGTCTCTCCCCAACAGGGTGCAGTGACAGTCTCGCTTTACAATGAATAAGTGGGATACCCGGCCCACTCCGAGATCCACAGATCTTCGGGTAGTCCATAAATATATAAAACTTTGGAGCCACATGTCCGGGGCTTCTGTTGCTGGTGTCCCCTTTTTTTCTTGTTGGGGCAATTTTTTGTCTCAGTGGCCTTCTTCTTTATAGTAAGCACATTGACCTTTGCCAAGAGGCTCCCTCCTAGTGCCAGACTTGATTCCTAACTCCCTGGCCCTTCACTACTGTGGCCAAAATCCTACAAATTTCTTTTTTGTCTACTACCCTCCGGTCCTCTCTTTCCTCTGCCTTCTGCTTCTCTCTTTCTCGCTTCTCTTCCTCAGTCTCCTCCTTATGAAACACTTTCTCTGATTCCTTCACCAAATCCTGCAAGGTATAGTTTTGGAACCCCTCTAGCCATTGTAACTTTTTCTTAATATCTGATGCTGACTGCTGTATAAAGGCCATAGCCACCTCTGCCTGCTGATCCTCAGAGGTTGGGTCAAGGTATAACCCCTGTCAAGAAACACAGACGGCGGCTCAACAGGTCCCTGAAGAACCTCTCTTACCTTAGCCAAATTCGTGGGTTGCCTTGTGGCTCCCTTGAGACCTGCCACTAGAGCCCGGCGGTAGACCTTGAGACGCTCCTTACCTTCTGCAGAGTTGTAATCCTAGTCAGGGCAGATCAAGGGAAAAGCTGCATCTATAAGATTAGGGAGATTGGTGGGGGTCCCATCTGGTCCTGGAACATTTTTTCTAGCTTCCAGGAGGATCCTCTCCCTCTCTTCCGTAGTAAAGAGGACCTGCAAAAGCTGCTGGCAGTTGTCCCAAGTGGGCTGATGAGAAAACATCAGGGACTGAACGAGTCCCGTCAGGCCCGAGGGGTCCTCTGAAAAAGAGGGGTGGTTAGTTTTCCAGTTATACATATTGGCTGATGAAAACGGCCAATACTGTAGCAGGACTACTTCTCTCGGAGCTGGGGCGGGTCCATAAGCCTGTAATGGTACGACAATAGCAGAGCCAAGCCCCGCGCCATTTCCCCCTGGGCTTCGAACCCGGGGGCTTCGGGTCCCGGCCGCTGGTTCTGTTTCAGAGGCCATCTGGGAGTCAGTGGGAGTCGGCGCCTGTGGGGGACTTGCATGAGAAGCCAGTTGAGGGTATGGGGGTGGAGGGTTGTCGAGGAGAAGAAAACCATCATCAATTTCAGGATAGATCTTCGTGGGGGCCGATGGCGCAGGTGCCAGCTTGTTCGAGGCCACGGCCACCGTTGCCGTTTCTGCCCCCGCTGTCCAGGGTCTCACCCAGGATGTCGGGTTTTAGACCAGGTCCTCCCACACGATGATGTATGGAACCTGATCAGGGTGTCCCCCTGAAGCCTGAAAAACAATTCTCTTAACAGCGGAAATAAGAGATAGATTAAAAGTTCCCTCCGAAGGCTATCCTATGCCAAAACTCGGCCATTTGGGACAGGGAGCAGAAAGTTTGCCACGGTCCTTTCCTGACTTCAACAGAAATATTATGGGCCCTTGCCTTAACGTCCGTCCAATGGTTCAAAGTCAGTGTTAGTGGGGTCGTCACAGTCTGGCCCATTTCTAGTTCTGACACACACACATAAAACACTCACACATACTACAAAACAGAGAGACAAAGTCTGTCGCCGACCTCGAGTCGACCCGAAATCCCGAAAAAAGCCAGATGGCCCAGAATTGGCCCTCTGACACAGATCGTCAAGGAGAAAAACTGATCTCCCGACTTTTCCCGTGGGGGTCCACCAGGCGTCCCTGGTCCTCCCCCTGTCCTCCTGGGACGTCTCCCAGGGCGAGCAAACGGTGGACCCTGGACACGTCTATCCCCGTCCACTCCACTCCTACCTTGGAAGAGCAGACTTGGTTAGAGCGTTTTCGAATACCGAACTGCTATCGCACCAGACATCTGAACAAATCACAAACACAGAATCACAATCTGGACAATCCACAAACACAGAGTCACAACAGGACAACAAGAAAAGAACGGAAAGAAAATCCTTACCTTCAAGTAGGTCTAGGGCCCCTGGATGGTCGCGCAAATCTCGGACGAGCCCCCAAATGAAAGACCACGGAAGGGAGACCCTCACTCAAATCTCAGGAGAGGCACGCACCCAGCGAGGCACCGAGACCAGACTTTCTGCAATCACATGAGGAAGTTTATTGAAAGTGAAAGAGTGAGATCTCAGGCCAGCATGCTGGGGTCGAGACTCATACACCACGAAGGGGTAGAGGAGTTCGACCCCGGCCTGAACTTGTAACAGGCTTATAAAGGCAAAAATCACAAAGGAGGTGGAGACAGGGGGAATGAGGAAATTCATAAGGGGAAGAATCATACATTTTTTTTATCAGTACACCCCCAGGCACACCTAGGGCGTTGGAACATTCCACAGAGGTCATCTGGACCTTCTGTGGTATTTTGGGAACTCAAATCTCAAGAAAGTGGGATTTCCTGGGAGCGGCAGAGGAAATCCCTAGGGCAAGGAATCAGTGTCCTTTGACAACCTTTTACTCTTCAGCTACCAAAATAGTAATGGCCTGAGACAAAAATTTGAAATTTCTAGAGAATGTGCATGTCAAATTGTAAAGATTTGTTCTGAATGTCCTCAGTTTTTTATACTACATGATGTTGTTAACCCTCAAGGACTTGTACCTAACCCATTATGACATATAAATATTCCTTATATTTCTGGTTTTAGAGAATTAAAATATGTATTTAAATATTAACACCTCTTCAGGCTGTCTAGTTGTAATCACTTTAACTTGAGAAGCAACTAAATGTGTATAGCCTCTGGACAATTGTGTTCTTAAGAGTAATTCTGATCCCATGATTTGCCAAAGAAGTTTTCCATATTTGTAGGGCACATTAGAGCCCATACTGCCCTTCCAAGACAACTATGGAGAGGGAATCGTCTTGCACATGTATACACTTGCCCTTATGCATTGGCTATAAAAGAATCTAATGTGGATAAGGCTATGCAGGTGCATACTAAATTTCATTTGAATGCAGGATCCTTAAGATTTCATTGTAAAATTATAAAAGGACAAATTCTAGAAACATGTCCCATGTGTGCAGAGTTCATTTCTGCCCCTAATTTAGGAGTCATTCCTAGGGGACTGAATCCCAATGATATTTGGCAAATGGATCTCACACATGTCCCTTCTTTTGGGAATTTATAATTTGTATATGTTTTAATTGATACTCATTCAAGAATTATATATATATATATATGCACATAGTAGAAAATATTAAAAGATGTAAAAAATCACTGCTTACAAGCTTTTGCATATATCAATGCTCCCAAAAAGATTAAAAAAAATATGGTCCTGCCTATTCGAGTAAAAGTTTTAAACAATTTTGTTCATATTATGCTATAATTTATAAGACTGGAATTCCTTATAATCCTCAAGGACAAGCAATCATTGAATGTGCTCACCGCACCATAAAGATGTATTTGTCTAAAACAAAAAAGGGGGAGCATATCTCCCCTCATGTGCATCTATCCTTAATTTTATAAATTCTAATTTTTTTTAACTGTAAATTCTGAAGGCTGCTCTACAGCTGCTAGACACTGGAGGGCATGCTCAGTCCAGCAAGGAATTGTGCAATGGAAGGACCTTGCATTGTGGTGGGGACCAGACCTCGTTTTGAATAGTGCTCGGGCCTCTGTTTGTGTTTTCCCTCAGGATTCTGAGTCACCTGTCTGGGCCCCTGAGTTCTGTATATGTTCTCTGAAAACTGCAGATTAGCTCTATTGTTATTAACAAGGGGGAGGGTTTCATTTGTTCTCAACAGGTATGAAGCCGATGTAGGCAGCCGGTATATGAAGCCAGTGTGTGAAGCCAGTGTGTGAAGCCAGTGTGTGAAGCCAGTGTGTGAAGCCAGTGTGTGCAGCTGATGTGAAGCCAGTGTATGAAGGAGGTGTGTGAAGCCAGTGTGTGAAGCCAGTGTATGAAGCCAGTGTGTGAAGCCAGTGTGTGAAGCCGGTGTGAGAAGCCAGTGTGAGAAGGCGGTGTAAGAAGCCTTTGTGAAGCTGATGTGAAGGCGGTATGTGAAGGCAGTGTGAGAAGCTGTTGAGAAGCCACTAGAGGAGTTAAAACGTGTAGCGGTGACAAGAACCCCAGAATCTGCACCCATACTTGTGCCCATGGAACGTACCAGAGAGAATCAAGAAAATTTTGGCTGCAGCCCTATTAGTGCTGTTTCAGCAGCAATCTTTGTAGCTGTGATCCTCTTCTCCCCACCTTATTGCCATAGCTGCCCCGTGGAATTTTTAGGAAAAGTGGCTGAGGCCCTCTCAACTTAGGTTAATCTATAATCTTTCATTAACTTGGATATACATTCAATTAGGAATGTTAATTTTGAATTAACTCCACACTGTTAACAGGAACAATTCCGTGTGGTTTCTGAGACTATTAAAACTGAGATAGTATTAGCTTTGGGTGCGCACCCCTTAGAGCACTTTGGGTGAGTATCCTCTCTAATATCCCTCAGGCAAGACAAGCCTGGAGCCAAGCTGTCAGCTGGCAGACTAGCAGTAAGCAACCCTATAGCCCAAGAATGGTAGAGCATGTATAAATTAGGTGACCAATGACGAGAAAACCTACGGGGTGCTGCTCAACCTAAGACCAAAAATCCACGGGGGCCCATGAGGATATTTCCAAGACAGGTAAGAGCAAGTGTTGAGGTCTAAGCCAGTTCTCTAATTTAAAAAAATAATATTGGGGGAGATGTTGCAATAATCACCCTAACTCTCCTCATCCCCTTCGGATAGAAGCCCCCCCTTTTTTATGGTATTTGGCCTAGTCACAAGCCACTCCACACCTGATCTTCCTGTTCCCAGTTGCTAAAAGATAATTACAGACTACCACCCTAGGGGGTGACTCTTACACCCAGCAGGTGAGAACTTACATTCCTCCCCTGTAATTATCTGGGTGTATAATACTGGGACCACTGTCTATGTGACTGTGACTGCAAGGTGTCCTGAGAGACAGCAGTTCAATATGGAGTAAACTTTCTGGTAACACAGATAATGGACTTGTGTCTTTCTTTCAAACCCTTAGGCCTTCGCCCAGTTCAGAGTTGCTGTTAGTGGTGCAGGTACAACAAATGGAGGCCCACAAAGCCTCCTCCATATAATATTGTTATATATACCAATTTCTCCATTGTGGTGTGCAAAAAAAAACAGATCCCATGAAAGAAGCCAAGGCTGAAATCTCTTTCGTTGATCACATCTCATTTTGCATTTGTGATCCAGATTCTCTGTGTACATAAATATCCCCATCTTCTAACACTGACTTCTACAGTAGAGTTCATTTTACCATAAATGTAAACAACCTTTGCTGTTTGTGCCATAATTTTTTGTCATATATCTTAGTCCTTGCCATGTGTGAGTGAGTGTATGTGTGTGTATGTGTGTTTATACATGTGGGTGTGTATAAATGTTTTCTGGTATCACATTCACAAAAAACCAAACTGACCCCATATCTTTGCATTTGTTTCTGTTGAGTCTGAGAGAAACTGAATACCCAGGTCATCATCTGAGGTGACCAATCTGATCCAGGTTCACCTACATGGAAGGATCACATTTGGGATATTTTAGGACCACATTCCTCTAACCAAAATGATGGTCAGTCCTATCACAATAATACCACAGTTTCTAACACCAAGTTCTGTCTTTGTTAAGATTTTACTGCTGTGAAAAGACAGCATTAAAAAGGAAACAGTTATAAAGACAACATTAACTTTGGGACTGGACTAAATGTTCAGAGGTTCAGACCATTACTGTCAAGGAGATAGCATGGCAACATCCAGGAATGCATGGTAGAGGCTGAGCTGAGTGTTCTGCATCTTCATCTGAAATCCACTAAGAAAAGACTGGCTCCCATGTGGTTAGGAAGAGGGAGGGTCTCATTGGCAGCCTCAAACCCCATAGTGACACAATTCCTCCAATAGGCCATGCCTACTCCAACAAGACCATACCTTGTAGTACTACCACTCCCTGAACCAAGCATACTAAAACCACCATTGTTCAAATCATAAAATTTTCTATTCATTTGCAGTAAAGTTTGTACTACAAGACATGGCAAATTTCTGTGTAAACGCTGCCTTTCCTGAAGTAAGCTTGGGAATTTAGAGATAGTTAGAGTCGAATACAATTTCAAATAATAAACAGGAAACTCTGATATGATAATTTTTATATTTGTGTAAATCCATGAGGTTTTATTTCTGAAAGCGATGCATGAACTAGATTATAGGCATCAAGAATAGGACTGTTATACAATAATCTGGGAGTTCTGTTTCCACAGCAACATAAAAAAAATCAAGGAAACAAAAAACCTATCTTGAACCATTTATGAAATCCATAAATTATTCTTCTTATAATGTTTTATTATTTGAAATTTTTTTATGTGTCAATTATCTTAATTATATTGATAATTTTAAGAATCAAATAATACATTAAAATATTTCATCTATCTTCTCTATTAATACCTTTTATTACCCAAAAATATCATTAACAGATTTTGAGTGATACCCATAGCTCAAGATCCCACTTCTATTGCTTGAGTACTAACTTATGTTTCATAGCATACAAAATAATATTTGGAAATTACACTTAGTAAAAGAACATAAAATATTAAAAATAGAATCATTGACAAACATATATGATAGCCCATGACATAAAGAGAGAGTATACAAAATGCATTACATGTCTCTATAAATTGTCTAATAATCATTTACTTATTAAAATAACCACATTATTATGAGAAAATTTATTTAATCCTTAATAATTTTACAAAAATTAAAGTAGGAAAAGTTTTTTGAAATCAGACATTAAGAAAATGTTAATTTTGTTATTGTTGATGGACAACCTAAGTAGTGAGGGCATCCAATTGGTGACCCCAGCACATGTATATTGGAACAAATTTTTCTGGCCTCAGTGGGAAAAGGTATATCTAATCCTGTTGAAAGTTGGTGTTCCATGGAAAAAGAATGCTGTTGGCCTAGGTGATGGGAGGTTTGGTGGAGATGTTGTGGTGGTGAGGTAATGGCAGTGTGTGGTGTGGGAAGATCAAGATCTCAGATGATAAAAGGAGGGGTAACGGTGTGAAGATCTCTGGGAGCATAGACTGGGAGTAGAGCAATGTAAATGAATAAAATAATTTCTAAAGTGCTAACTACATAGAGAATCGGAAATTACTACTAATAATAGTTGAATGATATTCGTAAAATATGCTAATATTTATGTTTTTGGTTTTGTTATTGGTTATTTTATGTATTTAAAGTTCAAAAGTTATACCTCTTACCCAATTCTCCTCTGCAAGCATCCCATCTCATCCCCACTCTCCCTTGCTTCTGCTTCTATGAGAGTACTATACCACCCACCCACTGGCATCTCACTGACCCAGCTTTCCCCTATTGGTTAAGTCAGGGTTTCTATTCCTGCACAAAATATCAAGACCAAGAAGCAAGTTCGAGAGGAAAGGGTTTATTCAGTTTACACTTCCATATCGCTGTTCATCACCAGAGGAAGTCAGGACTAGAACTCAAGCAGGTCAGGAAGCAGGAGCTGATGGAGGGATGTTACTTACTGGCTTGCTTCCCATGGCTTGCTCAGTCCACTTTTATTAGAACCCAGGTCTACCAGCCCAGGGATGTGACTACCCACAATGGATTGGGCCCTCCCCGTGTTGATCACTAGTTGAGAATTTGCCTTACAGCTGGATCTCATGGAGATATTTCTTCAACTGTGATAACTCCAGCTTGTGTCAAGTTGACACAAAACCAGCCAGTACAATTGACCAGCACCTTGTCAACTTGACATGCAAGCAAATCAATATTTAGCTTCCACCCTTACTTTCTTGTACATTCCAAAGACCTTGATAGGTTTAAGAGTCCCACAGCCTTTGCCAATTCTTACATTTTAACAATGAAATACCTTTAAAATATTCTGTCTCTTTTAAAAATCAAGGTCTTTTTACAATTCAAAGTCTCTAAACTGTGGGCTCTTCTTCTTTCTTCAAGAGGGAAAGATATCAGGACAAAGTCACATTGAAAGCAAAATCAACCTCTATCCATCCAGTACCTGGAAATCCACTTACAAAATTCTGTCTTGGTTATGGTTTTATTTTCTGTGAACAGACACCATAACCAGGGCGAGTCTTATAAATAACAACATTTAACTGTGATTGGCTTACAGGTTCAGAGGTGCAGTCCATTTTCATCAAGATAAGAACATGGCAGCATCCAGGCAGGCATGATACAGCAGAAGCTGAGAGTTCTACATCTTCAAACAAAAGAAGCCAGGAACAGACCAAGCATCCTCAGGCAGCTAGTAGGAGTGTCTCCATGCACCACCTCAAAGTGACACACTCCTCCAACAAGACCACACCTTCTAATAGTGCAGCTACCTAGGCCAAGCTTATACAAACCAGAACAGTGTTGCAAATCCTTTGGGCACCTTGATTCATTTCTTTAACTCCTCCATTGGGTTCCATGTCTTAGTTTTGATTTTATTGTTTTGAACAGATATAAATGACCTAGGAAACCCTTAGAAGAATAACATTTAATTGGGCTGGCTTACAGGTTTAGAGGTTCAATCTATTATCATCAAGGCAGAAACATGGCAGCATCCTTGCAGGCATAGTATAGAATATGAGCATTCTACATCTTCTTCTGAAGGCTGCTAGCAGCAGACTGACTTCCTGGCAGTGAGGAGTGAAGTCTTAAAGTCCATGCCTACAGTGACACATCTACTTAACGAGGCCATAACTCCACACACTGCCATTCCCTGGGCCAAGCATATATAAATAATCACATTCTACTCCATGGCCCACATTGGCTTGTTCAAAAACATGAGTCTATAGGAGCTATATCTAAACATAGCATAATACTAAATACATTCAGTTATTCAAAATGACTTCCAAAGTCCTCATAGTCTATAGTGGTCTCAAATGAATACCTCTATGTTGGATGTCAATGTGGTCTTTAGATCTCTAACTCCATTTTTCACCTTTGTTAACTGCAACAAATTTCTTTCTCCTGCCAAGTTTCCACTCATTGTTAGCCGATTCCCTTAGTAGAAATTTCACAGCTCTGGCTTCCTGAATATCTTTGGGCCTCCAAGGCAACTTCAACATTACAACTTCTTGTGCCAATGTCTGGGATCCACACATGATATTCTGGACTTCTCTAAAGGGATTCATTCACTTATCCAGCTCTGCCCTTTGTAGTATTCTAAGCACAAAATGATCATGTTAGATACTATAACTTTGGGCCTCCCTTTCTTCCCTCGCTAAGCCTTTTCACCTGCGGTGGTGCAAACCTGTTTATGCCCTTCAAAGCTGCTTTCTGCCCCATTTGGGGGCTGGGACTTCCCATGATTCAGCTGTTGCTTCTTGGTTCCTCATTAGGTGCTTTCCACCTGAGCAACTTTGTGACTTCTGAGATGCACCTAGCACTTTTCCATGGCCTCATACTTGCTTAGTTGCTGCTCCATTTCTGCTTAAGTGAGGCATAACCTATAATGGTACTGCTTTTTGGAATCCATCAGAGTCAGCTAAGGAATCTGTACACTTTTATTCAGTTAAGGAGTAGGAATTTTAACATGCTGTCTTCACCATGCATATTGGCACCACTTTCTCTTCTTGGTATGCAATGAGACAGAGGCATCATCTGGGGAGGAGATTCTCAATTGTTCTAGGAATTGCCTGTTGACCAACTGTTGGGAGAGAGAGGATTTTGCTCAGGTTGTTTGAGTTCCTGGTGTGATCCCTGTAGCCCTGGAGGATAATGGCTGCTTCTTATTGTGCTCTACCGACACAAAAGAGACTTTGGCATCACTGCTGCTATTATCACCACCATTGCCATCTCTGCCACCACCACCACAGACGTCTCTAAATCTGCAGCCAGTACTGGAATTGAGGACAAATTTTCTTGGGAGTTGCTTCAATGTTGTCTGTGCAGAATAATATTAACTCTCAAATTAAGCTGGGCATTCTCAATCTCAACCAGTCACCCGCAGATACTCTAACTGACTTTAATGAGCCACAGGCCTTGCCTACTTTGCTTGTTCTCCCACAATCTGAGATGCCAGAGCTCTGACATTCAGAGCTTCTCCTCTTGTACTCTGGCACTTTTCACATCTACATATTGAGATCCTCTCTTGTGCTTAACCCCAGTACCTATTATTTACAGTTGGCTAAGTGAAACCCTTCCAGTCTACAACCCAGGCTAGACTCAAACTAGATATGGTCCTGTTTCTGCCTCCATGTGTAGTATGAGCCTTAACCCTGACTTGCTCTCATTCTTGGTGGTGTACCATCTGTAGACAATGTGCCAAGATGATTCTTTCTGCTTTTCTTCTTAAGATTCATAGAATAAGCGCAGGAAAGAAGTTTAATCAGTCATTAGCATCGGCTATACTTCCAGTGAAATTGGGTTCATTCCCATAAAACATAGGATGATCACAACTGTCTGTGCTTCCAGTGCCATGGGACCCAACACCTTCACAGAAATATACATTCAGGTAACATTCTAGTGCATGTAAAATAAATGATAATAAATCATATAAAAACTCAAATGCATATTTATATAATATTTAACTTATTTATTTTATTTTTTAATCTTTGAACCATGGAGTACTCTTTATGTCTAATGGGCATAAGAAGTTATGCTATAAAATGGGGTTATAGACCTTTGGGAGCTAGTTTGTGGATGCTGGCAAATGACCTTTGTGCTCTTAACTGCCTAATAATTTCCCAACCTTGCCCTTCTTTGTGTTTTTTGTTTATTGAAAATAGATTTTTTTCCATAAGAGTATGCATTGATTACATCTTTTCCACACCCAGTTCCTCTGACATTCTCACCACCTCCTCTTCCAACTATATCAACACCCTTTTGTTCTCTCCTAAACAACAAATAGGCAGCTAAAAATGTAGTGGGACATTTCTTTAGTCCTAGGACTTAAGAGGAAGAGGCAGGTAGATCTCTGTGAGCTGGTCCAGTATTATTTACAAAGTGAGTTCATGGTCAAACAATTAAACAGAGAAGTCATGTCTTAAGAAACAAACAAGAATTAAACAAACAGAGAAATGAAAGCTAACAAAGGATCATATAAAATAGAACAAAAAGAAACATATTGGAATATGACAAAATAAAAAAAATAGATGAAAAAGAGACAAAGAAAATACAAAAATAATACATTGAGATGCAGGACAGGATCACACTCACAAGAGTGTAATAAAAACTCAAAATTGGTAGCAATAACAGATGAGCAAAGAAAGGGGTAAGGTCCCTATAGTAAGTCTAACAGAGTCAATTTCCATGGACACTTGAGGTTCTCAGAGATGGAACCACCACCTAAAGATCATACATTGGCTGGACCTAGGTCTCCCCACTCAGATGTATTAGATGGGGATCATGGTCATGATGTGGATCCCCTAACTTCAAAAGTTATTGCCTCTTTGTGGGATGTGTTGTTCTAGCTCGGCTGCTTTGTCTGAACTCAGTGAGAGAGGATATGCCCAGATTGAAAAATACTTAAAGTATTAGGGTGAGGGATAGCCAGGGAATCCACTCACTTAGATGAGAAAGAAAAGAGATATGGGGAATGGGATGTGAGAGGGTATGACCTTGAGGGGAGCTTTGAGTGTATACAAGCCATCCTCCTGCATCAGCCTTCTGAGTGTTGTCATATTAGATGATTGTCAAAGCATCAAGTTCATCTCTTTATTCCAGAAGAGTCAAGTGATTGTGTAAACTGGAAAGAATCCTGCTCAGTCAGTCAACAGGGTCTCAAGGGAGAGAATGAAGATTGAAAAGATAAAGACAATTAGACAACACTATAACATGACTTCAGACAGTGCAAGGCTGAAGGGAATTTAATTTTCTCCAGACTGCTTACATACCATTTTACATACTTGCAAAGAATAAAGTCAGTTTTAGGACAAGAAATAAACAAGGAAAATAAGCTAAGTCTCCTGATTAATGTTTTATGGATATATCAGGAAGACCAACATAAAAGGAGTGCCACAAATCTCTCTGCCTAGTTTTCCTTGAGCTTTGTAATAGCGTCCCCTCCCCCAAAAAGTTCTTATCTGAACCTACTTCACTGTCCTAGCCCAATTCTGAATTCCTGCTGTATTCCTACAAGGAGGTCCCCAAAAGCTCTCTACAAAGGGATTTGTCATGTCCATTTACCATGCCAATTGATGGTTTGTGGATGTATTTACAAGAACAGGTTATGGCCCCCAGGTGATTTTCCCTCTAAAACATGCTGCTCACAAATGAAAAAAAAACAATCATGTGACTTGTTCCACCTGGTGATCCTTCAGAATGAAGCCATAGACAAGAGGATCCCTGTGTGATAGAATTCTAAATTATCTCTAGCTATAGAACAAGGCAGTTGTCTAGGAATATAATACAAATCAAGAATCTCAAGAGCATAAAAAGAAAATCAATTATTACCATCTGAATGAGGAAGAAGCATGCTTATTGCAGTGGGCTCAGCAGAGAAAAGACTTTATACATTTCTGCTGTGTGGAGATGAAGATCTAGGCTCTGCCTGTTTATAGTATCCAAAAAATTTTGGAGGTTTTCTATCCAAAGCACATAGAGGATTTGGAACTCAACATGACATTGACTGAGTACACAGTGTCACATTTTACTCCTTTCTTCTGGCAGATGAGGAAACTTCATATATTTTTCATGGCATGCCCCTCCATGGAAACTTTTATGAATGGCTGGAACACATATGCTAGAGAACAGATGTATGCCAATGAGTTCATTTCCCAGTTTTCCCATCTCTAGGGACTTCAGCATCACTCCAACAATGGCATGTGCTTTCTAAGCCATAAAGCAGGTGTTCAGGTAAGGATGGTGAACTAGGTGAGCTCCCAGAGTAAACATTTCCCTTTTATTTTAAGGACTCATGGACCATGAGGGAGACATTAGAATGCAGAAGGTATAAGTAGCATGAATTAAGGTCTCAAATGGCCATTTATGAAGCAGCTGACTTGAGTTAAGAAGTAGGGCAAAATAGGATGTAATTCTTGGTATCATGGCAACCCAATCAATACAAAAGGAAAGGAGGGAGAATGTAGTTAGGAGCCTCAGGACTCACCCACACAGCAGTTAGGCCAGCAGTTGTGCTGAGGTCAGTGATAGCATTCTACAGTCTGCACCTGATTTGTTATGGAAAAAATGTTTGAGACCCAGCAGGTTTGAGAACATGAAACAAGGGAGGAAACTTTGAGTCTGTATATGATAAAAGTAATTGTGCAGAGATCTTGATTTAATGTATTTTCTGCTTGAGATGGATGCCAGGAGATGAACTATAGGACTGACTTGTCTCAGCATGGTACAATACATACATCATACCTAAGATAATATCCTTGAATATCTGGTCAAATTTCTATTGTGGCAACTACCTAATTTTATTATTTCCACTCTCCATCACCATTTGCTAGAACTAACCCGCTGCTTTTCTCTAGTCCCTGATGATGCCCTTGGAGACCTTCTCCATCACACAGTACCAAATTTCACAGTCAGACTTGGATTCCTTTTCTTTTTCTCCAAGGATCTGTCAGCTAAAGTATCTGAACATGAGAGGAATAGTCTTATTGTGTTTAGATATTGTGCCTCTCTGAGTTCTCCATGAAATTTTGGAAGACTCTTTGCAGTCCCTGGGCTTAAAGGCTTGTAGGATGAATGACTCTCAACTTACTCTCCTGATACTGGCCATCTGCCACTGTTCTGAGCTCACCAAGGTCAGCTTCAATGACAATAATATCTCTGTTCCTGTGCTGAGGGACCTCTTGAAGCACACAGCTGACTTGAGCTGACTGAATATGTGAGAGAACCCTGCTCCTTTACGGTGCTATGATGACTTGGGTGTTCCCACCAAAGAGCAATTTTTCAGCTTTGTGCTGTGGTCATTGTTACCCTCAGGCCATAAGACAACCCAAGAGCATCTCCTTTGCAACAGAAATGTGTCATTCATGTGGTAGTCATTGTCTTTGATAGCTGTAAATGATCTTGTGTTTCAGAAAGAGCCAGAAATCACACAGACAGTAGTACCAGTCAGATACCAGATATTTTGAACATATACCTGAAGACTGATCTATTACGGTTGCAGATCAGAAGGTGGACCTAACCTGGACATTGAACATTTCACAGGATAATCTAATCCAGGAGAAAACAGATTAGCTGCTCTATATTGGGCTCTGACTGAAGATATTTTCACAAGATATACTAAATAGTTCTAACTGACCTTCATTCTGATTAGTTGTATTTGGAAATTATAGATGTGTAACTCCATAATATTAGCAAACCTCAGAACATGCTCAATATAACTAGGCATGTACTGAGCTTTATCCTGCGCTTAGAAGGCATGTGCAGAAGGAAAAAAGGAATATGAGAGACAGAATGGTTGTTTTAATGCCTTTCTATGCACCCCACATTTACCCAGATGTCCAGATATGTCAAACAATGGTTGTGTTCCTTTTTTCCCCTCTCAATAATATGAAATATCTGACATACATGGAACAAAATAACTACAGTTTTGGTATAAAAAAAGGCCTCACCAAATGGGAAACTATGACTTTTGAATGTGAAGAAATGGATGGCTTCAGACTCGTTTTGAACTGGGTCTCTCAGAGATTGTGACTTCACAGACTGCTCAGAAGGTTGGAAACAAAAGAATGTCCAGTGACTAAGATCTTGGATGCTGAGTTTTACACAGGGAATATTCAGATGGACTCTGGGAAGAGGGAACTTGTGGAAACAGAAGCACACCTTGGCAATTTTGATTGGATTCTGACAAGATTGTTTAACTAGATGATCTTTCAACAATGTGTAAACTTTTTGTCCTTCCTTGTAGTATATAGTGAATAAATAAATCATTGATACTTTGTTTAGATGTCATTACTGTTTCCTGAGTGGAATAAACTAAATAACAAATCTGTACCACCTGACCTCTTGAGGAGTCAAAATGTATACATTGGTGCCAGGCATGTTATGATTGAAAATCATGGATAGGTGGGTAAAGTTATCAGCTAAGATGGTTCACATGTGGACATCTAAGTTGGCCTATGGTAAAAAAGAATAATAGAAACCACCTCTATGTATCTCTCACTCCTTGTTTCTTTCTCTCCTGCCCCTACACTCTCTCCCTGTCAGCTTTGCAGGCCTTGTTATTTGGAACCTGTTCATTTCCTTGAGGTTTGCTCACAATAAACTTCTTTCATGCTCAGCAGAGAGTCAATAAAACAAACAAACACACAAATAAAAGCCCAGGAACTGATAGTTGAAGTGAGATTACTCATGTTTTAAGCGCACATGTTTCTTTAAAGGAAAACCGGAGTTTGGTTGCAGAAGTAATATCAAGTGGCTCTCAGCTGGATCTCTGGCTTCAGGGTGTAGGCCCATGTATGTAGATCGTTGTGGTTATCAGGTTTTCCAGGCACAATATGCACAACACCTATGTATTCACCTAACTGATAATATCTTGGAAAAAAAAAAAACCTCTGTTTCACAAACACTTCAAAAAACCAACTAATTAATTAAAATGGTGATGTTCAGTAGCAAGGTATTTGCCAGACTTGGTGTGGCTCAAATATTACTCCAATACACACCACAACGAAGGGAGTTTGTGGTATTTCATGTGTGTGCATTGAGCTCAATTGGTGAACAATTGTCTAGACTATACTGGATTCCAGTTTGAGGTCTGCACCGTGGAGGAACAAAAGAGTACATAGAGTTTATATAAGAAAACTGGGTGTCTGTCTGTTTATCCAAGTCTGTATCTATCCATCTGTGTCTCTGTCTATATGTTTATCCATCTGTCTGCCTGGCTCTTTATCTATCTATTAGGTGAGACCACACTCATATAGATACCTAGATCACAAAACCATGACCAAAAAGAAAAATTTAAATTTCAGACCAATTTTTCATATAAATATTGATACAATACTAAATAAAATACTGGTAATCCACATTCAAGAACTCTACAAAAACATGAACTATCCTATTCAGTACGCTTCATCCCAAGGATGCAGGGATGGGTCAACATAGTAAAATAAATACAGCAGTGTAATCCACCATAGAAAAAAACAGACAAAAAGGTCTCATTCCATCTCATAAGATGCTAAAAAAGCCTTTGACAAAATCCAGCACCCCTTTGTGATAAAAGTACTGTAGGGTAAAAGCCATATACACAACCACAAGAAATCAATATACAGAAATCTGATAAGCAACATAAAATTAAATGGAGAGAAAGGTAAAACAATTCCACAAAAACCAGGGATGAGAAAAGACAGTGTACTATCTCCCTATCAATCCAATATAGAATTTTGTATTCTAGCTAGAGCTATAAAAGAAATAAAGTGATTAAGGTGTAACAAGTTGGAAAGGAAGAAGACACAGTATATCTATTCACAGATGATAGTTTAGTATAAATAAAAACCTAGAATTTCTTTTTATTGTTTTTCTTTTTCTTTTAAACTTTATTTTAAAAAACAAAGATTAAAGAAAAAATTTTAAACATTTTTGCATAAATGTATACAAATACATTTTTATCAGTGCTTGGCATTTTTTTCTTTTTCTTTGTTTTAAGGTTTGATACTATGCATTAAGGTCTTACTAGTTACAATGAGCAAAAAGTACATGTAAAACAGGATGTAAACCGGAATTAGTCAACGTTTTCTTGGTGTGTAAGGATTGAGCATAATGGGTTTTTTTTGTTTGTTTGTTTGTTTGTTTGTTTGTTTGTTTTCTTTTCTTTTTTTCTTGAAATTTAAACAGTCTGTGAGTTGTTTTTGGGGCAGTCCCAGCCTCTGGGGTTAGCATCCCACTATCAGTGACTGCATATTATGTCTGTTCTTTTGTGACTGGGTTATCTCACTCAGCAAGATATTCTCTAGATGCAAATGGACATCTGGGACCTTTCCAGCTTCTGGCTACTCTAAATAGAGCTGCTATGAACATTGTGGTGCTTGTATCTTTGTTGTATATTGGAGTGTCTCTGGGTTATATGCCCAAAAGTGGAATAGCTGGATCTTCAGGTAGTACTATGTCCAATTTTCTGAGGAATCGCCAGACTGCTTTCCAGAGTGGTTGTATCAGTTTAAAACCCCACCAACAGTGGAGAAGTGTTCCTCTTTCTCTACAACCTCGCCAGCATCTGCTGTCATCTGAGTTTTGGATCTTGGCCATTCTTACTGGTGTGAGGTGGACTCTCAGGGTTGTTTTGATTTGCATTTCCCTGATGGCTAAGGATGTTGAGCACTTCTTTAGATGTTTCCCAGCTATTCCATATTCCTCTAATGAGAACGTTTTGTTTAGCTCTGTACCCCATTTTTAATAGGGTTGTTTGATTCTCTGGTGTCTAGCTTTTTGAGTTCTTTGTATACCTTGGATATTAGGCCTCTATTTGATGTGGAGCTGGTAAAGATCTTTTCCCATTCTGTTGACTGCCGTTTTGTTTTCTTGACAATGTCCTTAGCCTTACAGAAACTTTGCAATCTCATTAAGTCCTATTTGTTAATCTTTGACCTTAGAGCTTGAGCCATTCACATTTTGTTCAGAAAATTTTCTCCTGAGCCTATGTGTTCTAAGGTGTTCCCTACTTTCTCATTTAATAGTTTCAGTGTATCTTGTTTAATGTGGAGATATTTGTTCCATTTTCACTTGATCTTTGAACAAGGAGATAAGAAAGGGTCTATTTTCATTCTTCTGCATGCTGAGTGCCAGTTGGACCAACACCATTTGTTGAATAGGCTGTCCTTTTTCCATTGAATGTTTACATCTCCTTTGTCAAAAATCAGGTTACCATATACGTGAGGGCACATTTCTGGTTCTTCTATTCTATTCCATTGATCCTCGTGCCTATTTCTGTACAAGTACCATGCAGTTTTGAGCACAATTGCATTGTAATATAGCTTGAGGTCAGGGATAGTGATTCCCGCAGATGTTTTCTTGTTGTTGAGGATGGATTTTGCTATTCTACTATGTCTTTTGTTATTCCAGATGAAATTGCACATTGATCTTTTCAACTCTATGAAAAACTGGGTTGGAATTTTGATGGGGATTGCATTGAATCTCTATATTGCTTTTCGAAGTATGGCCATTTTTAAAATGTTGATTTTTCCAATCCATTAGCATGGGAGATCTTTCCATTTTCTGAGATCTTCCACAATTTCCTTTTTTAGAGGTTTAAAGTTGTTGTCCTACAGGTCCTTCACTTGCTTAGTTAGAGTCACACCAATGTATTTTATATTGTTTATGACTATTGTGAAGGGTATCATTTCCCTAATTTTTTTTCTTCACATGTTTGTCCTTTGAGTAGAAGAAGGCTACTGATTGGTTTGTGTTAATTTTATATCCAGCCACTTTGCTGAACTTGTTTATCAGCTCTAGGAGTTCTCTGGTGGAATTCGTGGGGTCACTTAAGTACACTATCATGTCCTCTGCAAAGAGTGAGGTTTTTCCTTCTCCATTTCCGATTTATATCCCCTTGATCTCCTTTGGCTGTCTAATTGCTCCAATCAGGATTTCAGACTGTGTTAAATAGGTAGGGGGAGATTGAGCAGCCTTGTCAATTCTCTGATTTTAGTGAGATTGCTTCAAGTTTCCCACCGTTAAGTTTGATGCTGGCTGCTGGTTTGCTGTATATTGCTTATATTATGTTTAAGTATGGACCTTGGATTCCTGTTCTTTCCAAGACTTTTAACATGAAGGGGTGTTGAATTTTGTCAAATGCTTTGTCAGCATCTAGTGAGATGACCATGTGATTTTGTTCCCTGGTTTTTTTATATGTTGGATTACAATGATGGATTTCCTTATATTAAACCATCCCTTCATCCCAGGGATAAAACCTACTTGGTCATGGTGAATGATCGTTTTGATATATTCTTAGATTCAGTTTTCAAGGATTTTGTTGAGTATTTTTGCGTCAATGTTCATAAGTGAGATAGGTCTGAAGTTCTCTTTAGTTTTAAGGTCTTTGTGTGGTTTAGGTAAGATGGTTATTGTAGCCTCTAAAATTGAGTTAGGTATTTTTCCATCTGATTCTATCTTGTGGAATAGTTTGGAGAGTATTGGTGTTATGTCTACAATAAATGTCTAATGAAATTCTGCATGTGACCCATCTGGACTTGGGTTTTTTGTTTTTTGTTTTTTGTTTTTTTTTTTTTTATTTGGTTGGGAGGCTTTTGATGACTTCTTTTATCTCTTTATGTGTTATGGGATTATTTAGATGGTTTACCTGGTCCTGGTTTAATTTTAGGATCTTGTATCTGTCTAGGAATTTATCCATTTCCTCCAGATTCTCCAATTTTGTGGAGTATAGGCTTTTGTAGTAGGATCTGATGATTTTTTGAATTTCCCCAGTTTCAGTTGTTATGTCTCCACTTTCCTTTCTGATTTTGTTAATTTGGATACTCTCTCTTTGCCCTCTAATTAGTCTGGCAAGGGGTTTATCAATTTTCTTGATTTACTCAAAGAACCAGCTCTTAGTTTTGTTGATTCTTTAAATGGTTCTTTTTATTTCTATTCGGTCTATTTCTGCCCAAAGTTTGATTATTTCTTGCCATCTACTCCCCTTGCGTGTATCTTCTTCTTTTTCTTCTAGAATTTTCAGCTGTGCTGTCAAGTTGCTGATGTGTGCTCTCTCCAGTTTCTTTTTGGAAGCACTCAGGGCTATGAGTTTTCCTCTCAGTACTGCTTTCATTGCATTCCATAGATTTGGGTATGTTGTGTTTTCGTTTTCATTGATTCGAAAAAATCCTTAATTTCTTTCTTTATTTCTTCTTTGACCCTGCTATATTTTAACAGAGCATTGTTTAATTTCCATGTGTATGTGGACTTTTTGTTGTCTTTGTTGTTGTTAAAGACCAGCCTTAGACCACGGTGATCTGAGAGGATGCATGGGAGTATTTCTATCTTCTTATATGGATTGAGGCTCATTCTGTGTCCAATTATGTGGTCAATTTTCGAGAAGGTGCCATGGGGTACTGAGAAGAAGGTGTATTCTTTTACTTTAGGATGATATGTTCTGTAGATATCTATTAATTCCAGTTGGTTCATAGTCTCTGCTAGTTTTAGAGTGTCCTTGTTCAGTTACTGTTTCCATGATCTGTCCACTGGAGAGAGTGGGGTATTAAAGTCTCCCACTATTATTGTGTGGGGTGAAATGTATTTTTTGAGCTTTATTACGGTTTCTTGTATGAATGTGGGTGCTTTTGTATTTGGAATATATATGCTAAGGATTGAGAGTTCCTCTTGACATATTTTCCCTTTAATGAGTAAAAAGTGTCCTTCTTTATCTTTTTGATATCTTTTGGTTGGAAATTTACTTTATTTGATATTAGAATAGCCAACCAGATTGCTTCTTGGGGCTGCATGCTTGGAAGTTTTTTTCCCAACTTTTATTCTGAGATAGTGTCTGTCTTTGTCTCTGAGATGAGTTTCCTGTATGCAGCAAAATGCTGGATTTTTTTTTATGTATCCAGTCTGATAGCCTATGTCTCTTTATTGGGGAGTTGAGACCATTTATGTTAATAGATACCAAGGAATAGTGGTTTCTGTTTCCTGCTATTATTGCTTTTGTAGAAAGAGTTGTGTCTGTGTCTCTTTCTTCTTTTGGTTTTCTTGCTTAGGGGTTTTCTGGTTTTTACTAGGATGTAGTTCCCCTCATTGTATTGGGTTTTCCACCTATAATTTGTTGTAGTGCTGGATTTGTAGTCAGATATTGTATAAATTTAGATTTGTCTTGAAATATCTTTATCTCTCCATCTATGGTGATTGATAGTTTTGCTGGGTATATCAGCTTGGGTTGGCACTTGTGCTCTCTTGGGGTCTGCAAGATGTCATTCCAGGCTCTTCTAGCTTTCATAGTCTCTCTTGAGAAATCGGATGTGATTCTGATTGGTCTGCCTTTATATGTTACCTGATCTTTTTTCCTTACTTCTTTAGTATTCTTTCTTTGCTTTGGGCACTTGGTGTTTTGACTATTATGTGTCAGGAGGAATTTCTTTTCTGGTCCAACGTATTTGGATTTCTGAAGGCTTCTTTTATGCTCGTGGTCATCTCATTCTTAAGAGTAGGGAAGTTTTCTTCTACAATTTTGTTGAAGATATTTACTGTGCCTCTTAGTTGATATTCTTCTCCTTCTTCTATTTTTATTATACTTACGTTTGGTCTTCTCATTGTGTCTTGGACCTTCTGGACATTTTGGGTTAGAAGCATTTTGGTTTTTGCATCTTTTCTAATTTGTCTATGTTTTCAAAGTTGTCTTCAGCCCCTGAGATTCTCTCTTCCATCTCTTGTAGTCTATTGGAAATGCTTGCATCTGTGACTCCTGATTTCTTTTTTAGGTGTTCTACCTCTAGGATTATCTCTTCTAGTGTTTTGTTTATATTGTTAATTTCCGTTTTAAATTCCTTCTTCCATTCCTTCATTTCTTTGGTTCTGTTTTCTTCTAGTTCATTGAGTTCTTTGAGTGTTTTTCTTGTTTCCTCTTTAAAAGCTTCTGATACTTTTTGCTTTTCTCCCTGTTCTTGTTTAAGGATCTCTATCATCATCTTGAGGTATGATTTTAGTTCTGCATCTTCTTTTGTGTTTGGAATTCTGCTGTTTGCTGTGATGGGAGAGCTTGGTACTGGTGTTGCCAGGTTGTCTTGGTTTCCTTGGGATATGCTCTTTTGCTTTCCTCTTGCCATCTCATTGTCAGTGATATGTTCTCGCCTTTCTCTTGTAACAGGTCTGTGTCCCTGGATCTCTGCTGGTCCAGAAATAAGATGGTCAGAGCCCTGTTCTTGGCCCCAAAGCCACCGGGCAGGAATGCTGGGTTCCTGGATCAGGTAGAGCAGGGGCGTACTTTCCGTGCACACTTGGCAGAGATCTCTCTGCCCCCTGGCAACTCAGATCTCCTTATCACCAGTCCTTTATCTCTGGGAACTGATCCTAGAATTTCTAACCACAGAACTGCTGCAGATGATAAAGATCTTCAACAATGTGTCTAGAAAAAAACTTAATTCAAATAATTCAAAGGCCCTTTTTATCATAAAAAATAAATAGGCTAAGAAGGAAATTATGAAAACAATACCTTACCAAAGAGTAAAGCTATATATTTATAGGTGTAACTATCTGAGCAAGCAAACTACCTGTATGAAAAAGTCAACTATCTGAAGAAATAAATTGAAGAAGCCACTAGAAGATGCACAGGTCACATATGCTCCTGCATTCAGAGGATTAATGCAGTACAAAATGCTATCTTACCAACAACATTCTACTGATTCAATGCAAAACCCATTAAATCCCAACCGAATTCTTAAAGATCCTTAAGGAACAATTCTCCCTATGGAAAACTAAAAACACCATAAAAGCTAAATCAATCCCCCACGATAAAAGACTTTTTATAAGTGTTACCATCCATTGGTTGGCCATGATTGCCAGAAGAATGACAATCCATCCTTACCAGATCTGACCGATTCCTTACCTCACTTCCGTCCTCTGATTCAGGTGTGCTTATTTGAGACTTTGAATTGAGATGCCAAAATTTTCAATTTCAGAGTCCATTTTAGTGAACCAGATGTAATTTAATTTCAGATAAACTAAGAGGGTGTTACATAGCTATAGTCTCTAGGCTAATTCTCATCACCACCAGCATTTAAAGTATTACACTCTCAATAAGACCACTGCTTCCAGGTTATTCACAAATCAAAACTGTAGCCCCAGTTATAAGCCTTCCCCCTGCTTAAAGAGTAGGAGAGCAGGAATCAAGTTAATGTTATGACCCGTTTTGATTGGTATCATCCCAATACCAATGAATTATATTAAAGGCCACAGTTACTTTCCAATTAGGTGCTTGCACACATACTCCCTGTTTTTTGCTTACTATACAGCTTTGCCCTGATAGACATTCAGGACCAAACACCATCAAAATCTTCCCACAGGGTGGTGGTGCACTGTGGCAGTGGAGGGACCAAGGCTTGCTAGAATGGTAAAAAGACGCTGCAGTGAGTTGTATTATATTTGCTCATTTCTGTTATGAGGATCACAAGCACTTCCCTAAGACAACATTTTGGTAGGTTGGCCATAAAGTTCTTCATAACATACAAAAAATACTGATCTGGAGGGCCTTGAAATCACCAGAATTTGGCTAGGAAGGCTAGTACCAAATATATACAAAGTACTCAAGAAGTTACACTCAAGAGAATCAAATAATTCTATTGAAATTAGGAGTACAGAGCTAAATAAGGACTTATCAACTGAAAATATTGAATTGGTGAGAAGTAACTAAAGAAATGCTAAACATCCCTAGTTATCAGGTAAATGCAAATCAACACAATCCTAAGATTCCACATCACATACACCAGACTGGCTAAAATATAAAAACCTCAGGTGACAACAGATGCTGGTGAGAATGTGGAGATAGAGGAACTCACTTCCTCTGTTAGTGGGTTTCTAAATTGGTACAACCACTCTGCAAATGAGTCTAGCTGTTCCTCATAAAGTTGTACATAGTACTACCCAAGTACCCAGCTATACTACTTTTGGGCATATACCCAAAAGTAGCTTCAACATCTAACAAGGATGCATGCTCAAATATGTTCATAGCAGCCTTAAGTATACTAATGAGAAGTTGAAAAATCCCAGATATCTTTTAACAGACGTATGAATACAGAAATTTTAGTATACAATAGATTACATCTCAACTGTTTAAAACAATAAGTTCAAGAAATTCTAGACAAATATATGGATCTTGAAGCTATTGTCCTCAGTGATGCAATCCTGTCACAAAAGAGCACTTATCTTATGTACTCTCTCCTAAGCAGAAACTAGCCCAAAAAGATCAGAATACCCAAGAAATTATCCACAAAAATTATGAAACTCAAAAAGAAGAAGTCCCAGAACGTGGATGCATCAGTCCTTCTTAGAATGGAGAATAAAACAGTCAAGGGATGAAAAACAAGATCAAATAGAGGAGCAGGGATTGAAGAAAACATCTACTGAGATTTACCTACTGAGAGAACCACCCATATGCACCCAGCAAACCCATGCAGTATTGCTGGTGCCAAGAAGTGTTTACTGACAGGAAACAGAAATGGATGTCTCCTGAGAGATTCTTCCAGAGTCATATATATAGATGAGGATGCTTGCAGCTACCCATCAGACTGTACACAGGGACACCAATTAAAAAGCTAGAGAAAGGACAGAAAGAGCTGAAAGGTTTGCAACCTCATAGGAAAAATAACATCATCAACCTGCCAAGGCACTGAGATCAAGAGGGTAATTAGGAGAGGGAGCACCTTCATGGAAGCAGGTTAAGATGGAGGACTGAGAGTAGTGGGGAGGGGGAAGAGTATAATTTTTGAAGTGTAAATGCAGATAATATTCAGTAAATTTGAATAAATTATTAATAAACAAAAAGGTGAAATAACACAATTAATATGCAAATCAGACATTCTAAACCAAAACCTAATTAATGAGAAATTTGATATTAGAAATGTGCCTATGTCTCATGATGCCCTGCTTGCTGAACTTTTATGAGTCTTATGAGGGAGACTGATGTAATCTTTATTGGGATTGGTCATTTATGAGAGCATTATTGGCTAAGCCAAGTATAAAGTTCACATGTCCTGTGAATGTTCTCTAAGCCTAAGGAGGAGGCTATACTTTTATGCTGGGTAGGGGCCAGGCTAGGCTCTTAACTACTATCTTATTAATAGGGAGCTTCACTACCTGCTAGATTGAACTCTTTAATCAGTGTCTTTTCATCTTCTGACATCCACATTCTACCTCATATCTTTGGGTTTAAATAAAGTGTCTTTGTTTGACAGCTTCAAAGCTGCTCCTCAGTGCCCCTGAATGCACTCTCAGTCCTAGGACTGCTCTGTCTCTTGCAGCTGTCCTTTACATTGGCATCTTGGTGACCTGTAGCCAGGAATTAAATGCTTACAGAACAGCCAGGGATACCTTTTTAGTACCTAGAACACTATAGGGTTAACTTAGAACCTTAATTATGCTCAGTCTAAGATGATGTCAGTACAAGGGTCATTGCTCCTCTAGAGAGGTACTTTGAGTGATTGCAAACAAGTCCAGTCCTGCCCTTTGTCTGTCCTCTTCTCTACCACATATCACTGTTGCTTCTAACCTTATTCCTTGGCCTCTAGGCTCCATTAAACATTCTCTTGTTTGCTTGCTACAGTTCTCAGTTAGTGAAGACCTTTGTGATACTAATCCCCCCCCACACACACACACTGGCTTTTTCTTCATACATATAAGTCAACCCTTTAGTCTGGCCACCCATGAGGCTAGGTGTGAGACCTAGCAAAATCAACCTTATATGGGATTTTCAGCATCTAGTTTGATTTTCCAAATGTTAGACACAGTTTGGCTATGTAAAGCAGTGATCTTCTGTCAATAGCATTCTCTACTTTGACAAAGAACCAAGTTAATAAAAGACAAAACAACAAGCCATGTTTTTCCAACTGCCCTAATTTTTTATTAGATACTCTCTGTATTTACATTTGAAATGTTATCCCTTCCCCCACCCTGCTCCCATTCCCCTCCCCCTTACCCTTCATTTGTCTTCACAAAGGTGCACTTGCTCCTAATCAACCTCTCCACTCCATTGCCTTGGCTTTCCTCTATATTGGAAAAATGTGTCCTCCCTGAACCAAAGGCCTCTTCTCCCATTGATGCCAGAAACTGCTGTCTTCAGCTACATATGCAACTGGAGCCATAGGTCTCTCAATGTGTGCTCAGTGGTTGGTGTTTTAGTTCATGGCAGTCATGGAGGGTTTGTTTGGTTGTTCTTCCCATGAGGTTGCAACCCATTTCAGCTCCTTCAGTTTTTTCTTTAGCACCTTCATTTGGGGTTCCTGTGTTCAGTCTGATGGTTAGCTGCAAGCATGTTCAGCTATATCTGTATGAATATGGCAGAGCCCCTGAGGAGATATCTTTATCTGGTTCCTGTCAGTAAATACTTCTTGGCATCAGCAATAGTACTTGGATTTAGTGGCTGCATATGGGGTGGATCCCCAGGTGAGAGAGCTTCTGAATGATCTTTTTTCAATCCCTGTTCCTCTATTTGACCTTGTATTTCCTCCTGTGGTTGTTTTGTTCTCTCTTCTAAGAAAGACTGAAGTCTTGTTTTCATCGAACCTTCTCTCTAACTGATGGTTCTTCTCTTGGCCCTACTACTCAACAATGATTGACAAAAAGTCAAATGAATCATAAAAATTAAATAGATAAATCTGGGAAAAAAAAAGAAATAAATGTGCCTATGTCTAATAAGCCATAAGGGCTGAGAATTTCATAATTCCAATAAGTTGGATCATGTGACTATACAACAGCATGTGGTCATATTGTCTAGCCTCACGTTACTGGATAATTCAATCCAGTGACTCTTCTGCTTTTTTTGTTGTAAATGGTATATTTCAGAATTCTGTGCGATATTATATACTTAAGAGTATTTTACCAATATTCACTTTCTTTTTATTACATCTTTTATTTATTTTTATTTGATGTGGGCATGCTTTTCTTTATAATTATAAAAAAATAAAGGTAAGAAAGTACATCAAAATTAAAGGTAAAGGAAAACATTTTATCTAAAGAACAGCAACTGGTGCACACCTTTAAAAGATTACACACACACAGACACAGATACACACACACACACAATATCACTGTCTTCAGACACACCAGAAGAGGACATCAGATTCCATTACAGATGGTTGTGAGCTACCATGTGGTTGCTGGGAATTGAACTCATGACCTCTGGAAGAGCAGTCAGTGCTCTCAACTGCTGAGCCATCTTTAATCCCACACCTTTAATTCCAGCATTTGGGAGGCAGATATCTGAATTCCAGGCCAGCCTGGGCTAAAGAGTGAGTTCCAGGACAGCCAGGGCTAAACATAGAAACCCTATTTCAATAAATATGCAAGTTATGGGGCTGAAGAAGAGATAGTTCAGTTCAGAGCTCTTGCTGCTCTCCCAGAGGACCTGATTTTGGTTCCAAGCAACCACATCGGGTGACTCACAATCACCTGTAACTCCAGCCATCTTACTTCCTCTTCTGGCCTCTGTAGGCACCTGTACTCACATACACAAACCACATCTAGTCAGTCAGTCTATCTGTCTGTCTGTCTCTCTATCTCTCTCTCTCTCTCTCTCTCTCTCTCTCTCTCTCTCTCTCTCTCTCTCTCTGTCTCTCAGAAAGAAAGAAAGAAAGAAATTAAGAAAGAAACAAACAAACAAACAAACAAACAAACTGTGGTATTAAAAACAAGTATTGAACTTGTACACTTTTATACAGAAACATTTCAGACCCAAATTAACTACTGTTCAAGAAAAAAGTCCTCTAATATATTAATTACTCTCAGTATTTCTTTACAGTTTTTAAACTACTGGTGCTTTAATTGCTTAGGCATGATGAAAGGTAATTGCTGCTTCCTTAATACAGCACTCATTCACCAATGAGATGGTGTTCAAGAGCTATGGGTGTGCCTGCCATTATTTTCCTCCTGGAGCTGGTTTCTTAGGGAGAAGTCTGAGGAACTTTGATCCTTTCTAGTGTTTTCTTCTTCCTTAGATGCACTTTCTTTTCAACAAAGCTGGAAAGCTTGCCCCCTCCCATCTACTCCAAGGTCTCTGCCCTTTGCCAACTGGAATTTATGACTGTTTGCTCCCAAAAAAAGGAGATTTTCTGTCTTTTTGCCCCAAAATAAGGAGAATATCTGCCTTTTTGCCCGAAAATTATGAGAATTTCTGCAATTTTGCTTCAAAATACGGGGAATTTCTGCTTTTTATTCCAAAAGTAAGGGGAATGTATACCTTTTGCCACAAAAAAGGGAAATTTCTTCATTTTTGCCCCAAAATAAGAGGAATTTCTGCCTTTTTACCTCAAAATAAGTGAAATTTCTGCCTTTTTACCCAAAAATAAACGGAATTTCTGTTTTTTTGCCCCAAAATATAAGGAATTTTTGAATTATGCCCTGAAATAAGTGAAATTTCTGCAATTTTGCCCCAAAATAAAAGAAATTTCTGCATTTTTGCCACAAAATAAGAGGAATTTCTGTCTTGTTGCCCCAAAATAAGGGAAATTTCTGCCTTTTTGCTTCCAAATAAAAGGAATTTCAGCCTTTTTACCTCAAAATAAGGGGAATTTCTGCATTTTTGCCACAAAATATTAAGAATTTCTGCATTTTTGCCCCAAAATAAGGAAAATTTCTGCTTTTTTCAATGAAATAAGTGAAATTTCTGCAATTTTGCCCTAAAATAAGTGAAATTTCTGCAATTTTGCCCAAAAATAAGGGAAATTTCTGCAATTTTGCCCCAAAATAAAAGAAATTTCTGGAATTTTGCCCCCAAAAAAAGTGGAATTTCTGAGTTTTGCCACAACATATAGGGAATTTCTGCCTTTTTGCCCCACAATTAGGGGAATTTCTGCAATTTTGCTCCAAAATATGGGAAATTTCTGCCTTTTTGCCCGAAAATAAGGGGAATGCATAACTTTTTGCCATAAAAAAAGGAAATTTCTTCATTTTTGCTCCAAAATAAGAAGAATTTCTGCTTTTTTGACTCTAAATAAGTGGAATTTCTGTCTTTTTCCCCCAAAACAAAGGGACTTTCTGTCTTTCTTGCCCCAAAATAAGGGGAATTTCTGACTTATTACCCTGAAATAAGTGAAATTTCTGCAATTTTGCCCCAAAATAAGGGAAATTTCTGCCTTTTTGCCCTGATATATGTGAAATTGCTGCAATTTTTCCCCAAAATAAGGTGAATTTCTGCCTTTTTGCCCCAAAATAATGGGAATTTCTGCCTTTTTGCCCCAAAATAAGAAAAATTTTTGCTTTTTTTCTCTGAAATAAGTTAAATTTCTGCAATTTTGCCCCAAAATAAGGAAAATTTCTGCCCTTTTTCCCCCATATAAGGGGAATTTCAGCCTTTTTACCTCAAAATAAGGGGAATTTCTGCATTTTTGCCACAAAATATTACGAATTTTTGCCTTTTTACCCCAAAATAAGGAAAATTTCTGCCTTTTTTCCCTGAAATAAGTGAAATTTCTGCAATTTTGCCCCAAAATAAGTGAAATTTCTGCAATTTTGCCCCAAAATAAGGGAAATTTCTGGAATATTGCCCCAAAAATGTGGAATTTCTGAGTTTTGCCCCAAAATAAGGAAAATTTCTGTCTTTTTGCCCCAACATATAGGGAATTTCTCCGTATTTGCCCCACAATTAGAGAAATTTCTGCAATTTTGCTTCAAAATACATGGAATTTTTGCCTCTTTGCCTGAAAATAAGGGGAATGCATAACTTTTTGCCATAAAAAAGGGAAATTTCTTCATTTTTGCTCCAAAATAAGGGGAATTTCTGCCTTTTTGCCTCTAAATAAGTGGAATTTCTGTCATTTTCCCCCAAAACAAAGGGAATTTCTATCTTTTTTGCCCCAAAATAAGGGGAATTTCTGACTTATTACCCTAAAATAAGTGAAATTTCTGCAATTTTGCCCCAAAATAGGGGAAATTTCTGCCTTTTTGCCCTGAAATATGTGAAATTTCTGCAATTTTACCCCAAAATAAGGTGAATTTCTGCCTTTTTACCGCAAAATAATGGGAATTTCTGCCTTTTTGCCTCAAAATAAGAAAAATTTTTGCTTTTTTTCTCTGAAATAAGTGAAATTTCTGCAATTTTGCTCTAAAATAAGGGAAATTTCTGCAATTTTTCCCCATAATAAGGCAAATGTCTGCAATTTTGCCCCAAAACAAGAGGAATTTCTCCCTTTTTGCCCCAAAATAAAGGAAATTTCAGCCTTTTTACCTGAAAATAAGTGAAATTTCTGCAATTTTGCCCCAAATAAGAAAAATTTCTGCAATTTTGCCCCAAAATAAGGTAAATTCCTGCAATTTTGCCCCAAAATAAAGGAAATTTCTTGAATTTTGCCTCAAAATAAAGAGAATTTTTGATTTTTCCCCAAAATAAAGGGAATTTCTGCCTTTTGCCCCAAAATTAGGGGAATTTCTGCAATTTTGCTCCAAAATACGGGGAATTTCTGCTTTTTTGCCTGAAAATAATGGGAATGCATACTTTTTTGCCATAAAAAGGGAAATTTCTTCATTTTTGCTCAAAAATAAGGGGAATTTCTGCCTTTTTGCCTCTAAATAAGTGGAATTTCTGTCTTTTTCCCCCCAAAAAAGGGGAATTTCTGTCTTTTTTTGCCCCAAAATAAGGGGAATTTCTGACTTATTACCCTGAAATAAGTGAAATTTCTGCAATTTTGCCCCAAAATAAGGGAAATTTCTGCAATTTTGCCCCAATGTAAAGGAAATTTCTGCACTTTTGCCCCAAAATAAAGGGAATTTCTGACTGTTTGCTCCCAAAGGAGATTTTCTGTCTTTTTGCCCCAAAATAAAGAGAATTTCTGCCTTTTTGCCCGAAAATTATGAGAATTTCTGCAATTTTGCTTCAAAATACAGGGAATTTCTGCTTTTTATCCCGAAAGTAAGGGGAATGTATACCTTTTGCCACAAAAAAGGGAAATTTCTTCATTTTTGCCCCAAAATAAGAGGAATTTCTGCCTTTTTACCTCAAAATAAGTGAAATTTCTGCCTTTTTACCCAAAAATAAACGGAATTTCTGTCTTTTTGCACCAAAATATAAGGAATTTTTTAATTATGCCCTGAAATAAGTGAAATTTCTGCAATTTTGTCCCAAAATAAAAGAAATTTCTGCCTTTTTGCCACAAAATAAGGGGAATTTCTGTCTTTTTGCCCCAAAATAAGGGAAATTTCTGCCTTTTTGCCCCCAAATAAAAGGAATTTCAGCCTTTTTACCTCAAAATAAGGGGAATTTCTGCATTTTTGCCACAAAATATTAAGAATTTCTGCATTTTTGCCACAAAATAAGGAAAATTTCTGCCTTTTTTCCCTGAAATAAGTGAAATTTCTTCAATTTTGCACCAAAATAAGTGAAATTTCTGCAATTTTGTCCCAAAATAAGGGGAATTTCTGAGTTTTCCACAAAATAAGGAGAATTTCTATCTTTTTGCCCCAACATATAGGGAATTTCTGCCTTTTTGCCCCATAATTAGGGAAATTTCTGCAATTTTGCTTCAAAATACGGGGAATTTCTGCCTTTTTGCCCAAAAATAAGGGGAATGCATAACTTTTTGCCATAAAAGAGGAAAATTTCTTCATTTTTGCTCCAAAATAATCAGAATTTCTGCATTTTGCCTCTAGATAAGTGGAATTTCTGTCTTTTTTCCCCAAAACAAAAGGAATTTCTGTCTTTTTTGCCCCAAAATAAGGGAAATTTCTGACTTATTACCCTGAAATAAGTGAAATTTCTGCAATTTTGCCCCAAAATAACGAGAAATTTCTGCCTTTTTGCCCTGAAATATGTTAAATTTCTGCAATTTTACCCCAAAATTAGGTGAATTTCTGCCTTTTTGCCCCAAAATAGGAAAAATTTTTGCTTTTTTTCTCTGAAATAAGTGAAATTTCTGCAATTTTGCCCCAAAATCAGAAGAATTTCTGCCTTTTTACCACAAGATAAAGGAAATTTCTTCCTTTTTGCCCCAAAATAAAGAGAATTTCTGCCTTTTTGCCTTTAAATAAAGGGAATTTCTGCCTTTTTGCCATGAAATGAGTAAATTTCTGCAATTTTGCCCCATAATAAGGAAAATTTCTGCTTTTGCCACATAATACGGGGTATTTCTGCATTTTTGCCAAAAATAGAGGGAAATTCTGCGTTTTTGCCCTAAAATAAGAGGAATTTCTCCATTTTTGCCCAAAAATCATGGAAATTTCTGACTTTTTGTTACAAATAAGGGGAATTTCTGACTTTTGGCCATAAAATAATGTAAATTTCTGCATTTTTACCCCAATATAGAGAGAATTTCTATATTTTGCCTCAAGATAAGGGGAATTACTTCCTTTTTGCCCCAAAATAAGGGAAATTTCTGCCTTTTATACCTGAAATAAGTGAAATTTCTGCTATTTTGCTATAAAATAAAGGAAATTTCTGAAATTTTACCACAAAATAAAGGGAATTTCTGCATTTTTGCCCCAAAATAAGGAATATTTCTGCATTTTTGCCCTGAAATAAGTTAAATTTCTGCAATTTTGCCCCAAAATAAAGAAAATTTCTGCTTTTTAGCTGTGAAATAAGTGAAATTTCTGCAATTTTCCCCCAAAATAAGGAATATTTCTGCATTTTTTCCGCAAAATAAGGTGAATTTCTGCATTTTTGCCCCCAAAAATGGGGAATTTCTGCATTTTTGCCTAAAAATAAGGGGAATTTATGCATTTTTGCCCCAAAATAAGGGGAATTTCTGCCTTTTTGCCCAAAAATAAGAAGTATTTCTGCCTTTTTGACCCCAAAGTAAAGGGAATTTCTACCTTTTTGCACCAAGATAAGGGGAATTTCTGCCTTTTTGCCCCAAAATAAGGGGAATTTCTGTAGTTTTGCCCTGAAAGAAGTGAAAATTCTGCAGTTTTGCCCAAAAAATAAGGGGAATTTCCGAATTTTGCCCCAAAATAATGGGAAATTCTGCCTTTTGGCCCCAAAATAAGTGAAATTTCTGCAATTTTGTTCCAAAATAAAAGAAATTCCTGACTTTCTGCCAGAAAATAACAGAAATTTCCTGCTTTTTCACCAAAATAAAGAAAATTTCTGCATTTTTGTTTCAAAATTAGGGGAATTTCTGCCTTTTTGCCCTAAAATAAGGGGAATTACCGCCTTTTGGCCCCAAAATAGGGGCATTTCTGCCTTTTTGCCCCAAAAGAAGGTAATTGCTTCCTTTTTGCAAAAAATAAGTGAAATTTCTGCCTTTTTCTCTAAAAATAAAGGGAATTTCTGTGTTTTAGCCCCAAAATAAGAGAAATTTCTGAATTTTTGCCACAAAATGAGGAGAATTTCTGCTTTTCTACCTGAAAATACCGATAATTTCTGCGTTTCTGTCCCAAAATAAGGGGAATTTATGCCTTTTTGCCACAAAATAAAGGGAATTTCTTCTTTTTTGCCCCAAAATATTGAGAATTTTTGCCTTTCTACCCGAAAATACGGGAAATTTCTGACTTTTTGTCCCAAAATAAGCGGAATTTCTGCATTTTTGCCACAAAACAAGTGAAATTTTTGCCTTTTTGCCCCCAAAAAATGGCATTTCTGCTTTTTGGCCCAAAATAAAGGGAATTTCTGCATTTTTGCCCCAAAATAAAAGGAATTTCTGCCTTTTTGACCAAAAATAAGGGTAATTTCTGCAAATTTTCCAAAATAGAGAAGGAAAATTTCTGCCTATTTACCCCAAAATAAGGGGAATTTCTTTTGTTTGCCCAAAATAAAAGGAATTTCTTCATTTTTGCCCCAAAATATGGGGAATTTCTGCATTTTTGCCCCAAAATAAAAAACTATCTACCTTGTTGCCCTAAAATTTAAAAAATTCTGCAATTTTGCCTCAAAATAAAAGAAATTTCAGCCTATTTGCCCCAAAATAGAGGAAATTTCTGCATTTTTTCCAGAAGTAAGTTATATTTCGCCAACTTAGCCCCAAAATAATCGAAATTTCTCCAATTTTGCACCAAAAGAAAGGGAATTTCTGCCTTTTTGTCCCAGAAGAAGGAAAATTTCTGCATTTTTGCACTGAAATAAGTGAAATTTCTGCAATTTTAACCCCAAAATAAGGAAAATTCTGCCTTTTTACCATGAAATAAGGGAAATTTCTGCTATTATGCCCCAAAAATAGGAAAATTTCTGCCTTTTGCCCCAAAATAAGGTGAATTTCTGCTTTTTTGCCAAAAAATAAGTGGAATCTCTGCATTTTTCTCCCAAAAGAAAAGGAATTTCTGTCTTCTTACCCCAAAATAAGGGGAATTTCTACCTCTTTGCCCCAAAATAAGTAGACTTTCTGCCTTTCTAGTGATAATGTCTTAATTTTATCTAAAATAAAAGAAATTTCTGCATTTTTCCATGAAATAAGTAAAATTTCTGCAATTTTGCCCAAAATAAGGAGAGTTTCTGCATTTTTGCCCCAAAATAATGGGAATTTCTGCTCTTTTGCCCCCAAATAAGGGGAATTTCTGCATTTTTGCCCCAAAATAAGGGAAAATTCTGCCTTTTGGCCCCAAAATAATTGAAATTCCTGCAATTTTGTTCCAAAATAAAAGAAATTTCTGCCTTTCTGCCAGAAAATAACAGAAATTTCCATCTTTTTCATTAAAATAAAAAATTTCTGCATTTTTGACCCAAAATTAGAAGAATTTCTGCCTTTTTGCCAAATAATAAGTGGAATTTCTGCCTTTTCCCCCCAAAAGAAAGAGAATTTCTTTCTTTTTGTTCCAAAATAAGAGGAATTTCTCCATTTTTGCCCCAAAATAAGGGGAATTTCTGCCTTTCTACCGGAAAAATGGGAAATTTTTTCCTTTTTGTTCCAAAATAAGGGAAATTTCTGCCTTTTTTCCCCTAAATAAAGGGAATTTCTGCCTTTTTGCCGTGAAATGAGTGAAATTTCCAAAATTTTGCCTCATAATTAGGAAAATTTCTGCTTTTTGCCACAAAATAAGGGGTATTTCTGCATTTTTGCCAAAAATAAGGAGAATTTCTGCATTTTTGCCCTAAAATAATGGGAAATTATGTCTTTTTGCCACAAAAAAAAGAGAATTGCTGCCTTTTGCCAAAAAATAAGTGGAATTTCTGCCTTTTTCTCCCAAAATAAAGGGAATTTCTGTCTTTTTACCACAAAATAAGGGGAATTTCTAACTTTTTGCCCCAAAATAAGTAGACTTTCTGCCTTTCTACCAGAAAATACGGGAAATTTCTGCCTTTATTTCCCAAAATAAAAGGTATTTCTGCATTTATACCACAAAATAATTGAAATTTTTGCCTTTTTGACCCCCAAAAATGGCATTTCTGCTTTTTGGCCCAAAATAAGGAGAAGTTCTGCATTTTCCTTAAAATTAAGGGAATTTCTGCCTTTTTGCCCTAAAATAAGGGAAATTTCTGCCAATTTGCCCCAATAGAGAAGGGAAATTTCTGCCTCTTTACCCCAAAATAAGGGGAATTTCTGCCTTTTTGCCCCAAAATAAAGGGAATTTGTGCATTTTTGCCCCAAAATAAGGGGAATTTCTGCATTTTTTGCCCCAAAATAAGGGGAATTTCTGCTTTTCTGCCCCAAAATAAGTGAAATTTTTGCAATTTTGTTCCAAAATAAAAGAAATTTCTGCCTTTCTGCCATAATCTAAGGAAAATTTCTTCGTTTTATCCAAAATCAAAGAAATTTCTGCATTTTTTAGTGAAATAAGTAAAATTTCTGCAATTTTGCCCCCAAATAAGGAGAGTTTCTGCATTTTGGCCCCAAAATAATGGGAATTTCTGCTCTTTTGCCCCAAAATAAGGGGAATCTCTGAATTTTTGCCTAAAAATACAATGAATTTCTAACTTTTTGCCCTAAAGTAAGGAAAATTTCTGCAATTTTGCCTCAAAATAAAAGAAATTTCTGCCTTATTTTCCAAAATAAAGGAAATTTCTGCATTATTTACCAGAAATAATTGAAATTTCTGCAATTTAGCCCCAAAATAATCAAAATTTCTCCAATTTTGCCCCAAAATAAAGGAAATTTCCTCCTTTTTGCCACAAAATAAAGAAAATTTCTGCCTTTTTGCACTGAAATAAGTGAAATTTCACCAATTTTGCCCCAAAATAAAGAAAATTTCTGCCTTTTTACCATGAAATAAGTGAAATTTCTGCAATTATGCCCCAAAATAAGCAAATTTTCCGCATTTTTGCCCCAAAATAAGAGAAATTTCTGCATTTTTGCCCCAAAATAAAAGAATTTCAGCCTTTTTGCCTCAAAATAAGAATTTATTCCTTTTTGACCCCTAAAATAAAGGGAATTTCTACCTTTTTGCACCAAGATAAGGGGAATTTCTGCCTTTTCCCTCAAAAATCATGGTAATTTCTGCCTTTTGCCACAAATAAGGGGAATTTTTGACTATTGGCCATAAAATAATGGAAATTTCTGCATTTTTTGCCCCAAAATATAAAGAATTTCTATATTTTTGCCTCAAGATAAGGGGAACTTCTTCCTTTTTGCCCCAAAATAATGGAAATTTCTGCCTTTTTTACATGAAATAAGTGAAATTTCTGCTATTTTGCTGCAAAATAAGGGAAATTTCTGAAATTTTACCCCAAAATAAAGGGAATTTCTGCATTTTTGCCCCAAAATATAAAGAATTTCTACCTTTTTGCCCTAAAATAAGGAAAATTTCTGCAATTTTGCCCCAAAATAAAGAAAATTTCTGCATTTTTTACCAGAAAAAAAGCGATATTTCTGCAATTTAGCCCTAAAATAATCGAAATTTCTCCAATTTTGCCCCAAAATAAAGGGAATTTCTGCCTTTTTGCCCCAATATAAGAAAAATTTCTGCCTTTTTGCACTGAAATAAGTAAATTTCGGCAATTTTGTCCCAAAATAAGAAAAATTTTTGTCTTTTTACAGTGAAATAAGTGAAATTTCTGCATTTAAGCCCCAAAACAAGCAAAATTTCTGCCTTTTTGCCCGAAAATATGGGAATTTCTGCATTTTTGCACTAAAATAAGGGAAATTTCTGCATTTTTGCACAAAATGAGGGGAAATTTACATTTTTGCCCCAAAATAAGGGGAAATTCTGCATTTTTGCCCCAAGTGCCTCCCCTTCCATCAGTGTCAGATAATGACATCCTCTGCTACATCAAGAGCTGAAGCAAGGGTCTCTCCATTTGTGCTCTTTGGTTGTTGGTTTAGTCCCTGAATATACCGTGTGGTCAGGTTAGTGGATATTTTTCTTCCCTTGGGGTTGCAATCTTAAGTTTCTTCAATCTTACCCCCTGACTATCCTGATGGGGCTGTTCTTTTGTTCACAGGAAGAATTCTGGAATAAATATTTTGATATGAGCGGGAGGCACATGCCTATCAATTGGGAGCAATCTCTACAGGTTCTAGCTTCCCTTTGTTGTGTAGTTTGGCTAATGTCATTTCTGTTGGGTTCTGGAAACCTCTTATTTCCCTGGCACCTGAGACTTTCTAGTGGCTACTCCCAGTTATCCATCATCTACTGCAACATATTTCTATATCCTGACCCCCTGTTCTCTGTCCCTTCCCATACCTGACCCTGTCCACCTTTTTTTATCTCCCACTCTTGACTCCCTCCTATGTGCCTTCTTCCCTCTACCTCATGTGATTATCTATGTAGGATGGAAGCATGCACATTTTGTTTGCCCCTCTCTCTCTTGGCCTTGCTCCTCTATTCTTTCACTCTCTCTTCCTTTCCCTTACTCTTCTCTCTCCAGGTGCTCATGGCCAGCCTCTGCTTTCTGTCTCTTCTCTTCTCTTCTCTTCTCTTCTCTTTTCTTCTCACTCTCTCTCTCTCAATGTCTTTGTCTCTCTCTTTCTATCTCTCTGTCTCTGATTATCTATTTATCTATGTCTCTGGTTCTATGTTTTTTTATGTATTTCTCTATGTCTCCAATCTCTCTCATGTCTCTCTCTATATATATTTCTCATTCTATGTGTCTCTCTCTGTGACTCTCTGTTTCTATCTATCTCTCTATTACTATATCTATGTTTCTCTCTATATGTCTCTCACTCTATGTCTCTCTCTCTCTCTCTCTCTCTCTCTCTCTCTCTCTCTCTGCCTCTATTACACTCCCAAGTCCCCTCCCCATGCCCTGAATAAATTCTATACTATAATATCCTGGTACCTCAGGGAGAAGGGATGCCTCACATGGGCTATTTACACAACAACATATACACTGTTGGGATTAAATTAAGTATTTTCAAATGAGCCTCCCCAGCTCTAAGTGGAAGTGCCTGGCTTTAATCACAGCTTCCTCACAGAGGACAGAGGGAGTCAGCATGGGAATGAACCCCCGGGCCACTGCTTGTCAGATAGGGGCTGAGAACCAACAGGAAGACTCCATTGATAAAATAAAATGCAGAGAGCTTTATGATATATACTGTGTATTTGATGAGGAATAAAAACATTGGTGCTTGAGAGATCGTTCAGTGGTTAGAAAACAAACTGCTCTTTCTGAGTTTCTTGCTCTAATACCCAGCACCCACACAGAGGATCACACTCACCTAGCTTCTGGTTTCAGGGGAGAGATTGTACTTACACAGTGACACATTCACCAATGGAAATAAATATTTAAATTCATATTGATTAATTTTATTTAAAATAAATACATATTAAATTAATTTTATCCAGATTATTTTAAAAGAAAGCTTATATAAAATTAATTTTACATAAGTTAACAATAATTAAATTAATACTAGATATTATTTATTTAAGACAGTGCTCACTGCTGACCTTTTACCCTAGCCCATAACCTCTGACCCCTCTTCAGGACTCATGGAGCAAGTCCATACCTATAGCACACCTATAGCAACTATAACTGCTGGACCAGTTGTGAGGTTTCCCAGTCATCCTGGTCTGCCCTGAGATAATGCACCTGCCCACCGGGACTGGAAACAGGGAAACCAGGCCCCAAAACAGGGTATCTAGGAAAGGAAGCAGGTCTTCAAGGATGGAAAGAGGACATTGGGAATGGAAACAGGGCACGGGAACCAGAACAGGGCATCAGACCGGAAGCTCTTAATGGACGACAGGAAATAGGACGGGGCCCGGAAACAAGGCTTCATGGACAGGAAACAAGATTTCATGGGCCAGAAACAGGGTATTGGTAAACAGAAAAACAGCACTGGGAATTGGAAACAGGGCACTGGGAACTGGAAGCAGGGAACCAAGCACTGGAAACAGGACATGGGGATCAGAAACAAGATATCAGGGTCCAGAAACGTAAGCATTGTCACCCAGAAAAAGGGCATCAGGAACGGAAACAGGGGATGGGGGACCAGTAATAGGGCATCAGGGACCGAACAGGGCACCATGAACCAGAAACAGAATATTGGGTACTGAAACATGGAATTGGGGAATGGAAACAGGGCAGAGAAAGTACTGTGGACAGAGTTAAAAACAAGGGGACATTATGAAGTGTGCGGACACATTACAGGGGACCGATTATAAACATTTTAAAATGACTTGTTTATTTTTATCTTATTTGCATTTGTGTTCAGTCTTGTTTTTGCCTCAGATCCCCTGGAAGTTGAATTACAGGGAGTTGCAAGCTTCCCTGCGGGTGCTGGGAATCAAACCCAGGCTCTCAGGAAGAGCAGCAGCTGGTGCTGTTAAGCTCAGAGCTGTCTCTCTAGGCCCTAGTTATTAATACTTTTAATTATATGAGTTTGCTTGATTGTTTGTGTGATTGATTGATTGACAGATTTAGCTCTTAAAAGAAACGTGCCAAGACCTGGAAAAACTATTAAGAGATACTTCTGAGAAAATACCCATGATGCACAGCGACCAAGGAAAGAAAATTTACAAGCAGATACATGGCAGCACCTTTGTGTCCTTGTGAGGTAATGAGCGCTGTTGACAGTTGGAGATGAGCTCACTGCGTTTATGTGCCTCTGTCCCCTGCCTCTCTCTTCCCCTACATCCCCTGTGAGTGTGTCTGTGTGTGCTGCACATGCATGTGCTGACGTACCACATTGTATGTAATGATGTCTTTGGTACATTTTCTTCTCTTTCCCCCTCATCTCTCTGTGTGTGTGTGTGTGTGTGTGTGTGTGTGTGTGTGTGTGTGTGTGTGTGTGTGTATGTGAAACACACAGGTGCTGATTTTCAGCATGTATCTTTAATTGAGAAATCGTTTATCTATCTTTAATTTTTAGATTTTTTTCCATGTGAATGTTAAATTTGATCAGAATTTATTTTCTCAGAAATTTTGATGTAAATTTTCAATTTCAAAATGTTTTTCTACATTTATTTCTAGTTTAATTGTGAAAAAATTTAAGTCTCCATTTTAAAAATTATTCTTTTTTTATTTGATTTTTCAATTTTATCTAAATTCTGTCAATATATTTATACAAATTTCCCTGCAAATATTTATAGGGCAAATATTAAATTATTTCAAAATATGTTTCTAAATGCCTCTTCAATTTTTGAATAAACATTTTCAGTCTTTTATCTTATTAGGATTATTTCCCATGTGAATCATCAGTTTTGCCAGAATTTTGTTGATATAATTTTTTATTTTTCTCAGAAAAATTATTGATGTATATATAAAATATTTTTAATATTTTCCTACATGTGTCATCAATTTTGGGGGAAATATTTTCTATCTGGTTTATTTTATCATTATTATTGCATGTGAATTTTAATTTTATCATATTTCTCTCTATATATTCCTTCAATGTTCTCAGAAATATTTTTATGTATAGATAATGTTTTTACAAAATTTTCATACATGTGTTTTTCATATTTTGAAGTATATTTGCAGGGTCTTCAATTTTATTATTATTTTTCCATGTCATACATTTGTTCAGTTTCCTTCCAAATGTTTCAGATGTGAATTTGAAATTTTAACAAAACGTTTTTCTCTATGTGTCTTCAGGTTTTCGAGAAATGTTTCCCGACTTCTCTCTTTTTTTCCTTTTTTTGTTTTTTTTTCTTTTGGTTGAATTTTATTTATTTCATTTTTTAAACTTTAATTTTAAAAACCAAGATAAATGTACAAATTTTTAAGCATTTTTGCATAAAAGTACAGGAATATATTTTTTATAAAGTTGTAATTTAGTATTTGTGGTTACATATACAAACACATATGGATATAAGTAACAATAATATAGGAAAAGATGTTATTAATTGAGAGGATAGGAGAGAAACTGGGAGGGGCTGTAGGAAGGAAAGGGGGGATGTGATACAGTTCTATTTTAAGTAAAATATGTTCTTTTTTTTTCTTTAACTTCACACATTTTGTGAGTTGTTTCTGGGGTGTTCAGAGCTTTATGGGGTTAGTGTCCCATTAACAGTGACTGCATATTATGTCTGTTCTTTTGTGACTGGGTTATCTAACTCAGGATGATATTCTCTAGATGCATCCATTTTCTTAAGAATTTGGTTAAGCCATTGTTTCTGGTGGCTGAGTAGTATTCCATTGTGTAAATGTACCACAATATTTGTATTCATTCATCTTCTGAAGGACATCTGGGTTCTTTCTAGCTTCTGGCTATTATAAATAGAGCTGCAATGAACATTGTGGTGCATGTATCTTTGTTGTATGTTGGAGCATCTCTGGGGCAAATGCCCAGAAGTAGAATAACTGGGTCTTCAGGTAGTACTATGTCCATTTTTCTGAGGAAACTCCAGACTCATTTCCAGAGTGGTTGTATCAGTTTACAACCCCACCAGCAGCGGAGAAGTGTTCCTCTTTCTCCACATCCTCGCCAGCATCTATTGTCATCTGAGTTTTGGACCTTGGCCAATCTGAATGGTGTGAGGGTTGTTTAGGTTTGCATTTCCCTGATGGCCAAGGATGTTGAGCACTCCTTAGATGTTTCTCAGCGATTCAATATTCCTCAATTGAGAACTTTTTGTTTAAGTCTGTACCTCATTTTTAAATAGGGTTTTTTGATTCTCTGTTATCTCTCTTTTTGAGTTCTTAGTATACCTTGGATATTAGGCCTCTATCTGATGTGTGGTTTGTAAATATCTTTTCCCACTCTGTTGGCTGCCGTTTTTGTTTTCATGATAGTGTCTTTAGCCTTAGAGAAACTTTGCAATCTCATTAAGTCCCATTATTATTATTTTTCCATGTCAATCTTTAGTTTTTTGTGATTTCTGTTCGTATATTTGTTCAGTTTCCTTCAAAGAATTTCAGATGTGAATGTGGAATTTTATCAAAACATTTTTCTCTATGTGTCTTAAGATTATTGAGAAATGTTTTGTGTTTTCTCTTTTATCTGTAATCAGTATTATATTCTATGTAAATCTTGAAAATTTTCAGAAATTTTTAATATGTATTTTCAATTTTTTAGAAATTATTTGATGTAATTTTTTGTGTTTTTTAAAATGTTTTCTACATACATGTTCAATTTTTTGTTAAATGTTTTTATATCTTCTATCATAACGTAATTTTTCTAGTTGTGAGTCTTCAATTTTATGAGATTTCTTTCTTCACATTCTTTCTATTTCTTAGAAATATGTTTGCTTTATATATTAATTTTTAAAAAATCTTTTACATGGGTTTTCAAGGATTTAAATAATATTTACTTTTTCTTGCATTTTAACATGACTTTTTTCATGGTAACCTTCAATTTTATCAGAATTTTTATATATTTCTTGAAATTTTCAGAAATATTTTTGGAGAGAATGTAGAATTATTTAAATAGTTTTTCTTTATGTGTCTGCATTTTTTTGAAAAAAATATTTTACTCCTCTTTTTTATCGTATTTTATACTTAAACTTTCATTTTCATCAGAAGTTTATTCTATTTTTTTCAGTTTTCTCCAAAAATGTCCAAGTATATATTAAAAATTTCATAAAATTTTTCTATATTCGTCTTCGTGTTTTAGAATAATATTTTCTGTCTTTTATGTTAGCAGGATTATTTCCCATGTGAATGTTCAACTTTATCAAAAATAACTTGATACAATTATTTAATTTTCTTAGAAATATTTTGGATGTAAATACATAGTTTATTCCACAAATTTTTCCACATGTGTCTTCACATTTTGGGAAATACTTTCTACATGATATATTTTATCATTGTTATTGTATGTAAATTTTAATTTTATCAGAATGTTTTCTATATACTTCTTCAATTTTCTCAGAAATATTAGCAATACAAATTTTCATTTTTAAACGGTTTCTGCAGAAGCATCTTCACTTTTGAATTTTTTTTTCTTCTTTTTTTTAGGACTATTTTTCATGAGAATCTTCAAATTTATCAAAATATTTCTGTGTATTTTTCAAATTTATTCAAAGAATATTTTATGTAAATTTTAATTTGTCAAAAAATGTTTCTAAATGCCTGTTTACTTTTCTTAATAATACTTTTGCATGCTGTTTTAGTAGGATTATATTCCATGTGAATATCCAATTTTATGAAAATTCTTTCTATATATTTGTTCAATTTTCTCAGAAGTATTTTCAATATAAATATGTATTTTTTCAGAAAAGAGTTTCTTAATGTATCTTCAATTTTGAGATTGACATTTTCTGCTTCTTTTTTACCATGATTATCTTAAAGGTGAATTTTCGATATTATCACAATTGTTTCTATATATTTCTTCAATTTTTTTCAGCAGTATTTTCGAGATAAATTTTCTAGTTTTTCTAAAAAAATTCTACATTCTTTAATTATGTGAGTAATATTTTCTATGCATTCTTTTTATCTTGTTTTTTTTTAATAGAAACCTTTGATTTTATCAGAATTCTGTCTTGGCAGTTCTCAAGTTTTCTCTCAAATATTTTCAATGTATATATGAATTTTTATCAAAATTTTTTTCTACATATATTTTCAGCTTTCCGAGAAATTTTGTAGAGAGCTTTTGGGGTCTCTTGGCAGGAATCTGACATGGGGCCAGGAAAAGAAAGTAGAGCTACTCCAGAAAGGAATTTGACATTGGGCTAGGACAGGGAATTAAGCTCAGAGAGGAATCTGATTTCAGGATCAAATAGAGAAATAGGCTTCAGGCAATAACTTCACTTTGGGCTAGGACAGGATATTAGGTTCAGATAATCCCATCATCTTTACAACCCTCCTTAGAAATAGTGATTATGGAATTTTCTATGGCCTTTCTTGTTCTCTTAACCTAGACCTGGCCTTATTATTATCTGCATGTAATTAAAATGGAATAAAAGAGAGTTAAAGAATTGAACCTGCCTTTCAGCCTCAGAACTGGCTGGGGTCATGCTGCAGTTTTGTCTAATCATCTCTTTTTCTTTAATCCTAGCTCTGCTGCTGGAGAATCTCTTTGACTGAGCTGGTTTGGTGAGGTGGAACTCAATGTGAGGCTCCAGTGGATATAGTGAAGGACACCATGGGAAAGGAAGGGCATGCAGAGGAGAGTTTTGAAAAGTCTCAGCCAGCAGTGAGTAAACCCTAAAAGAATGGGGCTTGGCAATGGCACAATGCCATTTATATATATGCTTAAAATATGCTAAAGGATAGAGGAGCAAAAATAAGTCAGAAACAAGTTATCCAGTTTCTGATTTTTAAAGAAGAAATCTATCCTTGGTTGCCTGAGGAAGGTTCTGTAAGTTTACAGACATGAGATAAAGTAGGAGAAGGAATAAAAGGGCACTATAAAATCCATGGTTTTGATAAAATGTTCTATGTTCCATGGCTATGTTGGATGGCCTGTCCACTGAAGATAATTCACCTGCAGATTGGAAAAGAATAGCTCATGCATGTCTAGGGTGACTAAATTTTTTGCTGTGGAAAACAGAATTTTTTGAAAGATGTCAGCAAACAGCAGAATTAAAAGCTACATCAAACTATCCAGTTACTTATGAAATGCTAACAGGAGAAAGTCAATATCGCGATATTCAGGATCTATGCTGGGAAGGACATGATTGCAGAGACTCAGAGACTCTTCACACATGGTCAAAATGAGTCCAAGAGGTAAAACTTTTAGAGATTTGATTTTAGCACACCTTCTTTAAGGGGCCAACAGTATAGAACCTGAACCCTCACATTGCTTCGAAGACAAGGATGGACAGACATATTCTGTGCCAAGTGCTGGGGTTAAGACCCTCTTAGTCACTCACCAATAGTATTGATTTTCTTGATTCAATTCCTGGAACTTGTACAAGGCCTCACTTTTCTTCTGGGGCATTTCCTGAAGGTCATTCATCACCTCATGATGCTGTGTTTTCAGCTTATGGGACTCAGAGTTGATCCTGGGGAGGGCATGGCAAAAGACCAAATAACCCTTTGAACTAAAGATTCAAGGATCACATGAATTCAAACTGAAATGTTACCTTAGGCAGTGGGGTAAGTACTCCAAACAAACATTATTGGGATGAAGCCCCTGTGGATATCTAGTTCTGAAGAGCAGGAAACACAGCCTGACACATGGGATTCTAAGTAGAGATAGAGCCGATATTCACTGTCTGAAGGAAAGAACAAGTTATCAGTATCTGAATATCCAAGACTGATTCATCAGGTTAGACAGGGGAACAGAAAAAATGGAGAGGAACTCGGTAAGCACCAACAGGGAGAAGGGAGGCCAGGTATTCCTGGTAGTCATGAACTCTGCCCAGAGTTCATGGCAAATTTCAATGTGAATTCATGAAACTAGAGTATGCTTACGTGGTTTTATTACATTAACACTGTCTGGTCAGATTAGCCAAGCAGGAAAGCTGCAAAAGGGCCAAGGTTTCCACCAGTCTTGAAACCACTACTCTTTTTTAGGTCTCCACAAGGTGAAGATTAACAGTGAGTTCTGCAAACAGGGTTCTTGACTAGTTAGGGGACCAGCTTTAGGCAGCAGATTTTGGAAGTGGCAGAGTCAGACATGAAACTGGTGTTTTAGTTACACATTTACACTTCCATGGCAGCTTTTCTCAAGAGGGAGACCAAATTTCAGGGCCATGTTTCTCTACACAGTAAAATTCGAGAGGTGATACTCATTTGCAAGTCAGAAATGACAGTGACTCTTAGCCAGCCTGTGAGGCATATAGTTAAGTGAACTGGGGGTGACATCATGCTTGGAATAAGTCCTGGATCTATTGTTACTTTTTTATTGCTCAGCTTTCTAAGCAGTAGCTTCTGTCATGGTTGCTTTGTGTATTTCAAATATGTAGGCAAAGCCTTATTGTGGGTCATTCCTAATTATTAGCTCTATGACCACTGGGGAATCTGACTTTCCTTCTGGAGGGTACAAGCCCAAAAAATGTGAGACAGAATTAACTGGAGTTTTTTTCTTTATAATTCAACATTCTGGGACAGCAAAAGACTTTCAGCTTTGAATTGTTGTAGAAAGGTTTGGGCCAAATTATCTAAGCAGGTAGATTAGTCCTAGCTTTATTTGTGGTTGACTCTGCCTATTCTGATGGACAGAATATGGGAGAGGGCAAGGCCCTACTTCTCATCATGAAGGGTGGGAGAGAAGCTGCCTCCAGTTGAATATTTTTCCAGCTTTTCATGTCATGTATCAGAAAGAGTTTAACCTTCAGAATTACACAGAAGAACACTTAGGATTCTGGCTTAGTAATTCAACTTAAGTTGTGTGAGGAGTTTCAGTGTCTTTCATGTAGAATGTGTGTGCGTTTTTTTTTTTTTTTTTTTTTTTTTTAACCTCAGAGGATTGCATTAAGCATGAGGGAAAATAATCATGTACTTGGCACAGTGTAACCACAGGAAAAGCTAATTTTGAGGACCTTGTCTATGCTGGATAAACCTAGGCCTTTCAGGATGCACTGATTACAAAGGCACTGCATTTGGGTTAGCTCTGCTAACTGTGACTTTTATATCAACCCCATTTCCTACCAAACAGTGATAAATTTAGGGGAATCCCATATGGGTAGGATAGAGTGGAAGGAGAAGGAGAACCTATACGCATGGGTAGGCGACACTGTGAAGACTAGGGTCTCTTCTTCAGACTGACACATTCTGGCCAGTGTAAATATTTCTATGAAGTAACAATCCATAGAATGTTGTGTCTGCCCTTTATATTTTACATGTTATACATTGTTTTTAATTATGAATTTGTATCACATTTATAAACTTTTGTACCACTTCACTTGTGTGTAGCCTAAAGGACATGTTGTGAAGAAAAATTCTTCCATCTCGTGATTCCTGGACATCAAACTCTGGTCACCAGCTTGGTTTCAAGCATGTTCACCTGCTGTTCCACCCATCGGTGCACTTACCCATTTTTCATTTGGTTTCTGTGGCACAGGACACATAGCCCTGGCTGGCCTACAACACCTGGGTATCAATCCCTGAGCACAGATTTAACAACACTCATGACCACGCCAAAGTGTTGGAGCTTTAAAGTATAGACACTGCATATTTCCAATAAGTACCTCAGTTTTCCCAGCATGTGTACACTGCAGCATACATGACAAGGCTGCGGTCATAAACTACCTTCAAAACCGCAATGCTCTGGTCTAGACCTCATTTTACTAGTTTTGTGGATTCAAGTGTGTATAACACACAGCAAAACAAATTGTAAATATACAGAAATAGCTTCTGAAAGGCCCCATATGAAATCATCTACATGGCCTGTCTTTGTGCCTCCCAACGCTTTCTCCAAACCCCTGAGCAATACAGACATTAGTCCATGGAGGGTACCCAAATTCTATTTTCATACCTTTGAGCAAAATCTATTGTGAAAGTGATATTTCCCTACTTTTGTATTTAACATTCATTGAGCACCCCTAAACATCTAAATGAACCAGATCTTTCATTCTTTTTATTTCATTTTGAAGTTTCAGCATAAGATTAATATTTTTATTCAATACATTTTATTTACATTTCAAAAGTCATCGCCTTTCTCAGTTTCCCCTTGTGATAGTTTGCATATGCTTGGCCCAGGGAGTGCCACTATTGGTATGTGTGGCATTGTTGGAGGATGTGTGTAACTCTGGGAGTGGGCTTGGAGTTACTCCTTCTAGTTGTCTGAGGATTCTCAATCTGTTCCTGGCTTCCTTTGGATAAAGATGTAGAACTCTCAGCTCCTCCAGTACCATGCCTGCCTGGATGCTGCCATGCTTCTGCCTTGTTACTGGACTGAACCTCTGAACCTGTAAGCCAGCCTTAATTAAATGTTATTTGTAAGGCTTGCCTCGGTCATGGTGTCTGTTCACAGCAATAAAACCCTAGCTAATATACCCCTCCATCTCATCCACTCTCTTTTGTTTTTATAAGAGTGCTCTCCAGTTAACCCTTTCACCCTCCCACCTACAACTCCTGCTTCCCTCCCTGACATTTCCCTACACCAGGGCACTGAACCTAAGAAGGACCAAGAAATTATCCTCACATAGATGCTCAACAAGGCCCTCCTCTGCTACATATGCTACTGGAGCCATAAATCTTTCCATGTGTATTCTTTGGATTGGGGTTTAGTCCCTAGAAGCTCTGGTTTGTAGGTATTGTTGTTCTTTTGGGTGAAAACCTCTTTAGCTCCTTCAGTCCTTTCTCTAGCTCTTCCATTGAGGACCCTGTTCTCACTTCAATGGTTGGCTGAGATCATCTGCATCTGTATTGGTCATGCTCTGGCAGAGACTCTCAGGACACAGCTATATCAGGGTCCTGTCACCATATTCTTTTTGGCCTCTGCAATACTGTCTGGATTTGGTGGCTGTATATGTGGTTTATTCCCAATTGGGGCAGACTAATGATAGCCTTTGTTTCAGTCTCTGCTACAAAATTTGTCTACATAATTCCTCCTATGAATATTTGTTTCCAACTATAAATAGCACTGAATCATCTGTACTTTCGTTTTCCTGCATCTTGAGATTCATATGGTTTGTGAATTGTATCTTGTGTATTCAGAGCTTCTGGTCTATTATTCTTCTGTCAATGAGTGCATGCCAACAGTGTTCTTTTTATGTCTGTGTTAATATTTTCTAGTTCCATCCATTTACCTACCAATTTCATGAAGTAATTGTAATAGCTGAGTAGTAATCCAATATGTAAATGTACATTTTCTGTATCCATAATTTCTGTTAAAGGACAACAACTGTTTTTTTTTTTTTTTTTTTCTGGCTTCTGGCTATTATAAGGCTGCTATAAGCATAGTAGAACATGTGTCATTGTTATGTGTTGTAACATGTTTGGATATATGCCTAGGAGTGGTATAGCTGGGTACATGGATAGTACTTTGTCAAATTTTCTAATGTGCCTCAAGACTGACTTCCAAAATGGTTATACCAGATTTCAATCCCAGAAATAAATTTGAGTGTTCCTCTTTCTGCATACGTTAGTTTGCATTGGATGCCACATGAGTTTTTAATTTTAGCCATTCTGGCTGATTTGAGGTGGAATTTCATGTTTGTTTTGATTAGTATTTTCCTGGTGACTAAGGATGTTGGACATGTCTTTTGTTGCTTTTCAACGCTTCGTTATTCCTCAGTTGAGAATTATTAGTTTACCTCTGTTGCCCAATATATTAATAGGTTTATTTGATTCTCCAAATCAAATTTCTTCAGGTCTTTGTATACATTGGCTATTAGTTCTCTATCCGATTTAAATTTAACAAAGGTCTTTTCACAATCTATTGGTGGTTGTTTTGTCCTACTGACAGTGTCCTCGCCTTACAGAAGCTTCACAATTTTATGAGGTGGCATTTGTTGAGTCTTTATCTTATAGTATAAGCCATTTATGTGCTCTTGAGGAATTTTCTCCAGTGATCGCGTGCTTGAGGCTCTACCCTAAGTTCCCTTCTATTAGGTTGAGTGTATCTTGTTTTCTGTTGAGATGCATGGACCACTAGGATTTGAGATTTATACAATGAGATAAGGATGAATAGATTTGCATTCTTCTTCATGCTGACCACCAATTGATCCATCACCATTGTTTAAAAATCCTATCTCTTATGACACTGGATTATTTTAGCATATTTTTCAAAGGTCAAGTGACTACAGATGTGTAGGTTTATTTCTCAGTCTTCGATTTTATTCCATTGATGTACCTTCCTGTCCCTGTACCAATACCATACAGGTTTTTTTTGATTATTATTATCATTTTTGCTCAGTAATACAGCTTGAATTCAGGGATGATGATTCTTCCTGGATGTTACAAGTAAGGATTGATGTTCACTGTTTACACAGCAGCTCAGCAATTGGCACACACTTAATGAGGGTAATAGAAAATTCTTTAACACTGAAAGATTACCATTCTTTAAGGCAGTCAAGGCCTGTACCCACACAACAAGTGACTTCCTTGGATTCATATTTGTGCTTGTCTTTAGCACAATACAGGAAACAAGGGAACAAGGCATTCTTGATAGCCTGCAAAGATGCTATCTCCATCCAGAATTTATGTTGGCAATAAATAATTGCCACAGATTCATGCTATGGCACCAGAAGAGTCACCTGGTCTGCTCTTAATCTTAGCTCACCTGGTAAATGTCTGAGGACTAAGAGTATCAGAGAAAACAGAACAGCATACCCTAGTTTACAATTCTCTCTGCTGAAACTATAAGAGGGTTTTTATTTTTTTTTTTTGTTTTAGGATTTCTTAATTAGAAATATCTAGAAAGCTGTTCAGAGTTGGCACATGTAGTAGTCCCAGCACTCAGAAGGTGTTTTAAGAATTGATGCCTTGTTCTTGTTCTTCTGGTTGTGTTTTTGTATTTTTAATTTTGTAATCTCCAGCCAGCTACTAGTTTCATACCTAGAATGTTCATACCATGCTCTGTAAGGCCAGATGAGTCATATTAATCAATACTTTTATTGTGATCAGCCACACTACAGACAATGCTATTATTCATTTTCAAATAAGGAAAACAGTTATTGAGAAGGTACTTAACCAGTTTGTACTCACATATCCAAGATATCATAACTATAGAATGACATTCCGACCTTTTAGATTACCTATTACTCCCATTTTAGAGGACATGGATAAGTGACATGGAAAATCAATGTTGGGAATTTGTAATTTCAATTATAAACTCAGAAGTATGTGTACATGTGTATATATGCATTTTGTTTTTAATTTGAGATATAAATTTTTCAGAGAATCTGAGACCTAAATAGGTCTTGGCCAATCTTTGTAAACTGCATATACTTTAATGAGTCAAGACTGTCTTCTCTTTGTGTTGGGAGTGTACTTGAAAAAAAAGATTTTAATTTATATCTAGAGGTAGCCTAAGCCCTAAGGATCAGGATGAATTCAGAAACTGTCGTTGGGTTATGCACTGAGCCATAACTGGATGTCACATCTTCAGGCTGTGGAGCCACGCTTATTACTGAGAAAACAAATCACCTAATATCACAGATATCAAGATGGCAAGAGGCAATCACAAGAACATAAGCAATGGAAACAAAGACAACCTGGTGCCATCAAACACAGCACAATTACTGAGCTCTTATCAGCTGACCTACTTCATCCAATGTCTGGTATCAGAGGCCACCAGTTTCAGTTGTGCTAAGATCTTACATGACTGTTGTATCTTACTATTTCCAAAGCCTGTCCGGTGTCTTTTTTCTCCCCATGTCCCTCTTCTTCCTTCTGTAACCCAAAGGCCCCATCGTTTTCTTTAGGGCCAGCAATTAACTTCTGCCTTCTTTAGTGACATAATCAAGACTCAATTAGGGAATCAAATTTTAGTATCAGTTTCACCCCCTTACAAAATGTCATCAAATACTGGCAAGGAGATGGTGGACTTTTCTTCTCTGACTTTCATAATTAGATCGCTAAATTTTCTAATGCTCTTTAAACTCTTAAATTCGTAAGACAAACATAGTTTGCACTTTGTGCTTTATGTGTTCTTTCAACTGATTAGAAAGTAAGTTACATGTTACATAGTAAAATCGTGTATTGCTACCTCTCATTGCCATTGATATGGCAAACAAGGCCTTCAGTGTTCCTGTGCAGCTTGTACAAGTTAAATCCTGCTCAGGAGAACACAGAGATGTTCCTGAACAACTGTTGGCCTACAGTTGTTTGATCTCCACATCTTCACTAAATCAATCTGCAAGACTGGTGTTGTGTTAGAACTGAACTTTTGGTGTCATTTCAACGAATATTTAGATATTTCATAAGAATCTGCATAATCTTTGCTTGTCTAGTTTTGTAATAGCAGCAGTAGTTTAATCATTGTAGTGCTTACATGTAGAATTCATTCATTAGGTGTCACAAAAATGCTAGTGTCCTTATGATATCATTTTCATCACATTCATTAGCTGCACTGGGTTGTGCAAGAGGCAGTGTGGGCACACAGGCCCTGCTGCTGGGGACAGTTGTAAGCAGTGGCTACAGTGACTAGGCTGTGGGTCTAGATGGCAGGCAGTGTAGAACAGTGTGGCTGCCACCTCAGCCACCACCAAGGAGCAGCATGTAGGGTCACTGGAGTGTGTGTGGGCTCTGTAGGCAGAGGAGTAATAGGGCTGAAGTTTGTGGAAGTGGGTCAGTTCAGCAGTTGTAGCAACTTCAGCCCCACCACACCCTAACACCTCTGGTGGCCAGAAATGGGGGGAAAAGCCAGAGAAACTTAGGCTGTGGTGCAATTTGTGCAATGGTTTTCAGGCAAAGCCCAGGTAGAGCAGCACATCACCTAAACCAAGCAAACCAAAGGCTCACAGGTCTCAAGAGGTGCCTCTGATGACACAGGCCAGTACTTGTCTGTGTTTCGAATAAAATGGGAGCACAGGTCATAGGGGTAGAAGCCAATAGTGTGGAAGTTGCAATAGAGCTCCATCATGTAGTTGGGGTGTGGGGAGGGGCTGCACAGCTCATGGAAGTCATGTGCAAACTGACATGTCTCCCGTCCTTGCACGTTGTTGTCGTCCTTGTCATTGTCATCATCCTCCTCCTGCTCTTTCTTTTTCTTCTTCCTGCTCCTCTTCCTCCTCCTTCCTCTTCTTCTTCTTTTTAAATTTTCTACTGGCAACCATACTGTTTCAGATCTTATGACCTTTTCTTAATGCTACTGGGAAGCACGTTGCTGTGAGAAAGCCCCATTTGCCTATTCTCAGTCTTACTGCCCAAGATTCCTCTTGGGACTTTGGAGACATTGGTGGTAAAGCTGAGCTGGAACCTGTGATTTCCAACATGAATTCCATTATTCTTTCTCCACCGTAAGATAAATGCATAAAGTATTTGCTAAGGCAAATATTATGAAATGTTCCTTTTTTTTTTGTATCCGGAGGGGTACTTTTGGGGTTTTTGTTTATTTATTTAGTTATTTATTTATTTAGGCTATTACTCGATAGCTCTGGTGAACTGCAACATGTTATTTAGAGAAGGTTAGTCTTGTACTTACAGAGAGCTGTCTGCCTGTGTCTCTTGAGAGCTCCAGTTAAAAGTGTGAGGTATGTCATCAATTCATCTATTTTGATTTGACTTGTTTATGGAGTATGATAGTTGTGTAGTTTTTTATTTTTTTTTCCTTTTTACCCACAGACATCTAGTTTCCACAATATAATTTATTTCTGTGTGTGTGTGTGTTAATAATAGTTTTTTTTCAACTTTATTTTTTTAAAAACAGAGATACATTTTAAAGCATTTTGGCATAAAACTATATATTTTTCTCAGTACTTTTTCTGAAAGTTTGATCGTATGCATTGAATTCTTACTAGTTATAATGAGCATAAAGTACATTTAAAATAACATAACATGGAAATGGTAAAAGTTTTCTTGGTGTTTAAAGATTTAACATATGATTTTAAATACCAAAAATTGCCACGAGGCTATCTTCTTAACTTTTGAGTTATTAATGATTTAAAATCTAGGTGTACCCACTCTGAGAAGGTGCTATAAACTTGTTTTTTTTTTTTTTTTTTTTTGAACTTAATATAGTCTGTGATTTGTTTCTTGGGTATTCATAGATTTCTGGGGCTAGTATCCAATTATCAGTGATTGCATATTATGTCTTTTATTTTATGAATGGGATACCGCACTCATAATGATATTTTCTAGATGCATCCATTTTCCTAGGAATTTCATAAAGTCATTGTTTCTAATAGCTGAGTAGTACTCCATTGTGTGAATATACCACAATTTCTGTATCCATTCATTTACTGAAGGACATGTGGGTTCTTTACAGCTTTTGACTATTATAAATAAGGCTGCTATCAACATGGTGGAGCATGTGTCCTTATTGTGTATTGCAGCATCTTTGGGGAATATGCCCAGAAGTGGAATAGCTGGGTCTTCAAGTAGTACTATGTCCAACTTTTTAAGGAACTGCCAGATTGAATTCCAGAGTGGTTGTACCAGCTTACAGCCTCACCAACGATGGAGGAATGTGCCTCTTGCTCTGCATCCTTGCCACCATCTGCTGTCATCTGAATTTTTGATCTTAGCCATTTTGATTGTTTGAGTTGGAATCTCTGGGTTGTTTTGATTTCCATTTTCCTGATGACTAGGGATGTTGAACATTTCCTTAGGTACTTCTCAGCCATTCAATATTCCACAACTGTGAATATATTTTAGATCTGTACTCCAGAATTCTTTTTTAGATCTGCACCTTCTTTTTAAAAGGATTGTTAGATTCTCTGTAGTCTAAATTTTTCAGTGTTTTGTATATATTAGATATTAGTCCCCTATCAGATATGGGAGTTGTAAAGATCTTTTCCCAATCTGTTGGTTGTCATTTGTTTTCTTGACAGTGTCCTTAGCCTTACAGAAACTTTGGAATCTCACTAAGTCCCATTTATCCATTCTAGATCTTAGAGCACAAGCCATTGTTCTGTTCAGAAACTTTTCTCCTGTGCCTGTGTATTCTAAGTTTTTCCCCAATTTCTCTTCTAAGAGTTGAAGTATACCTGGTATTATGTGGATGTCTTCGATCCACGTGGAATTGACCTTTGTAAAAGGAGATAGGAAAGATTGATTTTCATTCTTCTGCATGCTGACTGCCAGTTGAAACAACACCATTTGTTAAAGAGTCTGTCCTTTTTCCAAGGAATGTTTTCAGCTCCATTTTCAATGATCAAGTGACCTTAGGTGTGTGGATCCATTACTGGGTCCTCAGTTTTGTTCCATTGATATACCTGTCTATCTCTGTAGCAGTACCATGCAGTTTTTAACACAAATACTTTGTAATATAGTTTGGAATCAGGGATGGTAATTCCCACAGAAGTGTTTTACTTTTGAGAATAGCTTTCACTATTCTCGTATATTTTGTTATTCCAGATGAATTGGTTTTTTTCAACTCTCTGAAGAATTGAGTTGGAATTTTGCTCGGAATTGCATTGAATCTCTAGATTGCTTTTTACAATTCATGAGCATGGGAGATCTTTCCAACTTCTGAGATTTCCTTTCATCAGATTCTTGAAGTTTTTCTCGTACAGAACCTCCATTTGCTTGTTTAGAGGCACCCCAGATATTTTATCATTTTTGTGAGTATTGTGAAGGGTGTTGATTCCCTAATTTTTTGCTCAGCCTGTTTATCATTTGAGAAGAGGAAGGCAGGAAATTTTTTGAGTTAAATTTATATCCAGCCACTTTGCTGAAGATGTTTATTAGTTGTAAAAGTTTTCTGATAAAATTTTTGGGGTCACTTAAGTATACTCTCATATCATTTGCAAATAGTGATATTTTGACTTCTTCCTTTCCAATGTGAATCCCTATGATTTCTTTTTGTTGTCTAATTGCTCTGGCCAAGACTTCCAGTCTATATTGAATAGGTAGGGATAGTGGCCAGCCTTTTCTAGTCCCTGATTTTAATGGGATTGCTTTAAGTTTCTCTCCATTTAGTATGATATTGGCTACTGGTTTGCTCTATATTGCTTTTACTATGTTTATTTATGGGCTTGTAGCAAACTTTGAGATTAGAGTCCACTGATGTTGTTTTTATCTCAGTAACATTTTTGTTCAGATAATGTTTACGGGCCCTAAAATAAGGGGTTTGGCAAGTTGGGTGGTTTCACTAGGAAATGATCCTCTTGCTCAAATGTCTTTTGCTAAGGATTCTTTTAGAACTGCATAGGGTTTCACCATTCCTTAGATAGATAAACAGGCCTTAGAACATACTCCTATGTACATTTACCTTAGTGAATAGGACTATGGAGACAGTTGGTGGTAAATCTGGGCCAGATTCCAAGATTTCTAAAGCTACCACCATTACTCTATCCCCATTGTAAACTAAATGTATAGGAAGAAAGTCATGGAGGAAGGAGACATATGCAAAGTATACTTGTAAAACAAATCTAGAAGTACCTTCAATGAACACTGATTTAAAGAAATTGCTGGCAGTGTTTCATTTGGAGAAGTGCCTTTTACTTTTTTTTAACAAATGATCTCTATTTTTAGTAAATTACCATGTGTCCCTCTTGGAGTTCTTTGCCCTGGACATGAGAATCTGGAAGACTCTTGAGAATGGGATTAGTCCATGAGCTGAGAAAAGACATGAGTCCCATGACTGTTTAATGGTTATTTATACAGTACCTACGACTTCTGATGTTTCTCCAGTACAGAGATTTCTTGATCCTGATCTGCTTATTACATAATTTATTTAATACCTTCACTCCCAAGAGAGTTCTCAAGTCTCCATTTCATTTGACAGACTCATCTACATTGTCATGCAGGATGACACATGAGAGATCTCCTTCAACCCTGAAAATAAGAGATGAAAAGTCATGATCCTGACACACTAATGCCTTACATGCATGCCTGGAAATTTAAACATTTAGCATGCCTATTCCAAGTATGTTTCCCTTCATGTCTCAAGAAACTTCCCTCTTTGGTTGGGTGTGATCCAGTCCAACTAATACACCACACAAGTAAAACAAATATCCAGGACAGGGGCAAGAGAAATGGCTTTTATCCATTTGAGGCTTTTATTCTCATAGTGGCTAAAAAGCAGTTAACAATCCTCTATCACATCAGTTGTGCTGAGCACAAGATCAATATCCAGAAATGGGAGGAGCTGGTTGTTGACCCTTGTTAGGTGGACCTGCCAGGTCAGCTATCCAGCAAACACCAGCTTTATTTAGAGGACACCCTAGTACAACCTTTCAGCTAAGGTCATTCTAAGCATCCTGAAAGGAGAAGGGACAAAGAGTACCTGGGCCTGAATTTTATTTTCAGATTTAAAAAAAGAAATTTTGAAACTGAATTGTGAACTAAACATTGTGCAAAAATTAAAATAAAATGCAACATTACTTCAGTAGTCAATATATATTATATTGAAAAATAACAGTTTAGCAATGTCGGAATCTCATTTCACAATAGGTGTGAGCAGCCTAGAAAACCATTTGGAGGCCTTCTAGGGAGTCTGGCTAAAACTTAAGCAAACTCTCTTGTTTCTAGAATGCAGAAACCTGCCTCTGTTCTACTTGTGAACCACGAAATCTGTGAAACCCAGAGAAACCATCTCACAGAAAATCTATGCATACTGAAGAGATGATATGATCTACAATTCTGTACTGCATGCAAATCTTCCCAATGGTTAGCATTAAACTCTCAAGTTATACTCATGAAGAAAGAGATGACACCCCAGCTATGTGTGTGAGTATTCTAGGACTTTTTCTAAGGAGACATAAGTGACATTAGGCTGAGGTCATAACACAGAACTCAGAAGGGTGGAAGGAGTACACCATCACCATCGCCAGAAACTCTGTGGCCAACATGCATTTTATCATGGACAGAAGGATTTTAAACTGGACGAGATCAATACTCTGAGGTGCTTCTAGTTGATTGAGGTAGAGAGTAATATTGAATACCAGTCACCCAACATAGACTATTGTACACGTCCAGGAAATCTACATGGCTCCTGCCATCCTGTGCAACTACTACTCCCTATAGACATCAAAAAGATACTGCATCATTTCCACTAATCCAGGCACACACAAGTGCACACAGACACACATAGATACACACACACTCTCTCTCTCTCAACACACACACAACAGACACAGAGAAAAATGCAGAGAGAAAGAGAGGGGGGAGAGTGGTTGACACCCAGTCACACATTCCACAATACATGCAATTACATGTGCTCACACATGCAAGCAGACTTCATTGCAGAAACATTTTTAGATTCCCAGAAAAGATAAAAGTTCACCCAGGAAGGTATGAAGGCAGAGGATACATCCCTTGAATGTAGTAAGAACATAGTGGGCATAGCAGATAGACAGCTAGGTCAATAATGTGTTTTCCCCTACTAAACAAACTTTGCCTGTTAGCCAAGCCTGCTTAGCAAGATTCCAAGGTTTTGCACAGCAAACTTGGCTCCCAGCAAAGGCACACTGCATGGTATTGGACAAGCCTGTTCCTGCCTCTTGTACACTGTCTCTCAATGGCTCTACAGTGGGCAGCATGTTCCAATAAGTACTCCATTTACTAGAGGCTGCATAACTTTGGAACCAAAAATATGAGACCAGGCAATTACCAAATCTGTATAACCAGGATGCAAAATAAAACTATTCTCCCTGTAAGGATACAATTTCAAAGATATTTTGAGTAAAATAAGGCTGGCTGGTTCAAGGCCAAGTGGTTGCATGAATGATCACATTTGGAAATGGTCCCTGAATGTGTTCATGAGATCTGGATAGTTCCTACTGCAAAGCTGCTATGAGAAGTACCAGTACACACGTGATTACCATAATTTTTTTCAGGATACTGACTTCTTGTTCTGGAATTGCTGGGTCAGTGGGGACTGCTGTTTCAATTTCTGAAGAGTTGTACATGGCTTCTCACAGAGCTAGCACATTTTATACTATCAAAAATATCTGAGGGTGCTCATTGTTCCCAATCCTCCTTTAGGCTGATTTTAACTCGGAGAGAATGATTTTGATTAACAGCAGTTACAGAGTGCTACAGACAGAACACGGGGTGAGTGTTTTAGACTATCATGAGGGTTAGGGGCTGTCTGAGGTTCCCTGTTCTTTACTCACATTAGAATTCTGGGCTTTATACTGGATGCATATGCATAACAAGCAAATCAGTCTTTCAAATAATAATGCACAGGACAAACTCCAATGCCAAGATAACTGAGTCACGTTTAGGGGAAGTTGGAAAGAAAATGTTAACAGGCAATGCAGAGAAAACTAGGATGCTGAGAGTATGCAACCTGCCTGCTGTATTCCAGTAGCCAGGCACTGCACATTAGGACCATATGATATTCAAAAAACTTAAGTCAGCACTTTTGACTCTCAGGCTCATTCATTTGACACAGCAGCATCTTTCGCACCTGCATGTACCACAGTTGTTTGATTTTTAAAAAATGATTTCAATACTGACATATTTTTCTTACAAAATCAGTTGAATATCAGACTTTAGAGAATTCATTATCTACTCTTGTCCTATTGAGCTAGGTGGCTGGGCCTAAAGGTGGCTGCTGTATTTAGTGAGGCTCCGATGCAAAGAGAACTGACAGAGTACTTTATCCAGTAAACTTGGCCATTGTTATTTTTTAAGATAATTGTTTTCCAAGTGAATCTGTATATATGGATATAATATACACATATATGTAGAGAAGCACACATCTTCATGCCTTTACACACAAAAGAACACACACATAGAGTTTTATATGCAAGTACCCACTCTGCAAATATCTACATCAAAGAACTATCACCAACCACATATATCCCATGATCATTATAACCCAGACCTAAGCTAAAACACATACATGCACAAACACATACACACAGACACACACATCAGAGACAATCAGCTTTGTGGTATAGGATGTCTATGGGCGTTATGGTTACAGATGAGGACAATCTACCCTGATGCTTCATTAGTTTTACCTACTGCTGTTTGGCAATAGTCCATAAATGTTCATGCTGGCCTTACCACAGAGCTTCTTTCTCCTGCTATATGGCATTTCAGTTACCTTCTGCTTTGCTTCAAGCATTTCGTTTTCCTCCCACAATAGCTTTGCTTTCTTCTGCATATGAATTGACTCTCTCTGGAGATAGCAGTTCCAGATGCTGAACCACAAAGAAAAATTGTGACTCCAAACTAGAATTTATCTTCCTCATTATCCTCCAAGTACCATGCACACTTCATCGGTTCTTATCCCCAGACAGACCCAGACTACAGTTCAGATCACTCATGAATCATCACATAGGAAAAGGTCAAATCCAGAGAACAGACCCATTCCAGAAGACACAAAGTACCAATGAAATCCAAGAAGACATGGCTCCCATGTATGCTTATATGTCATTGGAATTATACAACTACTTGTAGGTAGAGAGCAAACTTTCTGTGGAAGTCAAGAGGAGACCCAATAAGTACACATAAATTCTGTATATCTTATGAAATTCAGGTTTGCAAATCTACTTTAAGGGCCCTGGAAGCTCAAGGTTGATTGATATTTCCATCATGATGCAAACCTTTTTTATCTAGAGGATCCTTATTTTGGAAGGAAAATGATCGGAGGTACTTACATACTCTTCACATTTGGTCAAAATAAGTCCAAGAGGTAACAATCCTGGAGCCTCCCACTTTCCATTAAGAGGTAAACAGTACAGAACCTGAACCCTCACATTGCTTCAAAGACAAGGATGGGCAGACATATTCTGTGCATAGTGCTGGAATCAAGTCTCTATTAGTCACTCACCAATAATACTGATTTTCTTGAATCAGATCCTGAAACTTGTACAAGGCCTCACTGATCTTCTGTGGCATTTCCTCAAGGTCAGACATCAACTCATGATGTTGTGTCTTCAGCATATGAGACTCAAAGTTGATTCTGGTGTAGGGCATGGCAGAAATCAAATAACTCTTTTGACTAAGGATTCAAGGATCACATGATTCTAACTAGATTAACTACCCCTGCCCATATATTGTATATACTTGTTACTTGGTACTGCATCCTCTAGGATCTTATTAAATTTATCATTATTAGCTTCAGGCCAGTAGAACCAGGGAAGCAAAAGGAGGGATTGATCTCCTTTAGCTTCCTGAGGGTGTTTGAAGGAATAGCTTAGCTCTCCAAGAACTTTCTAAATGCCTGTGCCCCAAGCCTTGGTCCAACTTAAATCTGTGATGACTCTTCTCCATTTTTAGACAAGGATTGACAATCATTGGTTCTACTGATTATGTCAATTTCCCAAATGACATAATTAGTATTTACAGGGGAAAAGCCTGTAACTTACAGCAGGATATTCTAAGGTTCATCCAAGTTGGACACACAGGTCACATGCTGCTCAAAGTGAGGCTTCTTGGCCTCATAATTGTGATTTAGTGAAAACTGAGTCAACAAATCTACAGGGCCAAAACTCTCTATAGACTCTTGAGGTCTTATGTGGAACACACACACACACACACTCACACACACACACACACAGACACACACACACACAAACACTCACACACTCACACACACACACAAAGGCACACCCAAACACAATCAGAATCCTAATGAAATACAATACAATGATTTGTCTTGATCTCAGAGTATAATGAACAAAATTTGAGGAAAGCAGTGCTAACATGCAGCCAATCCAGTCACACAGTAAGAGAGAGCAAATGAGACCAGGCCCCTTCAGCTGTTGAAAGGACCAATTAGATCCAAAGCAATTTTAGATCAGATAGAAAGAGTTTGACCATAAAGAGCAACATCTAGCCTCTCCAACACACCAAAAATTGTCTAGATTTTTAAAATGAATAGTGGGAGTTCACACAATACTACCAATATCCCCAGACCGGGATTCATTCCATGGGTTCTGATTTACTTTTGGAGGAATCAAAATGCCCTGTTACTCTATCTCACTCCTATATACCTTCAATTCTGTGTTTGAAATCCAGTTAGGAAAAAAAAAAGAAAAGAAAAGAAAATGAGTTTGGGCATGAGGACAGACTGGAGTTGAAGACTTCTGTGATATGAGGAAATCTGGGGTTAACAGAGAGGGCCCAAGATAGTTCTCAAAATACCAAGCATAATGACTACCTGTAGTTCAAATCTGTGTCAGTGTAATTAGCCAGGATTCCCCGAAGTTCGTCCCTCTCATTTGTGATCTTCTGCAGATAAATTTTCAGCTTTTCCAACCTCTTCATCATCTTCTTATTTTTGGTGTTGCTGGTGGTTGCAGGTTTGGTTAATTCCTTCCCAACAGACCCTGTAGATATATAAACACAAGTAAACTTGTAGAAATAAAAGGACAGAGACAAGAGCAACCATGCTTAGTCCCAAACAGTGGCCCTAGGAAGAGGGAACTCTAGAGACACAGTGAATAACAGAAAGAACAGGAAAGCTATCTTCAAGCTGGGCTCCTCAACATGTCCCTGTTTCCAACCACTATCACTAAACACATGCCTCACTCCCTAGTGCAGTCTCCCTGGCCTTGAAACTCATAAGCTGACCAAGGCCAGAAGAATTGGAGGGCATTGTCTGCTCCTATCTGATAGATACAGGTCAGTTCTGGTGTTCATAGTGCTCACCACTAAAAATATTGTCAATAAATACCAACACCTGGCATCTGACACAAGCCAACACATGTGCAGGCTTCTTAAAGTACATGATGAGACTCCCCAAACTACTACCCTTACCCCAGACTGTGTTGTATGCCACATCATTTATGTTTAAGGATAAAGTGTCTGACACCTTGATACATTTCCAGAGGAATATTTCCCTCTCTTACTCAAGTTATCTACAGAAATCTGTTGAGATCAGAGTACTTTTCAACACTGTATTCCTGAGAACAACACATTGTTCCTCTCACAGAGCTATTTCCTGCAATCCTATGCTACTCAGCAGATAATTTAGGTCTCTCAGCAAAGCAACTTCTGGCCTGTCAATTCCTGGCTTTTTGAAAAATTAATCAGAAATTCTTGACTCATGGTCTGCCATTTAGGAATGTCAAGGCTCCAGATCATAAGCCCTACTCCTGGAAGGACTATCTCAGGCCCACTCCTCAAGTAAGTTCCCCAACCCCTGCCAAGAACTCACTGTGCTTTCCCCAGGACCACTTTTTTTTACCTGTTTTTGAACATGACAGAAGGTTTGCCTCTTTCTGCCTCAGTGTAATCTCTGCTTGTCCTCTATTCTCCCTCCGAATTAGCCTGAGCAGCATGGACATCATGCCTACTTGTGAACCCAATAGGCTCTGATGGAATACCCCACAGGCAGTTTCTATCATCACAACACTGCTGACATCACAGAAGATTCTAGGGCTCTCCTGGATACAAGAGAATGTCCAGGGAATTGATGGCTGATGAAGTCACTGGGAACTGCCACGATCTATATGCTAAGCAGCTTGAGCCAAATTGACTAGTTTCTGAGGTGTAATTACTTGAGATCCCCTTTGGAACCTCAGTACCTTTTCCTTCATAAGATAGACATTACTTTGTGCTTAATTTCATATCCAATTAATTGGATGGAAAGTGTTTTTTTCATGGTCATGGCATGGGTGCATCATCTTCAATCAGACTTAAAGCTCTATGCTATTTGAATGGGCAAGATTCTACTCCATAATAAATGTACTGCTTGGGTATATTCAGACAGACAGTCCACAGACACAGGATTTTCCAGAGGGCAAAATTATTTTCCTCCACGTTTAATTTATACAAGTTTGGTTACATTTTCTTATTGTGCATGCCTTGATGGTGAACATTCTTTCAATGTATACAGACATGAGTTTTTATGAAATATCTCTTTCAGAATCCCATTCTTTTGCAATGAAAACTTCCAAGGACTTGACACCATAGTTCTCCAGGTAAAAGGTACATATCAGTTGAAAAGTTAGTTTTTTTTTCAAAATATAATATCTCATAGTCTCCATTTCTCCAATACAAGTAATTAAGTAAATATTTGTGAGCAAATGTCATCAGGGCTATTGGAATGTAGCTCTATAGTCCAATTAGCTATCACTTCTCCATCCTCTACCATCCTGAGTTCTCAGGTCCACTCCTGAGGGTGTTGGGAGTTTGGAATATGATACTGTATTTAAGATACATAGGACACAATAGGATGGGTAAGGAATGGAAAGGCCACAAATCTTGTGAAACTTCAATGTTAGTGGATGCATATATTCAGGAGACTTCTTCCTTCTTGACATGGGTGTTCTGCATCCATGGTTAAATACCACCTAATCTCTAGGGTATAAGAGTGGGAAAAAATCATGTAAATGCAGGAGCTTTTTTCGAACTCAGAAGTCCCCTCAGTCTTTCAAATAGTGATATGACATGCCTTTATAAAGAAATGTATGACCGGGTGAAGTGAAAAGAAATAGAGCATTGATATCTATCTGTTGATATCTGAACCTGGGAAACAGTGAGGAAGCAATCTAAACAAATATATAGGGATGAACCTGTTCCTGTATTGGGTACAGCAGGCACAAAGCAAGCAGGAGACACGACCACCATTCTCTAGACTGTACTGAGAGATCTGCAGTGTTTCTTTCCTTCAATGTCCCTTTTTTATTTTCATGTGTTCAGGTCTCAGAGATCTGCATTCAGAATCAAGGTTCCCCGATATACCTAAATCATTCCCTGTTAATTGACAGGATTTGGCTTTTCCAAATTGGTTTTTGGGATCATTTACATGGAAAAGTATTTTACAACACTTTACTCTGGAGTCTTGTCTTTCTTTATCAACAGGGTGTGTCTCTTCTATGCAGCAAAAGGCAGGATTCTTTTTGGTTCCAGTTGGTTAGGCTGTGTCTTGTATTGTGAATTTAGTCCATTGATATTGAGAGATATTAAAACCCAATGGTTTTTAGTTTCACTTATTTTTGTTTTTCAAATTAGTATTTTGTGTGTGAGAGATTTTCTTATTTGATGTTCTTTTTTAATTGAAAAACTTTATTTTAAAAAATGATGAATGTACAAATTTTCAGCATTTTTGCATAAAAATATACAAATACATTTTAAGGTTGTAATTAAGTACCTGTGGGTATGTATACATAAACATATGTATATATGTAACAATAATATAGGAAAAAGGGCTACTAATTTGAGGGGATAGGTTAGAAAGTGAAAGGTTCTGTAGAAAGAACAGGGGGATGTGATACAGAGCGAATTAATTAAAATATATTCTTTTTTTCCTTAAACTTCATACAGTCTGTGAGTTGTTTCTGGGGTGTTCAGATCTTTCTGTGGTTAGTATCCCAATATCAGTGACTGCATATTATGTCTGTTCTTTTGTGACTGGGTTATCTCACTCAGGATAATATTCTCTAGATGCATCCATTTTCTTAAGAATTTTGTTAAGCCATTGTGTCTGATAGCTGAGTAGTTCTCCATTGTGTAAATGTACCACAATTCTTGTATCCATTCATCTACTGAAGGACATCTGGGTTCTTTCCAGCTTCTGGTTATTATAAATAGAGCTGAAATGATCATTGTGGTGCATGTATGTTTGTACTATGTTGGAGTGTCTTTGGGTCTCTAGGGTAAATGCCCAGAAGTGGAATAACTGGGTCTTCAGGTAGTACTATGTACAATTTTCTGAGGAATCGCCAGACTGATATCAAGAGTGGTTGTATCAGTTTAAAACCTCACCAACAGTGGAGAAGTGTTCCTCTTTCTCCACATCCTTGCCAGCATCTGTTGTCATCTGAGTTTTGACATTGGCCATTCTGACTAGTGTGAGGTGGAATCTCAGGGTTGTTTTGATCTGCATTTCCCTGATGGCTAAGGATGTTGAGCACTTCCTTAGATGTTTCTAGTCATTTGATATTCTTTGATTGAGAACTTTTGGTTCTTCCTGATTTCTGTCATCTCTGGTGAGCAGTCTGATGTAATTCTCACAGATCAGCCTTTGTATATGACTTGACCATTTTTCATGAACCTTTTAATATTCCTTTGTTCTTCTATGCATCTTCTCTTTTGATTAATATGTGATTGGATGATTTTCTACTCTAATCCAATTTATTGGTGTTTTGTGGGCATCATGCACATCTATGGTCCTTTCTTTCTATAGAGCTAAGGAAGTTTTCTACTATGATATTTTAAGATGTTTTCTGACCTTTTGAACTGGTAACCTTCACCCTCTTCTAGGTCTATTATTCTTAGCATTGATCTTTTCATTGTGTCCTGAATTTACTGGATGTTTTGGTTTAGGAGCTTTTCAAACATTATATTTTCTTTGATTGACTTGTCAGTAACTTCTGTGTTATGTCTTACACCTGAGAGTCTTTTTTGCTCTTCTGTATCATGTGATGATAGCATCTGTACCTCCTGATCACTTTAGTGGGTAATCTACAAGTTTCCCCCAACTTGTGATTTCTTTGTATCTATTTCGCTATATAGATCTTAGAAAGTTTTATTCAATTCCTTTAAGTACTTGAATGAATATACCTGTATTTCTTTAAGGGATTTGATTTCTCTTTAAAGGCTACTACCAGTTTGCTTGTGTTTTCTTGTGATTTTAAATGGAGTTTTTTTTTTTTTTATATCCTCTTTAAAGGACATTATTATCAGAATAAAGTGAGATTTTTTTTTCTTGGTTATAATTTTGATTTTCATTTGTGTTAGGCTTGCTGTGATGGGAGAACTGTGTTCTGATACCAAATTACATGGGGTCTGTTGCTTATGTTCTTCTGTTTTTTTTTTTTTTTGTTTTTGTTTTTTTTTTTTGTAGTGTAGAAATCTTTCCACACAGAGAATAATCTCTAACAAATGATTATGAGTTTCTCAGGAATCATTTGAAATATGACATTTATAAATCTAAACATAATGAACAGTATTTTTTACCTGCTTACAGTTTTGGAATATTCTCTTTTTAAATTCTTCTCCTTCTCCTCCTCCTCCTCTTTTCCTCTTCCTGCTTCTCTTTCTTCTACTCCTTCTTCTTTTTTACCATTTCCTGAGAAATGTTGAAGAATGAGTTCATAGTAGGTATGGGCCACAAGGTAAACAACATTATACCAGTTGTAGCCTTCTTCACTCAGAACCATGTCAGGTTGTGCTGTGCTAACCATTCTGCTTTGTTGGAGAATGTAAAATGTTCCATTTCACTAATACTGTTTTCAGAGATTGAACAAATAAAACAATCCACTCTAGCAAAGTCTGAGAAATGTCTATTGGATATTTCAAAAGTTCATTTTTTGTATAAATATTGGAATAATCATCCCAACTCTCAGCATCTGCTTGAGGTTAGCTTCACTGCCTGCTTGCATGCCTTGACCCTGGGAGAGATACACACCCCCCTTTGTTATGCAATTTCGTCCAGTCACACTCCACACCTGGCCTTCCTGTTCCCAGTTGCTAAAAGATAATTACAGACTTCCACCCCAGGGGGTGACTCTTACACCCAGCAGCTAGGGAATTTACATACCTCCCCTGTAATTACCTGAGGGTATAATACTGGGACCACTGTCTATGTGGGCAGTTCAATATGAAGTAAACTTTCTGGTAACACGAATAATGGACTTGTGTGTTTCTTTCAAACCCTTAGGCCTTCGCCTGGTTTGAAGTAGCTGTTATTGGTACAGGCACCACAAATGGAGGTCCACAATTCCACCCGAAAATGTAGATTCCACCAAGATATGGGAAGGAAGAAACGACCCGTAGGGTTTGCCCCATGGAACTAGCCAGCAAAATAAGTAAGGATAGTGGGGTGGATTGGAGATGGAAACCACTAGTTCTATTTTATGGTTGTTAGATCAGTTGCTGAATTTGCTTAAACAGTAGGGGAACTAGAATCAAGGTAGAAGACTGCAGTAGAATTCACTTGGGCAGCCTAAGTAAATCTTATTGATAGTTAGTAAGAATAGACTTGTGATAAGGATTAAGGAAAGAAGAATTGACTGCTCCTCTCACCATGGCCACATTCTTAGAAATCATATCCACTGCTGGTAGGTGTGGTGTTTGTGCTTAAGCAAGAAACTTAAAGAGCTAATAGAAAAAGGATATTTCCCATTAGTGTTTCTAAGTCTTTGTAAACAGATTAGAGGTATTTTATTTGGAAGAGAGAGAAAATAGATCTCGGAAAAGCATGCCTTTCTTTTGTCTTGGACAGTATGGGAGGAGAGGAGGAAAATTATTGTAAACTGTTTCAGAGTTCTTCCAGCAGGAACTGGGGAACAGGAGAATTCCTGACTCTTAGGATCCCACTGGAGAAATGTCCAGTTCTGCTTCTGGGTTCCTAAGGAAGGATATCAGGATCCTGTTGACAAATCTAGTTCTTGTCTCTCTGTATTGTTGTCCCTTGGTGCCAAGATGTCCATGTGTGTCAATTTGTGTCCATGTTTCTGTGTCTGAATGTTGCTCGTGCTTCATGTTCAAAAATAAAATGGTTGCTTACCTCTTGACTTATTCTTAACTTATGTCTAAAAGGGAAACAATAGAAGGTAAAAAAGAAGAAAAAGAAAAAGAAAAAATAGGAAGGAGGCTTCAGACTCTACCCCTTAAGTCAGCTCAACTGGAGACCCAATGGGAGTTAGATGTCTTCCCAGGCCACTGGTAAAGGGTGCTGGCTGTGTCTCAGCTTAAAGCAGATGATTGTTTTTCCTAGAAAAATCTCTGACTGTGTTTATTGAGCTCTGCAAGTGACAAGGTGCTCATTTCTTGAATTTACTGATAGAGAAAATGAGAATTTTATATGGTTTAAATATATAAGATGTGTGGTCAGTTCATGTTTGTTAACTAGTTTTAATTGGAATAAATGTGCTCTGAATGTCTTGGTCTTAGATTATTGGCTTATAAGCATTGGGTATGTTTAAAATTTTGTAACTTTGGCAACAAAAGTTTGTTTAAAACTAGTAACTTGGACAGAGTCATCCTCAAGTGCAACAAGTGGCATGAGCCACATGTTTTCTATATATAAGGAAAGGAATTTCTGTGGATACCCCAAACTTGGGACAATATTTGAATAATTCTTCTTCTAGAAAACAGACTTAAAGGATACAACTTAAAGTAATGAGGTATTAAAAGATGCATAAATATATATGAACTTGCAGCCACTTTGTGGCATGAAAGTAGGAAACTTAGGAGAGAGTTATGGTTATGGCCTGGTTTACAGCTTATAAAATTATCCGTAGATTTAAAAGATTGTTTTTATACCGTTCTGTTGCATCCTCGTGATTGCAAAGGGGTTGCTTTTGGCTTGTCTGAGGTTTTAAAGAGCCCTTGAAACAATGGGTATCACTGAATATCTTTGCCTCAGGGAATGGCTGATGGTCTGTTGTTATTTTGCTGTTTCCTGGATGGCAGAAAGCTGAAACTTAAAATCCTCAGTGTTTACTGTTGTAAATGCTTTGTTAGCTAACCACTCCCTAGTCAGACTGTGGCATAGGAGATTCCTAAAGTTAATTTACTTGTTTAATGTGATTTTCAAAAATCATCAGATGTTAGCTGGCAAAAACCTCGCTTTAAGCTCACCATAGAATGTCTCAAACCTCTTTCTGCTGTTCTTAAGAGATGCAAATCCTCTGCAGGGAACTGAGAGGCTCTGCAGTGAATATAGAGGAAACAATTAGTTAACAGCAGATATTATATTTGATCAACTGTTGGCTATATGTATTTGTTCTTTTGGCAAAAGGAACCATTAATGTGAATTCATCTTATTTCCTTTTTAAATAAAGTTTTAACATTTTGCTATGTTTATGCAGAATTGTATGATAGGTTTTTTTTTTTTTTTTTTTTTTTTTTTTTTTTTTTTTTTTTTTTTTAAGGAGAAGGTTTTAACCTGATGAAATATTTGTTCCTTATTCTGAGCAGCAATTAAATTGGTTATGGCTAGATACTGATGTTTGGCTTTTACAGGCAAAATTCAAAATTGATAAATCATAATCTGAAAGGCAAGTTGTTAAGGTTCCTTCCTCTGTGCATGCTTTTTTATTTCCTGTAAATTTATGCATGCAGCCCATTGATAATGCAATTGCTGTATTTAGAGATGGTTTATCTATGGAAAAGCATTACATACAATTAAATCACACATGTTCATTATCTTGAATTTGCCTGCTGCAGCATAGATTATAAAATTTATATACTGGTAGCCACTGTTTTTAGATGTTAAAAAAAAATCAGTTAAACTCTGTATTTATATACTGATAGCATATATATATATATATATATATATATATATATATATATATATATAGCTAAAGGCCTGCACCAATATATAATTAATTAATAGTTTATAATTGCTTAAATTTGTTCTGTTTTTAGATATTGCTAATTCTTGAGTTTTGCAATTGTTTATGCAAATACAACTTAATTTAAGAGAGCATATTATCCCATATTTCATAGGGTATTTTAGAGATACTGGATTGCCTGGATCACATAGAAAAGGCAATGAATGCCACAGCAGATTTGTATACCAGGGAGATTATAATCTCATTTATAGCTTGAAAGACCTCCGAAGGGAGACCCTCACTCAAATCTCAGGAGAGGCGCGCACCCAGCGAGGCACCGAGACCAGACTTGCTGCAATCGCACGAGAAAGTTTATTGAAAGTGAAAGAGTGAGATCTCAGGCCAGCATGCTGGGGTCAAGACTCATACACCACGCAGGGGTAGAGGAGTTCGACCCCAGCCTGAACTTGTAACAGGCTTATAAAGGCAAAAATCACAAAGAAGGGGGAGGACAGGGGGAATGAGGAAATTCATAAGGGAAAGAATCATACATTTTTTTATCAGTACACCCCCAGGCACACCTAGGGCGTTGGAATATTCCACAGAGGTCATCCGGACCTTCTGTGGTATTTTGGGAACTCAAATCTCAAGAAAGTGGGATTTCCTGGGAGCGGCAGAGGAAATCCCTAGGGCAAGGAATCAGTGTCCTTTGACAAACTTTTACTCTTCGGCTACCAAAATAGTAATGGCCTGAGACAAAAATTTGAAATTTCTAGTGAATGTGCATGTCAAATTGTAAAGATTTGTTCTGAATGTCCTCCGTTTCTTATACTACATGATGTTGTTAACCCTCAAGGACTTGTACCTAACCCATTATGACATATAAATATTCCTCATATTTCTGGTTTTAGAGAATTAAAATATGTATTTAAGTATTAACACCTTTTCAGGCTGTCTAGTTGTAATCACTTTAACTTGAGAGGCAACTAAATGTGTATAGCCTCTGGACAATTGTGTTCTTAAGAGTAATTCTGATCCCATGATTTGGCAAAGAAGTTTTCCATATTTGTAGGGCACATTAGAGCCCATACTGCCCTTCCAAGACCACTATGGAGAGGGAATCGTCTTGCACATGTATACACTTGCCCTTATGCATTGGCTATAAAAGAATCTAATGTGGATAAGGCTATGCAGGTGCATACTAAATTTCATTTGAATGCAGGATCCTTAAGATTTCATTGTAAAATTATAAAAGAACAAGTTCTAGAAACATGTCCCATGTGTGCAGAATTCATTTCTGCTCCTAATTTAGGAGTCATTCCTAGGGGACTGAATCCCAATGATATTTGGCAAATGGATCTCACACATGTCCCTTCTTTTGGGAATTTATAATTTGTGTATGTTTTAATTGATACTCATTCAAGAATTATATATATACATATATATGCACATAGTAGAAAATATTAAAAGATGTCAAAAATCACTGCTTACAAGCTTTTGCATATATCAATGCTCCCAAAAAGATTAAAAAAAAATATGGTCCTGCCTATTCCAGTAAAAGGTTTAAACAATTTTGTTCATATTATGCTATAATTTATAAGACTGGAATTCCTTATAATCCTCAAGGACAAGCAATCATTGAATGTGCTCACCGCACCATAAAGATGTATTTGTCTAAAACAAAAAAGGGGGAGCATATCTCCCCTCATGTGCATCTATCCTTAATTTTATATATTCTAATTTTTTTTAACTGTAAATTCTGAAGGCTGCTCTACAGCTGCTAGACACTGGAGGGCATGCTTAGTCCAGCAAGAAATGGTGCAATGGAAGGACCTTGCATTGTGGCGGGGACCAGACCTCGTTTTGAATAGTGCTCGGGCCTCTGTTTGTGTTTTCCCTCAGGATTCTGAGTCACCTGTCTGGGCCCCTGAGTTCTGTATATGTTCTCTGAAAACTGCAGATTAGCACTATTGTTATTAACAAGGGGGAGGGTTTCATTTGTTCTCAACAGGTATGAAGCCGATGTAGGCAGCCAGTATATGAAGCCAGTGTGTGAAGCCAGTGTGTGAAGCCATTGTGTGAAGCCAGTGTGTGCAGCTGATGTGAAGCCAGTGTATGAAGGAGGTGTGTGAAGCCAGTGTGTGAAGCCAGTGTATGAAGCCAGTGTGTGAAGCCAGTGTGTGAAGCCGGTGTGAGAAGCCAGTGTGAGAAGGCGGTGTAAGAAGCCTGTGTGAAGCTGATGTGAAGGCGGTATGTGAAGCCAGTGTGAGAAGCTGTTGAGAAGCCACTAGAGGAGTTAAAACGTGTAGCGGTGACAAGAACCCCAGAATCTGCACCCATACCTGTGCCCATGGAACGTACCAGAGAGAATCAAGAAAATTTTGGCTGCAGCCCTATTAGTGCTGTTTCAGCAGCAATCTTTGTAGCTGTGATCCTCTTCTCCCCACCTTATTGCCATAGCTGCCCCGTGGAATTTTTAGGAAAAGTGGCTGAGGCCCTCTCAACTTAGGTTAATCTATAATCTTTCATTAACTTGGATATACATTCAATTAGGAATGTTAATTTTGAATTAACTCCACACTGTTAACAGGAACAATTCCGTGTGGTTTCTGAGACTATTAAAACTGAGATAGTATTAGCTTTGGGTGCGCACCCCTTAGAGCACTTTGGGTGAGTATCCTCTCTAATATCCCTCAGGCAAGACAAGCCTGGAGCCAAGCTGTCAGCTGGCAGACTAGCAGTAAGCAACCCTATAGCCCAAGAATGGTAGAGTATGTATAAATTAGGTGACCAATGACGAGAAAACCTACAGGGTGCTGCTCAACCTAAGACCAAAAATCCACGGGGGCCCATGAGGATATTTCCAAAACAGGTAAGAGCAAGTGTTGAGGTCTAAGCCAGTTCTCTAATTTAAAAAAAATAATATTGGGGGAGATGTTGCAATAATCACCCCAACTCTCCTCATCCCCTTGGGATAGAAGCCCCCATTTTGTTATGGTATTTGGCCTAGTCACAAGCCACTCCACACCTGACCTTCTTGTTCCCAGTTGCTAAAAGATAATTACAGACTACCACCCTAGGGGGTGACTCTTACACCCAGCAGGTGAGAACTTACATTTCCACCCTGTAATTATCTGGGTGTATAATACTGGGACCACTGTCTATGTGACTGTGACTGCAAGGTGTCCTGAGAGAAAGCAGTTCAATATGGAGTAAACTTTCTGGTAACACAGATAATGGACTTGTGTCTTTCTTTCAAACCCTTAGGCCTTCACCCAGTTCAGAGTTGCTGTTAGTGGTGCAGGCACAACAAATGGAGGCCCACAAAGCCTCCTCCATATAATATTGTTATATATACCAATTTCTCCATTGTGGTGTGCAAAAAAGACAGATCCCATGAAAGAAGCCAAGGCTGAAATCTCTTTCGTTGATCACATCTCATTTTGCATTTGTGATCCAGATTCTCTGTGCACATAAATATCCCCATCTTCTAACACTGACTTCTACAGTAGAGTTCATTTTACCATAAATGTAAACAACCTTTGCTGTTTGTGCCATAATTTTTTTTCATATATCTTAGTTCTTGCCATGTGTGAGTGAGTGTATGTGTGTGTATGTGTGTTTATACATGTGGGTGTGTATAAATGTTTTCTGGTATCACATTCACAAAAAAACCAAACTGATCCCATATCTTTGCATTTGTTTCTGTTGAGTCTGAGAGAAACTGAATACCCAGGTCATCATCTGAGGTGACCAATCTGATCCAGGTTCACCTACATGGAAGGATCACATTTGGGATATTTTAGGACCACATTCCTCTAACCAAAATGATGGTCAGTCCTATCACAATAATACCACAGTTTCTAACACCAAGTACTGTCTTTGTTAAGATTTTACTGCTGTGAAAAGACAGCATTAAAAAGGAAACAGTTATAAAGACAACATTAACTTTGGGACTGGACTAAATGTTCAGAGGTTCAGACCATTACTGTCAAGGAGATAGCATGGCAACATCCAGGAATGCATGGTAGAGGCTGAGCTGAGTGTTCTGCATCTTCATCTGAAATCCACTAAGAAAAGACTGGCTCCCATGTGGTTAGGAAGAGGGAGGGTCTCATTTGCAGCCTCAAACCCCATAGTGACACAATTCCTCCAATAGGCCATGCCTACTCCAACAGGACCATACCTTGTAGTACTATTACTCCCTGAACCAAGCATACTAAAACCACCATTGTTCAAATCATAAAATTTTCTATTCATTTGCAGTAAAGTTTGTACTACAAGACATGGCAAATTTCTGTGTAAACGCTGCCTTTCCTGAAGTAAGCTTGGGAATTTAGAGATAGTTAGAGTCGAATACAATTTCAAATAATAAACAGGAAACTCTGATATGATAATTTTTATATTTGTGTAAATCCATGAGGTTTTATTTCTGAAAGCGATGCATGAACTAGATTATAGGCATCAAGAATAGGACTGTTATACAATAATCTGAAAGTTCTGTTTCCACAGCAACATAAAAAAAAAATCAAGGAAACAAAAAACCTATCTTGAACCATTTATGAAATCCATAAATTATTCTTCTAATAATGTTTTATTATTTGAAATTTCTTTTATGTGTCAATTATCTTAATTATATTGATAATTTTAAGAATCAAATAATACATTAACATATTTCATCTATCTTCTCTATTAATACCTTTTATTACCCAAAAATATCATTAACAGATTTTGAGTGATACCCATAGCTCAAGATCCCACTTCTATTGCTTGAGTACTAACTTATGTTTCATAGCATACAAAATAATATTTGGAAATTACACTTAGTAAAAGAACATAAAATATTAAAAATAGAACCATTGAGAAACATATATGATAGCCCATGACATAAAGTGAGAGTATACAAAATGCATTACATGTCTCTATAAATTGTCTAATAATCATTTACTTATTAAAATAACCACATTATTATGAGAAAGTTTATTTAATCCTTAATAATTTTACAAAAATTAAAGTAGGAGAAGTTTTTTGAAATCAGACATTAAGAAAATGCTAATTTTGTTATTGTTGATGGACAGCCTAAGTAGTGAGGGCATCCAATTGGTGACCCCAGCACATGTATATTGGAACAAATTTTTCTGGCCTCAGTGGGAAAAGGTATATCTAATCCTGTTGAAAGTTGGTGTTCCATGGAAAAAGAATGCTGTTGGCCTAGGTGATGAGAGGTTTGGTGGAGATGTTGTGGTGGTGAGGTAATGGCAGTGTGTGGTGTGGGAAGATCAAGATCTCAGATGATAAAAGGAGGGGTAACAGTGTGAAGATCTCTGGGAGCATAGACTGGGAGGGGAGCAATGTAAATAAATAAAATAATTTCTAAAGTGCTAACTACATAGAGAATCAGAAATTACTACTAATAATAGTTGAATGATATTCATAAAATATGCTAATATTTATGTTTTTGGTTTTGTTATTGGTTATTTTATGTATTTAAAGTTCAAAAGTTATACCTCTTACCCAATTCTCCTCTGCAAGCATCCCATCTCATCCCCACTCTCCCTTGCTTCTGCTTCTATGAGAGTACTATACCACCCACCCACTTGCATCTCACTGACCCAGCTTTCCCCTATTGGTTAAGTCAGGGTTTCTATTCCTGCACAAAATATCAAGACCAAGAAGCAAGTTCGAGAGGAAAGGGTTTATTCAGTTTACACTTCCATATCGCTGTTCATCACCAGAGGAAGTCAGGACTAGAACTCAAGCAGGTCAGGAAGCAGGAGCTGATGGAGGGATGTTACTTACTGGCTTGCTTCCCATGGCTTGCTCAGCCCACTTTTATTAGAACCCAGGTCTACCAGCCCAGGGATGTGACTACCCACAACTCTCCCCATGTTGATCACTAGTTGAGAATTTGCCTTACAGCTGGATCTCATGGAGATATTTCCTCAACTGTGATAACTCCAGCTTGTGTCAAGTTGACACAAAACCAGCCAGTACAATTGACCAGCACCTTGTCAACTTGACATGCAAGCAAATCAATATTTAGCTTCCACCCTTACTTTCTTGTACATTACCAAGACCTTGATAAGTTTAAGAGTCCCACAGCCTTTGCCAATTCTTACATTTTAACACTGAAATACCTTTAAAATATTCTGTCTCTTTTAAAAATCAAGGTCTTTTTACAATTCAAAGTCTCTAAACTGTGGGCTCTTATTCTTTCTTCAAGAGGGAAAGATATCAGGACAAAGTCACAGTGAAAGCAAAATCAACCTCTATCCATGCAGTGTCTGGAAATCCACTTACAAAATTCTGTCTTGGTTATGGTTTTATTGCTGTGAACAGACACCATAACCCAAGCGAGTCTTATAAATAACAAAATTTAACTGTGATTGGCTTACAGGTTCAGAGGTGCAGTCCATTTTCATCAAGATAAGAACATGGCAGCATCCAGGCAGGCATGATACAGCAGAAGCTGAGAGTTCTACATCTTCAAACAAAGGAAGCCAGGACCAGACCAAACATCCTCAGGCAGCTAGTAGGAGTGTCTCCACGCACCACCTCAAAGTGACACACTCCTCCAACAAGACCACACCTTCAAATAGTGCTGCTACCTAGGCCAAGCTTATACAAACCAGAACAGTGTTGCAAATCCTTTGGGCACCTTGATTCATTTCTTTAACTCCTCCATTGGGTTCCATGTCTTAGTTTTGATTTTATTGTTTTGAACAGATATAAATGACCTAGGCAACCCTTAGAAGAATAACATTTAATTGGGCTGGCTTACAGGTTTAGAGGTTCAATCTATTATCATCAAGGCAGAAACATGGCAGCATCCTTGCAGGCATAGTATAGAATATGAGCATTCTACATCTTCTTCTGAAGGCTGCTCGCAGCAGACTGACTTCCTGGCAGTGAGGAGTGAAGTCTTAAAGTCCATGCCTACAGTGACACATCTACTTAACGAGGCCATGACTCCACACACTGCCATTCCCTGGGCCAAGCATATATAAATAATCACATTCTACTCCATGGCCCACATTGGCTTGTTCAAAAACATGAGTCTATAGGAGCTATATCTAAACATAGCATAATACTAAATACATTCAGTTATTCAAAATGACTTCCAAAGTCCTCATAGTCTATAGTGGTCTCAAATGAATACCTCTATGTTGGATGTCAATGTGGTCTTTAGATCTCTAACTCCATTTTTCACCTTTGTTAACTGCAACAAATATCTTTCTCCTGCCAAGTTTCCACTCATTGTTAGCCGATTCCCTTAGTAGAAATTTCACAGCTCTGGCTTCCTGAATATCTTTGGGCCTCCAAGGCAACTTCAACATTACAACTTCTTGTCCCAATGTCTGGGATCCACACATGATATTCTGGACTTCTCTAAAGGGATTCATTCACTTATCCAGCTCTGCCCTTTTTAGTATTCTAAGCACAAAATGATCATGTTAGATACTATAATTTTGGGCCTCCCTTTCTTCCCTCGCTAAGCCTTTTCACCTGCGGTGGTGCAAACCTGTTTATGCCCTTCAAAGCTGCTTTCTGCCCCATTTGGGGGCTGGGACTTCCCATAATTCAGCTGTTGCTTCTTGGTTCCTCATTAGGTGCTTTTCACCTGAGCAACCTTGTGACTTCTGAGATGCACCTAGCACTTTTCCATGGCCTCATACTTGCTTAGTTGCTGCTCCATTTCTGCTTAAGTGAGGCATAACCTATAATGGTACTGCTTCTTGGAATCCATCAGAGTCAGCTAAGGAATCTGTACACTTTTATTCAGTTAAGGAGTAGGAATTTTAACATGCTGTCTTCACCATGCCTATTGGCACCACTTTCTCTTCTTGGTATGCCATGAGACAGAGGCATCATCTGGGGAGGAGATTCTCAATTGTTCTAGGAATTGCCTGTTGACCAACTGTTGGGAGAGGGAGGATTTTGCTCAGGTTGTTTGAGTTCCTGGTGTGATCCCTGTAGCCCTGGAGCATAATGGCTGCTTCTTATTGTGCTCTACCGACACAAAAGAGACTTTGGCATCACTGCTGCTATTATCACCACCATTGCCATCTCTGCCACCACCACCACAGACGTCTCTAAATCTGCAGCCAGTACTGGAACTGAGGACAAATTTTCTGGGGAGTTGCTTCAATGCTGTCTGTGCAGAATAATATTAACTCTCAAATTAAGCTGGGCATTCTCAATCTCAACCAGTCACCTGCAGATACTCTAACTGACTTTAATGAGCCACAGGCCTTGCCTACTTTGCTTGTTCTCCCACAATCTGAGATGCCAGAGCTCTGACATTCAGAGCTTCTCCTCTTGTACTCTGGCACTTTTCACATCTACATATGGAGATCCTCTCTTGTGCTTAACCCCAGTAACTATTATTTACAGTTGGCTAAGTGAAACCCTTCCAGTCTACAACCCAGGCTAGACTCAAACTAGATATGGTCCTGTTTGTGCCTCCATGTGTAGTATGAGCCTTAACCCTGACTTGCTCTCATTCTTGGTGGTGTACCATCTGTAGACAATGTGCCAAGATGATTCTTTCTGCTTTTCTTCTTAAGATTCATAGAATAAGCGCAGGAAAGAAGTTTAATCAGTCATTAGCATCGGCTATACTTCCAGTGAAATTGGGTTCATTCCCATAAAACATAGGATGATCACAACTGTCTGTGCTTCCAGTGCCATGGGACCCAACACCTTCACAGAAATATACATTCAGGTAACATTCTAGTGCATGTAAAATAAATGATAATAAATCATATAAAAACTTAAATGTATATTTATATAATATTTAACTTATTTATTTTATTTTTTAATCTTTGAACAATGGAGTACTGTATATGTCTAATGGGCATCAGAAGTTATGCTATAAAATGGGGTTATAGACCTTTGGGAGCTTCTTTGTGGATGCTGGCAAATGACCTTTGTGCTCTTAACTGCCTAATAATTTCCCAACCTTGCCCTTCTCTGTGTTTTTTGTTTATCGAAAATAGATTTTTTTCCATAAGAGTATGCAGTGATTACATCTTTTCCACACCCAGTTCCTCTGACATTCTCACCACCTCCTCTTCCAACTATATCAACACCCTTTTGTTCTCTCCTAAACAACAAATAGGCAGCTAAAAATGTAGTGGGACATTTCTTTAGTCCTAGGACTTAAGAGGAAGAGGCAGGTAGATCTCTGTGAGCTGGTCCAGTATTATTTACAAAGTGAGTTCATGGTCAAACAATTAAACAGAGAAGTCATGTCTTAAGAAACAAACAATCAATTAAACAAACAGAGAAATGAAAGCTAACAAAGGATCATATGAAATAGAACAAAAAGAAACATATTGGAATATGACAAAATAAAAAAATAGATGGAAAAGAGACAAAGAAAATACAAAAAAAATACATAGAGATGCAGGACAGGATCACACTCACAAGAGTGTAATAAAAACTCAAAATTGATAGCAATAACAGATGAGCAAAGAAAGGGGTAAGGTCCCTATAGAAAGTCCAACAGAGTCAATTTCCATGGACACTTGAGGTTCTCAGAGATGGAACCACCACCTAAAGATCATACACGGCTGGACCTAGGTCTCCCCACTCAGATGTAGGAGATGGGAATCATGGTCATGATGTGGATCCCCTAACTTCAAAAGTTATTGCCTCTTTGTGGGATGTGTTGTTCTAGCTGTGCTGCTTTGTCTGAACTCAGTGAGAGAGGATATGCCCAGATTGAAAAATACTTAAAGTACTAGGGTGAGGGATAGCCAGGGAATCCACTCACTTAGATGAGAAAGAAAAGAGATATGGGGAATGGGATGTGAGAGGGTATGAACTTGAGGGGAGCTTTGAGTGTATACAAGACATCCTCCTGCATCAGCCTGCTGAGTGTTGTCATATTAGATGATTGTCAAAGCATCAAGTTCATCTCTTTATTCCAGAAGAGTCAAGTGATTGTGTAAACTGGAAAGAATCCTGCTCAGTCAGTCAACAGGGTCTCAAGGGAGACAATGAAGATTGAAAAGATAAAGACAATTAGACAACAATATAACATGACTCCAGACAGTGCAAGGCTGAAGGGAATTTAATTTTCTCCAGACTTCTTACATACCATTTTACATACTTGCAAAGAATAAAGTCAGTTTTAGGACAAGAAATAAACAAGGAAAATAAGCTAAGTCTCCTGATTAATGTTTTACGGATATATCAGGAAGACCAACATAAAAGGAGTGCCACAAATCTCTCTGCCTAGTTGTCCTTGAGCTTTGTAATAGCCTCCCCTCCCCCAAAAAGTTCTTATCTGAACCTACTTCACTGTCCTAGCCCAATTTTGAATTCCTGCTGTATTCCTACAAGGAGGTCCCCAAAAGATCTCTACAAAGGGATTTGTCATGTCCATTTACCATGCCAATTGATGGTTTGTGGATGTATTTACAAGAACAGGTTATGGCCCCCAGGTGATTTTCCCTCTAAAACATGCTGCTCACAAATGAAAAAAAAACAATCATGTGACTTGTTCCACCTGGTGATCCTTCAGAATGAAGCCATAGACAAGAGGATCCCTGTGTGATAGAATTCTAAATTATCTCTAGCTATAGAACAAGGCAGTTGTCTAGGAATATAATCCAAATCAAGAATCTCAAGAGCATAAAAAGAAAATCAATTATTACCATCTGAATGAGGAAGAAGCATGCTTATTGCAGTGGGCTCAGCAGAGAAAAGACTTCATACATTTCTGCTGTGTGGAGATGAAGATCTAGGCTCTGCCTGTTTATGGTATGAAAAAAATTTTGGAGGTTTTCTATCCAAAGCACATAGAGGATTTGGAACTCAACATGACATTGACTGAGTACACAGTGTCACATTTTACTCCTTTCTTCTGGCAGATGAGGAAACTTCATATATTTTTCATGGCATGCACCTCCATGGAAACTTTTATGAATGGCTGGAACACATATGCTAGAGAACAGATGTATGTCAATGAGTTCATTTCCCAGTTTTCCCATCTCTAGTGACTTCAGCATCTCTCCATGAATGGCATGTGCTTTCTAAGCCATAAAGCAGGTGTTCAGGTAAGGATGGTGAACTAGGTGAGCTCCCAGAGTAAACATTTCCCTTTTATTTTAAGGACTCATGGACCATGAGGGAGACATTAGAATGCAGAAGGTATAAGTAGCGTGAATTAAGGTCTCAAATGGCCATTTATGAAGCAGCTGACTTAAGTGAGTTAAGGGGTAGGGCAAAATAGGATGTAATTCTTGGTATCATGGCAACCCAATCAATACAAAAGGAAAGGAGGGAGAATGTAGTTAGGAGCCTCAGGACTCACCCACACAGCAGTTAGGCCAGCAGTTGTGCTGAGGTCAGTGATAGCATTCTACAGTCTGCACCTGATTTGTTACGGAAAAAAATGTTTGAGACCCAGCAGGTTTGAGAACATGAAACAAGGGAGGAAACTTTGAGTCTGTATATGATAAAAGTAATTGTGCAGAGATCTTGATTTAATATATTTTCTGCTTGAGATGGATGCCAGGAGATGAACTATAGGACTGACTTGTCTCAGCATGTTACAATACATACATCATACCTAAGATAATATCCTTGAATATCTGGTCAAATTTCTATTGTGGCAACTACCTAATTTTATTATTTCCACTCTCCATCACCATTTGCTAGAACTAACCCGCTGCTTTTCTCTAGTCCCTGATGATGCCCTTGGAGACCTTCTCCATCACACAGTACCAAATTTCACACTCAGACTTGGATTCCTTTTCTTTTTCTCCAAGGATCTGTCAGCTAAAGTATCTGAACATGAGAGGAATAGTCTTATTGTGTTTAGATATTGTGCCTCTCTGAGTTCTCCAAGAAAATGTGGAAGACTCTTTGCAGTCCCTGGGCTTAAAGGCTTGTAGGATGAATGACTCTCAACTTACTCTCCTGATACCGGCCATCTGCCACTGTTCTGAGCTCAACAAGGTCAGCTTCTATGACAATAATAACTCTGTTCCTGTGCTGAGGGACCTCTTGAAGCACACAGCTGACTTGAGCTGACTGAATATGTGAGAGAACCCTGCTCCTTTGCGGTGCTATGATGACTTGGGTGTTCCCACCAAAGAGCAATTTTTCAGCTTTGTGCTGTGGTCATTGTTACCCTCAGGCCATAAGACAACCCAAGAGCATCTCCTTTGCAACAGAAATGTGTCATTCATGTGGTAGTCATTGTCTTTGATGGCTGTAAATGATCTTGGGTTTCAGAAAGAGCCAGAAATCACACAGACAGTAGTACCAGTTAGATACCAGATATTTTGAACATATACCTGAAGACTGATCTATTACGGTTGCAGATCAGAAGGTGGACCTAACCTGGACATTGAACATTTCACAGGATAATCTAATCCAGGAGAAAACAGATTAGCTGCTCTATATTGGGCTCTGACTGAAGATATTTTCACAAGATATACTAAATAGTTCTAACTGACCTTCATTCTGATTGGTTGTATTTGGAAATTATAGATGTGTAACTCCATAATATTAGCAAACCTCAGAACATGCTCAATATAACTAGGCATGTACTGAGCTTTATCCTGCCCTTAGAAGGCATGTGCAGAAGGAAAAAAGGAATATGAGAGACAGAATGGTTGTTTTAATGCCTTTCTATGCACCCCACATTTACCCAGATGTCCAGATGTGTCAAACAATGGTTGTGTTCCTTTTTTCCCCTCTCAATAATATGAAATATCTGACATACATGGAACAAAATAACTACAGTTTTGGTATAAAAGAAGGTCTCACCAAATGGGAAATTATGACTTTTGAATGTGAAGAAATGGATGGCTTCAGACTCGTTTTGAACTGGGTCTCTCAGAGATTGTGACTTCACAGACTGCTCAGAAGGTTGGAAACAAAAGAATGTCCAGTGACTAACATCTTGGATGCTGAGTTTTACACAGGGAATATTCAGATGGACTCTGGGAAGAGGGAACTTGTGGAAACAGAAGCACACCTTGGCAATTTTGATTGGATTCTGACAAGATTGTTTAACTAGATGATCTTTCAACAATGTGTAAACTTTTTGTACTTCCTTGTAGTATATAGTGAATAAATAAATCATTGATACTTTGTTTAGATGTCATTACTGTTTCCTGAGTGGAATAAACTAAATAACAAATCTGTACCACCTGACCTCTTGAGGAGTCAATATGTATACATTGGTGCCAGGCATGTTATGATTGAAAATCATGGGTAGGTGGGTAAAGTTATCAGCTAAGATGGTTCACATGTGGACATCTAGGTTGGCCTATGGTAAAAAAGAATAATAGAAACCACCTCTATGTATCTCTCACTCCTTGTTTCTTTCTCTCCTGCCCCTACACTCTCTCCCTGTCAGCCTGTCAGCTTTGCAGGCCTTGTTATTTGGAACCTGTTGATTTTCTGGAGGTTTGCTCACAATAAACTTCTTTCATGCTCAGCAGAGAGTCAATAAAACAAACAAACACACAAATAAAAGCCCAGGAACTGATAGTTGAAGTGAGATTACTCATGTTTTAAGCGCACATGTTTCTTTAAAGGAAAACCGGAGTTTGGTTGCAGAAGTAATATCAAGTGGCTCTCAGCTGGATCTCTGGCTTCAGGGTGTAGGCCCATGTATGTAGATTGTTGTGGTTATCAGGTTTTACAGGCACAATATGCACAACACCTATGTATTCACCTAACTGATAATATCTTGGAAAAAAAAAAAACCTCTGTTTCACAAACACTTCAAAAAACCAACTAATTAATTAAAATGGTGATGTTCAGTAGCAAGGTATTTGCCAGACTTGGTGTGGCTCAAATATTACTCCAATACACACCACAAAGAAGAGAGTTTGTGGTATTTCATGTGTGTGCATTGAGCTCAATTGGTGAACAATTGTCTAGACTATACTGGATTCCAGTTTGAGGTCTGCACCATGGAGGAACAAAAGAGTACAAAGAGTTTATAAAAGAAAACTGGGTGTCTGTCTGTTTATCCAAGTCTGTATCTATCCATCTGTGTCTCTGTCTGTATGTTTATCCATCTGTCTGCCTGGCTCTTTATCTATCTATTAGGTGAGACCACACTCATATAGATACCTAGATCACAAAACCATGACCCAAAAGAAAAATTTAAATTTCAGACCAATTTTTCATATAAATATTGATACAATACTGAATAAAATACTGGTAATCCACATTCAAGAACTCTACAAAAACATGAACTATCCTATTCAGTACGCTTCATCCCAAGGATGCAGGGATGGGTCAACATAGTAAAATAAATACAGCAGTGTAATCCACCATAGAAACAAACAGACAAAAAGGTCACATTCCATCTCATAAGATGCTAAAAAAGCCTTTGACAAAATCCAGCACCCCTTTGTGATAAAAGTACTGTAGGGTAAAAGCCATATACACAACCACAATAAATCAAATATACAGAAATCTGATAACCAACATAAAATTAAATGGAGAGAAAGGTAAAACAATTCCACAAAAACCAGGGATGAGAAAAGACAGTGTACTATCTCCCTATCAATCCAATATAGAATTTTGTATTCTAGCTAGAGCTATAAAAGAAATAAAGTGATTAAGGTGTAAGAAGTTGGAAAGGAAGAAGACACAGTATATCTATTCACAGATGATAGTTTAGTATAAATAAAAACCCTAGAATTTCTTTTTATTGTTTTTCTTTTTCTTTTAAACTTTATTTTAAAAAACAAAGATTAAAGAAAAAATTTTAAACATTTTTGCATAAATGTATACAAATACATTTTTATCAGTGCTTGGCTTTTTTTTTTTTCTTTTTTTTTTAAGGTTTGATACTATGCATTAAGGTCTTACTAGTTACAATGAGCAAAAAGTACATGTAAAACAGGATGTAACCCGGAATTAGTCAACGTTTTCTTGGTGTATAAGGATTGAGCATAATGGGTTTTTTTGTTTGTTTGTTTGTTTGTTTGTTTGTTTTCTTTTCTTTTTCTCTTGAAATTTAAACAGTCTGTGAGTTGTTTTTGGGGCAGTCCCAGCCTCTGGGGTTAGCATCCCACTATCAGTGACTGCATATTATGTCTGTTCTATTGTGACTGGGTTATCTCACTCAGCAAGATATTCTCTAGATGCAAATGGACATCTGGGACCTTTCCAGCTTCTGGCTACTCTAAATAGAGCTGCTATGAACATTGTGGTGCTTGTATCTTTGTTGTATATTGGAGTGTCTCTGGGTTATATGCCCAAAAGAGGAATAGCTGGATCTTCAGGTAGTACTATGTCCAATTTTCTGAGGAATCACCAGACTGATTTCCAGAGTGGTTGTATCAGTTTAAAACCCCACCAACAGTGGAGAAGTGTTCCTCTTTCTCTACAAACTCGCTAGCATCTGCTGTCATCTGAGTTTTGGATCTTGGCCATTCTGACTGGTGTGAGGTGGACTCTCAGGGTTGTTTTGATTTGCATTTCCCTGATGGCTAAGGATGTTGAGCACTTCTTTAGATGTTTCCCAGCCATTCCATATTCCTCAAATGAGAACGTTTTGTTTAGCTCTGTACCCCATTTTTAATAGGGTTGTTTGATTCTCTGGTGTCTAGCTTTTTGAGTTCTTTGTATACCTTGGATATTAGGCCTCTATCTGATGTGGAGCTGGTAAAGATCTTTTCCCATTCTGTTGACTGCCGTTTTGTTTTCTTGACAATGTCCTTAGCCTTACAGAAACTTTGCAATCTCATTAAGTCCTATTTGTTAATCTTTGACCTTAGAGCTTGAGCCATTCACATTTTGTTCAGAAAATTTTCACCTGAGCCTATGTGTTCTAAGGTGTTCCCTACTTTCTCATTTAATAGTTTCAGTGTATCTTGTTTAATGTGGAGATATTTGTTCCATTTTCACTTGATCTTTGAACAAGGAGATAAGAAAGGGTCTATTTTCATTCTTCTGCATGCTGAGTGCCAGTTGGACCAACACCATTTGTTGAATAGGCTGTCCTTTTTCCATTGAATGTTTACATCTCCTTTGTCAAAAATCAGGTTACCATATACGTGAGGGCACATTTCTGGTTCTTCTATTCTATTCCATTGATCCTTGTGCCTATTTCTGTACCAGTACCATGCAGTTTTGAGCACAATTGCATTGTAATATAGCTTGAGGTCAGGGATAGTGATTCCCGCAGATGTTTTCTTGTTGTTGAGGATGGATTTTACTATTCTACTATATCTTTTGTTATTCCAGATGAAATTGCACATTGATCTTTTCAACTCTATGAAGAACTGGGTTGGAATTTTGATGGGGATTGCATTGAATCTCTAGATTGCTTTTCGAAGGATGGCCATTTTTAAAATATTGATTTTTCCAATCCATTAGCAAGGGAGATCTTTCCATTTTCTGAGATCTTCCACAATTTCCTTTTTTAGAGGTTTAAAGTTGTTGTCCTACAGGTCCTTCACTTGCTTAGTTAGAGTCACACCAATGTATTTTATATTGTTTATGACTATTGTGAAGGGTATCATTTCCCTAATTTTTTTCTTCACATGTTTGTCCTTTGAGTAGAAGAAGGCTACTGATTGGTTTGTGTTAATTTTATATCCAGCCACTTTGCTGAACTTGTTTATCAGCTCTAGGAGTTCTCTGGTGGAATTCGTGGGGTCACTTAAGTACACTATCATGTCCTCTGCAAAGAGTGAGGTTTTTCCTTCTCCATTTCCGATTTATATCCCCTTGATCTCCTTTGGCTGTCTAATTGCTCCAATCAGGATTCCAGACTGTGTTAAATAGGTAGGGGGAGATTGAGCAGCCTTGTCAATTCTCTGATTTTAGTGAGATTGCTTCAAGTTTCCCACCGTTAAGTTTGATGCTGGCTGCTGGTTTGCTGTATATTGCTTATATTATGTTTAAGTATGGACCTTGGATTCCTGTTCTTTCCAAGACTTTTAACATGAAGGGGTGTTGAATTTTGTCAAATGCTTTGTCAGCATCTAGTGAGATGACCATGTGATTTTGTTCTCTGAGTATTTTTATATGTTGGATTACAATGATGGATTTCCTTATATTAAACCATCCCTTCATCCCAGGGATAAAACCTACTTGGTCATGGTGAATGATCGTTTTGATATATTCTTAGATTCAGTTTTCAAGGATTTTGTTGAGTATTTTTGCGTCAATGTTCATAAGTGAGATAGGTCTGAAGTTCTCTTTCGTTTTAGGGTCTTTGTGTGGTTTAGGTAAAATGGTTATTGTAGCCTCTAAAAATGAGTTAGGTATTTTTCCATATGATTCTATCTTTTGGAATAGTTTGTAGAGTATTGGTGTTATGTCTACAATAAATGTCTAATAAAATTCTGCATGTAACAGATCTGGACTTGGACTTGGGTTTTTTTTTTTTTTTTTTTTTTTTGGTTGGGAGGCTTTTGATGACTTCTTTTATCTCGTTATGTGTTATGGGATTATTTAGATGGTTTACCTGGTCCTGGTTTAATTTTAGGATCTTGTATCTGTCTAGGAATTTATCCATTTCCTCCAGATTCTCCAATTTTGTGGAGTATAGGCTTTTGTAGTAGGATCTGATGATTTTTTGAATTTCCCCAGTTTCAGTTGTTATGTCTCCACTTTCCTTTCTGATTTTATTAATTTGGATAATCTCTCTTTGCCCTCTAATTAGTCTGGCTAGGGGTTTATCAATTTTCTTGATTTACTCAAAGAACCAGCTCTTAGTTTTGTTGATTCATTCAATGGTTCTTTTTATTTCTATTTGGTCTATTTCTGCCCAAGTTTGATTATTTCTTGCCATCTACTCCTCTTGCGTGTACCTTCTTCCTTTTCTTCTAGAATTTTCAGCTGTGCTGTCAAGTTGCTGATGTGTGCTCTCTCCAGTTTCTTTTTGGAAGCCCTCAGGGCTATGAGTTTTCCTCTCAGTACTGCTTTCATTGCATTCCATAGATTTGGGTATGTTGTGTTTTCGTTTTCATTGATTCTAAAAAATCCTTAATTTCTTTCTTTATTTCTTCTTTGACCCTGCTATATTTTAACAGAGCATTGTTTAGTTTCCATGTGTATGTGGACTTTTTGTTGTCTTTGTTGTTGTTAAAGACCAGCCTTAGACCACGGTGATCTGAGAGGATGCATGGGAGTATTTCTATCTTCTTATATGGATTGAGGCTCATTCTGTGTCCAATTATGTGGTCAATTTTCGAGAAGGTGCCATGGGGTACTGAGAAGGTGTATTTTTTTACTTTAGGATGATATGTTCTGTAGATATCTATTAATTCCAGTTGGTTCATAGTCTCTGCTAGTTTTACAGTGTCTTTGTTCAGTTACTGTTTCCATGATCTGTCCACTGGAGAGAGTGGGGTATTAAAGTCTCCCACTATTATTGTGTGGGGTGAAATGTATTTTTTGAGCTTTATTACGGTTTCTTGTATGAATGTGGGTGCTTTTGTATTTGGAATATATATGCTAAGGATTGAGAGTTCCTCTTGACCTATTTTCCCTTTAATGAGTAAAAAGTGTCCTTCTTTATCTTTTTGATATCTTTTGGTTGGAAATTTACTTTATTTGATATTAGAATAGCCACTCCAGATTGCTTCTTGGGGCTGCATGTTTGGAAGTTTTTTTTCCCAACTTTTATTCTGAGATAGTGTCTGTCTTTGTCCCTGAGATGAGTTTCCTGTATGCAGCAAAATGCTGGATTTTTTTTTTATGTATCCAGTCTGATAGCCTATGTCTCTTTTTTTTTTTTTTTCTTTTTTTTTTTTTAAAACGATTTTATTTTTCAAAACAAAGATAGATGTAAAGATTTTAAACATTTTTTGCTTAAAATTATACATTTTTGTCAGTACTGTTTTTTCAGACATTAAAATAAATTTTACATAAAACCATGTGAATATGTTTTTTAGTCGGTACTTGATTTTTTTCACGGGCTTGACAGTATGCATTGAAAACGTACTAGTTGCAATAAGCTTAAAGTACATGCAAAACAAAACCCAACATGGAAATAGTCAAAGTCTTCTTGTTTTGTGAATATATGTATAGTTTTTGTTTTCTTTATTTCTTGGACTTCATACAGTCTGTGAGTTGTTTCTGGGGGAGTGCAAGCCTCTGGGGTTAGCATCCCACTATCAGTGACTGCATATTATGTCTGTTCTTTTGTTACTGGGTTATCTCACTCAGGATGATCTTCTCTAGATGCAGCCATTTTCTTAAGAATTTGGTTAAGTCATTGTTTCTGGTGGCTGAGTAGTATTCCATTGTGTATATGTACTACAATTTTTGTATCCATTCGTCTTCTGAAGGACATCTGGGTTCCTTCCAGCTTCTGGCTATTATAAATAGAGCCGCTATGAACATTGTGGTGCATATATCTTTGTTGTGTATTAAATTGTCTCTGGGGTATATGCCCAGAAGTGGAATAGCTGGGTCTTCAGGTAGTACTATATCCAATTTTCTGAGGTATTGCCAGACCGATTTCCAGAGTGGTTGTACTAGCTTGCAACCCCACCATCAGTGGAAAAGTGTTCCTATTTCTCCCCAGCCTCGCCAGCATCTGCAGTCATCTGAGTTTTGGATCTTGGCCAATCTGACTGGAGTGAGGTGGAATCTTAGGGTTGTTTTGATTTGCAAAAAAAAAAAAAAAAGCCTATGTCCCTTTATTGGGGAGTTGAGACCATTTATGTTAATAGATACCAAGGAATAGTGGTTTCTGTTTCCTGCTATTATTGCTTTTGTAGAAAGAGTTGTGTCTGTGTCTCTTTCTTCTTTTGGTTTTCTTGCTTAGGGGTTTTCTGGTTTTTACTAGGATGTAGTTCCCCTCATTGTATTGGGTTTTCCACCTATAATTTGTTGTAGTGCTGGGTTTGTAGTCAGATATTGTGTAAATTTAGATTTGTCTTGAAATATCTTTATCTCTCCATCTATGGTGATTGATAGTTTTGCTGGGTATATCAGCTTGGGTTGGCACTTGTGCTCTCTTAGGGTCTGCAAGATGTCATTCCAGGCTCTTCTAGCTTTCATAGTCTCTGTTGAGAAATCGGATGTGATTCTGATTGGTCTGCCTTTATATGTTACCTGATCATTTTTCCTTACTTCTTTTAGTATTCTTTCTTTGCTTTGGGCACTTGGTGTTTTGACTATTATGTGTCAGCAGGAATTTCTTTTCTGGTCCAACGTATTTGGATTTCTGAAGGCTTCTTTTATGCTCGTGGTCATCTCATTCTTAGTGTAGGGAAGTTTTCTTCTACAATTTTGTTGAAGATATTTACTGTGCCTCTTAGTTGATATTCTTCTCCTTCTTCTATTTTTATTATACTTACGTTTGGTCTTCTCATTGTGTCTTGGACCTTCTGGACATTTTGGGTTAGAAGCATTTTGGTTTTTGCATCTTTTCTAATTTGTCTATGTTTTCAAAGTTGTCTTCAGCCCCGGAGATTCTTTCTTCCATCTCTTGTAGTCTATTGGAAATGCTTGCATCTGTGACTCCTGATTTCTTTTTTAGGTGTTCTACCTCTAGGATTATCTCTTTTAGTGTTTTGTTTATATTGTCAATTTCCGTTTTAAATTCCTTCTTCCATTCCTTCATTTCTTTGGTTCTGTTTTCTTCTAGTTCGTTGAGTTCTTTGAGTGTTTTTCTTGTTTCCTCTTTAAAAGCTTCTGATACTTTTTGCTTTTCTCCCTGTTCTTGTTTAAGGATCTCTATCATCATCTTGAGGTATGATTTTAGTTCTGCGTCTTCTTTTGTGTTTGGAATTCTGCTGTTTGCTGTGATGGGAGAGCTTGGTACTGGTGTTGCCAGGTTGTCTTGGTTTCCTTGGGATATGCTCTTTTGCTTTCCTCTTGCCATCTCATTGTCAGTGATATGTTCTCGCCTTTCTCTTGTAACAGGTCTGTGTCCCTGGATCTCTGCTGGTCCAGAAATAAGATGGTCAGAGCCCTGTTCTTGGCCCCAAAGCCACCGGGCGGGAATGCTGGGTTCCTGGATCAGGTAGAGCAGGGGCGTGCTTTCCGTGCACGCTCGGCAGAGATCTCTCTGCCCCCTGGCAACTCAGATCTCCTTATCACCAGTCCTTTATCTCTGGGAACTGATCCTAGAATTTCTAACCACAGAACTGCTGCAGATGATAAAGATCTTCAACAATGTGTCTAGAAAAAAACTTAATTCAAATAATTCAAAGGCCCTTTTTATCATAAAAAATAAATAGGCTAAGAAGGAAATTATGAAAACAATACCTTACTAAAGAGTAAAGCTATATATTTATAGGTGTAACTATCTGAGCAAGCAAACTACCTGTATGAAAAAGTCAACTATCTGAAGAAATAAATTGAAGAAGCCACTAGAAGATGCACAGGTCACATATGCTCCTGCATTCAGAGGATTAATGCAGTACAAAATGCTATCTTACCAACAACATTCTACTGATTCAATGCAAAACCCATTAAATCCCAACCGAATACTTAAAGATCCTTAAGGAACAATTCTCCCTATGGAAAACTAAAAACACCATAAAAGCTAAATCAATCCTCCACGATAAAAGATTTTTTAGAAGTGTTACCATCCATTGGTTGGCCATGATTGCCAGAAGAATGACAATCCATCCTTACCAGATCTGACCGATTCCTTACCTCACTTCCGTCCTCTGATTCAGGTGTGCTTATTTGAGACTTTGAATTGAGATGCCAAAATTTTCAATTTCAGAGTCCATTTTAGTGAACCTGATGGAATTTAATTTCAGATAAACTAAGAGGGTGTTACATAGCTATAGTCTCTAGGCTAATTCTCATCACCACCAGCATTTAAAGTATTACACTCTCAATAAGACCACTGCTTCCAGGTTATTCACAAATCAAAATTGTAGCCCCAGGTTATAAGCCTGCCCCCTGCTTAAGGAGTAGGAGAGCAGGAATCAAGTTAATGTTATGACCCGTTTTGATTGGTATCATCCCAATACCAATGAATTATATTAAAGGCCACAGTTACTTTCCAATTAGGTGCTTGCACACATACTCCCTGTTTTTTGCTTACTATACAGCTTTGCCCTGATAGACATTCAGGACCAAACACCATCAAAATCTTCCCACAGGGTGGTGGTGCACTGTGGCAGTGGAGGGACCAAGGCTTGCTAGAATGGTAAAAAGACGCTGCAGTGAGTTGTATTATATTTGCTCATTTCTGTTTTGAGGATCACAAGCACTTCCCTAAGACAACATTTTGGTGGGTTGGCCATAAAGTTCTTCATAACATACAAAAAATACTGATCTGGAGGGCCTTGAAATCACCAGAATTTGGCTAGGAAGGCTAGTACCAAATATATACAAAGTACTCAAGAAGTTACACTCAAGAGAATCAAATAATTCTATTGAAATTAGGAGTACAGAGCTAAATAAGGACTTATCAACTGAAAATATTGAATTGGTGAGAAGCAACTAAAGAAATGCTAAACATCCCTAGTTATCAGGTAAATGCAAATCAACACAATCCTAAGATTCCACATCACATACACCAGACTGGCTAAAATATAATAACCTCAGGTGACAACAGATGCTGGTGAGAATGTGGAGAAAGAGGAACTCATTTCCTCTATTAGTGGGTTTCTAAATTGGTACAACCACTCTGCAAATGAGTCTAGCTGTTCCTCATAAAGTTGTACATAGTACTACCCAAGTACCCAGCTATACTACTTTTGGGCATATACCCAAAAGTAGCTTCAACATCTAACAAGGATGCATGCTCAAATATGTTCATAGCAGCCTTAAGTATACTAATGAGAAGTTGAAAAATCCCAGATATCTTTTAACAGACGTATGAATACAGAAATTTTAGTATACAATAGATTACATCTCAACTGTTTAAAACAATAAGTTCAAGAAATTCTAGACAAATATATGGATCTTGAAGCTATTGTCCTCAGTGATGTAATCCTGTCACAAAAGAGCACTTATCTTATGTACTCTCTCCTAAGCAGAAACTAGCCCAAAAAGCTCAGAATACCCAAGAAATTATCCACAAAAATTATGAAACTCAAAAGAAGAAGTCCCAGAACGTGGATGCATCAGTCCTTCTTAGAATGGAGAATAAAACAGTCAAGGGATGAAAAACAAGATCAAATAGAGGAGCAGGGATTGAAGAAAACATCTACTGAGATTTACCTACTGAGAGAACCACCCATATGCACCCAGCAAACCCATGCAGTATTGCTGGTGCCAAGAAGTGTTTACTGACAGGAAACAGAAATGGATGTCTCCTGAGAGATTCTTCCAGAGTCATATATATAGATGAGGATGCTTGCAGCTACCCATCAGACTGTACACAGGGACACCAATTAAAAAGCTAGAGAAAGGACAGAACGAGCTGAAAGGTTTGCAACCTCATAGGAAAAATAACATCATCAACCTGCCAAGGCACTGAGATCAAGAGGGTAATTAGGAGAGGGAGCACCTTCATGGAAGCAGGTTAAGATGGAGGACTGAGAGTAGTGAGGGGGGAAGAGTATAATTTTTGAAGTGTAAATGCAGATAATATTCAGTAAATTTGAATAAAATATTAATAAACAAAAAGGTGAAATAACACAATTAATATGCAAATCAGACATTCTAAACCAAAACCTAATTAATGAGAAATTTGATATTAGAAATGTGCCTATGTCTCATGATGCCCTGCTTGCTGAACTTTTATGAGTCTTATGAGGGAGACTGATGTAATCTTTATTGGGATTGGTCATTTATGAGAGCATTATTGGCTAAGCCAAGTATAAAGTTCACAGGTCCTGTGAATGTTCTCTAAGCCTAAGGAGGAGGCTATACTTTTATGCTGGGTAGGGGCCAGGCTAGGCTCTTAACTACTATCTCATTAACAGGGAGCTTCACTACCTGCTAGATTGAACTCTTTAATCAGTGTCTTTTCATCTTCTGACATCCACATTCTACCTCATATCTTTGGGTTTAAATAAAGTGTCTTTGTTTGATAGCTTCAAAGCTGCTCCTCAGTGCCCCTGAATGCACTCTCAGTCCTAGGACTGCTCTGTCTCTTGCAGCTGTCCCTTACATTGGCATCTTGGTGACCTGGAGCCAGGAATTAAATGCTTACAGAACAGCCAGGGATACCTTTTTAGTACCTAGAACACTATAGGGTTAACTTAGAACCTTAATTATGCTCAGTCTAAGATGATGTCAATACAAGGGTCATTGCTCCTCTAGAGAGGTACTATGAGTGATTGCAAACAAGTCCAGTCCTGCCCTTTGTCTGTCCTCTTCTCTACCACATATCACTGTTGCTTCTAACCTTATTCCTTGGCCTCTAGGCTCCATTAAACATTCTCTTGTTTGCTTGCCACAGTTCTCAGTTAGTGAAAACCTTTGTGATACTAATCCCCCCCCCACACACACACTGCCTTTTTTTCATACATATAAGTCAACCCTTTAGTCTGGCCACCCATGAGGCTAGGTGTGAGACCTAGCAAAATCAACCTTATATGGGATTTTCAGCATCTAGTTTGATTTTCCAAATGTTAGAGACAGTTTGGCTATGTAAAGCAGTGATCTTCTGTCAATAGCATTCTCTACTTTGACAAAGAACCAAGTTAATAAAAGACAAAACAACAAGCCATGTTTTTCCCACTGCCCTAATTTTTTATTAGATACTCTCTGTATTTACATTTGAAATGTTATCCCTTCCCCCACCCTGCTCCCATTCCCCTCCCCCTTCCCCTTCATTTGTCTTCACAAAGCTGCACTTGCTCCTAATCAACCTCTGCACACCATTGCCTTGGCTTTCCTCTATATTGGAAAAATGTGTCCTCCCTGAACCAAAGGCCTCTTCTCCCATTGATGCCAGACACTGCTGTCTTCAGCTACATATGCAACTGGAGCCATAGGTCTCTCAATGTGTGCTCAGTGGTTGGTGTTTTAGTTCATGGGAGTCATGGAGGGTTTGTTTGGTTGTTCTTCCCATGAGGTTACAACCCATTTCAGCTCCTTCAGTCCTTTCTTTAGCACCTTCATTTGGGGTTCCTGTGTTCAGTCTGATGGTTAGCTGCAAGCATGTTCAGCTATATCTGTATGAATATGGCAGAGCCCCTGAGGAGATATCTTTATCTGGTTCCTGTCAGTAAATACTTCTTGGCATCAGCAATAGTACTTGGATATAGTGGCTGCATATGGGGTGGATCCCCAGGTGAGAGTGCTTCTGAATGATCTTTTTTCAATCCCTGTTCCTCTATTTGACCTTGTATTTCCCCTGTGGTTGTTTTGTTCTCCCTTCTAAGAAAGACTGAAGTCTTGTTTTCATCGAACCTTCTCTCTAACTGATGGTTCTTCTCTTGGCCCTACTACTCAACAATGATTGACAAAAAGTCAAATGAATCATAAAAATTAAATAGATAAATCTGGGGAAAAAAAGAAATAAATGTGCCTATGTCTAATAAGCCATAAGGGCTGAGAATTTCATAATTCCAATAAGTTGGATCATGTGACTATACAACAGCATGTGGTCATATTGTCTAGCCTCACATTACTGGATAATTCAATCCAGTGACTCTTCTGCCTTTTTTGTTGTAAATGATATATTTCAGAATTCTGTGCGATTTTATATACTTAAGAGTATTTTACCAGTATTCACTTTCTTTTTATTTCATCTTTTATTTATTTTTATTTGATGTGGGCATGCTTTTCTTTATAATTATAAAAAAATAAAGGTAAGAAAGTACATCAAAATTAAAGGTAAAGGAAAACATTTTATCTAAAGAACAGCAACTGGTGCACACCTTTAAAAGATTACACACACACACACACAGACACAGACACACACACACACACACACAATATCACTGTCTTCAGACACACTAGAAGAGGACATCAGATTCCATTACAGATTGTTGTGAGCTACAATGTGGTTGCTGGGAATTGAACTCATGACCTCTGGAAGAGCAGTCAGTGCTCTCAACTGCTGAGCCATCTTTAATCCCACACCTTTAATTCTAGCATTTGGGAGGCAGATATCTGAATTCCAGGCCAGCCTGGGCTAAATAGTGAGTTCCAGGACAGCCAGGGCTAAACATAGAAACCCTATTTCAATAAATATGCAAGTTATGGGGCTGAAGAAGAGATAGTTCAGTTCAGAGCTCTTGCTGCTCTCCCAGAGGACCTGATTTTGGTTCCAAGCAACCACATCGGGTGACTCACAATCACCTGTAACTCCAGCCATCTTACTTCCTCTTCTGGCCTCTGTAGGCACCTGTACTCACATACACAAACCACATCTAGTCAGTCAGTCTATCTGTCTGTCTCTCTCTCTCTCTCTCTCTCTCTCTCTCTCTCTCTCTCTCTCTCTCTCTTTCTCTCTCTCTCTCTCTCAGAAAGAAAGAAAGAAAGAAATTAAGAAAGAAAGAAACAAACAAACAAACAAACAAACTGTGGTATTAAAAACAAGTATTGAACTTGTACACTTTTATACAGAAACATTTCAGACCCAAATTAACTACTGTTCAAGAAAAAAAAGTCCCCTAATATATTAATTACTCTCAGTATTTCTTTACAGTTTTTAAACCACTGGTGCTTTAATTGCTTAGGCATGATGAAAGGTAATTGCTGCTTCCTTAATACAGCACTCATTCACCAATGAGATGGTGTTCAAGAGCTATGGGTGTGCCTGCCATTATTTTCCTCCTGGAGCTGGTTTCTTAGGGAGAAGTCTGAGGAACTTTGATCCTTTCTAGTGTTTTCTTCTTCCTTAGATGCACTTTCTTTTCAACAAAGCTGGAAAGCTTGCCCTCTCCCATCTACTCCAAGGTCTCTGCCCTTTGCCAACTGGAATTTATGACTGTTTGCTCCCGAAAAAAGGAGATTTTCTGTCTTTTTGCCCCAAAATAAGGAGAATTTCTGCCTTTTTGCCCGAAAATTATGAGAATTTCTGCAATTTTGCTTCAAAATACGGGGAATTTCTGCTTTTTATCCCGAAAGTAAGGGGAATGTATACCTTTTGCCACAAAAAGGGAAATTTCTTCATTTTTGCCCCAAAATAAGAGGAATTTCTGCCTTTTTACCTCAAAATAAGTGAAATTTCTGCCTTTTTACCCAAAAATAAACGGAATTTCTGTCTTTTTGCCCCAAAATATAAGGAATTTTTGAATTATGCCCTGAAATAAGTGAAATTTCTGCAATTTTGCCCCAAAATAAAAGAAATTTCTGCATTTTTGCCACAAAATAAGAGGAATTTCTGTCTTGTTGCCCCAAAATAAGGGAAATTTCTGCCTTTTTGCTTCCAAATAAAAGGAATTTCAGCCTTTTTACCTCAAAATAAAAGGAATATTTGCATTTTTGCCACAAAATATTAAGAATTTCTGCATTTTTGCCCCAAAATAAGGAAAATTTCTGCCTTTATTCCCTGAAATAAGTGAAATTTCTGCAATTCTGCCCCAAAATAAGTGAAATATCTGCAATTTTGCCCCAAAATAAGGGAAATTTCTGGAATTTTGCCCCAAAATAAGAGGAATTTCTGAGTTTTGCCCCAAAATAAGGAGAATTTCTGTCTTTTTGCCCCAACATATAGGGAATTTCTGCCTTTTTGCCCCACAATTAGGGGAATTTCTGCAATTTTGCTCCAAAATATGGGGAATTTCTGCCCTTTTGCCCAAAAATAAGGAGAATGCATAACTTTTTGCCATAAAAAAGGGAAATTTCTTCATTTTTGCTCCAAAATAAGAAGAATTTCTGCTTTTCTGCCTCTAAATAAGTGGAATTTCTGTCTTTTACCCCAAAACAAAGGGAATTTCTGTCTTTCTTGCCCCAAAATAAGGGGAATTTCTGACTTATTACCCTGAAATAAGTGAAATTTCTGCAATTTTGCCCCAAAATAAGGGAAATTTCTGCCTTTTTGCCCTGAAATATGTGAAATTGCTGAAATTTTACCCCAAAATAAGGTGAATTTCTGCCTTTTTGCCCCAAAATAATGGGAATTTCTGACTTTTTGCCCCAAAATAAGAAAAATTTTTGCTTTTTTTCTCTGAAATAAGTGAAATTTCTGCAATTTTGCCCCAAAATCAGAAGAATTTCTGAATTTTTACCACAAGATAAAGGAAATTTCTTCCTTTTTGCCCCAAAATAAGGAGAATTTCTGACTTTTTTGCCTTTAAATAAAGGGAATTTCTGCCTTTTTGCCAGGAAATGAGTAAATTTCTGCAATTTTGCCCCATAATAAGGAAAATTTCTGTTTTTGCCACATAATACGGGGTATTTCTGCATTTTTGCCAAAAATAGGGGGAAATTCTTAATTTTTGCCCTAAAATAAGGGGAATTTCTCCATTTTTGTCCAAAAATCATGGAAATTTCTGGCTTTTTGCCACAAATAAGGGGAATTTCTGACTTTTGGCCATAAAATAATGGAAATTTCTGCATTTTTACCCCAATATAAAGAGAATTTCTATATTTTGCCTCAAGATAAGGGGGATTTCTTCCTTTTTGCCCCAAAATAAGGGAAATTTCTGCCTTTTATACATGAAATAAGTGAAATTTCTGCTATTTTGCTGTAAAATAAAGGAAATTTCTGAAATTTTACCACAAAATAAAGGGAATTTCTGCATTTTTGCCCCAAAATAAGGAATATTTCTGCATTTTTGCCCTGAAATAAGTTAAATTTCTGCAATTTTGCCCCAAAATAAGGAAAATTTCTGCTTTTTAGCCGTGAAATAAGTGAAATTTCTGCAATTTTCCCCCAAAATAAGGAATATTTCTGCATTTTTCCACAAAATAAGGTGAATTTCTGCATTTTTGCCCCCGAAAATGGGGAATTTCTGAATTTTTGCCTAAAAATAAGGGGAATTTATGCATTTTTGCCCCAAAATAAGGGGAATTTCTGCCTTTTTGCCCAAAAATAAGAAGTATTTTTGCCTTTTTGACCCCAAAGTAAAGGAAATTTCTACCTTTTTGCACCAAGATAAGGGGAATTTCTGCCTTTTTGCCCCAAAATAAGGGGAATTTCTGTCGTTTTGCCCTGAAAGAAGTGAAAATTCTGCAGTTTTGCCCAAAAAATAAGGGGAATTTCCGAATTTTGCCCCAAAATAAGGGGAAATTCTGCCTTTTGGGCCCAAAATAAGTGAAATTTCTGCAATTTTGTTCCAAAAAAAAAAAGAAATTCCTGCCTTTCTGCCAGAAAATAACAGAAATTTCCTGCATTTTTGCCCTAAAATAATGGGAAATTATGCCTTTTTGCCACAAAATAAAGAAAATTGCTGCCTTTTGCCAAAAACAAGTGGAATTTCTGCCTTTTTCTCCCAAAATAAAGGGAATTTCTGTCTTTTTACCACAAAATAAGGGGAATTTCTAACTTTTGCCCCAAAATAAGTAGACTTTCTGCCTTTCTACCAGAAAATATGGGAAATTTCTGCCTTTTTTTTCCCAAAATAAAAGGAATTTCTGCATTTATACCACAAAATAATTGAAATTTTTGCCTTTTTGACCCCAAAAAAAGGCATTTCTGCTTTTTGGCCCAAAATAAGGAGAAGTTCTGCATTTTCCTTAAAATTAAGGGAATTTCTGCATTTTTGCCCTAAAATAAGGGAAATTTCTGCCAATTTGCCCCAATAGAGAAGGGAAATTTCTGCCTCTTTACCCCAAAATAAGGGGAATTTCTGCCTTTTTGCCCCAAAATAAAGGGAATTTCTGCATTTTTGCCCCATAATAAGGGGAATTTCTGCATTTTTTGCCCCAAAATAAGGGGAATTTCTGCTTTTCTGCCCCCAAAATAAGTGAGATTTTTGCAATTTTGTTCCAAAATAAAAGAAATTTCTGCCTTTCTGCCATAATCTAATGAAAATTTCTTTATTTTATCCAAAATAAAAGAAATTTCTGCATTTTTTAGTGAAATAAGTAAAATTTCTGCAATTTTGCCCACAAATAAGGAGAGTTTCTGCATTTTGGCCCAAAAATAATGGGAATTTCTGCTCTTTTGCCCCAAAATAAGGGGAATCTCTAAATTTTTGCCTGAAAATACAAGGACTTTCTAACTTTTTGCTCTAAAGTAAGGAAAATTTCTGCAATTTTGCCTCAAAATAAAAGAAATTTCTGCCTTTTTTTCTAAAATAAAGGAAATTTCTGCATTATTTACCAGAAATAATTGAAATTCCTGCAATTTAGCCCCAAAATAATCAAAATTTCTCCAATTTTGCCCCAAAATAAAAGGAATTTCCTCCTTTTTGCCACAAAATAAGGAAAATTTCTGCCTTTTTGCACTGAAATATGTGAAATTTCAACAATTTTGCCCCAAAATAATGAAAATTTCTGCCTTTTTACCATGAAATAAGTGAAATTTCTGCAATTATGCCCCAAAATAAGCAAATTTCCGCATTTTTGCCCCAAAATAAGAGGAATTTCTTCATTTTTGCCCCAAAATAAAAGAATTTCAGCCTTTTTGCCTCAAAATAAGAATTTCTTCCTTTTTGACCCCAAAATAAAGGGAATTTCTACCTTTTTGCACCAAGATAAGGGGAATTTCTGCCTTTTCGCTCAAAAATCATGGTAATTTCTGCCTTTTGCCACAAATAAGGAGAATTTTTGACTATTGGCCATAAAATATTAGAAATTTCTACATTTTTGCCCCAAAATAAAAAGAATTTCTATATTTTTGCCCCAAGATAAGGGGAACTTCTTCCTTTTTGCCCCAAAATAATGGAAATTTCTGCCTTTTTTACATGAAATAAGTGAAATTTCTGCTATTTTGCTGCAAAATAAGGGAAATTTCTGAAATTTTACCCCAAAATAAAGGGAATTTCTGCATTTTTGCCCCAAAATAAGGAATATTTCTGCATTTTTGCCCAGAAATAAGTTAAATCTGCAATTTTGCCCCAAAATAAGGACAATTTCCTCATTTTTTGCCGTGAAATAAGTGAAATTTCTGCAATTATCCACCAAAATAAGGAATATTTCTGTATTTTTTCCGCAAAATAAGGTGAATTTCTGCCTTTTTGCCCCAAAAAAGGGAATTTCTGCATTTTTACCTCAAAAGAAATAAAATTTATGCCTTTTTGCACTGAAATAAGTGAAATTTCTGCAATTTTAACCCCAAAATAAGGAAAATTCTGCCATTTTACCATGAAATAAGGGAAATTTCTGCTATTATGCCCCAAAAATAGGAAAATTTCTGCCTTTTTGCCCCAAAATAAGGTGAATTTCTGCTTTTTTGCCAAATAATAAGTGGAATCTCTGCATTTTTCTCCCAAAAGAAAGGGAATTTCTGTCTTCTTACCCCAAAATAAGGGGAATTTCTACTTTTTTGCCCCAAAATAAGTAGACTTTCTGCCTTTCTAGTGATAATGTCTTCATTTTATCTAAAATAAAAGAAATTTCTGCATTTTTTCATGAAATAAGTAAAATTTCTGCAATTTTGCCCAAAATAAGGAGAGTTTCTGCATTTTTGCCCCAAAATAATGGGAATTTCTGAACTTTTGCCCCCAAATAAGGGGAATTTCTGCATTTTTGCCCCAAAATATAAAGAATTTCTACCTTTTTGCCCTAAAATAAGGAAAATTTCTGCAATTTTTCCCCAAAATAAAGAAAATTTCTGCATTTTTTATCAGAAAAAAAGGGATATTTCTGCGATTTAGCCCCAAAATAATCGAAATTTCTCCAATTTTGCCCCAAAATAAAGGGAATTTCTGTCTTTTTGCCCCAATATAAGGAAAATTTCTGCCTTTTTGCACTGAAATAAGTAAATTTTGGCAATTTTGTTTCAAAATAAGAAAAATTTTTGTCTTTCTACCGTGAAATAAGTGAAATTTCTGTATTTAAGCCCCAAAAAAAGCAAAATTTCTGCCTTTTTGCCCGAAAATATGAGAATTTCTGCATTTTTGCACTAAAATAAGGGAAATTTCTGCATTTTTGCACAAAATGAGGGGAATTTTTACATTTTTGCCCCAAAATAAGGGGAAATTCTGCATTTTTGCCCCAAATGCCTCCTCTTCCATCAGTGTCAGATAATGACATCCTCTGCTACATCAAGAGCTGAAGCAAGGGTCTCTCCATTTGTGCTCTTTGGTTGCTGGTTTAGTCCCTGAATGTACCGTGTGGTCAGGTTAGTGGATATTTTTTTTCCCTTGGGGTTGCAATCCTCAGTTTCTTCAATCCTACCCCCTGACTATTCTGATGGGGCTGTTCTTTTGTTCACAGGAAGAATTCTGGAATAAATATTTTGATATGAGCGGGAGGCACATGCCTATCAATTGGGAGCAATCTCTACAGGTTCTAGCTTCCCTTTGTTGTGTAGTTTGGCTAATGTCATTTCTGTTGGGTTCTGGAAACCTCTTATTTCCCTGGCACCTGGGACTTTCTAGAGGCTACTCCCAGTTATCCATTATCTACTGCAACATATTTCTATTTCCTGACCCCCTGTTCTCTGTCCCTTCCTATACCTGACCCTGTCCACCCTTTTTTTATCTCCCACTCTTGACTCCCTCCTATGTGCCTTCTTCCCTCTACCTCATGTGATTATCTATGTAGGATGGAAGCATGCACATTTTGTTTGCCCCTCTCTCTCTTGGCCTTGCTCCTCTATTCTTTCACTCTCTCTTCCTTTCCCTTACTCTTCTCTCTCCAGTTGCTCATGGCCAGCCTCTGGTTTCTGTCTCTTCTCTTCTCTTCTCTTCTCTTTTCTTCTCACTCTCTCTCTCTCTCAATGTCTTTGTCTCTCTCTTTCTATCTCTCTGTCTCTGATTATCTATTTATCTATGTCTCTGGTTCTATGTTATTTTTATGTATTTCTCTATGTCTCCAATCTCTCTCATGTCTTTCTCTATATATGTTTCTCACTCTATGTGTCTCTCTCTGTGACTCTCTGTTTCTTTCTATCTCTCTATTACTATATCTATGTTTCTCTCTATATGTCTCTCACTTTATGTCTCTCTCTCTCTCTCTCTCTCTCTCTCTCTCTCTCTCTCTCTCTTTGCCTCTATTACACTCCCAAGTCCCCTCCCCATGCCCTGAATAAATTCTATACTATAATATCCTGGTACCTCAGGGAGAAGGGATGCCTCACATGGGCTATTTACACAACCACATATACACTGTTGGGATTAAATTAAGTATTTTCAAATGAGCCTCCCCAGCTCTAAGTGGAAGTGCCTGGCTTTAATCACAGCTTCCTCACAGAGGACAGAGGGAGTCAGCATGGGAATGAACCCCGGGGCCACTGCTTGTCAGATAGGGGCTGAGAACCATCAGGAAGACTCCACTGATAAAATAAAATGCAGAGAGCTTTATGATATATACTGTGTATTTGATGAGGAATAAAAACATTGGTGCTTGAGAGATCGTTCCGTGGTTAGAAAACAAACTGCTCTTTCTGAGTTCCTTGCTCTAATACCCAGCACCCACACAGAGGCTCACACTCACCTAGCTTCCGGTTTCAGGGGAGAGATTGTACTTACACAGTGACACATTCACAATGGAAATAAATATTTAAATTCATATTGATTAATTTTATTTAAAATAAATACATATTAAATTAATTTTATCCAGATTATTTTAAAAGAAAGCTTATATAAAATTAATTTTACATAAGTTAACAATAATTAAATTAATACTAGATTTTATTTATTTAAGACAGTGCTCACTGCTGACCTTTGACCCTAGCCCATAACCTCTGACCCCTCTTCAGGACTCATGGAGCAAGTCCATACCTATAGCACACCTATAGCACCTATAACTGCTGGACCAGATGTGAGGTTTCCCAGTCATCCTGGTCTGCCCTGAGATAATGCACCTGCCCACCGGGACTGGAAACAGGCAAACCAGGCCCCAAAACAGGGTATCTAGGAAAGGAAGCAGGTCTTCAAGGATGGAAAGAGGACATTGGGAATGGAAACAGGGCACGGGAACCAGAACAGGGCATCAGACCAGAAGCTCTACATGGACGACAGGAAATAGGACGGGGCCCGGAATCAAGGCTTCATGGACAGGGAACAGGATTTCATGGGCCAGAAACAGGGTATTGGTAAACAGAAAAACAGCACTGGGAATTGGAAACAGGGCACTGGGAACTGGAAGCAGGGAACCAAGCACTGGAAACAGGACATGGGGATCAGAAACAAGATATCAGGGTCCAGAAACGTAAGCATTGTCATCCAGAAACAGGGCATCAGGAACGGAAACAGGGGATGGGGGACCAGTAATAGGGCATCAGGGACCGAACAGGGCATCATGAACCAGAAACAGGGTATTGGGTACTGAAACATGGAATTGGGGAATGGAAACAGGGCAGAGAAAGTACTGTGAACAGAGTTAAAAACAAGGGGACATTATGAGGTGTGCGGACACATCACAGGGGACCGATTATAAACATTTTAAAATGACTTGTTTATTTTTATCTTATTTGCATTTGTGTTCAGTCTTGATTTTGCCTCAGATCCCCTGGAAGTTGAATTACAGGGAGTTGCGAGCTTCCCTGCAGGTGCTGGGAATCAAAGCCAGGCACTCAGGTAGAGCAGCAGCTGGTGCTGTTAAGCTCAGAGCTGTCTCTCTAGGCCCTAGTTATTAATACTTTTAATTATATGAGTTTGCTTGTTTGTTTGTGTGATTGATTGATTGACTGATTTAGCTCTTAACAGAAATGTGCCAAGACCTGGAAAAACTATTAAGAGATACTTCTGAGAAAATACCCATGATGCACAGCGACCAAGGAAGGAAAATTTACAAGCAGATACATGGCAGCACCTTTGTGTCCTTGTGAGGTAATGAGCGCTGTTGACAGTTGGAGATGAGCTCACTGCGTTTATGTGCCTCTGTCCCCTGCCTCTCTCTTCCCCTACATCCCCTGTGAGTGTGTCTGTGTGTGCTGCACATGCATGTGCTGACGTACCACATTGTATGTAATGATGTCTTAGGTACATTTTCTTCTCTTTCCCCCTCATCTCTGTGTGTGTGTGTGTGTGTGTGTGTGTGTGTGTGTGTGTGTGTGTGTGTGTGTGTGTGTGTGTGTGAAACACACAGGTGCTGATTTTCAGCATGTATCTTTAATTGAGAAATCGTTTATCTATCTTTAATTTTTAGATTTTTTTCCATGTGAATGTTAAATTTGATCAGAATTTATTTTCTCAGAAATTTTGATGTAAATTTTCAATTTCAAAATGTTTTTCTACATTTATTTCTAGTTTAATTGTGAAAAAATTTAAGTCTCCATTTTAAAAATTATTCTTTTTTTATTTGATTTTTCAATTTTATCTAAATTCTGTCAATGTATTTCTACAAATTTCCCTGCAAATATTTATAGGGCAAATATTAAATTATTTCAAAATATGTTTCTAAATGCCTCTTCAATTTTTGAATAAACATTTTCAGTCTTTTATCTTATTAGGATTATTTCCCATGTGAATCATCAGTTTTGCCAGAATTTTGTTGATATAATTTTTTATTTTTCTCAGAAAAATTATTGATGTATATATAAAATATTTTTAATATTTTCTTTCATGTGTCATCAATTTTGGGAGAAATATTTTCTATCTGGTTTATTTTATCATTATTATTGCATGTGAATTTTAATTTTATCATATTTCTCTCTATACATTCCTTCAATGTTCTCAGAAATATTTTTATGTATAGATAATATTTTTGCAAAATTTTCATACATGTGTTTTTCATATTTTGAAGTATATTTGCAGGGTCTTCAATTTTATTATTATTTTTCCATGTCAATCTCCAGTTTTATGTGATTTCTATTCATACATTCGTTCAGTTTCCTTCCAAATGTTTCAGATGTGAATTTGAAATTTTAACAAAACGTTTTTCTCTATGTGTTTTCAGGTTTTCGAGAAATGTTTCCCGACTTCTCTCTTTTTTTCCTTTTTTGATTTTTTTCTTTTGGTTGTATTTTATTTATTTCATTTTTTAAACTTTAATTTTAAAAACCAAGATAAATGTACAATTTTTTAAGCATTTTTGCATAAAAGTACAGGAATATATTTTTTATAAAGTTGTAATTTAGTATTTGTGATTACATATACAAACACATATGTATATATGTAACAATAATATAGGAAAAGAGGTTATTAATTGAGGGGATAGGAGAGAAACTGGGAGGGGCTGTAGGAAGGAAAGGGGGATGTGATACAGTTTTATTTTAATTAAAATATGTTCTTTTTTTTTTCTTGAACTTCACACATTTTGTGAGTTGTTTCTGGGGTGTTCAGAGCTTTATGGGATTAGTGTCCCATTAACAGTGACTGCATATTATGTCTGTTCTTTTGTGACTGGGTTATCTAACTCAGGATGATATTCTCTAGATGCATCCATTTTTATAAGAATTTGATTAAGCCATTGTTTCTGGTGGCTGAGTAGTATTCCATTGTGTAAATGTACCACAATTTTTGTATCCATTCATCTTCTGAAGGACATCTGGGTTCTTTATAGCTTCTGGCTATTATAAATAGAGCTGCAATGAACATTGTGGTGCATGTATCTTTGTTGTATGTTGGAGCATCTCTGGGGCAAATGCCCAGAAGTAGAATAACAGGGTCTTCAGGTAGTACTATGTCCATTTTTCTGAGGAAACTCCAGACTCATTTCCAGAGTGGTTGTATCAGTTTACAACCCCACCAGCAGCGGAGAAGTGTTCCTCTTTCTCCACATCCTCGCCAGCATCTATTGTCATCTGAGTTTTGGACCTTGGCCAATCTGAATGGTGTGAGGGTTGTTTTGGTTTGCATTTCCCTGATGGCCAAGGATGTTGAGCACTCCTTAGATGTCTCTCAGCAATTCAATATTCCTCGATTGAGAACTTTTTGTTTAAGTCTGTACCTCATTTTTTAATAGGGTTTTTTGATTCTCTGTTATCTCCCTTTTTGAGTTCTTGGTATACCTTGGATAGTAGGCCTCTATCTGATGTGTGGTTTGTAAATATCTTTTCCCACTCTGTTAGTTGCCATTTTTGTTTTCATGATAGTGTCTTTAGCCTTAGAGAAACTTTGCAATCTCATTAAGTCCCATTATTATTATTTTTCCATGTCAATCTCCAGTTTTTTGTGATTTCTGTTCGTATATTTGTTCAGTTTCCTTCAAAGAATTTCAGATGTGAATGTGGAATTTTATCAAAACATTTTTCTCTATGTGTCTTAAGATTATCGAGAAATGTTTTGTGTTTTCTCTTTTATCTGTAATCAGTATTATATTCTATGTAAATCTTGAAATTTATCAGAAATTTTTTATATGTATTTTCAATTTTTTAGAAATTATTTGATGTAATTTTTGTGTTTTTTAAAATGTTTTCTACATACATGTTCAATATTTGTTAAATGTTTTTATATCTTCTATCATAACGTGATTTTTCTAGTTGTGAGTCTTCAATTTTATCAGATTTCTTTCTTCACATTCTTTCTATTTCTTAGAAATATGTTTGCTTTATATATTATTTTTTAAAAAATCTTTTACATGGGTTTTCAAGGATTTAAATAATATTTACTTTTTCTTGCATTTTAACATGACTTTTTTCATGGTAACCTTCAATTTTATCAAAATTTTTATATATTTCTTGAAATTTTCAGAAATATTTTTGAAGAGAATGTAGAATTATTTAAATAGTTTTTCTTTATGTGTCTGCATTTTTTTGAAAAAAATATTTTACTCCTCTCTTTTATCGTATTTTATACTTGAAACTTTCATTTTCATCAGAAGTTTATTCTATTTTTTTCAGTTTTCTCCAAAAATGTCCAAGTATATATTAAAATTTTCATAAAATTTTTCTATATTCGTCTTCGTGTTTTAGAATAATATTTTCTGTCTTTTATGTTAGCAGGATTATTTCCCATGTGAATGTTCAACTTTATCAAAAATAACTTGATACAATTATTTAATTTTCTTAGAAATATTTTGGATGTAAATACATAGTTTATTCCACAAATTTTTCCACATGTGTCTTCACGTTTTGGGAAATACTTTCTACATGATATATTTTATCATTGTTATTGTATGTAAATTTTAATTTTATCAGAATGTTTTCTATATACTTCTTCAATTTTCTCAGAAATATTAGCAATACAAATTTTCATTTTTAAACGGTTTCTGCTGAAGCATCTTCATTTTTGAATTTTTTTTTCTTCTTTTTTTTAGGACTATTTTTCATGAGAATCTTCAAATTTATCAAAATATTTCTGTGTATTTTTCAAATTTATTCAAAGAATATTTTATGTAAATTTTAATTTGTCAAAAAATGTTTCTAAATGCCTGTTTACTTTTCTTAATAATACTTTTGCATGCTGTTTTAGTAGGATTATATTCCATGTGAATATCCAATTTTATGAAAATTCTTTCTATATATTTGTTCAATTTTCTCAGAAGTATTTTCAATATAAATATGTATTTTTTCAGAAAAGAGTTTCTTAATGTATCTTCAATTTTGAGATTGACATTTTCTGCTTCTTTTTTACCATGATTATCTTAAAGGTGAATTTTCGATATTATCACAATTGTTTCTATATATTTCTTCAATTTTTTTCAGCAGTATTTTCGAGATAAATTTTCTAGTTTTTCTAAAAAAATTCTACATTCTTTAATTATGTGAGTAATATTTTCTAAGCATTCATTTTATCTTGTTTTTTTTTTTTATAGAAACCTTTGATTTTATCAGAATTCTGTCTTGGCAGTTCTCAAGTTTTCTCTCAAATATTTTCAACGTATATATGAATTTTTATCAAAATTTTTTTCTACATATATTTTCAGCTTTCCGAGAAATTTTGTAGAGAGCTTTTGGGGTCTCTTGGCAGGAATCTGACATGGGGCCAGGAAAAGAAAGTAGAGCTACTCCAGAAAGGAATTTGACATTGGGCTAGGACAGGGAATTAAGCTCAGAGAGGAATCTGATTTCAGGATCAAATAGAGAAATAGGCTTCAGGCAATAACTTCACTTTGGGCTAGGACAGGAAAGTAGGTTCAGATAATCCCATCATCTTTACAACCCTCCTTAGAAATAGTGATTATGGAATTTTCTATGGCCTTTCTTGTTCTCTTAACCTAGACCTGGCCTTATTATTATCTGCATGTAATTAAAATGGAATAAAAGAGAGTTAAAGAATTGAACCTGCCTTTCAGCCTCAGAACTGGCTGGGGTCATGCTGCAGTTTTGTCTAATCATTTCTTTTTCTTTAATCCTAGCTCTGCTGCTGGAGAATCTCTTTGACTGAGCTGGTTTGGTGAGGTGGAACTCAATGTGAGGCTCCAGTGGATATAGTGAAGGACACCATGGGAAAGGAAGGGCATGCAGAGGAAAGTTTTGAAAAGTCTCAGCCAGCAGTGAGTAAACCCTAAAAGAATGGGGCTTGGCAATGGCACAATGCCATTTATATATATGCTTAAAATATGCTAAAGGATAGAGGAGCAAAAATAAGTCAGAAACAAGTTATCCAGGTTCTGATTTTTAAAGAATAAATCTGTCCTTGGTTGCCTGAGGAAGGTTCTGTAAGTTTACAGACATGAGATAAAGTAGGAGAAGGAATAAAAGGGCACTATAAAATCCATGGTTTTGATAAAATGTTCTATGTTCCATGGCTATGTTGGATGGCCTGTCCACTGAAGATCATTCACCTGCAGATTGGAAAAGAATAGCTCATGCATGTCTAGGGTGACTAAATTTTTTGCTGTGGAAATCAGAATTTTTTGAAAGATGTCAGCAAACAGCAGAATTAAAAGCTACATCAAACTATCCAGTTACTTATGAAATGCTAACAGGAGAAAGTCAATATCGCGATATTCAGGATCTATGCTGGAAAAGACATGATTGCAGAGACTCAGAGACTCTTCACACATGGTCAAAATGAGTCCAAGAGGTAAAACTTTTAGAGATTTGATTTCAGCACACCTTCTTTAAGGGGCCAACAGTATAGAACCTGAACCCTCACATTGCTTCGAAGACAAGGATGGACAGACATATTCTGTGCCAAGTGCTGGGGTTAAGACCCTCTTAGTCACTCACCAATAGTATTGATTTTCTTGATTCAATTCCTGGAACTTGTACAAGGCCTCACTTTTCTTCTGGGGCATTTCCTGAAGGTCATTCATCACCTCATGATGCTGTGTTTTCATCTTATGGGACTCAGAATTGATCCTGGGGAGGACATGGCAAAAGACCAAATAACCCTTTGAACTAAAGATTCAAGGATCACATGAATTCAAACTGAAATGTGACCTTAGGCAGTGGGGTAAGTACTCCAAACAAACATTATTGGGATGAAGCCCCTGTGGATATCTAGTTCTGAAGAGCAGGAAACACAGCCTGACACATGGGATTCTAAGTAGAGATAGAGCCGATATTCACTGTCTGAAGGAAAGAACAAGTTATCAGTATCTGAATATCCAAGACTGATTCATCAGGTTAGACAGGGGAACAGAAAAAATGGAGAGGAACTCAGTAAGCACCAACAGGGAGAAGGGAGGCCAGGTATTCCTGGTGGTCATGAACTCTGCCCAGAGTTCATGGCAAATTTCAATGTGAATTCATGAAACTAGAGTATGCTTACGTGGTTTTATTACATTAACACTGTCTGGTCAGATTAGCCAAGCAGGAAAGCTGCAAAAGGGCCAAGGTTTCCACCAGTCTTGAAACCACTACTCTTTTTTAGGTCTCCACAAGGTGAAGATTAACAGTGAGTTCTGCAAACAGGGTTCTTGACTAGTTAGGGGACCAGCTTTAGGCAGCAGATTTTGGAAGTGGCAGAGTCAGACATGAAACTGGTGTTTTAGTTACACATTTACACTTCCATGGCAGCTTTTCTCAAGAGGGAGACCAAATTTCAGGGCCATGTTTCTCTACACAGTAAAATTCGAGAGGTGATACTCATTTGCAAGTCAGAAATGACAGTGACTCTTAGCCAGCCTGTGAGGCATATAGTTAAGTGAACTGGGGGTGACATCATGCTTGGAATAAGTCCTGGATCTATTGTTACTTTTTTATTGCTCAGCTTTCTAAGCAGTAGCTTCTGTCATGGTTGCTTTGTGTATTTCAAATATGTAGGCAAGGCCTTATTGTGGGTCATTCCTAATTATTAGCTATATGACCACTGCGGAATCTGACTTTTCTTCTGGAGAGGACAAGCCCATAAAAATGTGAGACAGAATTAACTGGAGTTTTTTTTCTTTATAATTCAACATTCTGGGACAGCAAAAGACTTTCAGCTTTGAATTGTTGTAGGAAGGTTTGGGCCAAATTATCTAAGCAGGTAGATTAGTCCTAGCTTTATTTGTGGTTGACTCTGCCTATTCTGATGGACAGAATATGGGAGAGGGCAAGGCCCTACTTCTCATCATGAAGGGTGGGAGAGAAGCTGCCTCCAGTTGAATATTTTTCCAGCTTTTCATGTCATGTATCAGGAAGAGTTTAACCTTCAGAATTACACAGAAGAACACTTAGGATTCTGGCTTAGTAATTCAACTTAAGTTGTGTGAGGAGTTTCAGTGTCTTTCATGTAGAATGTGTGTGTGTTTTGTTTTTTTTTTTTTTTTTTAACCTCAGAGGATTGCATTAAGCATGAGGGAAAATAACCATGTACTTGGCACAGTGTAACCACAGGAAAAGCTACTTTTGAGGACCTTGTCTATGCTGGATAAACCTAGGCCTTTCAGGATGCACTGATTACAAAGGCACTGCATCGGATTAGCTCTGTTAACTGTGACTTTTATATCAACCCCATTTCCTACCAAACAGTGATAAATTTAGGGGAATCCCATATGGGTAGGATAGAGTGGAAAGAGAAGGAGAACCTATACGCATGGGTAGGCGACACTGTTAAGACTAGGGTCTCTTTTTCAGACTGACACATTCTGGCCAGTGTAAATATTTCTATGAAGTAACAATCCATAGAATGTTGTGTCTGCCCTCTACATTTTACATGTTATACATTGTTTTTAAATAATGAATTTGTATCACATTTATAAACTTTTGTACCACTTCACTTGTGTGTAGCCTTAAGGACATGTTGTGAAGAAAAATTTATCCATGTCGTGATTCCTGGACATCAAACTCTGGTCACCAGCTTGGTTTCAAGCATGATCACCTGCTGTTCCACCCATCGGTGCACTTACCCACATTTCATTTGGTTTCTGTGGCACAGGACACATAGCCCTGGCTGGCCTGCAACACCTGGGTATCAATCCCTGAGCACAGATTTAACAACACTCATTACCACGCCAAAGTGTTGGAGCTTTAAAGTATAGACACTGCATATTTCCAATAAGTACCTCAGTTTTCCCAGCATGTGTACACTGCAGCATACATGACAAGGCTGCGGTCATAAACTACCTTCAAAACCGCAATGCTCTGGTCTAGACCTCATTTTACTAGTTTTGTGGATTCAAGTGTGTATAACACACAGCAAAACAAATTGTAAATATACAGAAATAGCTTCTGAAAGGCCCCATATGAAATCATCTACATGGCCTGTCTTTGTGCCTCCCAACGATTTCTCCAAACCCCTGAGCAATACAGACATTAGTCCATGGAGGGTACCCAAATTCTATTTTCATGCCTTTGAGCAAAATCTATTGTGAAAGTGATATTTCCCTACTTTTGTATTTCACAATCATTGAGCACCCCTAAACATCTGAATGAACCAGATCTTTCATTCTTTTTATTTTATTTTGAAGTTTTAGCATAAGATTAATATTTTTATTCAATACATTTTATTTACATTTCAAAAGTCATCCCCTTTCTCAGTTTCCCCTTGTGTTAGTTTGCATATGCTTGGCCCAGGGAGTGCCACTATTGGTATGTGTGGCATTGTTGGAGGATGTGTGTAACTCTGGGAGTGGGCTTGGAGTTACTCCTTCTAGTTGTCTGAGGATTTTCAATCCGTTCCTGGCTTCCTTTGGATAAAGATGTAGAACTCTCAGCTCCTCCAGCACCATGCATGCCTGGATGCTGCCATGCTTCTGCCTTGTTACTGGACTGAACCTCTGAACCTGTAAGCCAGCCTTAATTAAATGTTATTTGTAAGGCTTGCCTCGGTCATGGTGTCTGTTCACAGCAATAAAACCCTAGCTAATATACCCCTCCATCTCATCCACTCTCTTTTGTTTTTATAAGAGAGCTCTCCAGTTAACCCTTTCACACTCCCACCTACAACTCCTGCTTCCCTCCCTGACATTTCCCTACACCAGGGCACTGAACCTAAGAAGGACCAAGAAATTATCCTCACATAGATGCTCAACAAGGCCCTCCTCTGCTACATATGCTACTGGAGCCATAAATCTTTCCATGTGTATTCTTTGGATTGGGGTTTAGTCCCTAGAAGCTCTGGTTTGTAGGTATTGTTGTTCTTTTGGGTGAAAACCTCTTTAGCTCCTTCAGTCCTTTTTCTAGCTCTTCCATTGAGGACCCTGTTCTTACTTCAATGGTTGGCTGAGATCATCTGCATCTGTATTGGTCATGCTCTGGCAGAGACTCTCAGGACACAGCTATATCAGGGTCCTGTCACCATATTCTTCTTGGCCTCTGCAATACTGTCTGGATTTGGTGGCTGTATATGTGGTTTATTCCCAATTGGGGCAGACTAATGATAGCCTTTGTTTCAGTCTCTGCTACAAAATTTGTCTACATAATTCCTCCTATGAATATTTGTTTCCAAATATAAATAGCACTGAATCATCTGCACTTTCGTTTTCCTGCATCTTGAGCTTCATGTGGTTTGTGAATTGTATCTTGTGTATTCAGAGCTTCTGGTCTATTATTCTTCTGTCAATGAGTGCATGCCAAGAGTGTTCTTTTTATGTCTGTGTTAATATTTTCTAGTTCCATCCATTTACCTACCAATTTCATGAAGTAATTGTTTGTAATAGCTGAGTAGTACTCCAATATGTAAATGTACATTTTCTGTATCCATAATTTCTGTTAAAGGACAACAACTGTTTTTTTTTTTTTTCTAGCTTCTGGCTATTATAAGGCTGCTATAAGCATAGTAGAACATGTGTCATTGTTATGTGTTGTAACATGTTTGGATATATGCCTAGGAGTGGTATAGCTGGGTACATGGATAGTACTTTGTCAAATTTTCTAATGTGCCTCAAGACTGACTTCCAAAATGGTTATACCAGACTTCAATCCCAGAAATAAATTTGAGTGTTCCTCTTTCTGCATACGTTAGTTGGCATTGGATGCCACATGAGTTTTTAATTTTAGCCATTCTGGCTGATTTGAGGTGGAATTTCATGTTTGTTTTGATTAGTATTTTCCTGGTGACTAAGGATGTTGGACATGTTTTTTGTTTCTTTTCAACGCTTCGTTATTCCTCAGTTGAGAATTATTAGTTTACCTCTGTTGCCCAATATATTAATAGGTTTATTTGATTCTCCAAATCAAATTTCTTCAGGTCTTTGTATACATTGGCTATTAGTTCTCTATCCGATTTAAATTTCACAAAGGTCTTTTCACAATCTATTGGTGGTTGTTTTGTCCTACTGACAGTGTCCTCGCCTTACAGAAGCTTCACAATTTTATGAGGTGGCATTTGGTGAGTCTTTATTTTATAGTATAAGCCATTTATGTGCTCTTAAGGAATTTTCTCCAGTGATCGTGTGCTTGAGGCTCTACCCTAAATTCCCTTCTATTAGGTTGAGTGTATCTTGTTTTCTGTTGAGATGCATGGACCACTTGGACTTGAGATTTATACAATGAGATAAGGATGAATAGATTTGCATTCTTCTTCATGCTGACCACCAATTGATCCATCACCATTGTTTAAAAATCCTATCTCTTATGACACTGGATTATTTTAGCATATTTTTCAAAGGTCAAGTGACTACAGTTTTGTAGGTTTATTTCTCAGTCTTCGATTTTATTCCATTGATGTACCTTCCTGTCCCTGTACCAATACCATACAGGTTTTTTTTGATTATTATTATCATTTTTGCTCAGTAATACAGCTTGAATTCAGGGATGATGATTCTTCCTGGATGTTACAAGTAAGGATTGATGTTCACTGTTTACACAGCAGCTCAGCAATTGGCACACACTTAATGAGGGTAATAGAAAATTCTTTAACACTGAAAGATTACCATTCTTTAAGGCAGTCAAGGCCTGTACCCACCCAACAAGTGACTTCCTTGGATTCATATTTGTGCTTGTCTTTAGCACAATACAGGAAACAAGGGAGCAAGGCATCCTAGATAGCCTGCAAAGATGCTATCTCCATCCAGAATTTATGTTGGCAGTAAATAATTGCCACAGATTCATGCTATGGCACCAGGAGAGTCACCTGGTCTGCTCTTAATCTTAGCTCACCTGGTAAATGTCTGAGGACTAAGAGTATCAGAGAAAACAGAACAGCATATCCTAGTTTACAAGACTCTCTGCTGAAACTATAAGAGGGTTTTTATTTTTAATTTTTGTTTTAGGATTTCTTAATTAGAAATATCTATAAAGCTGTTCAGAGTTGGCACATGTAGTAGTCCCAGCACTCAGAAGGTGTTTTAAGAATTGATGCCTTGTTCTTGTTCTTCTGGTTGTGTTTTTGTATTTTTAATTTTGTAATCTTCAGCCAGGTACTAGTTTCATACCTAGAATGTTCATACCATGCTCTGTAAGGCCAGATGAGTCATATTAATCAAAACTTTTATTGTGATCAGCCACACTACAGACAATGCTATTATTCATTTTCAAATAAGGAAAACAGTTATTGAGAAGGTACTTAGCCAGTTTGTACTCATATCCAAGATATCATAACTATAGAATGACATTCCGACCTTTTAGATTACCTATTACTCCCATTTTAGAGGACATGGATAAGTGACATGGAAAATCAATGTTTGGAATTTGTAATTTCAATTATAAACTCAGAAGTGTGTGTACATGTGTATATATGCATTTTGTTTTTAATTTGAGATATAAATTTTTCAGAGAATCTGAGACCTAAATAGGTCTTGGCCAATCTTTGTAAACTGCATATACTTTAATGAGTCAAGACTGTCTTCTCTTTGTGTTGGGAGTGTACTTGAAAAAAAAGATTTTAATTTATATCTAGAGGTAGCCTAAGCCCTAAGGATCAGGATGAATTCAGAAACTGTCGTTGGGTTATGCACTGAGCCATAACTGGATGTCCCATCTTCAGGCTGTGGAGCCACGTTTATTACTGAGAAAACAAATCACCTAATATCACAGATATCAAGATGGCAAGAGGCAATCACAAGAACATAAGCAATGGAAACAAAGACAACATGGTGCCATCAAACACAGCACAATTACTGAGCTCTTATCAGCTGACCTACTTCATCCAATGTCTGGTATCAGAGGCCACCAGTTTCAGTTGCGCTAAGATCTTACATGACTGTTGTATCTTACTATTTCCAAAGCCTGTCTGATGTCTTTTTTCTCCCCATGTCCCTCTTCTTCCTTCTGTAACCCATAGGCCCCATCGTTTTCTTTAGGGCCAGCAATTAACTTCTGCCTTCTTTATTGACATAATCAAGACTCAATTAGGGAATCAAATTTTAGTATCAGTTTCACCCCCTTACAAAATGTCATCAAATATTGGCAAGGAGATGGTGGACTTTTCTTCTCTGACTTTCATAATTAGATCGCTAAATTTTCTAATGCTCTTTAAACTCTTAAATTCGTAAGACAAACATAGTTTGCACTTTGTGCTTTATGTGTTCTTTCAACTGATTAGAAAGTAAGTTACATGTTACATAGTAAAATCATGTATTGCTACCTCTCATTGCCACTGATATGGCAAACAAGGCCTTCAGTGTTCCTGTGAAGCTTGTACAAGTTAAATTCTGCTCAGGAGAACACAGAGATGTTCCTGAACAACTGTTGGCCTACAGTTGTTTGATCTCCACATCTTCACTAAATCAATCTGCAAGACTGGTGTTGTGTTAGAACTGAATTTTTGGTGTCATTTCAACAAATATTTAGATATTTCATAAGAATCTGCATAATCTTTGCTTGTCTAGTTTTGTAATAGCAGCAGTAGTTTAATCATTGTAGTGCTTACATGTAGAATTCATTCATTAGGTGTCACAAAAATGACAGTGACCTTATGATATCATTTTCATCACATTCATTAGCTGCACTAGGTTGTGCAAGAGGCAGTGTGGGCACACAGGCCCTGCTGCTGGGGACAGTTGTAAGCAGTGGCTACAGTGACTAGGCTGTGGGTCTGGATGGCAGGCAGTGTAGAACAGTGTGACTGCCACCTCAGCCACCACCAAGGAGCAGCATGTAGGGTCACTGGAGTGTGTGTGGTCTCTGTAGGCAGAGGAGCAGTAAGGCTGCAGTTTGTGGAAGTGGGTCAGTTCAGCAGTTGTAGCAACCTCAGCCCCACCACACCCTAACACCTCTGGTGGCCAGAAATGGAGGGAAAAGCCAGAGAAACTTAGGCTGTGGTGCAGTTTGTGCAATGGTTTTCAGGCAAAGCCCAGGTAGAGCAGCACATCACCTAAACCAAGCAAACCAAAGGCTCACAGGTCTCAAGAGGTGCCTCTGATGACACAGGCCAGTACTTGTCTGTGTTTCGAATAAAATGGGAGCACAGGTCATAGGGGTAGAAGCCAATAGTGTGGAAGTTGCAGTAGAGCTCCATCATGTAGTTGGGGTGTGGGGAGAGGCTGCACAGCTCATGGAAGTCATGTGCAAACTGACATGTCTCCCGTCCTTGCACATTGTTGTCGTCCTTGTCATTGTCATCATCCTCCTCCTGCTCTTTCTTTTTCTTCTTCCTGCTCCTCTTCCTCCTCCTTCCTCTTCTTCTTCTTTTTAAATTTTCTACTGGCAACCATACTGTTTCAGATCTTATGACCTTTTCTTAATGCTACTGGGACGCACGTTGCTGTGACAAAGCCCCATTTGCCTATTCTCAGTCTTACTGCCCAAGATTCCTCTTGGGACTTTGGAGACATTGGTGGTAAAGCTGAGCTGAAACCTGTGATTTCCAACATGAATTCCATTATTCTTTCTCCACCGTAAGATAAATGCATAAAGTTTTTGCTAAGGCAAATATTATGAAATGTTCCTTTTTTTTTTTTTTTTGTATCGGGAGGGGTACTTTTTGGGTTTTTGTTTATTTAGTTAGTTATTTATTTATTTAGGCTACTACTCGATAGCTCTGGTGAACTGCAACATGTTATTTAGGGAAGGTTAGTCTTGTACTTACAGAGAGCTGTCTGCCTGTGTCTCTTGAGAGCTCCAGTTAAAAGTGTGAGGTATGTCATCAATTCATCTATTTTGATTTGACTTGTTTATGGAGTATGATAGTCGTGTAGTTTTTTATTTTTTTTTTCCTTTTTACCCACAGACATCTAGTTTCCACAATATAATTTATTTCTGTGTGTGTGTGTGTTAATAAGAGTTTTTTTTCAACTTTATTTTTTTAAAAACAGAGATACATATTAAAGCATTTTGGCATAAAACTATATATTTTTCTCAGTACTTTTTCTGAAAGTTTGATCGTATGCATTGAATTCTTACTAGTTATAATGAGCATAAAGTACATTTAAAATAACATAACATGGAAATGGTAAAAGTTTTCTTGGTGTTTAAAGATTTAACATATGATTTTAAATACCAAAAATTGCCACGAGGCTATCTTCTTAACTTTTGAGTTATTAATGATTTAAAATCTAGGTGTACCCACTCTGAGAAGGTGCTATAAACTTGTTTTTTTTTTTTTTTTTTTTTGAACTTAATATAGTCTGTGATTTGTTTCTTGGGTATTCATAGATTTCTGGGGCTAGTATCCAATTATCAGTGACTGCATATTATGTCTTTTCTTTTATGAATGGGATACCGCACTCATAATGATATTTTCTAGATGCATCCATTTTCCTAGGAATTTCATAAAGTCATTGTTTCTAATAGCTGAGTAGTACTCCATTGTGTGAATATACCACAATTTCTGTATCCATTCATTTGCTGAAGCACATGTGGATTCTTTACAGCTTTTGACTATTATAAATAAGGCTGCTATCAACATGGTGGAGCATGTGTCCTTATTGTGTATTGCAGCATCTTTGGGGAATATGCCCAGAAGTGGAATAGCTGGGTCTTCAAGTAGTACTATGTCCAACTTTTTAAGGAACTGCCAGATTGAATTCCAGAGTGGTTGTACCAGCTTACAGCCTCACCAACGATGGAGGAATGTGCCTCTTGCTCTCCATCCTTGCGACCATCTGCTGTCATCTGAATTTTTGATCTTAGCCATTTTGATTGTTTGAGTTGGAATCTCTGGGTTGTTTTGATTTCCATTTTCTTGATGACTAGGGATGTTGAACATTTCCTTAGGTACTTCTCAGCCATTCAATATTCCACAACTGTGAATATATTTTAGATCTGTACTCCAGAATTCTTTTTTAGATCTGCACCTTCTTTTTAAAAGAATTGTTAGATTCTCTGGAGTCTAAATTTTTCAGTGTTTTGTATATATTAGATATTAGTCCCCTATCAGATATGGGAGTTTTAAAGATCTTTTCCCAATCTGTTGGTTGTCATTTGTTTTCTTGACAGTGTCCTTAGCCTTACAGAAACTTTGGCATCTCACTAAGTCCCATTTATCCATTCTAGATCTTAGAGCACAAGCCATTGTTCTGTTCAGAAACTTTTCTCCTGTGCCTGTGTATTCTAAGTTTTTCCCCAATTTCTCTTCTAAGAGTTGAAGTATACCTGGTATTATGTGGATGTCTTCTATCCACTTGGAATTGACCTTTGTAAAAGGAGATAGAAAAGATTGATTTTCATTCTTCTGCATGCTGACTGCCAGTTGAAACAACACCATTTGTTAAAGAGTCTGTCCTTTTTCCAAGGAATGTTTTCAGCTCCATTTTCAATGATCAAGTGACCTTAGGTGTGTGGATCCATTACTGGGTCCTCAGTTTTGTTCCATTGATATACCTGTCTATCTCTGTAGCAGTACCAAGCAGTTTTTAACACAAATTCTATGTTATATAGTTTGGAATCAGGGATAGTGATTCCCACAGAGGTGTTTTACTTTTGAGAATAGCTTTCACTATTCTCGTATATTTTGTTATTCCAGATGAATTGGTTTTTTTCAACTCTCTGAAGAATTGAGTTGGAATTTTGCTGGGAATTGCATTGAATCTCTAGATTGCTTTTTACAATTCATGAGCATGGGAAATCTTTCCAACTTCTGAGATTTCCTTCCTCAGATTCTTGAAGTTTTTCTCATACAGAACCTCCATTTGCTTGTTTAGAGGCACCCCAGATATTTTATCATTTTTGTGAGTATTGTGAAGGGTGTTGATTCCCTAATTTTTTGCTCAGCCTGTTTATCATTTGAGTAGAGGAAGGCAGGAAATTTTTTGAGTTAAATTTATATCCAGCCACTTTGCTGAAGATGTTTATTAGTTGTAAAAGTTTTCTGATAAAATTTTTTGGGGTCACTTAAGTATACTCTCATATCATTTGCAAATAGTGATATTTTGACTTCTTCCTTTCCAATGTGAATCCCTATGATTTCTTTTTGTTGTCTAATTGCTCTGGTCAAGACTTCCAGTCTATATTGAATAGGTAGGGGATAGTGGCCAGCCTTTTTTAGTCCCTGATTTTAATGGGATTGCTTTAAGTTTCTCTCCATTTAGTATGATATTGGCTACTGGTTTGCTCTATATTGCTTTTACTATGTTTATTTATGGGCTTGTAGCAAACTTTGAGATTAGAGTCCACTGATGTTGTTTTTATCTCAGTAACATTTTTGTTCAGATAATGTTTACGGGCCCTAAAATAAGGGGTTTGGCAAGTTGGGTGGTTTCACTAGGAAATGATCCTCTTGCTCAAATGTCTTTTGCTAAGGATTCTTTTAGAACTGCATAGGGTTTCACCATTCCTTAGATAGATAAACAGGCCTTAGAACATACTCCTATGTACATTTACCTTAGTGAATAGGACTATGGAGACAGTTGGTGGTAAATCTGGGCCAGATTCCAAGATTTCTAAAGCTACCACCATTACTCTCTCCCCATTGTAAACTAAATGTATAGGAAGAAAGTCATGGAGGCAGGAGACATATGCAAAGTATACTTGTAAAACAAATCTAGAAGTACCTTCAATGAACACTGATTTAAAGAAATTGCTGGCAGTGTTTCATTTGGAGAAGTGCCTTTTGCTTTTTTTTAACAAATGATCTCTATTTTTAGTAAATTACCATGTGTCCCTCTTGGAGTACTTTGCCCTGGACATAAGAATCTGGAAGACTCTTGAGAATGGGATTAGTCCATGAGCTGAGAAAAGACATGAGTCCCATGACTGTTTAATGGTTATTTATACAGTACCTACGACTTCTGACGTTTCTCCAGTACAGAGATTTCTTGATCCTGATCTGTTTATTACATAATTTATTTAATACCTTCACTCCCAGGAGAGTTCTCAAGTCTCCATTTCATTTGACAGACTCATCTACATTGTCATGCAGAATGACACATGAGAGATCTCCTTCAACCCTGAAAATAAGAGATGAAAGTCATGATCCTGACACACTAATGCCTTACATGCATGCCTGGAAATTTAAACATTTAGCATGCCTATTCCAAGTGTGTTTCCCTTCATGTCTCAAGAAACTTCCCTCTTTGGTTGGGTGTGATCCAGTCCAACTAATACACCACACAAGTAAAACAAATGTCCAGGACAGGGGCAAGAGAGATGGCTTTTATCCCTTTGAGGCTTTTATTCTCATAGTGGCTAAAAAGCAGTTAACAATCCTCTATCACATCAGTTTCAGATGGAATCCATTGATCTCTGCTGGACAATGTGGGTATTACATGCATGTAGAGCACAGACCTCCAGGAAGTAAAACACCCACACATATAAAAAAAAATTTCAGAATGTGAGGGGATATTGAACACACACCCTAATACTAAATAATCTTAGTGCCATAGCTCAAAGTTTGTGTGCTGAGGTAAGATTCTGAAATTTTCTCAAGTCCAAATCATAATTGAAAAGCAAGCAAACAAACAAACAAAAAACCCCAAAGCACTAATGACTCTTGTGAAGTTTTATAAAATGTTCCCAGGTTGTTGCTTTTGATCCCAACTACTTTGGCTAGCTAGACAGAAATTTCTCATTATAATGTATTCTGATTTGTCCTGAGGGGAGCTTATGGTTGTGGTACTTTTAAGATTAAAAGAGACCAGAACATACAGAACGTCACAGAATAAGTGGTTAGCAATGCCCTTCACTGAGGCAAGTTATTTTTCTGTGTCAGGAGCTGCTGAGCACAAGATCAATATCCAAAAAGGGGAGGAGCTGGTTGTTGACCCTTGTTAGGTGGACCTGCCAGGTCAGCTATCCAGCAAACACCAGCTTTATTCAGAGGACACCCTAGTACAACCTTTCAGCTAAGGTCATTCTAAGCATCCTGAAAGGAGAAGGGACAAAGAGTACCTGGGCCTGAATTTTATTTTCAGATTTAAAAAAAGAAATTTTGAAACTGAATTGTGAACTAAACATTGTGCAAGAATTAAAATAAAATGCAACATTACTTCAGTAGTCAATATATATTATATTGAAAAATAACAGTTTAGCAATGTCGGAATCTCATTTCACAATAGGTGTGAGCAGCCTAGAAAACCATTTGGAGGCCTTCTAGGGAGTCTGGCTAAAACTTAAGCAAACTCTCTTGTTTCTAGAATGCAGAAACCTGCCTCTGTTCTACTTGTGAACCACGAAATCTGTGAAACCCAGAGAAACCATCTCACAGAAAATCTATGCACACTGAAGAGATGATATGATCTACAATTCTGTACTGCATGCAAATCTTCCCAATGGTTAGCATTAAACTCTCAAGTTATACTCATGAAGAAAGAGATGACACCCCAGCTATGTGTGTGAGTATTCTAGGACTTTTTCTAAGGAGACATAAGTGACATTAGGCTGAGGTCATAACACAGAACTCAGAAGGGTGGAAGGAGTACACCATCACCATCGCCAGAAACTCTGTGGCCAACATGCATTATATCATGGACAGAAGGATTTTAAACTGGACGAGATCAATACTCTGAGGTGCTTCTAGTTGATTGAGGTAGAGAGTAATATTGAATACCAGTCACCCAACATAGACTATTGTACACGTCCAGGAAATCTACATGGCTCCTGCCATCCTGTGCAACTACTACTCCCTATAGACATCAAAAAGATACTGCATCATTTCCACTAATCCAGGCACACACAAGTGCACACAGACACACATAGATACACACACACTCTCTCTCTCTCAACACACACACAACAGACACAGAGAAAAATGCAGAGAGAAAAAGAGGGGGGAGAGAGGTTGACACCCAGACACACATTCCACAATACATGCAATTACATGTGCTCACACATGCAAGCAGACTTCATTGCAGAAACATTTTTAGATTCCCAGAAAAGATAAAAGTTCACCCAGGAAGGTATGAAGGCACAGGATACAACCCTTGAATGTAGTAAGAACATAGTGGGCATAGCAGATAGACAGCTAGGTCAATAATGTGTTTTCCCCTACTAAACAAACTTTGCCTGTTAGCCAAGCCTGCTTAGCAAGATTCCAAGGTTTTGCACAGCAAACTTGGCTCCCAGCAAAGACACACTGCATGGTATTGGACAAGCCTGTTCCTGCCTCTTGTACACTGTCTCTCAATGGCTCTACAGTGGGCAGCATGTTCCAATAAGTACTCCATTTACTAGAGGCTGCATAACTTTGTAACCAAAAATATGAGACCAAGCAATTATCAAATCTGTATAACCAGGTTGCAAAATAAAACTATTCTCCCTGTAAGGATACAATTTGAAAGATATTTTGAGTAAAATAAGGCTGGCTGGTTCAAGGCCAAGTGGTTGCATGAATGATCACATTTGGAAATGGTTTCTGAATGTGTTCATGAGATCTGGATAGTTCCTACTGCAAAGCTGCTATGAGAAGTACCAGTACAAACGTGATTACCATAATTTTTTTCAGGATACTGACTTCTTGTTCTGGAATTGCTGGGTCAGTGGGGACTGCTGTTTCAATTTCTGAAGAGTTGTACATGGCTTCTCACAGAGCTAGCACATTTTATACTATCAAAAATATCTGAGGGTGCTCATTGTTCCCAATCCTCCTTTAGGCTGATTTTAACTCGGAGAGAATGATTTTGATTAACAGCAGTTACAGAGTGCTACAGACAGAACACGGGGTGAGTGTTTTAGACTATCATGAGGGTTAGGGGCTGTCTGAGGTTCCCTGTTCTTTACTCACATTAGAATTCTGGGCTTTATACTGGATGCATATGCACAACAAGCAAATCAGTCTTTCAAATAATAATGCACAGGACAAACTCCAATGCCAAGGATAACTGAGTCACGTTTAGGGGAAGTTGGAAAGAAAATGTTAACAGGCAATGCAGAGAAAACTAGGATGCTGAGAGTATGCAACCTGCCTGCTGTATTCCAGTAGCCAGGCACTGCACATTAGGACCATATGATATTCACAAAACTTAAGCCAGCACTTTTGACTCTTAGGCTCATTCATTTGACACAGCAGCATCTTTCCCACCTGCATGTACCACAGTTGTTTGATTTTTAAAAAATGATTTCAATACTGACATATTTTTCTTACAAAATCAGTTGAATATCAGACTTTAGAGAATTCATTATCTACTCTTGTCCTATTGAGCTAGGTGGCTGGGCCTAAAGGTGGCTGCTGTATTTAGTGAGGCTCAGATGCAAAGAGAACTGACAGAGTACTTTATCCAGTAAACTTGGCCATTGTTATTTTTTAAGATAATTGTTTTCCAAGTGAATCTGTATATATGGATATAATATACACATATATGTAGAGAAGAACACATCTTCATGCCTTTACACACAAAAGAACACACACATAGAGTTTTATATGCAAGTACCCACTCTGCAAATATCTACATCAAAGAACTATCACCAACCACATATATCCCATGATCATGATAACCCAGACCTAAGCTAAAACACATACATGCACAAACACATACACACAGACACACACATCAGAGACAATCTGCTTTGTGGTATAGGATGTCTATGGGCGTTATGGTTACAGATGAGGACAATCTACCCTGATGCTGCATTAGTTTTACCTACTGCTGTTTGGCAATAGTCCATAAATGTTCATGCTGGCCTTACCACAGTGCTTCTTTCTCCTGCTATATGGCATTTCAGTTACCTTCTGCTTTGCTTCAAGCATTTCGTTTTGTTTTCCTCCCACAATAGCTTTGCTTTCTTCTGCATATGAATTGACTCTCTCTGGAGATAGCAGTTCCAGATGCTGAAAAACAAAGAAAATTGGTGACTCCAAACTAGAATTTATCTTCCTCATTCTCCTCCAAATACCATGCACACTTCATGGGTTCTTATCCCCAGACAGACCCAGACTACAGTTCAGATCACTCATGAATCATCATATAGGAAAAGGTCAAATCCAGAGAACAGACCCATTCCAGTAGACACAAAGTATCAATGAAATCCAAGAAGACATGGCTCCCATGTATGCTTATATGTCATTGGAATTATACAACTACTTATAGGTAGAGAGCAAACTTTCTGTGTAAGTCAAGAGGAGACCCAATAAGTACACATAAATTCTGTATATCTTATGAAATTCAGTTTTGCAAATCTACTTTAAGGGCCCTGGAAGCTCAAGGTTGATTGATATTTCCATCATGATGCAAACCTTTTTTATCTAGAGGATCCTTATTTTGGAAGGAAAATGATCGGAGGTACTTACATACTCTTCACATTTGGTCAAAATAAGTCCAAGAGTTAACAATCCTAGAGCCTTCCACTTTCCATTAAGAGGTAAACAGTACAGAACCTGAACCCTCACATTGCTTCAAAGACAAGGATGGGCAGACATATTCTGTGCATAGTGCTGGAATCAAGTCTCTATTAGTCACTCACCAATAATACTGATTTTCTTGAATCAGATCCTGGAACTTGTACAAGGCCTCACTGATCTTCTGTGGCATTTCCTCAAGGTCAGACATCAACTCATGATGCTGTGTCTTCAGCATATGAGACTCAAAGTTGATTCTGGTGTAGGGCATGGCAGAAATCAAATAACTCTTTTGACTAAGGATTCAAGGATCACATGATTCTAACTAGATTAACTACCCCTGCCCATATATTGTATATACTTGTTCCTTGGTACTGCATCCTCTAGGATCTTATTAAATTTATTATTATTAGCCTCAGGCCAGTAGAACCAGGGAAGCAAAAGGAGGGATTAATCTCCTTTAGCTTCCTGAGGGTGTTTGAAGGAGTAGCTTAGCTCTCCAAGAACTATCTAAATGCCTGTGCCCCATGCCTTGGTCCAACTTAAATCTGTGATGACTCTTCTCCATTTTTAGACAAGGATTGATAATCATTGTTTCTACTGATTATGTCAATTTCCCAAATGACATAATTAGTATTTACAGGGGAAAAGCCTGTAACTTACAGCAGGATATTCTAAGGTTCATCCAAGTTGGACACACAGGTCACATGCTGCTCAAAGTGAGGCTTCTTGGCCTCACAATTGTGATTTAGTGAAAACTGAGTCAACAAATCTACACGGCCATAACTCTCTATAGACTCTTGAGGTCTTATGTGGAACACACACACACACACACACACAAACACTCACACACTCACACACACACAGGAAGGCACACCCAAACACAATCAGAATCCTAAAGAAATACAATGATTTGTATTGATCTCAAAGTATAATGAAGAAAATTTGAGGAAAGCAGTGCTAACATGCAGCCAATCCAGTCACACAGTAAGAGAGAGCAAATGAGACCAGGCCCCTCCAGCTGTTGAAAGGACCAATTAGATCCAAAGCAATTTTAGATCAGATAGAAAGAGTTTGACCATAAAGAGCAACATCTAGCCTCTCCCACACACCAAGAATTGTCTAGATTTTTAAAATGAATAGTGGGAGTTCACACAATACTACCAATATCCCCAGACCGGGATTCATTCCATGGGTTCTGATTTACTTTTGTAGGAATCAAAATGCCCTGTTACTCCATCTCACTCCTATATACCTTCAATTCTGTGTTTGAAATCCAGTTAGGAAAAAAAAAAGAAAAGAAAAGAAAATGAGTTTGGGCATGAGGACAGCCTGGAGTTGAAGACTTCTGTGATATGAGGAAATCTGGGGTTAACAGAGAGGGCCCAAGATAGTTTTCAAAATACCAAGCATAATGACTACCTGTTGTTCAAATCTTTGTCAGTGTAATTAGCCAGGATTCCCCGAAGTTCGTCCCTCTCATTTGTGATCTTCTGCAGATAAATTTTCAGCTTTTCCAACCTCTTCATCATCTTCTTATTTTTGGTGTTGCTGGTGATTGCAGGTTTGGTTAATGCCTTCCCAACAGACCCTGTAGATATATAAACACAAGTAAACTTGTAGAGATAAAAGGACAGAGACAAGAGCAACCATGCTTAGTCCCAAAAAGTGGCCCTAGGAAGAGGGATCACTAGAGACACAGTGAATAACAGAAAGAACAGGAAAGCTATCTTCAAGCTGGGCTCCTCAACATGTCCCTGTTTCCAACCACTATCACTAAACACATGCCTCACTCCCTAGTGCAGTCTCCCTGGCCTTGAAACTCATTAGCTGACCAAGGCCAGAAGAATTGGAGGGCATTGTCTCCTCCTATCTGATAGATACAGGTCAGTTCTGAAGTTCATAGTGCTCACCACTAAAAATATTGTCAATAAATACCAACACCTGGCATCTGACACAAGCCAACACATGTGCAGGCTTCTTAAAGTACATGATGAGACTCCCCAAACTACTACCCTTACCTCAGACTGTGTTGCATGCCACATCATTTATGTTTAAGGATAAAGTGTCTGACACCTTGATACATTTCCAGAGGAATATTTCCCTCTCT